>NC_143208.1:17533163-18783163 GCF_030267445.1 Bombyx mandarina
CTGATCACGAAGCTCTTTTTTGGACGTGCGAGACAACTTATTTTGTGAATTTTCAAGGTGTATGGCGCATTTACGTTGTAGATGTCTATGGGCTCCAGTAACCACTTAACACCACGTGGACTGTGAGCTCGTCCACACATCTAAGCAATAAAAAAAAAGAATTAATTAATTGATTTTATTTCTAATTCTATTTCGACGGTAATTTTTTAATTTTCCACAAACTATAAATGTAGTAAGAATTTATATAGGTATTTAATATTTTTGCGTGATTTGAAACTAGATGGCGTTAGCGGTATTAAATATTTCGTTGAGTAGTATTACCATTCAAAAATATCTCCTAGTATGTTTAAATGAAGCAAATGAGTTTTATGCTGTGCTTCACATAGTATAGCATTATTGCACAAATCTTTGATTGTGCTAACATAAGCAAGCCCTAAGTTTTGTGCCGTTCTGGTCATTGGCAACACTGCTATAAGATGATGAATTTGTGAAAATTTAAAATCTGAATAAAACTTTATACGCCTACATAAACAAAAAATACACCAATGTAATTATTCAAACAAATAATGTCCAACAAAATTCAGAATAGCTATATAAATTACTATCCTCTGATTACTCATGTAGACACGATAACTAAAATGCAGAGAATGTGGCCGTCTTAAATCAAAAAGGCGACATAAAACATTGAGTGGTATTTTTTCATTATTTCACATCAGCTATAAAATAGGTGACGAGTGCCTACAAAAGACTGGTCACCCTGTTCGACCAGGGTAGGATCAAGCATAGAATTTCGGGGGTTAATTTACACAAACTTTAAAGTTTTACGTTTCGCTTACGACAAATATACAGGTAATTCAACTTAAATATATTCACGCAAGCACGTAGAATTGGAATCATAATTACTCGATATTAAAAATTGTAACGGGCAATTATTTGTAACTTCATAAAACACAACAACATTAAAGATAAACAGTTTTCGATATTATCTATGATTATGTTATGTTAGATTGACGTACATAAATGCGCATATGTATTTACAGTAATAATAGGGTAGTCAACTGATATTGGCATTAGAAAAATCTAATGGACTTCATGAAGAAGTAACATACTACATGTGAAGTGATTCTTAAAAAGTATTTATTAAAAATCGGGAAGGGATTGCTTTGTTGTGATTTTTGGGGAAAGTGAATGCTAATTTCTTTATAATTAGTGTAAAAACACCTGCCATCTTACTCCTAGGAATGCCTTACCGTGAAGACAAAAAACCAAGTCAAACAAACTGCCAGAATTCAAGATATCGTTAGTTCCTTCTGTGTTAAATGAAACGTAAAAGTCTAGAAATAAACTGATCACACAATATTCAAATGTCGACGAGTACACCTTAGTCGTCCGCAAAATATTCGCACCGTAAACAAACTAAAATAATGACAATAATAAATCGTATAAGTAATTTTAATTAGTGTAAAAACTTTGATGTTTCTGACTTAAGGCACTATCCGTGTGAAAAAACATCAAAAAGCATATCGGTTTTATACATCTGAATGGATTTAATTTCACATTCTTCATCTAGCTTTACTGTTAGATTTTTAGACGGCATCCAATAAAATCACTTAATCTCTTAGTCGAACTTTTTTATTATAATTCTATATACAAGCCCAGCCACCTACCTACCTCCGGCCCTGCTATCACGCAACGCGAATCGCGGGCGCCAATTAAATTGTACGACATAAAACTTCTAAATCATAATGTCGGTGTATACACCATGCGTTATTAATTAAGTTATAAAAAAGTCATCGCTGAATTAGCATATTTATAGATCTATAAAGTTGTAGGCGCGAGGGAAGGGCCTTGCCGTAGGTAACCTTTTGTTACATATTGTTGCAAAACACCAACATCGTTAATTAATTAAACAGACGGATATAAGGAATGTCTTTTTATTTAGTTATTGACTATGTTTAAAATATACTCTAGATATAGATCTAGAAGGTTTTATTAATACCTTCTTTATTACCTCCCTCTTAATTTATTTTATGCATTAAACCAACATTTTCATAAACAAGAGAGGTAAGTCGGAGATAGGTTCATATCGATTAGCGACATCTGTTGGTGATTCTGTTTAATCACTAAGTATTGTGATTTATCGATAACCGATGGCGCTGTTCGTCCGGTCACCGGCCTCGTCGAACCCGTCGTTTGCGACGAAGGGCTCGACGAGCGAATTAACCCATAGACACAGCCCACTGAGTTTCTCGCCGGATCTTCTCAGTGGGTCGCGTTTCCAATCCGATGGTAGTTTTTTTTTTTTTGTTGCTTGTATGGGTGGACGAGCTCACAGCCCACCTGGTGTTAAGTGGTTACTGGAGCCCATAGACATCCACAACGTAAATGCGCCACCCATCTTGAGATACAAGTTCTAAGGTCTCAAGTATTGTTACAAGATTCTGCGAAGCACTGCTCTTGCTAGGATCATTGTTAGCAACGCTCCGGTTTGAGCCCCGTGAGCTCACCTACACACCTTATGGTGAAGCTGAAATAGCCTCTCAAGGCTATCAGCTTAGGTAGGAAAAAAAAATATCGTTGTTCGTTTCGTCAAACTCGTTCAGTCCAGAAATTGAATTTAATTGATTTGTTTCTATTGTAAAGAACAAACGATTTTCGACCTTTTGTTTTCTACCTAAACACAAGACTTTTAGAGGCTATGCCAGCGTAACTGAACGAAACAATTATGGATCGATGATTTGTAAAGATTCTTTTGATCCTCGAGAGGTCGAAATTGACTCTGGATTAACTCGTTTTGAGTCTCGACATATAAAAAAAATCTACGAGATCTAAAAGTGGACCAATAATTTTCCCTATCTATTCGCTGGTATCCTAAGGGGGCTAGGACAGTTGCGCTCTGGCTGGTAGGTTTTTTTTACTTATTGCTTAGATGGTTGGACAAGCTCACAACCAACCTGGTGTTTAGTGGTTACCGGAGCCCATAGACATCTACAACGTAAACGCGCCACCGCATATTGTCATTAGGAATACATAAAATCAAGAATTCTTAATGATAGAACTATTAAAGATATATCAATATACATACCAGTATAACTTATTTTTTCTGCAAAACTTATTATAGTTACACGATTTTGAAAACTAGGATACGTCTTCTTGTAATTCGTCTGTACATTGACGTTTGACGACTCTTATTGAAGTATCAGCGTTTGTACTATAATTTCTAGATAAAATATTATTTATAGAAATCTGACACTTAAATGATCGTATAGACTATAAATAATAAATTGTAATATGATCTGTTTAAATACAAATTCTTATTCTGTATTGAAACATGAACTTACACAAATCAGTTCAACTTTGTATGGATCACAATGACTCAGACGATGCAATTTTGTAATACTATTATAGTTCGTAAATGTCTAATTAAAAGGGAAGGCCTAGATAACCTATCTTTTAGCGATAAGAGCGCCTATTGCACAAATTATATCTGCATGTTGACTGATTTTCATTTTGCATGCGCAATAAAGTATAGTCTATCTGTCTCTCTCTTATATTCCGGTATATAAATTGAATCATATGTTTCGTCTCTATGCGTTCCCAAGCCGCTAATCCTTTTCTAATGAAACTTGAAATTTTGGAAACGGTTTCTGTCATAAAACCTTCAACGCACACATATGGGAGGTTGCGCGAATAATTTCAAGAAATCGATGTCTTTCATACAATTAGCAATATTAACAGTGACCGAATTTCGCTAGGACACAGCTACCCCCATATATCTGCACACACTTGTAAATACTACATGAATAGTGACCACTATAAACTTCAAAATCATTCATGTCTAAATTCGAGACATTAATATTTCATTAACGTTATGATGTCTATGAGCTCCGGTGAGCACTCAACATAGATGCGTGAACTATCATGACAAAGTGTCTTTCAGAATCAACGACAGATATCGTCTTCTCGCATTAAATCTGTATAACCTCAAAACTTACTAATTTTACAGGAGAGTGTTTTAAAGGTTGAACGTGTAACATTTTTAATATTAATAGCCTTTGTAACAATTTTTTTTTCAGTTACATTATCTGTTTTTAAAGTAAGATAAAATTATGTAATAATTTTGTTAATAGTCGTCTTATGAGAAAAATACCGGTGATACCAAATGTTACACATATTAACTCAATTTCGAATATTTTTTGGAAATTGTACAGGGTGTTGGATATTCTAATACTACGCTTTTCCTCGAATCTACTACAAGTCTCGTTGAAATAGATTTTTGATTAGATATAATATGCAAAACCAGAACCGTTTGACCTCCGCAATCGGTTGTTTCTACCACGATTAACCTACTGAACTAAATGTGGACGGCTGTGTACTATAGTTAGTGGTTACCAGTAAGCCAGCTTACTATGCACTGAGCTCTTTAGGTCAAACTAATTATGAAATATGAAAATCTAGTTCTTTTTTCGCTCCGTTTCATTAGTTGTCTCTAAAAAAAAAAGAAAAAAATATATAAATAGTTTAAGCTTCGCATCTGACATATTGTTAATAAGCGACACATGTAAGAATTCTGATTACCCGTCTGTATGTACGCTGCATTTCGTTCTTTATGTTTGCCTAATTGGGAACAAGAAGAAGATAATTGTTTTTTTTTATTGCTTAGATGTGTGGACGAGCTCACAGCCCACCTGGTTTTAAGTGGTTACTGGACCCCATAGACATCTGCAACGTAAATGCGCCACACATCTTGAGATATAATTTCTAAGGTCTCAGTATAGTTACAACGACTGCCCCACCCTTCGAACCGAAACACATTACTGCTTCACGGCAGAAATAGGCAGGAGGGTGGTGCCTACCCGTGCGGACTCACAAGAGGTCCTTACACCAGTAAACATTGTAACGACAATAATACACTTAAATTAATACACAGCGCTTTTACTGTTTATTCTCGCTTCCATTATTCTCAGAAAGTCAAAATAAACATTTGAAAGTTGTATTGACCACCGTCTTAATTTCTCTTATATGAAATAACAATATAGTTTATCTAACTACATAGCTTAAACTATTACAATGATATTATTACAAAAGTTTTTCAAGTTTTTATTATTTAACCAAAACTTCATTTAGTGTGACGTCATTTGTGGTAAAAAAAGATGTACTAAGTATGGATTACAAATCGTTCTAATTTAAGTAACACCCTTTATTAATAGGTACTTTTGAGATTGTTTTGATACCGGTGTTCGGTTGGTTGGTGATTGTTCGGTATTTATAAATAATTATGTAAATAATAATCAAACTCAAACAAACATTCCTATTATTTAATCTTACTCGTTCGTCTCTTGATGATTATTACACATAAAAAAAAACATTAAATTGACTTTTATACCCTTTTTACACAAACCAATCACATGATTATTTCCCATTGGAGTACCTATAGCTCAACGAAAACATTGTACGACTCAACATTTCGCATTCGCACATGAGATCAATACCGAATGAATAGTCTCAGAATCTCTGCAAGGTTTTTTTTTTTAAGTTTTTTTCCGATGGATTTGGGGAAGTGTCCCTCTGACATGCGGTTAATTGGAATGCCACGACGGACAAGCCGTATTCGAATACGTCCTCAAAACGCACACACTAGGTGCGAAACCGACTTTTTAGTCTATTTTGATATTCGTTCGATTTTATTTACTTTATTTTTTAGATTGATTGATCCATGAAGATTGTTTGCGCGGTATTCGTAGATTTTTATTTTTCTCTTTTGTTTATCGAAAACGGATTGATCTCATATGTATGTAATAAAAATTGGTCCCGCAGTAGTCGAAATTCGACTATGGTCGTCTGAAATTAGAAGTTTGAATTGTTATGGTTCTATTATCAAAAACTATTTATTATACCTTTAAAATCACAGATTTCCCCAAGGCTACACTATAGACGAATAATATTAAAAATAAACAATATTAATCTATTCTCAATTTGTAACAAACTAAAGAGTATACATATGTGTGTGTGTATGTCAAATACATTGTAGTGTGTGTATTGTTTTTCATACAGATTTAATGTACTTTTTATGGACAATTTAAAAAAAATATTTGCATTCTGGACTCCTTTTCTATATTCTCTATAAGTGTGGGAAATTTCATACTCCTCCGTCCGCGCAATTTTCGTAAAAAGGGATACAAAGTTTTTGCTTCACGTATTAATATATAGATACCGCTCGATTTGTAGGACTTAAACACGAGGTAGGGAGGTAGGGAGAAGTTTGTGGAAGTTTTCACTTATGAAGTTAATATGATAGGTAGATTTGCGCACTTGCGCTTAATAGTTTTTTAGTAAGACGTCTTCTCGAAACATCTGATGATCAGCGGTTCGGATCCTACCCAAAAAATTGCAACGTACGTATACTGCAAATTAAGGTAATCGATTTATTAACTAATATTTCACCAGTACGTAGGATAGGAATTAGAATAGAATACATACGCAATTTGAATAGCATTCACGAGTGCTCACTATTTTGTTACTGCCGAAGACTTAGTTTGATTTTTTTGTGTAAACCCAAGAAACGTCACAACGTAAAAGCTGCCATGACATACACGATCCTGTAGACTGAATGGTAAACAGTCGACATCGCTCTAAACACGTCATTACGGATCCTCCCGATCCAGTAACGGTGCTTTTAGGCACCTCAAGCACCGGTCACCGTCCTCGTCGAACCTGTCGGTTGCGACGAAGGGCTCGACGAGCAAATTAACCCATAGACACAGCCCACGGAGTTTCTTGCCGGATCTTCTCAAAGGGTCGCTTTTCCGATCCGGTGGTAGATTCTGCGAAGCACTGCTCTTGCTAGTGTTACCAACACTCCCAGTTTAAGCCCCGTGAGCTCACCTACACGTCAAGAAGAAACTGAAATAGCCTCTCAAGGCTATCAGCATAGGTAGGGAAAACAAAAAGCTGCCATCAACCTTAAAACTTAAGGTATAATATATATCAACTGTTTAGCAAAAGCGCTTAATACATTTTTTTCGCGTTTCATTTTTGTAACACGATGTCATTGCTTCATCGTCGAAGCCATTCGAACATACATATATCAATATGTAATCCAGCTTATCTATCTCGAGAACTTACTTGCAAGAGAACGTGAGTTTCTGGTAACTATTTCGGAATCACTGCAATACATAAATCAATAACAATCAGCAAACTTCGTTGAACAACATAAAGTTTCCAAGACCTATTTTAGAACTTCAATCGGGGGTATGTACTTGTGTCGATCGAAGTCCCGTTCGAATGCAGTATAGAAGAAAGAGACAACAAGATAAGAGGGATTAGAATTTTAAACAAGTTCTTTTGACGTAGGATTGTAGGTAAGAATTAGGTATAGTCAAATTAAGTATTAAATTACGTTCAATTGTCTTTTTAATTTAAAAAAACGGGAGAAAACAAAAACTTTCTTTTTATTAGAACACCTATTTCATCGTTTTCAAATATCGAGCAAACATATTTTATGAGCACGTCAAGTTTACCAACACAGACAAGGCCAAAGACTTTACCCACTGAAACTTTATTGGGATGTTTGATTTTCATATAATTTTCGATTTTGAAATACTTAGGTACATAGTTATTTTAAGTCCGAGCAGAATCGGGCCTTTTCACACTCTGTTAAAGCATGTTTTAGCATGTGGAGACGACTTGAAATGATTTTTTTTTCCAAGCCGCCGTAACTGACACCGGTGCCAAAAGTATTTAACGAATACAATAATCTATCTTCCAAGTACGTCCCAGCCTGAGCTAAAGACCAAGAAGTCGCCCCTCCCAGACTTTAACATTTCATTCCATAAAGCATTTTAATGGAAAATCGATGATATAATTCAATTACCCGGAGCGAGGCCACGCCACCTCAGCTTTATTACTTTAGAAAAAAAAAAATACAATGTCGTCGGTTGTTAAATAGGAGAGCTCTTTAATCAACTTGTTACGAGTCATTGGCTATGTGGGTTAAGCAGTTGCTTGCACTATGCTATTTTCTAGAATTAACTTTAGTTACTTTCAACAAAGTTCTTCGACATCACGTTATATCTAGATTAAATATTATTTTAAAATTAATCTGCATTGAATTTGAAAATACCAGACCCTTATGAAACATAAAATTCCTAACGGATAATGTAAATCAGAACATTAATGTACGGAACTGTAACATGAATACTTATGTTAAAATATTAAATACTCTAAATAATAAAACAGCGATAAGTTTATCTATAATTAACCATGTTATTGAAAATAGACAATGTTATTTTTAGTTAACAAAAATCCTTAGAACAGTACCTATACAGCTAAACGCCAACTTTTCACCAAATAACAGAGATCATAGGTTGCAAACAAACAAAAACAAAAAAAATGTCGTATTTGATTTCAATCGAAGGCAAGAGCTCTCGACGGTAAATATTATAACCAGAATATTATAACGTACAACATTAATATCAGATTGTTTGTGATATTGAAAACTAAATTAAATATACGCGATCTCATGAAAATATATGGCGTCGTACTGAGAGAATATTAAGTTAGATTAGTCGAGCTAATTAGGTGACCTCACCGGCCATTTAATGTTAAGTGATTAAGTGACCCAGTGGACACCGGAATACCAGCCCCAACTTTGGCACTGAAATCGAAGGCTCAATTGTAACGTAATAGAATGGGGACCACATGGGCGGATCAGTGTGCTTAGTGCGAGTTTTTAACGTTCTTCATAGCGTAAAAGTTAACCCAATTTTGTGTGCAGTTGGAACAGCGCCCCTAACGGCAAACGTAGGCAAACGATCCCATTTCATACAAATATGAGCTAACTTTTACGCTATCGAGTACGTTAACAAACTCGCACTAAGCACACTGTAATTCAAAAGTAATATTCCAAATTAACAAAACGAACGAAAATTTACTTTACTCTAACATAGTGTTATCGAAAAACAACATTAGTAGGTATCGAGTCAAAATCAATCCAAAGTCTTATCTACGCATTTGAATAATGTTTTATTTATCAAACGCTTCGTTCTGAATCGATGGACAGACGGTTTCTGAGTTCGGGAATAATAGAAAAAGTGCAGCCGGATGAAAACGTATGAATGTTAATATCGCGACCGCGCAACGCCCCGCCGGGAGTTCGAACCGAACTCGTCCCCGGATCAACGAATAATCGACTCGATAAAAAAATATATATTTATAAGCTTGGCACTACACAAAAAGCAATTTACTAAGAATACATTACAAAATAAATTATGATGAACGATATATACAGATTGCTATCAGGTCCTATTTTGTGGCCTGCCAACTATAAATACCACACAATAACAACGTCAAATGTAATCAGTTTAAGCATGAAATTAAACTATACACGTCATCGTCGTCCTCAGAGTCTAACTAAACAAGCTACTTCATTTACGGGAATGCACTATCATTAGGCTGGAGAGGAGCGGCCGCCTGAAGAAGCAGAAGAAGATGAAGAAGAAGAGGAACACAGAAGAGGGAAGAATAAAGAAGATTACATCATGCCATCCCCAGTTCATCAATCCGCACATATAAAATTCTTACCAGCAATTTCATCAGCCCTGCCTCGATAGGCAAGGAGCCCAATCCCGGGCAAAGGGGGTCTCCTCGAGGCCCGTACCACGCCCCCCTGAAGGGGACGCGACGACCCGACAGTAACATTAGGTACTTGGAATACCACATCCAGCGAGCATATTTCAAATCATACATCCTTGACCCCTGAGCGGAGCACCACCGACTTTTATTCTCTTTGTTACCGTTTCACGTTATTATTAAAAACAATAAATCGCTGGGGGCGCCACCTAGCACTATTGCCTTTCACTTGCCGCAACCCTCCGCAGCCCGCGGTAATTAGTGACTGAACAGAGCATTTCACCGCATCAATTGTTGATTACATTCGTGTTTTTAATGAATGGTAACTGTAAATCAGATGGGCGCCGCCGTGTACCGCGCCTTCGATACAATATTCATTTCCAACGGATGTACTAATGCACATTGAATAGTTTCTGATTGTAGGTACTACAGGCTTGAGTTTTATTGTGCACGTTCATTTCGCTATCAGACTAGTCGATGACCGATATCACTCTAAGTGATTTCAGAATAAAGGTAACTCAACTATAACACGGTAGATATGTTCCTACAAAGTTCCTTGTTTTGCGAAACTTGTGTTTATAACACTAGAAGCCAGTAAGTACAAAAAGGAGAGTATGTTTTCTGAATGAAACATCTCAACTATGACTGTATGTATTCGTATAGCTATTATACATAAAAATGAGCAGTAAAATTCAAATGTAATGGTTCCAAATTAACGATACGAACAAATTTACTTTACTTTTTACTGGTGGCAGGACCTCTTGAGAGTCCGCGCGGGTAGGTACCACCACCCTGCCTATTTCTGTCGTGAAGCAGAAATGCGTTTCGGCTTGAAGAGTGGGGTAGCCGTTGTAACTATACTTGAGACCTTAGAACTTATATCTCAAGGTGGATGGCGCATTTACGTTGTAGATGTCTATGGGCTCCAGTAACAACTTAACACCAAGAAATAAAAAATAAAAAATAAAAATCAGTCATTCCCATATGTGTGTTTATATTGCATAATGGTAATAAGGGTTTTAAGGATTTTTTTTCTTTTCGTGTTAGGGTGGAACCACCTTGTTGGAGGTCGTATTAGAAGTTTCACTTCAAAAACTATGTCCAAAGATATTTTTTTTAAACGAAATATTCTATTAGCAACATAAATACATTCAAAATTATTCGCAAATAACACTAAAACGGTACGGTAAATTTAACTTCGCTCGATTACAACGTGTTTTTGTTATTAGCGTCCGAGTTAATCGTTATTTGATACAGCACCGGGAGATGCGTGAAATTAAAATTTTAATTAGCGGCTTATAATAATAATAATATATTGTTCGACGTGGGGCTTCAATTTTGTGGAAGTAAAATTTAAGCGATCATATTTAAACGAACCAACGTTATGATTTTTCACGCTTTAACGAGGCACGAACGTAATATCCGGTATTCAGAAATCTTCGCATGTCACACGAATGATACATTTTTTTTACCTTTCTCTGGTAGCCTAAGGAGCTATTCCGGCCACACTCGGTAGGTAAGCACACGAGACTCAACCTTAGAGAATATGCTAACATTAGCCCTAGCAAGAGCAGTGCTTCGCAGAATCTACCACCGGATCGGAATCGCGACCCACAGAGAATATCCGGCCAGAAACTCGGTGAGTTGTGCCTACCGGTTAGTTCGCTCGTTGACAAGTTCGACGAGGATGGCGACCAGTGTTTGAAGAGCCTAAAAGAACCGAGAGTGGATCCGGGGTATCTGATAAGACATATTTCGGCATTTCCGCCTTTGCGTTGCTCTATCTCGTCGCGTCGCCTGTTGTGTAATGTAATGTATAATAATAAATAATAAAAAATCCTTTATTCAGACATAAAAAGGATATTTACTAATAATAAACTTAAATTAACGTCTCTGCCGAGTCAATGACATCGACAACTTCGTCTGTTTGCCCATCTTTGGCAAAGGCCTCTATTTCTTTCCACTCTACTCGGTTTAGAGTTTTCCTAGTCCATAATTTTCCTGCTACCGTCTTTATCTCGTCTTCCCACCTCCGAATCTGTCTGTCTCGTTTCCTTTTTCTATCTCTAGGGCACCAAAACACTATGCTTTTGTTCCATTTTTCGATGCGTCTTATTGTATGTGCTGTCCATTGCCATTTTAGTTTGCGCATTCTAGTTGAAACGTTTTGGATCTTACTGCGACCTCTAATGACTTTGTTTCGTACTCTGTCAGATTTTTTTCAATTCAGCATTCTTGTAATGTAATGTAATGTGTAATAATTAAAGGCAGCCACGTTATGAGAGTTAACATATAGTCAGCGAGTTGTACCAATATAAAAATGTTTTCTGGTGAATAACGGGACTGCAATGGTCTAATTTTTTCAATACAACAGCGCTTAGCATTCTTATATGTATTCATCAGACCGACTACTACGGAACTACTACTACTACTACGACAACGCTAAAGGAAATAAAATCACGAACGAATTCGCTCATCAGTAAAATTCGATTTCCTTATTTGGTGTTCTTAAATATTGATTTTAGAAATACGAATTAAAAATACCGATGAAATTCCCTACATAACAACATGCTTAATGTAGGTACGTAAGTTCGAAATTCAATTCAAAACACTAAAGCTGATAAATCATTCAATGAATCAACACAGCGTCGCGTAAATTTTACAGATACATTTAAAAATTAATAAACCGATGTTACAATCTCTGGTGGCAATCGTCGCTCCATTGGATTAATTAAGTTAATTAATTGTTAAGTTAATCAGGTAGATTAATACCCGGTTATGGTCCCCCGACGTTCATAACCGTGATTGGTTGTACGCCACGCGAATTTCAGATGTGGTCGCACTAAAAACGCGACGGCTTATGTTGGCTCGGTTTAATAAAGATATTCGTAACTAGTGTTTTAATTTTATATTAGACAAATCTTCATTTACAATTGATCTATGAAAAGTAAATCGGAGCGGAATTATATAAGTTGTTTTTTCTCAAAGTGATAATACAATAAAATTTAATGTAATATAGCGAAATGATAGATTAAATAAAATGAAATCCGATCAAAGTGGTGGGTTTAAATTAAGCTTTTAATGGACTTTTTGGAAGAACCCCAGGAACCACATTCATTGATGTTTTTCTTCACACTTGTGCACTTTTCCACCTCGCGTAGTTTCCTCATTGCTGAGGGTCGTGACTATCATATTTTGACGGGTTTTTACCTCTTCCAATGTCCCTCCAGCGCCTCCGATCATTGACCGCATGAAGACCTTCATGGAATGGGAATTGGGATCCCTAGTGTGGTGCGGATTTGATTAAACCACCTTGTCGGGCTGCGCCCGCGCGGTCTCTTTCACAGTTTATTCCTCTTTCGGTGCACTTTTACAGCTGTTAAACCGTCGATCAGCCATCATTGTATAGACATTACTATAATATAGGTAAGAGTATTAACAAAATAAAACAATTAATCTAACTCCTCTCCCTGCGTTTAGTTTACTAGCAACCCTATGTGGGGTTGCGAGCGCAATATACATTTGCACGTTACCGATAACAAAGTCGTTTGGGAGTTGGTGGTTCATTTACAAAAAACTTGTTAGAAAAAAACGGAACATGGAATTGCTAAAAGAATTTATATTTGTCCTTAGTAAACAATATGTTTATTTATATTTAAAACAACTTTTCGGAGTTAATCGTGGTCACCCCTGAAAACTGTAATGCATTCGACGAAACGACTGGAATAATATAATGACAGTAAGAAAACAAGATATTTAAATCGTAACACTAGTTTTATTTATGTCCGCGAAGGCTGAATAAAATACCGTACTATACTTTATTTATATTGTATATTAGAATTAAAACTGATTTTTTATTCTTTATTTATTATTTCTTTACCTCAGAACTTTTTCCTAGGTGAACCGATTTTGATGATTGTTTTCTTTTTTTTATTTATTAAGGATCTGTACGGTTCTCATGATAAATTCAAATTTTACGTGACCAGTAGTTTTTGAGTTGTCCTTAGTAATGTATATTTAATTAGCTTTCGGCTACGTTGAGGAAATTCTCATTTTATATGAAAATCGGTTTTCTTTTTCTTTAAAATTTTATATTTTATAAATCCTTAAAAAAATTGTCGTTTGACGTTTAGTCACTATCTCCACACAATTTCTAAATTAGGAAACATTGACTACGTGGATGCTACGACTCAGTTTCAGACAAGAGGTCCGACCACCAATTGAATTGCTCCTCTACCCATAAGGTAAGTTGGATAATTATGAAGTCGAATACGGAAATTTAAAATTTGTGGAGATAATTATTGAGGGTAATATTTCTGCTGCGCAAGATTGTTCCAGTTATAAAACTGTTACAATACATTATAAAACTGGAACAATCTTTTGCAGCAGAAATATTACCCTCAATAATTATCTCCACAAATTTTAAATTTCCGTATTCGACTTCATAATTATCCAACTTCACCAACATAGGGTACAATTGGGGACTCAATTCCTAAGGCATCATAATACTGTGTAAATCATTTGGAAGCACGAGTGAGGTATGTACTTGATCTATATACTGTATCCAATATATATAAAAAATAGCAACCCTTTGCCTCACTTCAGGCGCAAAGCTAGACTGACTGTAGCTATCATAAAATAAAAGAATTCTGGCAAAAATCTGAATGACACTTTACGACTTTTTTGAAATAAGCTTGGATTATTACAAAAAATAACACTTATTAGGTAGACGACCACCTGATGGTAAGTAGTCACCGTCACCCGTGGACGTCGGTAATGCCATAAACAGCCAAGCCGCCGCCAACTGCTGAATTTTTTTTATTGCCATTGTGGGCAGACGAGCATACGGCCCACCTGATGGTAAGTGGTCACCGTCGCTCATGGACGTCAGCAATGCCAGGGGCAGAGCCAAGCTGCTGTCTACCGTTCTAAGCCGCTGCCTACCGTTAAATTCCCAACAACGACTTAATCGCATCTTATATGTTAAATAAAATCAAATTATTTATTTACCTCATCAGACCAAGCTATTTCATAGTTCAGTTACTAATAGTACATTGCGATTTCCGATTAGCAAATACCTTACTCGATGCTCATATTAATTAGCATGTCGCAAATCTACTAATGACATTCACATAGAGCCCGTTATAGGGACAACACGTAAACCCGTTTCGGATTGTGAGTTACTGCGTACTATGTTTAGCTGGGATGAGATAAAGAGAAATTATAATCTTGTGTCGCATAACTACGGGTTAACTTTAATTGGGAGCCTGCCCGTTACTGATAATGACATGTCAGTCGGTACAGGTTGATCATTGATTTATAATACTCGTTTTATGATTAAATTTCATGAGACTAACAGCTCAACGCTGAAGGTTGAGACTTGTCCAGACATGTCAACCGTGTTTTTTTAACCTCCCCGGGTGAATATCGTTAGTTTGCCATTTATATTCGAATTAAACAGATTCATATATGAAGAGCGGATACCTCTCGTTGCAGTCTCAAAAAAATTAGCTAATCTAAAAGCTAAAAAAATCTAAAAGCTGTGTTCACCGTTGGCGACCAGATTCCAACATCCTCTAGGTGTGTGAAAAATAAAGTACCGAAATTCATAAATACATACGTCATCTGCCAAATGTCAGCTCCATACAAATTTGGTAGGCTTTGACTATTATAATACAGGGTATATATTTTTTTTTAAATAATATAAAAAAATATTGTACCTACATGGTTTTTAAGTGTAGCTCCGGATGCGAAATCAATGAAGTATGAATAATTTCGCCTATACTAAGCGGAATCATAACATTGGCCATTCATAATTCAGTTGCGAGGAAAATAAAATTTCAATATCTGTAAGCAAGGGAAATTGTTTCAGAAACGGTTTACATTTTACGGTTGAATCGTTTTTATTCTCATTTATATCACAATTTAGCGGCTCTCGAAATCCTAGACGGAGAGCTTGCAATATTTCACTTTTGACGCGTACACAATTATTATTCATTTATCAATATTTCAAATTTCATTAAACTTGTGTGTTGTTGCAAGAAGTGATGTTAATAAATTAACTGAACAATAGAAGTGCACTCGTCATAAAAGTATATAAATGACAATTTTTTTCACCATCAATCCTTTGGTTAAAATGTAATAATACAGATAAATACGATTAACTATTATTTACATACTTATATTATGAGATTTCCGTTCTCATACAATAATTAAAATACTTATAAAATAAAAGATTTCCAAGTACGTGAACGCTTTATGATTGATGGATCAATCAATTTATTACAAACCAGGCAACGATTTCAAACAGCGCCTTCTGCATTTTTAGACATTAAAAAACCTTCATGGTTGCGTCATTAAGTGCTAAATCACAAATATAACAGTTTTGACGTGGCAACATATTTGTTGCTGTTCCTCTATTGAACAGTGTAGAAACAATCTAAGCAATAAATAAATAAAGAAAAAAAAACACAACTACACATCCTATCACAGAGACCTTTGCTTTTTGATCTAAGGGCCGAATCGGCGGAGTACATGGGATTGCCAAGATGCTAGCGGCCACTCATTAAGCGAATCCCATTCATTCTAACTCAAGCGTCTAATCACGGTCCAAAACAAAACCAGGGAGAAACCAGGGGTCCCATTGCAGGCTACCCTCGAAATTAAAAATAAATTTAGAAAGGACATATCATAAATAACATAAGTAAACTTTATTTAAATTTCAAAATCAAGTATAAACTAGAAAAACAAAAAATAAATTTTATATCACGAATCCGATCCTAATCTCTTAGAGTATTTTATTAAATTTCCACGTCAACGCAACGCTCCTCAAGCCAAGTGACTGCATTTTAAGCTTATTGAGATGTTTACAAAACTGAATTTTACAAGCGTCTTTCAGTGGTGCTCAAATTCATTTTAAGAACGAGGTTCTCAAAGTCATAGCTATTTATATATTTGTTGCCTAATTGTTTAATATGTTTTAAATAGTTCTTATCAAACTTATCAAAAGAAAGAATGACTTTAATTTTACTTTTATTTTATTCTTCAAATAAACTATGATCCAGTTCTGATTTAAAATCTCAAAAATGACCCGTATTTCATTATATCACATTTACCCTATCCAATAAACGATTGGACATTTTTTCTCACTTATAAATTCGGCAATAAAAAAAAATTCTTCGTATTTTCACCATTGTAAAATGCATTAAAGACTGTGGTAGCAACACCGAATATGAGTTAAATCTCGAATGCTATTTATACATCTGTGTAAAATTCGTTTCGTTGAAATAGTCAAAGCAGAGATAGAAATTTTCGGATGAATAAATTTAGAATTGGGATTGTGACACATAAAATAAAATTATTCCACTGTTGCACTTTTTCTCTTCTATTATAAAATATTATTTATTATAAAAATTAAAAATTAATCGAAACCTTTTTTACGCCATGCTCATAAAACCGTCTTCGCCATGTGTGTTTTCTCTGTCATTCTCTTTTCCCCTTCTTACCGTTTTCTCTCACTCACATCTCAACGCTCCATTCCACACTCTTTTCACACGTTCCGTTCTTACCAATACAACATAATATTTTTAATTTGTTTAAATGTAGATTTGTTGTTTTTACTGCTAATGAAAAGATCAAAAAATTGGCGGATGCCGGAGCGTTTTGTTGAGTTTCCTGATTTTTGAACAGTAAAATCTTATTTGTCGAAGAATCCATCAAATCAACACTAAATAAAGCTTTAGAAAACAACACAACATATTTTAATAAATTCTCGATAACACCGACATATAGTTGTTGGCAAAAAAACAAACCGCTAAAGTCCTTAATTACTATTTATCGAGCTACCCCAATAATTATTAACACCTTCCATTATGATCGGGCACGAATGATCGAAAATCTGAAATCTCTAATTCAAATTCTAGGTGCAACCTTACCGCATGAGCACCGGGCATTGTGAATATACACGACACTTTATTCTTATATTAAAGCTCCCCTATCATTCCTGACAGTGAGCTTTGGGTATCGCGTGGTTACGTAAAATCAGATCAAACATATGCAGAATCGTATAGAAGATGGTGATTATTTGAAAATAAATCGTTTCATTACTGTAAAATAAGATAGACCCTTTGAAATTGTTGCTCAAGTTTCATCATCACAAAGACTGGATTGGTAATAAAGAAAGACGACGATGATAGCCTTGAAGATGTTGCGTCAAATTCGTGTAAGATAGAACTGTAGCTTAGTCTAGTTGACTATCCAATTCACAGCCAATGGGTGCATCTAAATATCACTACGTGAATATCGCCTCCCACCTTGAAACATGAGGTCTAAATCACAATTGGATTACGAGTGTCCCATCCTTCAACCTGGAACGCACTATTAATTCTTTTCTTTATTTATTGTCAAGATGTTTTTTCTACAGGAGAAAATCACCGGATCCCCAACCGCGCGCCGAGTGGGATATGTGGGAGTTGAACCTCACTAAAAACTCCTGGCGCTCAAAGCCGGCGCCCGACCACGGTCCGGGCCGGAGCCCAGTCGGGGCCACTAAGACAGGGTTGACGCAGAACATATTACATCCATCCCACCGTCCCTCAGACGCCGGACCGGTGGCTACTGGCTACACGACCACCGGTTCCCTCGGTCGAGGGGCCGAATAGTGAAATCGAAGCTGTTGAGAATACGGCAGGTTTCCTCATCAGGATCTACTACTGGGAATTCCGAATCATAGCTATTATAAGTTTTTCTTCGATATTTAACCGACTCGGTAACATAGTAATTAGCGCAACTGACTACAATCTTATTCCTATATAGATCTATAAATAAACAGACACGTCAATGTTAATTTTACCTTTAAACTACTGACATAAACGCGACGTGAAAACAATCCCTGAAGGCTGACATGCATACAAACATACGTCGATTGTTATATGTACGTCGGATCGGAGTGCACTAGACTGCATTAGTTATAATACGGAACTAGATCCAACTAACATTAGGATGCGTCTATATTCGTATTATTTCTACGAAACTTTTAACAGCTAATTTACTTCCCGCCATTGCCTATTCATATTTCAGAGCGTATAGCTCTGTTTATAATACAATATTTTAAGTTTTATTGTTTGAAAAAAATCACCGGTCGATAAATCTGAAAAACTTTCGTATTATTTTTAAACAAAGGTCTATCTATGCTAGATAGTCTGTTATTTATAATATGTTTTTCAATCTATTATGATTTGCGTAATTACTGGTGTTAGGGCGTCTTACGCACGGGTAGGTACCACTCCCCTGCCTATTTCTGCCGTGAAGCAGTAATGCGTTTCGGTTTGAAGGGCAAAACTCAAGACTTAGAACTCGTGTCCCAAGGAGGGCGGCACATGCGTTGTTATCTGTAGGCTCCGGTAATCACTTAATACGAAGGTGGGTCGTGAGCTTGTCCACCCATCCAAGCAGTAAATAATGAACTATGTATATTAACTGAGCATTTGTCAAACGATATGCCCACATCCTTTGTATACACGTGAAGCTTCTCACAACGTAACGCACACAGCAGCTCTCGCCTGTCGGAACGTGATATGATTTTGTAGCGAAAACACGACGATTAACAAGCATAAATCAATATTTATAAATGGGTAGTATTTAATCCTACAACTGTAAATTCAAATATTCGAAATGACCACCGAAAATACTGAATTGCTCACTAAATTTGCTCATCAAATGAATGAAATCTAATATACTGTTTGATCTATAAAGCTAAACCGTTTTACCGAATGAATAATTGTTAACTAAAAGTAAAACTGATAATTCTGTGTGTGCAACAAAATATTTAAATCTATTTTTTTAAAACCATCACCTATTAAACTGTTAAGAACATTAGTTATTCTAAATGAAACACCAGCTAAGTGTTAAGTCATGTTTATCTAATTAAAGTGCACAAAAAATCAACTAAGTGTAATCGTCGTCGTGACCTAAAGAATAACACGTCCGGTGCATTCGTATGTAACGATGCAACGGTGTTCGAATCCCGCAGGCGGGTACAAATTTTTCTAATGAAATACGTACTTAACAAATTTTCACGATTGACTTCCACGGTGAAGGAATAACATCATGTAATAAAAATCAAACCCGCAAAATTATAATTTGCGTAATCACTGGTGGTAGGACCTCTTGTGAGTCTGCACGGGTAGGTACCACCACCCCGCCTATTTCTACCGTGAAGCAGTAATGCGTTTCGGTTTGAAGGGTGGGGCAGCCGTTGTAACTATACTTGAGATCTTAGAACTTATATCTCAAGGTGGGTGGGGCATTTACGTTGTAGATGTCTATGGGCTCCAGTAACCATTTAACACCAGGTGGGCTGTGAGCTCGTCCACCCATCTAAGCATTAAAAAAAACGTAACTTCTCGGGATCCTCCAAAAAGTCCACTGAAAAAGTCAGCAAACGACAACCATTTTACCCAGATTATATTTCATCCCATATCATCTTATTTCATTTTATTTCGTTTACATTTCATTTCATGCCTTGTTTCATATTAATCAACTTCATTTCATTTCATAATGTCATATTTCATAGAAAAAACTTTTCATTAAAATTATAATAAGACTTGAGCTAAAGGTCTTAGTTACCAGGTCGTAAAATCCCTTAAAAAATAAATGTAAGTCACGCAAATATATGTGTGTTTTATACAAAGTGTAACAGAACTAAGAACATAACCCGTACCATTGGAACTGAAAACGAAAATAGTAAAGAGCCATCAAAACGTGAAAAAAATGCTTTCGAAAAATTGTAAATTAGTACTGTAACTTTACAATTAACGGAAATGCTGTAGATGTAAAAAAAGTATGAAAGTAGACACGGTGATATGAGGAGAAGGCTTCCTAAAAAACCTTTCATTGACTGTGTGATAGAGAATATCCGTGAGATGGGTGTTAATGCAGGAATGCGTATGATGGGCCTGAATAAAACAAAAGTCATGCTGAGCCGACCTCATAGAGTGGGAAAATGGTAAGGAGAAAAACCTTTTGACGCACAAATGATCTCAAAATTTAATAGACTGCTTTTTAGTGGTTAGGCCATGGCTCTCACAAAACTATAATGCTGCACACATTTAAACGCGAGGTAGCTGTCTGACCCTTCAATCTGAAACAGATGACAGCTTCGGGGTATAAAATGGCGGATTAGTGATACGTAACAATAGGTATATTCCTGATTTATGCTTAGCTAAGTAATTGAATATTGAAACAGCTTTTACGTCACTGTGTACATGAATATGTATTCGAAACGTCGCTAGTATAAAAATGAATGAATGAATGAATGAATTATGAATGAATGAATGAATGAATGAATGAACGATGAATGTGAGATTAAAAGTAATTTTAATTATTACCGCTACTTGAGAAATCCGAGGAAGAGGTAGACCTAAGAAAAATGGATGGGTTGAGTGAAAGACGATTTATCTAAGAGGGGCTTGAGCGAAGAAATGGTATATGATAGAGGAGTATGACAGGAAAAAATATGTTGTGCCGACCGCCGACCCCACGTGACAGGGAGAAGGGCAGGAGAATGGTGACTTGAAAAATTCCAAAGAAAAATTTAAAACGATGTTGTTCCTTTATAACTACTGAACCATGCATCCGATTGACTTGAAACTTGGTATCCATGTAGAAAACACATGTACTTAATGGATAGGCTAATATTTAAATGAGTGTTGGACTCCCTAATAATAATGACAATAAATAATAATGTTAATTTTAAATGCCCAGCGAAGCGGGCGAGTATGGCTAGTAAGCTTATAAGATTGACCTTGCAGACGATCAAGTCAACATTCCGTGTACGATGCTGCATACTTAGGGACAGAGAAAGCAACTTTGTTTTATACTGTGTAGTGATATCACTCACTTTTAATATGTGCTTGCTTCACGTGGCTGCTTTCTTTCAGCAGAAGCCGAGACTTGGTTCTGTAGGTGAAGCGCTCGATGGTCTTCCGTCGCTGCCTGTCGCTCTCCGTCGCTCCACACGCAGAACCGGTGTCTCCGTCGTCACTCCGCTGCCGCTTCTCGCGTAGCTCACACCACGTTGCTTCTGTCTCGCGCTATTGAAGTCGGCCTTCCGCTGCCTACGAAAAAGATAAACCGAGATAGTACAAAACATATTTGCACGTTAAACGTTCGCTATTCTACTTGCTTCTGCCGCAAAACAGCTATATGTACCGTTTCATTGAATAGGATAGTTCGACTAATCTATATATTAATACGTGAAGCAGAAACTTTGTATCCCTTTTTACGAAAATTGCGAGGACGGAGAAGTATGAAATTTTCCACACTTATAGAGAATATAGAGAAGAAGTGCACAACGCTAATATTTTTTTTAAATAATGCATAAAAGGTACATTAAATCAATAAAGATGACACACACTCCAGAACATGTATTTGACGCACACACGCGTGCATACTATTTATTGTCAAACTTTTGTTCTTGACTTCTGTGGTCAAATTGAGAATAGATTATTTTTTGTCTATGTTAATATTTTTCATAGTGTTGTCTTGGCGAAATTTGTGATTATAGAAGTATACAATACAATCATAATAGTGAACAAACTTACAATTTCAATTAATTATAGTCGAATTTCGACTACTGCGGGACCTCTAGTAGAATTTAAATTCGTGTCTCAAATAGGATGGTGTAACAGGTTGTTTGCTTATTGTCTCAGGATACAAAGAAACTGTACAAACTTGTTGACGATAGATAACTACGTTTATTAGCATCGCTTCCTCCTTAAATAATGTACTTTGAAATTTTAGATTTTTTAAGAATTGGCATCTAGCAGAACGCCGTGATCAATGATGGTTCAAGGTATTTCTGTACAGAAAAAAGGTGAACAACGGTATGAACTTTGTCTCTAAATTAGATCACTTAAGATCAGGCGATCGGGGAACACATTTACAGCCAATCCTACAATAAACTCGTAATCGTTTTAACACAAAAATGTATTGAATAAAAAAATCGATTCTTTTAATGAATGAGGTATTTTTATAATAACAGAAATCTTTCAATTAAGTAAAGTGAATTTTACAAACCGCTATCAGTTGATGGGTTTCGGTTTGAAGGGCGGGGCAGCCGTTGTAACTATACTGAGACCTTAGATCTTATATCTCAAGATGGGTGGCGCATTTACGTTGTAGATGTCTATGGGCTCCAGTAACCACTTAACACCAGGTGGGCTGTGAGCTCATCCACCCATCTAAGCAATAAAAAAAAGAAGACCGATCGGAATGCTCTTGTGATCAGTATGAGGACTGCCATGCAAAATATTGGCAGGCCGTTACCAAATTAACGTCATATTAAATCAAGATATCACATTACTATTACACATTTTGGGATCCATATAGCATATCAATTAATCGTCAAACAGCCACGTACTGTCAGGACGTTGGCAAGATCGGAAGGCGTCGGTCACGCAGGACGCTTCAATTATCTCCAACCTAATCGAATTCTCGTGTAGGTACCAAGACGCCCCATCAGTGAGATCACGAGTCTAGGTATTAGACAATCCAAGCTGTTAATACGCAAATTGCCTCCGAATCCAATTTTTACGCAATGATTAGAATTAGTCGTTAAATACGTATATCAGTTTAATTCCCATAGTACAGGGAATCGTAGTTTCAATCCAGATTGTGTGCGATTTGTCCTCGATTATTACTTTACTTTTTTTACTAAAAGTACGTTATTGCTATTAACATAGTTTCTATGACGGAGCATTTAGTGACTCGAAAAGTTACTCAAACTTTTGTGATATTAACGGACTCTGGTAACCCCTCATTGTTATTAACATAGTTTCTATGCCAGAGCATTTAGTGACTCGAAAAGTTACTCAAACTTTTGTGATATTAACGGACTCTGGTAACCCCTCCACAAGCCCTGGCATTGCTGAAGTCCATGGGTGACGGTAACCACTCACCATCATGTGGGCCGTATGCTCGTCTGCCTACAAGGGCAATAAGTAAGAATTGAAAAAAGATGTGTGGTGTCGTGGGACACTGGACAGGAACGAAGTTCCTTATTATAAAAATAATAATTTTAAGTTCTATTCGAGGTATAAAGAAAATAAAACTGGAGGTTTCGCAACAACCCACGGTCATTCGCTAACGTGCGAACTTATTGTGGTACACTTCGTTTGCATAAAGAAGAGTTAGTGTATTGCGCAAACAAAAGCTCTGAGATCGTGGTCCATCAATGATAAAAAAATATGTTATTATTTGTACGTTATTACAAAGTTAAATCGTACACTGTGTGCATTACTAATAAAAATCTTACGTTACGGACGTTTTGTGCCGATTAGGGTACCCCCCGGCTTCGTCCCATAAGGAACTTCGTTCCAAAAAATAAACACCTTCAACTTGTGTTAAATAACAAATTGGCTGAGCTCTTTGATTGGAAACAATCTCTAACTATCGTTCTTTTTTCGCTTGTGTACTTTGAAAATTGATTCTATTGTAATAAAATTTTGTTTGGTCTAAATCAATAGATGAGTTCTTAGTTAGAGGAAGAGTTAAGTGCTTGAGTTCGAGCCCTCGGTTTAACTAGTGGCCTACTTCATCCCCACAGCTCGGAGCCGAGAGGGTGCAGCGTGCCTATCAATACGTCATATTATGTAAGTAGCAGTCATATTATGACTTCGCAGATCTTAATTTTACGGATATTTTCCAAATTTACTGGTGGTAGGACCTTTTGTGAGTCCGCACGGGTAGGTACTACCACCCCGCTTATTTCTGCCGTGAAGCAGTAATGCGTTTCGGTTTGAAGGGTGGGGCAGCCGTTGTAACTATGCTGAGATCTTCGAACTCATATCTCAAGGTCTGTGGCGCATTTACGTTGTAAATGTCTATGGATTCCAGTAACACTTAACACCAGGTGGGCTGTGAGCTCGTCCACAGATCCAGGCAATAAAAAAAAATAAAAAAATTCAAATTAATAAATATTAAAAAATCACCTTTTTTTAAGATCGATACGAATAAATCTAAATTAATTTTATTTAGAATATGAAATATGTTATTTCTGTATACCAATATTTGTTTCACGCGAAATTTGGTTGCTGAATTCATTACAATAAAATTATTTCATACGCTTTGAAAGACATTGATTGCTATGAACGTTGCCCGGCATAAGATAATCTACCCAATAATCAGACAGGCGCCCTAATATGCGCTTACCTTCTATGGGAAAGGTATGGCTTATATCCTGAATATATAATACTTATATATAGGAGTATGCTGCAGCAATAGCGTAACGTAAAAGTAATGTAATTTAAAAAGAATAACATAAAAATGTTTTAAAAATGTTAAATGACTGCATTCATTAATAGTTAATGTTGTATAAAGATTTTTCTATAAATATTATTAAAATTAAGAATACCCATTTAAATTTTATATGGACATATTCCACTGCAACATCATAACAACAAATCCAAAAGGATTTTAATGTGAGTTGATATAACGTTTTACTTAAAATTTATTCTCTTAAATATTTAACGGGGACTTTTGTAATTGAAAATCCGCGTTTGGTCACCGTTTCTAGTTAAGCGTTAAGATATAATATGAAACGTCTTAAATTACAGACAGTCCGCAACATGAAGGCAATATACTCTATTGAGTTTATTGCGAAATACCTTTCCTACTGCAAATATTGATAGCATTGTTCGCGGGGTTGTGGAAGCAATGTATGGTATTAAAAATTTAATTTATAGTGCGTCCATTACTCTATTACAGTATTTCAAAATGTCATTAATTAGGAATTCTTTACTTACTGTCGTTGTTATTGTTTAGACGTCTTCGTGATCACGAGTGAACCACGAAAACTGCGAGGTTACCCAAATGTCCGAAATAATATAACAAAATCAGTTCTAATTATCATGTCTACTCGCAAACAAAACCAAAGAAAATAATAATAAAAGCCTATTTGGCATAACAATAATATTGGCATAACAGTGATCCGGCCCACACCATCCTACCGATTTAGGCTGAAACGCATTGAGTTGTTCTGATTTGAAGAATGAATGAATGAATGATTTATTTCAGACAACAACGAGTCCATATGTGTACATAGTATCATTGAAACATACTTAAAATTAACAAAACCAATCAAATAAGAAAGATACATTTATTAAAAATAAGCATTAGTTAAATACATTTCAAATATTCCATTCAACTGATACTTACTTCGAACCAACCATTATTATTATTATTATTTAGTCCGCAAGTGAACCATGATAGTATGAGAAGAAGAAGAAGAGTACATGAAGAGAACGATATTTATACTGTAAAGATTCCAATGGTCAACGAAAGCGGCAGGATTTGCCTTGTGATATTTTTGGTCCCGATAGCCCCTTAACATCGGGGGCAACAAGTTTGACAACCATCGGAAAAAATAAATTGCATTATATATAGGGTGTTATTCTTACTCGAAATTTTTAAGTGAAATAACCAAATAACTTATGTAAAGTAACAGTGGAACCAGTGTAAGTTCTAAATACTATTTTATCCCAGTCTGCAGTAGTTCGCCATAATATTACTTAGCACAAGCTTACTTATCATTCTTCCATAAATCATTTGTCACGTTACATGTCCGACAATCATCTTTCTCATAACGAATTCATATCTATTATGACGTATTTTCTTTGTTGTGCACATAATAATTAAATATCTTAACACAGAATAAAAGTAACCATAATGCATTATACGATATTTTTCCACAGGCTAATTTTTTACTGCATAGTTAAATAATAATAAATATATATTATATAATATCTGTATATTAATTAATACGTGAAGCAAAAACTTTATACCCCTTTTTACGAAAACTGCACGGGCGGAGGAGTATGAAATTTCCCACACTTATAGAAAACTAGCTGTACCCGTCCGGTACGCTGGGCATTTAAAATTAACATTATTATTTCTCACCCCCACAAAGATTCTCATCATTAAAGCCCCCGCAACTGGTGTCGGGATTCCAACACTCATATAAATATTAGCCTATCCATTAAGTATAATAATATGTATTCTCTACATGGATACCAAGTTTCAAGTCAATCGGATGCATATAATAAATAATTATCAGTCCCATCGTACACGATCCTCTGGTTTCAAACTAAGATTCGCTGTACTACGTGAACCATAGACTATTATAAGTACTTATATAAGTAAGTTGTTCATCACACAAATGTTAGACAGACGTGGATATCGAACTCACAGCCCACAACCTAGCAGTCATGGATGTTGAATACTGTGCCACCGAATCAGTCTTTGGATAAGCTCACGGCCTACCTGTAGTTAAGTGGTTGACATCACGACGTTAATGCCGCCACTGAACTGACTGGAACATGAGGTCAATGTATTGCTTAACGGCTGACTCACCTTCAACCCAGACGGGCTTACAATTTCCCCTATCACTATTAACTTCGCTAATTAAAAAAAACATTATTGATTTTTTTTATTGAACTATGTTTTTAGTAATACGTATACATATTTACTTGTAAGTACATATTTCCTTAGAAAATTGTACCTGCCTGCGGAATTTAAACATCGGTATAATCGCATCGCTCGATACGAGAACACCATTAACCCTTGCATTAGACGTCTTTAGCTCTAACACCGGGAGCAGACTTTGAGACCCCGGTAGCCGTACTCGTCGAACTCGACGAAGAGTGTGATGTACAACCTAACCTAAGCATCAGTTGAGTTTCTCGCCGGATCTTTTCAGGGGGTCGCGATTCAGATCCGGTAGTAGATTAATTCGCGAAGCAGCTACTCTTGAGTTGTTAGGTCTCTCTTGGAGGCGCTCGGGCAGCTATTAGCAAGTCCTACCATTCCTGGCTGAGCCCTTGCTCGCCCACCTGTCCTTGTAAAATTGGAAAGGCCGTCTGAGCCACCAGTAATTTCTCAATCATAAAAAAATAAAAAAACGCGTACACCGGTCGCCTTATCTCTTAAGCCACGACGACTATATAAGTACCAATTTCCTGAACATCCGTATTCTTTATACAATGTTTGACTGAATAAAACATCAGACGCTTTAATGTCTGATCTTGTTCATTGAGGTCCCATGTTTATTTTAGTCGAGTGGCAGTCTACGATCATTAAAGATTAAGGCCCTTCCCGACTGAGAAGCGAGTTGGTTAAATTTGCATCGAAACCGAAGCTCTGTGGGTATGCGTTCTAAGTAATTGAACCGGCCGAGTCTAGCACTCGATTAGGAATAGGTAGATAGGTACCTACGTAAGATCATAATAGTACTTACAAGAATCGATCTTGATTTTCTTGGTCGAACTCCAAAAATCGATTTATTCATATTCGAATAGTTCGGCTGTTTTGGAGAACGACAAACAAAATTTTGAATTTCGATTACGTATATTAAACTGTATAACTGTATACAGTGTGTTTCTGTTGCATTCCATAAGTATAGGGTATACACTGATCAATATCAAGAGAAGATAATCGCGTGGAGAAGCGATCACGTGCTCTGATTCGAGGAAGAGAATAATACTTGCTAGAAAACTAGACTACGACTAACTTTAAGAATCAGAGAATTCTGGAGTTGTTTTATGCTGAAAGTATGAAAGAATACCTTAGTTATTTTATACAAAAGCCCCGAGATGAAACTGAGCGAAGGCATGCTAGGCTGACACTACACGGCCGATATATTAAGACAAATCATTCCTGCATTTTTTTTCTATCTATTCTAGTAACCTCTAGGGGTTATTCTAGATTCGCCGAATTAGTAGGTGAGCTCACGGGGCTCAAACCTGATGACGCTGCTAACATGAACCCTAGCTAGAGCCGTGCTTCGCAGAATCTACCACCGGATCGGAAACGCGACCCACTGAGAAAATCCGGCGAGAAACTCAGTGGGCTATGTCTGTGGACTAATTTACTCGCCGAGCCCTTCGTCGCAAGCGACGGATTCGACGAGAACGACGACCGGTGCTTGAGGTACCTAAAAGCACCGTTAGTGGATCGGGAGAATCCGAGATGACATGTTATACGACATGATAAGCGTCGCTAAGCGCACTATGTTTACAATGTTTTATTATAAGACTAGCTGACCCGGCAGACTTCGTAGTGCCTCAATCGATAAATAAAAGATCTAAACTTTTGTATGAAATAAATTTAAAACAAACAAAAGGAATCCGTCCGACTGGGGACACGTCAAAGGAAAAACAAAATTGCTATTTTTGGAACGAAGTTCCTTACGGCAGGCTTGGAGGGGATAGGGATTTTGCTGCGCGACCGAACTGAAAAAATGTGATAGTAAAACCGTAAGAAAAAAAATTAAATGTGGTGTCGTGGGACAACAGATAGGAACGAAGTTCCTTGGGCTAATGTAGAATCGACACAATTTGCAAAAAAAAATCGTGCTCAATTTTATGTAGGGTTTCTTGATTTTTCTCTTAAATTTTGCTGATTAGTTTTTATTTAAGTAGAGGAAAGTATTTAGGAAATTCAGTATTTTAGGAAATAATAAATTACGTAAAAAAAAAAATCGTAAATCAAATTATCAATTAAAATAACAAAATATGTCTCTTTATTTTTGTTTGACAACATAAAATTACATAGAAATATAAATAATTACAAAAAGAAGGAGAAAGAGAAAGGTACTATACACTACTCGCTTGTGTATGCGACTGTCGCGCCTGCGCACGTCTCATTTAATGGTTTTATTCCACGGACTTTTTCTTACGGTTTTACTATCAAATTTTTTTCAGTTCGGTCGCGCAGCAAAATCCCTATCTCCTCCAAGCCTGCCGTAAGGAACTTCGATCCAAAATCAGTGGAAAAAAGTATGTGGAATAAAACCGTTACATGAGACGTGCGCAGGCGCGACAGTCGCATACACAAGCGAGTAGTGTATAGTACCTTTCTCTTTCTCCTTCTTTTTGTAATTATTTCTATTTCTATGTAATTTTATGTTGTCAAACAAAAATAAAGAGACATATTTTGTTATTTTAATTGATAATTTGATTTACGTTTTTTTTTTTTTTTATGTAATTTATTATTTCCTAAAATACTGAATTTCCTAAATACTTTCCTCTACTTAAATAAAAACTAATCAGCAAAATTTAAGAGAAAAATAAAAAAAACCTACATAAAATTGAGCACGATTTTTTTTGCAATTTGTGTCGATTCTACATTAGCCGAAGGAAGTTCGTTCCTACCTGGTGTCCCACGACACCACATAATTTCTTTTTTTTTTTACCACAAATAATTCAAGACCAAAATTAGCCAAATCGGTCCAGCCGTTCTCGAGTTTTAGCGAGACTAACGAACTGCAATTCATTTTAGAAGATTTAGAACAGTGATTCCCAAAGTGGTCTATATCGACTCCTAGGGGTCTATGACAACCTGCAAGGGGTCTACGTCAGCGAAAAAAAATTAGGGGGTCCACGATAGTGGATCTCAACACATACACTGATAGTACCTATTTACTTACATCATACTATCTTATAATATCAAGACATCATTAGCCGAGGAGATTTAAGATTAACCCTTACAAAATTGACGCCAAATGTTGATAATTTATTATTATTATTAAAGCATCAGGTTCATCCATCTCGCTAAAAATATTGACTTATTGCTTATGTTATTTTATTTATAGTTTATTTTATGTTACGTATATTTTACATAACAGATACAAAATTTTATTTTGAGTAGTTTTAATTTAAATTCAATTAATAAATGTATAAATTGACATGTGTTTTTACTTTAAGTTTTTAACACTAAACTTTACTACAGTTAGAAATTTACAGGAAATCAATATCAGGTAAGTAGGGGGTCTACCCAACACGGAAAAACATGGTAAGGGGTCTACGACACAAAAAAGTTTGGGGAGCTCTGATTTAGAAGATTAGATTTTAAAGAAGATTACTCATACTTGAATACTTCTTTTCAATCGCCATTTACGAGATATTTACCCTACAACTGGTTGTTTCTAGAAGATTTATGAGCATATACCAAGAGATTATCCACTATAATTATAATTTAAACAATGGAATAATCCATGTTAGAGGCTAGTCGCAATGTAAACTCCTAAAGCGGGTATGTCCGAGCCAATGTTAAACATTGGTTAATGATTGTAAAGGGCGGTACCACAATAAAGTAATACTTTATTGGTTTGTTTGGACGGCCGTGCGTCATGGGCGCGCCCGTCCAGCTTAAGGTCTCGATCGCACTGGTCGAAGAATAAACAACGTGATTATTTGAGGCTAAAAAAAATGTATTAGATTTTGTAAAAAAAAAAAAAAGATTATTTTTTTACTATTATTAATATAGACCAAGAGCCGATATTCTCGTGATGATGATAATGATGAGCACTTGTTCAGTTGAGTTGAGGGATAGACCGGCGCTCTCAAGTCATTTGATTTCTTTTACTGAATTACAGAACACCGCGGATTAAAGGAACAACCCTGAAGATTCAGACAACGTTGAGGTTGAAAGAGAGAGATAGAGAAAGAGAGAGGGAGAGAAAGAGAGAGAGAGAAAGAGCACTCAGTCGCACGGCCTAGAAAACCGCGCGTGCTGGGAGCACACCCTTCACGTAAATTGATAATACTACGCCTGTTTAAATTTATTAACACAAACGGCAGACATCATAGTATACTGCAGCATAGTAGATATTACATACTATATGTAATATTCTAATATTCTTTTATGTAATATTCTATGTAATATTACATAAAAGATAAAAATAACAAAACTATACATAGAATTCCACTAATTTATAAATAGTTTAACGAATAATAAATACATGCATATAAATAAAACCGCCGCGTCCGGTGTATCGATGTACACGCACCTTAAGTAGCTTTTCGCTAATTTAAATAGACGGAAAATGAGTTTCGGGTTACTAATTGGAGTTATAGATTCGTATTAAGCAAATGAATGTTTTAATTTAATGGTCAGCTACTTGAGGCATCAACCGGTGCGTGCGTTTTAATGGGAGTAGTGCAGCGAAGAACCGTTTTATGTAGGAGCATTCCCTTATTAACAACTCACATCGTCGGAAATTAATTTCCTAGCGCTCCGAAGCGCACTAACTCATACCCAGTAGATATTTGCTGTTCGATTTCCATAATAAAAATTGCATGAACGAGTTATTCTCGCTCTCATTATAGTCTGTTTTTCCGGCGCTTCGAATGTTCTATAGTTTTCAGGGCCACGGAAGACTAAGGTAAAATTAATTAAGCTAGAGGTCCTGCAGTAGTCGAAATTCGACTATAATTAATTGGAATTGTAAGTTTGTACACTATTATGGTTGTATTTTATACTTCTACAATCAGAAATTTCGCCAAAGCAACACTATTAAAAAATATTAATAAAGACAAACAATATTTAATCTATTCTCAGTTTGACCACAGACGTCAAGAACAAAAGTTTGACAATAAATAGTATGCATGCGTGTGTGCGTCAAACACATGGTATGTAGTGTGTGTAATGTTTTCTTTACTGATTTAATGTATCTTAATATTGTGCACTTCTTCTCTGTATTCTCTATAAGTGTGGAAAATTTCATACTCCTCCGTCCGCGCAGTTTTCGTAAAAAGGGATACAAAGTTTTTGCTTCACGTATTAATATATATAGGTAGATTAACAAAATTAAAAGATCGTCGACATCTGAAAGTTATTCTACCTTAGATAGCTATATAATAAAAAAACAAAAAAAGAAACATTTTTATTTTTAGCAAGGTAGTCGTAAATAAAATACGTACTTTTGTCCTCAAGCCGGAATGATCGTGTCATCTCATTTACTCATGTAAGTGTAACAGAGACGAGAGACAACGTTACCTCCTCGAGGAAGTGCAACCGGTAACTCGATGTTATAAAAAGGAAATCGAAAAGTCTACAAGGAGCGATTGTGACACGCTATTGCAGTAAAACTTGAACCAATCACTACGAGCGGTATCATAACAATCCTCTTACATGTTCCTCGAACAATTGCTTCTAAAGACTTTACCACCACCACCACGTACTTACACTCCATACCATAAAACTCGGAAACCCAAAAAAAATCTTTCAGACCAAAAAATAATAAAAAATCATGGGACCATTCGTTAAGACGATTGAGGCTTCGATTTTAAAACTCATTCGGTAGGCAACCACTTAACATAATAATATGAAGACACGAGTGCTCGTTCGATCCATAAAAAACACATACTAATTGAACTCAATCATTTTATTCGAATATGCTCTTAAGTACCAAAAGCTGCCGGAGTAGAGTTCATCTAAACTACCTAGAGCTACAGTGCCTTTCCAGAGATCTTTTTTGCCACGTACCATCCGGCTTTGGAATAAGCTCGCCTCCACGGCGTTTCCCGAGCGCTATGATATATCCATCTTCAAACCTGGCTTGTGGAAGGTATTTAACGGCAGGCTTGGTTCTGACCCTGGCATTGCTGAAGTCCATGGATGACGATAACCACTCACCACCAAGGAGGCCGTATGCTCGTCTTTTTTTTTATTGCTTAGATGGGTGGACGAGCTCACAGCCTACCTGGTGTTAAGTGTTTACTGGAGCCCATAGACATCTACAACGTAAATGCGCCAGGCACCTTGAGTTATAAGTTCTAAAGTCTCAGTATAGTTACAACGGCTGCTCCACCCTTCAAACCGAAACGCATTACTGCTTCACGGCAGAAATAGGCGAGGTGGTGGTACAGACTCGTGCGGACTCACAAGAGGTCCTACCACCAGTAAAGTCAGTCGAAATCCGCCACCAGTCTGCCTACAAGGGCAATAAAAAAAGCTCTGAACGAAAATAGTATTGGATACGTACCTCGTAAAGAAAGCTAATTCTTACTAGCTGCCTCAGTCCGATGTCGGCCGGTGCTCGTCTTCGTGCCTAAAAAAAGGTGTGACGTCATCATTTCCATAATTCAACACTCACATCAGAGCCCGAAGGCTACTCAATACGGACAAGGAAGCTGCGAACGGCGCGCTTTAAACCGGAAAATTTCAAATTTGAATACTCAAGTCCTATTGGTCGGGATGATAACGCAACCCGGCGCCCCCGCCTCGCATTGGACGTTCACAAACTGATATAATTTAAAATATTGTCACTTCACGGTGGCGGATTTCGCCTTATTGCAATTTATTTTCGTGGGGAAACGTTATTTAATTTTCCCCGGCATCCTGATACATTAATAAACAGATATTGGATGTTGTACGGCGTTTAGTTGTTACGGCTCGTGATTTGTCGATTTGTAAAGAAATTGCCTTTGGAAAATTTTCGATTGGCCTTTTAGATTTTAATGTTTGACAGATTAATAACTTGTTTCGTTAGGATTTCACTTGGATGTGTATGTAAGTGTGTGTATATATATTATTTATGTATTTCATTGGAATTGCGAGTGTGTAACTATCAAAACGAGATTAACAAGCAATGCTAGCTAGTAACATATCGACGCTTGAAAAGCAAACGTGACTAAGCGACAATGCGTGAACTTTACAGTAGACTAATTTAAAGTTGAAATACCTGAAAACAAAATTTATTTTGTCGAATCCAGCTGTAGTAGAATCTAGCTAGTAGCTGTAGGATTGAAATGATTTTAATAGACCTAGAAATATATATATTTTTTGCGCATCGAATATGGTAATTGCCTATCATTTTTGTACAAAGCAGTTATTGTCACTTAGTCACGTTTGCCTTTCAAGCGTCGATATGTTTTTTTAGGCACTATTCACAATTTCAAATCATGGGCACACGATTTATAAATGACTGTATACGTACATATTTTTTTTTATTGCTTAGATGGATGGACGAGCTCACAGCCCACCTGATGTTAAGTGGTTACTGGAGCCCATAGACATCTACAACGTAAATGCGCCACCCACCTCGAGATATAAGTTCTAAGGTCTCAGTATAGTTATTTATTTATTTTTATTTATCTGGAAAACAAACAGTACAATACAAACATATAATATTTTAAAAAATATAGCTGAAACAATAACCAAATATGTTTCCGCAATCAAAATCACATATAAGTAGAAAGTGAACGGAGAAGAGAAATTTAGAAATTTAAATTACAAAAAAACAAAGGCAACACAATACGCACATATTATTTTATACATCAACTTACACTATAAAACTATAATACGGATAGATGTATGTATTTTTTTAATTATATTGATCTTTCATTTGACCCACAAATTAACTTTTTATGTATGTAAAATGTTCATCATTAATTTAATATAATTGCCTATGAACGTTCAATAGCGGCATACATCACTGTACTGTTTTACAGCTAAAGAAATTAAGTATGATAATATCATTAAAATTATAAAAATTTGCAATAAACTAGGCGCAAAACTAAGCATCAAGAATAAATTAAAGCCTTCTAGAGATACGTATTGGCCTCATCAATGTCTTATAATTTTCAAATTCCATATCCACACCGAAGTACAACTTCCACTACGTAGCTTCTAACTCATACGTGCCATATGCTATTAATACTAACTACTCAATTAATGAAGCTATAACTTTGACATCTATGTGGTTTCCGAACGGAAATAACAAGGCGGTTAGGACGTTTCAATTCTGTGAGCTCGTCATAGTTTTAATGAATTCCTTCAAGTTTATACGTCATAGAATAATACACTTGAAACTTCGACGCCATACCTCAAAGTATCCACTTTTCCACTAGCCCTCAGTAACCATTTAACAGCAGATCGTCCAAATTTTTACTCCGAAAGAGTGATTTAAAAAATAAAAATAAAAAACTATAGTTACATAATTACAATTATGTATTTATATAAACATTTGTATGTGATTAATCTATATTCCAATTACGAAGTCCCATTTGACAGATGTCAATAGTCAAGTACTAATGTAGTAACGTAATTAGAATAGAGACTAGATTTTTTTTTTACTCAATCCTAGATTCACAAATCGTTTTTAATTGTCACTCAAATGGGAGGACGAGCTCACAGGCCACCTGATGTTAAACTGGCTATGGGAACCTATAGCCAACAAAAACGTAGATTCCTTCACCCACCTTGCTACATGAGTTTCAAGTCTCAGTTATTAAATGGTAGAACAACGGCTGCCCCATCAGTGAAACCCAAACGCATTACTGCTTCACGGCAGAAACAGGCAGGGTGGTGGTACCCACCCGTGCGGGATCAAAACAAGCCCTACCACTAAAAGGTTTTAAGTAATAGGATACTATTTTTTGTGTACACATTGAATTAGTCTGCAAAATAGAACAAAAATGTTTTGAAAAAAAAAAGGCTTCGATTTGTTTTATATAAATTACTCTCCGCGTCATCGAAACGCTATCGCTTCCGTTTCTATTAATTAACAATCACATGTAAGGAAGTCACCGGCAGCCGGTCGTGCAACATGTCGCGAGTATTCTAAACAATAATTGCGAGGTAGAAAATAATAAGTACTGCACGGAGGACTCGTATCCGTTCGCAATAAAAATGTAAAGCGGTGCCGATAAGCGTCGACGCGAAAGCTCCAATGTTGGAGACTAGTGAGGGGACCGCGTCTTATCGATATATGTATGGGTATCTGATTTAAGATAACATTTAAAAAAAAACTCTCGAACTCACATGATTTTCAGCTAATAATAACAGTATTACTGTTTAATGACTCCAGCGAAAATTTGTAATTGAAAAAAAATTGAGAATTGTAATTTTTAACGAACTTGTAAGAACAGATTGACCTGATCTCAGATCAGATCAGAAGATCTTAAGAAGTGAACTATTTTCCATATTCTGTTAACTGCAACACTAAGATGATAATCTTTTAAAACAAACTTGGATAATTGCCTCTAATATTATAACTAATGACCAAGCTTGGATAAGTTACAGCTGTAATCGAATATCGACAATTGCGCGCTACACTGACCGAGCCACGGAGTCGGTAGTTCGAGTTTTTGCCTCCGGATCAAAGCCGCGAGGTATTTTGTCACACAAAATATAAACGTTACTCGCTTCCTTCCTTCATCGAGGGTTATCTGAATGATTCATTGTACCCGACACGGAATGCTTTCAACAACCTATTAAATATAAACTGTAATGTTCCGTTACTGAGTTTTTGAGTGGAGTAATGCGGGTAGTTTCGTGTTTTTCTTTCTACGGAGTCCGACGCTGTATTAAGGTGGTGTTTTAGTTATTAGCTCAAGATTGGTATGTTAGCATAATGTGTTTTAGGGCTGTACTCCATTTTAATATTAAAACTATTACTATACTATAACTACTAACTACTATACTAACTATAACTATTAATTAAATTTTAATATTAATATTAAACTTAGATAGTTTACATGATTGTTGGCAGAAGTTGATTTGTAGGAACATAAAGCTATGATGATCTATCATTACTAGTGATCCCGCAGCAGTCGAAATTCGACTATAATTAATTGGAATTGTAAGTTTTTACACTATTATGATTGTATTTTATACTTCTATAATCATAAATTTCGCCAAAACTACACTATAAAAAATATTAACAAAGACAAACAATATTTAATCTATTCTCAATTTGACAACAGACGTCAAGAACAAAAGTTTGGCAATAAATAGTATGCATGCGTGTGTGCGTCAAATACATGGTATGTAGTGTGTGTAATGTTTTCTTTATTGATTTAATGTATCTTTTATGCATTATTTAAAAAAAGATATTAGCATTGTGCACTTCTTCTCTATATTCTCTATAAGTGTGGAAAATTTCATACTCCTCCGTCCGCGCAATTTTCGTAAAAAGGGATACAAAGTTTTTGCTTCACGGATTAATATATAGATGATTACGAAAATACTTTCACGGCTTAATCTATCGTTTTTGTTGTCATTATTATATTATTTCCGACGTTTCCGATACTTATATTCGTTTTTCTCTTCGATATTTGAAAATTTAGATTTTAGCGTAAATGTTTTCTGATAGTAAAATGCAAATCATAAAAACTAAAAACAAGTGTAGTAATTAAAACACCAAAGGAGAAACAAATGATGTCCCTCACTATGACACATCGCAGTGGATATGTGGTGATATAACCCAAGGAAGGTTCACATCAACCAGGCGACTGGTCGTAAAACTTATGCTAAATTCCTATGCACCATGATAAGAAGACTGTGTTATAAGGGCAAGAAGAATAAGAAGTTTCGAATTCTTTGCAGCAGGTAAGGCGTTGACCTTAATTGTCCGTGATCACGACATACCAAAGAAAATGCTACCTCTATTTTGACCAATAGCGCCGATATGAGGATGACCCCATCAAAATGCACTGACTCGTATCCAACATTTTGTGTCGAACTGCAGAACAATTAAGCAAGTAGTGAAAATACGCAAATTACTCATTTAGCCATATAATTCTTTTGCGTCTATTGAGTCTAATGCTCGGCGTATAGCTTAACGTGGTGTGGAAGGGAGAGATTATGTTTTAGCTGACTTCAAAAAAGAAGGGGTTCTCAATTCGACTTTAATGTGTGTTACCTCAGAACCTTTCCTAATAAAACTGATATAAAACATCAGATTTTTTTTTAATTTCGAACCTGTACACGTGGTCTCGTTTTGTCAAGATCTGCCCATTAGTTTTTCCATTGATCTTTAATATTGCAAATTTAATTGATTTGACTGTATTGATTTTTAATTACATTTATCTATTATTTGTTCTGCAGTTTTAATGTTTTACAGGTTAGATTAATTTTTTTAAACTAACCTAACCTATTCGTGATAAGGTAAGCAGAAATCATGGTAGCTATTTAGCTATTACTTTTTTTATTACTTTTTTAGGCAAACGAGCTTACGACCCGTCTGATGGTGAGTGATTACGGCCGCTTATGAACATGTCGTTCCAAATAAAAGGACCTCTAAATTGCAACCGCACGTTTTTTTTAAAATCTATTTGATTAAAATCAAACTTAAACGTGCGAAATTGAACAGCACGGGTCACATGCAAATATTATTCGCTTAAAACGTCAAATTCAAGCCGTTACAAACAAAAACTGAAACTTTAATCAAGGCTACCGTGTTGCGATCCGTCATTATAGACACTACAATCAAACTGTAAGCAATTTCAATAAATATACCAACAAGTTACGACGACAAAACTATCTTGAACTGTACGATGTAAGAATTTTCGTGGTTATAATGGTTTCGCTTACACTGGCTATAGTTTCAGATGGAATATGGTTTCTGGATTTTCTAATAAATAGTTTGGGATCACGATTCGAATAAATCGATATGTTTATTATTAGGAACTCTCTCACGATCTATGATTCACGTTTATCTAGGATTCAACAAATACATCGCGGGATACTTTGTGGGACCTGTTATGAAGTACGCAGCGGCTTGGCTGTGCCCCTGTCATCGCTGTTGTCTACAATCGACGGTAACTAATTACCATCGGAGGAACCGTATACTATTCTGTTGAAAGCAATAAAAATAATGAAGACAATAAATACCTGGTACTGGTGGTAGGACCTCTTGTGAGTCCGCGCGGGTAGGTACCACCACCCCGCCTATTACTGCCGTGAAGCAGTAATGCGTTTCGGTTTGAAGGGTGGGGAAGCCCTTGTAACTATACTGAGACCTTAGAACTTGTATCTCAAGATGGGTGGCGCATTTACGTTGCAGATGTCTATGGGCACCAGTAACCACTTAACACCAGGTAGGCTGTGAGCTCGTCCACCCATTCAAGAAATAAAAAACCTTTTTTCGAAATATATATCTCACGACTTATCTCATAATTAAAAATAATGGAAATAAATGAGTATATAATAAAAATAAATAGTCAAAGAATTATGTAATATATTTAGGGAACAAAGGGTCTAACAAACAATTAATAAAAATTTGAGCTGACGGTAGTTCAATTAACAAAGCATTGGGTGTTCAACTGGTCTAAACTAAATACAAAGAAAAAACGAATAAGGGGATCTATTGTTAAATTCTAAAACAACATTTATGCTGCCTACCTATTGTAGTAACCTCGTGAGGCTATGTATAGGAGAGTAGACGGGGCTTAGTCTGGCGACTTTGATAACACAAGCCCTAGCAAAAGCAGTGCTTCGCTGAATTTATCATCGGATCGGAAATTTAACCAATAGACACAGCCAATGAGTTTCTCGACGGATCTTCTCAGTGGGTCGCGTTTCCGATCCGGTGGTAGATTCTGCGAAGCACTGCTCTTGCTGGGGTCAGTGTTAGCAACACTCCGGTTTGAGCCCCGTGAGCTCACCTACACACGTTAGGGTGAAGCTGAAACAGCCTCTCAAGGCATATGTAGGGAAAAAAAAGGATCGGAAACGAGACTCACTGAGAAGTACATCATTCTATGAAAGCAGTGATAATTTTTATGATATGAGTAGCTTTTGGGATCACTTACAGCATAAACCTGTACTTGTTCACGGCTACAGAAGTTGCAAGGTAGACTTGAAGTCATGCGACATTTGAAATTTAGAAAAGACACCCCTACCCGATCCGGTGGACCAAAAGGTAAACATTCGACGTCGCCCTAAACACGTTATTACGGATCCTCCCGATCCATTAACGGTGCTTTTAGATACCTCAAGCACCGGTCACCGTCCTCGTCGAACCCATCGCTTGCGACGAAGGGCTCGACGAGTAAATTAACCCATAGACACAGTCCACTGAGTTTCTCGTCGGATCTTCTCAGTGAGTCGTGTTTCCGGTCCGGTGTTAGATTCTGCGAAGCAATGTTCTTGCTAGGTCCAGTGTTAGCAACACTCCCGGTTTGAGCCCCGTGAGCTCACCTACTAGTTCGGTGAATCTAGAATAACCCCTCGGAGTTGCTAGAACAGGTAGGGAAAAAAAGATACTAAAATTTAATTTTAAAATACATTCAATTATGTGCATTACTGCTTACACAAAATGACATATATTGGCGAATCACCAACTGAACAGTTCTCCTCGGTAGAAAAGACAAATTAATAATTTTCTATTTTTAATGCCTATTTAGTTCAATTTAATACGCCGTGACTAATTGTTCCGAGACATCGCGATATTATTAATTACCGAGTATTGAAAGTGGAGCGTAATTACTCGATAAGTCTATGAATAAATTGGAGCTATCGGATATGTAATGGTGGTGGAATGTTTTATGTGTACTTGCACTGCCGTGCGTGTTTGAGAAAAAGTCAAGCTTCCATCTTTAGTGGCAAGGTGCTCAGGGACTAACTATTAAAGACCGGATCTTTACGATTTTTGGCCACTGAGTCCGACATACGACGCGTGCTCCCTAGGCGCGGGAACCACGTATGAAATTCGGTTACAACCCGAAAATGTTTTTACTGAGCTGGTGTTGTGAAATGACCACCAACCAATACATAACCAATTACAATAATAAGACACATTATGCCCTTAACACGATTTACAGAAAATAAAGCATAAAATTAGGATGAAAAGCAACCTTCAAACTAAAATACTCAATTAAATCATTTCAATCACATTTTTCTTTTTAAATTTATTTATTCTGTTATTAGGCCCCCCACGAGACGATTCGATGACCCATTTCAAGGTCGTGCGAAACAACTAGGCACAAGCAGCGCAGGACTGCCAATTACAGCATAGGCACTTTGAGGATATCCAGCAGTGGACGTCTCTTGGCTAATAACGATGATTTATTCTATTAAGATCTAAGTCCGGATATATTCCTAATATTCACATGAAACTTGGTGCAGTATCATACATATAAATATCATAACATAACAAAATATCATACTTAACCCAGATTCGCGCTCGTTAATCAGACACATTACCCCATAGACTATAACCGTTCGTGTTATGTGTATTATTTCCGTTTTACGTCGTAACCAGTTTGCCGAATGCAAAACCCAACATTCATTTTCATTTAGTATATTGTACTGCACTATTTTGAAATTCATGAAATTCTAAATCCGCCATGATTGTCTTAAGGGTGCGCGCGTAACGATATAGTCGTTTTCTTTCGTAAATAAATTTAGTGCTATCCGTCGTTCGAATAATGATTTTTTTTACCTAAGCTAATAGCCTTGAACGCTATTTCAACGTAACCTTAACTAGTAGGTGAGCTCACGGGGCTCAAACCGGAGTGTTGCTAACACTGACCCTAGCAAGAGCAGTGCTTCGCAGAATCTACCACCGGATCGGAAACGCGACCCACTGAGAAGATCCGCCGAGAAACTCAGTGGGCTGTGTCTGTGGGTTAATTCGCTCGTCAAGCCCTTCGTCGCAAGCGACGGGTTCGACGGGGACGGTGACCGGGAATGATTTAACCCTTTTAGTAGTAAGCTTATTTTCACATATTTTACATAAATCGCTAAAGGATTTTTGAAAAAAGTACCTTATCAAAAATCTTAATTAAAAAAAAACACAAAATCAATACTGTGAATTTAGAAAAATAATTTTAAATTGTTGCATTATAACATCGATATATTATATATGGTAATATATCGATGCATTATAACGGTTATTAACTTATTAAAAACGTCAAACATGCGCGCGCTAAGACGCATCCGTACAGGTTAATTACTTTACAATGAAATTGCCCAAATAGTCGGTATTCCGACGCTCTGCACTTTAAACGCATCGATGGAGAGTCAATCTATCGACGGTTCGTGCTCATGACATAAATAAAACTCACGAATGTCTGTACGTGCATACGCAAAGATGAAACAGAACCTTGTCCGTGACAAAAGAAAAGAGAAAATTTAATATCCAAAATGAATTAAAATCTTCAAGTACTAGTGATAAGCTCTTTATTTTCGAACACTCAACGAAAAATAATATACTGAATTAAAGATAACAGAACAATACAACGAAAACGTGGATGGCTTCTTCATCAGTTCCGCGGACTGTTTAACTGTTTTAATTATTATAATAAAGAAAGTATTGGAAAAGAAGACTAAAAGTGCAACAGTGGAATAATTTTTTTTTTATATGCCACGGTCCCAATTCTACATATACATATATATAATGAGTCTTACACTACTTGTGCCTTAACCATCTTGTCGTGGCCGCTGGAAACTACATACCCGATCCTGTAGACCGAATGGTAAACAGTCGACGTCGCCCAAAGCACGTCATCACGGATCCTCCTGATCCATTAACGGTGCTTTTAGGCACTACAAACACCGGTCACCGTCCTCGTCGAACCCGTCGCTTGCGACGAAGGGCTCGACGAGCGAATTAAGCCACAGACACAGCCCACTGACTTTCTCGCCGGATCTTCTCAGTGGGTCGCGTTTCCAACCCGGTGGTAGATTCTGCGAAGCACTGCTCTTGCTATGGTCAGTGTTAGCAATTCTCCGGTTTGAGCCCCGTGAGCTCACCTACACAAGCTAGGGTAAGCTGAAATAGCCTCTCAAGGCTATCAGCACAGGCAGAAAAAAAAAAAAAAAAAACCAAAAAAAAACCTTGTGCCGAGATATTTTGTACGTAAAGAAATCCTCGCAGCCGTTTAATTTAAACATGCCCTCAAAAAGTGTTTGTTTACAGTTTTTCGTTACATCCATAATTCTGTTCAATGTCTTTTTTTTTGTCTATAAAAATATAAAGTTACTGCATCAAATTTGCAAATTTAGACATATCAGATCTCTGTCATTACTATTCGGTCTGTAAGTTTATGTATGTAAATTTGAATAAATTAATCCTTAAAATAATCCGAATAAAAACCTTGAACACGCACTCTCGCTTTTCTTAATATAAAACCTCGCATTTCAAAAAAAACGTAACAATTTTCGTAGCGTATCGGCTACCGTTTCAATGAAATAAAAATTATCGACCTGTGCTTATAATATTTTTATAATGCCTAATGAGGGCCTGAGATCCCCCGAGCCGGCACGATCTGTCCGACAGGCCATCCGAAACATATAATAATAATAAAATTTACATACGTTTTTTTTTAAATCGTTACAAATTATCGACTTCATTCGTTTCGCGGGTTTATAAATAGTATTTAATGAACTGCTATTAAAGTTCATTTTGTTTTGTTTTCATTTTGGTTCCTTCCCATAAGCTGCAGTCAAGTCTTGACTATACCTGAGAATGGAAATCAAAAACTTGCCAACCATTTTATTACCAGTATTCCAAAGATCATCAATCGTTTGAAATTATTTAACCGTTCCTTTTATATAACTCGAACATCCGTCATAGAGCCTAACATATCAGTGCTATGCGAGAGCATTTGGTAGGAGTCTTTTTTTAAGCAGGTGGTTTCCTTTTCGTCCCATTTAAATTTGGTCCAGTTCTAACAATGGCATCCATGACAAAACTAAGCCAAGGTAGGTTTGCTACTATATACATAGTTATAGGTGACTTGTGCTTGTGTGGAGACGCTCAGCCCACTGAGTTTCTCGCCGGATCTTCTCAGTGGGTCGCGTTTCCGACGCAGGGCTCTTGCTAGGGCCAGTGCTAGCAACACTCCCGGTTTATTAAAGCCTTTATAAGTAAATGTGCATACGGTCTTTCTAATTTTGAGTGATGACTTACGTCAACGTTGATAGGAAAAAAACGGCGAGTGGCATCTTAAAATCCTATTTAAATAACGACATAGCGTTTAGGAACAGGTCATAGCGTTTAGGAAACAAGCTGAGGATTTATTCATTCATTCCAAAATTGAATAGCACGCTACAAAAAGGTTCTGCAAACGCACTGTGGATGAACGCAGAGGTTCTTTGTGGTATGGATGAATTCTGCTCTGATGACGGGCGCTGTGATGATAAAACGAGATGACGTCATCATCTCAAACAATTCCTCAGAGCATTCAGAAAGCTCTGCAATATTCTGTATTGCATATATCATCCATGTGAGAAAGATAACTATAATCCTGAGAACGTGTTCTTTAAAAACTTCAAGGTACTTTCATCATCATCATCATCATCATCAGCCTTTATCTGCCCACTGCTGGACATAGGCCTTCCCCAATGCCTTCCACATAATGCGGTCCTCCGTCTTCCGCATCCAACGACTTTTTTTTATTTATTTTTTATTGCTTAGACGGGTGGACGAGCTCACAGCCCACCTGGTGTTAAGTGGTTACTGGAGCCCATAGACATCCACAACGTAAATGCGCCACTCACCTTGAGATATCAGTTCTAAGGTCTCAAATATAGTTACAACGGATGCCCTACCCTTCAAACCGAAACGCATTACTGCTTCACAACAGAAATAGGCAGGGCGGTGATACCTACCCGCGCGGACTCACAAGAGGTCCTACCACCAGTAATTACGCAAATTATAATTTCCCGCCGTACTTTAACAATTTAATATTAAATACTTATATAAAGAGGGTGATTGTTCAAATTGTGTATTTTTTTTTATGTATCTTATATAATTAAATCGCCGATCCTTTTTTTATTTTGATCAACCGTGAAACCTACAAAATATTTGCATAGAATTTAATCTTCAATAACAATCAGAAACTAACAAACCCCACGATTGTCTAATTCAATCTCAACGGTAACTGAAATTTAAATGAAATAAACTCCGAAAAATCATTTCGCAACAATAGTTATGGACGCAACAGGAGCCCAATAAAATCGTTTGACTATAATAATAAAAAACGTTTGTATACGATATTGAAGGACGGGAGAGGACGCCCTGCGGTCTACCGTCGCAGCCTCAAGTGACGTTTGCTCTATGACAACCGCGCCACCGCGGGGTTCCCTGTTGCGAGCAGTGCTTCTCAAATTATTTTCATTACACGGTTTGCGATCCACTAACAGTGCTTTTAAGTACCCCAAGCACCGTTCATCGTTCTCGTCGAACCCGTCGCTTGCAACGAAGGGCTCTACTAGTAAATTAACCTACAGACACAGCCCACTACGTTTCCAGTGTTAGCAACACTCCCGATTTGAGCCCCGTGAGCTCACCTACTAATTCGGTGAATCAGGTTACTAGAATAGGTAGAAAAAAAAAACGAGGTTTACGTAAAACCGAAATCAGTGTGTGACAATTTGAGCATAAATACGGTCATTTTGTTTGTTAAAACGTTGCTCAATTGTAAAAAATTTCTAATCCGTAAACAAATTTTTTCAATGACCTCCCTTTGCGTACCGCTTCAGTAGTTGTTTCAATTTTACCACCCTATTCTCTTTTAAATTATCAGTTAAGAAATGACCAGTACGTCTCTAATAGGCTGCAAGTTCTAAGTCATCTTTTAAAATACGCGACATGGTTCTAGGTGCTATCTTCATCTCCCGAGATAAAATCTTTTGCTTCCGGACAGGATTTCTTCGAATTCTTTCCCTTACTGCTTTGACCACCTTTTTCGTACGAACACTACGTGGACAGCCAGATCTCATTCTGTCACAAACAGAGGAGGTCTCATTGCACCTATTAATAGCCCGGTACACAAACATTTTACTAATACCAAGCGTATGGAGAGTTTTAAAAATTGCATTTGGCTCCATACCTACTTTGTGTAATGCAATCACAGCGATTCGGTTCTCTTTATCACCCCACTCCATTTTAATATCGCAAAATATTGTACAATGTATTGGCGCCAAAATGAGAAAACTCAATGAGCAATCATATAAAAATGACAGATTCCAAATTCAAATGTAATATTTTGTTTATTTTTAATTACAGTAACAGTATTTATGGCCAGACTAAGTATTTATTGGTTTTATAAATAAACGCTATCATAAGTTTCGGCCAGTTTCAGAATTATATCGACGCTTGAAAGGCAAACGTGACTAAGCGACAATAGCTGCTTTATACATAAATGATAGGCAATAACGATATTCGATGCGCAAAAAAAATATATTTCTAGGTACATTAAAATCATTTCAATCATAGAGCTAGATTCGTTAAAATAGAATTTTTTCAGGTATTTCAACTTTAAATTAGTCTACTGTAAAGTTCACCACCATTGTGGACACGACCTGGACACGGCGGAGCATACGCTCACTGTCTGCCCCGCTTGGGAGGTGCAGCGCCGTGTCCTGGTCGCAAAGATAGGACCGGACTTGTCGCTGCCTGGCGTCGTGGCGTCGATGCTTGGCGGTGACGAGTCCTGGAAGGCTATGCTCGACTTCTGCGAGTGCACCATCTCGCAGAAGGAGGCGGCGGGGCGAGTGAGGCAAAGCTCTCCTCACTACGCAGAAATCCGCCGCCGCCGAGCAGGGGGTCGGGACCGGGGTCTCGTCCGTAACCCGGCCCCCTAAGAGCTTCGGGCTCCACCCGTTTTATGCGGGAAGGAGCCTAGGCGTGGGGCGGCGTGGTAAGCCGCCTTCCCCCGACCGCTCCGGGGGAAGGTGTAGCGCGGCGCCATCAATGCGGGCTCTTGGCCCGTCGACCGAGGGAACCGGCGGTCGTGTCGCTGGCGGCCGCCGGTCCGGCGTCTGGGGGACGGCGGGATGGATGTAATATGCTCTGCGTAAACCCTGTCCCGCCGTCTCAATAGCTCCGACTGGGTTCCCGCCCGGTCTGGGGTAGGGCGCCGGTTGTGAGCGGCAGGAGTTTTTAGTGAGGTTCAAGTCCCACATACCCCACCCGCACGGCGGGTGGGGATCAGGCGATTTTCTCCTGTGGAAAAAAAAAAAAAAAAACTGTAAAGTTCACGCATTGTCGCTTAGTCACGTTTGCCTTTCAAGCGTCGATATATAGAATTGAAGTTTGAGAGCCACCGATACCCATGATTGATATATTAAAATGTAGGTACTCAAGTTTGCCGGTGGTTTTCGGGCGTTGCACAATCACCCCTCTGTTATTAATATGTCGCAGTTCACAAATTGAATTTCGTTCGGCGACGCGTGATTTTATTAAGTTTTTCGTTATATAACATTATGTCCTTTTTTGCAGATTTTTTTGTTGTTGCATAGATTGGTGGATGAAATCACAGGCCACCTGGTGTTAACTGGTTACCAGAGCCCATAGACATCTACAACGTAAATGCCGCAACTTACCTTGAGATATGAGTTCTAATGTCTCAGTATAGTTACAACGGCTAACTAACTAACTTAAGACACCACGTTGAACTGCCTATATTATTTCAAGATGAAGTTCAAAGTTAATCGGAAAATCACTTCAGCAAATTGAGATATACCTCAAGTCTCAAAGTGAATGTTGGCATGCACGTTGTGTGACCGTGGGCTTATGAATTTAGAAAAAAAAAGACTATAACTGTCGATCATGATCGATACTTTTTCTCTATGTACTTCAAATATATGGTGGTAGGTACTTTTTACTGGTGGTAGGACCTCTTATGAGTCCGCGCGGGTAGGTACCACCACCCTGCCTATTTCTGCCGTGAAGCAGTAATGCGTTTCGGTTTGAAGGGTGGGACAGCCGTTGTAACTATATTGAGACCTTAGAACTTATATTTCAAGGTGGGTGGCGCATTTACGTTGTAGATGTATATGGACTCCAGTAACCACTTAACACCAGGTGGGCTGTGAGCTCGTCCACCCGTCTAACCGATAAAAATAAAATAATCTCAACAATTACATGAGAATTTCCCCAAAGCACGAACATATCAACCATTGTATAGTCGATAAAATGCTAAAGTTCAACAAACCCTTTCCCAGGGCCGTCCGGGTCCCGGTTACTTTACATCAATCATATTGGTTCGCAAACCAATATGTATTATTTGCCAATATTTATGACATAGAATTACACGGAGCCGACTCACACGATTGAAGTTTGCGCATTTTCATCGAGCTATCGTGCCCATTCGCTTGCATTTATTATTTTAATTTTTTTAGTCTCCAGTTATACTTTTTTTTCTTAACATTCAAAGAGTAGAATTATAATAAGCGGAGAATTCTATAAAAGTGCTGAAATTTAAGAACACTACATCCAACATAAGAGAAATACCGTTCAAAACACAGAGTTTTACGTAACGACATTGTAAAGTCATTTAAAAAACAATTTGTTTTATTATTGTTATAGATTAGTGAATCAGCTCACGGCCCACCTAATATTTAGTGGTTATCAGATCCAACAGACAACACAGCATGTATATATGCACTACACGTTTTAATTGTAACTACCTCACTCTTTAAGCCGGTCATCAAATAGGCAGGACTGTGTGTGCCGACCTGTGCGGACTCACAGAGCTCTGGTAATTATACAAATACTAGCAGTTAACCGCGACAAAACTAAATTCCTGAGGGTGTCGAGGGTCACACGTGAGAACACAGTCCATAAAATTATTGGCCATAATACTTTTGGATCTGGGAATGAATTTGTGTGCTTGGTTCTCTGTTAATAAATAATAATGACATAACAGCAGAAATAGTTAAGAATATTGTCGCTGAATAAATGTTACTTCTTCTTGAAAATTCTGTCATGAAATATCAAAATTCTTCTTTATAAAACTCTACTGAGACCCATTCTTACTTATGGCTCAGAAAATGGGTACTCTGCAAAAATAATGAGAACCGTCTACTTGTGTTCGAGCGTAAGTAAGATCCTAGGGCGGATATTCGGTGCTGTGCAGGAAAACGGTATATGGAGGAGGAGGACGCAATATAACCACGACTTATATATGATAAATACAAGGATCCTAATATCATAAAAAACTATAAAAATATGTAATTCGAATGGAGGAGGCCAGAACGCCAAGACAACAATTATATGGCAAACCAAAGGGCTGCAGAAGTCGTGGCAGGCCCAAATTCCGATGGTTAGATTGCGTAAGAGACTCAAAGTTATCGGTATCAAGAACTGGAAGGAGAAGCCCTGAACAGAGCAGTCTGGAGAGACATACTGGACCAGGCTTAGGCCCACCCTGGGCTGTAGGGCCTAAGAGGATGATGAGCAGTTAACCGCGACGTCACCCATATGCTCAAGAAAAGGGTCAATGTAGGTTCCCGCGGGAATGAGAGGTTTTTTCGAGATAAAAGGTAACCTAAGTCACCCACCTGACTTAATATATTTTTGTATTTAAGAAAAATATGTCAATCCGTTGCTTTGTTTCGATTTGAAAGAAGGACACAATCAAACACATATTTATGATAATATCTTCTTATGAGAAAACAAACATCATTTTCATCTTTTTTCGAACCATGTGAAAACCACGCCCATTTCCCATCATAGATCTGCACAAGAACTAAATAAATGATAATAATGTATCTAACACTATCATTCAACACTAAATTCGTGGTAACATTTTACGGTTAGCAATTTCGCTTTCAAAGTGTCAATATCAATTTCAAATATGGCTTTTGTGCATTTATTTACGTGTGTTTGAAACTATGGGAAGATATTCAGAATCGCAGTTTTTGCTCGAATTCCAATTTACAAGATATAGCAGTATATTTCTGGTCAATTCATGTTTTCAAATAGGTTTTGGTGCGCTCGCTTTGACTTTTTATTTACTCTGACTAAATACTACGTAGCATTTAACGCATAGTAAAGGAAAACGAGGAATATCGCAAAATCCTCAAACGAGACTGATGTGAGTAAGTCAATTTGAAACTTCTCTGTCGATTCTCCCGCTACTTATTTTTTTTTTTATTGCGTTGATGTGTGGACGAGCTCTCAGCCCACCTGGTGTTAAGTGGTTACTGGAGCCCATAGACATCTACAACGTAAATGCGCCACACACCTTGAGATATAGTTCTAAGGTCTCAGTATAGTTACAACGGCTGCCCCACCCTTCAAACCGAAACGCATTAGTGCTTCACGGCAGAAATAGGCCGGGCGGTGGTACCTACTCGTGCGGTCTCACAAGAGGTCCTACCACCAGTAGATCAAACTTAAATGTTTAGAAATAAATAAATAAATGTGAATTTGTTATCGCATTTCAAACGCACATAGTTCACAATCTAGTGTTCGGTTTTCATAATTTTTTTCCTACCTATTATATATTATTACTACACGTGAAGCGTTTAAGACGAAGGTTCGAGAACTGTTTCTCAGAGAGTTAGCAGAGTCATCTAATTGATAATATTTGTTTATATATGTTTTTATATGTATATATTTAAGTACTATGTATTATGTATGTTATATATACACATAATATATATTTAAGTAATATCCCCTTCACACTACACCTACCAAACTTTATCTCTGCACTCCCCTAAGGTAGACTGTTAGAGAATGCCTATGGCAATAAGTCCGCCTTTATACTTTCTAGTATAAGAAGTTATAAATAAATAAATAAATAAATAAATATAATATGAGTGGTTATATAAGCGTAACCTTAACTAGTAGGTGAGCTCACGGGGCTCAAACCTGACGACGTTGCTAACACGAACCCTAGCAAGAGCCGTGCTTCGCTGAATCTACCATCGGATCGGAAACGCGACCCACTGAGAAGATCCGGCGAGAAACTCAATGAGCTGTGTCTGAGGGTTAATTTACTCGTCGAGCCCTTCGTTGCAAACGACGGGTTCGACGAGAACGATGACCGGACAGTTTTCAATGCTATAATAACCCTTATAAACATATTTCTATCTACTAAGATATGTCAGCAAATACATAGTGCTTAGTGAGATTTTTTTTTACTTTCTCGATAGCGCAAAATTTAACTCAAATTTGTATGGAGTTCGAACTTTTGCCTGCGTTTTTTTATTTTTTATTTCTTAGATGTGTGGACAAGCACACAGCCCACGTGGTGTTAAGTGGTTACTGGGGCCCATAAATATCTACAACGTAAATGCGCCACACACCTTGAGATATAAGTTCTAAGGTCTCAGTATAGTCACAACGGCTGCCCCACCCTTCAAACTGAAACGCATTACTGCTTCACGGCAGAAATAAGCGGTGAAATAAGCGGTGGTACCTACCCGTGCGAACTCACAAGAGGTCCTACCACCAGTAATTACGCAAATTATAATTTTGCGGGTTTGATTTTTATTACACGATGTTATTCCTTCACCGTGGAAGTCAATCGTGAACATTTGTTGAGTACGTATTTCATTAGATAAATTGGTACCCGCCTACGGGATTCGAACACCGGTGCATCGCTACATACGAATGCACCGGACGTTTTATCCTTTAGGCCACGACGACTTTTAAAACGTTTGCCATTAGGGGCGCTGTATCTAACTTAATTTGAAACTACGGAGGTAAAAAAGAGAAGGGAATAACTCGCTGCTACAATGCATTGTAGCAAGCGTGCGTAAAATCCTTAAAAAACTATACCAAAGTCTATAGTTTACCTACCCGTACAGGTCCACAAGATGTCCTACCACGATTAAGAAAATTCATCCACAACCAAAGCAAGCTTATGTTTTACGGTCATACAATATGTACTCTTTGTTCTAGCTTTGAACAATCTTACTTTGCGTGTCAGTTCACACCGCTATACTTTCATACTCGCTGATTCAGATGCAAATAAATTGCGCGTTGTGATCTCAAAAATAGCCGCTGTACTACCACGATATTCAGATCGCCTTTCCCAATAGAGGCGGCGTCAGTCACGTTTTTAAGCCTGACGAGGAACGTAATCCCTACGCCTATAAAAAAATGGAAACAGGGCTGATAATAAGAGATAACAGAAATGCATTAATGTCTGTAGCGAGTAGGATCAGTCACGTGGTTATATACATATGTGTTAAAGGCTCAGGTAATTCGAAAATTGAGCTGGCGTATTTTTTTTCCTACCTATGCTGATAGTCTTAAGAGACTATTTCAGCTTCTCCTTGGCGTATAGCTGATCTCACGGGGCTCAAACTGGGAGTGTTGCTAACACTGGCCCTAGCAAGAGCAATGCACCACAGAATCTACCACCGGATCGGAAACGCGACCCACTGAGAAGATCTGGCGAGAAACTCAGTGCGCTGTCTGTGGGTAAATTTACGATTATTGGCGATCAGAACGGCCTTTTCCTGATTTTTGTCAGTAAGCGTTTAAGTCTACATATAACGCTAATAATAGAACTATTAAAACTAGATTGATTCGAGTTTATATTTATCTGCATTTTATTACAAATTAATACGCCATTGTAAAACAACATAAAAAAAAACTCATTCGCATAATTACACGCACATAAATCATAGGATACTCGAAATTACTAAGGATTCTTTCTTTGAAGGCATTTATCTTGTAAAAAATTTAACACGGCCCGTGTATCCTTCGCGTTTGAAACCCCACCATTACAAGAAACTTTACTAAATTGTTAATACGCTATAATACAATTCATCAGAACGGAGGTTTTATTTATTGTACGAACTTACGTCCGTAACGTATAATCTTTAAAGGATGAGAGCGATGCAGACGAAACAAGGACTCGGAAAGGTTGCGTTAAGACCAGACGAGCTTACCGTCAGCTGCACAGGTCGATTGGTCCTGAGCACTTACAGTAATCGAAGGACACAATAGAGATGTCTAGGGTACAGTGAATACCATACGCTATAGGTACATATAATGCGAATTCTAGAATTAAAATACCGCAGACAGGTGCCATTTTTTCTAAGGAAACGCGGACACGGAAGATGTACGCGAACACGATGATGGAATAGCACCGGGTAATTAGATAGACTAGTGGTCTCCTGGTAGTCGAAATTCGACTATAATTAATTGAAATTATAAGTTTGTACACTATTATGATCTGGTGGTAAGACCTCTTTCTTGTGAGTCCGCACAGGCCTGCCTATTTCTGCCGTGAATGCGTTTCGGTTTGGAGGGTAGGGCAGCCGTTGTAACTATACTGCGACCTTAGAACTTATATCTCAAGGTGGGTGACGCATTTACGTTGTAGATGTATATGGGCTCCAGTAACCACTTAACACCAGGTGGGCTGTGAGCTCGTCCACCCAAATAAGCAATAAAATAAAATAAAAATTTAATACCTACTTCTATAAACACAGGTTTCGGCAAGACTACACTTTAGACAAATATTAAAAGATACAAACAATATTTAATCTATTCTCAATTTGACCACAGACTATAAGCAATAAGAAAAGTTTGACAATAAACAGATAGTATGCTTGCGTGTGTGTGTCAAATACATGGTAGTGTGTGTAATGTTTTTTTTATTGATTTAATGTATTTTTATGCATAATTTAAAAAAATATTAACATTCTGCACTCCTTCTCTATATTCTCTATAATTGTGGGAAATTTCATACTCCTCCGTACGCGCAATTTTCGTAAAAAAGGTACAAAATTTTTGCTTCACGTATTAATACCTATATAGATTCCGGTCGGTAGGAGGTAGGTATTGTAAATTCATTCAATGGTTATTACGATCTTCTCTACTTCTGCCGCAAGGTTATCTAGGCAAGGCTAGGCTAAGGCTCTTGTCTGCGATGAAAATTGTTTCCTTGTCGGGTGGTAGAAAATGATGCGAATTTACACTTCACAAGTAACTACTACTCGTAATATAAACAGTACTTATGTACATGATACAGAAAAAAGGGTGCGTGTACTTATGTACGCGCGTAAGAAGTTATACTTTATTTTTATTAAATTTATTTCTTTTTTTTTATTATTTATTGCTGAGATGGGTGGACGAGCTCACAGCCCATCTGGTGTTAAGTGGTTACTGGAGCCCATAGACATCTACAACGTAAATGCGCCACCCACCATGAGATATAAGTTCTAAGATCTCAGTATAGTTACAACGGCTGCCCCACCCTTCGAACCGAAACGCATTACTGCTTCACGGCGGATATAGGCGGGATGGTGGTACCTACCCGTGCGGACTCCCAAGAGGTCCTACCACCAGTGTAAGTAAGTTTTTTATTTAAATTTTAATCAATTTGAAAAAAATCAATTAAACAACATCCTCAAACACGCATATTGAATATCCCTTTTCTTGACATCGTATAAATTCGGTAATTCTCGGTACGGTTCGGAAAATTCACCTGCGACTATATTCAGACTCGCCAAGTTACGCCGGGCGTATTGTAATGAGCGATTTAGTGGGCAACTTCATTCTGTTAATTTCGTGTCACGGTGCGCGCGCATCGTAAAATTTCACTCTCATAAATTTTTCATAACGCGCCTAAAAAAGTACAACTTCAAAAATCCGTTTCTCCGATCAGTACGGCAATAAGTATACAACTTTGGAAATTATATTTAAATGATATTAGGGATTTATTCCTTTCTTAAAGTCGTTTAATGAAGGATTAAGATTAGATAAAAGTTGGTCACAACTACAAATTAGTTGAGACAAATGAAATTAAAATACAGGAATTCAATGTAGGTAGCGAAACTAAGTGTGGTATGGCATTAATATTTAGATTATTAAAAAATACGGCTTATGAAAAAATAGGACGTCAGAATAATATATTCAGAATAGAAATAAACGCAAAAACAATAATTCTAGTACCTAATTGTTTTTTGTAGCGAACACAATAAAATAAATAACACATAATAAATGAAAATGCATTAAGTTAAGCACAGTGAAATACTAAGCACAGTGATCTACTTTTGAAAATTTAGTTTTTTAGACAAACTGTCTAAACTTTTTCTAAACTGTACCAATCATCTTATGGATTGATGCAAACAATACACAAAGAACAGACAGACACAACACTAAAAAGTCGAATAAAAGTAACGTTATTCTCGGGAAAAAGAGATTTATTTACCATAGGTAGCAATTATATTTCGTGGGTAGGTACGAAATTTAGACGATATTAGGCTGAATTATTTGTTGTAACAAACATCCTGCCCCATCTAATCTCTTGTGAAAGAAACTATTAATTTGTGAACTATGAAATTTATTATTTTAAGTATTACTTAAATTCTAGATATTTATTAAAATCAATGTTGTGTATGTAACTGTTTTTCATCAGTCAAATTGGTTAAAACTTAAATACAGATCACCTTCAATCTAACGCATAGGTACATGTACCTTTATACATAATATTAAGTTCGAACCACCGGATACAATAATTTTATTTTTAGTTTTGTGACTGTCGCCATCTAGTTGCGTATAAAAGGACTATCTTTATTTCAGCGCCACGACCTTTGGAAAGTTAGGTTTTCTTGATTGTATTTAAAACCGTAGTACAACAATAATAAAATAGGTGGCGCTGAATTACAAAATTAGTAAGCCCATTGGCAAAAATCATCAGAACAGGATGTTTGCGACGAAAATTGATATGATTTTCAATAAGAGATACAATAACCTGACTCTTCGAATAATTTTAGCAACAATGCAAGAAGCAACGACTTAAGATTTTTCTTGTTTTCTCTCAGTGAATACCTTTTTACTGCCTATTATTTTGAAATTTAACTATAATTTTTCCGGTCGGGTTATACCTACTACAAGCACATAATTATTTCCTATGCCTCCTCCCGACCGCGCGTAACTGGAATAAACCCTTAGGCTGACAGCGAAAAGGCAGGGAAAAAGCCTCTAATTGCGAAAGAAGTTATTGGATTTTATATATATTTTTAGATTGGTTTATTAGAATATTGTAATGAGGACTCCGTTGAGCGGTTGTGGTGCAAGGGAAAGTCGAGGGCAAAAGATGTTACGGACGATCTCATAAAAAATCTCATAAATAGTAGTAGAATCAAACGAGAAGTTTAGGTCCGCTGATCGAAAAACGCCTATGTTCATAACAAACGTAAACAAGGCAACATTAGAATCAGATATAACTGACTACATCTACAAGAAAACAGGAGAGAATGTGACCTTAGAACGTATCAACATCAAACGGCAATGTGAACACAATGCGTACAAGTTTATTGTGTCCCAAAGAAAGCTGCATATGTTTATGGATGATAAGTTATGGCCTGAGGGAATTATTTTCCGACGATTTGTACATTACAGACCGAAACGTAATAACGAGACGTCAGTACCCGGCACTCACAATATTAATAATAATGAATGATATTTATAAAATGGTTTCTTTTAATTGCAAGAATGTTAAGCGCTCTGTTCAAAATATCCGTGACTTGTGTAAACAATCGGATATCATAGCGCTTCAAGAAACTTGGTTATTGCCCGATGAAACCTCATTTCTTGATACTATTAGTCAAGAGTTTAGCTGCACTGGAGTATCAGCCGTGGATACGTCATCGGGTATTCTGCGAGGTAGGCCACACGGTGGGGTCGCCCTACTGTGGAGACGCAGTCTGTTCCAGGATGTAGTGATTGTTCAGTGTGATAACCCACGTATTTGTGCTATAAAAGTTATGTTAAAGGATAAATCCTTTTTAATGTTTAGTGTATACATGCCGACGGACATTGCGGCAAATCTTACGGATTTTACGGATATACTGAGTGTGGTGAGTGCCATTATTAAGAGCTGTCATATTGACCATGTTTTTATGTTGGGTGATTTTAATGCACATCCTTCCGAACAATTTTATGATGAGTTATCTGTATATTGTGATGAACAAAAATGGATATGTATAGATACTAAATTATTAGGAATACGATCTAACACGTATACTTTCTTAAGCGAGGCTCATATGTCAAAGAGGTGGCTTGATCATTGCGTGGTTACCGAAGCTGCTGTGAGCTTGGTTGAGAATGTATACGTGTTGTATGACGTGTTATGGTCCGATCACTATCCTTTGATAGTTGAATGTAGGTTAGATAAAATAACTGCAAAAAGACTTGATGTTTGTTTAAGTAAATCCAATAACGTTATTTGGGGTGAGAGAAGTCCTGATCAAATAGAATCTTATCAGAAAGAATGTAATAAAAGATTAAGATTAATTGACTTTCCTCATGAACTCAGTAAATGCTGTGATGGTGTGTGTACTGAAGTAAATCACATAGCAGTTATAGATAAATTGTATACAGATATTGTAAATGCCCTAAGTGCAGCTGCATTGGACGGTCGGGAGGGCGCTGTAAAACGTGCTAGAAGAGTGGTAGTGGGCTGGAATAAGCATGTTGCCGAGGCTCACAGGGAAGCTAGGCAAAAGTTTTTGTTGTGGGTAGGGTACGGTAAACCTACTTCTGGGTATGCGTATAATGATATGTGTGAATCTAGAAAAGTTTTCAAGTCTAGACTAAAGTGGTGCCAAGATCATGAGGACCAAATAAAAATGGATATTCTAGCCTCACACCATTCTAAAAGTGATTTTCGTGGCTTTTGGAAACACACAAATAAATTAAAGAATAGGCCGACAATACCTGTGAGCGTCGGTGGCGTGAGTGAACCAGAACAAATTGCCAACATGTTCAAAGAACGCTTCTTTGTAAAATCTACTTTAGGACTCGCTGGGTCGGTGCTTGATATTGAACACGGCAGGGAAATTGGAGTGGCATTTACGTCTAAGGATGTTAAAAAGACAATTAGGTCAATGTCACGTGGTAAGTCTCCGGGACATGACGGGCTCAGCATTGAGCACCTGCGTTATGCGGGCGTGCACATCTCTAGGGTTCTCTCAATGCTGTATAACATTTGTGTGGGTCATAGTTATTTGCCAAGGGAAATGATACGAACAATAGTTGTACCAATAGCTAAAAATAAGACTGGAGACCTTGCAGATAGCAGTAACTATAGGCCTATCTCACTAGCTACTGTTATATCCAAAGTGTTGGACAGCATGCTTAACTTTAAACTAAATAAATATGTAAATCTTCATGATAACCAATTCGGATTCCGTTCAGGTTTGTCGACAGAGAGTGCAATCTTAAGTCTTAAGCATGCTGTCAAATACTACACGCGGCGAGGAACACCTGTTTATGCCTGCTTTCTTGATCTGTCCAAGGCGTTTGATTTGGTTTCCTATGACCTCTTGTGGAAAAAGTTGGAAAATATTAAACTACCCACGGAAATAAATAACATTCTAAAGTTTTGGTATGGGAACCAGATCAACAATGTGCGATGGGCTGGGGCTTTGTCTCTTCCGTATAGGTTGGAGTGCGGGGTGAGACAAGGCGGGTTGAGTTCGCCTACGCTCTTCAACCTGTATATGAATGAGCTGATCGGCGAGCTCAGTAGGACCAGGATTGGTTGTTTCATAGACGGGGTGTCCGTAAACAACATCAGCTACGCAGACGATATGGTGCTGCTGAGCGCGTCTATCTGTGGCCTAAGGCAACTTGTTTCTTTGTGTGAGGGATACGCCAAATCACACGGTTTGGTGTACAACTGTAAAAAGTCGGAGATCATGGTCTTTGAGACCAGGGGTGGGACGCATGATAAAATACCTCCCGTAGTACTCAACGGAACGCCATTGACAAGAGTTTATAAATTTAAATATCTCGGCCATGTGTTGACCCCTGATCTCAAAGATGATGAAGATATTGAACGAGAGCGGAGAGCGTTGTCGGTTAGAGCAAACATGATAGCTCGCAGGTTTGCACGGTGTTCACTTAAAGTCAAGGTCACCCTCTTTAGGGCCTACTGTACTAACTTTTACACGTGCAGCTTGTGGGCTGGATATACTCAAAGATCGTACAATGCTCTCCGTGTTCAATACAATAACGCGTTTAGGGTGCTGGTGGTGCTGCCCCGCTTTTGTAGCGCATCAGGGATGTTTGCAGACGCGCACATAGATTGTTTTTACGCTACCATGCGTAAGAGGTGTGCATCTCTGGTAAACAGAGTGAGAGCCAGCTCCAACAGTATCCTGAGCATGATCGCAAGCAGGCTGGACTGTATATACATGGGTCGCTGTGGTGCCATCTCCCATGGGATGTTACCACAGTAATTCATTGTGATCTAAATATAACTAATAACATAGGTCAAGTTTTATTAACAATTTATATGAGTCATGGATACTTGAAATAAAAACATTATTATTATTATTATTATTATTATTATAAAATCTGTGACTCACTCCAATATAAATGATTGCTCTCACTCTGCGAAAAACCGTGCCACATGGCGTCGCATCGCGAGAGCATCGGTGTCGCAGGATTCTGACTGATGCATGACCACGACCACTCTGTCAAGAGTGTACGACTAGGAAGAAGAAAGAATTAGAATATTTCTCAGAAAAAGGTACACTAAATGGGTTAATTTACGTACCTCTCATGAATTATTCCAGAAATCGAGACTATGCACGCGGCAACCGTTTTTAAAGTGAACGACCTGCTCATTTTATGCGAATAAAAAATCAAAGTGCTCTCTTAAGCCTATTGTTTCGCTTGTTTCTATAATTATGTGAATAAATGTGAATAATAATAGTAAAAATAATAATGACATCGGATATTTTCGTATTAAAAATATTATTGAATTTTCGCTTACGACTAGATAACCATTAAATGAGTATATAATTACAAACGATGATGGAAAGAGCTCACCAATCGACAACAAAAACTGGTTAAATGGCCAGCTAACTCGCTACTCCTTTAGGAAAATATTATGTTGCTGTAACCAGGGATGACACTTCTCCGACAACAGTCCTAATCTGTAAAGCTTATTCTAAATTACTTTAATATATTTTTTTTTATATTTAAGCAACTAAATAACAATTCATCGATTCTCCATCCTATAAATTTTAATCGAAAAATAAACTTCATCATTTTATTATACATACATAAGAAACATCAGAAGTGCATTTATTACATTTTATTTGAATACATTAATCCCTAATAAAAATAACCAAGGGATTTTTATTTGTTACTCATCGTTATTATATAGGTATTATGAAGTCTATTCATATTGAGTTGTTAATATATGTATAGCCATAAAAAGCCTCAAAAATTGTAATTAAAAATATATATGTACATATATTGATTACCGCAAAAACAGGTTAGAGATTTCAAAGAAAATTAAATTAATATTAAATTCGATGCGAGCGAATCAGACGTGAACGATAACCGGTTATTTTTAATGACCCCGAGGGATGCCAAAGTCTTTTGACGTACCTATTGTTAACTTTCACATATATTGTTTACCGACGTGTATGCATTACACAACCGCTGCTTTTTTTTAGGAACTAAGGATTACTGGTAGCCTGGAAACCTGTTCAGTTTCACCAGGACAGGTGGGCGAGCAAAGGCTTGGCTAGGAGGGATGGGATTTGCTTATAGCTGCCCGAGCGCCTCTAAAGAAGATCTAACAACTCAAGGGCACCTGCTTCGCGAACGAATCTACTACCGAATCGAAATCGCGACCCGCTGAGAAGACCCGGCGAGAAACTCGGTGGGATGATTTATGGGTTAGGTTGCAGGTCGAACTCTTTGCCCCGATCGACAATTACAGCTACCGGGTCCCTAAGCCTGCTTCTAGTATTAGAGTTGAAGGCGCCTAGTGTTGAGGTTAATAGATCTGATGGATCCTTAAGACGCGTCTAGGGTGACGACGGTGACTAACGCGTGAACAAGAATCGGGGAACACCCGCTCGTCGGCATTTTGAAAAACTGCAGACTAATCATGATCACGTAATATATTCCTCATTAAAAATACTTAAACCTTAACACAGTAGACAGCGGGCCCTATCTATATAACACTTAATATCCTTTTTTTTATCTAACTTAACTTCAAAGATTAGTTTGTAATGTCAATTGTATTGCGCGGAAAATACGCGGGATGGAGGTAGGTACCTGTGTGCCCTACTACCAGTATTAGACAAGCCATATATTAGAAGATATTTGCTAACCACAAATAGAAATATAAATTCCGAACAAGAATATTATAACCCTCGGTCTACCGAGCAATTGCGTCCGCTTCGTCGAAGAACTTCCCTTAGAGGTCACTCTCCAAAAGACACGAGAGTGCTAGCATTGTTAGTTAGGTTTAGACATTTAATTTTTGTATTTATGTTCAATGCTTGTCCTGTATTCATATGCTACACTGAACTAACTACACCAGATAACGCTTTTTTATTGCTTAAATGGGTCGATGAGCTCACAGTCCATATGGTGTTAAAAAGCTACCCAGCCTATAAACGTCAATAATATAGCATCAGGAACAGCTACGTTCATCCAAAGTGCGTTCCAAGACATCTTTTTTACGGCATACTTTATAAAATAAGAACTTGATGTTAATAAATATTTATACAACGCTTTACAAAAATCTGTAATAATCAACATCTATTCCATAGTGCGAAGATTCCTTACATCCACTACTTAAACCCCTACAGCACTACACAATGAACCAACTCACTTGGCGTAAGCCCGTGCTAGGTTCACATTTACTAGCATCAGTTGAGAAAAAAATTATATCCACAACCTATAATAATAATAAATATTTACTAACAATCACGCCACGTTAACTGGTCCCGTGCTAATTTCGTAAAGAACTTGTGTTACAAATAACAGATAACGGAAATAAATGTATTTTTATTATACACATACATATATTTAATAAACATCCATAACCCTGGACAATACATTTTTATATTTATCATACAATATCTTCCCTTGGCGGGATTCGAACCCGCGACCCCCTTGTGTAGTGACCATGTCACTTACCACTACACTAGACGGCCGTTCGGATACTTCGGGAACCTTTAAGCTTTGCTATTGTTATTTCAAACTTACAATGTGCTTCTAACTTCATACTCTTTCACATTTCACACAATAGCTACGTAGGAACCTACCTAAATTATAAGTTGTATGCAGTTGTGACCTATTTATCTTCGAATTTGCATTTGATACACATGTTAGTCAGTGATATATACAAACATTATTTTTACATGTAAAATCATCATTGAAGACGGAGAATGAAGTAAATTGAGATTTCTAGCACTTCATTGTGTTCTATTGGCCATATTCGTTTTCGTGTATTTCCATATATACTATTGCTTAGATGGGTGGACGAGCTCACAGCCCACCTGGTGTTAAGTGGTAACTGGAGCCCATAGACATCTACAACGTAAATGCGTCACCCACCTTGAGATATAAGTTCTAAGGTCTCAAGTATAAAGTTACAACCGCTGCCCCACCCTTCAAACCGAAACGCATTACTGCTTCACGGCAGAAATAGGCATATCAAATGATAGTAATATAGTACAGAATGCGGTAAATATCTATGAACGACGCACTTGTAAGAATTATAGCTGTTAATCGTTAGAGCTACTACGCTCTTCACTTCTAGATAAGGCAAAATCAATAAGCAGCGATATGAAATGAACTATACACTATACACTATACACTCAAAGTATTACAATCAAATTTAAATCATTAATTTATCACTTAAAATTTAATATGTACGTTGTTAAATTATACGTGCGGCAACAGAATATGGTAGTAGGACCTCTTGTAAGTCCGCACGGATAAGTACCGGCCTATTTCTGCCGTGAAGAAGCAATGCGTTTCGGTTTGAAAGGCGGGGCAGCCGTTGTAACTATACTGAGACCTTAGAACTTATATCTCAAGGTGGGTGGCGCATTTACGTTGTAGATGTCTATGGGCTCCAGGAACCACTTAACACCAGGTGGGCTGTGAGCTCGTCCACCCATCAAAGCAATAAAAAAAAAACATAACTCAATCCGGCTTAAAATGTAGCCAATGAGCGAACAAAATAAAAAAAAACCTTTAATTAAAACGGCCGACATTAAATTTTAATGAAAAGAACTAATAATAATATTGAGAATGTGCACGTATAGATTTCATTTGTGGACTCACAATGGTTGATTAAAATCGTGGAGTTGATTGAAATCGCAGCCAAGTGGGCAGGCAGTATTCGCGATTACTTTACTATGCCGATGCACAGATTAGATTGATTCGTAGAACGCGCACCTTCATTATTTCATCAGGCACAACTTTATCAACGACACATCCTGAATTGGACTTTGTTCTCTTTTCATGGAGCACTCAAATTAATAGCAATAGCTATTGAATGTAATAAACTTTTAATGAATTGTTAATGCGTAATACCCGGATGGCGTATTATAAACATTTTCGTTAGTACAGAATTGTTCTTAACTACTTTTAAAAATTTGTAAAAAATATTAAACTTCTAAACTGAGTGAGCTAATCTATACTATTAGGGGGCTCATTGCTTTGCATTTATTGGCAGAACCTGTTGTCATTCATCTGGTTAGAAGTTATTATCGATATTCATATAGTTGGCCATTATGACTTCATGATCCATCGGCAAAAATATGAAATTTTCTACCATTTATCTCTCTGGTTGTACGATTATATATATTATATATATATTATAACTAACTAGCTGACCCGTTAGACTTCGTAGTGCCTCAATCGATAAATAAAAGACCTAAACTTGTGTATAAAATAAACTTAAAACAAACAAAAGGAATCCGTCCAACGGAGGACACATCAAAGGAAAAACAAAATTGTTATTTTATTGAAATCCCAACATTTTCATAATTATCAACCTTTTAAACCTTCTCTGGACTTCCACAAATAATTCAAGACCAAAATTAGCCAAATCGGTCCAGCCGCTCTCGAGTTTTAGCGAGACTAACGAACAGCAATTCATTTTTATATAGGTATATAGATGCGAAATATTCTGAATTTCGTTTGTGAGGCGATTACAAACAATTTGTTGCTTTCACTTTTATTTTATTTTCTATTTTTTAGATTTATAATTATAAGATATTTAAAATTTTAAAATAAACAGAACAAAAATATAAAAGAATAAAAACCGACTATTTTTCGAATTATTATAATTTCGAGGGTATGATTTGTAGAATCTTATATACATACCAAATCACACGTCACACTAGCTGAATACATTGTCATAGAACGGAAGTATACTTTTTTCTCGTTCGTGTGCGTGTTTTAATTTGAGAACATTTCAAAAGTTAATTTCTAACTATAGAAATGCGTACAATCTGTTTTGCGGGTTTCATGTTATCACGTACCAAACATGTTGGAAGAATTGTTTTATTTTTACCCCCGACCCAAGTTTGAAGAGTTTTGAGTTAGATCATTTTAACTTAATTGTGAATTAAGTTGAAATCTACGGCGAAATACTCATTCAATAACTTACAAAAGACTTAAAATACGTAATTTATTTAAACTGCGAACGACAATAGCTTTGTATTTCAATAATACCCACACCATGTGTGTTTTGAAGTTAATTATGAATAATGCATTATTAAAAAAGGATAAGACCTTTATTTTAAAATGTGACTAATACGAGATTAATTAACGTCGCTTTATATGCCTGCTTGAAACACCAGCTCAATGTTCAAGTTTAAATTTCTGCCTGGACCTATCTGTTTCGTGAGACATTTATCTGTGTTGCGACGATGCAAACCTACCCAGGTAGGCGGCGGCGCGGCGGCGCGCGGCGTCCGCGTCCCTTTCCCTCAAGGCTAACTGATTATCATGCGAATAACACCCTTATAGCAAGCACACTATGACACATTCTCTCGAAAACAGCAGAACAAGGTTTTTTTACTCATGCATACCGGACAATCGAGCTTTAGTAAAGTTAAAGAAATAGTAAACTCATCTTCCTAAGAATAGAGAATTAAATTTCTAGTGTTTTCGAATAAGATCAACGTTTAATCCGTTTCTTTTGCTAGGTAAAGTAAATATCAAAACAAAGTGTTGCACGAGGTAGGTATATAAACAAAAACACGGCTTATCTGTCCGGCTGTCAATGTCAAAGCCTCGTGGGCGCGACTTTAAACGTCAAATTTTACTGATAACATAAACGAAACACTCACCTCGATCCGCCGTGTACACTGATTCAAAATAATTTCACACTATTTCACTGATAAACCACAAGTAATCGTTATTTAGATGTACGTGACAAGTTGCGCAGGATTGTTTGTGCAGGCGTCGCGTTGGCGCAAGTCCCTCTGGCATCACATAACGGCACAGGCGCCGTCGCAGGTGAGTGCGCGACGGTGGCGCCGCGGCGCTCGGCGGCTCCCGATACAAACGACGCCCCCGCCACGTCCTGTCTCCATCCCGACCGCCGACGCGACGTCCGAGTCTTTCTGACTCCGAGACAAAACTTTTTTTTATCAATAACCCTAGAGCTTTTGCTTGTGTATTATATTCTATATTAATTATATTAATTATATTCTCTAAGTAAATTTCACAGTTTCTTTTGCATTTCAATGATATAAAAAGTAACAAAACTCATATATTTTATACAACTTATCTTCATACTTCTAAGAAGCCTACTTAGATAATTTTAATATTTTCGTCGATGTGGGTACATACATATCCACCTTTGAAATTATTATTGAATATCTACCTACGTATCTACATTAAAACCATTAGTGGATACTTACGTTTTCATATTCTCAATTTACAGCCACTTCTCGTACAAAATTTTTTTTTTAATAAACTCCATTGCGTTTTTTACCTTATTATTATAAAATAGCTCATTCTATTAAATGCTTACGACATTACATACATTTTATAATAATTTTAAATTTAGGTATTGGAAAGATCGGCATAATAATAGGTTTAAATTATATGTATGTTTTCGTTATAATTTAATATAGGTACATGTTGTGAAGCCTAAAGTAAGCCTAATACAAAATCATTATTTTCATTTTCCGTAATTGTAGTCGTAATTTGCGTGCTATTCAAATAAATTGCTACCTAATATAGAAAATTTACAAAATATTTTCTGTAAATCAGATCTTTTTTTGCCTACTTATGTGCGAGTATACTTAAGAGGCTGTCTTGGCTTCATACTGACTGGTGAGCGACCTCACGGAGATCAGTCTGTACAAGTTTCTAAAGTCGGTCCTAGCGAGAACAATGTTTCGTTGAATTTACCACTGGATCGAACGTAAGACCAATTGCGAAGACACGGCAAGAAACTCCATGGGCTGTGTCCATGGGTTAAGTTGCACATCGAACTCTTACGACGAGTTCGACGAGAATGGTGAAATCAAACCTACTGTCTTCCATTTTGAATACTGAGCGTTTGTTTGATTGTTCGTATTCCCTTGTTGCTGTATGTTTTAAAAGCTTCAATTTGTACAGTTGTTGATGACACTTTAGGGAAGGTTTTTCATTTGCGGGAGGTGGCATGGGTGTAATTAAGAACAAAGGTATTTATTTCTAAAAAAAATATTTCATATCTGCTATGTATCTATTGAAGTTTTGTTCAATTAACTTTTCATTTACTTGTTATAGTAAACGACGTCCAATGAAAATATTTCAAATAAGTACATTGTATTTTATCATTCCAAATTCAACAACCTTGATTCGGATCGTTAAAAATCGCTAAATTTGGTTTGGTCATTCTTATTTTCTCTTCTTGAGAGTCGTGCTCTGTTGCATGAGCGAGGTAGGCACAGTGCCAACCGTGAGTGCTTAAATTATTTTATCTATAATAATATGTATACATATTGTAAGGTGTACTTATTTTAAATGCGACAATACAGAAAGGACACGGTTAGATTTATTTGCTTGTTTTTCATTGGTGTTTTGATAAGATAGTTCGAAGACTGCACTATTCATTTTCTAATACTAATCTAATCCAATCTCAGACAGCTGATGGCGAGAGGCAAAATAGAAGGCAAAAGTCCTGGAGAACGCAGTCCCACGAGATGGTCGCACCAAATTCTATCTTCTCTGAACATCAAGTTCGACGATGCCCTTCGCGAAGTCAAGGCTTGCAGTAGATGGAGGGAAGTCGTACTTCAGAAAACGATGCAGCAGAGGAGTCACGACCCTCAGTAAAGAGGAAAGCGATGCGAAGAGGATCACAATACGCTGGCGTAATACTCAGAGAACGATGTTGCGCATTCTCCGGTGAATACCTTAGCGGCCTTTGCCCACTATCTCCTCAATATTACGTCTGATCCACCAATTATCCCTTAGCCAGGTATAAATATAGGGGTAGGTATATCTATACTAATCTATATCTATATCTATACTATCTATATCTATACTAATATTATAAAGAGGAAAGATTTGTTTGTTTGTTTGTTTCGAATAGGCTCCGAAACTACTGGACCGATTTGAAAAATTCTTTTTCGATTAGAAGCCGACATTGTCCCTGATGAACATAGGCTACTTTTTTTTATTTTTTTTTATTTTTTTGGTTTCATGTGTGTTTTAATGTTTCCGAAGCGAAGCGAGGGCGGGTCGCTAGTATATTATAAATCTACAGTAGTTTTTACGGATGTTCCGATATAAATACTGAACCATGCATCCGATTGAGTTGAAACTTGGTATCCATGTAGAAAATACATGTACTTAATATTTATATGAGTGTTGGACTCCCTAATAATAATGACGATAAATAATTATGTTAATTGTAAATGCCCAGCGAAGCGGGCGAATACGGCTAGTACCTGTAACTAGTCAGGTCATAAGTACTGTCACACAGTAAAAACTTTTTTTTTAGAATGCTGGCCACAAAAAAGTTTATTGAATTCGAATGTCGAATTGTTCATGAAAATAAAAACGTATACTTTTAGAATTTTACTCATTTTTTAAATGTGGAGTGGACGCTTAAAGAAGACCGTGTTGCAGTTATTGCGTTGCATCGTTGCGGTTACGCGCCAATTCAAATTTTTAACATACTGAAAAATTTGAATATAACCAAAAGATTCGTTTATCGTACCATCAAACGATACAATGAAGACTCTAGTGTAGATGACAGGTCAAGAAGTGGTCGTCCTCGGTCTGTTAGGACTCCAGCAGTGATAAAAGCTGTGAAGGCGCGAATTCAAAGAAATTCCAAACGTAAGCAGAAACTGTTGGCCCTTCAGATGGGGTTAAGCAGAACCACGGTGAAAAGGGTGTTAAATGAAGACTTAGGGCTTCGGGCATATCGAAGAAAAACAGGACATCGTTTGAATGCTCGTCTAATGGACCTGAGACTGAAGAGATGCCGCGCTTTGTTGAAGCGGTACGCGGGAAAAAAATATCGGGAAATTCTTTTTTCGGATGAAAAAATTTTTACCGTAGAAGAGAGCTACAACAAACAAAATGATAAGGTGTACGCACACAGTAGTGAAGAAGCGAGCAACCGTATTCCGCGTGTCCAACGAGGTCATTTTCCATCCTCGCTCATGGTATGGTTGGAAGTTTCTTATTGGGGCTTAACAGAGGTACATTTTTGTGAGAAAGGTGTAAAAACGAATGCAGTTGTGTATCAAAATACAGTCTTGACGAACCTTGTGGAACCTGTTTCTCATACCATGTTCAATAACAGGCACTGGGTATTCCAACAAGATTCGGCGCCAGCTCATAGAGCGAAGAGCACACAAGACTGGCTGGCGGCGCGTGAAATCGACTTCATCCGGCACGAAGACTGGCCCTCCTCCAGTCCAGATTTGAATCCGTTAGATTACAAGATATGGCAACACTTGGAGGAAAAGGCATGCTCAAAGCCTCATCCCAATTTGGAGTCACTCAACAAGACATCCTTGATTAAGGCAGCCGCCGATATTGACATGGACCTCGTTCGTGCTGCGATAGACGACTGGCCGCGCAGATTGAAGGCCTGTATTCAAAATCACGGAGGTCATTTTGAATAAACTTTAGTGTCATAAGAATTTATGTTTTATTAAGTTCATTTTGGTATATGAATGGTTACATAATGAATAAACTTGTTTCAATTATTTTACATTATACATGTGACAAAATTTATGACCTGACTAGGTATATATGCAGTAGTTGTGAATTTGAAAATTATATTTGTAAAATAAACTAAAACGTTACTTCTTCTTATCAGCCCACAGATGTCCCACTGCTGGACACAGGCCTCCCCAAGCCTCGCCACAAAGACCGGTCCTGCGCTGCCTGCATCCAGCGGATCCCCGCGAACCTCAATAGATCGTCGGTCCATCTTGGGAGGCCTACCCACGCTACGTCTTCCGGAAGAAACGTTACTACAGTAATATATTGAAATTAAATTACGTTTAAGAGCATTATCCTGGTGCCTCATCCGATGAATTTGCCGCGGGCCTCAGATGTAGATATACCACCGTCTTTTAACACCAGTTGAACAATGAACTCAAGTAATACATATCTTTAAAAAGTTTACCGGTAGTTAAAGAATCGAATAGTTGTGTACATTAATGAGTACCCATTTGTTAACGATATACCTACATACGTACCAGTGTACTCAAATGAGCTGAAATAAAATCCACGTGCAAAAGTGTCAAGTAAGTATTTTGTAGTTCCGCAATAAAAACTATTGTTATTCAACCTACTGAGCTTATCGCCGGATCCTTTCAATGGGTCGCGGTTCCGATCTGGTGGAATCCGACTCTGCGAAGCACTGCTCTTGCTAGGGTTAGTGCCTAACGGTCGTCTGGTGTAGTGGTAAGTGACATGGTCACTACACAAGGGGGTCGCGGGTTCGAATCCCGCCAAGGGAAGATATTTGTATGATAAATATAAATGTCTTTTCCAGGGTTATGGATGTATATTAAATATATGTATGTGTATAATAAAAATCTTACATTTATATCCGTTATCTGGTACCCGTAACACAAGTTCTTTACGAACTTATCACGGGACCAGTTAACGTGGCGTGATTGTTAGTAAATATTTATTTTATTTATTTATAGTTCGGCTGCCCCACCCTTCAAACCGAAACGCATTACTTCTTCACGGCAGAAATAGGCAGGATGGTGGTACTTACCCGTGCGGACTCACAAGACGTCCTACTACCAGTAACATCAGCAGTTATAAAAAGTAAAAATAAAAGATATGCGGTTGAAATGAGTATAAATAAACAAGGAGAAATCGAGTCACTTATAACATTAAATCTTATCTTATCTTATATACCTTTAAACGAGCAATTCTTGTGTATATATATAATTTGAATCTCGGAAACGGCTCCAACGATTTTCATAAAATTTAGTATACAGGGGATTTCGGGGGCGATAAATCGCTCTAGCTATGATTTATTTTCAGAAAATGTTGTTTTATTCATGTTTTCAATAATCAACTCTTCCTGACATCTATTGGCGAATAATATTACTATTTTTCTTAATTGAGGGCAATTAACCGCTTTAAAGACACAACAAGATGACGTTATCAAAAAAAAAAAAACGAGCAAAGCTCGGTCATCATCTAGTTCCTATTATTGTATATTATTAAAAATTATTATAAATTCCAACAATTTGTGGGGTAATTTTCTAAACCACCGCTGTCATAGAAAATGAAATTCCTCCGGCTAAAAACGTTGATAGGTAAATCGGCGAGTTCGCCGCCTTCGGAGTCTTCGTAACCTTACTTATTTAACACTGAAAGGGACGACTTTTTCCTTATCTATTCGCTGGTAGCCTAAGGGGATATTCCTAAGGTAGGTGAGCTCATGGACTCAACCTGAGAGAATATACCTACTAACATTAGCCCTAGCAAGAGCAGTACTTCGCAGAATCTACTAACGAATCGGAGTCGCGACCCACTGAGAAGTTCCGGCGAGAAACTCAGTGGGCTGTGTCTATGGGAGATGACGACAAAGCAGAACTTAATAGTTATGTCTTAATAAAACATGGCAAAAATCTTAGTTTATATAATAGTTGTACAAAATGATCACAAACAGCTCCAGTTTGACATAATTTAGTCAGGTATACAAATGACTTATGCAGTCGCGTAGATCATTGTGACAATTGACAGGCGATATGACCTACATACACATTGAACAGTTTTCTTACAATGTTGCATTTGTCAATAAGAAGTGTTATATAAGCAACTCCCAACTGAATAACATTTCAAGCATATGACGCAAATCCAATGAACTTCAATAGTGTACTATATTACGTATTGCTACTGTAAATAATGCCTGCCTAAAATAGGACACGTACCTAAAGGTGGTAGGGTTTCGTAATTATATTTTATATTGTATTTAACGAGTGGTCACAAAAAAACAATTTAAAACCTTTTGCAAAACTGCAGCAGAATTAATGTAGACATTACCTTCGGTTCTTGCGAGTCGTAGTCATAATTAAAACTACTTTCACACTTCACTCACCGGTGATCACGAAAATTATAATACATTCGAAACGTGGGAAGTAATAAAATGAAAATAAATTGTTACAGAACGACGTGTCATTTGGAGCCACGTTTAAGAAATCAAAGGATGCGTAAGGCTCTATTCGCTGGTAGCGGGCTATTTCAGATACGGTAGGTTAGTTCCCGGGCAATAGCCTGACAGAATTTGCTAGCACCACCCCTTGCAAAAGCATTGCTTTGCAGAATCTACCGTCGGATCCGAATCGAGTCTATGGGAACGTAAGTATAATATCCTAGTAAGAATATTTTTAAGTCGCAATGTGTGCTTACCCACCCAATCCTGTGGACCGAATGATAAACCGTCGACGTCGCCCTAAACACGTCATTACGGATCCTCCCGATCCATTAACGGTGCTTTTAGGTACCTCAAGCACCGGTCACCGTCCTCACCGAACCAGTCGCTTGCGACGAAGGGCTTAACGAATAAATTAAACCATAGAGATAACCTGAGTTTTTCGCCGGGTCTTCTGTGGGTCGCTTTTCCGATCCGGTGGTAGATTCTGCGAAGCACTGCTCTTGTTAGGGCCAGTGTTAGCAATACTCCTGGTTTGAGCCCCGTGAGATCACCTTCTAATTCGGTGAATCTAGAATAACCCCGCGAGGTTACTAGAATAGGTAGGGAAAAAAAAGGATTTTGTTTTTTGATATAATTTCTTCACCACCAGTTTTAGTAGGTTTTCAGTAAATCCAAAAAGTAAGTGATTATCGAACTCTATAGACAGCAACCACGTAAACGCTGCCACCCACCTTCTAACACAAGTTCTAAATCTCAGCTTTACATTACGACGGCAGCCTCACCTTTCAAACCGAAACGCATTACTGCTTCACGCTGAAAATAGGCAGGTCGTGGTACCGATCCATTAGGGCTCACAATACCTCCTATCGCCAATAAGTACGCAAATTATATTTTTTGCGGGTTTGATATTTATTAAGCATCGTGAAAACATACCCGATCCTGTAGACCGAACGGTACCGAACACGTCATTATGGATCCTTCCGATCCATTAACGGTGCTTTTAGGTACCACAAGCACCGGTCACCGTCCTCGAGTCAACCGTCGAGCGAATTAACCCATAGACACAGCCCACTGAGTTTCTCGCCGGATCTTCTGTGGGTCCCGTTTCCGATCCGGCGGTAGATTCTGCGAAGCACTGCTCTTGCTAGGGCCAGTGTTAGCAACACTTCCGGTTTGAGCCCCGAGAGCTCAAATGGTAGGGCGAAGCTGAAATAGATTCTCAAGGCTATCAGCATAGGTAGGGAAAAAAAACATGAAAATCATTCGTGAATATATGTTAAGTATTTCATTACAAAAATTGGTAACTGTCTGAAGGATTCGAACACCGTCAAAGTCGCTTCGGTCGTTACGAATTCACCGGGCGTCTTATATTTTAAGCCACAACTTCATATGAAATGACAGTATGATCGCTTCATATAATGACAACTCGATAAAACGAAACTGCACAACACTAAAATGAGAGAAACATAGGTACTTAAAAATCTATAGGATCCAGCTCATCCAGCCTATGTCAGAATGAGAGGGAATAGGTTTCACTTCTACCGCGTATAAAATGTACTTTTATAACAAGTAGAGCTTTAAATAGGGGATTTCGGCGATAAGAGTTGTATAGACATATGAATTTGTACATCGACTCTTATTAGTGTTTTTTTATTGCTTAGGTTGTTGGACGAATTCACAGCCCACCTGATGTTACGTGGTTACCGGAGCCCACAGAACATCTACAACGTTTAAGCGCCCTTGAGAGTTCTAAGTCTCTGTTTTTACAGCACAACGGTTGCCCCGGCCTTCAAACAGAAACGCATTACTTCTTCACGGCAGAAATAGGCAGCGTGGTGGTACCTACCCGTGCGGACTCAAGACGTCCTACCACCAGTAAAGTGTGTCAAGTACGTTACGTTAGTAGTTTAGTCCCATAATTTATGAGCCAAAATTTGAAACAGTCGCAATCTGTCAGTGAAACATAATTAAGTGTAATCGAAGGCATTTTACAAATTGGAATCTCAATTTGTAAACTTACGTATAGCAAAAAATAAAACCACATATTTACATAGCATAATTTATTATTTACCATATTATATTCGTCCAGACGTTTAATTGTAACAAATTTTGTAGATATTCATAAAACAAAATAAAAAACAAAACGATTATAGAATTGGAAAATAATTTTATTACTACAAAATCGTTTAAAAGACTTACGAAAATTTACGTGGCTTAAATTGACGAATTTGTAGCGTAAATTCTTAAAGTATCCTAAAGAAACATTTCAAAAAAACGTCTAGACGAAAGAAAGAGATAGAGAGAGAGAGATAGAAGAAAAAATCACTACTTTTTGAGAAAATGCGTACTGCGTTTAAAATTTATTTAAATATACGTAGATATTATTATAATTATTTATTAATGATTATAAAAGTAATTTTTGCGGCATACGTGACAGAGTCAAACGTTGGGCATACGCTGAGCGTTTACATTCTGTTCAAACATTCCTTAATGCTAACACAAGTTACAAACCAAACGCTATAATAATATAATCGATCGTTTCGAGCGCCTACGAACAACGCCCGAGATGCAGCAAAAGCGCGAACGAATCGCTCGGCAAACGATCGATTCAGCGATAAACCGCCGCGTTCCTTATACACTAAAAACATAGTATATTGAATATACTTCACACACATAATGTCGTATAGCGATTATTCGAATATCGATTATCTTAATACTAAACGCGTCACTATCCAACGGCCAATCAAAAAAACATTCGTTCGTTAAAATCGATATCATTGAGCGATTATCGCCTTCACCTAAAACGATTCTCGACGGCACACGGAGCGGGCGCGTCGATTTTGCAACATAAAAGTTTTTTCGATAATGTCCATTTCCAGCGGCAAGACAGGAAACGGACAAACGTCAAAGCGGACCATTACAATACGTCAAATAAAAGTAAAATACGACAAAAAAAAAATTATATATATATATATATATACACATATATCAAGATCTACCACGTTCATTTTTTTATATAATTGTTAACGAGGTCAGAAAAATAAAAACATACGAGCCAATTATTATACACCCAACGGCGGACGAAACAAGCGCCCCATCCACGCATTTTTTTTTCCTTGGAGATGGACTCCACAATCCCAACTATTAAATTGCTTAAAAACTACACGTGCCTGCTAAGAGTGCACGAAATGTCACTTTAATACTAAATACATTTCAAATGAAGCAGTCATTATTAGACTGCAGAACATACTAAGATACGTTACATTAGACCGAAAAACACATCAAGATTATTTAATTAAAAAAAATGTGTGTACGCATACTCATGTTACAATGGTTGCGGCTACCCACTTCGCAGTAATTGTAATAGTGTTTACGAAACAAACACGTTACACATGACATACTCGTATTTGAGATAATTAGATTCAAAACTTTTCATAAACATGATTCGCTGTGCTTATTTCAGCACTAGAGTCAACTTTGTTTAACGACGAAATCGAAATCGTATTTTCGAGAACATTCTCTGTTATAAGAATGATGTAATCGTATTTTGTATTATCATGTGTGGCTGGCTTCGAGAATCGTATATTTAGATATTGAATTGCATATCGATCGCGTTAACAAATACGCTTACGATAAAATGTTTGTCCGTGCCGTTTTGTAAAATCACACACAAACGTGTAAAATTTACAAGGTTTTGACACGAAGCCAGTCTCCATACATTCCGATGCAATCATGTTCGTGTTTTTATTTAAACATTAATTAAACGTTAATCCGTACACATTTTGAACCGTTATTATGTCAGAGCCGAGACAACGCCGCGTCCAATAATCACATTTAGGCCACAAATAGTTACGTAAGAAACATTTTTTTTTTTAAATATTAAACCACTTTTTATTTCCTTCAATTTTATAAAGATAACATACAAATATTAAATTACTATTTTCAATTAACAAAAATTAAACACAATTAATAATAATAAAAAAATACATAAAAATTCAAATATTTTCATTGCCAATTTCAAATAACTCACAATTTAGTAATAATCATTGAACGATTTATTTTTATACATGCATCAATTAATTTATTTATACATATATTATATATAAACCATTTGTGACCATTGTTTAAGGATTAAGATATAAACACTTACACTACACATTTCACTATCACAGTGTCTAGAGAAAACGTTCACTTGTTTCAAAAGTCATTTACTTCTTGAACAGCTTGTTCCACTGCATTGGGCCTTTGGGGGGTTGGGTAGAGGTGGACGGCTGCGGCTGAGGCGCCTGGCTCGTGCTAGCCTCAGATTGGAAGCCTGATGTAAACAAAAAAAACGTTAAAAACACACACACAACAACAATTATATTAGGTACTAGCGACCCACCCACCCTCGCTTCGCTTCGGAAAACTGTAATCTATTATTGACTACCTGACCCGGCAGACTTCGTAATGCCTCAATCGATAAATAAACTTTTGTCTATACTAATATTATAAAGAGGAAAGATTTGTTTGTTTGTTTGTTTCGAATAGGCTCCGAAAATACTGGACCGATTTGAAAAATTCTTTTTCCATTAGAAGCCGACATTGTCCCTGATGAACATAGGCTACTTTTTTTAAATTTTGTTTATTTATTTATTTTGGTTTCATGTGTGTTTTAATGTTTCCGAAGCGAAGCGAGGGCGGGTCGCTAGTATAAAATAAACTTAAAACAAACAAAAGGAATATACAAAATTATTTTTATTTAATTCCGAGCATTTTCATATTTATTTACCTTTTAAACCTTCTCTGGACTTCCACAAATCATTCAAGAACAAAATCAGCCAAATCGGTCCAGTCGTTCTCGAGTTTTAGCGAGACTAACGAACGGCAATTCATTTTTATATATATTGATTTCTCCACTATTTTTAATGGATGTTATTATACATATAAACCTTCCTCTTCAATCACTCTATTAGAAAAAACCGCATCAAAATCCATTGCGTAGTTTTAAAGATTTAAGCATATATAGGGATATAGGGACAGAAAGCGACTTTGTTTTATACTATGTAGTGAAGGTGCATATTTATGTGAATGGTCAATGGTAATGAAAATAGGTCTAATTAGGTAATTCATTATGTATTTAGGTATTAATTAATTATGTCCTTAATCTAAATAGATTCTAAATTGATTAAGGACCTAATAGTAAAAGGACCTAAGTAATCTATTTAGATTAAGGACTTATTTTCAAGTCTATCTACAAAATGTAGTTATAGAAAAATTCTTGCATGTAACATTATTCGATGAATTATATTATAAAGCAACAAATTCCTTTAATGAATATTGTCTGTGAAAACAGCGTTTTAGTAAAGAATTGAGTTCATTATTTGAGATACAAAGAGTTGAAAAAACAACTCGACCACATCTAGCACACTGATACAAACAAGGGTAAACAAATATAAATTTATTAATATAATCTTGAGATGTTTAACTTTGGTAAGGTGTGCAGCATGTTGGTCTTATCTAATATTTATGTTACCAACGTGTAGCTAGTATAATTGTTTTAATAATCTAGGTAATAATTTCTTTTTTTTAATCTATGTAATATTTTATTGTCCTGCTCAACTCTGGTGTTCTTTGGAAGTATTTGAGTATTTTATGGAAATCCCTTATAAATATGTCGTCACTGTTTAAAGTTTAGTTCATAAAATTACAAAAATTAAACAGACACAATACAATTTATCGAATAAATGTTATTAGCTTGACCTATGACATCATCAACGTCTATCTGGCTTACGGAATGTTTCAATGTATTTTTCACTAAATTGATAAAGTTTAAATATCTTGAAAATATGCATACATAAGAAGGGCAGATGAACAATCCAACGGGTTTATTACTTTAACTTAATATCCAGACCACGATAAGAAAGATAAAAGTGAGTTTATTAATTTTTGAACTAAATATGTTTCTATGGAAGTCTCAGTATCATATAGTATTATAACAACATATTTTCAGTATCTTTCGGATCTAACCAGTTTTTAATAGTCAATCTTCAAACAGCCCCTTAAGTACAATATGCAATTAAAAATAAATTATTTAAAAATCATCTCCAACACATATTTTAAAAATTATTTGTGCATATTGTTAGAAATTGATGACTTAAACAAAACGCTCCTAATCTTTTTGTCTAATGGCGACTACAAAAAAATTCCTTTTACATTACATGACCGAGAACACGTTCCAAACAAGAATATTGAGTGATTGATAAGAACAGCTGTAGAATTTTGTAATTTTCTCTTTTATATAAAAAAAATTAAGTACAACAATTCTTATTTATTACTCACCACGAATGCAAATTATTTTAAGCATATTATACAGAATTAGTAAATGTAACCCTCGAGATTAGAGCAAAAAGGTTGTATGTAGGCAACCGCTCGGCGCGGCGGCGTCGATGTCTATCCTCACCTTCGACCATCGGATGTCAAATATCTGTATACGTTCGCTTTATAATAATAATTGAGGCCGTCAGCGCAAAAGTGGCCTAAGCTTACCATAGTTATTATGGAGCAATGAAGTTTAAGTTTTCATGAATTTGAATTTGAGTACGCGAAAAAGCAATACGCCCAAAAATAATGTTTACAAAGCCATCTGTTATCTATGGGTGAAATTATGGATAGGCCGGTTTTGCATTAACATTTTAAATAAATTGCAATATACATAATTATAAGCATGATTATGAAAAATTGTAGGTTAGGACACTTTTGCGCTGACGGCCTCATTTAATTGAATTATATTGAATTGCCTAGTCTTCAATCGTTCTCGCACTATTAAATTTAGTTTTGTGTTTAGTAAAATAAAAACTATAACAGACCGCGATAAAAAAATACAAATAAAAAATACAAGTATGTTGGTAGAAAAGTGGGAACCGGACCTGTTTGCTCTGATCTCGTTCGATTTTATTATCACTAGATGTACGGAGTCCGTCAATTAGGTGGTATTCAAACTTGACAATGAAATATCTCGAAAACCACTTTATTGATTTCAACCGTAAATTGATCATTTCTTCCAAAGAATTCAATACAGACTGGTTGTTTCTTAGCTCTGATTCTCAGGATGTGAAGACGAATTTTCCCAGTACATCCCAAAATATACGCAATGGCATGGGCACGCAAATATAGCGTAAAAGCAGTCAATATCCGATGGCTTCTTTCAATCTCTTTCAATATATAAAATTTTGCAATAATAACGCGGGATACTTTTTTTATTGCTCTTGTATGCTAACGAGCATACGACCCATCTGATGGTGAGCAATATACTAGGGGCAGAGCCACTGCCACCGTTAAGAACTCTCCACAAGCATCGTTTGAAGAACTATATAAACAATGTACCGGAGCCACAATAGCCAGGGAACAATACATTTTTAGTTTATTAATAGGAATAAGAGAAATATTAGAATTAGATGCGGAACACTTTTGTTACATTTTTTTTAACAAACTTGTTATTTCTTGATAATTTATTTAAACGTAAATCAAATATTATGCAATTTAAAGTGAACTTCAATAAATCGCTTTTTTTAAAGAAACCATGTTTTTTTATTCACCCGTCAATTCGACGGATGCAGCAAATATAAGCATTTAAGAAACGTCCGTAAATCTAGTGTTAAATATGGAAACCACGACGCAAAACGACAAAGCAACGATAAGAGGGCATCATTAGACTACTCTGTCGGGTCGCGTCCCATTAGGGGGGCGCGGGACGGGCCTTGGTGCGACCGCCTCTGCTCGGACTCGAGGCAGAGGTGATGCTAGATTCGGTAATGGGTAAGACGTATATCTTCTCTCCTCTTTTCTTCCTTCTTTTCTCCTGCCGCTTTTCTCCTCTAAACTTAACCCAACTTAAACCTAGCTTAGCATTAGACTTTACCTTTCTCAGCATAGCTTTTGTACCCTTGCTTATGCCGGAGAGACTCCCAATTGGCGCGGCGCTACTCGGCCGCTTCCCTCTCCCCCCCTCCCCCACCCGTTGTGTCGGCGATGCACGATCGCGCCACCGAAGCGAACAGCCTGCCGGGGTAATTCCGCGATATCAAACTAAGGCGAAAGGTGCCCCTGACCGTTTCCATAGTTATGTCACATCGTCAATGCATCAAACCATCGTTCTAGTCGAATTCAAAACCTCAAAATAGATTTGAAAGAGATACTAAATAATTTAAACGAAGGAAGACGATTAACGAGTTCACTTGAAGGCAAATAATGCACAGTCAAATCTCCGTCCACTAAAAATATCACATGTTATTACGCAAATTGATTAATAGGATGATAAATTATGCGATGTGTTATAACGAATATAGAGATATGAATAAGTCAAGTGATATTTCATGAAAATGTGAAATGCGTGATGAGATTTTGAATTGACAAGGATTAAATGCGTTTTTTGATGTTTTTATTATGTTGCATTGTTACAATGCTTGTTAGGTATTGTTTCCCGCCACCGGGCTACATTATAATTTTTAATAAGAAAAATATAAATAATATATTAAAAAAAATATCAATGTTCAAAATACAACCGCTTATCAAATATATTTAATTGCTGCGGGAAAATGAAAGCATATCTATAAAAAGATAAAAATGCAAACTATTGTTATTTAAACATTAATTATAGTTCATTTCTTCATCTCTTGTTTAGCACATAGGTATGTCAATAATATTATGACACTGAAAGATAAACAAATAGTATAGTAAATGTTTTCAAATCAGGATAATTAATTTTTAAATATCATAGTAAACGTTTTTGCATTAGGAAAATTAAATTATATCGCATTAATTCGATCAGATATGACTTTAAGGAAAACGACAAGAAAAATGACTGTTTTAGTCTAATTTTAAAATACCTTATCCAAGAAAACTATAATTAATTTCATATTTTGAACATTTCAATGTGTGTCACTAATAACGGAAAAAATAAAACAATCAACTTTACCACAACATAGTAATAAAATTGATATTAAATAACACTTACTATTTCAGTCGATTTGGTGTGGTTGTTAAGATTTTGTTAATAGCCATCTCCGAAATATAGCATTTTAATATAATCGAAACAAACAAAAGCAATAGTATTATAATATTCAAGTGTAAGTAAAAAAAATTGAGTTACAAAATTAGTAATTTGAAAGTAAGCAAATCAAATTTTTAAAAAAAATGTGTGAATATTTTGAAATCAATACAATTAAAAACTCAAACATTATTTAGTGATAGTAGCGTTAATGATCCAATAGTACTTAACCATTAAAACGTTACTATCGAAACGCTCAAGAATGTATATAATTACTTCTCTATCTCCGGAGCGCAGTGTACAAATTCGTGGGACCAGAATTTGTAGATGGGATTCTTGATTAGTTCGATGAAAGTGATGAGCAGACCCCAAGGATGCGGACGGTTGACGATCAGCCGTTCCAGGAGCATCCTGGTGATCTGTTCTTGTACTGCTTCCGAATTGGCCTCCGCGAACAAGTAGAGGAGACAGCAAGAGAAGTAGTGCGTGTGGCTGTTCGGGTAACGCAGCTGATTGGCTATCGCGTTCAAGAACAAGTACCTTCGGGTAAGATTAACAAAAATTAGTTTTATTTTTTAAAAATTCGAGTACAATAAGTAAATAAAGAATGCAATTGGTTGATCTCACAATTCTGATGATTAATTTACTCATATATACGTGTAACCTCTATACGATTTATCTTAAAAGAGGTTAATATGTTATAAAGATGACATAAATAGAATTTCGAATATTGAAACATTAGAAGGAATATTGTAATATAAAAAATATAAAAATAGTTGTGAAGCAATAGCTTTAAATGTTATTTCTCTTTATAGAGCAACTCAGTTTGTGCTATAGTTTTACTAGGCTAAACTTTATTTTGATATAAATAAAATAATACATTATATATGTACATATACTGAATTCAAAACAATACTAAATAAGCTGACTCAGACACGCATTGAACTAGATTCTGGTTCTTAATTTCAAAACCTTAATTTTTTTCCAATGTAGATAAAAAAAAAATCGACGTTTCGTATTTCACTTTCCTCCCAAAGATTACCTAGGTTCTAGGAAGATTAATTCAATAAATACCAATAGCTAATAAAGAAATTATACTTAAGCCTGATTTTGATTTTGAATGTGTAGGTACAGTAGGCGTGCGAGTTCATGTCCATGCTGAGGAATGCGGTAAGTAGTGCTGTGACCTAATTATGGTAATGTCGATAATAACCACCGATTTAGTCAACAGCAGTCAATTTGGTTTAATGTAACTAGGTCATTTTGCAAATTAAAAAATAAATGTGATAAGTAATAACTTATTTATTTGTAATACTCGTAGAGAATTTTTTTTTAATTCCAATTCAATTACTATCAGATGAAAAGACAACCAACAGATCAGAGTCCGAATCAGTGTAGGTTTTTTTCTACCTGAACTTGTTGGAAGCGGAGTAGTCGTGGTTTTTTCACCACGAAATAACACAATAGTGTTAGCGTAAATTTTGTCACAACTGACAAAAACAACACTAGACGTTAGGCAAACGCGGGGAGGCGGGCGGAGGCTGGGCGTGCTGCCCCCTGCGCGTCGTCTCTGGCCCCGATGGACATGAACTCGCGCGCATACTATATATTACTTTTTATAAACTCAGCCCTCAGAAGCGAGGCGAAACAAATGTGTTCAATTAGACTTACCGGCCTTCAAAATCGAAATCCACGGTAAAGTTCTGGAAGATATCCATGTGAGCTGAATGTGCAATCGTCGACATATTCGGAGTTTGCCCTTTAGCACGAATATAGGCAATGGCCTGTGTGCCGACGTACAAGACAACCGCGTTCATCAGCTGACTGTTGTATCGCTTGCCGGGCTCGTTCGCAACCTTGTTTCGATATTAACAAATAATAATTCCATTATTATCATTACGAATAAATTGTACGATTTATTTAATTTTTTAATACGCTTTTTTTATTAGCTTCAGACCTATGTATGTTAGTATGTAACGGAATCTTTGAACATGATTTTGACCCCCTTCAAAACGTCGGATTCGCTCGAAATTTTGCACACTTATTATGGACCGATGACAACTCAATATTAAAAAACAAAAAATTGAAAAAGTTTCAATTCAATTAACAAATGAAAAATAAATAATAGTTTAAAAAACTAGTAAAATACGCTTTTATAGAAAGCGAACAAAAAATATAAAATAAATTAGAATTAATAATATTAAAAGAAAAATGATTTTATTGTAAAAAAAAATATGTGTAGAATGGTTATTTTGATAATATCCTGAAAAGCTCCCCACACTTTTTTTACAATAAAATCATTTTTACTTACACTAGTTTTAATTCTAATTTATTTTAAATCGTGTTCACAAACCTGCATATTTCCCCTTAATTCAGACAGGAAGGTAACTGGAGCTCTCGCTTTGAGGTACGCGTCCAAATCCTTCTTGAACTGTGACGCAGGGATGATCGTAGAATAGTTGATGACCGCACGAGGCGGTAGAGCAATTTCCGGGAGCAAGTCAACTTTCAGATTCGGCGTGAACGGATCCGGAAGCCTCATGTTCCGCGGGAAAGCGGACAGTATTAAATTGCGCATTTGAATGCAGTTCGGGGGGATTTCGTCACAGAAACCATAGTGGTAATCGCACAGGAACTCCGGGAAATCATGGAGTAAGACCAACAACACCTTGAGGGTTCCTTTGTATAGCGTCATGACCGGAGGAGCAAGCTCAGTGTTACGCAGGAATGGATCAAGGAATTTGAACAGCTCAATGAGTAAGGTCGAGTACATTCCCCAGCCCTGTAAGTAAAATTAAATTTAATCACCTTATATAATATATTATTTAGGTAATAAAACCATACACTAATTAAATAAGACAATAATATATTTATTTTTATTTCATGAGAAAATCAGCTCTTGTTCGATCTAATATTAACTCTGACCACCAGAGTCCCACATAGTAAAGTAAAGATCTAATAGAATTTTAATTCAGCTGTTCCGCCAGTACCCATCCAGGCTGGCTTGTTTTTTATTATTATTATTTTTTGCTGGCTGACTATACACGCTACGACTATTTGATACAAACAACAATTTATATAATCACCTTTTGTTGTGGAGTAACAGCTAGGACGCGGTTTATGAAGGCACGGTGGGCCACAATCTCGAGCCACGCGTAACAGAATCCGGGAGCGACACTTGGTTTGATAATGCGAAGGGTGTGGCAGAACGCAGTCAGAACCTGGTTTCAAAGAAAATAATGAGCGCGTCTGATTTGCAAGAAAAAGCCACTAATATATAGCATATATTATGTTCATTACATACCTGATAGTTCATAGATTCTAGAACAGGCTCAGCCATGTTCATGTCGAGGAACAGAATCAGGAGTAGGCGGTGGTACGGTAGCTGCTGGAAGTTGGTGCCCTGGTCATCGTGGTCCTGGAGTAGCCAGCCAACTATAATGCCTAGAATCTAAAACATAAAAGCTCATGTAATATCATAATTTCATTGTTTTCATATATTAGTAAATATATTTATTACTAGCTGTACCCACCCGTCCGCTCCGCTGGGCATTTAAAATTAACATTATTATTTCTCACCCCCACAAAGATTCTCATCATTAACTCCCCCGCAACTGGTGTAGGGAGTCCAACACTCATATAAATATTACCCTATCCATTAAGTACATGTATTTTCTACGTGGATACCAAGTTTCAAGTCAATCGGATGCACAGTTCAGTAGCTATAACAGAACATCTATAAAAACCACTGTAGATTTATATATTAGTATAGATAATACACCAACCTTGTTCAGAAGGTTTAATTTCGGAGTGGGATTTCCGCTATCGGCTGTATTCTTGATCAAAAGCGAGACAAGTTTGATAAAAGAGTCGCACATGGTGTAGAATTTCTCACGTTTCTGAGGCACTGGAGGTGGATTAACCCTGTCCTCGTTCAGAAGTTGGTATACATTCTCGATGCACATCTGCGAGGCCATTCTGAAGAATCTAGCGATCATGTCATCAGATTTGAGAATGCCGTTCATGTTCATTCGGTGGACATACAAGTTGAAGTTCTGCGCCAGTTCGATCTCTGTCAGAGGACTGAGGAGAACATTCCTCCATTCACGGAGTAAATTCTCAGTCTTCTCTTGAAGTCCGGGTGGGTCGTCATAGTTTTGTGCCTGTTAAAATTTCATTGGAATATTTATGTTGAATGTTTGCAACAAATCCTTTCAAACATAATCTCGAATGAATACTTACTCGAACTTGCAGTATTCCAGAATGTATGTGGGCAGTCGGTCCGAGCGGTGACCTTTCGCCCAAATATGCACTAGGGTCCTGATTCACCCTCAAAATCTCGATCAGGGAGCCCAGACCCTCGGGCGGAGGCGTCCTTGAGTGGGACATGACCCTCACTAACATTTCGGTCGTGTGGTACAAGTCAGATTCGTTAACGTACATGTTATTTCTGTCATCGACAAGATACAGCTGTACTAGTTGCATAGCGAATGCTACCGCCACGTAGTTATTGCCATTGTCCATCATATGAGCAAGGGCGATATCATACTGCAACGAAATAATTTAATTTACAAATTGTATTTTCAGATGTCCTTTTTTTCATTCCTGCTATCCTATCACTGCGACTATACACCATAAACAGCCATACATTGTGTTCTGAAGGGCGAAATAGCCGCTATACAATACGATCAAGACTTTCGACCTTATATCTATGGCTGAGTACGGCGCCTCACATTTTTTTTATTTATGGGCTCCAATACCAGTCCTTTGCTCTACTAAGAAAATGAAAAAATTAAAACAACTCTCAGTAATAATTTAAATTAGGATATTTTATTACAATAAATCAAAGTTGCCCGACGTTTTCTAGTTCGAGTCTGACTACCATGCAAATATAAAGTCAGAATTACTTTCACTAAAACCTCACCTGTGGTAGATTAACCAAATGGTTTCTGATAAGGCAGTCAACAGCCTCGATATTGTATCGGAGTTCCTCCCTGCATTCAATCAAGCAGCAGGTGATCTGCTTAGAAGTCCAAACGTGTCCATAGACTCTGGCGTCTTCGAGTAGTTTCAGGACACGAAGGTGGATGTCGCGGTAGCGGGCCATCATTTCGATGTGTTCGTTGCTCGCACCGGGTGGGACTAAATGTCCATCAAGCAAACCATCTACAGCCTAGGGATTTAGAAAAAAAGTTTCATTAACACACATTCAAAACACTTTTAATATTTTCCAGAACTTACCTTGCATCCTTTTAGTAACAAACACTTTTGCCTCTAGAGGAAAAGAGGCACTAAGAAATAGCATCATTCTATTGTCATTTAACTTTAAATGACAAACCGAACGCACTAATAGCGATTAGTAAAAAGTCAAGCACTTACCCCTTTTTAACTCGTTAGTAAAACAAATTAATCATTTAAAAACAATGTTTATTGTTTTTTTTCACTACCGGAATAAATCCGCATTAGAAACGTATTTATTGTTAGTGAATAGATACACTACCATCACCATTACTTAAAACGGACATGAAATCTCTCACCTTCTGCAGTAGAGTACAGCCAGACACAATATCGCGACTCCGTCTCGCCATAAACAAGCACTCGAGCAGCGTATGCATGTTCGCTGCCTGGACAGCCAAGGAAGCCACACCTAAGGAATTGGCAAGGAATAGTTCCGCAGTGTTTATCAGAGCGCCCATTTCGTCAGCGCCGTACACTTGAGCTGGATTCATGAACAGCTGTGGAATCTGCTCTTGAGACGGCTTCGGGATGAACATGCCCGCATCTCTGACGGGAACAAATCCCGGAATGTTGCATGCGAACTCTTCGTATACTGATATCTGCATGTCTGTCGGACCTCCGACGCGCAGGCGGACTCTTTCCGGGATCCTTTCAGTCTGGTAAGTCACGACGATGGTGTCATAGTAGCGGCGGCCTTCTTGACGGGCCAGTTTTCGCATTTCGTAATCGCTAATCAAGCGTTTGTCTAATTCAGGTAAAGCCTTCTCAACGGCTGTCTTCTGAATGAAGGCGCAGGCCAGTTCCATGTTTTCAGTAGCAAGTACAGCAGCTGCACTCTCGATGATTTCTTTCTGTAGCAGTAAACGTTACATTTATTTATTTACTTTCGATTCAAAAACAAATATTTCTCTCTCGGAAACACTATTTAAAGAACGAATACGATCTTATTTTCGTTTTTTAATTTTAACATTATAGTCAATTTTTTTATCTGATTCAATTTGTATATTAAAACTTTATTATACTATATTAATTTAATACTTAATGTTTAGTACGTAGCACTTACTTGTTGTTGTGTTGATGGCATGAGAGCAGTGATGAAAGCTGCCTTCAGATTAGTGCTGATGGTGGTGATGATCTGCTCTCGGCATGTGATCATTGCCATGCCGGCAGTCAAGTTGCGCATCATGTGATGAGCGCAGGTACGCATTCGAACTTCGTCAGGGTCCAATGCGAAATCCTTCCGTATGATCTGTTCACAAGTTGTCAAAGCATACTTGATTGACCTATCAACAACTGGGTGAATCCATTCTTGGATCGATCTCTCGATCGCGGGCTTTACAAACTGTTTAAGATGCGGGTAGTTTTGGAATAAGATTATGTGAGGGTTGAAACAAATCTTTTGTCCGAACGCAGACGTGGAGGATACGTTCACATCCAAATAGTTGAACCTGGGTTCTGGCATACCGAGCACGCCCATCAGACCAGGATCGGCGGGCACTAAGCCAGCTGGTGGAGGAGGGACAGGTCCTGCCATTTCTTCAGCGGGAATCATCGGAGGCTGAGGCGGCATTATTGGTATCTGCGGCGGTGGTACTTGAATTGGCGGGTTGACCGGCATTGTATTTGCGGCTTCTTTGTTTGGCTTCGGCTGTGATAGTTGGAACTCAATCTGCCTCAATTTCTCAGGGTCTTTCAAGTAAAGGGAAGGCTTCAAATCCATTATGTCCAGGCCTAAGTTTTTACACAATACTTCGATTTCAAATTTTAGGTTCAATTTCAAGTCTGGTTCTTGATGTAGTTCTGCTAGAACGTTCATAAGGGCCATCGTCCACGGGTTCGGAGGTTTAAATACTACACTTTTCGCGCAAGATTCTAAAACTTTCGCAACGAAAGGAACCACATAAAGTAGTTCTTGCTGGCCTTTATGATAGGCTTCGAGGACCAACGCCTTCAAATCCAAGTCGAGGAGGAGAATCGGCTGGTTTCTTGCAAGTGTTAGCATGCCGAGCCAGTGACCAAGATTCTTGAGAAGCGATCGATCCGAGAAATTAGCGATTCCTTTATCTGAACGCAATAACACACGGATATTGCGATAAGTTTCCTTTGTGACTAATTTATTTACTTCGCGGACTTTAAGAACATCAAGGAAATTAGAATACAAAGCATGGAAATTGAGTTCAATAGAGGCTCTCTTCATAACAAGGTACTGAGAAAGCCAGGGATAGTATTCATCGGTAAGTATTTCCTTAAGTTCTTCACATTTGGTTTGCAAATTAAGTTGACTAAGATTGTTAAAAATGAAAGCAGTTTTATCTTGTATGGGTTCTGGTGGGGCATTAATTTTTTCTTCCCTGTCAGTAGCAGTCAAAAGAGTGTCGATATTTGTAGCGTTCGCGATAGATGGCCTACTACCCATGCTTCCAGCAGGGCACGCGGCCATTTTCGACATCACCGAAATAGATGGAGGAGCACAAACTACTGGCCTGTGGAAAAAATCACTATTCATTACGTGGGCTGCATTAAAGTTAGTATATTGGTAATATCCAACTGATACGTACCTATAAGGCGCCGAGACAGTTACAACGGCACTCTGATTAAGAATAGCAGCCAACGTAGCAGGAAGTACCGGCCCCTGGGGTTTATTGGGAGGTTCTTGGCTTTGTAAGCCATATTCGACATATTCGATCAAATGGGGAGGGAATTCACTAAAATGCGGAATAGCGCGAACGTGCTCACAATATTTGTGATAATCTTTAAGACGAGATTTAAAACGATCTAAAGCCGCAATTCCGAAATAATACATTTTCGATCCCTCGGCCTTTCGTAAAGCATCAAGAACGAAACGCAACGCTAACCCTAAAGACACGTAGCTTGGGACTAATCCTCTTTCGATGATGCCGCCAAACAGTTGAGCAGTAATTTGTAATTCTTTGTCGGGGTATTGGGGGAAAAACTTATACTCTTCAAAAAGATTACGCAACATGCATGAGAATACTTCCCGTTCCCTCTTGTTAGGGGAATCCTGAAATTTTTTGAGCATATCTAGTACTTCGTCTATTGATAAAGTCGGATGTGGAGGATGATTGTATATCCTTTGGAAGTAACTGTTTGCTTCGTCCTCGATTTCCTTAGCAACGGTGTGCATCACTTCCGGGAAGGGAATGGGATCCTGCAGACGAGGTTTATCAATCGCGGGAGCGGGAGCCATTCTCGCGAGCGCTCCGAGGTTTGCGTTGGGCGGTAACGGCATCATGGCAAACGGACTGTTAGGTCCGCCTCCAAGTAGCCTAACAGGAGAGCCCGGAGTGGTTACGAGTGGTCCGAGTGTACCGGGCATAGCAAATGCAGTATTCGCGGGGGCACCTAAAGTCATATTTGCCATGCCCGGTGCCAAATTACCGATAGCGTCAACGTGGGGTGTAAACAATTGCCCTCCTAGGCCAGCTGGATTGAATTGAGTTTCCATGACCCTTGTATGAGGTCTTGCTATTCCCGCAATGTTTTGTCGTGTTTTGCTGAGTATTAACGTCTGACAGCTTCCTATTACGTTGTAAATAGCCTCCTGTAATTCTTGAGAAACATTTGGAATGCATAGTTGTAAGCAAGCCAACATTGTTGTAATCGTTTCGGGTGGTAGCTGCGCAGCCTTAGGCAATTGTTCTTCGGGTGCCTTGCCGAGCACCTGTGGACATCGCCTTTGTAAAAATTTTACCATAGCCGACACAAACGTCTCACCGTGATCTCTGATTTTGTCGGTCAACCATTTATCTAATTTGAGATACTCCCTCCTAGACGCCAAACAAGCCAAATCAATAACAAACGGGAACGATTGTACATTCAATAAGAGCGACAGCGCCTTTAAATCCTGTGCGACGTCCAAAATTCTAGATAATTTGGATTGGTCACTCTCACCGCGTATGTACCAATCTGCCATTGAGTGCATGATGATAGGTTTTATGTTAGGGTTCTGTGTATGCCAGGCGTGGTGGAGAATTATGCCTGAATTTGGATGATTACCTAGAAATATTGGAATCAGTGTCGTCAATAACTCTTGCCTAAAGACAGTAATCGGTGGACTGATTTGCAGTAAAACTAAGAGCAAAATATCGGGACAATGTTGAAGTGGCATTTTAAAGAGTTCATGGACTTGCATGTAATAACCACGCTCTGCAGCATACAGCAGTAACTCCACTAAGTAGAGGCAACGCCAAGTGCCCACTTCTTTGTTGTCGGTCTCAGGAGGAGATTTCAAAATGTCTATTGATACTGGATGAAAAGGATGATCGGCAAAACAGAATACGTCAGAATGTTTGAGAATGTGGCTGATCAAACTCATCTGTCCTTCCAAATTCGTCCACCGTCGGCATAAATACTCTACGGGGAATATATTGGCCGGATAGCCGGCGCTCTGTAGACCAAGTCTCAGTATGGTGAATAGTAGGGATAGTCCTGTTCGGTCTGGTACAAAGAATTCTGGGTGATCCAGCTGTAGTATCACTTCCTTCCAGTTCAGATTAGATGCTAATTCTTTTAATGTCTGAACAAATACTTCAGCATTCCATTCACTGTGTGGATGTGCAGCTGGTTCTTTTTTAGCTTCATGACTCATCCAAAAGTTGCCTGGTGTCTGTATTTGCGGACCGTCTTGTTGGTTACTGTGATAGCGAACCATCACAGCTATGATTCTAGCCACGTCTATTGCGGTTGGTTCTCTCGCACCAAAGTTTATCATATTGTTCTTGCAATCCTCAACTGAAGTTGTAAAAGCATGGCCCATATCTCGGATAATATCTGGCAGGGAATTCTCCATCATGGCAGCAGCCATATCATCGGCTGAAGTCATTTCCTCGAGTGGTGTCTGAGTGTCGTCCGGATAAATCAACGGTGCGAGTACTATCGGGACTACTTCACGAGGGAAGTCTGATCTCAGTCTCTTCAAAAACAAATCCTTCGTAACTGCCGCTAATTTAATATTGTCGAGCGCGAGACTCGTGAGGAGTGACTGCAACACTTCAGGGCTGCATTCCTGAAGTCCTGCACGCTCCGCTTGATGTCCCCGTTCTGTAAAGCACATATAATTAAATATTTACTTCAAAACTTAAAAAAAAACAATAGAAATAAAGCTTGCCTGCGTCGAGATAGCACTGTATTAAATCCAAGAATCTTTTCTTCAAGTGCTGCTTTGCAACTGCAACTATCTCACTCTTTGTTGAATACCTTCTCAGAGCCAATGAAAAGGCAACATCCTCTGCTGTAGTTAACTTCAACAGTCTAGATAGTCGATTCAATAGTGCATTTGTAGGCTTTAATAGCTAAAACATAAAATTTAAGAATAAAATCACATCACATTTTTCCTATTTCTGCATTAAGGGTTAACAGACTGACCTTTGTTACAGAGCGTGTTGGATGATCAACAGCCCGGCAAACAACTGTTGATTTAGCTGGATGATTGAGCAAGCCTGCCAACTGTTGTCCAAGAAGGGAGGCGTGGATGCTATTAGTAGCTGCAGAAGTTGTACGGTCTCCGTCCCAAGCTATCCTTGCCGCTTCAGTGAGAAGACATCTTAAAACTTGATTCTCTGCTTCCAAGCCATAGACACTGACAATCTGCAGCAACAAAAGTACTTAATTTAAGATCAAACCAAAGAGAATGCTTGTAGTCAATGAAATAGTATAAAGTATATTCCTAAATTTGATTCACAACACAAACATCAGTTTTATTAAGCTTCATATGTATATGTAATTAATTAAAATGGAAATTGAAAAAAATCTTTTACTAGGTAATTTTTGTTCCTACTACTATTGCCAAGAAAATGACAGTTATAAGACTCATCAAACACCATTTTGGCACACATCTCCATATATTTTTAGCAAAATTCAATAGTAATATTGTGTGCCATAATTTAGAATAATGTATTTAAAAGACACATAAGAACTTCAGAATTATTAAACAAAGAAAAATTATTTATTTATTCATCCATACTTTCAACAGTTTCAATTGATAGATTTCTCATCTCTCACCATACATCAACTTCAATGATTTCATTAATTGGTGCATAAAGCTAAATGTACAATAAGCTGATAACCTCTGGTTGGCAATACATTGACTTGTTAGGCTTTATTAAAATTGACAGTCCCCCAGCAAATGTGAATATGAGATTAAATTGAATGAACACTTCCTACACAATAGTCCTATAGCAAGCATGTAAGTTAATGCATTTTGTTCTTTGCCGATATTAGCAATTATGCCCTTTGCAAATCTACAAAGTCATTATTGAACTACCAACTTATCTCTCACCAAATTACTATTAACTATTATATTACTTGACATACAGTAGTACAAAATACAATACATACATACATACATACATACACACATACATAAATTCTACCAATAGAGTTGTTTACTCAATTTTACAGCAAATGGAAAAACAAATTTATTAATTTCACTTAAATGGCGTCAATACTATCAGAAAACCAACTATCGATACAGATCGACTGCGAATTATCACTGTGTTACTTAGACAGTTTGTTTTTGTTGTGCGTGCAAATGGTATGTGTATGTGCCACACAATTCGTCTCACTATTCATTACACTCCCTGAACATATCATATTACTTAATGGTGCACCACTATTTGAGGTAAGTTCTATTAAGGATCTGGGTATGTCCATTTGATAGTAAACTGTAATTCAGCACTCATATTGAAATTATTATGTACCAGAAAGGGCTCTAAAATAAAACATTGGGATTAACATTTCGTAATTTTTGTGAATTTAATAAACTAAATACATACTAAAAAAATAATTTATAACACTCTTATGCAGTTCTGTGGAATCTTGCTATATTTTGTGGAATCTATATTATGAAATATACAAGGAATGATTGGAAAGTGTCCAGAAACATTATCTGTGCATTTTGTCATATAACTACAATCTCGGAAGAGAGCTGCAGGCTATGGCAGACAGGCTTTGCCAATTAAACCTATATTTTCTTAACCGAAGGAAATTAATGTGTGTTGTATTTCTTTATAAATGAATCCATGAAATAACTGACACCCCCAAATCTGCTGACTCAGATAAAATATCTGTCCTTAAGTAGGTACTTGCCAAGAACTTTAAACTGTTTCTAAGAAAGCCCACTTGTTCGAAACTGGGTTTTTACTCTCCTTTAAACAGAATCCTTTGGGACTATAATAGTGTCCACTGCACTCAAAGTGGTCTGACTGCACTGATTTCATTGTAGGCCATGAAATAGCTGTTTTTGTTTCTAATTTACTATGTATAAGTAAAAACTAACATGTATTATTTCCCAACTAAATAATACCATATTGAAATTAATCTAATGAAATATAGTCAAGTTTTATTATCTGTTTCATTATATTACTATTCAATTATTCTTAATTTCATGATCTTGTAAGATGTTGCATTGTCATGTTTAGTCATGCGCACATGGCTTATGCAAGCCAGTTTTTTTGTAGTAATGGTGAAATAATGCTCATCTGATCACTTTTGTACTGAGGGCAGACCAGTTCATAGCCCACCTGGTGTTTAGTGGTTACCAGAGCTGATAAACTTCAGAATGTGAATACTGCCACAATTTTTTTAGACTTTGTATATGTGATCATGGAATCATTAATGTCAGTGATGACTACTACTAGCGTTTCAATGAGGAATTTGAAACCTGTTCTGAAATCTGAAAATGAATCTGACAGAGAAATATTGACTAGATGACTGAGTCAACTATTCATTACCTGTGCGAATATTTAAATTTACTCGAGAGCCACTATGGCTTTACAACAATGAATCGGGAACCATCCCTCATATAAAACAATTAATTCGTAGGGCGCTATATCGAAACCGTACTATGTGAAGCTTTGAAAGTCTATAACATTTTATAGTACATTCTACAAATTGAAATTATTATGTACTTAGGTATAAACTTGTAAAAAAGGATATTATCTACTTTACTCACTTTTCGCTTCACTTTCCAAAATGCTAAAAACAAAGAAGGCTAAAACTTTATCAATCTTGTTTACAAAGATCAAAACGCATACTGTCTCCTCTCAAAATGAAATGAGAGACTTTTCAGTAACAATAAAGTTCGAGATTTCCCTTATTGAATGCAAATTAAAGAAAAAAACATATGTATTTCCAATGCATGGCCAGGTTTTATGACCTGGTCATGGCGTTCCTTGAGGCTGAGGAGCGCGAAAGGGAGTGGCATCCCTCTTCGGAACCCGAACGCATAACCCCAACCTTTACCGTCTCGACGGGGGATGCGTAAAAGGATTCCCCAGTGATAAAAAAAAAGATCTTCATCATGTACCTTTGATCTAATCATGATCTTGGTGCACAAGTACATGAAAACGTAGATTTAAAGTTCTTAACGGAAACAATGGAGCTGTGCACCTGGCATTCTAAAATTCATCAGCATTGGTACCACTCAGCGTAACATAATATTTAATATATTAATTTATTTATAATTTAATAATTAAGTTTTAGGTGACCACAATTTGTATTAATTTTTCAGAAGTTTTAATAATATGCTGTAAAAATTAAATAAAAGAAAGTGCATGAAACAAGGATAATCAAAAACAGTATACATATGCAAAAGTACATGCAACTAAACACAAATTTTAACAGCTGTGTGTGAATATTAGAGCATAGCAGGCAACAGCAAACAGCCAACACATCAATTACAAACATTCGCTTTGCTTTACTCATCATTCTAGAAATAATACACTTTGCAGATTAATCAAAATACAGCAAACATATTTACAGCATTATTAATAATACCCTAATGAATGACTACATTTTTCTTTAAATACCATGCCAAATTAACTACACTACTTAGATGCTCCAACAGAAAAAGCAAGGAGTCTGCTAGTTTAGCAAAACTGGTTTCAAATGCACTTTTAATTTAAAGTAATTCATGCTTAATTATGTAATTTAAACTATAGGGTTTTTTCACATTATCAGGACATGTTTTCTTTTAAATTAATAAATATAATTTAATTTAGACACTTCTCTGAAGCCTTACTGGATTCACTTTTATTATTTTGTGAAATAATTTTAATAAATCCTTATAGAATTCATTTTGGGAACAATGAAAACTCTTGTTTTACCAATTTGTTATGTATATCAATTTATGTTCAATTTCAAAATAAATTGTTCCATAATAATATGGCAGGCATAATTCCATAGGCAATAAACATGTATTCTTATAATTATATCAATATCAATAATAAAAAAGACCTAAAGTTTAATGTTTTGTACTCAACTTTAGTTTTTTTAAAACAATACATGCTAGATATACTTTAATTTATTTAAGCTATAGTATCATCTGATGAATCCATAAGAACTATATTTAAACACTCCATACATTTCTTATCTCTATTTATCTATAATATACGGGTGTTGTTTGTTTTTCACAATGATAATACATACAATAAATGGCACATTATACTTTTAATTACCATTAACTTTTTAAAATCACTTTAGAAAGAAGAAGGAACCTAAGACCTAGGTCAATGGTAACAGTTGAGCATAAAGAACACAAGTAGGCAACTTTCTAAGACTGAGAAAAATTTTTGAACTTTGAAGAAATACATGAAAAGATTTAAGGAGGAAAGTTCATTTTGAAAGCCAGGTGACAAAAAAGACAGCTTTAAATATACTATACTAGCGACCTGCCCTTGCTTCGTTTCAAAAACTGTAATTTATTATTGATTTGTCCACTATTTAATGGATGTTATTATACATATAAACCTCCCTCTTCAATCACTCTAGCTATTAAGAAAAACCGCATCAAAATCTGTTGTGTAGTTTTAAAGATTTAAGCATAGGTACATAGGGATATAGGGACAGAGAAAGTAACTTTGTTTTATACTATGTAGTGATAATGGAGTACTACTTATTTATTTTTTATTAGTACTGGATTATTTGTCATATTTGACTACTATATTGTTATTAAAAATCAGTAAAATGTAGTAGGTAACCAAGCAAATTAAAGTAACAAATTTTTCATAAAAGTGACTAAGTTACCTGACCTGACCTGATTGTTCACTTTAATATTTAAATAATCTATCTTGATAATTTTTGTTCAACATAAAGACATGAGTCCTTGTTCTATATAGCAGTTTTCAAAGTTCAAATACCTGCCTGAGGACAGGCAAAGAAATACAATTTGTTTCCATTCAAACACCACCAATTGAACAACTGGTTTGTCCTTACCTGTAATATCATAATACCTAAAACCTAATTAATAACATCACATGTTTTTTTTTTTTGCATTTCAGTTAATATTTTAAATGCAGTGGTTTTGTTTTTATTTTATTAAATAATTTACTTGTTTACCATTTTGTTATTAGACATGAGATACAAACATATATTTTACAAAATAAATGTTTGTATTTAACAGAATATCAGAGGCCAATCTATTACTGCAGATACTAAGTCTTCTTATGACAGAGTTCATATTTTAGTAGTAGATATGTATGTAGGTATCTGCTAATCAACATAATAAATAATATTACGATTTCAAGCACTCAGTATTTTTAATGGGAAATAAAATAAATAGTAATTGCTTACTTAAAGTGGTGTAAATATTAAATTGATTTCCTTAGTGTTTGCTGTCTTCTTTGTTCAGTATTAAGGACAGTTAAAAAACACATATCTACCCACAATACAATTTATATACTAGCAGTTATTTTCCTTTGCTGTCAAAAGTGTATTTTGCTACTTTATTTTACTGAACAGTGTCCAACACATGTTTCCTAGAATCTTTACACACGGAAGTAAAACAGGGCAACCACACGGAATGAAAATCACTCAGGCAATGTTGCAATAGCAACATGTCAAAAACATGCTTCACGCAATTTACTACTAGTTTAATTATTATCATTTTAATTATTGCTAGGCTAGTTTGTTGAAACAACCATTGATAAAGACTAGATGTGGGGTAATTTTTAACGTGTTTTTCATGTTGAAATAATCTTGCGACATTTTTAATAACTATTATATTCTAAGTAGTATGATAATACAAATTTAGTAACTGATTTTTTAAAGAAGTTGTATTGAATCATTAGCACAGATAGCACAACACATTATTAATAACCTTCAAATTTTTTTCTTTTTTCTAACCTTTGTTATAATTAATTAACTTATAATTAACTTATTTATTATATTATATATTATTACTTATATGAATAATAAAATTTTCATACTTTAAAAAAAGAATAAACATTCAACTTTATTTGGTTAGCTTTTTTTTTTCAAATATTCTTAAGATAAATTAATAATGAATCATAAACGTAATATGTACAGCAGATTATTGACGTTTAACAAATGAAATGCTGAAGGAAATGAAATGGGTGCCACCTGTGACTATAGATTTCCGGACATCATTCCGCGGAGATGCGCCACCAGGCAAACGCTTCAATGTAAATCAAAAGTGTCCACAAGAAACTAACGCAGAGCATTTATTAGAGCGATAACGATCGATAACATATCAAAATAGAACAACCCGACGCTACACACACATACAGGCGAAGAGTTCGTGGCTGCCAATATTCACAATATGGCGACAACAGAAAACAAAGAATGATAAAATATGGTAGTTTTCTTACCTGATTCAATTCTTGACTCGTCTGCTTGAAATTTTTCTTGTTTAAATTTACGACGAGATAATGTATATGCGATAAGCTCAACGTTAAAGAGTCCAGGTTCATAGTTCCATTAATGCAAAAACGAAAGCTTCAAACACGTTTGAAGCTTTCTCGATTTTTTATGATTTTCTACGACGAACTTGTGTTCTTTGGTAGTTTTCTGACGAAATGATAATAAACCTAAGCCCAACATCACCAATTTTATTGTTCACTTTGATAAAAACAACATAATTATTATCACCCCACTCAGCAATTTATAAATTAAATTTCAGTAGTAATCAGCACACGATGACGAAAGAACCAAAGGCTAGGTAACTAGTGGCTGCCTGCTGCTTCGTGCCATGTTCGGAAATTTTTCGTGAATGTCCGCAGCCCAGAGAGTTACCATAGAGCACCGACTAGATAGAGATTGGACGTCTCGCAATAGGTAGAGCAAACACTCTCGTCTAGAGTTGCTAGGAATAAAATATTTTTTACAGACAGACTCTAAGCAACGCATTTTTAAAATTTCTGTGTAGAGCTGTAGATCCAAAATTACCAATTAATAGCTTAGTTAAAACCAGATAACTAGAGAAGTTATAATTCGTATGTATTCCTTAGTATATACGAGTACACACTTTGACGTTAACCATTGAAACGTTACCTAAAAATGAATTTCGTTGTATCACTTTGAATTGACTAACTCCCTAATACAGAAGCTAATTTCTTTAATAGGTCATGAGTCCGACACGCACATCGGGCAAACATTCATGTGATGATTAAGTTTGTTTGCTTTTTGTCTAGGTGTTATAAATACGACGGTGACTTCATCCGCGATAATTACTCAACTTCGACCAGTGCAGTCAGCGACAGGTTATGCCATTGAGACAGTACTGCTAATACTCTAAGACAGTCCGCTGGACCAGAATCAGAATCTACTAGATCGGAACGTAATTCACCGCAAACTATTTGCTCATTAATATTAACTTTACGCCATACGGTTAGTATGGCACATAGCATCAATTTCCCCAGTTGCATTGTCATATTATTATTGTCACTGAGAGAGGCCACTTAACAAAATGATCTGACCCTATTTTAAAAACAATGACATGACCCTGCTCCACCTAGATCACTGAAGTATGAAACCTATGGAAATAAAACGTCAACAAAAAATGCGTGCCACTGTGACGTCATCTGGCCGCTAAACAAGGCGGTTTTAGTGCTGCCCAGAAGATTTTAATATTATTAGATTTTATCGATAAACGTTAAAGGTATTTTCTTTCTCTACCTTTTACTTTAAAGGTCTATGACCTAGATAGAGTAGATTGATACCTTAGTTATGTTGACATATATGTTTTTTTTTGTTGCTTAGATGGGTGGACGAGCTCATAGCCTACCTGTAAAATGAAAAGGTAACAAGTATTTTTACTGGTGGTAGGACCTCTTGTGAGTCTGCGCGGGTATGTACCACCACCCTGCCTATATCTGCCGTGAAGCATTAACGCGTTTCGGTTTGAAGGGCAGATCAGTTATTGTAACTATACTGAGACCTTAGAATTTATATCTCAAGGTGGGTGGCGCATTTACGCTGTAGATGTCTATAGGCTCCAGTAACCACTTAACACCAAGTGCGCTGTGAGCTCGTACACCCATCTAAGCAATAAATAAAAAATATATGAATGGGAAATGAACGGAACCATACTAACCAACGGAACCACTTACTATTTGTCGTCTATGTTTGACTATTTGTGAACGCTTCATGAAATTCGTATTATTTCCTATTTCCCTACATGGAGCAGAAACATGGACGATCTATCAAAAATATCGTAAACAGATTGACGCCCTAAAGAGTTAGTCCTGGAGACGTATGCTGAGGATAAAATGCCGCATGAATATTTCCATTCTGAAAAAGCTCTAAATCAAATACAGTCCTTCGTCGATTCTATAATTGCGAATCCTTAGGAAAAATCATCCGTAATAGAAGCTTGTTGGAATGAGTAATGGTTCCGGGAAAAGTAGACTGTGAATGATCTCGCGGTGGATCACCCACAAGATGGATAAACCTTATTAAATCATCTAAGAAGTGTTCCCTTATTAAATCACGCACCACCAAAAATAGTGAGAGATAGAGAAGCCTCGCAAAAAAGCCGCAACCAACCAATAAAACTATACAAAACCATAACCAACCAGAAAAACTGAAGCTTACGGACACCGTTTAATGATCATCAAGACTATGACTTCATTCTGATTTGCACGTAACCTCTGAGGTAAGAGTTATAAATTACTAGTTATAGTTATTAGAACCAAGCAGAATCGCAACCCAGGTGATCGTGTAGGACGTCGTTTCTTATGAACCATGGAGGAACATGGCAAACTTGTAAAAGCCGGATTGTAGGGTTTGGAGGGTGTCTCTATGTGTACGAGCCGCGTGATCGAACCCAACACTCGCGTAAGCTATGACGGGCCTTATGCAAGTTTTGTAAAGTTTCACCTTGTTCCGAAAGGTATTTTACTCCACTTACAGGTTAACGCGCGCGAATAAACGCGGTGCGGTCGCGGACTGATTTTATGACCGGGCGAAATGTCATCGATGCATCCAGGGTATCTTCCAGGTAATTGACCTTCCTAGCCAAGGCTGTTGGTTGGCCGAAAAGAGTAATTGGGGATCTCAGTACATTTACCAGTCCAAGTATAAGTAGTGCTATATCTATAATTAGTACATAATATGTCTTAAGAACATAAAGCATACAGTAATGTTTTATATTTATTGCTTCACTGGACCATTAGATTAGACTATGAGATGTGAAGTGTTTCAGTCTTGTAGAATTTCATTTCAATGGTTGCAAAATTCAAAACTTCATCACTTTCCGCTACATATCTTTTTTAATTTTAAAAAATATTTATTTGTTTTATTCTAATAAATGATATTAAATATGGTTTCAATATATTATTATTAATATGATAAATTAAATATTTTTTTAGTAAATAGTTGGGTATATGGGCTATATTCCCTCTGCCTATGCAGTGAACAAATAAAGTTCAAAGTGGATCAAAGAGTAATAGTGTTTTTATTTTACACTTTAATAAAGTGTATAATCTATGTTTTACACTATTGCTCGGTTACCTATCGATTTTTCGTCATTCGTGGTTTTAAATAAATACCTCGGTTAGTATATACCGGTTAGTATTCAGTTGATTAAATATTGCCTATCAGCATTCGCTTCCATCATCTCAAACAGGTATGGCATTCCAATAAATTTGAGTTTTCAAATATTTCGCCATCAACGACACTGGATAATTCAACTTGCAATGTTTCGTGTGTTTCCAATGTTTTACCATTTCAATGTTTAAATATTTTACCATTAATTAATAGTTTTTATTAAATTTGGTGACTTGAAAATTCATCACTGTTAGAAATACAAATTTACTATGCGTTCATTATGTAACAATGGCGGAATGCTTGAAAAATTCTCAATCATCTCAAATAGTCTACTTATGTACTGAGATTTGACCCTTGCCAGCTGATTTTTATGTAGACGCCATTGATATCCGAGAATCAATTCGTTTAAGGCCAGAACTAACTGATGGGGGTTACGAAAATATTTCATAAATGATGGTCTATTACTAACAATGTCTATTTCCTTCGGAAAGTTCTACGTGGTTTATTTGTACAAAATGTATATAACGTGCTTTGCTCCCTAATACTACCAAAAAATACGAAACCAAAATAAATCGTTAACTAATTTTATCTTTGAAACAAGTAATCCAAAGCTAAATAATTCAAAATAATACGTCATTTTAAGCAGATGAAGTTGCTCTTGAAAATTGACTTTTTGATTTTACATTCATACATCATTTGCCTGAATTTGCTGTGCATTCCTATTCTATTAACCGGATATTATAAAATTATAAAATTTCTTAATATCATTAGCTTCATCAAGAAAGAGTTGTAAAGTAACAATAGTGAATTAATTAGATACTGGTAAGTTTTACCATTGCTTCGGTAAAAAACAGTCACAAATATGCACTAATTATTAAATAAAATAATAATAAATATTCAATATTTTATTTTAAAGAGAAAAAAGTACCCTAATAAAAATGAATGTCAAATAACCAAATAATTTTTGAAGAATACTATGTTACTAATGAATTATGTTAATCAAATAACCATTTCATAATAATAAACCATTTTAAGAAACTTGATAGGATCTCTAAAATCTACTCAATTAGTTAATATGTCTAAAAATACTTTCTTGTTTAAACATTCTTATGAATTTGTTTTCAATTGGATTTGGCAGTTGGATCTTTAGGCAATTGATACTGTTATCAATTTATTTCCAGTACTTTGAGAACCCATGGAAAATGAGTTGGAATGTTGCATTTGACATAGTTATATTAGTCTGTAGCCATATCAAATTAGCATGCTAAAAGTTAATAACATTGTTATGAGCTGGTGGATATGTTGTGAGCCCATAATGAATGAAGTCATGTTCTATTTCTGCTGCAGAGCAGTCATTCATTGTGGTCTGAAGGATAAGGTAGTCCTTTTTTGCAATTGATCAGACTTTGACCACGACAATGTGACCAACTGCTTTGAAATAAATGGGGCAGAAGATTGTCTGCCCATTGCCTACATCATAACTTTTATAGAAATCAAGTTGCGTTATTTACTAATAAACTATCAAAATTAGTTTTGTTGAGCTTAGTTTACAATGGAGTCATTTTAGAGGTTCCACAGATAATCGTCAAATAGAGTGGTAAAAGGATAATAATGTGTTAAAATTGAAAGCTATTTTATAATTTAGGAAACAAAGTAGTAAGTAATGGTGAAAATTGAATTTCATTAGTTATTTCTATAGATATGCTTGACATTTTGTTTTTATTTGTTTTCAGAAATATTATTTTGATGAACCCCCTATAAAACTGAATATTAAAGTTTGTTGTTGAATAAAAAAATAACATCCATATTCAGTGTAATTGTGCTAGTTACACTTGAAGACTAGCCAGAAGTACTATTTCATAGTCATAGTATTTATGCAATAAAAAATAAATGCACACAAGTAATTGATAATTTTAGTTTGTTCTTACTCAGGAAGTTATTAAAATGACTTTCAAACCTTGATTAAAACATGATGAAAATTAGTTAGTAATTTGTATTATAATACCAATGGGCTACCACTTACTGTCTTGCTTATCATTTTTTACTATTCTTTACTACATTAATTCTTTATCCACATATGCCACTAATAAATGCTTTGCTTTACTGCCTGTTTTAGTATTCTCTTTAAAAAAAAATAGAAATTGATTTTAAGCATCTTCATTTATCTAAATAATACCCTTTTTGTGAGCAGGTTTATGGCGTTGTCACAGTTCCTGCGTCGGAATCTTGTGAGCATAGTCTTTCCCACCATAAGCATTACGCTTATTTTTCTTGACTGGAACCACACTCGCAAGTGGAAAGCTCAACAGATCAAAGTATAAAATGGCCATCTTCGGCATCACTCCTCGCTTCATTTGGTTTGGTGTTCCGATGACAGGGTTCTTCATAGGCAAATTTCTGGATGACCAAGAAACCTTGAGGATGACGAGCTTCCGTGATAAGTCTGCTTTGTTTGGAGGCAGAGTCAAAGAAGGTGATCCACCATCTTGGCCATAAATGATAATTATGTAGGTTTGTTGCAAATAAATTTAGTGTACAAAATTTGAGTTTTATTTGACATGTTTATTGAAGCTTCATCTTTTAATTTCTTATAAATTTTTTTTAGCTAAATAAAATTGCACACTGAAAATCTTTAAGAACATCTGACCATGATGAAAATACAACCAGACTCATAATTATTTATGAAAATTTATATTAATGTTATATAAATATAAAATACTAATGGTCAGAAAAGATAATCCATGTTGATTTATGCCTTAATGTTAGTCAAGCTTATCAACATCATTGAAATCCACCCCAAAATTGTGATTAGTGAAGTCATAAACAAAAATGTTTGTTTTATTAGTAGAGCTCTAATATAGCCTTATTTTAAATGGTAGGTAGCAAAAGCCTATTGACTTCACAGTGTGAATGTCGCCACCCACTTTGAGGTCGAATTCCCCAACTGCTTTGTACTAATTAATAGCTGTTCAATTGTGTGTAGTAATTAATAGCTGTGAATTGGGACTCATTCGAGCGGCCTCATATCATCTCACCACTAGACCAAGAAAGTTGGTGTATCTAATGAACGCTAATACTATGTAGTAAGAACCAAATTTAATAAACACAAATATAAATAATACAATAGTTTCATAAGACAGGAAAAATTATATTAATAAAAAAAGTGTTCATAGCTGTGGGGTATAGTAAAGATTAAACCTTAATGTTTTAAATTCATAATTAAATGAATTTTGTTTGAGCATGATTTGTCAGATACCGGCTATTTATGAGTAAAGAGTTCAGTGGTAACTTCCATCCTGATAGTACAATCTCTGGCCATGTAGATTGCAGTCATGCACTTGTATAATTTCTAGATTTTCTATTGAAGTGTGAGCGATCTTTATTTCTAACCTGACAATATTTCATTTGGTTTTAATTAGTTTCAATTAACATTTTATTTTTATTTTTTTCCTATTACCCTCTGTTAGGGTGTAGAGCTCTAATCAAAACCTTCCATTTACATAGGTCTTGGGCAGTCTGTTGTAGCTCCTCCCATCTTATACATAAGATGCCTAGTTCCTGCTCTACTGAGCGACCCCAAGCTCGGGACAATTTCAATTAATATATTGTATGTATATGTAGGTACCTAAAATACGTCTTAGAATATGATTGATAACAATTATCAGGCGTTTAATTTGATGCGGAGGCTTCAAGCATGAATTCGTCTTTTCTCATATGGGAGGATCAATGCCGTGTTCTCATTAATCTAACAAGTTTAGGTTTCGCCCACTTTGAGTCTGGGATCTGCAAAATATTTCGCCTGACTTTTCCTTGAATGCTTAGCTCCATCCCCTCCTCCTTTCAATAATTCTTTGGGGGCCTTATGATGGAAAGCCACGTTCAGATGTTTTTCTACCAATTTGAATTAGTTGGTTTGAATGGAGTTCTTTGCGGCTCTCAGCGATTTGGCTGTGCTCTTGTCATTGCTCATCTGTCCATGAACAACATTGTCCTCTCAGCATCAGGTGGGCCGATTACTTGTCTACCGACATTTTTTCAGTGTGACTTAATAATAAAGATTGTAACTAAAATCTGTACTTAGGGAACGTACCCATACTACGTGACCTATTTTTTTAGTTTTTTCGACCTCTCCCTCCCCTCGGTGATCACTCGTAGTATATGCCAAGACCCCCCCTCTCCCCCTTTAGTTTTCAGGTAGTAATTCATAATTATGATTTTTAATCATTTCACAGACATAACTTGAAAAAAAAAATTTGTTCATACTCGTCTTTATTCCATAAGACTGCATGCACACTTAAATTACTAGTGAATTATGTAGTGTGAGTTTACAAAGCGCTAAACACTGCGCGCTATATTCGAATATAGGTCGAAAAAATACGAGATTTCTCTCACTAAAATCGACTACGTGACAAACACCTGAGCCACCCCCTGCTCTTGTGACTGACCGTAGTATTTTAAAGACTCCGCTCCCCCCCCTAAACGGGTCACGTAGTATGGGTACGTTCCCTTAGAATTACGTAGGTACTAGGTACCTAAATAAAGAGGACAAAACGTAGTTACGTAAATGTGTTTGTTTGATCAAGTGCCTGAATGGTGTCTGTGCGTAAATGACGTTGCGGTTCCCTTAGGTAAATAGCCTGTGGCCGACTCGGCAAATACATAGGCAAATAGCCATCGGCTGGCTGACTGAGCGGTAAATTGGATGCAGCAAAATTTTGTGTCCGAATTACTCGGAAGATAGCTACAAAGCACTGATAAATGATGATGGTTATCTAGTTCTTGTCAGTGTACTGTAAATGGCGGTTGTGTTTAGAAAACATCATACGATGCGTATTCTCGAGGGGACACAAGAACTGTTTTGGAGACATTAAATGAATAAAAGCCATTTTGTCCTATGTAATGTGTTATGTCTCGCCTGCTATATGCTTCATGTTGCCGATCTACAACGTAAATACCGCCATCTACCTTGAGATATCAGTTCTAAGGTCTCAGTATAGTTACAACGGCTGCCCCACCCTTCAAACCGAAACGCATTACTGCTTCACAACAGAAATTGGCAGGGTGGGGAACCTAAATATTGGCAAGCTAAATAATACATACTAACCCGCTGGTGTGGTGGATACCCCGCCGAGCCAGAACCGGCCTACCGGGTCGGAACGCAATACACCGCCGACCGGGTTGTCTTCCACAGTATATTTGGCGACGACAGCGACGACGGCAATATGAATCGTATCGCGGACCGCAACCACCGATGCGCCATCCTATACTCCTGGTACCATCGCGCTAGAGTAACGGTAGTGTGTGACGCAGCATCGACCCTTCAGGTCGCCCCGTTATCATCACAGGGAGGAGACTGCCCCTCACAGAGGCCGAAGCTGTACGAACGCCCTCCTCCGACCCCCGGCTCGGCGGTGGCGACACGGTGCCGAGAGGAAAGCTTTACCTCTCCCGTTTTGCCGCCACGTGCTTCAATTGCGCGTTATTTCGTTGTAAATTGGTCGCTGACTGAACGTGACAGCAATCGAAACGCCGAAGATCGTAAACGTAAGCGTTATACCAAAACAATGCCCACTGTGCGGACGCTCTGTCTAAAATACACGGGAGACAAGTAGGTATCAGGTACTCGCTACTTAAAGCGGCGCGTCACGATAACCCTCTTATCGTGGTCACCGTTAGCTATATATTCGACCCAGGCGACGGGGCAAAGCAAAGTCGCCTTCGCCCAAAACGGCTCTTCGTCGATGACGACGAAGAGTTCCTCGTGCGAACTAGCTAATAGACACAACCCAGTGAGTTTCTCGCCGGATCTTCTCAGTGGATTCTGATCCGATAGGCAGATTCAGCGAAGCACTGCTCTTGCTAAGGCTAGTGTTAGCAATTATCTCAGGTTGGGACTGTGAGCTCACCTACCGGTCCGCGTGAAATTGGAATAGCCCCTTCGGCTACCAAAGATGAGGTAAGGGAAAAAAGTAGGTACTTATGACGCCGCAGACTTCAATTTTAGTTTTGGGACTACAACGAAAAATCGTTCACTCATTCGAAACTGATTCATTTTATCTCACGTTCTGTTTTATTAAGAGCATAAAACGTTGAGAGATGATTATCTTAAATTACATTATCATATTATAATATTATGTAAAGACTATTTCGGTAACTAGAGTAAAAATATTCTAGTTTAAACTTTCATTATCCTTAATTTAATTAAATTTTTACTACATACGAATTCTCAGGGGCGCTGGTTGAAAGTTAACGAAAATTGACACTAACAGACATTTATAAATTAAAATGAATGCTAAATAATAAATTAAATTATAGAAAAAATAACATAGATGTAATCGAAGGTTGGCGGATATTTTGTGAAACGCAGCATAGAACGGTTTTGACATGTAGACCATTATTAAAATAAATCAATCAACATTGATAGTCTTATTAGACAGTTTAACGTGATAGAGATGTACAATGATACAAATATTCCGTATAAATAGTTCTTTTCGCATCGAAGTAATGTACATCGTTTGTGATACACATACCTACTTGTATGATGATGGTATTATTCTTGACAATCAAGTATAAACGACACGACACAATAAGTAATATGATTTGATGTTTCAGCATCATTAGTTTGCCTTTATCGTCAAAAGTATAGTCGTATCGCTTAAACCAAAGAAAAAAGATAAAAAGATACTGGAAATTTCAGTTCCTCCCTTCATAGAGACCACCTCACTAAAACAATTAAGTACTCAAAGACACAGTTTATTTATTCAGAAAGTTAAATCAAATAAATATTGAATTCACAACGATTTCTTTGCCATGGAGTACCACAATATGATAAATGGTGCCCAAAAACCTGTTCCGAAGAAGATTGAAAATACTAATGTTGCTACATATCTGTGTAAAGAGAAATAGTTATTATTCTTTGTCTCGATAAAATCAAATAAATACTATGCTACCTATTGGAATTTAGTAAATGCAATTAATTATTTCATTATTATTTTTTGTCTAAGAATTTATTAAACTATTAGATGTTTTGATATTTTATCGTCTCATAAAATTTTTCGTTGATAAATTCACGAAGCAGTAGGTACATATACAACATTATTTATTTTGTTACTAACCGATTTGTAAATTTAAAAGGCAAATTATCGAACGGATGAGGTGGTCCCTCGTCGTGGTGATGTCGATTCTGAAGCCTCAATGATTCCTGCGCTTTGCCGACATAGCTCTTGCCACGGAAAGCATTGGCAAATAAAGCCCTTAACCTGCTCATTGTAATGTAATTATTATAGTCAAGTAAACTTATCGAATTCAAAGATTTGATTTATACGAATGAACTAAATGACGTTTTTCGTAATGACAAAATTAAATTACTTTTTTTTTATTTCATTAAGAAGTTTGTAGGTAGTGTGATAATAAAAAAATAATAAAGAATTTAAGAAGTAGTATTCCCAATTGTTTTGCTCCAGCTTGTAATTTAGGACTACTGCACTTAACTACGTGATCCCTTTTTTACTATTGAACTGCACTGAACTTTACTTTTTAAACCCTGCTTAAATTTTTAATCCCTTCAGAGGAAAACCGGCATACGTCTCAACTAATGATGAGTTGTTCACAGACCTCACTAATGCCAACCAATTAAGCGACTGTATATTGCTGAGGATTCCGCTCTTACTTCTTTTGGTGAAGAATTTATCCTATCGCTCATGAAACATGAGCGTACAACAGCATGCATTGCTGATGTACACGATCGACGGTGACGTCTTACCATTAGGTGGCCCGTATGCTTGTTAGCCTACAATGACCCTTAAAATAATGGCAGCAGTGATGACATAAAATATTAACTGAATTAAGTTCAGCGACTGAACAATAGTAATCATTTATTGCTTTCCAATTATAATTTGCGTAATAACTGGTGGTAGGACCTCTTGTTATTATTAGGTCCTATCTCGAGGACAGATCGGTCGTGTGCACCGGACACGGTGGTGCGGTGCTCCGCTTTCCGGTCGAGCGCGGTGTTCCACAGGGGTCGGTCCTTGGCCCTCTCCTGTGGAATATCGGTTACGACTGGGCTCTGAGGAGCGCCCTGCACGGCCCTCTCCCGGGCCTAAGCGTTGTGTGTTACGCGGATGACACGTTGGTCGTGGCCCGGGGGAAGGACTACCAAGAGTCTGCTCGTCTTGCCTGCGCAGGGGTGGCATTCGTCGTCGGTAAGATCCGAAGGCTGGGCCTCGACGTGGCCCTCGAGAAATCCCAGGCCGTGCTGTTTCACAGGGCTGGGAGAGAGCCGCCACTCGGGGCCCACCTGGTGATTGGAGGCGTCCGCGTCGAGGTCGGGGTGACTGGGTTACGGTACCTCGGTCTCGAATTGGACGGTCGTTGGAACTTCCGCGCTCATTTCGAGAAGTTGGGCCCCCGACTGATGGCGACGGCTGGATCGCTGAGTCGGCTCTTGCCAAACGTCGGAGGGCCTGACACGGTGGTGCGCCGCCTCTACGTGGGGGTGGTGCGGTCTATTGCATTATACGGAGCCCCCGTGTGGTGCCGCGCCTTGACTCGCAGAAACGTCGTGGCGCTGCGACGCCCGCAGCGCGCAATCGCAGTCAGGGCGATTCGTAGATACCGCACCGTCTCCTTCGAGGCGGCGTGCGTTCTCGCCGGGACGCCTCCCTGGGACCTGGAGGCGGAGGCGCTCGCTGCCGATTATGCGTGGCGTTGTGACCTTCGCGACAGGGGGGAACCACGTCCCGGAGAAGGAGCAATTAGAGCGCGGAGGCTCCAATCTCGGCGGTCTGTGTTGGAGGCGTGGTCTCGCCGCTTGGCGGACCCGTCGGCCGGTCTCCGGACCGTCGAGGCGGTGCGCCCGGTCCTCGCGAAATGGGCGAACCGTGACCAAGGGCGTCTCACCTTCCGGTTGACGCAAATGCTTACCGGCCATGGGTGTTTCGGCCGGTACCTGCATCGCGTTGCCCGGAGGGAACCGACGATGGAGTGTCACCATTGTGACTGCGACGAGGACACGGTCGAGCATACGCTCGCACATTGCCCCGCATGGGTGGAGCAACGCCGTGTCCTTGTCTCGCAAATAGGACCGGACTTGTCGCTGCCGACTGTCGTGGCTACGATGCTCGGCAGCGATGAGTCCTGGAAGGCGATGCTCGACTTCTGCGAGTGCACCATCTCGCAGAAGGAGGCGGCGGAACGAGAGAGGGAGAGCTCATCCCTCTCCGCACCTATCCGTCGCCGCCGAGCCGGGGGCCGCAGAAGGGCTTTTGTCCGACTTCGGCCCCTGTAAGAGGCGAACTCCCCCCGGTGAAGGTCAAGGGGCGACCTGAGGGGGTGAGGCTGCGCGGCGCGCTACCAGCACTCTAGCGCGCTGCCATGGAGTAAATAGAGCGACCGGTCGACGGTGTATCGCGTCCCGACCCGGCAGGCTGGTTCTGGTCCAGCGGGGTATTCCGGGACACCAGCGGCACCGTCTGGGCGGCCCGACGGGCTGCCGTACCGAGACGGCCGACGTTTCAGAGCCTTCGATTCGCGTCGAAGGCTCCGTCGGCTGGGCGTCCTTGGGGTGAGCCGCGCCGTCTGGTTGTAGTGTTGACCGCGGTAACCCTCCTACCTCATCCGGGTTCTAACCTCGGAGGGGATCGGATGTCGGGTGTAAGAGTGCAGGGGAGTCGTTTAGTGGGTGGGCCCTAAAATCCTTGGTCCCGCGGTCTGCTCACAACACCATGCAGATCGTAGAGTCTCACATACCCCGCGCGCCCCTTTTGCGCGGGGACCTCGTAGGAGGATCGGTCCTCTACCCGAAAAAAAAAAAAAAAAAAAAAGGACCTCTTGTGAGTCCGTGCGGGTAGGTACCACCGTCCTACCTTTTTCTGCCGTGAAGTAGTAATGCGTTTCGGTTTGAACGGTAGGGCAGCCGTTGTAACTATACTGAGATCTTAGAACTTATATCTCAAGATGGGTGACGCATTTACGTTGTAGATGTCTATGGGTTCCAGTAACCACTTAACACCAGGTGGGCTGTGAGCTCGTCCACCCATCTAAGCAATAAAAAAAAACATTTTACATGTGGAAGAAATGATCTCTAGGAGTAACACTGTGAACGAACTCAGTGGATTTTGGTAGCTGAAAGTTGCCCTTCGCGTTTTTCCGTGACCCTAGCTTTCCCGTTTCGATTCGTTTTCAATTCTTGTTACATTGCATGCAAACTAAAAAATATTTAATAAAAAAAAACTATTCTAATTCAAAATCAATAAAAAAAGACCATTGTGGTTTCTTTGTGATATTATGTCGATATTACGAGAATTGCCGCTTTTAGGGAAAATTTCCAATACATTGCATATCGGCTCTCAATCGCCTAACTTAAAGGCAACCGAACCTTTAAATTTTGGCATAAAAAAGAAATCACACAGTGGCAGGTCTGGGCTAAGCACGGGAACAGCTATTGGGCTTCACTATTTCTTCTTCTTTTTCTTCACCTTATTCCACTAGGTGGGGTCGGCGCAGCTAATTTTTCTCTTCCATTCACTTCTATCAGCCGTCATCTCAACACTCACTCCTCTCTCTCTCTCATATCGTCATTCACAAACTCCATCCATGTCTTCTTTGGTCGACCTCATCCCCCTTGCACTACCTTGCACTACCATTTCCATACATCTCCTAGTCACATGCATCTTCTCTCTACGCATCACATGTCCATACCACGCTAAACTAATTTCTTTTTTTAGGGGCTTACTGAAGAGGCTATACCCAACGCTTAGCCAGGATTAGTTGGTGCGTGTTCAGGCGGTTCGTAGGTAAAGCAATGTTTTATGTATACGGATTAACATAGTCTATAATACGTCTACGATTTTTTTTAATGTACCTATTATTATTTAATTGGAATAGATATTCTCTGAAAGATGATTCGGAATAATTGTGTTGACGCGCCCCCTGTTTCTTATAAAATGAACTAACTGCGTAGCAAATACCAAAAATTTATTGTTCAATTTTACATGTAACAAATAGATGGCGCTTATTTATTCATTACTACCTTAACCTGTCGGGAAGCCTTATCCAACTGGTTTTATTAATCGACAAAAAATCTAAGAAAAGTTTTTACTTTGCATTTATTTTTCGAACATTCCATCTCGTTTTACTGGAAATTATTCAAAAACTCAGATCAAAAGTAATATATTTTAGATATATCAATAGATGGCGCTGTTGTAACTGTAACTGTTGTAACAGTAAAAATTCAAAGGGTCAATTTAATAGGAAACAATTTAGATTGCCTGTTATTCATTCTAATTTTAACATTTTATGCTCTCAAACAAGCAAAACTTTCAGCGACGGGTGGTCGATGCTATTAGGTACTAATAAAAAAGCGTTAGAAGTTGGGGGAAAATTAAATACTTAGTGAATGAATATAGCCCACTTATTTTTTGATGATAAAACATAATATTGTATATTTCTGATGTCAGTAACTTAATATAGTAGTAACCTTGAGCTAAGCTGACGACGAGCTTGCAAAATAAATACCGGAACCCTTCAATATTTACTGTTATAATCAGTTATAATAATCCAGTTTTTACTTTATACAGTTTGTAATATATTAAAAGAATGTGTACCTATTTCAACTTTTCGTTCTAAATTGATCTGCCTTAAGTGACAAGCAATTGTACTGTAACATGTAATCTCCGAGAGTTGAATCAATGTGTAATCTATACTAATTTAAAAACCTACAGTAGTTTTTACGGATGTTCCGTTATAACTACTGAACCGTGCATCCGATTGACTTGAAACTCGGTATCCATGTAGAAAATACATGTACTTAATGGATAGGCTAATATTTATATGAGTGTTGGACTCCCTAATATTAATGACAATAAATAATAATGTTAATTTTAAATGTCAAACGAAGCGGGCGAGTATGTATGGGTTGTTAAAACATACAATTCCAGTCAGTTGACAGCTCACGAGCTTCTTATAATGATCGGTAGATGCCGTTGGCACTATAAAGTAAGGTTTCTCAATGAGGTATTTAGATGTCGCTAACCGTCACTAATTTTACTATCGTTATATGTTTTTGGATCACATTTTTGTTTAATATTTTAATTCTTTCTTTTTCAATTTAATTACATTATGCATTGCATTGCCTTTAAGTTTCAGATTTTGTATCCAATTACGATAAATAGTATCTTGATACGCAGGATTGGTTTCATTTTGAAAATTGTCGCATCTCCATACCTCAGGAGTACTGGAGAGATATATTAGACCAGGCTAAGGCCAACCCTGGGGCCTAAGATGATAAATACTTCAAGGTATTTACTGTGTGGCTGTCCTCGTAAAAAAAAAGCACAATCTGTACCAATTCAATTTAATATCTATGATGTATTATTAAGATAATCTTCTGCCTTTTAATTTTATTCGATGTGTATTTTGTTTCTTCTTAAGTTCGTTTCTTTATTTTATTGTTTGTAAATTTAATGTTATGTAACACCTAGATAAGCAAACGACAACAAATCTTTCAATCAACCACAGTTCCTTATTGTTTTCCGAATCAATAAATGTTTGTGTTGATTTCAAATTATTGTTTTTTTACCCACTCACTTCTGGCTGTTTTTTTTAATTATTGTTATTAATTTAAGAGCATGTTATTATGAAGTAAAGTTAAAAAAAAGACATTTCATCTTTTTATTCATTTTCAAATACAATAACATCTATACAATTGTATACTACGACTAAAATATGTTTATTATAGAACATGTAGTTGAATAAAATTACTTAATTAAAAGACGAACTATAAAATATTTGTAAATAAACAAACAAACAAAAGTAAATAATGTTGACTTGAAAATATTTTAATCACAAACTTTGGTAACTTGAATAAATAAAATTAAATAAATTACATGCAAATAAATTAAGACCTATTCAATATTTTTCTTCATTAATCTCACTCAAAATGTGCATCGCACTAAGCATATTTAGATTAAAGACTCAAAAACGTATTAATAAAATATTTTTGTGTCTAGTCTGAATGAATAAAATTTTAAGTTTAGAAACCATGTTCAAATAACAGGCTTTTAGGCTATTATGAGTCTTTGGTATATATTCATAGACAAAACAACAAAAAAAAAAACAGATCTTAAAACAAGTAGACAAGATATACATGTTTTAAAACTAATTTTTTATTACGATTAAAACATTACGATTGCACTTTTAAAATTATCTTTTTCTAATTATTTACAGATTTCGTGAAAATTGGCAAACAAGATTACAAAGTTTTTGTCAATAATGATATTTATGTTTTTAATGTAGGCATAGTTCTATGCTCGGCTTCTTTCTTCGGCATGGCAAATTTGGCATATTCAGTAACTAGTTATTTCCGTTTCTTAATCGATTTAAATTTATATTTGGTTTCACTTTATTTCACTTACAAACAAAGGATTAACATTAGACACATTAAAGTTATAAAACACTATGATTGCTTTCATTAATACTGAGGTTTGGTTATTATTGTAATACTGAATAAATGTTTACCTTAAAATAATGAAATACAATGAATGAAATTTGCATAAGCAATGTAAAAAAGGATTAGAAGTTAAATAGAATAAAAATTAGTAAAAAAATATTAAAGTCGGTACTCACGTTCATTGAATATTTTCGCGCTCATTAATGTTACGTTATTAACTGATTTTATTTAATCATGAACTAATAACAAAGCAATTATAAATTTAACGAATTCATAGGATGTTTGATTCTTTCAAATGCAATACATTTTTGTCGGAGTTACTGGAAATAAATCAATAACCAAAAGTATTTTATTATAGTGAAATATTTCGGTGTAAAACACATGTACGAAATAAATACACATTACATATAGTAAGTATTGTTAAACATAATAAATACCTGTTAACATAACATAATTGAAGAGAACAGCAAAAATAGCTTGGTTTTTGTTTAGAATTAAAAAAATTGGCTTACGTTTTTCAATTCTGCTTATTAAAATTTAAAATATATTTTATACATACAATAATACTGAACAAAACGCCATCACTTGATTCTTTTTTCATTTTCCAATGAAGTACGTTATTATTAATTCATTATAGTTGTGTACACAGTACATGATTAGTTCAATATTTTTTTTTTCGATTTTGCTAAAACATGTTTTATGGATAACTATTTGTTTCATAATTAAGTAGGTTTTTTTTTCATTAAAATAATTAAAGTCATCTATCTGCAAAACCAACATTAGAAAATGTAAAAACAGTCCTTCATCATATTATACAAACGGTTTTCAGTACCCAATATTTTTATTATTCTTTGATATATTATAATATCCTAAATAAATAATTCTACTTAATTTAATGAGTATCTATTATTTACAATTTGTTTTGATAAAAAGACTAGCCTTGGAACGTCGTTACTGCATGTAAATAATAAATTTTTAGTAATTTAAATTAAAAGGATTTAAATAAAATGTTTACAAATAAAAATAAAGGTGCTTCGATGCCTTCCTTGTCATAAACAATGTACACTAAATACATTGCTCTTTTAGTGAAGGCTGTATGTTATGTACCCGCTTGAAGACAACTTCAAATTCATCTAAAAACTTCATTGTTTGAGTCCAATTCCTAAAAAAAATTCTCTACCTTCACCTACCTACGCTTCAGTGTGCTTAGTGCGAATTTTTTAACGTTCTCGATAGCGTAAATATTAACTCGAATTTGTATAGAGTTGGAACGTTTGCCGCTAGGGGCGCTGTTCCAACTGTATACAAATTTGACTAACTTTTACGCTATCTAGAAAGTTTAAAAAATTCGCACTAAGCACACAGCTTATCTAATACAGGTCCTGTCCAAGTTTGTTTCCAATAAATAAACTTGCATTAGATACTTTGCTTTGATACTTGCAGAGACTTTTCGTAAATAAAATCTCAAAACTTTTTATATGCAAAAAGGAAAAGGCAAAATAATCAAGCTGTCTCAAGTGATGTCCCTACTAATCGAAAGCAAACTGAAAAAAAATTATAAAGTTATAAATATATAATCTATATCAATATTTGCTACAAATCGTATTGAGTGAGCTTAATTTGTATATGCATTGAGATGACGTATGTGTAGACTTGTGCGATATGAATGCGGTCATTTTCATTGATCGCGGAAATGTAGTAAGCAGCGGAGATTGATCTGTGGCTAGTGCATTTAGGTCAAATACCGCGGACATGCACTCGGTATTGAGTGTTCGGCATTATTAGACAGATAATGAAAGGCTATCTATACTAATATATAAATCTATAGTGGTTTTTACGGATGTTCCGTTATAACATGACCATGCATCCGATTGACTTGAAACTTGGTATCCATGTAGAAAATACAAGTGCTTAATGGATAGGCTAATAATATGAGTGTTGGACTCCCTAATAATAATGAAAATAAATAATAATGTTAATTTTAAATGCCCAGCGAAGCGGGCGAGTACGGCTAGTCCTTGTATATTATTATTCGCCGAATCATTTCGCATCGGTATGTTTATCCGTATGCGGTAAATGCAAATTAATTAATTAAGAAAAATATATCTCGGTATTAATTTTAAAACAAATGGAAAATCGTAGAACAAAGAAAACATCGAAGCACCCTTGGTAAAAGATAACGTAAAATTAAAGTGTAATCAAAAACACAATGTGCTCATTTCAGTTTATAAAACTGGTCATGCGTAATGGGGGTAGGAGCCGAGATGTGACGTCACGTGGGGTGGTGCCATAGTGTGGGGGGAGTACAGGTTGCTGCCCCCGCCCCCCCAGTTTCCCCACGATGCTGACGGAAATATCGATGCTGAAACAATGATATTCTAACCTCAGTCATTAGAAAGGTGCACAATACAATCGTTTAGCAACTGCAGTACGCGCATACCTACTAACCTAGTTGTTATTTTAAATGCTTGCATAATATTATCACTGTCAAAGGTTCATTCTTTACGGCCAATGTAAAGTCGTTTGGCTGATCTAATAGGTTTTTATCGACACTTTATATATATCTCACGTCCTAATTTAACCTGTTCTGAGGCTTAGAACAAGTTAAATTGGTTGCAAGCGCCATAAAAATAGTTTATCACAAAGAGGTTTTTTTACAATTAAACTATGTACCATAAACGTTTCAAAAACTATACCTACTTGTGTATTTAAAAGACGGCTTTCGCATTTGCTCCGAATATAAATCACAAATATGATTTCCAAAATACCATAGTTTAAATATTCAATGGTGCGCACCAAAGTGACATTTATGAAAATAAAATTTAACTGATCGTAACTATCCACCGTATTTCTTAGAGGTTTTAAAAAAAAAGAGAAAAAAAACCGTTACATTTTACACGTCCTGACGTAGCTCTACATTCGAAATAAGAATCGCAACTCTCTGCAATTTAAATAGTGTACTTGTACGCCATTAAGTCAAGTGTGATCGTGCCGGTGGCAGCGACAACCCGTTTGGAGCGTCTCGCAAATATTTGTGTAAGCAAGTGTACCGAAGCATTAGCCTCGAGATACAGATTACAGCGGGCCAGCATACACTGCGACTGAAGGGCGCATTTTATTAAAATCTAAACCACCTGTCTCGTCTATTATGGAATCGATTTTTAAATACGCGTTTAAAAACCAGCTTCCTTGGAATCTATAACAGATTTTTTCTGGCCCTTTTGTTTGTACTTAATTTTAATATGCAACAGACTAACAAAAAGGATTTGTCAAGTTGGGAAATCACATTTGAAGAATTTCGCAATGGCCTAATTTAGTATGGTAATGAAAATAAAAATCTGAGTTTACCTGTGGACGTAGGCATGGCCGCGTGTGGAGCCATGAAGGATGAGAGCTTAGCCGAGTGATGGTACGAGCTCATGAATAGGTCGCTCTGGTATTTGTAAGCCGGGTCGCTAGCGGCTGGTTGGGTGGCCGCAGCCAGCCCTTGGAAATCGAATTTGTAGGCATACCTCTTGCCGTGGACTTTCGTCATTATATTTTTATCGTAGTAGTATCTGTGTGAATTACGAAAATATTAGTTTAATTTGGTAACATTGTTGTTTTGGCGGTTTTTTTGGTCAGACGCTCCATGTATGCGAAGTTATTCTTACAAACAGCGTCTGAGCATATCTTGTTCATATATAAAACTGAATAATGTTTACAGCCAGCTCGCACAGACATCACAGAAAAATCGCAAAGCCAAATACAAAAAAAAAACGGGTACCCGAAAAATCGCCGCGTCAAAGACGCACATTGCAATGTCTCAACACCGCTACACGTTTCACATTCCGCGCGTCTTAGAAAGGTGCAGCGTGTGTTGAGGCCGATCCAGCGGAATTGCTGGGTTCATTTACCTCAATGCCCTGCTTAGCTTGTCATAGTTCATATTTGGCTTGGACTTGCGTTCGCCCCACCGCCTTGCCACCTCGTCCGGATCAGTTAGCTTGAACTCCCCATTAGTGCCTTCCCATGTGATGCAGCCCGCATTGCTGGAGTCACTCAAGAGCTCTAGCAGAAATTGCCACAGCTGGATTTGTCCTGATCCTGTTGTGTTAATAACAATTTAATAAAAAATAAAAAAAAGACGGTTGAATTTTTGTCACTAACCATTTAAATTACACAATTTATATCATCTACATATCTATCTATATACATATATAAAAATGAATTGCTGTTCGTTAGTCTCGCTAAAACTCGAGAACGGCTGGAGCGATTTGGCTAATTTTGGTCTTGAATTATTTGTGGAATTCCAGAGAAGGTTTAAAAGGTAGATAAATATGAAAATCCTCGGAATTAAATAAAAATAACAATTTTGTTTTCCGGATTCCTTTTGTTTGTTTTAAGTTTATTTTATACAAAAGTTTAGGTATTTTATTTATCGATTGAGGCACTACGAAGTCTGCCGGGTCAGCTAGTTCTTCATAAATTTCTAAGCGATTCAACGGGACATTCAAGAAAGCGATTAACAGTATCTTATTTAATACAGTAGCCCTTTTTATCAGTAAGTGAGAGAACATCGCCGCACTAAGGGAGCGCAGGGGTCGGGTCCCTAGCGTGGAAAACACGCTGCGATATTACGCGGGCATGTTAGAAACTCGCACGACTGCACCGCTCGGGCGCACTCGTGTGGAACGCAGCGAGTATGGTCCGCAAAAAAGGATACCTAAAAATATATGTTTACTGGATCGCTTTTGTAGAGTATAGTATTTTATAAGGAATAGTTTTTATAAGCGCATTAAAAATAGCTGTTATTCCATACTTTAAACTTCAAAACATGTTTTGTTAACGCCACTCGTAGGTCCAAATAAATCGTAAAAAATCACAAAATAATGTTTAAAAAAAAACAAACACTATTTAAATAAATACATATATGCGTAACAAATTACGAATGAATCGATTACCGAGAATGCATTTAATATTGCAGGATAATTAATTAAATTAAAATACTTTGGATATTGTTTTGCGTACCATACTTAGTCCGAAGGCAAGATCACACGAGCGCATCCCATGATTTATCCGAATGCCGGACGATCATGTCACAACACTCGCAACTTGCGCGTTCCGCATCTCGGCTCATTCGGTCCATTGTGTACAGCACGGCTCATCGATTTAACGACGTGCAATTAATACTTTGATCGCGAAAATATTGTGAACCAAGATTTACGGATGCGTTATTGTATTTTGTTGAGACTCTTACGGAACAGACTTAATTTTTTGAAGTTATACTTCTTTAGGCGCTTTTTTTCACTGGTGGTAGGACGCCTTGTGAGTCCGCACGGGTAGGTACCACCGCCCTGCCTATTTCTGCCGTGAAGCAGTCATGCGTTTCGGCTTGAAGGGTGGGGCAGCCGTTGTAACTATACTGAGACCTTAGAACGTAGATCTCAAGGTGGATGGCGCATTTACATTGTAGATGTCTATGGGCTCCAGGGACTACTTAACACCAGGTGGGCTGTGAGCTCGTCCACCCATCTAAGCAATAAATATAAATAACATAAGGCGCGTTATGAAAAATTGATGAGAGTGAAATTTTACGATGCACGCGCACCGGACACAAAATTAACAGAAATGAAGTTGCCCACAAGTGCTACAATACAATTGAGGTTAACTATCCGTATGTATTATTAATATAAATGACAAAATTATTATTTAATATAATTCATACTAAATATTATTAAATTATTAACGTTAAATATTTATTATTAATTATTTAATATTTAAAAAAAAAAGAAATCAATTTAATAAAAATAAAGTATAACTTCTTACGCGCGTACATAATAAGTAAACGCACCCTTTTTTATATTAAGGCAGAGCATGTTCTCGTAGTTTAGTGTAAATTAAATGATTTTTGCTTCGTAAATAATAGCTAACTTTATATTGATTTAAATCTATATATGTATATAAAAATGAATTGTTGTTCGCTAAAACTCGAGAACGGCAGGACCGATTTGGCTAATTTTGGTCTTGAATTATTTGTGGAAGTCCAGACAAGGTTTAAAAGGTAAATAAATATGAAAATGCTCGGAATTAAATAAAAATAACAATTTTGTTTTTCCTTTGACGTGTCCCCCGTCGGACGGATTCCTTTTGTTTGTTTTAAGTTTATTTTATACAAAAGTTTAGGTCTTTTATTTATCGATTGAGGCACTACTAAGTCTGCCGGGTCAGCTAGTATGTATATAAAAATGAATTGCTGTTCGCTAAAACTCGAGAACGGCAGGACCAATTCGGCTAATTTTGGTCTTGAATTATTCATGGAAGTCCAGAGAGGGCTTAAAAGGTAGATAAATATGAAAATGCTCGGAATTAAATAAAATATAACAATTTTGTTTTTCCTTTGATGTGACCCCCGTCGGACGGATTCCTTTTGTTTGTTGTAAGTTTATTTTATACAAAACTTTAGGCCTTTTATTATCATATATTTTATTATGGTGGGTACCACCAACCTGCCTATTTCTGCCGTGAAGCCGTAATGCGTTTCGGTTTGAAGGGTGGGGCAGCCGTTGTAACTATACTTGAGAGCTTAGAAGTTATATATCAAGGTGGGTGGCGCATTTACGTTGTGGATGTGTATGGGCTCCAGTAACCACTTAAAACCAGGTGGGCTGTGAGCTCGTCCACCCATCTAAGCAATAAAAAAAAAGCTCAAAAGGTTGGCGCGCAATCGTTTACTAGTTCATGAAGGATTCAGAGTTTCGCATTAATGCAAAGATCTAAACTTTAACTTTGTTCCGTAAACAAGGAAACCACGTTAGACGCTTTATTGCAGATACGTCCGGCTCTGAATGTTTAACTAATATAGTTGTACTGAAACACGAATTTATGTTCGGCGGGGAAGCGATATTAGCTTGCCTTGTGTTATGTAAAGCTGATTTTAATAATTTAATTCAATGCGGAATTCGAGAGCTTAGACGTAATTTGTTGAAACGGAATATTACGAGGAAGTAGGCGACACTAAAATGCGCCTCCGGATGGAGATTCAAAGAGATGCATGTACTTACTGTTATTTTTGTTTTTTTTTTGTTTTTTCCATTAACTCCCATTAACTAGTACGTTTCTTTCGGCCTTTCATACAAAAATTTTGTAATAATGATAGTGTATGTATTATATTATCAACACAAGCGCTAAAATTGTCTTTAGGTATCCGTCTATTTAAAACACAAGTATTGAGGAATTACGGAGTTGAATTTCATTATTCTATTGAAGTAGTAACTAATCTTTGTTCGTGTCCATAATGGCGTTTGGTTGTACAATACTTTTGTACGCGTGACGTCATTTGGGGTTAAAATGTATGACAAGCTTAACCGTAGATCACACAAATACACAACCCGTTAGATTAGACCCGCTTCACGCATTTTGACGTGTATAGCTTATTGTGAATTGTACATATTTCGAATATTTTGTTGGGTAATAAATAAAATAAAATGAAAATAGTATTTCACAAAAAATTATCACTGTCCGATAATGCATTTTAATTTAATTAACTTAGCTTTTTCATTGCCTTGTTATTTATCTTCAGATGCCTATTTCTATAGTTTGGTATGAATGAAAGACACGGGAGGATAAAACGTAAACGATCGCTGCCATTTTATTTTTTCCTGGTCCTCTATTAAGTAATATTTATTAATAGCTACGGTGTTTTGATTACTAATTCAATTCAAAGACTCGACATTTTTGAAAATTTGAAAATTATTCAATCGATTTCGTTTGATTTTTCATATGACTTTAAATTCATTACATTCAGAAAACGCTAAATGATTCTGCCGAGAAAACAACTTTGTAACTACATTTTTTTTTTAAGTATTTTTATTAAGCTAAGCTAAAACTATTCTCCCTTCTAATGCGTTCGAGGTGAGGGCACACCTCAATCATGATTACAGTGCAATATAAAAGTCCAGTAAGTCAAAACCGTGTGAACGGCTCTGTGTAATTAGGGGCCAGGTCTGCCACGTGCCAATAATTGTTTCCACTAAGATTTATTGGCATGAAATTACATGCCGTGATTCGAACTGTGTACGAAGGAAATTATGCGTAATCATTATAGTCTGGGTTTTGGTTTAGTCATTTTTATTTTTATCATATTTTATTATGTGTATTTTTAATAACTAGACGTCCCGCAGTAGTCGAAATTCGACTATAATTAATTGGAATCGTAAGTTTGTACACTACTATGATTGTATTTTATACTTCTATAATTACAAATTTCGCCAAGACTACAATATAAAAAATATTAACAAACACAAACAATATTTAATCTATTCTCAATTTGACAACAGACGTCAAGAACAAAAGTTTGATAATAAATAGTATGCATGCGTGTGTGCGTCAAATACATGGTATGTAGTGTGTGTAATGTTTTCTTTATAAATTTAATGTATATTTTATGCATTATTTTAAAACAATATTAGCATTGTGTACTTTATTCTCTATAAGTGTGGAAAATTTCATACTCCTCCGTCCACGCAATTTTCGTAAAAAGGGATACAAAATTTTTGCTTCACGTATTAATATATACATTTTAATGATTTAAATAGCTCAGCTTCCACCGATTGATAAATGAAACATAGCTCTGTTCTAACTGCATACAAATTTGAGTTAACTTTTACGCTGTCGAGAACGTTAAAACCCTCACTCAGCACACGAGTCACGTTTTCTTGTGACTCGTTAATGGCTACTCGCGCGCCACCTATTTATTATACGTTGACGGTACTATCACTGAAACCTACACTGGAACGCAAAGAACCACAATCACAACCGAATGAATATGTCCGGTATTTGTAAATAACAGACATGCAAACAATGTTTTTTTTTATTTTAAAATTATCTTTTGCATTCAGAAAGAATCTCGTGGGATAATTGTTCTTGAAACACTTCTATTAGCTTTCTTTGTATGTATGTTTGTTTGTTTATATGTAACTGAATCTATAATGTCATTTGCCCCGGCTTCAAGACGTCCTATTAATTTGATAATTTGCGGACGCATCAAGGACCGATGGCAAAACAATAATATTATATGTAGGTATGTTCGCTCTAATATCCTGACCTCTGTCAGAAGAATAAAAGAATAAATAAAGATCAACTAGATTGTTAGTTCGGTTTGCTATTTACGCGTGTTTGTTCTTAAACTACATGTATTTTATCATACGTTTGTTACTGATGCCCATAGTCCAAGAGATGATGATGTGATGAGAAGATGTTGAATGTTTATCTATTACTATTGACTATTAAAATGGTGATAATTGTGACAAATGTATGCTTGCTGTGTTGTACCATCGATTGTATTCTCATCTGGAACATTTCGATTTAGAACTGATTTTACGTTATTGAAACAAAAAAATCATTTAACGACACCAACAATTTGAAAACATGTTTTTCGGCAGTAAAAACATAAACAATAAAAAGCAACGAACAAATTGTGTAAATTATGTATTAAATTAGTAATTATATAACTCAAAGATTATTTTCGTCTAAATGACAAGTATCTTGTTGCCATATTACTAGAGATGCGACGAAGGGTTCGTCGAGTAAACTAACCCATAGACACAGTCCACGGAGTTTCTCGCCGGATCTTCTCAGTGTGTCGCGTTTCCGATCCGGTGGTATATTCTGCGAAGCACTGCTCTTGCTAAGGCCAGAGTTAACAACGTCATCAGGTTAGAGCCCCGTGAGCTCACCTAGGTGAGCTCACGGGGCTCGATTCATCGAACGACTAGTCGTTCGATGAATCTAGTATGACCCCTCGCGGTCATTAGAATAAATAGGCAAAAAAATAGATGTTGCTAATAAAGTCACGTGCAAGGTCGTGACGCAATTTACGTTTAACGTAGTCTTTATGACGTCATACCGCGCCACACGACCGCGTCACGATATTGTATATAGAGGGTGTTGTTTTATTATCTGCTTGAACAATACTTTATGTTATTGATTAGCAGTCCTTAAAAAATATATATATTATATTCATTGTTTTCGTTTTTTATATCGATTTTTTTTTTCAGTACACCTGTTTCCCTGATCTTCTAACCAGCGCCGGGCGTCAGGAAATACTCCAAAAGGTAATGTATCGTTACGACCTGTTTGTGTTTGTGTAAATAGTTAGAAAAAAAAATGCTTTTATACGATTTCAGTTTGTAAGTAGTTTATTATTTCTTTGCAAACAAAATGACAAATTTCTATGTTTTTTTTTAAATAAATAATATATACCGAAAATTTTTATGTAGCCTATTTTAACTGAGTCAAGTTAATTAATAATCGGACGAAACGCTTATAAATATTGGTACTACAAACATTCAGAGATTTCTGAAAATCTAAACCAATCTAATCCGTAGTCGGCTAAAAAGAATGCGTTTCTCACGGTATCAAAACTGTTTGTTGTAGCGGTCTATACAGTATTATCTGTTTAATCGACCCTCTGAGTCAAAATGTTAATAGGCAGGGTAATGTCGAGTGCAGTCACGGTACGGATATATCACGATAAACCGCCCACTGATTCACGTATACAGATCCGAACAAAAACAGTTTCACTGTAAAAAATTGCGCCAAGTCCACGTTTATAAAACTCATCTCAATAACATTTGCACTTTACAAAAAAAAGAAGACTTCAATAGCTTTCATTCTCTACAAAAATATGTGAAATACAAAAAAATACCAAGAAACCGTCATAAAGATGAAAAAATTAAAAAAAAAATGTTGAAAATTTAAAAATAAAAAAATAAAAATTTTATCGTACTTGGCGCGCGTCATTGAGTACCCCAAATTTTTCAGGATAAATGAACATCCTTTCAATGTTTAGAAATTTATAAGTAGGTCAACCTATGAAATGCATAAATGTAATTAATGAATTATTATTTCATAATAAGTTTTACAAAAGTTAAGTAAAATCGACATCTCATACGTATGTTATTTGAATTTTTTTCATTTCCCACTCATCTTTTATGATTTGAACTAAACACCCTCTCGTGTTCGCTTATACAAATACAAGCTACTTACGAGTCGATACGTATGTATACGTTGGCTTCAAAACATTTGAAAAAATTCTCAAAGATGTTTTTCAAAGGGTAGAAAAGAATAATAAAGTTTCAGCTGAATCTAAAGGGGTCGAACGCAAAAGTGGTCGATTTGGCATATAATAGCCCATAGGTATATAGTGAGAGCTGTTGAAAATTACCGTAGTTCTGTCTCAATTTCTCATAAAACGCTAACAAGAGCGAAAAAGATAACCTGGGTAACTTTTTCAGCTTTCACTGTATATTAAAGCAAAATGGTTTTTTTCTCGGGTTGAAATTCTTCCGAAAAATTTTGGGGTACTCAATGACGCGCGCCAAGTACGATAAAATTTTTATTTTTTTATTTTTAAATTTTCAACATTTTTTTTTTAATTTTTTCATCTTTATGACGGTTTCTTGGTATTTTTTTGTATTTCACATATTTTTGTAGAGAATGAAAGCTATTGAAGTCTTCTTTTTTTTGTAAAGTGCAAATGTTATTGAGATGAGTTTTATAAACGTGGACTTGGCGCAATTTTTTACAGTGAAACTGTTTTTGTTCGGATTTCATATCTTTTTGTTAAGTATTATTTTTTGCTCATTTATTACTAATTAAAAATAAATTATAAATATAAAGCTAATGAAACGCTCAATTAATTAGTGTTTTAATGTTAGGTGCCCGACTGGCATGAGACTCTCGGGTTGTCAGTTCCGGTATCGACCGGGGACGCGTGTATTCTGCTTCAAAGTCTGGCGCGCACTAATTGGGGGTGCGAATGATGCAACAGATGCGCGGGCGCGGGTAGCGCGGGGTGGGTCGTCGCGGCACGGACCTGAGTCACATTCTCTTTGGCTGCTGTTGCCCCGCGAAACGGAACGTTGCGTTACATACTCCCCCTCCAAGTTGGGAACGCGTCCCGAGTCCAACTTGGGACTGTTAGTCTGAAGACGCGGCGGCCTTCCTCTTTGCCTCTTTGGCATAATTGGATCCGTACTTGAATTTGACGGAGAGTGGGTTAAATCCGCGGTGTGATACTTGCCGATGACATTGTTTGACAAGTCTGCTATGAAGTACGTTGTAGGACTAACTATTTTTACTACGCGATACGGGCCATCCCGTCGTGGCATGAACTTACGTGTTACACCCCTAGACGCATAAGCAAGCCATAACGAAGGAAATACTCTTCCAGTAGGACTCGGGAGCAAGCCACGGCGGTGGCATCAACAAGTGCGTAGAGTTCTACCCATCTTGTAGCTACATCCTCTACCAGGAGTACCCATCGCTCCCCCTGCTCTCCTTCTGGCAGTGGCCCGAACAAATCGATTGCGAGAAGCTCTCCTCGCTGTTGAAGCACAGGAGTGAGCCTATACGGCGGTACCGATATAGGCGGATGATCACCGGTATCAATGTGGTGCTCGGCGTAAAGGGTTGGGGCTCCCCCCACCCTAAAGATGTCTCCATTCTGCTGCAATAAATGTGATAGCTGCTGCCGTTCATCGGAGCCAAGCATAGAACCCTTATCATCACGCAGGAAGTCAGCAGTAGAAGCAAACATGCATGGCTTAGGGCACTCATATTCAATTGGATAGGTAACCCGTTTTCCCGAAAAATGCCAAGTGGATGAAGCAAAGTCAAGCACAATACCTGCCGCCACCAAAAAATCCATGCCAAGCAAAGTTTCATTATTTTGAGCATCTGGAAAAACAGTAAATTCAAGGGTTTCTGACCTTTCGGGACTTATCCTTACTTCTAGAGTAGTGAGCAAAACTCGGCGGGTGCGCGCGGAACCGTCTGCAAGCCTCACCCGACGCCTGGTTTCCTCACACGGATGGTTATGCTTTAACAGCAATTCATAAAGCAACGCACCGGTAACGCTACTCTTAGCTCCCGTATCCAACAAAGCATTACCTCGTATACCTAAAATTTGAACACTTAAAATTGGTCTTAACCTAACCTGGTGCTCAGTAGAGTTACTCTGGGCAACACTTTTCACATTAGAATTAATCGTCGAAAAATGTCCGACGTTTTCCATGGTCACACTATTTTCGTTCATCATGGTCACCCACCCTATCGCGGCCACTTGGTACCTCGGAATAACTATGTTTTGGTTCGGTACCACTCGAGTAACGCATCAGGGGCCTATTCCTAGAACTAATATTATTGTTTATATTATGATTAAGTCTAGAATAATTTTGAAGTCTAACCTTGTTATCAGTACCGAAAAAGCGCGGAGGAAGAATCGCCTTAAAATCGGTAGGATAATAATTATTTTCATTATCAACAAAACATTGTTTACGATTATTAATATAAATGGACGACTTTACGGTGTTTGAAGTGCAAGCTGTATGCAACGAGCTGCCGCGATGAATAGAGTTCACTGAACTTGACAGCTGTGTATTTACTTTACCAATAGGTAAATCGGATGTGACTGATCGGGTCCGTGCAGCGTCGACGGCGTAATAACTTGCGTTACACTTTGTACACTGAGACCGAGTAACACCTTTGGTACCACACCCGTAACACGAGGATACAGCTTGCGTATTTTCGTTGTCGAATTTCGTTTTTGACGCTAATTTTAAACACTCATCACGAATATGTCCGTACTTTTTGCAATAAACACAGAACAGTCTTTTAACAATCGACGTAGATGATACATTATAAGTGTTCGTGTAGCGAGGCGCGGGGACTCGAACGGTGCTCGGCGCAGCGCTGTCGTCGCGTGGCGGGCCGCCAGCCGCGCCCGAGTTGAATATTTTCCGCGGCGTCATCCGCGCGTATGTATGCTGCGAAGTCGAAGCACCGGCGCACAGTGGGTCGATACTGTGATTTTAGTGACTTAGGGACCAACTTTGTTTTTTTATAATTTTTTTTATGTAGATAGATAGAGCTCGTTAATCTCAATAATAATTGTTCTGGGCAAAAATTACAAAAACTTTATAGTTTGGTCAGAAAAATGTGTTTTGTGATTTTTTTGTATGGAGCGGGTCACATTAAATTAAATTCCTGCTAAGTACCGCGAGGTCCCGCTTTGAAACTTTATTTTCCTTATACCTTGTCTAGTCTACTATCATTTGATGCTATGAACATGTGCATAAAGTTGCAACTCTGCCAAATAAATGGATCGAAAAAAATTAATAAATACATAGAATAAAAACCTTTATATTTTTTTTCGTAAGTGCTTTTAAGTTAAATTTGATATGGATTAGTAAGTAAAAGCACGTAGTGATACCCATAATTACATAATACCTAACAACAATACATTTAGTAGGTCTCTAATTAAGCAATCTCTCTAATTATTAAGATAGTTAACATTATTTAATGAGGATAATTAGTTAAGTAGCCATTACTGGGTAGTAGAAAATATAGTAAACATTTGTTTGTCTCTGAAAGTATAAAGTGACCATGTTTATTATATAATATCTAGTGTTCGTTTATTCGTACTACTACTAACATCTCGTGATTGTCGTTGTGATCTTGCTGTTTCCGTAATAATTGATAATTTTGTTAACAATTTAGGATTATTTATGATTTTAAGAGAGCAACTACAGTCGCTGTCTGATAATAAAAAACTCTTTCAATTCCTACAAAATCAAATAAACGTGACCGAAGAGAAAAATGTTGAGCTCCAAAAATTCAGTACGCAATTTTGTTCAAATATAAGTGCAATATGGAAACGAAGTAGTCGCATGTTAGCACAGTTTATAAGAAAAAAATGTGATTGGTTAGAATGTGCAATAAACTGGCCCGAAGGAATGATACCTGAAGCTATCAACACTGCACATGAAAGGCTCGAGATTTCTAATACTGAAGATGTTGAAAATGTACCACCCTCAAATGTACTACAGAAGCCTCGACATCTATTTTTGCACCTCGAAAACCTTTTGAAGAATTGGGATCCAGGCAAAAACGAAGACGCATTGAACAAATTTACCAATCGCTTTCGTTATCCCCGGATGAAATGAAAGCTACTACAATTACTAGTTTGAGAAACACTAGAAATGAAGATGTAGGAGAAATAATGAACCACTTGTCAAATCACCCCGAAGATCTAGAAACAGTTAATGAGTATTTAATTACAAGTAAAGTGAAAAGTAGTACATATTCTCCTGATAAGGCAATATTAGTTTCACTTAAATTAAGTGGCAGTATATAAACCTAAGAGAAGCAGCAAGTGAAAATGGGTCTGATTTATACCCTTCTTAATATAAAATTAAGCAAGAAAAGACCAAACGTTATCCAGGGAAAGACGAGGTAATTATTTCAGAAGAAGGAGCTGCTATTAAAATGCAAGCATTACTAAACTTGGCGCTATATAGGCTTTTAGATGTGATTACTTCGGATTTGGACTCTGCAAGAGAGCTACTGCTTATAAGCAAATAGGCTTTGATAGAGCCCCAGGTCAAAGTAATTATAAACAAAAAACTGAAACAGAGTTTGATGATTCATCTATTTTCATGGTCAGTCTAGTTCCTATAAGGCTTCAGAAATTTGATGGAACAATTGTTTGGGAAAACGACCTCATCAACTTTTTATTGCCGTCCAATAATGTTTAAATTTACAAAAGAAACGCAGTCAACAGTGACAATTATAAAAGCTAGCATAACAGAAGAAATAGAAAGACTTCAGCCATCAAAAATCAAACAAGTTGAAGTTAAGCATCAATTGCACATGATGATGATAGACGGCAAAATAACCTCATATTTTTCAGAAACATTTTCTGCTGTCTGTGATATTTGCAAAGCAAAACCGTCAAAGTTTTTTGGAGTGACTTGCTTATCAAAGAGAAAATAATGAAGAAATATTCCAGTATGGAATGCCATCTTTACATGCCTGGATAAGATGCATGGAGTGCTTACTTCATATCGGTAAATATAATTTTATTACTTCACAATTTTTTCATCGTATGTAGTTTCCTGTGAGATAATTTTTTATATGACACTTTTTTGTTTGCGTCTTATCGTTTGGACTTCAAGAAATGGGGTTGCAAGGGGGGATAACAAAGAAAGAATATCAATCAGAAAGAGCGCTATACAGCAAGCGTTTAAAAAGGAATGCGGTTTACTTATAGATGTTGTCAAGCAAGGAGTAGGAACAACCAATGATGGCAATACTGCCAGAAGATTTTTCAGGGATGCAGAAGAAACAGCCCGCATAACAGGAATACGTAAAGATTTAATAGAGAGGCTTCACGTGATTCTTCACTCTGTTGCATCTGGAGAGCGCGTTTCCAATTTTTCGGAATTTTTTAGATATACTGCAGAATTGTATGTTAATGTATATCCCTGGTATTATATATGCCTTCGAGTATCCATAAATTGTTGGCACATGGCAGTGATATATAATAATGAAGAACTTTGGTGCCATTCGTATAGGTAAACTCTCGGAAGAGGCAGCGGAAGCTCGCAATAAAGATTTTCGGAAATATACAGAGAGATGTTATTCAAGAATGAGAAGTAGAACGTCGACTAATGAGGATATTTTACACAATCTTCTTTCGTCTTCTGACCCAAAGATCGAAAGGTGAAACAAAATATATAATATTTAGAGAGATTGCATAATTAGAGACCTACTAAATGTATTGTTGTTAGGTATTATGTAATTATGGGTATCATTACGTGCTCTTACTTACTAATCCATATCAAATTTAACTTAAAAGCACTTACGAAAAAAAATATAAAGGTTTTTATTCTATGTATTTATTAATTTTTTTCGATCCATTTATTTGGCAGAGTTGCAACTTTATGCACATGTTCATAGCATCAAATGATAGTAGACTAGACAAGGTATAAGGAAAATAAAGTTTCAAAGCGGGACCTCGCGGTACTTAGCAGGAATTTAATTTAATGTGACCCGCTCCATACAAAAAAATCACAAAACACATTTTTCTGACCAAACTATAAAGTTTTTGTAATTTTTACCCAAAACAATTATTATTGAGATTAACGAGCTCTATCTATCTACATAAAAAAATTTATAAAAAAACAAAGTTGGTCCCTAAGTCACTAAAATCATAGAATCGACCCACTGTGCGGCGGGAACTTCGCCTACGGTACTACCCGATGAACGTGGCGTCGCTCGCTGAGGATGATGAATAAATTCAGGCGGACTGGTCTCGTAGATGGAGTCCTCGATATGGCGCGTTTTCTTTAATAACGTGTCGTATGAAGTTATTTCGTCTCTTCTTAATTTTTTACGAACACGACGGTGTAGAAGGCCGTAAAGCATATCAATTTGAACTTTCTCACTAAGGTCACCAGGTGGGAGTCGAGCTAGTAGGGCTCGTGCTCTGGCAACGAAGATCTCCGTCTTCTCTCTTTGTCCTTGCGACATTTTGAAGAGCTCTAAGTAGACTCGATGGGGCGGTCTGCAATCACCGAAAGCGCTTCGTAACGATGATAAAGCGTCGTCCCAGGAAGTGATGCTAGCTTTAACGCCTTGCCACCACACGGCTGCATTTCCGGTTAGTAACATCGATGGCGTGTCCTACGTCAGCACAATCTTTGTATGATTCGACCGCGTCAAGAAAACCGTCGAGTGAGTCGCCGGGCGCTCCGCTGAACCGCGCCGTGCATGACGCGAAGTTCCCAGAATGGTGAGCGGGCGTCGAGGAAGGCGGCGATGTCGGCTCCGACGTCGGTGTTGCTGATGATTCGAGTTGAGTTTTATGCTCAAAAACTCGGTCGAGTAGGCGTTCGAATGCTGCCATTTGACTTTCTTGTAATGACGCCATGTTGTTTGCGGTAAATGTTGGCGTCGGTCCCGCGGTTGAACCAATTTCTTCTTCAACGTCTTGAAAATCGGATTGACGCCGTGACTGACGACGAGTACGTGTCGTAATTACGTAGATTCACTCCGAAATACTAGTTAAAGGGCCCGCGCTTGGGCTGCCAGTTTAATGTTAGGTGCCCGACTGGCATGAGACTCTCGGGTTGTCAGTTCCGGTATCGACCGGGGACGCGTGTATTCCGCTTCAAAGTCTGGCGCGCACTAATTGGGGGTGCGAATGATGCAACAGATGCGCGGGCGCGGGTAGCGCGGGGTGGGTCTTCGCGGCACGGACCTGAGTCACATTCCCTTTGGCTGCTGTTGCCCCGCGAAACGGAACGCTGCGTTACAGTGTAATAATAATCAACATCAACTTTTACAAATTTAAACCGAATTAAATTTTGTTTCAAATGTGAAGGGTAGATGACGCTGTTCTTAATTATTTCAGAATTTAAAATTAAAATCTGAAAACCTTGAAACATCAATCCGCATAAATGTAATTTAAAAACTACAGTAAGAGGCTTAAATAAAAAGCTGAACTTAACTCAGCCTTAATTAGAATTTTCTTCGGAATTCAATAGTAAAGTTCAAGTTATTTTGATGAAATCAAAACCGAAATAATCATAGCATCTTAAACAATCACCTACGAATAAATATTAGTTATTATATTATTTATTATTCGTAGACAATCACAACGGTTTTATAGTTTTGGGAAGGGATTTTTTGTAACGCCATCTCGTAAAGTATTTCGGTATTACATTACAAAACAAAATTGTTTCTCCAACAGTAACAACAGTACTTGCTTCGGCAGTACTTAAACTAAAATACTAACAGTAACAACATTAACGTTATTTAATGTATAAACCGTTCAATAAGAACTGCAAACTATCCCCTTGAAGCTACAGTTTATGTAGGAATAATGACTTTTTGGCGGGAACGTGAGGTGTGAAGTTGTGTGATTTGTTTTAATTTGTCTATTTAGTGTTTCTTCGGGTTTAAATGTGTAATAATAGTGGTTTATTAACTGTTTAATATCTGTGAAAGTGCACAAATGTGGGAAAATTAAACAAAGTCGCTGTACGTAACTTCTCGGTTTCCTCCAAAAAGTCCACTGAGATCTTAGTAAATGACCACCACCATTTTACTAAGATTATATTTCATTCCATATCATCTCATCTCATTTCATTTCATCCCATTTGATTAATGTCTCAAATTAATCATCTTCATTTCATTTCACTCCATAATATCACATTTCATTTCACTCCATAATATCATTTTTCATAAAAATATGAATATAAATTAAAATAAGACATGACCTAAAGGTCTCAGTTACCAGGTCATAAAATCCATTACAAATAGGAATAATTCCAGCGCACCCTGGCGGCCGTAGATTACCATTCTCGAATATTTATAGTCTGTGGCATGTCACTTTTTACATCGAAAAAAGTCAGGATCGAAATTTTTGAGCGAGCCATAGTTTGTGGTGATAAAATTAATAATTTCAAGTAGATTAATTGTTGTAATTGATATAACTAGTTAATATCAGTAAAATAAAGTTGTGAGTGATTGATATAATATACAATTTAGGAACCAGAAGTACCGTAGAATTAAATAAAATTTCGCAACCTCAAAAAACTGTTCTGCTCACAGTAAACACAGTCGGTAGTCTGGCGCTCCGTTTACAACGGGATTTTTGAACGGAACTTGGCGCCAGATTCTACCGAATCTGTGGATATGCAATTTAGGAATCAGAAGTACCGTAGAATTAAATAAAATTTCGCATCCTCAAAAAACCGTTCTGCTTACAGTAAACACAGTCGGTAGTCTGGCGATCCGTTTACAACGAGATTTTTGAACGGAACTTGGCGCCAGATTCTACCGAATCTGTGGATCAAATTAATCATCTTCATTTCATTTCATTCCATAATATCATTTTTCATAAAAATATGAATATAAATTAAAATAAGACATGACTTAAAGGTCTCAGTTACCAGGTCATAAAATCCATTACAAATGTAGGAATAATTCCAGCGCACCCTGGCGGCCGTAGATTACCATGTATTCTCGAATATTTATAGTCTGTGGCATGTCACTTTTTACGTCGAAAAAAAGTCAGGATCGAAATTTTTGAGCGAGCTATAGTTTGTGGTGATAAAATTAATAATTTCAAGTAGATTAATTGTTGTAATTGATATAACTAGTTAATATCAGTAAAATAAAGTTGTGAGCGATTGATATAATGTACAATTTAGGAACCAGAAGTACCGTAAAATTAAATAAAATTTCGCAACCTCAAAAAACCGTTCTGCTTACAGTAAACACAGTGGGTAGTCTGGCGCTCCGTTTACAACGGGATTTTTTAACGGAACTTGGCGCCAGATTCTACCGAATCTGTGAACATTATCAGTGTTCGTGTAGCGAGGCGCGGGGACTCGAACGGTGCTCGGCGCAGCGCTGTCGTCGCGTGGCGGGCCGCCAGCCGCGCCCGAGTTGAATATTTTCCGCGGCGTCATCCGCGCGTATGTATGCTGCGAAGTCGAAGCACCGGCGGGAACTTCGCCTACGGTACTACCCGATGAACGTGGCGTCGCTCGCTGAGGATGATGAATAAATTCAGGCGGACTGGTCTCGTAGATGGAGTCCTCGATATGGCGCGTTTTCTTTAATAACGTGTCGTATGAAGTTATTTCGTCTCTTCTTAATTTTTTACGAACACGACGGTGTAGAAGGCCGTAAAGCATATCAATTTGAACTTTCTCACTAAGGTCACCAGGTGGGAGTCGAGCTAGTAGGGCTCGTGCTCTGGCAACGAAGATCTCCGTCTTCTCTCTTTGTCCTTGCGACATTTTGAAGAGCTCTAAGTAGACTCGATGGGGCGGTCTGCAATCACCGAAAGCGCTTCGTAACGATGATAAAGCGTCGTCCCAGGAAGTGATGCTAGCTTTAACGCCTTGCCACCACACGGCTGCATTTCCGGTTAGTAACATCGATGGCGTGTCCTACGTCAGCACAATCTTTGTATGATTCGACCGCGTCAAGGAAACCGTCGAGTGAGTCGCCGGGCGCTCCGCTGAACCGCGCCGTGCATGACGCGAAGTTCCCAGAATGGTGAGCGGGCGTCGAGGAAGGCGGCGATGTCGGCTCCGACGTCGGTGTTGCTGATGATTCGAGTTGAGTTTTATGCTCAAAAACTCGGTCGAGTAGGCGTTCGAATGCTGCCATTTGACTTTCTTGTAATGACGCCATGTTGTTTGCGGTAAATGTTGGCGTCGGTCCCGCGGTTGAACCAATTTCTTCTTCAACGTCTTGAAAATCGGATTGACGCCGTGACTGACGACGAGTACGTGTCGTAATTACGTAGATTCACTCCGAAATACTAGTTAAAGGGCCCGCGCTTGGGCTGCCAGTTTAATGTTAGGTGCCCGACTGGCATGAGACTCTCGGGTTGTCAGTTCCGGTATCGACCGGGGACGCGTGTATTCCGCTTCAAAGTCTGGCGCGCACTAATTGGGGGTGCGAATGATGCAACAGATGCGCGGGCGCGGGTAGCGCGGGGTGGGTCTTCGCGGCACGGACCTGAGTCACATTCCCTTTGGCTGCTGTTGCCCCGCGAAACGGAACGCTGCGTTACAGTGTAATAATAATCAACATCAACTTTTACAAATTTAAACCGAATTAAATTTTGTTTCAAATGTGAAGGGTAGATGACGCTGTTCTTAATTATTTCAGAATTTAAAATTAAAATCTGAAAGCCTTGAAACATCAATCCGCATAAATGTAATTTAAAAACTACAGTAAGAGGCTTAAATAAAAAGCTGAACTTAACTCAGCCTTAATTAGAATTTTCTTCGGAATTCAATAGTAAAGTTCAAGTTATTTTGATGAAATCAAAACCGAAATAATCATAGCATCTTAAACAATCACCTACGAATAAATATTAGTTATTATATTATTTATTATTCGTAGACAATCACAACGGTTTTATAGTTTTGGGAAGGGATTTTTTGTAACGCCATCTCGTAAAGTATTTCGGTATTACATTACAAAACAAAATTGTTTCTCCAACAGTAACAACAGTACTTGCTTCGGCAGTACTTAAACTAAAATACTAACAGTAACAACATTAACGTTATTTAATGTATAAACCGTTCAATAAGAACTGCAAACTATCCCCTTGAAGCTACAGTTTATGTAGGAATAATGACTTTTTGGCGGGAACGTGAGGTGTGAAGTTGTGTGATTTGTTTTAATTTGTCTATTTAGTGTTTCTTCGGGTTTAAATGTGTAATAATAGTGGTTTATTAACTGTTTAATATCTGTGAAAGTGCACAAATGTGGGAAAATTAAACAAAGTCGCTGTACGTAACTTCTCGGTTTCCTCCAAAAAGTCCACTGAGATCTTAGTAAATGACCACCACCATTTTACTAAGATTATATTTCATTCCATATCATCTCATCTCATTTCATTTCATCCCATTTGATTAATGTCTCAAATTAATCATCTTCATTTCATTTCACTCCATAATATCACATTTCATTTCACTCCATAATATCATTTTTCATAAAAATATGAATATAAATTAAAATAAGACATGACCTAAAGGTCTCAGTTACCAGGTCATAAAATCCATTACAAATAGGAATAATTCCAGCGCACCCTGGCGGCCGTAGATTACCATTCTCGAATATTTATAGTCTGTGGCATGTCACTTTGTACATCGAAAAAAGTCAGGATCGAAATTTTTGAGCGAGCCATAGTTTGTGGTGATAAAATTAATAATTTCAAGTAGATTAATTGTTGTAATTGATATAACTAGTTAATATCAGTAAAATAAAGTTGTGAGTGATTGATATAATATATAATTTAGGAACCAGAAGTACCGTAGAATTAAATAAAATTTCGCAACCTCAAAAAACTGTTCTGCTCACAGTAAACACAGTCGGTAGTCTGGCGCTCCGTTTACAACGGGATTTTTGAACGGAACTTGGCGCCAGATTCTACCGAATCTGTGGATAAGCCATCAAGTATTCAAAGTTTGAGTGATTTAAATTAATCTTTAAATAACACTATCTCCGTGATATGGTAGAGTTAACATTTTCTTTTACATTTTGACATTCAACAAGTGTGTTTTTGATGACATCCAAGTTGAAATAAATGATTTTGAATTTGAATTTGAATTTGAATTTGGATATCGTTTATAGCTTTTGCCCACGACTTCGTCCGCGTGGAATAGTTCAAAAATAAATATGCAAAATTAAATGTATATTTTTCAATATTTCTGAGAGATTTTCTTAATATTTGTTTCCATAAGAACCTTGTACAGAGTATTAGAAAACTACAAAAAAAAAATAAGCCAAATCGGTCAAGCCGTTTTCATGTTATGTCGTGACAACGGAAAACGGGTTTCATTTTTATATATATAGATTTGCAAAAGTTCGGTGGTAAGGCTTAAAGTCTAACCGCTTTATTCATATAACTGTTGAGGGTAAACGAGGAACTTTTATCCCTTCTAATAGTACTTGAAGTAAGCTTTTAACGCCAACGCCTAAACACAAAATATCTTTACATTTTGCCATTTATCACAGATAAAATATATGATGTGTGAACCGGTTTTTAAGTAAGTATATTAATTAAATAATAACTTGAGTTGTTGATACCTCCCGTATTCATATCTATTGTTCATCTAATAATCTAACGATGATTCGACAAAATCACCGGTACCTCAAGATTTAAATGAATTATAAAATAATAGCCAGCGACAAGACATCATCTGGCTCCAAATTAAAATTCCCTGTACTATAAGAGGCGTCTTGATGATTTAAGACACTCGATCAAAGAATAAACTGAATTGACATCAAAACAATATAATTATCAACAAATACAATATCAGTAATTGGTATTGTTTATGGGCGATCGCAGCTTTTATTTCAGATTATTTAGTATTTGACTGATGATAATAGGAGTTTTGTAATAAAACTACAATGCACAAATCTGTTAAGAGTTTAAACATCAAAAGCTCAAAATATATTATTTTTGAAATATTTTCAAGAGGTTTGCCATAGGATATATGTATAATTGTAATTAATGAATTAGATACTAAAACACACATGAAAAACATGAATAATCGGGATCAACTCAACCACGAGTATCTGAATCAAATCAAGACACAATACGTTATTAGCATCACATAAAACAACTACTCGCATGAAACATATAAATGATTGGTAACAAATCAACCACGGTTATCTGAATCAGATTAGGAAATATGTTATTGGCACCACAGAATATACCTACATATCTATTTATCTTTCGTTTAGCCCACATACGTACATAAAATACAATACATAAATGTTTAACTTTAAATATAAATATGCAATACTCAAACGAAAAGCAAACAAATATGTTTGCCACACGAACTCTTGCCCGTCGTGGGAATCACACCCACAATCAGTTTCAAAGTACGAACATTAGTACACTGACCTGAATTAGCTAGCCGGCTGCTCGTAGGTCCAAACATCTGATATGGATCTAAAACAAAAAAAGAACAAGTTGATATTGTTTACTGGTGTTAGGGCGCCTTGGGAGCCGACTCTGGTTATCGTCGTAGTACGTCTGACTATACCATTTCTGCCGCGAAGTAGTAAAACGTTCCGATTTCAAAAGTAAATCAAAGAGTAATCGGTAACCACTAAATATCATTAAAACAGTAAGTATATTTTTTTAAAATGTTAAATGTGATTTGGTGTGCAATAAAGTATATTCTCTATCTCGCTCTCTCTCTTTCTCTCTCTATGTTAACTTTGCGATGAAAAAAACAACAATCTTCTTGTAATAATTTGAGTAAAGATTTTGACATTGCACGGTAACTTGGTTTCTCTCGATACACACATTTTTCTATCGTGTGAGAACCAATCACACGTTTATGTGTTAATATGTAGCACCTCTGAAACAGTAATAGAATCATTACGGATGACAACATAATAAATGGAGCTACAGTTTAGTTTAGAACAATATATAAGTTGTTCTTTTTCTAAGTAGTGAAACCCGTTCGGGTATTTTATCATAAGTATTTGTCGTTAGTAATGCGCTGTTACAGGCAACAGTGGGATTTTACAAGTATATGAATTAATATTAATTTAAACTGAATAATGGAAGTACTTAATTGAAATATCTCTACAATCTACCCCATATACATAACACGAGTTAATAAAATTAATTGTCAGACGAAATTTTAAAATTAGTTCATCAAACATTATGCAAGTTTCTGAGATTGAAATATAATTGACCTCTCGCGACGTCGGATACGGTGAAAGATAACCGTTGCCATGGCAACGTTGCCGACAACAGTGTAAACCGAAAAACCCGAGATACGTTGCATAGATTGCATAGCAATTGACTTTAATAAGCCGGTAGTCGGGTGCAAGTAAATTAACATAGATATGGCCTGTCGCGTGGCCTTCACTCCTGGATGCCCCGAATGCTTCGGCTGGCAGGTTCCCATTTGCATGTCGTTGATACGAGATAGTGCAGAAGTGAATGACGAGGCTGTTGTTTAAGTCTTCTATAACATGGTAAGATAATAATGTGAGCTGTAATTTCTTCATGCTTGTCAGTGCTTTCATTTGTGAACATAGCTTAATTTATCTTACGATTAGTTTTACTGTCAAAGCTGTGCTCTTCCAGAACGGTCTGTCGTGTAAGATTATATCGCATTCACCTGCGGTATTTAGGTGACATGCGAAAAACCTTATTATATCTCGTAATGCGAATTAATGCACATCCTAAGACCTATTACGGATATTGATCTATAAAATAAACGTATATGTATTAATTCTCGGTTTTTTTTTTGGATAGGTGGGTGGACGAGTTCACTACTGCATCATTGCGCCATTTTGAGAAGGCGGCACATGGGAACCCTCTTGTCGTGGCCGTTGGAAACTACATACCCGATCCTGTAGACCGAATGGTAAACAGTCGCCGTCGCCCAAAGCACGTCATTACGGATCCTCCCGATCCGTTAACGGTGCTTTTAGGCACCACAAGCACTGGTCACCGTCCTCGTCGAACCCGTCGCTTGCGACGAAGGGCTCGACGAGCGAATTAACCCATAGACACAGCCCACTGAGTTTCTCGCCGGATCTTCTCAGTGGGTCGCGTTTCCGATCCGGTGGTAGATTCTGCGAAGCACTACTCTTGCTAGGGTCAGTGTTAGCAACGCTCCGGTTTGAGCCCCCTGAGCTCACCTTCACACATTAGGGTGAAGCTGAAATAGCCTGTCAAGGCTATCAGCAAAGGTAGAAAAAAAAAAAAACGGTCCACCTGGTGTTAAGCGGTTACCGGAGCCCATAGGCATCTACAACGTAAATGCCGCCACCTACCTTGAGATATAAGTTCTAAGGTCTCAGTATAGTTACAACGGCTGCCCCACCCTTCAGACCGAAACGCATTACTGCTTCACGGCAGAAATAGGTGGGGAGGTGGTAGTTACGGCAAGAATTGGCGTAGGTACATTTACGTTATTGTATAATAGCCGGCAAACTTCTTGAGCATTTGTTGACGTAGTGGGGGTAAGTTCGCGCATGGTACACTCACGTGCAAAAACATTACTTACTCTGCGTCATAATGCTATTAAATTATTAAAATCAACATATGTATTTATTTATATATTTATTAGAACATCAACAAAACATATAGGTTAATAATTGTAATAATTTAATCTTGGGGTAAAATAGATATTCCTTCTATTAAGTCAAAACTAGAGCTGTTGCCAGGTCTTGGTTCAGTTGAAGCGAAGCTGGTATTTGTAATTTTTTTTTCGTTATAATAATCTTGACCATCATCATCATCACTGTTTTCATCACACGAGTCGCTATCATCGTGATTAGTCGACATAGGGCTCATCAGTGTAGTTTACAACTCGGTCGATTCGGTCTTCTTTTTTGTCTATAATTAATTATTTTTTGAAGATATTCGATTCGTAGTAATCGAATGTTACTTTTTTCAATTACCAGCTTCCGATTATTTTCTGTTCTTTGTTTCCATCTAAAGCTTAGCTCTTTCATAATACGTCGTAAGCTTCATTCCGAGCCATTAAAATTTATATCTTCTTTAAATTTTTCGAAGCCTTTCTACGGTACGGAGTTTCGCTGCTTGTTATGTAGTTATTATGATTACATCTTTTTATTACAGATATAATGGTAATTACGGTGTTTAAATAAGAAAAGACGAAATTGCGTTTCTTCTAAACAACAAGAAACAACATTTAATGCCCTTTCTTCAATAGTTCTTTAACACACATTTCACAACGTCCATTAACCGAAAAATTATTTAAACAACTATCAATTGTCATATGACAGATTGACATTCAATCATTCATTACATCTCCCCCGCTGAAAAGACAATTGTAAGAGGCAGTGAATGGTTTTACAATTGTTTATCATATCAGATAGACACTGGAGACAACTTTGTTATATGGTAGAGGTTTGATTCTGCTTTTTTGTGTCCGGTGTCAACTTCATAGATCGATTCTGAAATCTTCTTTAGTATTTTGTATGGCCCTGTTCTCAATTCATCCATTTTCTTCCTGTTTAGTTTATTTCCATTCTCCACATAAACACTATCTCCTTCTTCCAATTTATACCCTTCTCTGTACTGGTCAAATATATTTTTATTATAATTGTGAGATTTTATTGTGTTTTCTAAGGCTAATTTTCGATCTCTTCTCAAATCTTCTGTTGTACAACTTGTTTTCAAATGTAGTGGTAGAATACTCACATTTTCACCCTCTAGAAGGTACCTGGGAGCAAACTTTGTAACTGTGTGTTCTGTTTCATTATATTTTTCTACGCATTCTTGTGCGATTGTTGTCCAAGATGTCTTCGTATCGCTTTCGTTTATTTTACATCTTATCTTATTTGTTAGTGTTTGATTTAATCTTTCGTTAAGCCCATTCGAAAAAGGCGCATCAACAGCTGTGAAAACTATTTTGATATTATTATTCTTTAGAAATTCTTTAAATTCTTTTGAATTTATGCCAGGGTATTGGTCTGATAATACCATATTAACGTCATAATTTTTTGTTACCTTTTGCATTAGCTTAATGAAATCATTGGAGCCTTGAGTTTTTGATGTACAAATATAGGCATACCGTGTGAAATGATCCACTAGAAGATGCAAATACCTTTTGGTTGATCGGGATCCTCCAAAGCCCCCAATAGTATCGATGGATACAATTTCAAACGGGTGTGTGGCTGGTCCCAAATGTGACATTAAACCATATTTCGACTTCCTCCTGGACTTGTTTTTAATGCAGGTTTCACACGCATCACACATTTTATTAATGTTTGCTGTAATATTTTTGGCTGAAAAGAATGGTGTTATTTTATTTGTCATCTGGGTTCTTCCAATGTGGCAGTATGTGTCATGGACTTTTTTATTAGAGCTTTGCTAAGTTTTTCTGACAGTATAATCTTATTTCTTCTTTTATTTTTCTTGTAATAAACTTCATTCTCTAATATGTGCTTATTCTTTTCTTTTTGTAGGTCTGGATTTGTTAGCTGGTCATTCTTTATTTCTTGTAGGTCGATTAAATTTACGACCTTTAAAAAATCGTCGTTATTATCATTTGCTTCTAAGACTGGATTTCGGCTTAAGCAGTCCGCTTCTTGATTTGATTTTCCTGGGTTGTATTTAATTTCAAAATTATATTGTGATAGATAATATGTTAAATCATCTAGTTCCTCATCAGTTCGAGCTTTAATGTTCATATTTTCCAGGGGTTTATGATCTGTGTATGCCATAAATTCTTTTCCCATAAGCCAATGTTGCCAGTATTTGACTGCTTCTTTTATCGCCAGACATTCTAAGTATATTGCCTTCTTCTTTTTCTGTGCTTCTGTTAATTTCTTCGAAAAATAAGCAACCGGTTTACTCACGCCGTTTTCATCGTCTTGTTTCAACATTGCTCCAACTCCTTTGATACTAGCATCTGTGTAAATTCTTATCGGTGAATCTGGGTCAAATATTTTTAGGATTGGTTCTGAGCAAAGCAATGCTCTAATTTTATCAAATGCTTCCTGACATTCTGCCGTCCATACAAATTTCACATCTTTCCTTAATAAGTTATGTAATGGATCGAGGATAATTGCACTATGTGGTACAAACTTATGATGAAAATTTACTTTTCCCAAAAACTGCCGTATATTTTTCCTTGTTTCTGGAATTGGGAAGCTTTTGACAGCAGTTAAATAATCTTTCAGAGGTCTAACTGAATTGTCTTCTATTATATGACCCAAGTATTTAGCATGGTGACTTGCAAATGTACATTTTGAAAACTTCAGTCTAAACCCTTCCTTTTGTATTGCTTCCAGTAGTCTCGATATGTGTTGTATATGTTCCTCAAAAGTTTTAGAAAAAATTAAGATGTCGTCAATAAAGTTTACTGCAAAGTTAGATAGTCTGTGTTTTCTTATAATATTGCTCAATATTCTTTGAAAAATCGCTGGTGCAGTCTTTAACCCAAATGGGAGACAAGTCCATTGAAAATGTCCTTCTTGTGTCACAAAAGCAGTCTTATGTCTATCTTGAATTTTCAATGGGATCGACCAAAATGCTGAGTTTATGTCTAATGTAGAATAATACTTACAGTTTACTGTTTTGGTCATTAAGTCCTCTATAAGTGGGAAAGGTTGTGATTGTGGAACTACTATTTTGTTTAAATCTCTGAAATCTATGCATAATCTTGTTTTTTTATCATCTTCTTTCTTATATGCTAGAGTTACAGGAGCAGCAAACGGGCTGTAAGATTCCTCTATCAAATTTTTCTGTAGTAGCTTCGATATTTGACTTTCAATTTCTGTTCTGTCTTCAATTGTGCATCTGTACGGACGCTTATAGCAGTATTTATCTACCATCAAGTCTATATGGGCTTCATAATCCTGCACAGAGCCAACATCATATTTGTCCTTAGCAAAAACAGATTTGTATTTATCTACTAACTTCTCAATTTTTGATTGCTGATATAAATCTAGATGATTTACAGACATTTGAAATTCATCAATGTTTACATGTTCATTGAAATTAATTTCACACAATTTGTTGGTATTTATAGTAGTACCCTTTTTTACTATCTCAGAGTATAGTTCCATCTCTATCTTCTCTTTCTCTTCTATTCTCTCTTTAAATGTTTGTTCTTTATTTTTGTCACCTAGTACATCAGGAATTCCGACATTTGTTACATTATTCTCATTAGAACAATGTTCATTTGAGATTATTCTTTTCTTTTCGGGATATTGGATGATGTTAAGTTCTTCATTTTGTATTAATTTGAATTTTTTTATACAATCCAAACCAATTAAGAAGTCATAGTTAAAATTTTCATTATCCACCACAAAAATATCCATATTTCTTTCAATATTGTAGATTTTTATTTTTAGCGTTACCATACCTTTCGTTTTTTTCTCACCATTAATAGTTTTTAAGTTTACAACTTGCATATCATTTGTCTTCTGTTTCTCTTGTATTTTCAATAATCTTGCATTAATTAAAGAAACATTAGATCCAGAGTCATAGATTCCAGAAACCTTCAAAGTGTCATTTATTTGTAAACTTATTTTTATTAATGGTGGTATTTCTAGTTTTTTGGGTTTTTCTCATTCAGTTCTATTTCCAATTCTGAATTATTTACTGTTTTTACCACAGCTTTTTTATTTTTTTCTTTGAACCAACAGCTGTCCTCTGGGTGGAACCGTTTCCCTTTTTTCTCATTTAAACAGATTGGGCATGGTTTCTTTTCGTCAATATTTTTCCCTTTATTATCTAAATTATATGAGCTGTTCCTTTTTTCATATTTATTTTTCATCACCAGATGTTCCAATTTTCTTATCTCATTGTAAAGGTCTTCCGTTCTTTGTAATGTTTCTTTGTCAATCTTGTCCGCCACATAATTGGGTAAACCAAATGCTATGAGATCAATAATTGTTCCGGTATCCACTGTCTTCCTGACTTCCAACAATAATTTCTCCTTCTTTAAAGCATACTCAAGTAAGGATCCCGATTGATATTTAAAGGCAAGAGCATATCTAGTGGAGGACCATCCTTTGTTCGCAAATGTCTCACAAAAAATTTTCTCCCATTTGCTCCATTCTGATTGTACTGTAAGCTTCATCAGCATACAACTGTACCAATCTACACTAGCATTTTCTAAGAAGTTCTTCAAAATTTCAATTTTTTGTTTATCCTCGTTTATTTGAAAACGTTCACATTCTTTATTAAAATCTTTGATCCACTGTAATGCATTTGAATTACGGCCGTTGAATTTTTCTATAATAAAATCCTTTGCAATTTTCCCTAAATTTTGTTTTTCTGGTTTCTGCTGTTTTTGTTCTTGTAGTTTTTCTAACAGTTTTTCAAGCATGTGATTAGAATCACTAGATGTCGATTCATAACTAACAGGTTGTTCTGAAATCTCTTCCAAATAACAATCATTGAATTGCAAATTTTGTTCTTCATCCAAATATGTTTTTGAAATTTCCTCCGTCACATTTATCCATATTTTCCTCGTTTGATGCCTTTTTACTAAAGAGTTTTTTACTCTGGTGTAGTTAGGAGTAGTTGTGATCACCTTATGAAAATTTAAGGGTTGATATTCGACTGGAATTCCAAAAACTTGTCCACTTGGTGTAGCAATGGAAGTTATGCATATGACGTTTGTTTTTCCATCCGCCATTGATTTCATTGTAAAATCAAATCTTAATTTCTCCATTTTCTCAATATATTAGCAAAAATGTTGTTTTATAATGGTAATTACGGTGTTTAAATAAGAAAAGACGAAATTGCGTTTCTTCTAAACAACAAGAAACAACATTTAATGCCCTTTCTTCAATAATTCTTTAACACACATTTCACAACGTCCATTAACCGAAAAATTATTTAAACAACTATCAATTGTCATATGACAGATTGACATTCAATCATTCATTACACAGATAGAACGAAACTATCCATTCCGCTAACTTTCTTCTTCCCTGATCTTTTCTTACCCGGAGTCCGAAACACGGCGAGCAAGCCAGAGCCTTTAGCTTCCTTAATAATGCACCTAACAGTACTCACTGATGGTTTTGTTACTTCCGAAGTCTGTTTTAATTTTTCCATATCATTCTTCCCCTGTTTTATAATGAAGCAATATACGTCGTCACAATTTTTCTACCCTTTCTTTTGAATACTACACCGGTTTGTCGCGGGATAGTGTATGTTTTATAAAAAATCAACAAACACTCAACAAATAGCAATGGCAACAAAGTCCACAAGTAATTATAACAAATAACTTAACGATTAATAACGATAAACTTTCCACTGTACGCAAGCGTACTTTTGGGAGCAAGCGGAATGAGGGCGCGGTGCGGGGCGCAAGGTTCGACTGATCTACCAATAAAGCGCTCGATACGATTTCCCCTGCCGTCGCGCCTCACCCTCACCACCAAAGTGATCTAAAATTCGGTTCTGCGCAGTCAAGGTCATTTGCTCAAGAAGTTTGCCGGTTACTATACCTAGTTGTTGATATCGGATGGCGGATAGCGGGCCGGACGGTGCGGTATCCTAGAGTGTGCGATAACAAATATATCCAACTATACTCGCGCTATTTTGGTCCACTCGCAGAATCTGTCAGTCTTCGAACTGTATCAGAATCTATATATAAATACGTGAAGCATAAACTTTGTACCCCTTTTTACGAAAATTGCGCGGACGGAGAAGTATGAAATTTCCCACATTTATAGAGAATATAGAGAAGAGCAGAATGTTAATATTTTTTTAAATTATGCATAGAATATACATTAAATCAATAAAAAAAAACATTACACACACTACCGTGTATTTGACACACACGCGCATGCATACTATTTGTTTATTGTCAAACTTTTCTTATTGCTTATAGTCATGTGGTCAAATTGAGAATAGATTCTCTTATTTGTCTATAGTGCAGTCTTGCCGAAATCTGTGATTATAGAAGTATAATAGTCTCTGAATATAGAATGTTGTTAGTGTTTAATTATAGTCGAATTTCGACTGCCGCGGGACCACTAGTAAAAATAAATCAATAGAATTCGAAAATATCCGTAACGGACGATCCTAAAATAAAAAAATAAAAAAAACGCAACAATAAAAGTACTCATAAAAATGGTCCCTCTTGAAAACTTTCCATAGTTGTTATGCAAATTACACTCGTAATTCTTGAACTACATTCATATTGAAACAAAGGGCCGACCCTAACGGCATTCGTCGCCTTTGTTAATGTTTTAATATGATAAAGTTATAACTGTTAACTACACTGTGCTCGAATATGGGGAGGTCGTTATTAATAACAGCTAAAGCACACTTAATTGGTCGCGCTCGAGAGTTCTTAGCTGAGAGACTAATTGCGGGCTCATAGAACAAAAATGAGATGTAGAAACAGTGAGAGCCAAGAGTGATTCTTGTTTTCTTCTTCTTCTTCTTAGACGCAAACTTCATTGCTGGAGGTCGTGTCTTTGAAAGGCTCTTTCGTAGCTCTTTGCACAATTTCATTCGGTTTTCGGCTTCTCTCAGGGCGGTCGTAACAGAGAGTCCGGTGAGTGCGGTTACCTGATCTGATCAACGGCTTGGCGGTCGGCCGGGAGGTCTTCTACCTTGCCCACTAAGGCCACTTTTTCAAGGTTGTCTTGTGGCCGCCGAGCAATGTGACCAAAGTAACCAAGAACCTTTTGGTAGCAAATCGTAGACAGTCTCGTTTCTATGCTTGAGGACACGAGGGAGACTGATGTGCATACTTAAGTACGCCTAAATATATATATATATAAAGAGTTTTTAATTAAGGGCGCTCGAAATAAAATAAAATAAAACCTGTTTAAATGATATTGCCACAATTTTTATTTAATTTCAAAAGGTTATTCGATGACATGATATATGGAATGATAATTTCAGCCAAATGGCCGCCGTGACTTCGTTGTAGGTGGTGTATCCTGGTGGACCAATTCTGTATGACATCTTCGCATAAATGGGGCTCAATTTCACGAAGAGCGAGTTATGTTAGCCACGAGGGCGGCAATAGACTACGGTTTGTCTGCATAGACTAGAGATTTCACGTAGCCCCACAGAAAGTAGTCGAGCGGTGTTAAGTCACACGATCTCCGTGGCCAGTTGATGTCGCCACCACGCGAAATGACGAAGCCTTTGAATTTCTCATCCGGTAAATTTAATGTTTCCCGTCGTGTATGGCAAATGGCGCTATCCTGTTGGAACCACACGTTTGTCAGATCCATATCGTCTATCCTAGGCCTCAAAAAAGTTTGTTATCATCAACCGATTTCGGTCGGCATTGACAGTGAGCGCGGCTGTTTGCGAATGTTCGAAGAAATAATAGCCGATGATACCGCTGGACAAGCGTGTAGCGTTTCATGATATGTCACGACTAAATATGTGTTTATGTCAAATTTGACAGCTATCGCTTTACCAAGATGGCCGCTATGAGCTGTCAAAGTTCACGCGTCCCTATTGAAAAACTCTATACATAACTCTAACATATTTAGATATGAAACATCCAGAAAAAGAGCAATAATATAGGTACTTGTTCACCACACGAATATTTGCTCGATGCGGGAAGTGAACCCATGACCCCCAGCAGTTAAGAGCGGTAACTACTGCACCGCCGAGTCAATCTAAGAGAAATAACATTTTTCTATATTTTGTTTTTTATTCTTTATTGAAAATTTGGAAACGGATCTGTCTTCAAATCGTTTTTATTGAAAACAAGCTTACTAATAACTTATTGATAAATTTATAATTCGCCAAACGCTACTAAACAAAAAAGAAAATCAATTAACAAAGAGAGATTGAAGAGATACCTATTTTGTTTTTCCTCAATCTATTTAGATACTTTTTTAAATTCTATATCTAAAATTATTTATCTATATTGTTTATTTCTATTCTGTATTTATAGTTATGAAATTTATATAATATATAATCATTAATTTAACGCAAGCTTATGATAAGTTGAAATTCATGATTTTGTAAGCCACTCCTATGCGAGGTTTTCCCAAAAAGCCTTGTCATTTACAAATCTTTTTAGCTGCCTCTGAAATAGCGACAAATCGGAAGTACGAGCAGGCCCATCAGAGGCCGTCAAAGCGCCATTTAGAACGATGACTCGAGCCGATGTTGCAAGTCACTTCGGATACCGACTCGGGGTGCCGACTGATTTACGACGAAAAAAATACGAAATGTCAGCCAAAACAAAACAAAATAAATAATAGTTTAAAAAACTAACAAAATACGCTTTTATAGAAAATCCAACTAAAAAATAGAAAATAAATTTTAATAGTTTTGAACTAAAAATAGTGTAAGAAAAAATGATTTTATTGTAAAAAAGCGTGGGGTGCATGGTATCAGTAGTTATAAATATTTTATGAACAGATATGAGTAGAAGGGTTATTTTGATAATATCCTGAACATTTAAACTATACCTATAGTAGAATTATTTTGTCCGTGCAGTTTGGGTCATAAAAAATCGGAGCGATGAAGCGAGTATTTCGCTCTCTGTTCCACTCACGAGCCTTATGGACGGGCATAGTGATGCACATTATTGTTGTCGATAAGCGTTATCGATAGTGTATTTAGTTTTGTCATTTTGTGAGTTAGTGATAAAAATAAAAGAAAGAATCACTAATCGAACACTTACACCACATATCACCGCAGCAAGTTAACGAGAAGGGCAGAAATTAAAACTTTGTAACTTTTCGGGATTTATTCTTATTTCAGTGAAAATTTTTAAACACATTGTTGATAACAACACGTGCAAATATAATTGTGAATAAATTCTGTCGTTTTGATACAAAACAAAGGAGTAGCCATTGTGTCACTAAAGAAATTCAGAGAACGAATGCATAAAAACACATTACTCTTCGACATAATGTATTATAATTTGCAGGTAAGTACAAATGACTCTTAACATAACAATGTCTCACCACCCTTCGTATACCACCCCGCCGCTGTGTACCTACCTTCGATGACTCATTTGTTTTTATCGATAATGGCGTTGCGCCCGCGCAACATGCTCACTGCCCTAGCCGGGCTATGTTTTATGACCCAAACTGCACGGACAAAATAATTCTACTATAGTTCCTATGGAAAATACATCGTGCACCATAGATATATCAATGCGCCTATTGTCAGAATTACACATTTTTTAGGTAATAGATATAAAAATTTCAGTCTAAATGCAATGACCACATGAAAAAGACAAAATGTACCCACATTTTTTTTAAGATTTTTTTTGTTACCGGATTACATAAACAGCACAACAAGAACGCTGCCGTACACTATGAGACGTTGCGTCAAACTCTTGATGATTAGGCATCCCATAATGACTACCCAATACCATAAATAGGAAAGCGTGACTACTGGCAGCCGAAGTATTCAGGACACAGATACCAAATCGGGCTGGAAGACATCACGCTTTACCTCTAGTCTATATAGTATGCTATATGCTATAATTTTTGGAGATTTCTGTTGCTCGTTTTCTAATCAACCCTTTACTCGCCATTAATAGCTACTCGTCGATTACGACGAAGAGTTCGACGAGCTAACCCGCAGACACAGCCCACTGAGTTTTTCGCTGGATAAAAACCCGAGGTACTATCGATATAATAGAGAGAGAGAGAGAGAATATACTTAATTACACAATAAACATTTAATAAAACAGTCAACAAGCAGATATATTTGTACAATAGGTGGTCTTATCGCTACAAGCGATCTCTTCCAGACGACCGATTTATTAAAAGATAAACCGAAAAGATAAAGAAACAGCGGGTGTGTTCCTTAATTATTCTTTTAAAGCGGTTTAAGTTGGAGTACTTCTCACTGCAGTTCGCGGTGCATTCCACAATCGAACCAACCGGGATGATGACAATACTTTATGCTAAAGTATTTTGCATACTAAACTATAAAAGAAATACAAACGAATTTATGCTATGTTCCCGCATTTTTTATTTTTATTTTTTATTTATTTATTCCCTATTACACAAGTCGATCGTAACAAGTCAGTCTGACACGAAATTCGCGATCAGAATAAAAAAATATTCACAACAACAGTTAAATCGAGGGTAACTAACTAGCCGCTCGTAGGGGCGAGGCGCGATATAATCGAGATGATTATGATTTATTATCAGATTCGGTTCAGGGGCGAACCTTGGCGAATTTAGCCGAGAGGGATTTTCATTAGAACCTTTTACGAAGGCTTGATTCTAAATTGAATCAAATATTTTCAAATAGTTTTCGAACAAAATTCTTAAAGTGAATTTGAATTAATGAAATGTATAATTTTATTCGGTACTAATATCCACCCGTTTATTTGAAATCTATATGTTAATATGTGAAGCAAAAAATTTGCACCTCTTTCTAAAAAAAATTGTGCAGACGGAGGAGTATGAAATTACCTAAACTTATAGAGAATATAGAGAAGAATGGAGAATCTTAATTTTTTTTAATTATGGATAAAAAATACATTAAATCAATAAAAAAACATTACACACACTACCATATATTTGACCCAACACCACATATATTATGTATTACTCTTTGTTTATTGTCAAACTTTTGTTATTGTTTAAAGTCTGTGGTCAAATTGAGAATAGCTTAATATTGTTTGTCCTTAATATTATTTGTCTATAGTGCAGTCTGGGCGAAATCTGTGATTCTAGAAGTATAATAGTTTTTGACAATAGATCCATAATAATGTTCAAACTTATAATTTCAATTAATTATAGTCGAATTTCGACCACTGGGGGACCACTAGTTTTATTAACATCACGACTTTGGTACCGCATTACCTGCCACAAGAACGGTTATCGTTTATATCACTTTAAATATCCCACGTCACCTAGCCATACCCTTATTTTTGAAGCAGTGTTCCATCAAACTATACAATTTTATTGATACCTTTAACATTATATATTACATCTAGAGGCCCATAGAGAAAAATAAATGCATGACAAAATCTAACCAGCTCAAATTAGAATCATATTTTGTTGCTGTTTACGCTCTAAAATTTCAGTTTCGTAATGAAATTCAGGTGATCAACTCAATGTCTGAATATCCTTGTTTACACGCAATTCCAACAGTCAAGAGCCCGAAAAAAGTCAGCCAGTGCGCTCAGGATAATGTCAGAGTAACACCCCTAAATAGCAGCAAAGAGACGCATTCTCTCTAGCTTTGAAATTTTTCATTACCACACAGCGTTAAATTGTCCAAGTTAACATATATATCTACAAGACTTAGATAGTAAAAGTCGTAGTCACCCCCGCGATACATTCACCTGAACTCCCGAAAATTAAGTTATAGCCGTTAGCGAAATAGAATTGTCGAAAGTGATTACATTTTCGATTTGCGATCGAAATTGGTGGGAGGTCGTCCCGTCATGAGTTATTGAAACATCTGATACGATTGTTTTTATTCAATTTGACGTTTTGTGTCCTTGTTATTGGACGTTTTTCGTTTTGTTCGGAATCATTACTGCGGAAGCGTTGCTTGTTGGTCCCAGAATCGTTTGTTTTTTGTTCGTTGTTGTTCATTGAATATCTGTCGAACCACGATAAAAGATTACATTAATATGAGCAAGTCTTAAGATATTGTCGTGTTAATTAGATATGTAGATACAACAATAACCCAGCATCTCTTCGCAGCCCCCTGAGTTTCTCGCCGGATCTTCTCAGTGGGTCGCGCTTCCGATCCGATGGTAGATTCTGTGAAGCACTGCTCTTGCTAGGGTCAGTGTTAGCAACACTCCGGTTAGAGCCCCGTGAGCTCACCTACACACGTTAGGGTGAAACTGAAATAGCCTCTCAAGGCTATCAGCATAGGAAAAAAAATCTTTTCACAGTTTGAAATAAAACTAGTCTGTATATTAAATATCCAACTTCTGAACTGGATAAATTGTGTGCATTTTGTAAATATTTTCACAATTAACGCTTTGCTAACATGTAAGTTAGGTGTTAAAAACACTACACATTTACTAATAGATTATAAATATGCCACATGACCTTTAAGCCCGAATGCATGCTATAAAGCTTGCTGCAAAGCCGTTTATCAACGTAAAGCATTTTTAGAAATGTGTTTACGTACCGCGCTAATCTTTAAATAAACAGTTACAAATAATTAAGTACTTTTTGTCAGATGATTTTCTTTTTATTGCTTAAATCTTGGCGAGCTTAAGGCCTATTAATATTATTATCTGTTAATCTTTTATTTCAAAATTAAATTAAATCTAAACCTTCAATTGTCTGTGATTGCTGTCGAATTTTCATCATTAACTATTTAACTAGATGATGACCGAGCTTTATTCGTTTTTTTTTTGATAACGCCATCTTGTTGTGTCTTTAAAGCGGTTAGTTGCCCTCAATTAAGAAAAATAGTATTATTATTCGCCAATAGATGTCGGGAAGAGTTGATTATTGAAAACACGAATAAAACAACATTTTCTGAAAATAAATCGTAGTTCGATTTATCGCCCCCGAAATCCCCTGTATACCAAATTTTATGCCAATCGTTGGAGCCGTTTCAGAGATTCAGATTATACATAATTGCTCGTTTAAAGGTATAAGATACACTAGTGTACTACCTAACTATAACTAGTAAATAATTTGAATAGGCAGCAGGACGAAAACTAGTATAAATTAGTGACTTCTAAGAATAAACTTTCGCTTTTTCATAGTATATATATTTTACCGTAGAGCCATTTACAAGAAGCCATTTGAGGAGTGTCAATGCTAAACACTATCTTAGTAAGCATAGTACCAGACCATAAATTTGAGAATAGTGGCACAATAAAATTTTATATGAGGGTGGTTTGTTTGTAATGTGAATGTGTTGTGGACAGAGTTCCCGGGGACGTCGAGCAAATATTGCGATCCGAAACTACGAAATATTGGATATCCTATGAAAATACTAGCTTTCTGAACTGGTATGTATATGACAATGCTGTGATTGCTTGACTTTTACAGTAACCTTAGCACCCAGCAACCTTACTATGTGTTATCAGGTTTACATAATACATAATTTAAGTAGTAAAGACGTACTCGAACAGCAACTAAAATGTTGCTGTTTTATAAAAATGTCGTTGCCGCAATACAATGTAAAAAAAATATCGTTGAAAAAAGAATAGTTTTCGTCATGTCGGTTGAGAATAAGAGTATGACAGAGTGATATTCTGGCCATTAACAGATTTTATTAAGGCCGCTTAATAGATACATTCATTTTTAATGGTGGTAGGAGTTCTTGTGAGTCTGCACGGGTAGGTACTACCACCCTGCCTATTCCTTTCGTGAAGCAGTAATGTGTTTCGGTTTGAAGGGCAGGGCAGTCATTGTAACTATACTGAGACCTTAGAACTTAGATCTCATGGTGTGTGGCGGTATTTACATTGTAGATGTCTATGGAGTCCAGTAACCATTTAATACAAGGTGGGCTGTGAGCCCGTCCACCCATCTAAGCAATAAAATACTTCAAAATAGGCTCAGACTCTTGAAGAAGTTAGGAAGTATCTGAGAAGGAGGACCGAAACACAACGCACACGGCACAGCATGTTTTACGAGTATACATGTTTAATTATTAAAACTAAAACAATGTTTATAGGATGAGATCTGTGTGTTGGTATCAAGCGGTATGTCAATAGATAATAACAATTTATTCTAAGGAGATACGAAAAAATGTAGCATGCAATTATAATCAAGTCAACTTTTACCAAAAAGTCATACAATTCCTTATACATAATGCTATAATTGTTTAACTATGTCTTTGTCATTAGCAATGTCCATAAACTACGCTCAAACTAGCCAGCTAGGCCGTGATATCGTTTTCTTGTACCACAATAACATTAAATGAGAACTACATTCGGAGGGAATCATCAAATTTCCGATAGATAATCAATACAGCTGAACATGGAGTAAGCAAACTCGGTTCTCCACTAATGACAAATGAACTGACACAGACCACATACGAATTATTTGATTTGGGATTTAGATCGAACGAGCTCACGGCCCGCTTGTTGTAAAATGGTTGCTGGATCCCATGGACATCACGAACCAATCTTGGGATGAGGTGAGGTGAAAGTCTCAATCGCATAGCTTATTAACTGTCCCATTCTTCTACCCGGAATGCATGACGTCTGGCGGCAGAAATAGGCTATTTAATGGTACCTACCCGTATTGTCTTATAATACGCCCAACTCCGGTAAAATTTCAATATTAATACGAATGAAATGAGTATAATTAGTTTCGAGTTCTTTTAAGAAATCATTCTAATATGCTTTCGAGTTTTAATTCTAGTAAGGTTTTACTAAATTTTTTACATTATCACTTAGTTTCGTTACTTCTTTTGGACATAGGTACTAGAAAATAAAGGCGAGTGAGTTTACGAGTATATTATTATTTTAAGATCTACCACTCCCCAAACTATCAAGAATCGATTACGGCATCGGAAAGCTCTTCAATTGTTTGCGGCTAACTAAATCAGGTAACAGCCAACACTCAAAGCGAAACCCCTTGACGACTGATTGGCGCACACCATAACACTGTTCGCCTTTTCTGTTGTAATTACGTGCTGTTCTCAACACTAATGTCTGCCGACGGGCTTTTCCGAGAATCACGTACGAATACAATCTTTAACGAGAGGGCATAAAGCATAAATTAGCTTGGCGAGGAAACCCGAAATCATTTTTCACCGGGATGTTTTGTTACCGGAAAAAAAGCTTTATTGAGATTAAGATAAAGTAGTATTTTGTGTGTGACGTTACAAGTTTAGGGTGTTGGACTGAAGGAGTTAATGCGTGCTGTACAAAGGCCCAAATCACTGCGACGTGTAGCGTCAAAGAGCGAATTTGTATTCCAATTACGTCGCCCGAACTATGACGACGGTCCGTTCTGTTCGTTTTTTTATATAGTGTTTTATACTTTTTTTACACTTAAAGTTCAATGACACTTTGAATGGCCAATGGCTGTGGTGAACATTATAATAGTTTATGACCTCAATAGGGTAGTTTTATGACTGGGCCTAGAAATTAATAGGGATAAGACAGAAGGTAATCGGATCAAGAGCCATTGTGATAGGTCCCTCATATGGTAAATCTACGAATTGATGAAGGCTGCGAGAATCCACTGGATTCAGACAGCACAGAGCCGTCTCTGTTGCAAGTCTTGCAGGAGGACTTTGTCGAGCAGTGGTGCTGATGCTAATATTTAAAATAATTTGATGCACTTGATCAGCATCAAGTAACATCAGCTATAGCTTAAAATACTTAGATGTACGGCTATCTAACTATTTGGGCATTAGTTGTACTTGCGTGCAATATATGTTCCGTGAGGAGTCTCTTAGGAAATATTTGAAATATCTCACCATTTATTCATAAGCATTGCCCCATTTGCCACGTTTCAGGTGGTAGGAACTCTTGTGAGTCCGCGCGGGTAGGTACCACCACCCCGCCTATTTCTGTCGTAAAGCAGTAATGCGTTTCGGTTTGAAGGGTGGGGCAGCCATTGTAACTATACTTGAGACCTTAGAACTTATGTCTCAAGATGGGTGGCGCATTTACATTATATTGGCGTAGATGTCTATGGGTTTCAGTAACCATTTAACACCAGGTGGGCTGTGAGCTTGTCCACCCATCTAAGCAATAAAAAAGGCCTTTTAGCTACGCACTGAGTGAGCGATTTTCAACCATTGACCAAAAGCGAGGTTGTTCTGCCTTCGAAGACATTTGTTGGTTTGGACGATAAATGATTTACATTAATTGAGTATCGTAAAACGCATTATCAAACGATCATTATCATTAAATACTCTTAGGGTTGGGAATCTATATCTATACTAATATTATAAAGAGGAAAGATTTGTTTGTTTGTTTGTTTCGAATAGGCTCCGAAACTACTGGACCGATTTGAAAAATTCTTTTTCCATTAGAAGCCGACATTGTCCCTGATGAGCATGGGCTACTTTTTTTAAATTTTTTTTTATTTTATTTTTTTGGTTTCATGTGTGTTTTAAAGTTTCCGAAGCGAAGCGAGGGCGGGTCGCTAGTGTTAATTAATTTTCAAATTTAAAAAAACTGCAATAGTCAAATTAGGAAATACGTATCTTGCTGTATGAGATTGTTTCAGCATAGCGAAAACTTCTCGAAATAATGTTCCTGAGACGAACTCTATTCAATGCAAGTCCATAAAATAATAATAAAAGGATAATTAATCGATTTCAGTGCATTACCGACCGGCCCCTACAGGTCGTTAGTGCAATTCTATCGCCCCTTTAGCATTAGCCGTTTGATTGCGATGCGCTGGTTCCAGGGCTGTTGGTTCGATTTACTCTCAACTATTTATTTCATTCATATCTATATAACTTTAATAAAAAAGTATTTGGATGCTTTTACCTCTGATTTCGACAATAATCAAAGTCTTATAAACACTGTAATCTGTGATTAATACATAATTGGAATCTCAGTTGTCCTAACTACAAAACATATGAAATTTCTATTAATTAAAAGTGATTTATTATTAATAAAATAAAATGTTAGATTTTAAATTCGAAATAAAAATGTTCTGTGACGGCGACAGCCCTACGAATGGAAGTACCGAGATATTGGGGAATCACAGTTACGGATTCAATAACGCTCGCCCTGCAGATATATTTTGATGTTGCTATTTGTTAAGACATACGATTATGGGTCGGTAATTGTTTTGTAAGATCAATCGGCGAGGGAATTATTGATGGTCGTTTTTTATTTTTATTTTTTCTATCTTGATTTGGGTCCGATGATTGGTGTAAAATTGTACTGAACTATCAGTATACTGTTAAATTGTTAACGTGATTTCACGATAACTGCTCTTTCAAGTTTTTTTTTAGATTTTTTAATTTACCTTACAGTACTGAACTGAACGTTTTTGATAGGCTTCCTGTAGTCATCGCAGTTTAAAAAAGTCGGTTTTAATTTAATGTTTTTCATACTTATTTTTTTATTGCCCCTATAGGCAGATTTCTATACGGCCTATCTGATGGTGAGTGGTTACCGTCGCCCATGTAAGCAAGTCAGGAGCAGAGCCAAGCCGCTGCCTACCGTTAAGTACTCTGAATTACATGGAAGTCGTTTGTCGATTACTAAGAACAATTCTTTTTTTAAGATTAATATCTCAGCATTGTTGCAATACCCAATACGGTTTTTTTATTGCTTAGATGGGTGGACGAGCTCATAGCCTACCTGGTATTAAGTGGTTACTGGAGCCCATAGATATCTACAACGTAAATGCGCACCCACCTTGAGATATCAGTTCTAAGGTCTCAGTATAGTTACAACGGCTGCGTCACCCTTCAAACTGAAACGCATTACCGCTTCACGACAGAAAGAGGCAGGCCGGTGGTACCTACCTGTGCGGACTCACAAGAGGTCCGACCACCAGTAAAAAACATAGATACATCGATATTACTCATAGGGTGTTCCGAATATTGAAATGTCTAGTTACGGTATTACAGCTACTTCAGTCATCTTTTGATCTTACAAGCGTACTACAGAGTAACATATAAAATCCGTATACCATGAAAGGAAAACAAAGAATTCACACCAATACAAACGATCAAAGCAATCAGTTCCCTACAAAGGCAGACAGTAGCTACGGTAGACGTTCGCATAGAACAACATTTAGATTTAGTTTACGACTTTTACCCCTGTTTGCATGCCGGCGTTGTTTTAGCGGCCGCAGTTGTTTGGCCGGGCGCGACCCATTCGGCAAACAGTTTTTAGGCCAGAATAAACGGCTATTTTTTTGCGTGTCACCAGTGTCACGCCAGAAATTGGAATTTGAGATTCGGCGTGATCACAGTCAATATTGTGTCACTAGTTGTTTTTTTGTTTCAATTTTCACCATTGTATTTGTCTTTTTGTCCATTGAATTTTATAGGCAAAAGTCGCTAAACACATTTTTTTTTATTGCTTATATGGGTGGACGAGCTTACAGCCCACCTGGGGCTTAGTGGTTACTGGAGCCCATAGACATCCACAACGTAAATGCGCCACCCACCTTGAAATATAAGTTCTAAGGTCTCAAGTATAGTTACAACGGCTGCCCCACCCTTCAAATTGTCAAAATTGTCTTTTTTACTTCTAATCAGCGACATTTTTGGCAAATGCTTTAAAGGTCTATTTTAAATCTATATATATAAAAATGAATTGCTGTTCGTTAGTCTCGCTAAAACTCGAGAACGGCTGGACCGATTTGGCTAATTTTGGTCTTGAATTATTTGTGGAAGTCCAGAGAAGGTTTAAAATGTAGATAAATATGAAAATGCTCGGATATAAAAAAAATCACGATTTTGTTTTCCTTTTGTTTCTGTTAAGTTTATTTCGTACAATAGTTTAGGTCTTTCATTTATCGATTGAGGCACTACGAAATCTGCCGGGTCAGCTAGTATTTAATAATTCTTAAAATTTCCGTTTTGTATCGTCGACGAGCGATCCTCGTTTTCATGTAATCACAATGCAATTTATGTACTTTTCATTCGGTTCGCATTCACCTAACGACGTTCGTGCCCGTAATAATGGGAATGCTACGTCATAATTTTGAAATTTAGAACGCATTCCCGCTTTAGAAAGTATGTCACGTACACAAAATACACAGTAACAAGATATCGGTACGTAAATTCCCCCCCTGAGGTATTTCATCGATAAGACATTGCATGTTCGACTACCGTTCAGTTGCGTTTTACAATTTGCCTCCTTACGAAAGGCGCCTTACGTCATTGCTTTAGGCGCCTTTTGCCCGATAAAGGCACGTTTTGTTTGTGCCGCAACTGAGGCGACATAAATTCTTACATTTCCTTACATTGAAGTGTAAATGCTCAATCAGTGTTTGACAGAATGGCGAGTGTTTACGTGATATTGTTTCACGTGCTTTGTTTCGGGTGTTATATTAGTATTTCTTTTGTTATTCAAAGATTTTAGAACGCGTCGGCCATTTTGGCAGTGCCGTGTCGTGAGAATAATGTTTTAGCATTAAGTGTTGTGATTGCCAAATTGTTGTTTCAAATATACAACGAGATTAAAAAGCGTTTAAATCTTACATATAACGGTGAGGTATTGAAGGTTTAACTTTGAGACACGATTTCGTAGTTGATCGGAGTCTGAAGTTTCAATTGTAATCTATTAGAACTGTAGCTTGGCGCCTTCGATAATTTATTTCATAACGGCGTTATCAATCCTTACGAGCTCACAAAACTGCGAACAGTAGTCAAAATATTAATGTAATTTTTTTAGAAGCGTGAAAGGAGTAATAACCCTGTATTCCGGTAAAGGGCCGGACAAACGTTTAGTCTTAGTTAAAATTGGTCAGTTCTTGAAGTGTCAGTAGGCAGACTACATTGCTGGGAGATCAGATGGCAGCGGAAAACGCAGTGTCAGTAGTTCTCTTACAAGGTAGATCGACGTCCTGCTAAAGGTCGCAGGAACCTGCAGGTTACGGGCTGTCCAAGACCGGTCTTTGTAGTGAACTTGTGGTTATACTGGTGGTAGGACCTCTTGTGAGTCCGCACGGCTAGGTACCACCGCCTTGCTTATTTCTGCCGTGAAGCAGTAATGCGTTTCGATTTAAAGGGTGGGGCAGCCTGTGTAACTATACTGAGACCTTAGAACTTATATCTCAAGGTGAGTGGCGGCATTTACGTTGTAGATGTCTATGGGCTCCAGTAACTACTTAATACCAGGTGGGCTGTGAGCTTGTCCACACATTTAAGCAATAAAAAAAAACCTAGGAGAAGGCCTATGTCTAGCAGTGGACGTCTATGATCTGTTCTAACTATCTCAAACAGTTGGCTCAGATTCGGTATTCTTCCGTCCTAAATAATCGTTGCTTATGAATGTTGTTAAAGTGCCACGTCATTTGAACCGCAAAAGTCACACATGACCACAGAGCGTGTAGCTATAACGTTTTGAGGGCGATTGCGGGGTCGGAGGTAACACGAGCCCGTGTCGCAGGTCGCGTGACGGTCGCACGCGGCTGACACGAATGCAAACAGACCGCACCGACGTTTCTTAATGAAATCGAGATTGACAACGACGATATATCGACTCGATGTTGACATTACAGAGTAGGAATTGTGTTCTTTTGTAAGTAAAATCAGATCGAATAGAATTTCATGTGCTCTATTAGCTTAGAACAGTGGTCGGCAGCCTTGTTAACTAAAATAACCAAGTATAGATAGCACACAATTGGAAATTTACGCAAAAGAACTTTTTTTAAATATATTTTTATATAGCCTTGCGTTTCAAAACAATTGAAGCAAGATAATAAGTTTTTTTTCTCCTGCCTATTCACTGGTAGCCTAAGAGGCTATTCCAGCTACGACGATGAATAATAGTCCGTGTCTGAACTAAAAATTACGCGAATTAATTTGTTTATTTTAATTTATTTGTTTACTTCCAATAGATAGCGAGACTCAACTGACTGCTATACGCTTTCGTTTTAGTATTGTAATAAAACATTAGCACTAAAGTTAAAATAATTTCGGCGTTAAAGTAAAACCAGAAATATTTTATAATTTCGTAACTTTGATTTAAAACCCTATTGGTTATCTCTGTGGTTGTTACAAATAAATACTAAATATTTATTTCTAAAAGGCGTTTCAACTGAATTGTATTTTTTCGACAATCAAACGAACTATAAATTTTCTCGGGAACGCTGAGGGCTCCCGGTTCTTGTTTGCAGTACACGGTCAGTTACCCAGGGCACATAAAAGCTTATTTGTGTCCCGTCCAACCGTTGTGACCAAACATATTCTTTTACATTCCAATGATTTCGAGAGAGGAACAAAGAAATACTATATCAAATAAATTTATTGTGTCCGATTCTTTAACGTTATATTCGTTAGGTATTTAAGAGTTACAGAGTTACGCTAGGTTTTCTCTTTGAAAAACTTTATTTGTTATAGTTAAATCCTGTCGCATTTTGTAATGGTTTTGTCTGGAATTAATATAACTAGTGGTCCCCCGGTAGTCGAAATTCGACTTGATTTAATTGAAATTATAAGTTTGTACACTATTATGATTCTATTGGCAAATTCTATAATCACAAATTTCGCCAAGACTACACTATAGAAAAATATTAATAAAGACAAACAATATTTAATCTATTCTCAATTTTAACACAGACGTCAAGAACAAAAGTTTGACAAAAAATAAATAGTATGCATGCGTCAAATACATGGTAGTGTGTGTAATGTCTTTTTTTTTTGATTTAATGTATTTTTAGGTATACTTTAAAAAAATTATTAGCATTCGGCACTCCTTCTCTATATTCTCTATAAGTGTGGGAAATTTCATACTCCTCCGTCCGCGACATTTTCATAAAGAGGGATACAAAGTTTTTCCTTCACGTATTAATATATAGATAATAATTTTCATTTAGAATCAGTTTTTGTTAAAAAGCTTATGGTTTTTTTGCACAGAGCCTTAATAATTATTCTAAAACATATTTAATCTAAGTCACTTCTCATAACATCAGCTAACGATCAGTGACAGTTTTGCTAAAATTTGTTCAGTTATTTCAGAGATTAGCCAATTTGGAATTAAAATATATTCATATTCAAATGCATTTACTAAAAATCTTTTATATTGAAATTGCACACATTTATTTCAATTTTATTGATTTCTAAAGAAGAAGTCGTAAGATTATTTTTCTTTGTTTAAATGTAATACTCATTAGATTTTTTTATCGCGAAAGATAACGGCACAGGAACTGGCGTTTCTATGTTAAGTTTTTACCACAAGTACTTAAATTATTAACTTATAATTACTGTGCTTAATATAGTTTTTTTATTTTTTATTGCTTAGATGGTTGGACGAGCTCACAGCCCACCTGGTGTTAAGTGGTTACTGGAGCCCATAGACATCTACAGCGTAAGTGCGCCACCCACCTTGAGACATAAGTTCTAAGGTCTCAGTATGGTTACAACGGCTGCCCTTTCAAACCGAAACGCATTACTGCTTCACGGCAGAAATAGGCAGGGTGGTGGTGCCTACCCGTGTGGACTCACAAGACGTCCTACCACCAGTAAATAAATATGTCGGTAAAGCTCGTAGTCGCCTCACTTAATACCAATCAGTGTAGTCGCCACACTAATTTGAGGATCGTTTGATGAGGACCCTCTACAAATCCATTGTTGGTACGTGACTGACTTCATAAATGAGCAAAAAAAAGGTTTATTGTACACAAGTTCAACATTAATCATATTCGTTTTGTTGAAAAAGAATACATACAGAACACATATTTTGTTGTAACAATTCAACAACCATAAAGATTGTCGTTAGAAAATTCATTAAATTTTTTTCTAAAATCAAAACATTTAATACCTTTGATATTCAACTGTTTCTCATTTGATCATTTGATCAGTGTATTTGTTTGTAGTTGTATCGTTTTGCTATCGTGTAAATTAGTTATAAACCTTCTGTTTTCGATGCAAGATCACCTACCCGATTTTCAAGAACTTTAAAATACTCCTGGCCATATAGTGTCGATAATTTTATTTCCAACATTTGGAAAGTATGATTTGATTTTGATTATAATTTTTTTGATTTTGATTTAATTAATCGTAGAATGTATGAAGTAAAGTTAATTTATCACTTACCTGGCTGTCTGAGATGTGTGTGCGCGTCGAGTGTCGACTTTGACATCGCAGACAAAGAATTCGTGCCATATCCTGTGAAATTTGAAAATGAAGTACAATTATTAAAATAAACAAGAAATATTTAACAAGAAACTTAAGAGCTAAAACATTTTTTTTTCTTTTTACAAGATTCTTCTTAAAACATTTTGACCTTCTTGAAACACCAACTGACCACCAATATTTATTTCAATGGTCGATTTCGGCTGTAAATTTCTATACGCCAGCGACAATCCCGTTGTCCTATGTCTATATGTCTACAGCCACATAAAATCAGATAGGTTTTGGTCTCAATTATTAATCCGCATCGTGTAAAATATAAGCAACAGAAGATCGAAGACATTTTGTTCGTGAATAGTTGAGCACGTCGAAATAGAGGAAGTAATAGTGCTTTTACACGGAGCACCGCCTGTTTGTGTTAAGATCCCGTTACGGATGATTGATCGCGGGACCCGAGTAGTGTTCCATGGATAACATCGATTCGACTATTTTCTGTACCTACAAGATCGTCCTTTTTTGCGGGTGTTTTCTTTTGGGAATGCCCTGTGTATTGCTTAGATGGGTGGACGAGCTCAAAGCCCACCTGGTGTTAAGTGGTTACCGGAGCCCATAGACATCTACAACGTAAATGCGCCATCCACGTTGAGATATAAGTTCTAAGATCTCAGTATAGTTATAACGGCTGCCCTACCCTTCAGACCGAAACGCATTACTGCTTCACGGCAGAAATAGGCAGGGCGGTGGTACCTACCCGCGCGGACTCACAAGAGGTCCTACCACCAGTAAAAAACACCACAAACTGAACGCAGATTTTTTACTTCGAATGGAATGATTGCTGGTATCAGAGGCTTAGCCATCTTCACCAGGACAAGGGGGAGAGCACGGGTCCAACCGAGAAAGGTGGGATTTATTAATAGCTGCCCGGACGCTTCCGAAGGAGATCCAACAGCTCAAAGGCAGCTGCTTCGCGAATGCAATAACTAGTGCTTTGGATGTTGTTACCAGTAGAATCCAGCGCTGAGAGTAAATCAAATTTGTTAAGACGTATCTAGGGCACGAATTTGGCCACTTGCTTCGCTGCATGAATGTAGCTATCTACACCCGTACTATAGTACTATAGTAATATAAGTTAAGTGAAGTTAATAAGCAAGTAAATGTCGTTTTTTTTCCTACCTGTGCTGATAGCCTTGAGAGGCTATATCAGCTTCGCCCTAACGTGTAAGTGAGCTCACGAGGCTCAAACCGGAGTGTTTGTTAACACTGACCCTAGGAAGAGTAGTGCTTCGCAGAATCTACCACCGGATCGGAAACGCGACCCACTGAGAAGATCAGGCGAGAAACTCAGTGGGCCATGTCTATGGGTAAGTATTCTAAGGCTATACATGTTACATCTACGTAAAAAATATTTGTATAAATACGCATTTGAAATGCACTCTAAGCTTTAAAATAGCACCATGAAATTCTACGACCCCCAGTATGGAAGCAAAAACCGTGAAACATGAAATCAAAAAGACACCCAAAATCAAAGGGTCTTTAAAATTGTTCCAGCATTAAGCACGCGTGAAATCCATTTCTGAGCATCAAAGGTAGACCTATAATCCTCTATATTATATTACCATTTGAATATACATCTTATCCTTAAACAAATACGGTTGGTTTTGATTATTTTAGTCGAATAGCCTTAGGGGGGCTACAATACCCGATTTGCTCGACAAATGCTCAAAATTATCGTTGGTCGTTTTGTGTTGTGAAATAGCAGTGTTAATTAAGCTACGATAATTGATATTAAATATTTATACCACTAGAAGAAAACATTCCAGATTTATCAAAAATTGTTAGTGAGAAGAATTTGGATTTTTTTAAATATAGCTATATATAGGTATTAACTGGCAAAGAGCGTCGAAGAAAATACCTTAATATTTTATTTTATCTTAATGATTGTCTAGAACCAGAAGTAATTCTACCGTTAGTTGTAATTTGATGTTCAATTTTATGTATAGTGATTGATTTTAATAAATGTTCGATTTTGTTGTTTGTATAATACTAAGTAGTAACATAAAATGATAAGACATAGAGCCAAACTTTTCTTCAAAGGAAACTCACACAAAATTGTAAAATTTCCAAGTGAGATTTTATGAACAAATTCCCTTTGATGTATTTAAAGATTTTAAAGTACTCTACCTAGTATATTTTCTAAACGATTTGCTTTATCAATTCTAGCTTCTTATCGAGGATCGATAAGATTATTATTAATTCATGTTTGTAGTTACTTGAGCCTTCCCCGAGCGTTATAGGTATTCATTATTGTGTGGTTTTAATTAAAAGATATTCCTTACATTCTAATAGATTTTGTTTATAAAAATCTATATCCCGAAAAAGCCGCTAAATTACATAAATGGAAACCGACAGACTGTTGTGAAATAAAAGCATAAAACAATATTTTCGAGGCGCGTCGGGACTCGGGATAAAATGGGACGAATGGTGTATGGGCGTTGGAAATTAGCTGAAAGTGGCTCTTGTCGCCATCGTCTCCTCTCCTCACACTAATTGCCCAGACAAGCGGAGCGAGCAGGACGGTTAAGCGCTTCAGGCGTTGTGAGGGAACCGTAGGCACCCTATTGTTTTGTGTGCTCTGAAGCGAAGAAAGGAGAGAGCAGAAACATTGGATACGGTGAATTTTTTAAATGAAAATTTTCGTTTCTTTGTGTGCGTGTGTTTATGAATATTCTTTGGCTTCGAACTTATTTTCTCGATAGGTTACGAAAATATTTTTTCTCTCTTTCTATTTTCGATAAAGATATTTCGCTGAATCCGTTACAAAGGATACCGCGTTAACTGCCTCATCTGAGATTCTTTTGTCTACTAAGATGTCTAAATAGGCCAAAAAAATAATGGAAATCAGCTTAAGTATGGCTGACAGAGTACGACGGGCGACAAAGTTTCCAATCGTAATTCCTCTAATTTAGCGACCATCTGTTGTGCTATGTACGATTCAGCGTTATCCCGAAGTAGCATTGGGGTAGAACAATTGACCAATTTCAATGGTGACCTACGTTTGCAACTGTTGACAGTGAACATCTTGATTTTAGAAATTAAAAGCTTAGAAGCTGTAGTTGACATTACCCACAGACACAACCCACTGAGTTTCTCGTCGGATCTTCTCAGTAGGCCGTGATTCCGATCCGGTGGTAGATTAAGCGAAGGGCTGCTCTGGTTAGGGCTAATGTTAGCAACTTATCTCAGGTTGAGTCTCGTGAGCTAGTCTACCTGTTCGCGTTTAATCGAAATAGGCCCCCCTTTTTTTTCCGGGCCGGGGCTGAGCCTCCTACGAGATCCCCGCGCTTGTGGGGCGCGCAAGGTATGTGAGACTTGACGATCTGCATGTGTTGGAAGCAGACCGCGGGCCCAAGGAATTTTAGGGTCGTACCGCATTAAACGACTCCCCTGCACTCTTACATCCGGCGTTTGACCTCCGTCCAGGGTCAGAACCCGGTCAGAGTAGTTCCCGTAGTCAACACTACAACCAGACACGCGACGCCACCCAGTTGAAACAGCCCCTTAGTCTACCAACGATTAAGTAGAATAGAAAAAGGTAACATTAAGTTAAGTGAATTTAATAAACAAGTTGCTGTCGTAGCTAATGCTGGATCTTCAGGTATTAGCTACTATTACGGACGTATGGTCATTGTTAATAATTTATTTTTCACCACAAGTGACGCAAGAATTCAGGCAGGCGTCGGCCCGTTGCGCCGGTCGAGTATCGTAAAGATGAACTCGATGCGTTTACACTGATGGCACTAAATTCATGAAGTTTCCGTTTTCTATGTATTTTTTTGCAACACCACTTGAAGCATCTTTTACCGACGCTATTGGGTACTACTTGGTCGAGCACCGACTTTAAAGTGGTCGTGTCATAAAGGAAAAAACGCCCGCTGTACTCATATCGATCTACACGACTGTGCCGAAGTCAGAATCTTGCGGGCGGGTACCAATTTCTAGTAAGATGTACCTACGTACTTAACACATGCTGACGAATGATTTCAATGATCGTAGGGCGTTTCAGGTACCACCGCCCGATCTATTTCGGCCGACAACTCGCCTAGTTCTTACATGGTGGATTGTAGGGACAGCCGTTGTTCTATAAAACTGAGACTTAGATCTCATGTTTTAAGGTTTGCATTTGTATTATCAATGTCTATCGGCTCTTTTATTTCCCTAACTATTCGCTGGTAGGCTAAAAGGGTATTCCAGCTACGCCACTAGCCCTAGCAAGAGCAGTGCTTCTCAGAATTTACTACCGGATCGGAATCGCAACCCACTGAGAAGATCCGGCGAGAAACTTAGTGGGATTATATGGGCTTCGGTAACCATTTAACACCAGATGGGTCGTGAGCTCGTCCACCCGTCTAACCAATAAAAAATACTTATGAACAAAAAAACGCACTAAACATCCACGAACGGTCGCTAGGTATTATCAGATTATAAATAATATAATTCACAATAAAAATATTACGTAATTTGTGTTTCGTTCTGTTTCGATAATTAATATTTCATTTATATTTTTAATGTTAGATTTCGTTTGATTATTGTTAGTTAATAACGAGGCGTGTCTCACGAATCTCTGCTAATGAATAACGTTTAGCTTATGGCAGCCGTGCGTCGGTTATTTAAAGTTCATTTGTTGGCGGCAGGGGTCGAAGCGGCGTATTTTAGAACCGTCGATAAATTGTCGAACGTAAGTACGTGTTTATTACGAGACTATAATCACGACTGAAATATGATTGTCACTATTTATTTTTGAAATAAATAACTAGTTCATGAATGCTATTTATTCTTATATGTCAAGGCTTATTATTATTTTCTTAGATTGAAACGTCCAGTGCAAGGTATTTTACATGTTTTATTCAGACAAAAAGAAAGTGTATATTAAAATTTAAGTGCTGTATTAAAAATGAATTGAAAATAAATAATCACACACTAAAGTGGCTTTGCACGGCGTTATATAGACATACGTAGGTTGCATGTCTAGGTACGTAGAATTTTTCTGAGCAATATGTCAGATAAAAAACTGAATGTGTCGTGCTAACATTTTCAATAGCTCTTGTTAAATATTTATAGTATATTTATAGTTAGTGATTTATGATAGTAAAAATATTAAATTAATTTTTTGGCGGAGGTAGCTTGTGTTTGTAGAAACCGCCACTAGTGTGTTGTGTACTATATTTAAAAAACCTATATTAATTAAGATATTAATAAATATGTCAAAAATAATAATGATAATAAGTCACATATGATCATCTAACCCAAGCTAAGATCCCGTGTAGCATGGGAACCAGAGACCGATAGCATACATACTTATATAAGTCTAAACAAACACAAATGTAGATAATAAATACTTAGATGAGGAGCAGATAAACCTCTTCACCAGACGAATTATTTGTCCGAAATGAGAATAGAACCCACGACCCTCGGCCCGGCAGTCAGGGACGGTACTGCATAACCGAGTCAGTTGATAAATCGTAACCTGAACGGTCGGAAGACCACTTGAACGGTCGATTGTTCTATTGTCGTCTTATATGAGAACGGTCAATTCGTTCCATGTCGTCTTGTTTGTGTCTGTCTATAAGGAAGTCAAAAAATGTATTGCCTGCTACTAGTCACGTAAGCCCTCGTTCCATTTCTCTCTTTATTTTTGATTTCTTGTCAAATGTCTGTCTTAGTTTGTGTCTAGTCGTTGTAGGTCTTATGTCCTGTCAAAGAGGTTGCACGCTACGACATAACCGTTAAGGAGATTTAAAATGTCGAGCGCATTCAGAATTAGGGTCCGTCTAATGGTTCCCCTGGGAGCGGCGACTAAATCGTTCATAACGATTGTTCGGGAGCACAAGTCGTCACGGATCGACGCGGTGCGGCCAGGGGCACGGCTGCTAACATATTTATATTTATTATTAAAACATCATCAAATTTTAATTCAAACGATTCTGTATGGGGCGAATGTGAATTGTAATTATTTTTTGATTCGTCTTCATATTTCTTTTCCTACCTAAGCTGATAGCTTTGTGAGACTATGTCAGTGTAACCGGGCGAGTAGGTAAGCTCACGGGGCTCAAGCTGGGAGTGTTGCTAACACTGGCCCTACCAGGACTTCGCAGAAACTACCACCAGATCTGAAACTCGACCCACTGAGAAGATCCGGCGAGGAACTCAGTGGGCTGTGTCTATGGGTTAATTCGCTCGTCGAGCCCTTCATCGCAAGCGACGGGTTCGGCGAGGACGGTGACCGGTGCTTGAGGTGCCTAAAAGCACCGTTAATGGATCGGGAGGATCCGTAATGACGTATTTAGGTCTTCGTCTTCATGATGTTTGTACTTTACATTAAAATTACATAAATACTGATTAATACTGACTATGGTTGCTTTTGGTCAAATTATACAATATTATAAGGATGTAATTTATACTTGAATTCTAAGACCATTACATGGTATTATCGAAATATTTACTAGTCTAGTTTCATTATATTATTGTATTTTATTGGGTTTTCATTATTATATTATTCCCGACGTTTCGAATTTAATTCAGCTTAGAGTTAGGTGTTATTCGTCGAAATTCGAAAATTGTGCTAATTACCGTCTATTCCTTAAGGATATGTCTAGACTTTACGTTCCATTTCACACAGAACGAACTAATAGTATCTGAAGGTCTTGCAGCTTGTTTGACTTGGCTTTTCATCTTCGCTATAACAGGTTATATACTGTACTTAGTAAAAATATTTGAATTTGTTCTTTCTGCTATTTTGGTTTAACTTAAAACAAAATTTAAATGACAACAAACCGTCAATCGACGCTTAAATTTGACCAAACAGACAGACACGAAAGCATTTAAAAAAAAAAACAACATCACACTTTTCGGTAACCATTTTTAATTCTAACCCGATATTGCGATAAAGCATTCCGACGCTAGAGCGAGTTCGGCACGCGAATAATACATTTAATTTTCGGAATGAAAAGCCCTATAAGTACGGCGCGGGACGAGTGAAGCGTGCGATACGATAACACCCGTCTCTTTCGGATAATCATCAAAATATTGCATCACTTATCGAAATATTGTAAGTGTCAATCAAGAAATTAAGTTGCGTATTGTCGAGCGAGCAAGTCGCGTGCGAGTCGCGCGCCTCCCGCTCGACTGAATGCGTGCGTCATTTTAGCGGCCCTATTGTTTTGATTTTCGCGTGTAGAATGCTGTGACGTCACTGAGCTTTATGTTTTTTTTTTTTTTTCGTAACCGATGATATCTCACTTGCTGGTTTACGCTTGTAGTCGTTGAGATGTGTGTGTCTAATAGTAAAGTCAGTTTTGAGATGCAACGAGTATTTCGTAAATAGTTTTATTGAATGCATATTTTAATATTTTTTTATTTAATTTTTATTATAGAACATTTTGGAACCCAAATTGAAAAATTAATGTACTTTATTGATTTTTAAAGCGAAGTATATATATTATTATATATAAGCGAAGGAAGACTAGATAGATAGAATAAGAATAGATAAAAGAAGATAGACTCTATCTAGCGCGTAATACAGTTGACTCAAAGTGTGAGTTGAATTTAAATTGTGTTACATATACATAGCATACATACACGTGTAATAGTAGTAACGTGTAAGAATAGTCAAAAACAATGTAATTTTTTGTGGAAAATAGATATCGAGACTATTATTTACTGTATTATTACCTATATTTACTTCAGTAATCATAGTTCAACCGGGCGATTTTTTTTTGTCTTGTATCATTCAAAGTGTTTTTAGGAATGGTTTCATACTCGACATTTCTTTTAGATATAAATGAAAAAATTAAATGTTTTTTTTTACCTTGAGAACCCTGTGACGTAGCGTGTGTTGACCAAGAGCTTTTGTATGAGGCATCTGTAATAAAAATATTATATTAATATAATGTTAGTTAACTATAAAGAAATCTATAAAAAATATATATAAATGAATTGCTGTTCGTTAGTCTCGCTAAAACTCGAGAACGGCTGGAAGGATTTGACTAATTTTGGTCTTGAATTATTTGTGGAAGTCCAGAGCAGGTTTAAAAGGTAATGCTCGGAATTAAATAAAAATAACAATTTTGTTTTTCCTTTGAAGTCCCCCCCCCCCGGCGAACGGATTCCTTTTGTTTGTTTTCAGTTTATTTTATACAATTTTTTTTTTTACTTAAGACATAAGTTTATTAAAAATTTTTGAAACTTCTTCGAGCCCTTGCCCTTTGAAACTTTCAAAACGTTGAATCTAACTGTTTTGGACAAAGGTCTGCATTCGCCGATCGTTACAATATCACCAATCTCCACGTCCCTGAAGCAAGGCGACAAATGTACGGACATATTCCGGTGTCGCTTGTATCTCCTGTGTCGTGTCTTTTATTTATCGATTGAGGCACTACGAAGTCTGCCGGGTCAGCTAGTACACAAATAACTCTATATCACTACCATCCTGGGGACTCGTAAGGAACGAGGTGGCTCTTTTTTATTATTTTTTATTGCCTAGGTATGTGGACGAGCTCACAGCCCACCTGGTGTTAAGTGGTTACTGGAACCCATAGACATCTACAACTTAAATGCGCCACACACCTTGAGATATAAGTTCTAAGGTCTCAGTATAGATACAGCGGCTGCCCCACCCTTCAAACCGAAACGCATTACTGCTTCACGGTGGCATTTACATTGTAGATGAATATGGGCTTCTGTAACCACTTAACAGCAGGTGGGCTGTGAGCTCGTTCACCAACCTAGGCAATAAAGAGAGAAAAAAATTCAACATTAATTCATTAATAGCAATTAACAATTAAAACAACAGTGTTAAAACAAATAAAATTAATGACCGAGAATGGCACAGTGCAGTGAAAGTTTGTGACAACTATTGTTTAAGCTATCTCGGGCGAACTTAGATGCTCTATCACAGCTAAAGCGCAAGAAACTTGAACAGAGCTAAAACTTGTTTATTACTTGAGGAATTGAGTTTGCATATATTCAACGTCAAGCAACTCTGTAGACAAAGTTTTGCTGTAAAACGCTGCAGTGTGAACTGCGAAGGTTTAATAATCGTTTTTGTAGCAAACTCATTAGGAGAATTAAACTCTAATTGTCACAATTTGCAAAACGGGCTCGAAAAATGTTTTCTTGCCGTGAAAAACTTTAAATCTCGATCGGGTTCAATTGTAAATCTAATATACCAAGAAATCTGCGTATCTTTAAAAAAAAGTGTGTGTGTGTGTGCAAGTCCACACGGTAGAAGTGACACTTATAAAATTAAATAAGATATAGATATACTGACTATCCCACTACACAGGAGCATACATACGGACAATGTTTAGTAGACGATAGTGGGGATGCTACGAAGAGTCTAATGTGTTCTATCTCATTCTCTCGCCGGCTGAATCCTATACATTTATGTGTTTGTGTCTCTATGGACTTATTTTTTTGTTTCATCGAGTTTGAAATCACAACGATTCTAAAGAAGTTTCACTTCAAAAAAACCTAGAATCTTATTATAGTAGGAACCCACTTAAACACACACGAGAACTCATGAAACTGCTTTTTAGGAGTTCAGTGATGAACACACGTATAGATGTTGTTTGTCATATAAAAATGTTATACAAACTTTAGGGTTTTTTGTTCAAAATCCATTGATTTAGTGCTTAGTAGAAACATTGGTTCAAAATGATAATATCAGTTATGCAACTTCAATTAGTTTCCTTTTCTGAAGTATTCAGCGGTAGAACCCCGAGAGATGTCTGCTTTGGTGATAGAAATAAATACATGCTTACTACATACCTAGCTTTAATAGAAAATGCTCTAACGAGAAACATCAAAACGCAAATGGTAAAGTTTCATATTAAATTAGCGAGTTACATTGTATGGCTGTGGTGTTGTAAGCAGGTTGATCTTTGAAATGTACACCAATTCTTTTATGGGCGAATATGGCTGACGAGTTGACGTTAATTAGTCACCGGAACGTCGACGTCATTGCTTCTTAGAGATGAATACGCAATTGTTTTACAATTTTGCAAATGTATTTTCTATCCAAGAACAAAACTACAAAATGCACTTATCACTTATGCAAATTATGCAAATTTTCTGGAGGAACGTTGGAAAATTCAACACCTTGTTTATATAATTCTTATAAAGTTTTGTTAGGCTATAGGAATAAAATGATAATATTTAAACTAACACCCTTCATCAGCAAAAGCAAACATCTCTCTCGTCTCATTATAACTAAAAACTAAAAAATGTATTTTCTCATGCTCAGTTCAGTGTTAACAAAAATTGAGTAAGTTTTTTTTTTTGTTGCTTCGATGGGTGAACGAGCTCACAGCCCACCTGGTGTTAAGTGGTTACTGGAGCCCATAGACATCCACAACGTAAATGCGCCACCCACCTTGAGATATACGTTCTAAGGTCTCAAGTAAGTTACAACGGCTGCCGCTTCAAACCGAAACGCATTACCGCTTCACGGCAGAAATAGGCAGGGTGGTGGTACCCACCCGCGCGGACTCACAAGAGGTCCTACCACCAGTAAGTGACTTTATAGCACCGTACGTGCGATATTTCACAAATACATCCCGGGCTCGAGTGTGAAATGAATTTGTTAAACAGATATTAAAGATTTTACACGACCCACAACTAAACACAGCAACGTATCGGCTCTTTAAGATCAAACAAACGCGCCTATTACATCACCCTGGAAACGACACATTAAAACAGTTGTTTATCTTTAAAACATTCACCGTCGGTGTCTTTGCACTACGGAAATAGTTCTGCGACGATTGACCGGCGTCATGCGTGAATGCATCTACGGAAATGTAGACGGGAAATCTATGTAAGTCTGTTTCATTTGATCCGAGTAGACGGGATACGCTGCGGAGACGTGGACTATGTGGCAGATCGAGAAAAAGAAATAATTAAACACCTTAATTAATTAAATACATTATTCGCGAGATTTAAGGCAATTTTAAATACTATTAACGATCGATTCAGCCGTGTGCTGAAGAAATTACAGCATTGCATTTTTGTTTTTAAGCACGTACCTACAAATGGAACAAGCCATACGCTATATACGTAGGTAAAATGCCCTCTCGACAAAACTCCATCAAATTTCTACTACTACTAGGTACTACTACTAATACTACATCTCCGTATTTCGCTAGCCGTAAACATAATTAGAACTACATTTACGGCTTTGTTCCGCGTTTATAATTCAATTATAAATATAATTATATCAAGTAGACCGTAATATTATACACTTAGTTCTCTTAATGTGAAAAGAATTGTAGATATCAATAATTTTTATTTTTTTTTTTTTTTTATTGCTTAGCTGTGTGGACGAGCTCACAGCCCACCTGATGTTAAGTGGTTACTGGAGCCCATAGACATCTACAACGTAAATGCGCCACACACCTTGAGATATAGTTCTAAGGTCTCAGTATAGTCACAACGGCTGCCCCACCCTTCAAACCGAAACGCATTACTGCTTCACGGCAGAAATAGGCGGGGCGGTGGTACCTACCCGTGCGGACTCACAAGAGGTCCTACCACCAGTAATCCAGTAATAATTATTATTATTATTGAAAATCAGAAGGTAGTTAGCATAATATTGAAATGTCGACTGAGAATATGTTTGTCGTATGTGCTGACCACGAAAACTGTAAAGTAATCGAAACTTTGGCACTAATAAAATTACTATTAAGACTTAAGTATGCAGTAACTTCAATTACAACTTATTAAATCAATTTCACTCGATTTCGTTAAAAAAATTAAAATAAGTTCCACGAAAACAATGGCGAACCGACCGAGGTACCCTAGTGATGTTATGGCAATGTAAGACTGTCTGCTCATCGATAATACGATTTTATCATCCAACGTACGATAGACGTGTCCTAAATTATTTGTTCTAGCTTAATACATACCCGTATAAAGCGAGAAATATGCATCATTAAATATTTTTATTCGGTGAATCTAGCATGACCCCTCGAGGTTACCAGAATAGGTAGGATTTCTTTTGGAAAGTCCTTTTCTACACAGGAAAGCAGTTACTTGAGGTTAATGGGGCTGCCCTCATCCCTTAAATGCTCTGCCGGTTCAGCCTTGATCTTATATAAGCAAGTCATGATTCCCCGAGCCCATCGGTTTGATTAAATATTCGATGAAAATTCGTAGTGGTCAATTATTTATCGGCTAGATGAACGTAACCGCGACCTTTCTTGTTCAAGGTGTTTCCGGAGCACATACACATCATAACCAAAATGCTGTCACCTTGTGACATGAGACGAAATCTCAGAAACAAATGTATTGTATAATTGTATTGTATCGTATCGAGCAAGTTCGAGGGACTGCTAATTAATAGCCTTTGCAGCAGGCACTTAGTAAATACTCAATAGTTATATAGTAATCTGTTAAGTTATTATAAGTCATCGTGGCCTAAAGGATAAGACGTCCGGCGCATTCGTGTGTAGTGACGCGCCGGTATTCGAATCCCGCAGGCAAGTATCTACCATTTTTTCTGATGAAATACGTACTTGACAAATGTTCGCGATTGAATTCCAGGGTGAAGGAATAGCATCGTGTAGTAAAAATCAAATCCTCAAAATTATAATTTGCGTAATTATTGGGGGTAGGACGTATTGTGAGTCCGCACGGGTAGGTACCACAATCGTTTTTTTTTTTTTTTTAACTCTGGGGAATCCATTTACGGATACCCGGTCCGGGGGGGGTAACGAACCGGGTTATGTCGGACTCCGGCGCCTCCTGAGAGGAAGAGGGGGACGAGAAGGTCCTCCACCTCCCCGAATTCCTCGCAAGAGACTACGCCTTGAAAAAGGCGCGCGAAGCACTTGCCCCGCAGAACGACTACCGACTAAACCCCATCGAGCTCCACCACACCGGCTACACCAGACCTACGGTAGCGCAGTGCGCGGCGAAAGTCCGCCTTCGCCGGTACCCGTCCTGATGATAAGACGGGATTTCATCTGCGGGAAAATCCCGAAGGACGTCATTTCGGGAGATACACCGTGGGCGGCGCACAGGAGCCACCTTGCACCGCCCCACCACCGGACCGACAGTTGAGTACCAGGCGCCCCTGCACCCGCCACCTGACAGTCCCTACGGGGGCTGAGCGGGAGCTTCACGCCCGCGCCGGCCATCCCGCCTTCTGCGCTGAGGTGCTGAAGAGGGATCCCACTCCCTTTCACGCTCCTCAGCCTCACGGGTCGCCATTACCAGGTCACAAAACCTGGCCATGGCCCCCCACGAGCCCTGATCCTCTAACATGCGGGCGACGACAGCCCGCAGGGAGAGGTTTCTCCCCAGCACCGCGACGAGATCTCGCCGCGAGTGCTCCCAACGCGGGCACTTTTCGAGCGCGTGCTGCGCGTCATCGTCCGGGTGCCCGCACTGGTGGCAGCCCGGGTGTGGCTCTCTCCTGCAGACCTTCCACAGGTACCTCCCGAAACAGCCATGTCCCGAGAGGACTTGCGCAAGGTGAAAGGAGAGTACGCCGTGACGCCGATCCGACCATGCCTCCAGCACGGGCACCAGGGCCTCGAGGGTGCGCCGGTGGGTGGCCGAAGTTTGGCCAAGTTCTTTCAGCGATCGCTCTCTCCACTTAGCGTATGCTACATGACGCGCAGCACGCTTCCACCGACCGACAGCTGAGTTACCACCATCCTGCCTATTTCTGCTATGAAGCAGTAATGCCTTCTGGCTTGAAGGGCGGGGCAGCTGTTGTATTGTAAAAGCTGAGACCTTAGAACTCATGTCTCAAGGTAGGTGGCGGCATTTACTTTGTAGATGTCTATGGGCTCCGGTAACCACTTAACATCAGGTGGGCCGTGAGCTCTTCCACCCACATAAGCAATAAATAGTTACTAACATAGATTATGAAAGATTTTAGATCGATAATCACAGACACCTCTAAAATTTATATCCACATAATGGTTCGGTTTTCTTGTGGTAAGGGGTCATAAATACTCCGCACGGGTAGGTACCACCAGCGTGCCTTTTTGGTCGCGAAGCAGTTATGCGTTTCGGTTTGAAGGACGGGGTAGTTCTTATACCTACTGTAAAACGGTGACTTAGAACTCATTTCTCAAGGTGGGTGGCGGAATTTAAGTTGTTGACATTTGCGGACTCCGGTAACCACTTAACACCAGGCGGGCCGTGAGCTCTTCGACCCATCTAAGCAAAAAAAGCACTTATGAATTAAAAAATATAACGATTATTATTTGTTATTTTATTTAAATATTATTTTTGCTATAGCTAAAGCTAATAGACAATAATAGACGGCTAACAAACAGTGTTTGCCTATTTAGATAAATAGATACTAAGATATTTAAAATGTAATTTTCATTGAAAATATCGATCATTAGACTAGCGTCCGTATACCTACGTGCTGTACAAAAATATATTATTTTACAAAGTATACCTAATCTCGGACCATTTTCCCTGTTCAATGTTAAAATGCGGTATTTAGATCCCGTGCCGCCATTCAACGGTGACACTTGAGGGTTGTTAAGCGGCACGTAGGTGTCATAAGGGGTTGAATGCTCTTAGGGGTGGAAGACTCAATTACGTACGGCATCGTTCTACGCGTATACCACGAAAGATGCCAATTTTATTGAATGCTTTATTTATTTTGGTATTTAAGTTTTTTTTTTTTATTTTTTTTTTTTATTGCTCAGATGGGTGGACGAGCTCACAGCCCACCTGGTTTTAAGTGGTTACTGGAGCCCATAGACATCTACAACGTAAACGCGCCACCCACCTTGAGATACAAGTTCTAAAGTCTCAGTATAGTTACAACGGCTGCCCCACCCTTCAAACCAAAACGCATTACAGCTTCACGGCAGAAATAGGCAGGGCGGTGGTACCTATCCGCGCGGACTCACAAGTGGTCCTACCACCAGTAAAGTGTGTCTTTTACATTTTATTTAATCTATTTGTAACGTATTGATGTTTTACACTAATTTAAAATGTGGTTGCGTTTAGTCTCGGAAGCATTGTGTTATTTTAATTATGGTTAACGTTTTCAGAAGGTACTCTCTCTATCACAACCGAAATAGCGGCGGGAACCTTGAAAATGTCCTTCTAACATTTGCAGAAAGTACATACAAACTTGTCGAATCATTATTTTTCATATGCGACCGCACTGCATCAGCGTCAACAAATAAATGGTAAAATACCTGAAAGAGCCTATTGGAATAAACATTTCGAGAATTCATTAATAAAATGTTTTTACATTAAATTTCTAATGAATTTCAAAACGTAGAGGCCGCAGAAGTAAGACGAATCAAATCAGTATCTGAAATCAATAATGTTTCTCTTAATTTAATTAAAATGATAAATGATGATGATTCAATTAGCCGATTAACTGTGACTCCTAAGTAGGAAATCATAGAAAAAAAATGATGATAAAAAAAAGTTTTAGGTGCATTCAAAGCACAAAAAAAATTTAGCCACAGCCCGGAAAATGTCCAAATATGCTGCCTAAAAATTCTCAAAACATAATTACGTGTTTTTTTTTAAATTACAATTACCTAATGATGTTGATACACATTAAGAGAAATTATTCTAATGTATTTAACAAAACATTAATATCTAACGAAAGAAATTCTTAATAAAAAATATAATTTAGTACAAAAACTCTGTAGTACGAAGTGCACAATATATTTTATTTATTTAAAGCTATAAATAAGTTTACCTAAGAAAAGTTACGCGAGATACTTCTGATATAATGTATGTTGATCTGTACGATAATCAATAGGCATATAATAATAGTCGAACAAACCAACACCGTATATTGCCTCCTATTAGCTTTATTTAAATAAATTAAAAATAAACTAGCGCTTTTTTAAATAAAATCTACTGCTTTTTTAAATAAATCTTAACTATATTATGACAACTACAATTCTGTATTATTTGATTATCTTCAATGTGTTAAAAGGTTAAGCTTTTTTTTTAAATAAAAATACTAATTAATTAAAATTGCAGTTACACTAATAATCTATTTTTTTACGGGAATCTAACCCAACGAACTTACAAAAAAACCTAATAGTTTTTAAGAGATCTCTGAACTAATCTGCAGCCTTGTACTTACGAATTCCGTTTACGTATAAAAAATAAAAATAAGATGAAGAAAGTAAACCGTTGAGAAATAAAACTGATTACACACAGCACACACACACAAACACACAGAGCTGAACACGTCACATCACGTTAATTATTTATGAGATAATCACCGGCAAACAGCATAGAGAAGTTGGTAAATGTGCCCGACCGACTGAGATAGTCGGCGGAGCTCTTGATGTCGATCATGTCGTCAGCGGAGCGGCGGCATGACGGCGGTGCGGACGGATCGCGACCTCCGTCTGCAGCACGGGGCGGGATCGTCCCGCCACGCCCTCCACCCGGGCGCGCTACACCCCGCCAATCGCACAACACTACGGCTAATCTTTATCTCAGAAAAATAAACATGGTGGGCGTGAGATAATGACGCGCTCCGCCGGCGCCCGTAATCAAGAGCCTTTGTGGCCGAACGTTACCGAGCTTATCCGACGTTTGGACGAAAATTGTGCTTCGATTTTTCGCCCATTGACCGATGTTGGCGCCTGCCCAGCAGCGCACGTTGCCGCCGGGCCCGACTGTTTTAATTTCGACATCAACGTTCGTTTGTACGTGTAACGTCTGTACCAGATTCTATTGAGTTAGCAATCTACTTCCCTACTCACCCAAAACCTTAATTGGTCGACTTCCTCTAAGTGAAATTTCGGTAGGATTGTATCTATGCCATCTTTTATTTGTTTACGAGAGTAGAGTTACGATACTTATAAATGTAATTTTGAAATTAACTCGATAATAGCAATCGTTCTCAAAGTCAAATCGCACATAGCCTACGTGTAAAGGACAATAATAGAGAGTTGCAAGCGCCAATACGTACCTATCGTAAGCAGGAGCCGTTAGCAGTTTTAAACTAATTAAACATTACTAAAATTATCATCGATCGCGAATATCTATATTAAATAGACAAAGATAAAAATAAATAAACAATTTAATACCTTTTTTTTATTCTGTTTATCAACCGATTTTTTAAAATACCTATTGATGAGCTATAATGTTATCAACTAAAAAGTGTTGAATTTTTTTTTGTTTTTCATAGCTTAAAGGTGATTGATTATGATCGAATTACTGAATTACGATCCACTGAACGAACACTAGTTTATGTGATCAGAAATAATCAGTACTAACTACATTATGCCATGTCTCAGAACATATTCGAAAACCAATAAAGTAAATTTAAATCCGACACAAATTGAAAACATTTTGATTGGTTGAAATCGTCAGGTGTTACTCTTGTTTTTCGCCAGGCTTGTATTATTCTGTTTTTGCTTTGTTTAATTCATTCGTGAACAATGTCCCGCGTCCATTGTGCGTTTCACAGCTTTTTTCCAGCTCGATAATTGTCCATATAATTGGTTGAATTTAGGCATATTGTGAACGGTTTTTCTGGTGTCCGATGACTTTTTGTCTGTAGCCATAATAGGCCATTTGCATTAAAACGATATTAATTTTATGGCACGTTCTGAATATTTTTTTGTCTTATTTTTGATTGAATAATTTGACTGTCGAGGGTTTTTTTGTAATAAACATAATAATATCTAATGATAGCATCAAAAAGTTAGAATATTAAAGACTTTTCTAGTCATCTCGAGATTTAAGGCCGAGCTTTAGGGACTAAGTAATACAAGTGTATTGGATCAGGTTTAAACAGGAAAGTATGGCCGCTTTGCGGTAGAAATAGGCAAGCTTATGACACTTACTCGTGCGGACTAACATTACACGATTTTTTTCCTACCTAAGCTGATAGCCTTTAGTGGCTATTTCAGCGTAACCTTAGCTAGTAGGTGAGCTTACGGGGCTCAAACCGGAGTATTGCTAACACTAGCCCTAGCAAGAGCTCTGTCTATGGGTTAATTCGCTCGTCGAGCCCTTCGTCGCAAACGACGGGTTCGACGAGGACGGTGACCGGTGCTTGTGGTACCTAAAAGCACCGTTAATGGATCGGGAGGATCCGTAATGACGTGTTAATACTCGACTACTATCACCATAAAAACTTATAAACACTTGATTTGAAATTAGAACTCGAACAAAAGTTAACTATTGCAGACAAAAAATAGGAACTCATAAAATACAATAGTCAGTCTTGTTTATCGGATTTCTGTACTTTTCACCATAAAACTACTGAACAAATTTTATTAGAATTTGACATAGTTGTGGGAAAACTTTGCGAAGGAAATGTGAGTATTATTGTTCGTCTTTCTCACGGAGTTCTTCATAATACTAAGTTTGTATTGGATTTCGAGAGAACGAAAACCCAGGTGTAGGTATAGTTCCGAATAATAGTTAGACTACTCATAATATAGTTTCATAAAAGTAATTTTCCTATATTTTTTTTTGCTATTTAACTAACTATACAATATATATTTTTTTGTTTCCCTACCTTTGCTTTTAGCCTTGAGAGGCTATTTCAGTGTCACCCTAACGTGTGTAGGTGAGCTCACGGGGCTCAAACCGGAGTGCTGCTAACACTGACCCCAGCAAGAGCAGTGCTTTGCAGAATCTACCACCGGATCGGAAACGCGACCCACTGAGAAGATCCGGCAAGAAACTCAGTGGGCTGTGTCTATGGGTTAATTCGCTCGTCGAGCCCTTCGTCGCAAGCGACGGGTTCGACGAGGACGGTGACCGGTGCTTGTGGTGCCTAAAAGCACCGTTAATGGATCGGGAGGATCCGTAATGACGTGCTTTGGGCGACGTCGACTGTTTACCATTCGGTCTACATGATCGGGTATGTAGTTTCCAGCGGCCACGACATGAGGGTTCTCAAGTCGTGTCGCCTTCTCGAAATGGCGCAACTATACAATGTCAATGCACCCTCATAATTTTAAATGCGAAAATGAATGAATTCGTTGCGTTTTTGCATATTAGGCACTCAACGGATCACCGTGTAAATACCGTGTGATACAGAAAAGGTAAAAGGTACTTTAAATTCAGAAATAGTGCTATTACCTAATTAATACGCTTTTATTGGCTTCAGACGTATGTATGTTAGTATGTAACGGAATCTTTGAACATGATTTTGACCCCCTTCAAAACGTCGGATTAACTCGAAATTTGGTGTACTTCTGTTCGGTAACGATCTGTTCATAAAATATTTATAACTACTGATACCCCCTATACTATAACTACTGCACCCCACGCTTTTTTTACAATAAAATGATTTTTTCTTACACTACTATTAATTCAAATTTATAAAAATTTATTTTCTATGATTTTAGTAAATTTTTTTTATAAAAGCGTATTTTGTTTGTTTTTTTAAACTATTATTTATTTTATAAACGCAAATGAATTAGCAATTAAAGGCTGGTCTATTTATATAAAAACGATGTGTGTGTTCCATATAGACTCTGAAACGATCGGACCGAATTCACCAAAATTTCAAAGTAATGCTTAGACAGGCGCAGTGGGCGATCCTGTGAAGTTTAGTATTGATTGGATCAAGGCCAAATTCAAGATCTAAGAATAAAGTAGTTCGGGTTTTAGTAGTTTTGAATAAAAAATTAAACAGGATCCATATTAAGTTTAGCAGGATATGTAACGAAATCGAATTTTCGAGAACAAGTTTTAAATTAGGCAATAGCTGTATACCATTAACCGTTACAATTGGGCAAAGGTTAGGGTTTGCGAACCTCGAATTACATCAGATGGCTAATTAGCTCATCTATATCCACAAAAATAACATTATTACGAACAAGCAAAAATGAATTTCTCGAATTCCGCAAACAAATAGTTTGCTTAGCAGTAATTAATTTTGATTTATTAAGTCAGGGTTGCGACCCTGGCCGTGCGGCGGCAAACCGTGACCGGGGAACTGGCGCTCACTGCTATAAAATGCAAAAATAATTTCCATTTTATTTGCATTCGAATACATTCGTTTCATTATTGGTCATGTTGATAGGCTAAAGAGAAAACAACTCATGATCTTGAAGTTCAGAGGTTTGCGAATGTGCGAACTTGGTTTGGACCCTATGTCTTTGACCACTGTCTAGAAAAGCATTGAAACATTTAACAAATCAAAGTCTCAATTTTTTTTATTGCTTATATGAGTGGACGAGTTCACAGGCCACCTGGTGTTAAGTGCTTACTGGAGCCCATAGACAACTACAACGTAAATGCGTCACGCACCTTAAGATATAACTTCTAAGGTCTCAGTATAGTTACAACGACTGCCCCACCCTTCTAACCGAAACGCATTACTGCTTCACGGCAGAAATAGGCAGGGTGGTGGTACTTACCCGCGCGGAATCACAAGAGGTCCTACCACTAAGACGATCCCACTTATATTAGTTAGAATTATCAACTAGAAATTCATTCCCTTGATTTACAACTAAATATTATTATACTGTGAATCTAGTTTGGGCTTTCTTATTCAAATAGACGCGAATGTTTGAAACGATTTGTATGTTTTAAGGTTTTGTCCGCGTGACTATTAAATAAACTCACAATGAAATAAAATGTTAATAGAATTTAAGTGTTTTTTGTTTGTACTGTGGCAAACATGAACGACCTCTAAAAATAAATTGCTTCATAGTACATTCGTGCTGTAAATAACACATAAAAATTACATCACATGACTATTTCGATTTCGTTCGTCGTATGACGAAGCCGTCCCGCCCGAAACCATCAGTGTGCTTAGTGCGAGTTTATTAACGTTCGCGATAGCGTAAAAGTTAGCTCATATTTGTATGGAATGGGATCGTTTGCCTACGTTTGCCGTTAGGGGTGGTGTTCCAACTGCCTGATACAAAATTGGGCTAACTTTTACGCTATCGAGAACGTTAAAAAACTCGCACTAAGCACACAGAATAGTACGTAAATGAAATCTATATATTAATACGTGAAGCAAAAACTTTGTATCCCTTTTTACGAAAATTGCGCGGACGGAGGAGTATGAAATTTTCCACACTTATAGAGAATATAGAGAAGAAGTACACAATGCTAATTTTTTTTTTAAATAATGCATAAAATATACATTAAATCAATAAAGAAAACATTACACACACTACAGACCATGTATTTGACGCACATACGCATGCATACTATTTATTGTCAAACTTTTGTTATTGACGTCTGTTGTCAAATTGAGAATAGACTAAATATTGTTTGTCTTTGTTAATATTTTTTATAGTGTAGTCTTGGCGACATTTGTGATTATAGAAGTATAAAATACAATCATAATAGTGTACAAATTTACAATTCCAATTAATTATAGTCGAATTTCGACTACTGCGGAACAACTAGTACCAACAATTATACTAGCGATTTTCAGTGTACTCGAAATTTACCCGTTGCAATGTCCGCGGGACAAGGCCAAATATATTAGACAAACTTTGGTGTCCCGTCTTCGTTGATTCGTTGAGCCAAGAATTTCTCCTGTCTTAATGCTAGCTGAAACAAAACCCACAGACACAACCCACTGAGTTTCTCGCCAGATCTTCTCAGTGGGTCGCGTTTATGATCCGGTGGTAGATTCTGCGAAGCATTGCTCTTGCTAGGTCCAGTGTTAGCAACACCTCCGGTTTGAGCCCCGAGAGCTCACTTACACGCTAGGGTAACGTTGATATAGCTTCGTAAGGCTATCAGCATAGGTAGGAAAAAAAAACGAAACGAGAACAAGTATTTACACTTTAGATCACAATTACTAATTACAATCTGACATAAAGATGTACAATGAATGATCTGCATCTCTAATAGTGACTATAGAATCGTTACAATTGATTTGAAACAGGAATATGTTTTTAAGTATTTCCCAATTTTTTCTTGTTGTACGTGAATAGTCGCGGTGTATATTGCGAGCTTTGGCGTTGCTGTTGTACAAGAGGGATCGTTAAACTAATCTCTGGTAACCTCGAGGGGCTATACCTGCTTTGCCTGTTCCGAAGATAACGGAAAAGAATTGAAATCGTTATACCACCATTCCTGTATTTATTAATACACAAATTCTTTGAAATCGATGCTAATCTGACTGTCTCACTGTCAACAACAATATGTAATCAAGACTTTCTCCGTGGTGCAGTCTGACTGTTGCGTCTAGAGTGGTGGGTTTGATTCCCACATAGGGCAAACATTGTGTGATGAACAGATTTGACTGGGTGTTTATTCTCTGTACATCGTCATAGTCGGTTACTCTTGTAGGAGCAGCCGTGGTCATGTGGATTCCTTGTTTATTAAAACCTTGGTAGCTGTTTTTCATAGTTCGCGAATTGAGGATTGGCGCACGCACTCGTTAAGTGGGGTTTTGGTAAGGTCTTCCACTTGATCAGTCCAGCGCATAGAGCTTCGTCCACGAGATCTTTTAACATTGACCCTACCCTGAACAACAAGTTTCTCGATAGACTCTGCTGGCCGTCACGATGCGTTTCCAAAATATCACAGAATCTTGGATTGCACTGTCTGTATATATATGTATACTTTTAAGTATACATAAGTACGTTTATCAGTCTGGTACCTATAACACAGGGAATCCTAAATAGGGGCGGGATGACCGTGCGTGATTTGTTACCACTTATTATTATAAATTAATGTAACGAAAATTAAATGGTCGTTATTACAACTATGTTTACTGTTTAATTCCGCGTTTATTGAATTATGTGTTCCAACTTTCGTGGTTCAGTTCTCTTTGTAAAAGTAGTTTTAGCTATTATACAATAGGTTAGCGACACACGAAAATCTAATACCACATTATATATTATTTATTTCACACAATATAAATCCTAGATCGTTTGATTTCCATCTAGTTTTATCTACGTTATTAATCTCTATGGCTATCTTTGTCCGTAATGGCGACTGACGTTTCCATTAAAACTACCTTTCCAGTCCCGCTTCGAATAAGTTTGCGATAAATGTAACAACTATAATTTGAAGAGAAACTCAGTAATATTCTAACGTTTTCTTTAGCTTAAAATAGGATCGTGTTTATTGGGCAGCTGTTGTAGAATACTGAGAATTGACTTATCAGGATCAACATTATATTTAGGTATGCATTGGCAAAGTATGAAGTCAAATGAATATATATAGCTAATATTGTGCAACTTTGGCCAAGAGATAGGAGCGATAATTAAATCTTTATGAGATTCCACTTCGCTCTGTTGACATCTTTTAAGAAGTTAAATTGGCTCTATGTTGTTCTAAATGGCCAAAGGAGTACCAAGATTTAGAAGGTTGCATCGTTCTATCCCGCTTAGCTGTTTTATGTGACGTCACTTATTAAAATAAACACAATTAGTAATACCAATGATGTTGGTAAATTGAATATAAGTACCTATGTTTTTTTTAACGAGAGACTACGAAACATTGTTTTTGGAAGGAACGTGCGTGTCAAAAGGACCAAGATTATGACGATTTGTTTTAAAAAAAAACTGTATTTTCTGATTTTAGGGCATTATGTACACATCTGACGGTGTAAGATATCATTGTCGAATTAATTCATTTTAGTAAATATACTTATGGGTAATAGGACTTCTTTTGATAGAAAATTTTCAAAGAATGAATTAGGAGAATGTAGTATAGAATATAATATAATTTCGTGCTAATATCCGGAACAGTTTCGACAGGATAAATAAAAAAAAGCATTTAATTGGTAGTTTGGATGAGTATTTAAGCGCATTTTTGTTTGTTTTTAAACTAAATAACATAGCGAATTGTTATGTGCATTCTCAATGAGTGTTTATCCCAAAAGTGATCGCGTATACACATACATATATGTACAGGATTCAATAGCTAACAAAAAAAAAAAAATTAAGATATCCAAACCAGAATAATGAACCTAATTTTTTTATTCGGTCATGATACTATAGAGTGTGGTTCAATAATGATTTTCATTTCAGTAGCATTTATTTATTTAAAAGTTCGACAAGGTTATATTGACATATGAGTGACATTTACAGGAGCGGCTTATGGAAATGTCACTGGAAGAAGTTTATATTTATTGTTGAAGGCGAGCTCGCGAGCTTACGTAGTCATCGTCGGAGCCTATATTTGAGATATGTAGTCAAAATCAAAAGCATTCTAGCTATCCCATCCCCCAAACTGTAATGCGTGACTGCTTTGGGTCACAAATAGGCGTGACGCTTGTCCTTTAGTTGTTTTAGTGCTAAATGCTATGTAATTATGTGCCGCGGAACTAGGATTTAATGCTTAATATTTGGATGTAATTAATTAGTTCGTCATTCAATAAACGGATATTCAAATGGTGCCGTATTTTGTTAATTGGCAAAAAATATTAGAATTCCTATCCCTTGCCTATTCCTACGGAGTATGCTTGCTAAACAGAACAAGCAAATATATCGTCGTTGTCAAGTATCAATCAATATTAGTTCGACCGTAGATTGGCCAAATTCACAACGCTCTCTTGTTATTGAAAAAACAAAAAAGAGTTTTTAGCTACGTACGGTTCTTTACGGTACTACAAATCATGTTAGGAAATCTAATTGAAATCATCGCCCATTACTCATTCATGCAAAGCATTCTTTATTTTCGATCCAAAAACTCCTTCAATTCGTTTAACGAGAAATAATTGATTTTATCTTAATTAATATTTACCTCTCGTCGCATCGATCCCTTGTAGAATTCTATTAGCCGAAACTGAAAACGATCATTGCGAATAATAATCAAATATCCTATTTGTCTCCTGCCAATGAAGGCATAGCCGAAGGTGCTATAGTCGGTAGCTTTATGTGTACGTAGACGACGTGTGTACAGGCTTGTGTGTCTGTGGGCGTTGGCTTTGTGTGTGTGCAGGCATGATCGATGCGAGGGCGACGTTGCCGCTCCGGACGACTTCCGGCGAGCGTTGCCGCTCCGTACTTAGGCGGTGTTAAACTGAAATCGCGGATTAAAGCCTACTACGGTTTTGATTTGATTTTCTCGTCGCTTCGTATTCTTGTTTGTGTTTTTTTTTGTTTTTTAATTTTTTTGTTTGTTTTTGTTTTCCCTTTTGTACACCGAACTCGAACATTGTATTTGTTTATGTATTCGTGAGATGTTTACTTGAAGTCACAGAGCATGTTACTCTAAAGTTAGTGTCAGTAAACATTAATAAAATATTTATAGTAATGTGGCGGGTCTACCGAGCAATATCACCGGCTCGGTGGAAGATCTTCCCTTTGTCGTATATACCCAAAGTAACATTAGCAGGAGAATAATTTTTACCATCACACCTGCCTCCGCTGCGTTCATTCATAGTGCGTTACCAGAGATTTTTTACCACTTACCATTCGACTCTGGAATGAATTCTTCTCCACGGTATTCCCAGAGCGCTATACCTTGTCCTTCTTCAAACTAGGCTTGCGGAGAGTACTCCAAGGTATGCAGCGATTTGGTTATGCCTCTGGCATGACGTGACGTCAATGAGTGACCGTATTCACTCACCGTCTTCCCATAAAGGCAATAAAAGAGGTTACCATCTTTTTAAGGGATTTTATGACCTGGTAACTAAGACCTTTCAGTCATGTCTTATTTTAATTTATATTCGTATTTTTATGAGAAATGATAATATGAAGTGAAATGAAATGAGATGATACGGTATGAAATATAATCTCGGTAAAATGGTAGTCGTTTACTGAGAATTTTTTAGTGGACTTTTTGGAGGATCCCGAAAAGTTACGTCCAGCGGCTTTGTTTCATTTTCCCACATTTGTGCACTTTCACAGATATTAAACAGTTAATAAACCACCATTATTACACATTTAAACCCGAAGAAACACTAAATAGACAAAATAAAACAAATCACACAACTTCACTCCTCGCGTTCCCGCCAAAAAGTCCATATTTAATCTATTTTCAATTTGACCACAGACTATAAGCAATAAGAAAAGTTTGACAATAAACAAATAGTATGCATGCGTGCGTGTGTAAAATACACGGTAGTGTGTGTAATGTTTCTTTTAATTGATTTAATGTAGTTTTATGCATAATTTAAAAAGAAATATTAACAATCTGCACTCCTTCTCTATATTCTCTATAAGTGTAAATTTCTCTATAAGTGTAAATTTCGTACTCCTCCGTCCGTGCAATTTTCGTAAAAAGGGGTACAAAGTTTTTGCTTCATGTATTAATATATTTTCTTTTTTTTTATTGCTTAAATGGATGGACGAGCTCACAGCCCACCTGATGTTAAGTGGTTACTGGAGCCCATAGACATCTACAACGTAAACACGCGACCCACCTTGAGATATAAGTTCTGAGGTCTCAGTATAGTTACAACGGCTACCCTACCCTTCGAACCGAAACGCATTACTGCTTCACGGCGGAAATAGGCGGAGTGGTGGTACCTACCCGTGCGGACTCCCAAGAGGTCCTACCACCAGTGAAATTGATACTAGATTAGATTTGATACTAAACTAGGTCTTGTGATTTCATAGCTTTTACGCCACCTTGGTTGAGTACATGAGGTCAACTACCCACAACAAGATACTGTAACTCAATTCGATTCTGGTGCGATGCTAGATTAATTTACGTGTGTACAATGAATTTGCATGTAAGCGTGTGTTTGTTCGTGTGCGTAGTTAGAACAGAACAGAGTCTATTTCGACAAGAATATAGATGTAAATTCATATTTTATTTATTTTTCCTGCTCATTTCGTTCGCTTATTGCTGATCATCGTAATGGACCAGAGACTATATTTAGGTATATAAAGCCTGTTCATTTTCAATGTATTTATTTATATATTATTTTAAAATAATTGTAGTAATTAGCTGTAATTAGTACATTATTATAACCACGATTTAATAATTACAGTAATTGTAGTTTGAGACAGGGTTTTGCTCAGTTTTATTGTAGCGTCTAATAACAATTATTTTGTCAGATTTCAAAAGAATAAATCGAATTTCAATTCAAGACTAACGTTCTTATTAAATCCACATCCGTATACTTTTTCTTGCATCTATTTTAATTTTTTTTATAGAATATTTAAACGCCCTGTAGTCAAATGTACATAACACACACTCACACAAGTTGTTTGCATTTAGATATCGACAGACTTTAGTCGTACTTAATTCAAAATTAATACAGCCAGGCGGCGTTCCGGAAATGAGCTTAGAGTACAGGGTGGCTGGGTGGCCCTGGGTGGGTCCCATCGATGGGTAGGATGGCTGTATGCGACCCCCAAATTAGTTTGAACCGTCTCTATAATTCGATAACCTTCGGTTGTTTCGTCAAATACCGGGTATCATACCTCCCGATGTTCGCGACTTCCCAAAAAGTAGATACCTATTCATAATTTTAAACGAAATAATTCATAAAAAATACCGATGGTACGATTTGAGATGTGACAATTTAAACGGCTATAAAGCGTTAGAGTATATTCCGTTTTTAGGTTAAGTACGGTTTTTTTTCCTTTTATTAATTATTCAATTTTAATAACCGCGTCCCCTTAAATGCTATCAAAATTTCAATCAATCAAGTCACAACGACGCTAGTCTCGTCTATTCAAAAACAAGTAAGGTACTTACTTACCACGAATGCTGCGGATTCTGTCTGTTCCAATTAGTTCGGGACGCTTAATAAGTACGCAAACTATATGCTCATCTGTGATAAGTCAATGCTATTTATAGCAGATACAGGCTTTTGACGCTTAAATCTCTTATCTTGCATTCACGTTGAGACGCTATGCGATAAGTTGATACTAAACTAAGCTGATCACTAAGCACAAGAATCTGTTTATTTACGATTACGACAAAAACCGTCGCGGCCTTTTCATGGAAATCGAAAATAGAAGTAGACATTTCTAATAACATATGTGCATCTGTATCGCTTCACGCGAATCTCACTCGATAGCGGCTCGGAGATGAAGCTTCGTTAATTAACTGCCTCCGCGATGCTTTCATTTCCTTTAGGTGCTTATTTCGGTGTTGCATTTGGAATTGCAATAGCTGATGTTGATTAAGAATTGGAAGATTACATTTTGCCACCTCTCCGTTTCAGGTATCTTTGATTTGCATATTCCGTATCAATCTTGCAGTAGCATTTGAGTTTTGTATTGCTAGCATTCGATTTTTTGGCCTCGATTTGATATTTTTAAATCAATTGAGTCAACATGAAATATGTCACTAGTTCAAAAGAATGATTATAGAGAAAGATCATTTTTTAGAGATAGAAAAAAAGGATATTTAGGTTTAGCCTTAATTCCTGTAACGAGACACTTATTTAGACATGATTTAAGTTTCCTTCTTGTTAAAGAAAGATCTTTACTATAATATTATTATGTCTACCGAGAATCACTAGAAATGTTATTTGAAGAAGGACTGATCATAAGAAATGGAATACTAAAAGACAATACGGTTTAATTCGGAACTAATATGGGAATACAATGGATTCAAAAGTTAAATGAAAACAATCGAGCGACTGTGGTCGGAACAATAGGCACTGTCAACGGTTGACAGACTAAGTTTCGTAACGAGAACACGGGAGCCTTTATAGGGAAAGTTGGGAAACTAACTGTGGTAGGTGTGGTGGTAGAAGTTGCTTTTTCAACATTCATTATTTAAGGCTTATTTTTCTTGAGCCGAATACCGAGACTGTATCTTTTTTCCAAAATCACCCATTTTGAAAAAAAAGTGCTATTGGACAAAGCAACAACCTAAAGAAACCTTTGGCTACAGATTAGATCGGGAGGAAATGGCCGGAAGGAAAAAGCCCAAGCCAAGACAGTCGTTCAGCAAGAGATCATGACCTACAGCAATGAGGAATCTATTCTAGTGGAAGTTGACAGTAACTAGTATTATGCAATGAATTACGCAGCACACTCTGAGGTACGGGGTAAAGTGCATTCATGCGGGCTGACAATAACTTCAATAAGTACTACCGCAGTAGTAGCAAATGCAATACGGGTAGGAAAAGCAGTAAAAATAAGTCGGACATATAATGAAAAAAAACATTAGTAGTAAAAAAAATTAGTTGAACTAGATCACGCATGTTAAGAGCAGGGTGAAATGATTAACACCTAAAAAATTCCAAAAATTCTTATATTATAATTTATTGTAGAAGGAAACCGAAATTTAAAATTGAACGTGTAAATGAAAAATCAAGTTGGAGTGAAATAAAAGTGAATTTAAATCAGTATGAAACTGAGATAGCTCAGTTGTAAGAGTCAGGATTTGTTTTTTATTAAAATCGTCTCCGATTCGATATTAAATTCTACTCATTCTAGGTTATGCAGCCCGTTAAGTGGCGCTTCCGAGACTATTACCGGTTCTGATAGGTATTACTTCTAGACACGAGTTGAAGGAAAGATTGATTTATCGAAGACTCAATATCTTGAATGAATATTCCATTTATTACAGCAGCAGTTACGTTTCACGAACGATGCGTCATTAGTTATGTGAAAAGGGTTTCTTCAGCTTATTTTAGTTTCTTATCAGAAATATATTCTGGGGAAAAGATATATTTAAGCATTTTGCCTGAAAAATTGTATACCTTCAAACCTTCTTGGGAATTGTGTGCCTAGAATGGCAAAAGGATGGGATTTTTTTTATTGGTGGTAGGACCTCTTGAGAGTCCGCGCGGGTAGGTACCACCACCTTGCTTATTTCTGCCGTGAAGCAGTAATGCGTTTCGGTTTGAAGGGTGTGGCAGCTGTTGTAACTATACCTGAGACCTTAGAACTTATGTCTCAAGGTGGATGGCGCATTTACGTTGTAAATGTCTATGGGCTCCAGTAACCACTTAACACCGGGTGGGCTGTGAGCTCGTCCACCTATGCAAGCAATAAAAAAAAATTGCTGTACATAGCCAGACTTGCTCATGGTGCATCTGGTAATGGCCGCCATCATCCGCCATCTGGAGACATAAGCTCGGAGTTTCAATTGTAATGATCTTATGAAATCGTTTTGGCCTAATGAATAAGATTCCGATGTACTCGTATCGACTGATGTGACAAGGCCGGTATTCAAACAGGCCGGTAATCTTTTTTCTACTGAAACAGTCACTGAAGGCACGTTTTTGAATTTATGCAATGATGAAGGAATAACGTGGTGTAAAAAACTTAAAAAATATTTGCGTAATTACGCACGGCCGGGCGTCTTGTAAACTTGCAAGAGTAGGTAGTCAACTTGTAGTCGTCGTGGCCTAAAGGATAAGACGTCCGGTGTGCATTCGTATGTAGCGATGCAACGGTGTTCGAATCCCGCAAGCGGGTACCAATTTTTCTAATGAAATACGTACTTAACAAATGTTCACGATTGACTTCCACGGCGAAGGAATAATATCGTGTAATAAAAATCAAACCCGCAAAATTATAATTTGCGTAATTACTGGTAGTAGGACCTCTTGTGAGTCCGCACAGGTAGGTACCACCACCTTGCTTATTTTTGCCGTGAAGCAGTAATGCGTTTCGGTTTGAAGGGTAAAGCAGCTGTTGTAACTATACTGAGACCTTAGAACTTGTATCTCAAGGAGGGAGGCACATTTACGTTATAGATGTCTATGGGCTCCAGTAACCACTTAACACCGGGTGGGCTGTGAGCTCGTCCACCCATCTAAGCAAAAAAATACCTACAACTATTCCTCCTTTTTCAGTCGCTAAGCAGTCGTACTTTCCAGTTTCTAAGGTACTTCTTCTAGGGTACTTTCGATCTCATGTCTGAAGATGGGCGGCGGCGTTAACCCCGTAATGTTCACGAGCTCCGATATTAAAGTGGACTGCGTTCACGTACAAAATATTTGTCAATATTAAATGAAAACAAATTAAAATATTTCGTTTCGTTTTAAATAAAATTGTTGATCTAAATATGAAAATATGGAGTCCAGACTCCAGTAACTTCGCTTTGTTTGACACCGACAGTGTTGGGTCAAAACGACAAGTTCATTTGTCGTCCCTGTTTTTTTTCTACGACTACCCCACTTATTTTATTACAACTGGGTTACCTATCGTAATACCTACATAAAAAAAATCGAATTATTTGTGTTGCAAAACTTAAAGAGGTAATTTAAGTTTTGCAACTTAAAGAGGTTATTTAAGTTTTGCAACTTAAAGAGGTAATTTAAGTTTTGCAACACAAATAATTCGACTTTTTTTATGTAGGTATTACGATAGGTAACCCAGTTGTAATAAAATTACCGCTAAAATTTTCTAGGGAACATTAGTTCATCTATCTCAATTTAATTTTAATAAGCACCACCACCACCTTAACGAGTTATATAATTGAACGATTTTATGGATCAAAACTCGTTCAGACTCGCTTACGTAACCGTATCGACTGACCCGTCAACTAGAATCCGCACGGGCAGATCACAAAGCGTAGTGCTAATCGCATTATCAACTAGATTAACGGTAGGAAGGTATAAAGGGCCATTGTAGTTGCGGCATGAGCGGAACACGCCGCGCACTCATTTCGGAAATGGCGGCGGCGCGCGGAGACAGCGGCGTCCGGAGGTGAAGCCTTGCCCCCGGTAGGGATGTGAACAATGTCGGCTGCGTATCGGTTCGGCTCTGTCAAGGTCGGCTAGGTCTTGTGAAGGTTGGCACTATTAGCAACTTATGCGTTTTACGCTGTTCTAGATCGATAGAATACAAGTCTGGTGATAGATAAGGCTCGTAGGGGTAGGTATGGTACTTACCATCACCTTCCTATTTCTGCCGTGAAGCAACAATGCGTTTCGGTTTGAAATATGACACAGCCGTTGTACTTTAAAACTGAGATTTAGAACTCATGTCTCAAGATGGGTGGCGAGATTTATGTTGTTGATGTCGATGGGCCTCGGTGACCACTTGCAGCAGGTGGGCCGTGAGCTCATCCACCCAGGTGGATAGCAAGCAATAAATAAATAAAAACTTTGTTTTTTATTATAGAGTGTATTTTCTTTAAAGCCAATCACTAGGTTATGTATTTAAATGAAATGATGATGTCCTTATTGATGTATTCGTAATATTTTACTTTGGAGAGATCTGAGAGAGAAATTATACTTTTAATAGTAGGTAGGTATTGTTACGTAGCGCATCGTGCAAGGAATTACGATATATTAATGTACGCACGCTTAGAACGCCTCAATATTGGACCAAATGACCAATATTTGTGAATAAAGCTAAATTGTTCGAAATAAACTGTAGAATTTTCGTTATCTTTTTAAATTACTTAGTTAATTCCAAAAATAGCGTATACGTGACTTAGTCCCAGCCCTAGTCGGGTGTGTGGTTCATTGTAACCACCTCAACGACCCACTTTCGGCGCGCTATTGGTCACCCGGCCTCCACTGGTGACGAATTGCGAGGCTTCCTACCGGGTTTGTCTGTATCGGTAAATTATGCTAAATTGCTCCACTTCGAAGCTCCAAGAGTGAATGTAAAATTGATATGTCCTGTTCAATGGTGACGCTCATGATTGTTTCAAGACTTAATAATGCAACTTCAATGGTAAATTCAAGGTTTTTTTTTGCGAGAAATAAATTTTAGATATGTAACGCTTGCATTCTTAATTGTTTAGCGATTTTGTGATAGTTTAAAAAAATTCAGTAGACACTCGGTCAACGTTCTCGTCGAACCCGTCGCTTGCCACGAAGGGCTCGACGAGTACATTAACCCACAGACAGCCCACTGAGTTTCTTGCCGGATCTTCTCAGTGGGTCGCGTTTCCGATCCGATAGTAGATTCTGCGAAGCACGGCTCTTGCTAGGGTTCGTGTTAGCAACGTCGTCAGGCTTGAGCCCCGTGAGCTCACTTACATGTTAGGGCGAAGCTGAAATATACTCTCAAGGCTATCTGCATAGGTAGGAAAAACAAAAGTAAGACACTTAAAGAGGTTTGATATTAGTTTGGTATTGTTTTTTAACGTCTATTATTGTATTAATATTTAGCAGGTGCATTTCCGTAGGCCTTTGATGCCTGTAATGAAAACGTATGTCGCTGATCGGAAAATTTTGTAAGTTATCTGCAGATAACAAAAAAAATGCAATTCTTACAAAAGCGAATTTATCTAAAATTTAGTTTGTTTGTGTGCCGCCATCTATACGCAATTAATATCAACATTAACATTTATCATGCAATAGTGCCATCTATATCAAATATTCGGAACTAAGAGAACATTAAAGTTGAGTAACGATGTAGAGGTTTCAAAGCGTAGGTAACTTTTAACTTCGATTTCTTCAAATTCCGTAGCGTAGGTGCTGCCATTATTTAGAAAATTTTATTTGCATGTCTACTATCGGTAAAAAAATTAGCAATAGCTATCGGAATTGTACTAATGCAACTAAGCTATATTGTTGTGGTGGGCATGTACGAGCATGTTTGTTCTTGATTGTTCTGTAAATAATCTTTCGGTAGCTTAACCTCCATTATGTGGTAGAGGGTAAGTAAAAAAAAAAGAATTAGAAGCCGTGGTGCGCTTTAAATTTATTTAATGAAATGTTTAATTATCCCCGAAAATTGAGAATGACAAGAATTCTTGGAAAATTCAATAAAAAAGCTATTTTTATCAATTACAGTGCAGGCTTATAAACGATTAAAAGTATAAATATTATAATTTTTATGTAAAGAGACTGAGACAAAACAGTTGATTACTTATTATAATTTTCTCCTGTCGCTAACCGATTTTTTATCTTTTTTTTGTGAAGTAGTTCCAAACCATGGAGAAGTTCAGTTTTTTTCAGAAATAAAGATATCAAGTAAAGAAAGAGAGAAATATTCTTTGTAATGCATTCATAGAAAATTTGCATGTGCTATCCGGCTTTTTTCTTCTCTGCTTTCAGTTTATAGGCCAATTGCGACTCAATCATGATCATGTAGTCCAAATATTTCTGGCCCCAAGGGGAATATGACTCGTACCAATTTTTGTATAACGCATAATCTTCTTTACCTGTATAGGTTGCGCCTTCGGTATCCAATACTGCAATTAAAATCTCGTCAGGTTGTAATGGCTTGTGATAGAGTTGAGCAATACGCTCACCATTCAACAGGGTTTCAACTCCTTTCCTTATGCTGTTGATATCATAGCCCCTTAAGGCTTGTGCGACACTGTGTACATTAAAATCTCTTTTGACACCATGATATTTCATGAGCATTTTTGTTAGAATGAATGATATGCTGCCATAATCACTCCTCGGCATCATGATCAGCGATGGAAAGGCTTTGGACATCTGAGCTCCTTTCGCGAGCCATGGTTCCGCTGCTGTACCTAGAATCAAGATCTTGTCTTCAGGAGTTATAGGTTTTACTATTTCCTTAACAAAGTCTCGTTGTAGCCGAGTAGGATCGAAGGACTTCTCTTCTTTCGGTACTTTCTTGTAAAACATTTTTTCGGCATTTTCAATTAATATTATGGTCGGCTGCATCAATTTGCTAATTCTGTTTACGAAGCTATACATAATCTTCAAATTCTTTGGTCCCGGGAATTTGTTGTATACATTTAATGGCGACAGATCTATCAAGATGGAGTTAGTTTCGGTTGCTATTGCGTAAATTAATGTTCTTTTACCCGCAGACTTAGGACCCACAAGTAGCTGAGTCCTCACTGCATTTGGACATGAAGAGCAGAGAGTGAGCAAACAACGTACTCTCACTTGTTCTTTCACGTCACCAATGCTATGTGGTGGAAAAGCTGGAGTCCAAAGCGTTGCTCTCATATCAGCAGCAGCATAGTTTTGATCGCCCCAGTAATCATCAAGCGTTACTTTAGGGTACTTTTTAATTATACCTTCATCGACCAGTTGCTGAAACATGGCTGCAGGACTTACTTTATCGGGTTTAGGTGTCTTTTGTTTTTTAGGCTTTTTTCTCTTCATGGTTTGAGGGGGCTTAACAATCCCGGCGGCTTGATAATCAAGTTTTAGCGAGTTCTTTAATAAGTTTAGTTCCAATCTCATCATTTCATCTACGATAGGTCTTAATTGTAGTTGAACGTCCTGATAGGCTGATTCGGTTATGAGTTGCATTATGTAGCCTTTAGTAACTTCACGAGGAGCATCCGGGGTCTCAATATTTTTCCACTGACTTTGGTAAGAGTCCCAGGCACTTTTCAACGGCTCTATATTTTGACCCGGCGTTATATAGACACCGGGATCGTTATCTGGATTTAATCTAGACTTTTTATAATCTAATAGACGTTTCTTTTCTTTTTCCTTTGCATCCATTTCTATTCTCTTCTTCTCTTCTTTCTCAGCCTTTTTTTCCGCTTTAATTTGTTCTTTTGTCTTCGGATTTCCGGCTGCGGCTTTTAATCTTTTTTCTTCTTCTTTACGCCATTCCATATATTCTGGGACGCTGAAAGTTTCTCCCTGGACAACTAAAATCGAACCACCTTCTTCAGGCCAAGGATATTCATCAAATAGCCTCGCTTCATTATACCACTCCTGAAACCATTGTCGGACTTCGGCTGAAATATCTTCCATTATATCACCTTTCCTTAATTTCAGGACCCGTGTTTTTTCATTAAGGTTTTTCTGGAGCCACTCTTCGTAATATTGTCTTCTAAAATTTCTACGTTCTTCTCGGACTTTCTCCAATTGAAGTTTATGTGAAGGTGTTGACCACGATGGGATAATCATTCCTAGTTTTTGTTTAAGTTTGTATTCTATTGCATGATCTCTTTTTATGTGCATAAATTTTCTGTATACAGATTGTATTAAATGTGCTGCCTTTAGTCTTAGTTCTTCCTTGGCTTGTGGCTGTTTTAAACCAGCTAATTCTAAATACAAATTGGCATCTTTATTTGCTTTATGCGCATTTTCTCTGGTGGTAATTCTTGATCTTTCCATTCTTTGTATATTTGATACATGGGCTTCATATTCTTGTTTAAGTCTAAGTTCTTCTTGATCTTCTGGTGACAACGTAATTACAATTTCTGGTTCAATTATGTCTTCTCCCATAACTAGTTTTCTTTTAATTTCTGCCTCTTTTTCTTCTTGTTTTATTCTTTCATCTTCTAAGCGCGCCTCTTCTTTCCGTTCAATTTCTGAAGGAGTCGGTGTTGGATCACCGATTCTGTTACCAGCTAAAATTTGATCTACTATGTATTGCATTTCTTCTTGTCGTGTCTCGAATGGGTAGAAGAAAGGGCAAAGTATTTGTATATCAGAAGGTATCATTAACATTTGTTGTAAAGCATTTTCAGGGTATGTGAACTCAAACAATTCGACGTCTTCTAATGTTGCCTTCAATTCGAGTAGACGACACGTTAACGCATCAATTATTTTCTTTATGTAAGGCCGCCTTTGAACTTGTTCCATTTGATCATAGCAGTCGCAAAGTTTGTTGTACAGGTCGCAATATTTGCAGTAAACTCGGGCTACAATTTCAACAGCTGTGCCTTGTGGTTTTATACCAATAAATGCTGCGGCTAGTTCTTGTACTCTTTCGTCTTCGAGAATTGTCGTGTTTATAGCTTCTTTCAATTTGAGCCATCGTTCGTAATAATCTTTATTCGCCATTGATAAATTTTATTTAGAAAATGCAGAATTTAAAAGAAAATGAAATTTAAATCATTGCCGTAATAAGTTTAAAATAAAAATCAAGGTTATGAAACGTACATATTTAAAGACATGACAATTTAATATTTCTGTCAAAGTTTACAATAGAGCGAGAGTTGCCAGAAGCGAAGAAAATACTTAGACTGAGACTATATATAGAGATTCGTTTACCCGTATCTAAGCCGTAGGCATTTATTTCTTGTACTGAGGGTCCGTAACAATGTCCTCTGAGCGTCGACTGGTAACAATAAAAATGTTTTAAGTGCGCCCCCGTACGTCTCATTGAGCGGTGTCGTCGTCAGAGCACGCGCTTCGTTCGTCATCTACTTCCGGAGAGTGACGCGTGCCTAACTAGTACCTATGATTGGTCCAAGTTTTGAGCTTTCGTCATATCTTTCAAAAATAACCAATTAAATATTCCGTGAAAAGTTGGATAGGGCTGATTTTGTTTTTGTTGTGTTCCTTTGTCGTACCACTCTGGTCAGAGCGGTCGTGGTTGTCATTGATTATCATTGCTGTGGTTATATGCCTCACGAGCAATCGCCACTTATACTGGTTTGTGGTGAGTCTGGTACACTCATGCAAACAGGCGCCAACTGCTGACTTGACTTAGTCAGTCCATCGTATGAGCAACCTTCCACGTGGTCTGGTGTCTTCCACTTTGCCCTGAACGAAAAGGCGCTCTGTGAAGTCATTTCCTCACCGGGAGATAGATGCAAAAAATAATAGTATGCGCCCATGCATTTTATGCATTGTTGTAGCGAAATGTTTTTGTAAAGTGATTCCTAAGCGACATAATATGACCGACAAAATTTTAGAGCAATGATAAACATTAAATAAGTACATCTCAGATTGTGAGTAGCTAAGTAGTTTATGTGGGTTTGATTTTATTCTAAACTAGCTTTTGCCCGCGACTTCGTCCGCATGCAATAGTTACTTTAGCATAACGCTAAATTTTACCCGCGACTTCATTTACAGTAATCAGGATTGGAACTTCATTACTGAACCGGTAGATGACGTTGAAGAAGCTAGATTTTGAGATTTTTTGACATACAATTTTTTTAATTTTCGGAAAATATATATATATATTTTTAATAAAAAGTATCCTATATTACTTCTAATACCTCCAAAAATATGTGTACAAAGTTTCATGATGATCGGTTGAGTAGTTTTCGCGTGAAAGCGTAACAAACAAACTTACATTCACATTTATATATTAGTAGGGATTATTTTTCATAGTATGCTACAAAAGTTACACGGTATTTGGGGATTCTCTGAGGGTTTCAGGATAATAGAAACACTGTAAGTCCCTTTAATTCTATATTGAAACACCACAATTATCACTGGATTAAGTAATTACACAGGATTGGTTTTATAATTCTGAATACGTATCAACTGCAGAAAAATTACATCCATGCTCTATCTGTCAATGTGTCAGTCTGTCTGTCTTGAGTGCATGTGTGGTTTGGTCATAGAATAAACAATATTTTTTTATAGTGGTGGCAAAATCGCCATAAGTACCGAAGCACATTAAAAAATGTGAACCAATTAGACACTATGACATGTCCTTCTTTAAACGAGGCTTGTGGAGAGTATTAAGCGGTAGGCAGCGGCCTGGCTCTGCCCCTGGCATTACTGACGTCTATGAGCGACGGTAACCACTTACCATCAGGCGGGCCATATGCTCGTCTGCCTGCTCGGGAAATAAATAAAGTATTCAAGTTCGGAAACATTTTAAGATTTGCATGAATATTTGATAGTAAATCGCCGTCTTTCACAATTCGTACCAACACAGTATCACCCAAAAATGCAACGTAACAATAATTTATATACGAACCCTCGCATGCATTCATTAAGGGTGTAGAAATTTAAGCCATTTATTTTGTTAACTCTCTGCAAGGCAATAAACATTTTCGAGGGTCGTGCCGAACGGATTCTGGGTAACGAATAGTTTTGTTATCTTAATGTTTGTATTGATAATGTGTAATGTAAATTATGTGAGATATGCATTTCATTAATTCTTATTTTCATTTTGTTCGTGTCATGGATTTTTGAATGTGATTTACCAATTTTCCGTTTAGGCGAAGTCTGGTGGATAGATTATATAATTAATCTGATTTACCTTCCTATTTCATAATTTATTATTGCTTAAGATATTATTATTAGGTATAGATGTGTATTATTTTGATTTAAATGAAGCACGGTAATTTCATTTCTGTAATTAAGGGTAATGAACATTTATTCTCGAAAACAGCTTACCCAGACATCAAAATAGTATCTATCTAATTAAATATGGCGTAATAAAGTTTCTAAAACTGAATTTAAAGGAATTCTTCATTACTCCAAATGAAAGTTACACTGAATTGTTTTTATTAACTTTTACACTACGAAAATTTTATTGACAATAATATAACCTATAAGTGATTATATAATTGATAAAAATAACACAGAAAATTCTCACGGGCTCCTCATTAACATCGAACAACGTGATGATTCAGTAAAATTAGTTACGGATCGAACGTGGCACCACCCACCCGGTTACCGTGCCGGATCAGTCCCGGACACGAGTCGGAAACTAATGGGGGAATGATTGACTGTCTGATGGAGATACGAACTCTCACCCCGGAACAGGGCATAGGTTTAAAGCGTTCTGACTGTATATTTATCACGTATCGGTCGCATCCTTTGGGACGTACAATAGTTGATTGTAATAATTTGGTTTCATTAAAATCCTTTTAGTGTTAAGTTAGACTACACAGCCCAATGGTTGACCCGCAAGAGCTGAGTTGATTCAAGAGTTGGGTTAAAAGAATTCGAAAAAAACAAAATAATTCGTGTATAACCTGTAACAGAGCTGAGTTGATTCAAGAATCGGGTCATGTATAACATGTAACTGGCAGTAGATGAAGTATGTTCGTTTTCGAATGCAAGTATCAGATGAGTCATTGAGCGAAAGCGCTTAGTTTAATCAGTTTATTCAATTTAAATTAGTTTTGACAGTAATTTAGTTGCAAAAAAGTTTTAGAAATGTTCTATTTGTCTCGATGGTGGATTATGTTTTTTTTTGTTTTTCGAATTTATATTTGTATTAGTTGCATGGGAGCTCATGGTCCATCGCATCGACCCATAATCGCGATTATGGCGTGTTATGGCTGCCCCACCCTTCAATCCGGAACGCATGATTTATCCGCGACAAAAATAGGCAAGATGATGCTAAGTCTGGCAATAACACCAGCAAAAAAAAACATACAAATAATTTAATTCCAAAATCGCTCTCGTTTGTGTTTTAAGCCATCGACTTAGTAGCTTTAATTTTTAAAATGTGAATGGAATGCGCAATGTTTGTTAGTTTAATGAACAAGTGCATATTGTTGAATATATTTTACATTAAAATTATAATTTATGTATAATTGTATAATTTATATATTTACATAATTTACATTCATATACAACGGTCATTATGTAATAATTCAAGAATTAGCGAATTCGTTTCTTTTACACAAATCAATTTAGAATTCTGATAATCATTATAAAGTACGTCCAGTGAAAACTATGAACTCTTGTATCTATCTGCCTGTCCATTCAATATAGCCTCTCCAATTGGATAAAGCGCGTTGAATTTTGTACAATTAAAACTCAGGATGAAGAGCGAATCAAAGTTTTGGTTCCGTTTCTATAACTACGGAATCCTAAAAAGTATGTGTCACGTGCCATTTTAACCCCCAAATGCCAGGAGCCATGAGAAAAAAATCAGACACAGTACGGCTGTCACCGCAATTGGGACGAGCAGTGTTGCACGCGTTAAAATTTGATACGGCTGCTGGGGGGTAGCCCTAATAATAGTCAAGAGTGATTCGATGTAATTGAGCTGTTACTGTATTGATGAAAGATGTTTCAAGAGAACAGATAAAACCAAAAAAAATTCCCATATCGCCTTTTCGCATTAAAAGTGTACAATTTCCAAAAATATTCGAAATTGAGTTAATATGCGGAATCATTTGGTATCACCAGTATTTTTCTCATAAATACTGTCAAAAGAGCGTAGTTTAGTTTTAGTTTTTTTTAGTTTCCCTGCATTTTGACTACTATTAACAAAATTAATACAAAATTTTATCTTACTTTAAAAGACAGATAATGTAACTGGTAAAAAATAAAAAATAAATGTTGCAAAGGTGATTAATATTAAAAATATCACATGTTACACCTTTACAACACTCTCCTGTAAAATTAGTAAGTTTTGAAATTATACAGTTTTAATGCGAGAAGACGATATGATACCGAGTTTTTTTCTTCTAAATCAATTTTGACATTAACGTTAAACAAATGTCTTATAAAACGTCTTTTGTGGTCATTGATGTACATATTTGTTCGACAAGTTCACGATTTTGACGGAAAAGCGAGGACCGAAGTTAAGTGTTTTTTTTTTATAGCTTAGTGTTTCTTCAGGCTTAAACGTACAGTAACGGTGGGTTATTAACTGTCTTCTTATAATTAACTGTCCAGCATCTCTGAAAGTGCACAATGGTTGGAAAATGAAACAAAGCCACTTCCCGGGTTCTTCCTAAAAGTTTCAGTAAATAAACACAAATTTACTGAGACTATTTCACCTCATTTTATCTCGTTTAATTTTATTTCATTCCAATTGATTAAAGCCTGAAATTAATCAATTTCATCTTATTTCGAGGTATATCATTTTTTATCTAATTATGAAGAAATAAGGTTTGGCTTAAAAGTCACGTTATCAGGCAATGAAATCTTCGAAAAAAAGCAGAACGCTATATGAGTTCAACTCAAATTGTCAAATTATTCTAAAATAATTATGAGTTACTATTCTTAAAGTGTAGTGATTTTTTTGTGTTTGTTCAAAACATTTGTTTCAATAAATAAATGCATTATTGGAATAAATGCAAGAAATAAATACAAAAAGTATGTATCGGAGCTTTTTATAAGAAAAATATACTAAAACTTTTCTATTTCTTTACACTTTGCAATAGTGTTTTCGTTTCAAAAACTTTACAAAATAATCGAAAACGTTACGAACATAATATAAATTGCTAAATAATATCCACCCTATTCTCTAGTACTTATTATATTCTGTTAAATACCTATTACCCAGTACATGTTCTCGTGAATGGGTCACAAAATGTCTGGAGTGCCCTTAATTAATAGAATGACGTGTGACGGCACGTGTCCGGCTCTGGCGGATGTCGAGTTTTTCCGATTGGTTTTATTAAGTACCGACATAATTTTGTTTTGTTTTACCTCATCTATATATTAATACGTGATGGAAAAACTTTGTATCCCTTTTTACGAAAATTGCGCGGATGGAGGAGCATGAAATTTCCCACACTTATAGAGGATATAGAGAAGGAGTGCAGAACGCTAATATTAAAAAAAAATATGCATTAAAAATACATTAAATCAATAAAGAAAACATTACACACACTACTATATATGTGACACACACATATACCTACTCTTTGTTTGTTGTCAAACTTTCGTTATTACTTAAAGTCCGTAGTCAAATTGAGAATAGGTTAATATTCTTTATCTTTAATATTACGAGTATTTGTCTATAGTGTAGTCTTGGCGAAATTTGTGACTATACAAATATAATAGTCTTTGACAATAGAACTATAATAATATCCAAACTTATAATTTTAATTAATTATAGTCGAATTTCGACTACTGCGAGAACACTAGTATAAAAAATAAGCCGATATTGTACGAGGAAGTCTACATATTTTGAATTAACTCTATTACAACTTGACGTACAAATTAACATACTCAGTTTATACTACATCTTCTTTAATTGGCTCCTCGACCGTTATGACATGTCTTACTTCAAACTACATTTGCGGAAGTACTCTTTTTTATTTATTGTTTAGATGCGTGGACGAGCTCACAGCCCACCTGATATTAAGTTGTTACTGGAGCCCATAGACATCTACAGCGTAAATACGCCACCCACCTTGAGATATAAAGTACTAAGGTCTCAATTATAGTTACAACGGCTGCCCCACCCTTCAAACCGAAACGCATTACTGCTACACGGGTCATCATCATGCTCAGCGGGAGGCCATGGCTTGGCTCTGCTCCTGACATTGTTGACGTCCGTGAGCGACGATGACCACTCACTATACGGTGGGCGGTATGCCCGTCTGCCTATAACGGCAATTTACGCATTTGCGTATTTCATTTCGAAGTCCGTGATTGCAGTAATTTTGATAGATAAGTATTTATTATATTATACCATAATTTTATTTTATTTTTCCGTATTCGCTGGTACCTAGCCTAAGAAGCTATTCCAGCTACGCCCGGACAGGTAGGCGAGCTCACGGGCTCAACCTGAGAGAATTTGCTAACACTAGCCCTAGCTAGAGCAGTGCTTCGCTGAATCTACCACCGGATCGTAATCGCGACCCACTGAGAAGATCCGGTGATAAACTCAGTTTGCTGTGTCTATGGGTAATTTTATATATTCATTTAGGATTTATTATAACGATTAACCTAAAAACCTAAAAAAAAACTCGCTTAAATAGCAAACCGAACTAAGAATGCTTTTTTTCTCCGGTTGATACTGGTCAGAATACTAGAGAGAAGTTATAAACTTATTGTCATTGGTCCTTGACATGTGTGCATATTTTCAACTTAATCGGACGTCTTGGAGCCAATGTGATTATCGTTCGAGCATTTCGTTACACACAACGTGCATACATACCGAGCTAATGAAAGCGTGTTACAGAAATGCGAAACAGGAAATGTGTTGCAGAATTTCCTAAATATCCCCCGCATCAAATGGCACGTATCAAAACGATACGTATCTTCGCTTCAAAGTCGGAATCAAAGTATTCTTTGACGTCCAACGATTAGTCCACTTTGACATTCAACAAATTACCGTTGAACGGTGTCTATTATAGTCGTCGGAACGAGTGGAAGACCACGACGCCGCGAACTTTTGTAACCACTCCCGGGTGTAGCGAGCCGTTACTTCAAAGGGCTCGGGGCAATTAAAACTTACCTCTGGATCAAAGGCGTTCCGCATGATGACGTCACAATGGTAAAGATAGGGCCGCATGGAATTTATCGAACGATTTGTCGCATGTAATCTTTCGTGAATAATTATTGTTTAATGACACTGACGGATGCTTTTGATAAAAAAAAAAATATTGCTTACACGGGTCGACGAGAGCGCAGTTCAATTGGTGTAAAGTGGTCACCGGAGCCCAGAGATATCAACAACGTAAATGTCGCCACTCATTTTGCGACATGAGTCCCAAGTCTCAGTTTTATTGTTCAACAGCTGCCCCACCTTTCCAATCCAAAACGCATTACTGTGTCAGGATAGAAATAGGTAGGTTCCTACCAGTGCCGACTTACAAGACGCTCTACCACCAGTAATTACGAAAATTATATTTTTTCTTGGTTTCATTTTTAAATTAATACTATTGATTACGAGTATTACTGATGGTAGGACCTCTTGTGAGTCCGCACGGTTACTTACCACCACCTCGTCTATTTCTGCCGTGAAGCAGTAATGCGTTTCGGTTTGAAGGGTGGGGCAGCCGTTGTAACTATACTTGAGACCTTAGAATTTATATCTCAAGGTGGTTGGCGCATTTATGTTGTAGATAACCACTTAACACCAGGTGGGCTGTGAGCTCGTCCACCCATCTAAGCAATAAATAAAAAAATACACTATGTTATACCTTCATTGTGGAAGTCATTCTTCAATGTCATATTATGATAAGTTCGAATTTCATTACAAAAATTGGCACCTGCCTGTGGGATTCGAATATCGTCACAGTCGTATCGTTCAATGCGATTACACCGGGCGTCTTATCCTTTAGGTCACGACGGCCCAACTTTTGACCTGCTTTTGTTTTATTTTTCACATAATCAAAATTTCAACAAGACCATTTTCTTATGCATACGCACGTTTTAAAAAAGAGAAATTCCACTGACCTGTACATTTAGTGCTGCGCAATGTGTCTGAGAGTGTGGGTGTGGCGTACCCCTTACTGAGTCCCGAAGAGAGCTTATCGTTCCCTGTATAAAAAAAAAAAAAATTTAAATCCGCATCTCTTCTGTTGGAATAAAAAGAAAAAAGGTTAAACGTATAATTTTTTATTCGGTTTCCGCAAGTCCTATATAATTATGTATATAATTAAAACCGCTTTCGTCGTCCGTGACCAACTAATACATATACTGTTAAGTATACGCAAGTTTGGAAATATATAAAGACTAAGTGTAAATAATTAACGCGTAGTACCTAATTTTTTTTTTGACCTTGTAGGCAGACTAGCATAAGGCCCACCTGATGGTGAGTGGTTACCGTCACCCATGGACTTCAGCAATGCCAGGGGCAGAGCCAAGCCGCTGCCTACCGCAAGAAATTACACATGTGCTGTTATGTTTCATATTACTTAATATTTGTATGCCCGCCCGATGGTGTGGGATCAGTTTCACTGATGCATTGTTAACAGCAGTTGAAGGGCACAGCGAATCTGCTATTTACAGATATTAGAAAAACAGCCGTACTTTTTTCGAGAAATAGAATCATCCGTCTTACAATACATTGGTCACCGTTGCCTATAGACAATTACATTACAAGTGTTTGTCACCACCCACTTTGAAACCATTATATAATTAAGTGGCATATAATAATTAAGGGCATCTATTATACAATTAGGGTGGACTTTATACTACTTATTACTACTAGGACTTCTCATTATGTCACAAAAGTAAATATTTAATTAATTTTCGTTTCTCAACATGTAAACACGCCCAAATATAATCATAATATTTTTTAATAATAAAACAGTAAAAAACATGTTTGAGCTATTGAAAAAAATCAATTGACTTGCAACAAAATATTCATTACAGTTCTCCCACGTTCGAACAATAATAAAAATACCAAACGATTCTCGACAATATGTTTCGCAATATTTATTTGTTGAAACTGGCGCGGGGGCACTTCGGGTGGTCACGCTGTACTCATAAATTTAAAAAAAAAAGAGGGTCGCTTCTATCATTACTGGTATCTATCGCACAATTAAGTTTATATTGTCTACGTCACAATTCCCATGAAACGTCGAGCGACACGTCGGGCCATTGAAGGAGAGGGTAGAGAAGCGCGCGGCGGAGCGAGAATTACGTATAGTAATAATCGTAATGGCTTAAATGATTTATATTCAAAATGAACACGTCATTATTAAATTAATTCTGTTTATTTTTGAAACAATTAAATCGTCTCCTGTTTATATGCTAACAAAAGGTAGCTGTGGTCAAAATAGCTACGGAAAAGCAAATAAGGTAAGTAAGTGTACCGGTAAGTGTACCGGTAGGTGTTGCGGTAGGCAGCGGCTTGGTTCTGCCCCTGGCATTGCTGAAGTCCATGGGCAACGGTAACCACTCACCATCAGGTGGGCCGTATGCTCATCTGCCTACAAGGGCAATAAAAAAAAATAAAAAAAACCTAACACCTCCTTTAGTAGCGGCTTGGATACGTAGTAGCCTGCAGTGATTTCTAAGGCCAAGCAAATGTGTTAAAAAAATGATATTGAGTGTGGTAGAATCTAATTTTGGTAGGGTTGCTGTTAGTAATTCTCTCATGCGGATCCCGTGAGCACACCTTTTGGTCTGCGCGTAATTGGAATAGACCCATAAGGCTAACGAATTGGAAGGAAAAATAAAATGTCGTTCTCTTGTGTCTTAATGTAAGCGGGCTTGACTTTGTGATGTCTATGTGTTCCACTAATCAATTAACATCTGTTGACCGTGAGTGAAACTACCGGTCTACTTTAATAAAATAAATCTCACAAAAACCCGCTCATTCCCTAGCCCGAACTCGCGAAATGCGCGAGCGCACTTCGGACGCACGCCATCTATTGTCAACAAACAGAACTAAACTGAGTGTCATTACGGGACACCATTATCATTCCTGATTTATACCCACGGACGAGTAGTTTCTGATTGTGCAATAATTGTTTGTTTGCATAGGGTCCCCGATGTGGGAATTCAAGTGCCAGATTATTGGCTTAGTGGTCGTAATCCACGGGTAAGTTGCGCTCTCGCTGTTTTTAACAACACGTTGATGTATTTATTAATTACTCAATTACTTGTTGATTTGAACATTTATTAAATATTTCTGTTATGTTGCTATTGAATTCAGTTACTGGTTTTGCTTTACGCAGAATTGAGCTAGGAATTTGTTAATAAGCTAGATTGAGAACGAGTGTGTTTATTATTTACGGGTATTATCAATCTATAAACTTTTGTCACTTACGGGTACTGTCTGTGCGCCTGTACAACAAAATCCCACAAGATGTTCAGAACCTACATATACATAGGTTTAAGAAAACTATTAAAGAACATCTGTGCAATAAAGATTACTATAAAGTCAATGATTATCTAGAAGATTGCACAAAGTGGGAATGAGTTGCTCGCTCCGGGAATTATTGTAATAATTGTTATGTTATTATACTCATGTAAAAATGAATATTAAAAAAAATCTAATATTAAAAAAAAATCTAATATTAAAAAAAAAAAACATGCCCGCTGAGTTTCTTGCCAATTCTTCTCAGGACGGAGGCTAGTTCTTGTGAATTGGCGGTAGTTCTTTTGACGTTCAACAAGTATGTACTTTCATTTATGTTGAATAAAAATTTTTTGACTTCATTTGATTTGATAGGTATATAACGGAACAGGTTCGACTTATTTGAATGATTTATATTTCGTTTCGTTGTTAATTGTCTGCATAATGTATAACTACATGAAAGATTTGTTATTGAGTAGTAAATAGTCTTTGGGCAATCTATAGGTTTTTTTGACAAAAAAGATTAATGTATGATTTCATTGTACACATTTTAAGCGCCTTTTCTTGTTGGTTATTTGTACCCGATGTTCGACAAAAGTTAGAAGAAAGAAGTATGTAGGTAATCTTAATAGCGTTTAGCTCATATTTGTACGGAATGTGATCGTTTGCGTACGTTTGCATAGAAAATTGGGTTAACTTTTACGCTATCGAGAACGTTAATAAACTCGCACTGAGCACACTCCTATATGATTTTTCCTAAAATGGTTCAATAGATAACTAAAATCAACAACATCGTTTATCATCAATTGTTTTTGTTAGTTATGACCGTAAGGCGTTAATATAATAAAGGTTTACACTGAGCCCCATGCCGTCCCTATCGATGACTCATTGGTTTTATAGGGTAGAAACACCATCACCGTTTTATCTTTTATATTGACTGAAACAAGGGGTAGGATTTTGAAGCTTTTATAGACTGTTTTATTTTAAATCGAAATGTCGAAATATGAAATTACAGACATAAATTAGGTATATTATTGGTAAGTTGATAAAATTTCAGTATTTTATTTAAACGTATAATTAACAAGTATAATTTTTAAAGCTTTGATCCAAAAACAAAGAAAACGAATCAAAACAATTAGCATCAAACAATAATTACTTAATATTTAGGTACTTCGAATTGTGAGATCTTAGGAAGGACGTCCTAAAATACTAGTTACAGATGCTTCAGAGAGCCAGCTTATGCTGTCGATTGAACGTGTTCCGTCGCTTCGACCTCACAAATGAATATAAATTGTAAAATAAATAATAGTTTAAAACAGTAGTCTCCCTTCTTGGTCTTGAAGCACACACTCCGGGTCTCAGGAAAAAAAAATCGCTAATCCTGATTATCCTAGTAAGGATAACGGATCAAACTGTTTAAAATATTGAATTGTCATCGGTCCTTATTAAGTATGCCAAATTTCGAGTTAATCCGACGTTTTGAAGGGGGTCAAAATTATGTTCAAAGATACTGTTACATACTAACATACGTATGAAGCTAATAAAAGCGTATTAAAAACCAGCCCCTTTCTCTTCGCGACTATTAAAAAATGAATGAAAACGAGTTCATGTAATGATTTATTGATGTATATTTTACTCAGATACGATCTAAAGTGTTGCGTCATAATTGATGACGATTGTAATAGGTACGAGTATGTAGATCGGTACGCGATAATAGTACGTTTAAAACGATAAGCCGGTATATCTGTACGACGTATCGCAATCATTTTCGTGTTAACATCTATTTAACGTTGTTATGAATTTTAATCAAGTAGGGTTTTAACCCTTCGCTTTAACGGGAATTTTTTGTATTATAGAATTTTCATTGCGAAGAAAAACAGTGTAAAGTACAGATGGCAATCGCGTATCTGATGTATCTCTTTTGATTCGAGCTAGATTCTTGTTAATGTTATTATGATTTTAGATTGTTGCCCGAAGTATTGACAAATCTATGTTATTTATATGTTTGCATTATATTAGTATAATTCTAAGTAGGTAGGTAAATTTTCTGCGCATTCATAATATTATTTTTAAAGTAATTTTTACCTTACACCGCTTCCTTTAACCGTGCACGATATGATGTTTATACGTAAATAAGCAAATACAAAATTGTATTATTCTCTCTGAGGTTTCTGAAACGATTTTCTTTTTTATATGCAGTAGTTTTTAAAGATCGTCAAGGTTGGTTTTGTGGTTATAAAAAAATATTAAAGAGTTTTTTTTTACTTCCACTTTTATGTACTGTTTTTGATCACTCAGATTGTCAGCTGTTTTTATTTGACAGCTATTGACAAGCATTAGGGCTGTCAGTAATAAGCTTTTGGAAGTACGTCAGTATTTTTCAGAATAATGATAACACAACAAAATAGAAAAGTAACACGAAGGAATCGAGGAATCTAAGGATTGACGTCATTTTTTTTTATTTATTGCTTAGATGTGTGGACGAGCTCACAGCCCACCTGGTGTTAAGTGGTTACTGGAGCCCATTGACATCTACAGCGTAAATGCGCCACACACCTTGAGATATAAGTTCTAAGGTCTCAGTATAGTCACAACGGCTGCCCCACCCTTCAAACCGAAACGCATTACTGCTTCACGGCAGAAATAAGCGGGGCGGTGGTACCTACCCGTGCGGACTCACAAGAGGTCCTACCACCAGTAATTACGCAAATTATAATTTTGCGGGTTTGATTTTTATTACACGATGTTATTCCTTCACCGTGGAAGTCAATCGTGAACAGTTGTTGAGTAAGTATTTCATTAGAAAAATTGGTACCCGCCTGCGGGATTCGAACACCGGTGCATCGCTACATACAAATGCACCGGACGTTTTATCCTTTAGGCCACGACGACTTTTTATTTATATGTCAGAGATTACGGTCGAATTTCAATTATTGGACGAACAGTATTGTCAATAAATGTGTCAAATTTCAAAAATGCTTGACTACGTGATATTCAATGGAAACTGTTTAATTTAATCTTCTTGAAAAAAAAAAAACAAGTTGTTTCAAATTTGTGTAACTTAATGCAATTGACGATGATTTTTTCCTTTCTGGTCTTGAGCGGTTTGCTCATTAAAATACAACGCACACATATCACACGATCATGCTGACAAAACTGGAACTAACCAGAATACCGACTTTTGAGGCAAAAATGTGAGATTAAGACATACGTTGACTAGTAGCGTAAAATAGTCGTTGTATTCACTAACGTTCGAGCCGACAATCTATTTATTTAAAGAAGGAAACCAAAGATCTCGTGGACTACCTGGTATTTAATCACGTCACATCCCTATTACACGTGGCATGCATTTGTAACACTTACACGTTAAGTTCCGTTTTCCTGCAATTACGTTGTATCGACTATTATTAGATCATAACAGTTGAGTACGTACTAGTATATCTGTTTATACTATGTAGTCACTATAAATAAGGCTGTTATAAGTTAACTGGACGGATTTCGTAGACATCAATCACACTGAATGCTGCCTTCTGCCTTATTATATAAGATTGAAATTTCAATTGTGTACAAGCGGTGTTTTTTATTTTAATAAACACACGTTTAGGTGCAGCATGTTTGATGAAATCTGTGTTCGAACTTGGCGGGTAGTTACTAGTAATAGATTTCGTATGGATTGATTTGAATTTATTTAGTTGAGCTTAAACCTATTTAAGGTATCATTTTCCTCCAATTTTGCTTATAAAATTTTGAAAGTTCCAAATTATTCTTTTGCCTTTAGCAGAGACTTCGCATTGTTATATTTGACTAAATCCATCAGAGACCCAATTCGTTAATTTCAAAAGAATGTATGCCTCCGACAACATAAAAACGGGACGATGATTTATAATATTTGGATAAGGTTGCCTTTATTGGACCACTTTAGTTATATTCGACGACAAATCCAAAACATAATATAGAAAAAAAAGCGGCTACAGATTAATTTGAGGTTAAAATCGTAGTGCTATCGATTTTTAAGACGAAAAGTTCTCGAATTATCTATCCGGTTCAAACAGAACGCTAGTCCTACGATTGTCTAATATTTTTAGTTATTTCAGAGACTAGAATTTATAACGTCAAACGGGAATCGCGGGCTTTGCATTTATTACGATATTATGCTAATAAAGTAAGAGATCATTCGTCGTTTAATATTCTTGGCTCGGCGCTGCCTATTCATCATGGGCGTTTAATGGATGTTGCTGTAAGCGTATTAAGAAAAACGGCGTTCCAATTCCATTTGAAAATTTTCGAGAACTTTCCTTGTTAATGTTGTTTGTTCTTGTTTATAGTTGAATACAGCGGTGTTAATTTTACACATATATATTTTTACACATTTTTTTTTTGACATGACATATTTTTTTTTATAATGAGGTATTATGTGGTTGAATGAGGTTTTGTTATTTTTATTATATTTTCACTCATTTACCACATCCTTACACACTTACAATAATTTTTTTTTTTTTTCTACACTAGAAATTCCCTAGAAATCTTATATATGGCAAAACAATGTTTGCCGGGTCAGCCAGTGTTAGTATAAATTTGTAGTGTGAGATTTACATTTTAAACTCGGTATTTTTTCTAGTAATCTAGAAGCTTTACCAATAATATATTGTTATATTGTTGAAGTAACAAATGCGAATTAATATAAAGTTAAAATTCGCTAATGGCACTAAAAATTTTAGGATCCGGTTATTAAATTTCATGTCAAAGTTCAACTCCTTTTTTGCGGGTCAAGAGTGCAACGGAGTGAAATGAATTTCTAATTTCATTCTGAAAAACGGAATGAGACTCAATCTCGGGGTGAATCTCTGCCAAGACAATACACCGACGGAGAGCTTTTTACCTTTTTAATTGAAAAAACTTTATTGTCTCTGCATGACAGTTGAGGCTTTTGTTCTTTCGTCGCTTTGAATTTTCAATTTTTTTTTTGTGCGCGAAAAAAATGCCCTGAATTATTTTCATTCGACTTCTTTATTCAGAGAAAGAGAATCTCATTTGAATCAGGTCTGTGATTAAGCGCCTAGGGTTGATAGAAATCGTGTTATAGATTTGCTGTTTTTGATAATTTCAAACTAATAACTGAGTTTTGATCCTTTTTAAAATAACTCAACTATAATTATGAAAACAATTCTTAACTTCCCACATTGTTTCGTGGGTTGAGCAATACAATGCTAAATATACCTACATTGAATATGTATTGGGAAGCCAAGGGCTTTTTCTGTAGATTCCTTATGATTTTGAAACAACACTCTAGTTCTGAACTTCACCAGTAAATATCCTTAGCTATAGATTGAACTAAAGCCCTGATAATACGTTATCGTGGGTCATTAAATCAATTTTAAGCTGGCAGAATGGTTATGATATTAGTTCCGATTTTCTCACTAGATGGCATTGGCGTCGAGATAGATCGCGCTATGGTTTAATTACCATGAGTTATTTAAGCATCAGAGTTATTATTTCCAAAGCTCTTTTGTTCCAGAGACATTGAAGGCTTTCCTATCCGTTTTTTATGTGATAACATTAAAACGACTTGACTTAATTTACGGATGAAAATTTACATTAAGAATAGTTATTGTTGACAATGACAGCAGCAGGAATTCATCTGGGCACTCTTTACTTTTCACTTGTTGGCTCTTTGAAAGTATCAAGTGCCCAAAACTTGCGCGTACTATCTCAAGATAATTGATCGTACAATGTGGTGTATAGACCTGTATTGGAATAAATTCTCTCCTTCATTGCGACATTGCCAACGTGGATGTGGTTTTCAAGCTACAAATATATTCAGGCTTTGTTTTCAATGTAGTTTCGAATCACTTTTTAAGTGTTTTGTAATGTCCCTTTAATATTATAAATAAATTATCATAAAAAAATTTGCACATGTTTTACTCGGTCATCCGTTGAACCGATTTGGATAAAATTTAATCAGAAACTAGTTGTAAAGTAATTGAGGTCATAGCCAAAGACTTCAATTCGCGATAATAATACTTTAAGGCATGTTTCTTTTTGTACAATTTAGCTGTGGTTCATAAAAAAACGATATACGGACGTTTTCATTACATACTGCACCAAGAAAAAAATCGAGAGACTTGGGCTGTTGTAGTTGATAAAAGCGAAAAATAAAATCATAATAATTGTTTGAACCTAGGCTTTGACCTGACTCTGCAAATAAGAGAAGCGATCATTTTTCAACTGCAATTTTTCCCCTCGTTAGCCGAAGGGTAGGGATGCCCCTTAGTGGAGCCGACTAACTTCACGAATAATGAACTCAACGTGGATAATAAAAATTTATTTTCACAACTAGCTAAGGTTGCGTGCGATGATCTTTTGGGCGGAGTGTGGGCGGTCGCGTTGCTATGACTACGGCAGGGTGAGATCTCTCACGCCCCCGTCTCTCCCTTGAGAGCGATTGTTATCTGTGGAAAGACGCTACCCCACCTTCGTACCTACAGAATCATAACGCTTAATCTAAAAGGGTTTATGCGTTCGGATCCTGTAAATGCAACGCTTTCGCTCAAAGTTTAAGTATGAATTTCGCTCAACTCGTGCATTCGCGGTGTACTATCGATTTTCTTTATGAATACGAAGCTGTGTGTCCTGATCTGTATCGTCGTTGTGTCGTTGACACAACGGACCTTTAAATGGAAATGTACTGGTGTAAAATGTATACATGTTGGAGCATTGTGAGGTCGATCCACGTCAGGCTGCGTCGTTTAAATCTGATTGTGGCATATTATTTATACACAATATTATTATTTCTAACTTTAAATTGTGGTAATGTTTTTTAACGCGATTCTCTTAGTTTTGTATATATTATTTGCAACGGAAACTTTGAACGCCATTTTCGGTGATCTCAATACGTTCGATTGACTTGAAAATTTGCACACGCATCATGGATCGATTTACTTTAGGTGCTTTAATTTAATTTTTTAATTTAATGAATGAATTTGGTCAAGTGGGTGACTTGACCAAATTCATCAAAAGGGTAAAAAAATATTAAATTATTAAGTGTTTTATTATTTTAACGAGTTTTTCTTTGTTTTTGATATTGCATAAACTTAAACTAAAACATTGGTATTACTTCGACTGTATTACAACAAATTTGTATTATCTTAACAATGAAAATAAGTGATCTCGCTTAGGATCTCGAATTGACTTCGAAAAAATATGTATTAATAAAATAGAATACTCACCAACAGTTTTGCCTTTGTCCACAGATGCGAGCATAGAATCTTCAGTTCGAGCGCCACGTCCGAAGCCTAGTGTAGCGCCAGCGTCTTGGCCTAGTTGACCTCCGTAGAAGTCACCGAAAGCCGTCGCCGTCCCCAGTAAGCCTGACCTGTCCTGAAGAGCCGCCTTGGCCTTCTCCACACTCTGCTTCAATTGCTCGAAGGTTGATTGGTGAAGGCGATACGGTGGCCATTCTGTCGCCGGCCACGGTTCCTCCTTCAGTGCGCTGCGTTTTAGTTCCAAAGCCCCAGCATAGGAGCAGCTGCTTTCGTACATTGCAGATTTGAGATTGGCTCGGAGTGCAGTCGCACACTTTAGCCCGCGGAAGTCAACCCTGTTGACGAAAGAAGAAACGTTCTAGAATTTAAAACAACTTCAATAATCGATGAGTTTTACCAGCTTGTTCACATTCTGGTATCGAGCCGAAAGCTCATAGATATCACTAAGTTATTACAGCCGATTTTGAGACATGATGTCAAAATCTTAATTGAGTTGGAATATTGGCTAACTTGACGAAGAGAACGATTTAGTCAGCATAAAAAAGACTATACTATAGTAGTAATACTAATTCTTGCGGGTTCATATTAGCCAACAAATTGTTAATCTGATTTCTTTTTAAAATACTTAAAAAAAACTAAGAAGAAGTTTATCAATTTTACTAAATTTATGTGATTGTTTTTTTAGATATTTTTTTCTAGGTGAACCGATTTTAATGATTTTTTATTTATTTGAAAGCTGGCGCTTTCAAAAAACTACTCATGTTAAATTCAAATTTTATCAACATCAGATCTTTTCAGGTTATTCTTAATAATGTACATTAAATTGATTTCAACTACATTGATGAATTATCAATTATTATTTTTAGGATGGTTTATATTTTTCGCGTTTCATTTTGTTAGATGGCGTTCTTATCCTTTAGTTATGAAGCTATTTTAGTTTAGTTAAGTTTAAGTACATATTCAAACCTTCTTGTTTTGCATTTTAGGTTGAATTAGAAGAGCTTTGAACGAGAGCGAGCAAAAAATCCGCGAAAATGTCTAGATACTACCCTGGAGATCCCGAGGACGAACGATATGTATCGAACCTAGCCCGAGAGGTTCGTTTGATCAGCGGCTCGAATTTGTTCCTTAGAGCCGACCAGTGGCTCAACTGTGTTGAAACATTGTCGGAGCTTTTTGACTGGTCCGATGACCTGACACTGGCAATCGCTTGCCGATCTCTGGTGAATCACGAGGCGGAATGGCTGCGCGCCGAAGGTCCCTTCGTTACGTATGAGGAACTTAAATCGGTTGTGATAGAGGAGTTTATAGTCAAAAATAGGCGTTGTGAAAAAATCGATATTTCTTCCAGGTCCATTTAAATTAAATTTTTGAAATTTTACTTCCACCTCATGTTCACTATAATTATGGGAATAATCACATTATGTAAAGGCATATAAGCTTATAAAGATAGAGTACATATAGCAAGTACCCTTTGGCAGAAACATGAAGTTCCACATACTGCGAATTGGTTCATTCTTCTTCCACGGTAAATGTGTATTAACAGCCTGATGTAACCCTTTAGTACTTGTAAAAGAGCACATTTTTACAGAATCAAAACAGAGCAGGATGTCGCCACAAAATCAAAATCAAATAGTTCTTGAGACTCTTCCAAAATGACATTGAACTTTTTCGATTCCCATCATTTCACAAAAACGATCGTTGAAGATGATTAGAATAACTAAAAGGGACTAGAAGGTCGAGTTACCAAAAGCCGGAAATAAATTAACACAAAGGCACAGACTATACTAATTTTTACAAGGCAGAGATTAACTTAATATTTACATTAGCTGATATTGGTCCCACAATCACGACCAAGGAACTAATTTATGTTAATTATATTAAAAACGAAATCTACACACGTATTGTCTTAGTATCATGAAACATGACAAGATGAGAACGCCTATCGATCTGCATATCTGACACTAAGGAAATTTCGTCGTGTATGCTAGTTTATTATTATTATATTTTTATGTTATATGCACGCTATATTTTCAATATTAAATCGACAGCAAATGCAATTGTAACACTTATCCGTAAATGTTTATCGTTAAAAATAAATTTGAATATGATATTTGTGTATACGTGCTTATTAATATAAATCGTTAAAACATGCATATTTTGAAATATACTGTTTCTAGAGTTCTTTCTTCTTTGATGTTGTAACTAATCTGAATAAATACGATTTTAATTCTATGTGTCGATGGATATTAATAAAGAATAATTGAATGTGGTTTGATTTTAGCTATTATCCCAACTGTTTCCATTTTTGCACTGTTTATCTAAGCAGCTATTGACTGTCACTTAATCTGTGAGAGAAAAGGATAAAGTGAACGATTCTTTTTATATACAGCCTTCATGCTATAAATGGCGGCATTCACATTGTGTTATCTGTAGACGCCATGATTACCGTTGTGCGACTTCTGAGCTACGTTCACAACTTCCGTTTGCAATGACAGTGCCCTCATTGATTTTCCTAAATTCTTAAATCCGTAACTTCTATTTTAAATACATAACATTATGTTGTGAGCTCAGATTTTATCAATATTGTGTCTATATCTGCTGCGAAGTAATCTTGTATTAAGGTTTGTATAGTACAACAGCGTATACAATAAAGCAGCGATGTTCTCGTTCTTTGTCTATGGGCATTAATGCAAAATATGTCTAGAGGTCATGAGCTTGTGCTTAATTAATAAAAGCAATCGCAATAAAAACCATATCAATTCAGACAGAGCTATCACTTCGCCTAATTGGAAGAAGGCCGTAACTCTTTGATTTGGTCAAGTTTTTGCCGCCATCCACATCGAAACATAAAATAAGTGTGAAGAAAGCACTATGGGGTATTACAGAAGTTCTATCAGATATTTACCATTTTGCGATGAACGAATCATTTTTACATGTCATGGAGGCCAAAATAGATATTTTCAGTGAAAATTTTCGATTTGAACTTTGTTCTTTTTAGTACTTTCTGAACTTTAGCGTTAATTGGCAGACGGTTATCTATACATATAAATAAAGTTGGAGTGTCTGTTTGTAATATTAAAATAACCGCTTTTTACTACATGCATATAAATACGGAATACGGTACATACACCAAAATAGCATTTTTTACAATTTTTGTCTGTCTGTCTGTTTGTTTGTTCCGGCTAATCTCTGGAACGGCTGGACCAACTTTGACGGGACTTTCACTGATAGGTAGTTGATGATATAAGGAGTAGCTTGGGCTTTCCTTTTTTAGACTAGCTTCGCCCCGCGGGGTCACCCACGGTACGACGGGACATAACATCGCGGGACTCAGCTATCAATAATAAAATTTAATGTTTCCGAAGCGAAGCGAGGGCGTGTCGCTAGTCATTAATATTATTGGACATCGGATATTGTGGAATAAAAGCAATGAAAGTTAAAAATGTGCCAATTTGAAATTGTTGTGTTAATTAACCCTATAAGCTTAGTAGGTGATGTACCGCTTCTTACAGCTTTTCATATTTGTTTTAATACATTGATGGCTTCCTCACCTCATGTCGGATATTCTCTTCCGTTTCGGCCGCTTGGTTTGTATCTTATCTGTCTCCGTTGTGGCTGCTTGCACTTGGTATCACATGTCAGTGATACCACGTTTTAAAAAAAAAGTATAAATAAGCTAGAGCAAAAAAGAACGAATCGATGTTTCCTAATAATAAATTTTCATTTTCGAAACACGCGTTCCATTTTCGATTGTTTTTTCTCTATTTTGAAAAGTTAAGTAATGTTTTTTTTTTTTTTTAGTTATTCATAATTTGTACTAAAATTCGTAATTTATCGATAAAACATATCCGCGGTTATCACTTGGCTGCGTCCTTTGGTGTAATGTGGCGGTCGGGCTTGCGCCGTGCCACAACGATCAAATTGAAAGCATCCGGCGCAAGGGAAATACGATGTACGGACAATTATTTATATGTACCGCTCGGTTTGACCACGGGCATAAATTGAACGTTTTACAACGCGTTTTAGTTTTAGATTTTTTCGATCTCCCGTTCATTGATCAAGTGAGTTTTGTTTACGCTGTGACGTCACGATATGCGTTCGACGCGCGTTAGACAGATCGTGGAAATACTAGGCGCCGAAACGTTATTTTGAGACAACGCCTAATCTATTCATATAAATAAAATTAGAGTGTCTGTTTGTAATATCGAAATATCCGCTTTTTACTGTGGGATAAGCCCACATCACTCCCCACATCACATCACATGGGATCACGTCGGGGTCACCAGTTTGGGGAAGGCTTAACGACGAAAGGGAAGATCTTACACCGAGCGGGTGATATTGCTCGGTAGACCGACGGTCCGAATCTTGTTGTTCGGAACTTGTATATATGCGCTTTATCTTGAAAATGTCGTAAGCGAGATTCAGGCATCTGTCAATTATCTTGCGTTGTATGATGGCTACCCGCCACATTACTACATGCATATAAATACGGAATACGGTACATACACCAAAATTTTTTTTTTACAATTTTTGTCTGTCTGTCTGTCTGTCTGTTTGTTCCAGCCAATCTCTGGAACGGCTGGGCCGATTTTGACGAGACTTTCACTGATAGGTAGCTGATGATATAATGAGTAACTTAGGCTACTTTTTTAGACTAGCTTTGCCCGCGGTTATTGTCGTACCGCGGGATAACATCGCGGGACTCAGCTATCAATAATATTTAATGTTTCCGAAGCGAAGCGAGGGCGGGTCGCTAGTCTCATATATGAACTATGATCGGATTGTAGTTAGTATATACATTTACAATGTAATAATGTTGATTAACGAAACTTTGCTGTATCATACTTCGCCTTAACTACACATCTTTAGGGAATGGGGAAACATTTACAAATTGTATATCTTTAAATTAGGTGCGAGTAATGTAATGTTTAATTAATGTTCAATGATTTCTTCGCATACAATAAATACGTTCTCCCACTGCGTTTAGAGATTCGAACGAAATATTATTATGCGAGTTGATAAGATTGGTAACAAAATTTTATTTTTCGACTGTCTCTATCGGAAATGCGATTAAATCATTTACTTTTTTTAACACATTTATTCTTTGAATTCACTATAAGAAACATATCGACGCTTGAAAGGCAAACGTGACTAAGCGACAATGCGTGAACTTTACAGTAGACTAATTTAAAGTTGAAATACCTGAAAACAAAATTTATTTTAACGAATCTAGAATACTAGAATGTAGTAGAATCTAGCTAGTAGCTGTAGGATTGAAATGATTTTAATAGACCTAGAAATATATATTTTTTGCGCATCGAATATGGTTATTGCCTATCATTTATGTACAAAGCAGTTATTGTCACTTAGTCACGTTTGCCTTTCAAGCGTCGATATATAGTCGTTTATTTTTATACATATAATATGTATTCAAATTGGCATACAAAATACTGCTTCAAATCACCTTCGGCCAGTTGATATTCTGGGCCAAGAAAGTCAATTATCTTGAGGTCATCCTGGATAGCTCCATAACTGTCTTCACGTAAAGTTAGTCCGGGCTCGTATCGTATTCATTTGAGGCCAGCTCTACACCGTGATTTGCGAGCAGAGTAGCCTTTTTTTTAATGCTGGGGAATCCATTTACGGATACCAGGCCGCGGGGGATAACTGACCGGGTTATGTCGGACTCTTGCGCCTTCAGAGAGGAAGAGAGGGGAGTGGAGTGCCTGTGTCTGTATAGTAAGACGACAGGGCTTTTCTATGTCCGATCATGAGTTATTTTTTATTGCTTAGATGGGTGGACTAGCTCACAGTCCACCTGGTGTCAAGTGGTTACTGGAGCAAATATACATCTACAACGTAAATGCGCCACCCACCTTGAGATATAAGTTCTAAGGTCTCAGTATAGTTACAACGGCTGCCCCGCCCTTCAAACCGAAACGCATTACTTCTTCACGACAGAAAAAGGCAGGGCGGTGGAACCTACCCGCGCGGACTCACAAGAGGTCCTACCACCAGTAAAACTACTTGCCGAAGTAACAAAGCACGTGACGAAAATATAATTTCATTATTACGTACCAAGGAAGTGTTTACACTACATTATACATAGTATATACCTATGTTTCAATATTTCAATTTGGACATTTCGGTCGAATGCTATTAAGCAATAACATTTTATAACATGCACGATACTCGATTATGTAACAAATATGGCGTCCTCGTTTTAAATTGCTATATTTTTTTTCACCGAATTAACTAAAATACATCAAATGTAATCTCGTTCGCTTCATCAGACGAACGAAAAAAAAAACTCCTGAAAAAATTAGCAATTAAGTTTTTTTTTGTTGAGTATATTCCTTGCAATCTTCTGTTTTACAAATAGAACAGTTAGTAATTCACTTCGTCCATCCTTCTCGATGAAGCTGGAAGGGTGACGAACACAAACCCCATCTCTAAAGAAATGTCTACCGTGGATATTTCGTATTTATATGACTATTAATACCATTGCTACCGTAATATTCGTAACGATGGTCAAGTGAAGTGGGCGAATAGTCGCGCACGACACTTTAATCTAATACAACCGGACGTCTGTATTAGGTACCTTATTATATACGACAAAAACTACCGTCCGGTGTTAACTCGTTCATTTCACTCGATTTTTCAAGGCCGGATTTGATCTTCTCAATCATGCAAGACCCCTCAAGTAAAATCTTACGTGAAGTCTGTTCACGAGTGATCTAATCAGTTTTTGCGATTGCATTAGAAGGTTGGTAGTAGTCATGGACCATCTGCTGTTGGTAGACCTCAGAACCCATAGGCATCGTAACGTAATGCTACTATCGATTTTAAAACTTCAGGCCAAAGTTTCAGCTTTTTTAAGCTTTGTTCCATAATTTAATACAAAACATTCCTTGACGGCGATTAAAAGAATACCCAGAATCAATACCGGCGTCAACTGTGACATGATTTTCAAATTGTGAATCATCTATGTAACAGTTTTATTGTAACTGCGTATTTTATATTAAACTAGCTGACCCATCGAACTTCGTACCGCATAACAGTCAATGAATGTAGTCGAACCCGTCGCTTGGGACGAAGGGTTCGGCGAGTAAACTAGCCCATAGACACAGCCCACTGAGTTTCTTGCCGAATCTTCTCAGTTCTCTTCCGATCCGGAGGTAAATGCTACGAAGCACTGCTCTTGCTAGGGCTAGTGTTAGCAACGCCTCCTGCTTAGAGCCCCGAGAGCTCACCTACACGTCTGGGCGTAGCTGGAATAGCCTCGTAAGCTACCAGCGAATATGTAGAGAAAAAATCGATTTTGTTCGATATTCGAACTGTGGCAAAATCATCATCGTCACTATCACCAGCCCACAGTCGCCCACTGCTGGACATAGGCCTCTCACAATCCACACCATTGGGCCCGGTATTCGGGTCTCCCCATCCATCTCTTGGCGGGCACCCTTTGAAGGTCATCGCACTACGTAGCCGGCAAAGTCATCAATCATGTTTTAGTGTTTATTAAATTTAATTGCTTTAAAAGTAACATATGTTTATATATTACAATGAGCTGATTTTAACATGATTATGGTCATAATTAATTTCAACGGCGCTGTACAAATTTACTTTAAAAATATTAATATATATTTAAATGTAGCACCATATGGATCGACATTCTATCTAATAATTTCTATTTAATTCTAATCATTTGTTCTATATAATTTTGTTAATAATAGTCATATAAGACTAACACCTACTGCGCATAAGGGGCTAGTCATAATTAATATATTTCGTAAAGCAATCCTAAGTAAATGAAACTTAAATAGGTTATGTAAAGGTATGCTTGTTGGTGACGTTAGAGCAAGCGCTCGACGTGTAGGAAACGAGCAGATCATTTAACTCCAAAGTCCAATGCAAATCGCGGTTGAAGAAGCCGATTGGACTTGAAAGGATGGAATAACAATTGATCACAATACGTCTTTGATAACCTTTTGTTGTGTGAGGCGAGTTGGTGCATGATAATGGCTTAAAATGCGCAGTTCCCCGTCGCTTAGGACGAACGCAATTTTGGTTGTGGATTGTTAAATTTACTAATAATCTAGTGGAACTGCTTTTCATTGGGTAGCATTCGTTCAGTATTTCCTTCGGTATTGGCGAGTCGTAGATTTGTTGAAATTACTTTCCTCCTTCAGTCGATCGCTCATTGCTGAGCATCGTGATGCGCCCGCCTGTGGCCTTTTTTTATAATTTGTAGCCACTTTTGTCTGTCAGTGGCACAGTTAAGTGCGTAAATCTCATGTCCAGATACTCGGACACTTGGCCACTCCATCTTTTTCGGCTCCAACCTCTGGGTCGTCTTCCATCCGCTTTACCCGTCGCTATGAGTCTCTCCAGGTTAAGAAATTACTTTTACGGTCCAGGTATTTCACGCGTTCACGATAGTGTTGTCCGTAAACCTTTTAAGTATTCGTAGAGTCGGAAATAATATTAGGTCTTTACCTACGAAATTGCCGTTTAGTATGCCGAAATATAAAGTAATTTTTTAAAAGTATCTTTCAGATACATACATTATGTTCCAAATCGTCAGTATTGTAAAATGGAAATTTTATAAAAGATCTATTTATTATACCTAAGGTAAAGGATCTATTATAATGACAATAAAGAAGCGAGATTAGGCTGGAAAAGTAATTTTAATTATTATACATTTCAATAATTATTTTTAGTCGATCCACAATAATCAGAACTAGAGGTCCCGCTGTAGTCGAAATTCGACTATAATTATTTGGAATTGCAAGTTTGTACACTATTATGATTGTATTTTATACTTCTATAATCACAAATTTCGCCAAGACTACATTATAAAAAATATTAACAAAGACAAACAATATTTAATCTATTCTCAATTTGACAACAGACGTCAAGAACAAAAGTTTGACAATAAATAGTATGCATGCGTGTGTGCGTCAGATACATGGTATGTAGTGTGTGTAATGTTTTCTTTATTGATTTAATGTATCTTTTATGCATTATTTAAAAAAAATATTAGCATTGTGCACTTCTTCTCTATATTCTCTGTAAGTGTGGAAAATTTCATACTCCTCCGTCCGCGCAATTTTCGTAAAATGGGGTTCAAAGTTTTTGCTTCACGTATTAATATATAGATAGTACTCTTGTTTTGGTGTCCACTGAATATTTAGCATTCAGTATTTTGACTGTCAAAACTATTTGGCAACAAAAATAAGACATACATTTGAATCACCATATAAGGCGTATCCCCAATAATCCATTTAAAACAGTAGACATAATAATAAATTGAACCTAGCAGCGTTTAGTAACTCGTATACGAAATCAAGCTACGTTCAATCATATAAACCTGACATTGTTGCACTTTAAAAACATCCTGGATTCAATTTATAGAAGATGATAGAATAATTCGTAGTACGTATGCGATCGCGTGTTCTGTTCATTTGCTGAGCGTTTGACAAACGTTAGTAACATATGGGTAGGTACTCTGGAAATTCACACCGACATTACAGCGTTTTTTAAATATTTTGACTATTCATTCCATATCCATGAAATGCTAATTTACTTCATTAGCTTATTAACAATTTGTTCAGTGGTTTTCTAGGTTACTTTTCTTTTACAGTAGATGTTTTTGTTGAATGATTCATTTTTCGAATTTTCATAGCTTAATAGGAGCTAAGCTATCGAATGCCGACCGATTGAATTGTTGTATAGTATTTTCTTCAGTTTTTGCGAAACGTAAGTAAATTAGTTTTATGGATAAAACTCGCGTTATTTATTGACAATAGACGACTGACCGTAGCCACGACAACCCTAAGTACATGTTCGAAACGTAAGAAATAATATAATAATAAATAGTTATATATAAATATATAGTATAAATGTTAATAAATATTTATATATTACGAGCTGACTCGGCAGACTTCGTAATGCCTCAATCTATAAATAAACCTAAACTTTGGTATAAAATAAACTTAAATCAAACAAAAGGAATCCGTCCGACGGGGGACACATAGAAGGAAAAATAAAATTGTTATTTTCATTGAATTCAGAGCAGTTTCATATTTATCTACCTTTTACTGGACTCCCACAAATATTTCAAGACCAAAATTAGCCAAATCGGTCCAGCCGTTCTCGAGTTTTAGCGAGACTAACGAACAGCAATTCATTTTTATATATGTATATAGATAAATAGATAAAATCATTAAAGCGCTCTGAAATTTTAAAGTTCATTTTATGAGATACGTCTTCAAATTCTCATTATTGCGTCTACATGTTTCGATGAGTAAATTTGAAATCAGAAATACTATTATTATCTCAATGTTCTTATCTTTATACGAGCCCCGTATGTGTCTGTCTCTGCAGTGATAAATTGCAACGCATATTCAGGGCGGAGTCCATTCGTTGTTCGCTCAACAACATCCTAGGTCAATAGCCAGCTATTACCAATATTGGTGCGAAGGTCGAGAATTCAAATCCCCGTCTTACAGTTAATGCTTTTCGAACCAAACGTCACCGTCCGGATGGTCAACATAATTTAAGATTCGTCTCCATTTAGATAATCTATATATTAATACGTGAAGCAAAAACTTTGTACCGCTTTTTTTGAAAATTGCGCGGACGGAGGAGTATGAAATTTACCACACTTATAGAGAATACAGAGCAGGAGTGCAAATGTGTATTTTTTTTTTAAATTATGCATTAATAATACATTAATTTAATAAAAAAAGCATTACACACACTACCATGTATTTGACACACACACGCATGCATACTATTTGTTTATTGTCAACTTTTCTTATTGCTTAGTCTGTGTTCAAACTGAGAATAGATTAAATATTGTTTGTCTTTATTAATATTTGTCTAAAGTGTACCTATGTAGTCTTGGTGAAATCTGTGATTATAGAAGTTAGTCTTACTTATGATTTCAAATAACTATAGTCGAATTTCGATTACCGGGGGACCACTAGTAAAGTTTAAATAAGCCTGAAGATGAGGCTGTTTTTTGGTTCCATTAAGGCTAAGACTAGATAACCCAAATAAATAAGTTGATTAAACGCATGTGATGGTGATGACAACCACTTATACCTCAAAAGGACCTCAATGGATACGGAGAATTTGTTTAATTAAGCTATGTAAAGTGCGCTGTTAAGGGGAATACTGCACCGTAAAAATTATCATAAGAAATAATACCATTACGGTTGCGGTACAAAATATAATAAGAGAAAAGTGGCAAAAACCTTTTTATTCCTTTGTTAAAAGATAAAGAAAAGAGAGTATAGATAGAATCCCTGAAATAAATGAAAAAAAAAAATCTTCAGTTTGTTAACAAAGTAAGCATGTAGCGAGTTATAATTAATTCGAGAAATATTTATGTGTTTATTATACAGAGCTTCGCAGAACGTGACTCGTTGAGTCCGACCACGATTTATGCAACTATGCTAATATGTACGTTTCAAGGAATAAATTTGACTTTATAAACGGTATATATTTTAAAATGTCTTTTTTCAGAGTTCGTGTTTTTGTATTTCAAGAATTCTTAAGGTTGCTAGTGAGATGATTAAGGGATATGTTTGTTTGGAAAGAATAGGGGAACTTGAGCATGTTTTTTAATATATATACAGGTGGACGAGCTCACAGCCCACCTGGTTACTAAAGCCCATAGACATCTACGACGTAAATGCGCCACCCACTTTGAGATATAAGTTCTAAGGTCTCAGTATAGTTAGAACGGCTGCCCCACCCTTCAAACCGAAACGCATTACTGCTTCACGGCAGAAATAAGCAGGGTGTTGGTACCTACCCGTGCGGACTCACAAGAGGTCCTACCACCAGTATGCGTCTATTATCATCGACTAGACTTGTATATTTATTTATTTATTCCTTACCTAATTGCTGGTAGCCCAGGGGGCTATTCCAGCTAACGGTTTGGTGAGCCAACGGGCTTAACCTGAGATACTTTGTAGGCCATGCAACCATACCATAGGCCTGGCAAGAGCAGTGCTTCGCAGAGTCTACCACCGGACCAGAATCGAGACCCACTGAGAAGACCTGGTGAGAAACTCAATGGGCTATATGGGTTAGTTCGTTCGCCAAACTCTTCGTCGTAATCGAGGAGTTTGACGAGGACGGTGACCGATGCTCGATGACCCTAAAATCCCCGAGTGTAGATTCAGGATATCCTACAAGAACCATTTCAGGCGACGGCGGCTGTGCGTTGCACCGTCGCCTGGGTCGGATATGACGTGTATCTATCTAACTATTCTTAAAATAAAATATTTTCTTTTTCACTAATTTTCACTCATCCTTTTGACTTGAAAACGTGTACATGTATCGAGAACCAATGACAATAATGACAAATGATTTTCTTACTTTGGCCTATGACACTGACCAGGATAATAAGGGAACAAAGTCTTTACCAATTTTAGTCCAGTTTGTTATTGAAACATATATTTTTAGATCTTAAACTACATTCACTGTAACATTAATTTCGATTTTGTTTACACAACTTTTAGTCAGTCGCAATGCTAGTATTTATTCTTGAAATTTTGAACTAAAATGTCAGAGCGTGGCGGTAATTCATAAGAGGTGGTGAAACTATAGTTGTAAGTTGTTACAGCAATTCCAGATGTGACGAAATTTAATTGGGATGTGTCTGTAATTCTTTACTTTTAATTAGCTATAGACTTCGGGGCAGCTCATGGATGCGGTGTTTGCTAGAAGAAGAATGAATTTGACGATGTAATGTTTGTAATTATAACGAACTCTATTTTCAAACTTTTCAATTTAAATACAATAATTATTGTATAGCTCGTTACAGCAATGAATCGTTCACGAGGGAAGGGCGTGTATTCAAAATCCATATCTTGTCGATTCGATTCGAATTTACGAATAACGATAGCTTGAAATAGAGAACACAAATAGACAGATATCCTGAATTATGGAAGAATCCAATGGGCGCAGATAGCGGCAACTAATCACAGAATTAATCGAGTGTAAAATCGGAGTAGAATCGATCCGCCTCTCAACAGTACATTCTAGAGTTACATTTGAATTGCAATACATAGGGCAGGGAAGAATGTCTATAAATTTTATTTTAACTATTTTCTGTCGTGATGTGTCCCTGATCTATACTAATATTATAAAGAGGAAAGATTTGTTTGTTTGTTTGTTTCGAATAGGCTCCGAAACTACTGGACCGATTTGAAAAAATCTTTTTCCATTAGAAGCCGACATTGTCCCTGATGAACATAGGCTACTTTTTTTATTTTTTATTTTTTTTTTTTTTTTTGTTTCATGTGTGTTTTAATGTTTCCGAAGCGAAGCGAGGGCGGGTCGCTAGTTTATTTATAAAGTCAAACAACCTTCATAATGAAGGAATTATAATACATCGCGTAATGAAAGTTATATAGGTACGTAGTACTTATTAAATTGATTTTTAGGGTCGTCACGCATTGCAGTTAAGGCGATAACCGCCCTATAATATCTGATCATCATTTTTCATTATATGAGGCTACACTGTGGTGATTGGTGACTTTATCACTTGAAATGGTCAACCGATCGGAGAAATCACCCGGGAATGGCGGTAAAAACAATTACAAACCAACATCCGACGCACAAAGAATAAAAAAAAATCATATATTTATGGCGTTGTTTTATTGCCATTGAATTTTATAACATTTTGCGACCGCAAAGCTACAAAGTTGAATCCATTAATAAAATTGACATTATTGATAGTATGTCTTTAATTAGTGGTTTATTATTAATAAAACAGTACTCTACTATACAATTAAAAGCTTACTGCTTTATATCTTGTAACATTAGTTTGTATCGTAAATAAATATTATATTATCAGGTAAAACAATGCAAAATTGAAAATATCAGCAACTGAAATGTTATTACATATTTCTATCACAAAAATGGGGATACTTTTCAATATTTTTACCCGTCCGTATTGCTATTCATTTTCTTTTTATCTACAAAACGTATTTACACTTATGTCATCTCATCACATAAATCTCCACTTTCTAATATACTACGTTATGAGTATATTTGTGATTTGGCTATGATATAATATAAACTGCTTTTTCGTTTACAGATAAAATGTCTATGAATAGAAAAACATAAAAACTGTGCAACGTCAGACGTATTTTTTCAAAAACCTTATTATTTTGAGGTGCTAATTTGGGAGAATCATAATATGTAAATAAAAATGTATTATTATCGACTATAGAAAGATAAAAAGTGGAAACGTCGGCTTTTGATAAAATACAGGAAGAAGAAGCCAATTGAATTTATTAGCGACGTAAACATTTCAGCATGTTGTCAGTTTACGTTTAAAAGATCTCCCATTTTGACGTTTTTATAGCCTCAACACCGTGTGCGACGCAGATTGTACTAATGAAGAGCCTTCAGTGATGAAAGCTTAGCCAGTGGTAGATAGCTATCGATTGTGTTGTGTTACGTGTGGGTGTTCGTGACTGACCTCGTCCTGAGGGTACAAGATTGACGTCACCGCCTTCACTCACCTTCACTGAGCGCTCATCCCGGACGCGGCGCGCGACCCCGGACACCGTCCATCCCGGAGACGAGCCACGACACGACACTCGGAAGGGACGCGTTCCGTCCGACACGACGACGTCCGATCTATTTGTCTTAGTGAAAAAATAAACAAATGTGTGACCGGGCCGCGCGGCCGTCCGTGTACAGGAAGCGAGGATAATAGTGAGGTGCTCCGTCCGGTGGTGGAGTAGCGCAGGGCGGGGGCTGTGGCGCTGTCAGGGGTGTGCCACGCCCTGGAGGCGGGGCCTGCGTCCTCGGGGCCGCTCTCTCTATCTCCACTGATACGGTCCAGCGCTGGGATACGATAACGGAATGGAGACCATTCTAGCGTTTTAACGTTTAGAAGCATTATTTATGTCGCATTGTGGTTATCTTTTTCGTATTTTGTCAATATTATCTTCGCTCCCGAGTTGAATATGACATCAAATTTTATAGAAATCTCTAAAGGATTTCGGAGGGTGTTTCGGGATTCGAGTTTTTGCGTTTACTAAAAGCATTTACTGTGCTTCGTCAATTGAACGAACCTGAATGAACAAACCCAAAAATTGGAATATATTACAAAATATCCTTAACACAGCGGTCACTAAGGAAAGTCAATGAAAAGTCAATTAAATTAATACTGAAATCGAAAGTCAATTGTATACAATGATATGTAAAACAAAACGCCGTTGAACCGTAACACCCACAAACCGTCAACCCCCCTGCTGTTTATGCTGCGATCGCGACATTTAACCCTACAAACGACGTAGGCGAGTTAAGTCCGTAATTAGCGGTGCTCAATGAATGCGCGCTAATCGACCGGGGAGGGTCGGAGCGACCCGGAGCAACGCCTCCGCTGTAATTCATGACTTTCATGTTGTTCACATACAACACTATTTACTTTAATAATTTATTGGACACTTCGAAGCGCAATCAACTCGAGATCCAGATATTTTTATTTTTATGAATGAGGGATTACTGGTAGCCTGGAGGCCTCTGCAGTATCACCAGACAGGTGGACGAGCAGAAGCTCAACCAGGAGAACATAATCCAGAGATGCAAATCGCATTATGCAAATAATAAAACTCAGAATCTTCTACCAATGTACGCTCTTAATTATCACGCTAACTCACGAAGCAAAAACAATCATCTGAATGTTAGGTACCTACTTGTTTCATAATTACATGATAGAAATACCGGCTATATCTTTCTAGTATCTTGTAAGGTTTTTGGGAGTTGTAGACAAAAAGATATTGTGTTTGTATGTAGGGCACGAATAATACTTGAAACTTTTTACTGTTCACATTACACATTAAGACAGAATAGCTTTTTAATCCGTAGGTACATACAGCCCACTAAGCTTCTCCACGAATCTTCTGAGTGGGTCGCGATTCCAATGCAGTTGGTTTTTTTTTGAGATTGCTAGGGCTTGTGTTAGCAAATTCTTTCCGGTTGAGGCCGTGAGCTCACCTACCCGTCCGCGAGAAGCCTGAATAGCATTTAGACTGCCAGCAAATAGGTAGGGAAAAATTAGCTTGACCGAAGTGGGCCTTGAAACTATTGCTACCAACGGATCGAAATCAGTTTTAGTTTTACTATTTAACACGTTGACTGTGTGCAGGTCATCTCCCTACGGGGTGCAGTGAAGTAATTATATCGATTTCTTTTACTAAGCGCCTGGATTGCCGGACTCTAATTTCCTTTTGTTTGCCAATGTATGTTTTAGTCTTTTTCGGTCTTTTAAAAATAGTTTCATTCTCAGTATCTGCGGATTCGACTTTCCTGGAGCCTATTAGATATTCCGGCGCCTTAGAAGATCGAAGAAAGAAATCGACATAGTTTCATGAGCGCGCCGCGTAGGGCACTGGCGACCTACACAGCAGTCAACGTGTTAAAAAAAATTGCGTACCGATTGCGACGTTCGATATAAACGTGTAGATTATTTGCGACAAAGACAAGATCAAAACACTGAATGAACTTATGTTTCAAATAAAGTAACGTAAGTATTCGAAAACCGACTTCCACCTTGAAGGAATCGTTTCGTGGAATGAAATCAAACATCCGAAAAACATCCAAGTCGAAATACTACCACCAGCTATTTTTGCCACGAAGCAGTCATGAGCTTAAGGCGTGAGGCGGCCACAGTACAATTGATGCTGCGGCCCAATTCCTCGAGGTGGATGGGTTTTTTCACTTCGTATGTAATATAACCTTTTTTTACGATTGATGGATTACTAGTGGCCCGGAGGCGTTTCCAGTTTCACCAGGACAGGTGGGCGAGCGAAGGTTCAGCCAGGAGGAGTGGGATTTGCTGACAACTACCCGAGCGCCTCCAAGGGAGACCTAACAACTCAAGAGCAGCTGCTTCGCAAATGAATCTACTACCGGATCGGAATCGCGACCCGCTGAGAAGATCCCGCTAGAATCTCAGTAGGCTGATGCTTAGGTTAGGTTACATGTCGAACTCTTTGTCGAGTTCGACGAGTGCGGTTACTGGGGTTCCTAAGCCTGCTCCTAGTGTTAGAGCTGAAGGCGTTTAATGGAAGGGTTAGTATAGACCTATTGATCAGTTAACAGTTACTAACAGATCGACATCAAGCTCAGCTGTCTTTCTAGAACAAAAAAAAGGGTGCGTGTACTTATGTACGCGCGTAAGAAGTTAGACTTTATTTTTATTAAATTTATTTCTTTTTTTTTTATTTAAAATTTAATCAATTTCAAAAAAAATCGATTAAACAACATCCTCAAACACGCATATTGGACATCCCTTTTCTCGACATCGTATAAATTCGGTAATTCTCAGTACGGTTCAGAAAGTACACCTGCGGCTATATTCATACTCGCCAAGTTACGTCGGTCGTATTGTAATGAGCGATTTAGTGGGCAACTTCATTTCTGTTAATTTTATGTCACGGTGCGCGCGCATCGTAAAATTTCACTCTCATCAATTTTTCATAACGCGCCTAAAGAAGTATAACTTCAATAAAGCATCGTTAAATGTGTTTAGATATAATTTAAAACACATGTTAGTTATGAATATTGTAGTGGTTACTAACATCAAAATAGTAAAATTTTATATCGAATTAAACCTCTTAAGATAATATCGTGCACCCCATACAAGCCCAAAAACAAGGGATGACGCAGCTATTCTATTAATTGACTGCCGATACGAAAAACATATTGATTTGATAACCCCGCCACCTGGTCTCACAAGGTGTGGTTCGTAAATATTGACCAGCTGCGAGGGACCATTGCATCAATCACAGGCACGTTCGGAAAAGGATCATTTTAAGCTGGCCATTCAGTCCAGTATCCCAAGGCCTCTATTTTCATAGAAAGGATTGATCAACAGGGACCTGAATGCTATTGTTCTTCTGGCTAGAATTATAGCACTGGATCATTTTTAGGTCACACTGTCGGGTATTTATCCAGAGTGTTCTCGGACACGCGTTCCCAATCCTGTAGAGTGACTGTTACGACTTGCTCATTGTAAGGTGTTCTGACATTTGCCTCAGTACTATCGTGAGTACTATTCAAAGGCGTATACTAAGTTTTGCGTGGCTTCGAAATGCCGCAAACCGCGTTCACATTTTCACCCACAAAACAAGTATGTGTATTCCGCTTACCAGAACACGTTAACCATTGTCAATGAAACTGACATCTCGGTACTCGGCGGCTGGCGGTGAGTAACATGTCCGAATATAGTACATTCAACATTCACAAAAAAAGAAAAAAAAAACGTAACCTGTTTAAAGCTTTGAAATTTTTATTTATTTAAAATTAGAAAAAAATATAGAAATTACCTTTATTAGTTGCACAAATCTCTTTCATATATTTTTAAATAAATAAAGCATTGTTCAGTCCTAAACTAAGGACCAATAGTTCTATGTCGATCCGTTTATAAAATAACGCCAGATCCAACAAGTTGTATATCTACTTCGTCTTCTGGCATTTTAACCACTAAAACTAGTGCAGCAAAGATCGAATTTCAGTAAACTCTCGGGACAGGCGGAATCGTCTTCACTTCATCGTCCAATGTTGTATCGATGACTGGACGATAGCTTATAGTCACCTTTCCGGTGGCCTGGTCTAGCATCGTTAAGCTGTGTTTCCTCCAGTGCTGGTCGAAAGGTTTCTTTGTCTGGAAAAATTAGGATACCACATTTAACTGTGCGTTTAGAATTTAGATTTTAAGCAGAACTTCTTTGATCCCTTTCTTTTTTGACGTGACAACGGCTTATAATTCGATGGAATCGGCTGCACGCACGAAAAAACATGACTCATGCGGCGTTACCTCGCTCTGAGGCGTTCCATTTAAGGCTTGAAGCGCAAGCGAGAGCGCGCAACGAGCGACAAAGAGGCACAATCGGCCTCCGCGTTCGGCAGCGTTCGATATCTGTCTCTCTCCTACTTGAGTGAGCGATGAATTGTATTTATGCGTACAAATAAATGTAACTTGATCAATTCAATAGTGATTTCCATTTACTTCCTTCTCTATATCCATACAAAATATCTATCAAACAAATAAAATTAAAATTTTCTTTTGAAAAATGAAACCATTCTCAGTATTTTCTTATGACGTTGTCACGTTCAACTATCGTCAGTAAACCGACTTTACAAACAATCGATATTTCTACAGGAGAAAGTCGCCGGATCCCCACCCACCGCGGCAGGTGGGGTATGTGGGAGTTGAACCTCACTAAAAACTTTTGCCGCTCACAACCGGCGCCCTACCTCGGACCGGGCCGGAGCCCAGTCGGGGCTATTGAGACGGCGGGACAGGGTTGACGCGGAGCACACTACATCCATCCCGCCGTCCCTCTTTGATCCCTTAGGGCAGCGGTCGGGGAACTTTTTTAATTATTACCCCAAAATATTTTTGTCTAAGTTGATATTACCCCATGGCGAAGAACAAAAAAAATTAAATCGCTTCTTTTTAGCATCTTTGATATTATAGCCCCCATGATAATATTGAAAAGAAAACAATAACTAAAAATTTAATTTTAACATATTTTATTCAATTTATCAATGTAATACCTAGTAATATGTAACTGTAATAACAGTAATATAATACAGTTGAAGGAAAAAAATCGCCCCACAGAAAATATAAGTAAATGATAATTTCTTGCTATTTTATAATTCATATGATATTTTTCTTGTATAATTATTAGACGAAAAAACCAGTTTAAATTTTATATGTAGCCTCCATAAAAAAAGCTTTTTTAATTTAAATGATTTTTTTCGAGTTTGAAATCACAACGATTCTAAAGAAGTTTCACTTCAATATATATTTTTTACTAACAAAAGTTTCATTTTTACCCTCAAAAATTTCATTTTACCCCATTTGGGGTGATTTACCCCGACCGCTGCCTTAAGGAATTATGAAAAAAATATCACTAGCAGAAAGCTATCTACGAGTATTTCGTATGTCTCGTCACCTGGCCTTCGACTGGCTTGGAATAGTCCATTTCGTCACATCTATGAGGGTAATCGTCTCTAAAATGAGCGCCCCTACTCTCAGTTCTTTTGTGAGCGCTGGCCGTCAGCTGGATGGCCAGTTGCAGCATGTTCTGCAGCTCCAAGCTCTCGATAAGATCGCTGTTCCAGTTGAGACGGCGATCCGTAACACGCAGGTCTTTAAACGACTGATACCACTTCAGCATCTCCTGATTAGCTGGAAAAGTAAGCGAATAAGTAAACACTGTATTACGTGTATCACAAATTAAGATACTAAATTAACGATGAGAATTGGGTTTGGGTAGTCGATAAAAACAATGACTGATTACGTTGATAGACGAATGAGCTCTCTAATCGCCTGGTGTTATTACCGAAACCAGTAGATGTCACAACGTGTTTTTTTTTTTTTTTTACTAGATAGGTGGACTAGCTTAAAGCCCACCTGGTGTTAAGTGGTTACTGGAGCCATAGACGACGTAAATGCGCCACCCACCTTGAGATGTAAGTTCTAAGGTCTCACGTAGTTACAACGGCTGCCCCACCCTTCAAACCGAAACGCATTACTGCTTCACGGCAGAAATAGGCAGGGCGGTGGTACCTACCCGCGCGGACTCACAAGAGGTCCTAGCACCAGTAATTACGCAAATTATAATTTTGCGGGTTTCATTTTTATTACACGATGTTATTCCTTCACTATGGAAATCAATCGTGAACATTTGTTGAGTACGTATTTCATTAGCAAAAATTGGAACCGGCATGGGATTCGAACACCGGTGCATCGCTCAACACGAATGCACCGGACGTCTTATCCCTTAGGCCACGACGACTTCAAACTCACCAGCACTCACATTGAGGCATGACTTTGAAGTCTCAATACGGTCTCAATGACGGTTTTCCATTGTTCTATTCTGAACACGCGACTGTTTAGCAGAAAAAAACAGGCAAGACGCCGTATGGGATTATAATGGAACCAACTATAACGAATTATGAAAAGTTAAGTCTATTTTCCCTTTTCTATTTTCTATTATTATTATTTTAATTTATTTATTTCTTCCTAAGCTGGTAACTTTAGAGAGCTATGACAGCGTAGCCGAGCGAGTAGGTCAGCTCGCGGGGCCCAAACCTGGTGACGTTGCTAATACTAGCCTTAGCAAGGGCAGTGCTTCGCAGAATCTACCACCGGATGGGAAACGCGACCCACTGAGAAGATCCGGCGAGAAACTCAGTGGGCTGCGTCTATGGGTTAATTTTACGGCAAGTAAATTAACACAAAGTGAATAACTTGTCGACTCGTTGACCACACAAAATGAATGGTCGGTCATTTTGAGAGATGAGGCTGAAGTCTCAATAGTGTTAGTGTTAGTTGCTAATTTTACTACTCAGTATGCATGAGTGCTTCGATCTAGAGGGTTCGACGAGACCAGTGACTGGTGTTTGTGGTACCTAAAAGCACCGATGGATCGGGAGGATCCGAAAGGGCGACGTTTACGCCGACAGGATCGGATGAGTATTCCCTATTTATAGGCTGGTAGCATAAGGGGCTCTCCAGCTATGCTGCTACTGGTAGATGAGCTCCTGAGTCTCATTCAACCCGAGAGAATGAGCCAATAACACCCCTAGCAAGAGCAGTGCTTCGCAGAATCTACCGCGGAATGGGGATCGCGACCTACTGGGAAGATCAGACGAGAAATTCAGTGGATACAAATTTCATTGCTAATTACCTTCTTCCAGTAGTTTGGCCTCTCTGAAGACGGCGCACTTGCTTTGCATCGTGTTTCTCATGGCGTTCCTTAGTTCCGCTGTCGGAATGGTACCATTGGCATCTCGTATTTTAAACAGATTATCCAATGACGCCTCGCATATATTCTAAGTGGAAAAACTTTAATTATTAACACTGGAAACTATTAAAAATCTGCAAAAATGAAATTGCACACACTCGCTTTCTATATGTAGGATTCTTAATTCTGTAATTAGTAATCGATTGCATAGAATTTAATTTATTACGACGGATAAAATTTATGAGTCCAATTGCAAAGCATGTTAATTTTCTTTCTCTTTTTATTGGAAATATTTACTGTCCAATCTCGCCTTAGTTCCATTTTTATTCACTAATTAGCGTGAACAAAGAAAAACAAAAAATTGAAATTTAAACTGAAATTAAAAAAAAAGTGTTGCATCTTTTGTTTAGACAATGACATTTTCAACTATTACCGTAAGACTATCTCCACTTCTTATTTATCGAAAACACTAGAGCTCGTTCTCTAGTTAAGTTAAACAAAACAAAACCTAAAAACGGTTAACAAACAGCGAAGAAAACGGTACACGACTGTATTCTCTTTGCCCATTTGTATTTAAACTAGTTGTCCCGCAGTAGTCGAAATCCGACTATAATTAATTGGAATTGTAAGTTTGTACACTATTATGATTCTATTTTATACTTCTATAATCACAAATTTCGCCAAGACTACACTATAAAAATATTAACAAAGACAAACAATATTTAATCTATTCTCAATTAGACAACAGACGCCAAGAACAAAAGTTTGACAATAAATAGTATGCATGCATCAAATACATGGTATGTAGTGTGTGTAATGTTTTGTTTATGGATTTAATGTATCTTTTATGCATTATTTTAAAAAAATATTAGCATTGTGCACTTCTTCTCTATATCCTCTATAAGTGTGGAAAATTTCATACTTCTCCGTCCGCGCAATTTTCGTAAAAAGGGATACAAAGTTTTTGCTTCACGTACTAATATTTAGATAACTTCGATCAACTAAAATATGGACAGATTTTTGTTGCCGCCCAACTAACGTCTTTCAAATCTGGTTGCTTATCGCCCGGCTTGCTGTTCTTTGCAATGTTGATGCTGATTGCCTTGCCAAACACCACAATGTCAAGAATGGAGTTGGCTCCAAGACGGTTGGCGCCGTGGCAGTTGCTGACGGCCTCCCCGGCCCCATGCAGTCCCGGCACCGGGCAATCCTTATTGTTTTCGTGAACCACAACCTGATATGGTGCATAAATTTCAATTATCCATCCATGTTGGACATGCCGTAATTCTAAAGATATGCTAGCTTCACCCTAAGTTTATCCTTACTGGTGGTAGGACTTCTTGTGAGTCCGCGCGGGTAGGTACCACCACCCTGCCTATTTCTGCCGTGAAGCAGTAATGCGTTTCGGTTTGAAGGATGGGGCAGTTGTTGTAACTATACTTAAGATCTTACAACTTATATCTCAAAGTGGGTGGCGCATTTACGTTGTGGATGTCTATGGGCTCCAGGAACCACTTGACACCAGGTGGGCTGTGAGCTCGTCCACACATCTAAGCAATAAAAAAAAGACGACATATATTTTATGTACATTACGGAAATTAATTTTAAAATCGAGTCTTGCCGTGAAATGGAATGTTTGTAACATTTGCTTTAGTAAACAAAATGCTAAATGTAAAACATAAAAATAGTTTCGTCGTTGCCAATCATCCTTTTGTTAAGCTACTCACCTCTCCCTTGTAATTGATTGGGATGCCGCCCATCGTATAATGAACCGTCGGTAAGACCGGTAGAGGCTGTGTGTAGACGTCCACTCCGGTGAATGTCCAAGCCGTCTCCGAAATACCGGGCAGCCTCTCCTTGATTACTTCCGGCTTCAAATGGTGCAGCTGAAGGTGAACGTAGTCCTTATTCGGTCCTATTCCACGCCCTAAGTAAGTTAAGGCTTCGTATAATAAACCAGCTTTCGCATATGGCATTGCTCGCGTTGTTATAATAGGTACCTACATGTCGTCGCAACGTCACTATTTAGTTAACTAAAAATAGTTAAAGTTAACGGTTTCCTTAATGTTACGTATGTCAACAACTGCTTAAGACGGTATTCAAGAGAATTCATGACTAAATTATCCCCACTTTCTACCATAAATACGACTGACTATTGTCGCACAAAACATTCCAACTCGAGCAGCCGATTGAGGTGGAGCTCTCTGTTTTTATCGTTGTACACTCGAGATGCAATTAATGGAATTCATTGGAAAAGTGAGTCTTAATTACTGTCACCGTGGAAGGCAATGATAATGATGAAGGGAATAAGTATCAGCAACGATCATCATTTTAAAAACGCCATAGAACCAGCCTCTATCCCTCATATTATTATATATTTATATATATATTATTTTTTTGTCTGGACGAAAGGTAACTATTTCTATTTCTGCTTCTCAAGCTTCGCAAGCGATGAGTTCAACGAGAACGATGACCGGATCAGTGTTTTTAATTTGTTTCAGTGTTAAGTTTTTTTTAGATGAAAACATCGTTCGCTCTCACCTTCTCGTATCTCGGTAGCAATCGATCTGGAGACTACATCTCTACTGGCCAGATCCTTGGCTTTTGGGGCGTACTTCTCCATAAACCTCTCGCCCTTGCTGTTTACGAGGAAGCCACCTTCTCCACGACAGCCCTCCGTCATCAGGCAACCGGAACCATACATACCTGTGTTACCAATAAACATTACCAGATACGTCATTTAGTCTTACATTACAAGATTTTCCTTTTGTGAGGATTTTTTTTTTTTTTCTCCTACCTAAGCTGAGAGCCTTGAGAGGCTATATCAGCGTAACCCTAACTTTTGTAGGTGAGCTCATGGGTCTCAAACCTGGTGACGTTGCTAACACGAACCCTAGCAAGAGCCGTGCTTCGCAGAATCTACCACCGGATCGGAAACGCGACCCACTGAGAAGATCCGGCGAGAAACTCAGTGGGCTGTGTCTGAGAGTTAATTTACTCGTCGAGCCCTTCGTCGCAAGCGACGGGTTCGACGAGAACGGTGACCGGTGCTTGAAGTACCTAGAAGCACCGTTAGTGGATCGGGAGGATCCGAGATGACGTGTTTTGGGCGACGTCGACTGCTTTCCATTCTGTCCGCAGGATCGGGAATGTAGTTACCGGCGGCCACGATGAGAGGGTTCTCGTGTCGTGCAGCTTTATCGAAGTGGCGCATCGACGCCGACTGCATATACTTACTGGTGGACTCTAAGTCCAGGTCGTCATGGAGATCGACGTTCCTGACGAACCACGGGGCTCCGACGGCTATCCTGCAAAAACGGGATTGAATAATTTGGAATGACTTTAAGTGAGTGCGGGCCACGTGAGCGAACACTACACTTGCATAGGTCATGACGGGGCGTATGCAAGTTTTGTAGAGTGTCACCTTATTTCTAAGGGACATTTTACTTCGCCTACATATCATAGGGTAGAGACGTCCTAGAATGAAGGCGGCACGGTCGCGTACCGTCTTGATGTGAGGGCGGAATGTCATCCTACTGTCGAGGGTGACGCCTAAATATTTGACCTTCGGGGCCCACGGTATGGGCTGGTCGAACATCGTGATTGGGCGAATGGCGGGGGCGGAGGTGTTGATGCGCCTAGTCGGGAGGGGGATGCTCAGCGTGGTGTTCGGAGGGCGACCCCTTTTGAAGAGCACCGCTGTGCTTTTCGTGGGGTTGATGTCGATGCGCCACTTCCGAAACCACTGTCCCATGGTGGTGGCTGCGGTCTGAAGTCGTCGATGAAGCAACGCCTTCTTCCTACACGAGTAGTAGATGGCGGTGTCATCGGCGAAGAGCGCCAGATGGGTCTCCGGAGACCGGGGTATATCATTGATATACAAACTAAATAGTAACGGGGAGAGGGCGGAGCCTTGCGGGACTCTGGCTGTGACGTGACGGGGCCGGGAACGCGTTCCCTCGACTCGATATCGGAACGAACGGTTCGACAAGTAGTCTTGTATGATGAGCACGAGTCTGTCTGGCACTCCCATGTTATACAGTTTGTATATCAAACCGTTGTGCCAGACTTTGTCGAACGCCTTCGCTATATCGAAGAAGAGGGCTCCTGTCGGAATGGGGAGAGAGCATGGCCTGTGACTGTGTGACTCTTATACAGTGAGTGCATTTTTTTTATTTTTTGGAACGAAGTTCCTTATCGCTCGTTGTGAAAGGGGGCTAGACGGAAAAAAATCTTACGAAAAGTTGTCACGACACTTTTTAGATCCGTCATTCTGACCAATCAACGTGTAGGCGCTTATCGCGTGACTTTTCTCGTATCCAATTGGTCCGCGTAATGAGTACAGTTTCTCGAGATAGCGTTTCAACAATAGTAATTTAGTTCATAGTAGGGTAAAGCCGAGATAGATGCCCCACTTTTTGAAATAGTCATGTAATTTTGAAAATATTAGTTTTATACGAATAATTTCTATTAATGTAGTTAGCTCAATCCTTTATGTTTAATTAGTATACATTTTTTTTAACCTATAAAATACAGATTTTGCAGAAATTCGTTTTTCGTAGAACCTTTTTTTGGAGGATAGATGCCTACCTGTATGGATAGTTGCCCCACCAAGAAAATACTGAGTAGGATAGATGCCTGCAGTGAAGGATACATGCCCTTTATACCGTATAAACGAAAAAACCAAACCAAATATTAAGAAGTTCTATTCCTAACAGAGCAATTGTCTCCAAGAAACATGGGTCATAATAATAAAAAATATTTTGTATTTTTTAAGTCTTTGAATGTTTATAATTAAAAGATAATTCTCATATCACACAAATGATCATAATTAAATTTTTAATGCGTTAAGTAAGCGTAAGCTAAACTACAATTTTTTTTGTTTCAACATGCATCATCCTATTTTTTATTAAATAAAATTTTACAAATATTTATTTAACAAAAATATAAATTCTTAATTGTTTATAAAATATTCACATTAAGTGTCAATGTGTACATTGCAAAATCATATTTTTTTATATTGAATTAACACAATAAAGATATCTTTATTATTTTGTCCAATTGAAGTTTAACTGGATAGTGCTTTCAATTTTCCACATCTACATAATTTCTGAAAAACACGTTTCATGTAGCTAGTTCTGAAACATTAAACATTGAATCCAGTCGGATTGCGACTTCGTATTTTTATAGTTTTCAAAACATTCAATGCAGATATTTTATGCAGATTACATGCGTTTTAGGTTTATCCCTTAGATTTCTTTAGGGGCAAATCTATTGTTTTACTTCCTTTCATTTTATAGTTAAGTGGATTGTCTTCATCTTCGCTGCTTGAACTGTAAATAATTTGTTTGTGTTTTATGTTTTCAAGGCATATTTCTGGTATATTCTGAAATGACAGAGTATGGAGGGATAGATGCCCCTAAAGGCACCTATACCCCAAAAAATCAGGGCAACTATCCTTTGTGATAAGGATAGATACCCAAATTTTTTGTAAATAAATTATAAACATAATAGCATTTATTTATACCTAGATGCAGGCTCAATGAACCAATATATTTACGCAGTAAAAAATATAATGGAATTTTACACTAATTATAAAGTTATACCACGCTAAATACTAACCTTTAAATCTTTGACGTGTTCGTGAAATTCCGCGCGGAGAAAATTATATGTACGAGGAAAACATTCCGTCACCACGCGATTGTCAAATGGTACATAAGGTATAGGGTGACTGTGCTTCTTACTTATTAAATTAATTTTTTGCAATGAGTGCGGGAAGTTAGGTTTTTAGAACATGAGGCACCTATCCCGCTGCGGCATCTATCCAGGTTTTACCCTATTGTTTTTTTCTTCTTCATAATGCCGTAATTTATTATTATAACTTAAAAAAAAATTACAATTCTTTCACTAATTAATCGAAAGGAACTTCGTTCCATCCGGGTGTCCCTTGACACCTCTAAAGTTGTTTTTTTTTTTCTTTTTTCTTATATGGGTGGACAAGCTCACAACCCACCTGGTGTTAAGTGGTTACTGCAACCCATAGACATCTACAATGTAAATGCGCCACCCACCTTGAGATATAGGTTCTAAGGTCTCAATTATAGTTACAACGGCTGCCCCACCCTTCAAACCGAAACGCATTACTGCTTCACGGCAGAAATAGGTGGGGTGGTGGTACCTACCCGTGCGGACTCACAAGAGGTCCTACCACCAGTAAGTACTGAAATTACCTGTGGGATGAAACTGCACAAACTCCATGTCCTGCAACATGATACCAGCTCTCGTAGCGATGGCGCATCCATCACCGGTGCAAGTGTGGGCCGCTGTGCACGAGAAATACATACGGGGGTAGCCCCCTGTTGCGATCACCGTGTTCTTTGCTTGAAACCTGCAATTATAAATTTAAAGTAGCCAATTAAATATTAAAAATCATACACGAAACTGTTTTTTTATGAAGAAGAGTACTGGTGGCCCGGAGGCCTTTGTAGTTTCACCAGGACATGTTGGCGAGCAAAGGCTCATCCAGGAGTGGTGGGATTTGCTAAAAGCTGCCCGTGCGCCTCCGAAGGAGACCTAACAATTCAAGAGCAGCTGCTTGGCGAATGAATTACCGGATCGGAATCGCGATCCGCTGAGATGATCCGGACGTGGATACTCTGGGTACATAAGGCCTTTTTATAATAGTAATAAACAATCGGCACAAATAAGACGATTGTCTCTGTTCCGAGACTAGGATTAATTGTACTATAGGAACTAGACCGATATAAAAAATCTTCAGAAACATTTAGTGAGCTTAGAAAAATTTATTGTCACTTTTCCTTGATAATGCTGGCGAAGTCGCGTGTAACAGCTAGAAGATCGTAAATGAGATATAATATGGATATAATGGATGCTCAGGAAATGTTCCTGATATAGGTTGGCAGTGGACGGTGGCGGTTTATACACTTCTACACGATTTTAAAGAAAATATTGGTCTGGTTGCGTGTTATAGTAGTCAGTCAGTCAATCAATTGGCCTAATGAAATTATTTTGCTTAAAGTAAATAAAAAGCAGTCTTTGTTGTATCGTAACAATCCCCGTCATGGTAAAGTTCCCAAGGCATTCAATAGGTTGAAGACGGCGCTGCGTGTTCCACATAAATAACAAATTATCATTCATTCCGACGACTACATTTTAGTGATTTGTATTAAATACACAAGTAAACTGTATATATCATAATTATTTATATCATATATGTAGGATTGGTAAGAACGGAACGTATGAAAAGAGTGTGGAACGGAGCGTTGAGTGTGAGTGAGAGAAAACTATGGAGGGTAGACGTAAGGAGAACCATCTCATATGGGAGAAACTTGAAAGTGTCCCACTTTCAGCATTAAATAACAGTTCAAAAATCCGCCAGAATGCCGCTAGCATAGGCACAGGGTATGGTATCATATGAATAATCTCTACTGTGGGTAGTTGAAGTGTATACACTAGTTTGTTGAGCTCTCAGTGTTTTTAATTGTTAAAAATATATATTTTTACCTATTCATATCTAAATGCTATAATTTGGGTTCCAAAACTTGCTTCACAACAGCTCATAACAAGTTCTCTCTATTAATATCACTTTACATCATCACTACTGCCACATCATCAATAGCGCCGCATCATGGATCTGTACACTAAGTTACAAGAGGTGGAATCAAGCGTTGTGCAGAGGATGACTGAGTTTGAAGCAATACTGAGCAGTCACCAGTCACCACACACGGACCTAGGCAAGTTGTCACAAGATTTCATCGCATTCCGGAATCTCACACTACAAACACTCAACATGCTGAGGTCACAGATGGAGCTTGTTCTCTTGGGGTTGGACAGGCATGAGATGGCGTCGCGTCGTAAGGTCCTTCTGTTTCATGGAATCCCGGAGTCAGATGCCACAGACCCAGCAACAGCAATTGTGGGTATATTAACCAACCAAATGAAGGTGGCTGGTTGCACAGAAGAGGACTTAACTGCTTGCTATCGATTAGGCTCCAACACCAATAAGCCTAGGCCTATATTAGTCAGGTTCCAGAGTTTGAGGCGATGCAATGAAGTGTGGAAGAACAAGACACTCCTGAAGGGGTCTAGGGTCATCATTTCAGAATTTCTGACCAAATCACGTCATGATGTCTTTTTGGAGGCCCGCTCTCATTTCGGCGTTAAGCGCTGCTGGACAACAGATGGGAAAATAATCGTCCTTCTCCCGGATAATAAACGCAGTAAGATTGAACAGATGTTTGAACTTCAGCATTTGAAAACCAAGTTTCCCTCGGCTCAAAAAGCGCAAGGAGCTCCTCAGTCATCTGGGAAATCTCATGACGAACCTAAGACGGCACCAAAATCAGCGGCAGAGCGAGAAATCGGCAAGAGGACGACTCGTCGAAAGTAGTATGGCGGTATCTTGAACTTATTCATAGATGTAACACTAAAAACTTAGTTATCTATTCGAGGTAGTTATAATGTGTCTTTGAACATTATTTCGATCAACTTTCAAAATTACCAACATATAAAAATTTTGATTGTAATAGAACTGACAGATAAGTGATAATCATAGATTATGCACTTAGTAGTAGCAGCAGTAGGGTTTTTCTCGAAGAGAAAAGCAATGGAACTATGCCATACAGCCAACTCTTAAGTTTTATATTGTCAATATAGATTATACATTTACTTAATATATTTGTGACAATGACAATAGGATTTACGTTTTGTTTTTAGTATGTACATTTTCTGACTTAGATTAAAGTGCTTTGCCAATCTCGAAAGGAGCGTTTGTGAAGTAAGTTACAGTTGTAAATCTTTAGATTTTAGTTTTACGTTAGCTTTATTTATTTTTTAGTGTTTTCTATTATTTTACTGTATTTTTGTTTAGTATATATTTATATTATATTATCTTAGTATGTCAAATTTAGATATTAATGATGCCTTCTTCTCATGCTCTTCCTCAAGCTCGTCTGACATAAGCTATAGTAGTGCATTTAGTGAGGATGATGACTCAACTCATTTGCGAGACTTGATTCAAGCAAAATTTTCGCCGTTTCCTAAGTTCCTCAACATCGTTCACATAAACGCACAGAGTGTCCCAGCCCACTATCCCGATCTCTTGTCCTCTTTCGATTCCAGTGTCGTCCATGCAGTACTCATCTCTGAATCCTTTCTTAAACCTGCTCTTCCCTCTACTCAGTACTCTCTACCTGGGTATCGCTTACTACGCAACGACAGAACAGGGAAAGGAGGAGGTGGCGTTGCGATTTATCTTCGTTCTGATATTCCTTCTAAAGTTATTGATGCGTCCCCAGGTGAATATGCGCAGTCCGCAGAAAACCTATTTATTGAAATCTCCTTTCACCATACTAAGCTTCTTCTAGGCGTTCTTTATAGCCCCTCTTCTCATGTTGACTATTTCTCCTCTTTCGAATCTAAACTTGAATCTCTTTCCCCCCTTTATGATCATACAATAATTCTTGGTGATTTTAACACCTGCCTTCTGAAATCTGACAGCCGTGCTGAGAAACTTCGTGCGGTAGTTACTTCTCTCAACTTAAATATCCTCCCTCTTGCAGCTACACACTGTGCACCTCAATATCAAGACCACTCCCTTCTGGATTTAATTATTGTTTCTGAATCCAACATGGTTGCTACACACGGACAACTATCGGCTCCTTTTTCCTATCATGATTTAATTTATCTCTCCTACAAGATTCGTCCTCCTAAACCAAAACCCAAATATCTTTTCCTTCGTAGCTTCAAGGGTATAGGCGTGGAGCGATTGCGGGCTGACGCGAGGAATGTTGACTGGTCGACTGTTTTCGGCTCTGACACGATCGATGACATGGTTTTTTCTTTCAATAAAAATATCTCGCTTCTTTATGATAATCATGCTCCCATCAGACGTGTCAGAGTTAAACAGTTACCCTCACCTTGGTTATCCGACTCAATTAGGCAGATGATGGCCAGGAGAGATAAGGCTAAACGCAGATACAGAAAGCTCCCAACGGAAGACAATCTTACAACTTACAAGAAACTTCGTAATCGTTGCAATCGGATGTGTAGAGATGCCAAAAGACGCCATATTCATAGCTCCCTAGAGGGTCTGAACACATGCCAAATCTGGAAATTCCTTAATTCACTAGGCATTGGCAAACAGTTAAGCGAAACTTCCTTTACTATTAACCTCGACGCTTTAAATAAGCATTTCTCTCAAGCTCCCATTATTCTTAATGACAGTACAAAGTCATCTACACTATTACAACTTTCCAAAAGGCCTTTACCCATGTGCACTCCTTTTACTTTCACTCCGGTTACAGAGTGTGACGTTAAGAGATCCATCCTTTCTATTTCCACTAGGGCTGTGGGTGAGGATGGGATTCACCTTCAGATGATCCTTCTGCTTGTGGATGAGCTTGTCCCTATCATTACATATATTCTTAACTTCTCTCTCTCAAAAGGCTCATTCCCAAGTAGCTGGAGAAGGGCTCATGTTCTCCCACTTCCTAAGGTCCCTAATCCTTCCTCTTTTTCTCAGTTTCGTCCAATCTCAATACTTCCCATTCTCTCTAAAGTCTTGGAGGGTTTAGTCCAAAGACAGCTCACTATCTACCTTAATAAAAACAATCTCCTCAACTCTTTTCAGTCTGGTTTCCGCCAAGGCCACAGCACGGTCACTGCATTGCTCAAGGTCACTGACGACATTCGCCACGCGATTGATGTGGGGCAGCTAACCGTGTTGACCTTATTGGACTTCAGCAGTGCTTTTAACTCAGTAGACTTTGACATCCTTCTAAGTATCCTTGGATCTCTTAATGTATCTCCACTTGCTCTAACCTGGTTTGAATCTTATCTCCGGGGACGCTCGCAGTGTGTCCGTTCTGATGATTCTACTTCAAAATGGTGTGATTTAACTGCGGGTGTACCTCAAGGTGGCGTACTATCTCCTCTTCTCTTCTCTATTTTCATTAATGAAATTACTCAGGTGCTGACTTCTCACTACCATCTCTACGCTGACGATTTGCAGATTTATAGACATTTTAAAGCTGATGACGTTGCTTTAGCTATTGCTGAAATCAATGGAGATCTTGGTAGAATTAGTGCTTGGGCTAAATCTTTTGGACTTCTTGTGAATCCATCAAAATCACAGGTCATAGTAATTGGCAGTTCCTATAGGTACAACACGATTGACCACATTAATTTGCCCCCTGTGACGCTAGATGGAATTCCAATCGCTTATTCTAAAACAGCAAAAAACCTAGGTATCGTTCTTGATTGTCATCTCTCTTGGTCCAGTCAGATAAATTTAGTTAGCAGGAAAGTGCATTGCACGTTTCAGTCTCTCAAGCGTCTTCAGCGTTTCTTGCCCTTTGAAGCTAAAGTCACCCTGGCCCAATCCCTTATGCTTCCTCTCCTTGACTATGCAGATGTCTGTTTCCTGGACGCCGCGGAGGGGCTATGGGACAAACTGGAAAGGTTACAAAATTTATGCATACGCTTTATTTTTGGTTTACGTAAATATGATCATGTCTCGCAGTATAGATCACAACTTAATTGGTTACCTATCCGACTTCGCCGTGATGTTCATGTTTTATGTATGCTGTTCAACATCCTCAATAACCCAGCTGTTCCCCTGTACCTCCGTGAGCGCTTCGAGTACCAGATGCCCCGAGGTGTACCCTGTCGTACAAGTAGATCCCTTCTCCTTAATTTTCCCCCTCACTCCTCCAGCCGCTACGGCGGTTCGTTCACTGTGCACTCTGTGCGTCTGTGGAACTCAGTTCCACACTCAATCCGTGCAAGTCCCTCACTTGAGGTATTCAGGAAGGCATTAAAGAAGCACTATCTATCAATTTAGTATTACTTATATATATTTATTTTATGTATTTCATTATATATGTACGTGTATGTATATGTTTACGTTATTTATGTGTGTATGTATATATATGTAGTCTAATATATTATGTATTAGTGTTTTATTTTTATTTTTATTAAGTTCTTGTCTAGATTGTAAATTGTAAATTGTTTAGATTGTATTCTTCTACCCACTCATTTAAAGCTTTCCTTCGTTAAGAACGGTTAGCTGGTAGAAAACTCAATTGTTGAGTTAAGCTCGCCATTTTTTTATATCTTACGCAATTATTGTAATATTAACTGTGTGTACAATAAAGAATAAAGAATAATATATTTAATGACTAGAGTAGTTAGTGACAGTGTAATATACAAGACCTCACCTTTTTACGTAGTCCAAACTAATTTCGTCAATATAACCTAAAATTATTGCTGTGGTGGAGACATCGATTGCATTTTCAGATTTTTGTGATTTTGTAGTGCTTACAGTTCTTTCGTCCTTTTTTATTTCTCCATCTTAGTTTTTTTTTAAATTTACCCGGTTTACTGTAGAGCCCTTATTTAGCAGATTTTAACGGACACTTTTTCATAACAGAGACGATTCTCCTTACCTCTATCCTCCATAGAGAAAAGGAAAAGAGAATGACAGACGGAATGACAGAAAAAAGGAAGATGGCGAAGACGGTTAGAAAATGAGCAAGGAGTACATAATAAAAGTGTCAATTAATGTTTAATTATTATTATAATAGGCGATTTTGGAACAGTAGAAATATATATTTTAAGGGTTGCGATCCCTATTCTACATATATAACTAGTCAGGTCATAAGTATTGTCACACAGTAAAAACTTTTCTTTTAGAATGCTGGCCACAAAAAAGTTGATTGAATTCGAATTTCGAATTGTTCATGAAAATAATAAAAATGTATACTTTTAGAATTTTACTCATTTTTAAATATGGAGTGGACGCTTAAAGAAGACCGTGTTGCAGTTATTGCGTTGCATCATTGCGGTTACGCGCCAATTCAAATTTTTAACATACTGAAAAATTTGAATATAACCAAAAGATTCGTTTATCGTACCATCAAACGATACAATGAAGACTCTAGTGTAGATGACAGGTCAAGAAGTGGTCTCCCTCGGTCTGTTAGGACTCCAGCAGTGATAAAAGCTGTGAAGGCGCGAATTCAAAGAAATCCCAAACGTAAGCAGAAACTGTTGGCCCTTCAGATGGGGTTAAGCAGAACCACGGTGAAAAGGGTGTTAAATGAAGACTTAGGGCTTCGGGCATATCGAAGAAAAACAGGACATCGTTTGAATGCTCTTCTAATGGACCTGAGACTGAAGAGATGCCGCGCTTTGTTGAAGCGGTACGCGGGGAAAAAAAAACGGGAAATTCTTTTTTCGGATGAAAATTTTTTTACCGTAGAAGATATCTACAACAAAGAAAATGATAAGGTGTACGCACACAGTAGTGAAGAAGCGAGCAACCGTATTCCGCGTGTCCAACGAGGTCATTTTCCATCCTCGCTCATGGTATGGTTGGGAATTTCTTATTGGGGCTTAACAGAGGTACATTTTTGTGAGAAAGGTGTAAAAACGAATGCAGTTGTGTATCAAAATACAGTCCTGACGAACCTTGTGGATCCTGTTTCTCATACCATGTTCAATAACAGGTACTGGGTATTCCAACAAGATTCGGCGCTAGCTCATAGAGCGAAGAGCACACAAGACTAGCTGGCGGTGCGTCAAATCGACTTCATCCGGCACGATGACTGGCCCTCCTCCAGTCCAGATTTGAATCCGTTAGATAACAAGATATGGCAACACTTGGAGGAAAAGGCGTGCTCAAAGCCTCATCCCAATTTGGAGTCACTCAAGACATCCTTGATTAAGGCAGCCGCCGATATTGACATGGACCTCGTTCGTGCTGCGATAGACGACTGGCCGCGCAGATTGAAGGCCTGTATTCTAAATCACGGAGGTCGTTTTGAATAAACTTTAGTGTCATAAGAATCTATGTTTTGTTAAGTTCATTTTGGTATATGAATGGGGTTACATAATGAATAAACTTGTTTCAATTATTTTACATTAAACATGTGACAGAATTTATGACCTGACTAGGTATACAATAAACAGGACAATCTTTATTACAAATTTTATTAACGTACTCTATAACAAATCATTTTTCTACGCTTTTAATAACAGAACACAAAATTAAACCATGACATTGCGGCGATAATTTGAACTTTACCCTTTTAAGCACACAAACAGTTCCAATATTAACGAATAGGTGGCGTTAAGGTATATTTGAGTTGAATTAATACTGGAAAGTGGAAGTATCTATCACGCACCGTAATCTTTTGTGGCAATATTATCTAACAGTTAATTTCCTATATATCCTATATATTTCCTATATCCTATACCTATAACGTTTTTGAGACAGTGAAAGATGCGATTTCCGAGTAACCTATCGATCTTGTAAATTTTGAGAAACTACAGTTCATCTTTTTTTATTATTTTAGACTTTTGTGTTTGTCCAATATAGTTCAGTGTATGTCCAAAATTTATATTAGATCTGAACAATACTAATTCAAATACTTAACTTGTTTTGTGATTGATGCAATAAAAATAAGCTATATATTATCTACTAATTCTTTACAGAAACGTACAATCACAGTTACTGGAATTTCGTTTAAGAATATAAAATTGTAGTAACAAAAGTCATCGAACCTTCTAAATTATTCAAACGGACCTGTGTATACTGCTGTCGTCCATGTCGAGCGCTATCGCCCCGACCACAACTCCGTCTTGAATCAGAAGATCTAGCACAAAGAATTCAGCGAAGTGATCAATGTTCTTCAGCTTGGTGCTGTAGCCGTAGAGAGTGTGGAGGAGAGCGTGACCGGTTCTGTAAAAGAATGTTATTTTTACCTTCAATCAACAAAACGAACTTTAGTTTAGTTAAGTACCCTGCAACCAAAAGGATTAGGCACGTATAAATTACAGTAAATAAAAGTGCAGGAGACACACGGATGAATCAACTATAAAGTATTATTAAAATTTTTACTAGTCTACATATGAGGTTTGAAGTCGTGGCCTAAATGATATGCGAAGCGATGATTTTGTAATGTTACGTACGAATCACTTCGACGATGAAGGAATAAAATGGTGCGTTTAAAAATGAAATCCGCAAATTTTTTATTAATAAGTTGATCTCAAGTCTCAAAATGGGTGGCAGCATTCACATTGCTAATTCTATAGACTCCAGTAGCCATTTATCATCAGATAGACCGTCAGCTCGATCATCCGTCTAAGAAAAAATAATCTATCACCGGTCTTTTTTATGATATAATATTGCAATAAATTATTATTTGGATGACAAAACTCGTCATGTTTTAAAAATTAAATTTGTGAAATCGATTAAATGCAGATTTGAAAATGATTCTTGATTAATGAATAGATACTCGTAGTACACGGTTTCAATTTATTTTATTTAAAATCAGTGCCATCTGTGAAACTAATATTGAACAATTTAAGCAATTACACTTTTTCCAACGCCTCGAGAGATGGCGCTAAATTAAAATTCACTTTTATAAATTTTGAGACAATATCTTCAGTGTGGGCATTACGTTAATAAGCTTAAGATACTTATTTAATACCTATCAGCAACACAGCAGGTCCTTTTAGCCACTTCTTTACCGTTGTGCGTGGTACTTCCACCGAAAGGCCTCTGGTAGATCTTGCCATCTTTAGTCCTTGAGAATGGCATACCCATATTTTCCAATTCTATAGCCACGTTTGGTGCTTCACGCGTGAGGTAGTGGATTGAGTCCTGATATTATATTAGAGTAATTTAAAAACATGCTAATTAAAATATTCTACCACACTATGCCGGTAAAAGAATATATTAATAACAAAATTTAATAATAAATACCACGGAATAGATAAATAAGATAAATACCTATCAAATGTCTTGAAAATATTATGTATCATGTTGATATTTGGCTTTTTAAGACTTTATCAATTAACAGTCCCAAAGGGTGCACAAAATATTTTAGAAATCGTTTACAGTATTTTTTTGGGCCTTGCTGATTGGCAGTGGCCTTAAGGAGTTATTTTGGCTCCATCTTGGTTGGCGAGCTCACGGGGCTCAGCCTGAGAGGATAGCAAACATCTGACTTAGCAAGAGCCGTGCTCCTCAGAATCTACCACCGGATCGGAATCGCGACCCACTGAGAAGATCCAGCGAGAAACTCAGTTTGCTATGTCTATCGGCATGGGTTAGGATGATGTCGAAGTCTTCGTCGCAGAGTCGGCAGTGATCGGTGCTTGAAATGCTTAAAAGCATCGAGATTGCATCGCGAGGATCTGAAATGACATGTCTAGAGCGACGGTGGTCTTTCGTTGCTCCATCGTCAGGATCCGGCATGTAACTTGAAACGTCTGGAGCATTGAACATGAACCATTATTGAAAGAGAAAGTCAGTGAAGTTTTCATTTAGGAATCAAATTTTATCATTCGTGAAGTTACGACGAGATGTTAAAAAATAAATTGAAAACCGAAAAAATTGTGTGCGTACAACTTGGACGCACGGGAAAGAAGTGAAACTTCTTATGTGGTGTGTTGTATTGTGGTATTGTTCATTTTTCATCCTTATATCAAATTTCTTTGTAATTGGGAATGCTGTGTATAAGAGAAACGACCTATCTTGCTTTTCCTCTTTTTATGGTCCGGTGGTTCGCAAGACGATCTGTCTGTTTTCTCATTCTCGGTCTTCTTAAATTGTATCTGTTCTCACTAGCCGTAACGAATCTGTCGCGAGTAAAGTTTACTCTCAAGGCGCCTAAAGAAGTTCCACTTCGAAAAGTATGCTGTTTCGGTTAAGTAGATGTAATTCAACTGTATGTTGGGTGGGTCAGTAATAATCCGCAACTATAAAATGTTGGATCAAAGATATCGTAGTATTTTATTGACTCGTTCAGGCTTACCTGATCTCCTAGCCAATCCGAGCCTTTGACAGTATCATAGAAGTGCCAGCGCCAATCATCCGGATGCATACTACCTGTGGTATCCAAATCAATTTGTCTCAATATAAATACCAATAAATAAAAACTTGGGAACAAATCATCCGGCCCCAAATTAGGATTCTATGTTGTGGGTACCAGAGAATGACATACGCACTTAAATATGTTAAATATATACATGTATAGATAATAAACAACAAAACAAAAAGCAAACAAACCTATTCATCACACCAACATTTTTTCAATGTGGGAATAAAACCCACGAGCCTCAGTTCAACAGTTAAGAGCGCTAACTACTGGACCACAGGACCACCTGGTGTTAAGTGGTTACTAGAGCCCATAGACATCTACAACGTAAATGCGCCACCCACATTGAGATATAAGTTGTAAGGTCTCAGTATAGTTACAACGGCTGCCCTACTCTTCAAACAGAAACGCATTACCGCTTCACGGCAAAAATAGGCAGGGTGGTGTTACCTACCCGCGCGGACTCACAAGAGGTCCTACCACCAGTAAAACCTTCCTTACTTACAACTAGAACTTTAACTAGGTTAAAATAAGACGCACATACCAATAGCAGCATTCATTCCGCCCTGCGCTGCGATAGTGTGGGACCTCGTTGGGTATAGCTTGGACACTACAGCTACCGAGAATTGTTGTTGCGCCAGTCCGACGGCGGTTCGCAAGCCTGCTCCCCCCGCTCCGATGATGAGGCAGTCGTGGCAGTGGTGCTGGACCGTGACGCAGGCGTTTCGATGAGGAACTGAAGATCGTTGGTCGAGTGGTTAGCGGCACCGACTGCTATACTACAGGTTGAGTGTGCTTAGTGCGAGTTTTTTAACGTTCTGGATATATTTTTTCCTCCCTAAGCTGAGAGCCTTGAGAGGGTATATCAGCGTAGCCTTAACTAATAGGTGAGCTCACGGGGCTCAAATCTGATGACGTTGCTAACACGAACCCTAGCAAGAGCCGTGCTTCGCAGAATCTACCACCGGATCGGAAACGCGACCCACTGAGAAGATCCGGCGAGAAACTCAGTGGGCCGTTCTCGATAGCGTTAAATTTAACTTAAATTTGTATGGAGTTGGAACAGCGCCCTTAGCGGCAAACGTTCGAACTTCATACAAATTAGAGATAACTTTTACGCTATCGAGAACATTAAAAAAAAAACAAAATATGTGCAATTCACATGTGGTAGAAGTGAAACCTTCCAAAATTAAAATACAATTATCCTAAACGTCTTAAGTATATGTAAAATTTTGTCATTAGTAAATAATTGTAAGGTAGCGCCCTCTGTGAATTGATATTTTAATTTCACGTATAATCCTAAATTAAAATTCACTACAAGAGCTTTCATACACACGTTAGTATTAAAAAATCTCACAGATGGCGCTGTATTAAATAGTATGTACATTTCTGTCTCATTCTTTGCTGGCTTCATCCTACACATTTTTGTATTTGTGTCTCTTTCCTGTCGTTTTTTCCGTTGCATCCGGTTTGAAATCACAACGATTCTAAAAAAGTTTTCACTTCAAAAACTCGCAGTAAGCACACAGAATTCAAGCCGGGAGTCAGTGTGTTCGTGATAGATATTTGGTTTCCGAGGTCGAGTATACATATTACTTCTATTTCTGGCTTCGGGTCTATCACTAATACCCGTAACACTGGACTTTTACTTTCGTTCCAAATAAATGAATGTCTCTTTATGGAAGTAGTAATATTATTTTATTTATGCACGCTATGGAATGTTATGAATGATGTTTAAATATATTTTTCTTGTTTTCGAAGTAATTGTGGCCTAAAAGATAAAGCTACCATGTTTTTTTTTCTTTATTGCCCTTGTAGGTAGATCGGCATACGGCTCACCTGGTGGTGAGTGGTTACCGTCGCCCATGGACTTCACCAATGCCAGGGGCAAAGCCAAACCGCTGCCTATCGTATCAAGAGTTGGGATTATATTCATGTTCAAATCACCGCTTATATCAATTATTTTTCTAAGGAAATACGTAGCGTACGAATTAGTTTCACGATGCAATAATAATATCGCGTGCGTTAATAAATATGGATCACGCAAATTTTATAAATTTTCGTAATTTTTGAATTCTGAAAGTACTATGTAGAAATTCTGATCTACATCTGGTCGTATAAGCAATATTCCTTCAAATATTTAATTAAAAAAAAATATATGTACTATATTATTAAAAGTACCTATAGGCTTAGAAAACAAAGAAAAAAAAAACGGTTAAACCTCAATTTAAACGCGTTTTTATTCCGTTTTTTTTTGTATAATTTTATTCGTTTTTAACTTATTATGTCTATCTCGTAGTTCAGAAAATGTTGGTGCGTCAAATACACGAATAAAGAAAAATCAGTAGGTACACTCAACGAACTTTAATTAGAAAGCAAAACAAGTTCGAAATGTTTGCGGATAAAGTTTCGAACAATTAAACCCAAAGCTACTCTCGCGTCGATCGATATAACAAATGTAGCAGGATAGTGCTCACCAACTAGTTTGATCCTTTCAGTCGTTCTCATTAAGGAAGCTGACAGGTTCTTCTGAGAAAAGGAAATGTTAATGTTTATTTTAATAATTGTTGTTTTGTTACCCAAGCGCTATGACATATCCTTCTTCAAACGAGGCTTGTGGAGAGTACTTAACGGTAGGCAGCAGCTTGGCTCTGCCTTGCTGAAGTTCATGGGCGACGGTAACCACTCACCATCAGGTGGGCCGTATGCTCGTCTGCCTACAAGGGCAATAAAAAAAGCTTCGACTAACCCGGTGGTGGAGTAGTTACCGCTGTTTTATTTTTATTTTTTATTGATTAAGTCAGCCTTTCTCAAAGTGGGCGATAACGCCCCCTTGTGGGCGCTGAAGGCCTAAAGGGGGGTGGTAAGAAACCCAGAAAAAAATGGGTGCGTTGTGTAGAGGCTTGGGAGGCGATTTGTAATTTCATCTAGGTGAACCCTTTGACACCGACTGGGCTCTTGCTATAGTGGTTTTCAAGTAGGTGAAAAAATTAGGGCGTTAAAAATAATTTATTCTCAAAGTAGGCAGTAGACAAAATAAGTTTGAGAGCCCCTGGCTTAGATGGATGGACGAACTTACAACCTAAATGAAGCCACTCAACTTGAGATGCGAGTTCTAAGGTCCTTATAGTACCACGGTTCGCCCATCCTCCAAACCGAAACGCATTACTGCTTCACGGCAGAAATAGGCAGGGTAGTATTCAAACGAATTCTTTAAAAGTCAAAAGTATCAAAACTGTTTCGTTCATTGACATAGGTCAGGCAGGAGACAGGGTGGCTTCGAATTTAGCTGGACACCGCTGATGGGGTGCGTGTAGCCGCCCCCTAATCGTCCTTTTACGTAAACGAAAAAGCAACCGAGGGTTAATTGCATGTCCGAACCATCCATTAAATTGTTATTGGATAGCAATTTCAAGCAATTACATTATTGTTCACTTTTATTTTTATAAATCATTCTTCTATACTTTTATTTGTCACCGAACACCTCAATGGTTGAATTGAGTTAGTCTTTGGTGGAGTTATGTTTTCTATTGGCGCCGGGAGATGGCGCTGCGATAAAAATTCCAAGGCTTTTTTGTTATTTTCAAGCAACGCCTTCCGCTAAATTATTTAGCCCAGTGTTTCGTTTTTTATTTATTTAGTTTTTCCTACCTAAGCTGATGGTCTAATCAGGTCATGTCAGCGCCATGGGGCTAGTAGGCGAGCGCACGGGGCTCAAACCTGACAATGTTGTTAACACTAGCCTTAGCAAGAGCCGTGCTTCGCAGAATCTACCGCCGAATCGGAAACGCGTCTCACTGAGAAGATACGGCGAGAAACTCAGTGGGCTGTGTCTCTGGGTTAATTTACTCGTCGAGTCCTTCGTCGCAAGCGACGGTTTTGGCAAGGACGGTGAACGGTGCTTGAGGTACCTAAAAGCACGGTTTGTGGATCGGGAGGATCCGTAATGATCCGTAATGTTTAGGGCGTTTCCGCTCATGCGTTCATTTGAAAGCTTACAAGTTTCACGCTCGTAAAGTTTACTCTTGAAGGAGCTTAATGTTAGTTCGACGTCTTGACTAGACTACAAATATCGACTTGCTAATTATCAGTACATTAAACATTGAGTGTGCATTACACGAATATTTAAAGAAATATAAGAAAAAGAAAATTCATGAGGCAATTATTAACAAAACCTATATTAATATTATAAATTCGTAATTTAATTTTTTCGTTCGTTACAAATCAATCGAACCACACATTTTATGGCGCATAGAGTATGACTTACATACGGTAACTTTTATTCATAAAAAGGGACTATTCCCGAAGGAACAGAAAATCTCTTTTAGACGATAATAACAACTCGACTGATATGGAATTATTGCAATAAGATGCCTAGACTACAGAAAAATGATAACAGCTTAGCTTTATCCCAAAAGGATAACTAATAAGTATTGAGAATTTTTTTAAAATGTCTTGCGGTACTAGTTGCTGTAAAGGTCCGAAAATAATTAAATGACAATAAATAGGGGGACTTTTTTTCTTTTTTTTTTATCGTACCTTTACTGATAGCCTTGAGAGGTTATAAAAGCGTTACCTAGCGTGTAGGTGAGTTCTTGGGGCTCTCGGAGGTGTTGCTAACACTGCCCCTAGCCAAAGCGGTGCTTCGCAGAATCTACCACCGAACCCACTGAGATGATCCGGAGAGAAACTCAGTGGGCGTATCTGTGAGAGGGGGACATTAAAGTCTATCATACTCGGTGTCCTTAGAGAAATGCTCACATTAACAATGAACAAGGGCTGCAGCAGTATCTTAGGAAAATACATGATTTTCTCATGATCGGCTAGATATAGTATGTATTCAACACGCTAGCGGAGTACATTATACCCAGAGTTTGTATATCTTAGCGCGAAATCGAAAGAAAAAATAATATTTATTATATTATAGCAGAGTCTTAGAACCTAATCCGTGCTTAAACTGATTGCATAAACTACATTGTGTGCGAGCGTCGCTGTGGACAAAACATAGTAACTATGTACTAATTTAATATGAAGCCAAAATTATATTCATTTACTAATTTATGAAACAAAAAAAAAGAAGAATAGGTCTACATTTCATGGTCTAGCAAATTATAGTGAATTTACCCTTTTCCCTCAAACATACGACCTTTGACCTCATTCGACTTTAATTTTTTAAATAATTTATAGTTAAAAGACTCTTTGGCGTTGCTGCCCCAGTTCTGTTCTGACACTCGCTCAACGCCTAATTCCCAAATATTCGTTTGAGAGTGTGTCGGACTAAAGTGTCTTCACTTTTATTTTCCTTAAAGCTCGTGGCACATTCGGTATTCATTGATTACTCCAGCTCAAACACATCCCGCCATCACCATGAGACGTGAGGTTTGACTCGCAGATGAAAAGAATAACTACTAGCCCACTATTCAAACCGGAGACCGCGACAGAAACACGCTGGGTGGTGGTGGTACCTACCCGTATGGGCTCACAAGATGGTCTACAACCACGACAGCTCCATTTTTTCCAAATATATCGCAATTTATGATGAAAAAAAAAACAAATAATCACCGCAACCTTATCAATTCCACTTCATTAAAGTGAATAAAAACAAAATCGTCTCCGTCTCTTATATTGTCAGATGTGGATACAGGGAAAGCGACTAAGCTAATAAGCTACCCGCTGAACTGTAAGCGATGTTTTTTTACAATTTTTTTTCCAGTTCAATGCACACTATGGTTGTAAACATGGGACATACTATACATACAATATCTATCAACACATACGTATCTTGTGTGTCGCCAAAAACATTAAATTGAATAAATGTAGCATCTCTTTAAGCTTATGTTATTTTAACGTTTACTTATAGTATTTTTTTTGTGTATGCAAACGAGCATACGATTCGCCTGATGGTGAGTGGTCGCCGTCGCTAATAGACGTCAGCAATGCCATAGGCACAGGCTAGCGGATATCTCCTGCCAAGTACTCTTCTCAAACTTCGAACCTCGATTTTTAAAGTCGTCGTGGCTTAAAGGATAAGACATCCGGAGCATACGTGTTGAGCGATGCGCCGGTGTTCGATTCTCAGGCGGGTACCAATTTTTCTAATGAAATACGTACTCAATAAATGTTCACGATTAACTTCCACGGTGAAGGAATAACATCGTGCAATAAAAGTCAAACCCGCAAAATTATAATTTGCGTAATTACTGGTGTAAAGTAATGCGGTGGGTGGCTCATTTACGCTGTAGATGTCTATGGGCTTCAGTAACCACTCAGTGGGCTATGAGCTCGTCCACCCATATAAGCAATAAAAAAAAAGAAATCATAGCGCTCAGGAAATACCGTGGAGTGAAGTTCATTCCAAAGCCGGACAGTGCATGTGGCAGTACATATTATTATGTGTACTCGTAATCAATATGTTATTCAAGCGATTAAAAACAACTGTTAAGTAGTAGTCCTTTTTATAAAATACTACGGTTTTTTATCACGATTTTGTCGGCTTTTTTTTTGATAACGACATCTTGTTGTATCTTTAAAGTGGTTAGTTGCCCTCAATTAAGAAAAATAGTATTATTATTCGCCAATAGACGTGGGAGGAGTTGATTATTGAAAAAAAGGAATAAAACAACATTTTCTGAAAATAAATCGTAGCTAGATCGATTTATCGCCCCCGAAATCCCCTGTATACTAAAATTTTATGAAAATCGTTGGAGCCGTTTCCGAATTTCAGATTATATATATATTAATAAACAAGAATTGCTCGTTTAAAGGTATAAGATATCTAAAGAGTGCTAAGGATTAGAACAAAATCAAAGATAATCGTGATTTAATTTATTTTTGTAACTATTTTTAGCGGATTGTTGGCATATCATTCAAGGACCTGATACAGACTTCAATATTGCTGCCTACTTCAAATTTCGTTATAATAAATCCAATTTCCAACTCACCAGTGTCAAAATGTTCATCGTAATTTTCGACATAAAATCCTTGTAAAGCATGTAGTAAATTCGTTTTCAATGTTTTTAAGTTCTTTGGAAAATGACATTAAAATTGTCATCGACTTATATAAAAAACTATGCTACGTATGTTATATTTGTCAACGTTGTTTTTAAGGTGCGAGCCGTAACCTTTTTACTGAAATGAATTTACTATATACCTAGTCAGGTCATAAATTCTGTCACATGTTTAATATAAAATAATTGAAACAAGTTTATTCATTATGTAACCATTCATATACCAAAATGAACTTAACAAAACATAGATTCTTATGACACTAAAGTTTATTCAAAATGACCTCCGTGATTTTGAATACAGGCCTTCAATCTGCGCGGCCAGTCGTCTATCGCAGCACGAACGAGGTCCATGTCAATATCGGCGGCTGCCTTAATCAAGGATGTCTTGAGTGACTCCAAATTGGGATGAGGCTTTGAGCACGCCTTTTCCTCCAAGTGTTGCCATATCTTGTAATCTAACGGATTCAAATCTGGACTGGAGGAGGGCCAGTCTTCGTGCCGGATGAAGTCGATTTCACGCGCCGCCAGCCAGTCTTGTGTGCTCTTCGCTCTATGAGCTGGCGCCGAATCTTGTTGGAATACCCAGTGCCTGTTATTGAACATGATATGAGAAACAGGTTCCACAAGGTTCGTCAGGACTGTATTTTGATACACAACTGCATTCGTTTTTACACCTTTCTCACAAAAATGTACCTCTGTTAAGCCCCAATAAGAAACTCCCAACCATACCATGAGTGAGCATGGAAAATGACCTCGTTGGACACGCGGAATACGGTTGCTTGCTTCTTCACTACTGTGTGCGTACACCTTATCATTTTGTTTGTTGTAGCTCTCTTCTACAGTAAAAATTTTTTCATCCGAAAAAAGAATTTCCCGATATTTTTTCCCGCGTACCGCTTCAGCAAAGCGCGGCATCTCTTCAGTCTCAGGTCCATTAGACGAGCATTCAAACGATGTCCTGTTTTTCTTCGATATGCCCGAAGCCCTAAGTCTTCATTTAACACCCTTTTCACCGTGGTTCTGCTTAACCCCATCTGAAGGGCCAACAGTTTCTGCTTACGTTTGGGATTTCTTTGAATTCGCGCCTTCACAGCTTATATCACTGCTGGAGTCCTAACAGACCGAGGGCGACCACTTCTTGATTTGTCATCTACACTAGAGTCTTCATTGTTTCGTTTGATGGTACGATAAACGAATCTTTTGGTTATATTCAAATTTTTCAGTATGTTAAAAATTTGAATTGGCGCGTAACCGCAACGATGCAACGCAATAACTGCAACACGGTCTTCTTTAAGCGTCCACTCCATATTTAAAAATGAGTAAAATTCTAAAAAGTATACATTTTTATTTTCATGAACAATTCGAAATTCGAATTCAATAAACTTTTTTTGTGGCCAGCATTCTAAAAGAAAAGTTTTTACTGTGTGACAATACTTATGATCTGACTAGTTATAAATAAGATAAATATATTTAAAAAACGTACGCGTAATTTTGATATTCAACATTGAAGTAAAAAAAAAACGTGTGACACTTGGGAACTGCCGCGGTAAAGCTATTGCATAGCATTTTTTATCAACTTATGCAATTATAATTAGACAATGATAATTTAATATTAAAACAATAATAAAACAAGACCAGGCTATATTAAACATTGATAAAAGCAAAACCTTAACTGTCCCCTTCACACTCATAAGCTAGACCGTGCGAGAGAGAGATGGGCAGACTTTTCATGATGCGCATGCAGTGTGACGTCACGCCACGCGCTTATTCACAAACACTACACAAGCGCAACGTGTGAATGTGTTGAACGTGAGCTACATGGTAGGCGGAGTGAGAGGTGTAAGGTTTTTTCGTTACGGAATTTCACGATTCGGTCGCCGCGCTCAAGGTCTGCGATAAAAGCTATGCAATAGCTTAAAAAAATTATCGGAAGTTAAGGCATCAATCTTTGATTAGACATCAGGAACAAACATAGTCAGCTCTTTCAACGTAACTGCGATCGAATCTAATCCGAACACAGCGAGTCGCACTGTTTAATTTCAGATGCAAATGTGTCCGTGCTTAAATCGTTCTGCGGTATATGCAACTAAGGAGTTAAAATGGTTTTGGGTTTAGACGCCTTGATTCCAGTCGAATTTACTAATTTGCATACGGAATATTGCTATCTCGTCTCGTATTTGTTATTTCCGGCAACGTTATAAAGAGAAAAATCTTTTATTTATTTATTGCTTAGATGGTTGGACGAGCTCACAGCCCACCTGGTGTTAAGTGGTTACTGGAGCCCATAGATATCTACAACGTAAATGCGCCACCCACCTTGAGACATCAGTTCTAAGGTCTCAGTATAGTTACAACGGCTGCCCCACCCTTCAAGCCGAAACGCATTACTGCTTCACGGCAGAAACAGGCAGGGCGGTGGTACCTACCCCCGCGGACTCTCAAGAAGTCCTACCACCAGTAAAATCTCAAGGACGTCAATAATTATGAAAAATTGTATCTAAAAATTTTTAAATATAAAATAATTACAGTTAGAAATGGTAGTGGTCTTTGGTTTGTACTTGGACAAAGACTATGTGACTATAAAACTGAATGAAGATAGATGATGATGTCTTGACGTGACCTATACGTGACGTGACTAATAATTGAAGAAATGCTTTTTCGTCTAGGTAGCGCCCTGTTTGGTTCTGAAATCACCACCAATTGGTGGTAGAGCGTCTTACTGGTGGTAGGACGTCTTGTGAGCTCGCACGGCTAGGTACCACCACCCTGACTATTTCTGACGTGACGCACTAATGCGTTTCGGTTTGAAGGGCGGGGCAGCAGTTATACTGTTACAACTGAGACCTTACAACTCGTGTCTCGAGGCGGGTGGCGGCATTTAATTTAAGTTGTAGATGTCTATGGGCTCCGGTAACCACTTAACACCAGGTGGGTGGTGAACTTGTCCATCCATACAGCCATAATATATATATATATATAAATATGTCTTCGTGGCCTCACGGTTAACACACCCGGTGTTTTCGTATTGAGTGATGCGATTATGTATGTAATAATGTAATAAATAAATTAGCGTATAATTGTTATTTCTACTTACTGTCACAAGGTTGGCGGAATACACATTGACGTGTCTATGGTAAGCACTTTACATCGGATGAGTTGTATGCCGGTATAGATTAACCACTAAACCACAATACTTCAACAGGTCCGCCGAAAAGAAAATTAGAATCTCATGCTGCTTCAAGTGTCATGAAAGCAAATTGAAATCAGAATTGATTTGAGTGTTCACAGTCGCAGCAATACCAGAGACAAAGACAAGCTTGCGGAATTACTCATCTTTAAATTTCTCGTATGACAGTGTTTCTCTATCGTATTGATATATTGCTGTTTGGACGTATTTTATTTTTAAAAGGAAACTGCGTTATTACTTCTTCTCATTTACTACCTGTACCTTAGTCTCGAAGTTTCCAGATTTACTGACCCTTTCAAAAATTTTGGTTTACTTAAACCAAAAATTTTTACAAAATTTTTTATTTTTATTTTTTATTGCTTAGATGGATGGACGAGCTCACAGCCCACCTGGTGTTAAGTGGTTGCTGGAACCCATAGACATCTACAACGTAAATGCGCCACCCACCTCGAGATATAAGTTCTAAGGTCTCAGTATAGTTACTGAGTTTTTATATGTGATTGTAAATTCCTTAATTCACAATCACATATAAATAATTTTTTTTGTTCGTAATACCGGTTGAACGCGGTTATTTAATAAATACACTTTAAAAACGATACAAAATAGTCCACATTTTATTTGTTACAAAGGTAGCGTGAACATATATTATTACGTGGGGCACAAGAAATTTAACGAGATTGAATGAAACTAGTTGAATTAGTCTTCAGCTATGACCTGGTTGGTGATAGCAGCGTTTCCGTTTAGACTAATCTGATTATACCTGGATATAAGTCGATTAGGTCCGGAAACGATGTTCGAGACAATTTATTTCCATTTTTTTAGATATGTCTTTGTAATCGGCTATGTTGTTTTTTTTTGTCTTTGTAAGCAGACGACCATATGTTTAACCGAATGTTGAGTAATCTTGATGATTATGGACATAAGTAACGCCAAGAGCCCAGCTAAGCCCCTATCCATTACTGAAAATAATTTTTTTAATATTTTTTTATTAAAGTTGGACTTGCCGTATTTCTAAGGATATGCCAGCTTCACCCTAAGTTTATCCTTACTGGTGGTAGGACCTCTTGTGAGTCCGCGCGGGTAGGTACCACCACCTCTGCCGTGAAGCAGTAATGCGTTTCGGTTTGAAGGGTGGGGCAGCCGTTGTAACTATACTGAGATCTTAGAACTTATATCTCAAGGTGGGTGGCGCATTTACGTTGTAGATGTCTATGGGCTCCAGTAACCACTTAACACCAGGTGGACTGTGAGCTCGTCCACCCATCTAAGCAAGAAAAAAAAAGTTTTTAATTAACTGAACTGTTGGTTCGATAACCAGACATAGTCAATATTTTTGTTAATCATTATTTTTTCTTGTTTCGAACGTGGATATTTCAAGATCCCCTGGGAAATAAGAAAAGCCAAGATTGTGGCCGGTGAAAGTTAGTTTATAGCAATAAGGCTGAGATGTAATATCGTATTTTATTTACTACTACGCATGCCGATAATGAGAAAAATGATCCATAGGGCATTATTTCGCGCTTATTTTGTTGATTATAAAAAAAGGTAACCCCAGAGAATCCAATATGTGGATTTTTGCCGATGGGCGATCGGGCCAGGCTGTCGGATTAGACGACAACCGACCAAACCCCATTGATCACTCTCTCCGGACGTCCGATCCCCACCCGAGACCAAATCATATATAAAATCATACCATGTGTGTCGTCTCTGACAAGACCGCTGTCAGGGGCGGTGTGGCTTTGACGGTGTCTTTAGATATCGCCAACGCGTTCAACACTCTGCAGTGGTCGGTAAGCGAGAGGGCGCTCGTGTATCTCGGCGTCACTGTGCACATCCATCAGCTGATCCGGTCCTCAAGGAGAGGTCGGTCAGCACAGGACAGATGTGACACGGTGGTGTGGTGTTTCGTTTTCTGGGAGAGCGCAATGTTCCACAGGAGTCGGTCTTTGGTCCTCTCTTGTGGAACACCTGTTACGCCTGGGTTCTACGGAGCACCCTTTACAGTTCTCTTCCTAGGCGGCCATTGTACGGAGGTGCACCTTGATCCGCAAGATCGTCGTGGTACCCCAACTACCGCGGCGTGCGCTCATGATAGGAGGCATCCTCCTTCTCGGTGAAGGCTACCGGGGACAGCGGTTCTACAGAACTGATGTGAAAGAGCGATTCTATACTTCAAAATCATAATTAATAAAACATACTTTGAATATGAACTATTTATTTATGTATTTTTACAGTAAACATTAGGTGACAATATGTTTTAAGGAAACATCAATAGTAATCTAGCTCGACTAACACCCCACCGAACGTGGTCTCGCCTTGTCGCGGCGGTGGGGCTTAAGCGTGCACCCCGATACCGTGGAGCAGCGTTGTCTGCACAGGGGTGCCGTGAACAAAGAAGACTGCACACCGTGTTCCCGTTTCCCACCTTTGCTGGATAAAGGGTACGTGAAGCGGGAGAGGGCTCCCTTCTGGAGCCCTCTTGGATGCTAGGCCATGTCCCCGGCAGCTCTTTGGCTGCTAAAGGGGAAGGCCCTCCAGAGGAGGGTACCGGTACGCCGGCGTGGCCACACCGTGGTCAGACGTGTGGGTCTGTCAGTAATGGTAGACCCCACGTGGATGAGAAGTGAACCGGAGGGCACTCCCTTCCGGTCGCTGGTTGCCATGTCCCCGGCTGCCTCTTGGCGGCTACAGGGGAAGGCCCCCCAAAGGGGGGTACCGGTTTACCGGCGTGGCTTCGAAGAAGCACACCGCAATCCCTACCGAGTAGGGGACGGGGGCTGCTGCCTAGCAGGAGCCGTGAGGATGCGAACCTCTATAAAAAATGCCCCAATCCCAAGTTTTTGACACCTGACGATGGGATGAATGGCTGGAGGGAGTCTAGTCCCAAGGGTTGTCCCATACCGTAATCCCCACTTGGTGGGGGGCGGGGGCCGCTGCCTAGTAGGGGCCGCGAGGATGCAAACCTCTATAAAAAATGCCCTAATCCTAAGCCTGTGACGTGCCCGGTGATGGGATGAGTGGCTGGAGGGTGTCCAGTCGTGAGGGCCGTCCCAGGGGACCGACCCCTGGTTAAATAATAAAGGAACGAAATTAATGATGGCAAACTTACAAAAAAGATTACCCCAGGAGGGTACCACTCTAGGTGGAGAATCCCTCCGTGCTTCCACTTCGGTGGGAGCATGCTGCCCCACGTATTCTGGGGGGGGCAAAGCATGCCACGATGAAGGGGGCTGTGCGACGGGCAGCGGAAAACCCGTCGAACCGAGGTGTGCCAGCGCTGGCTCGACGCGCTCTGCGCTCGTCAGCGACTGCGAGGCGACTGGCCCGAAAGGGAAAGTTAGGCGGAAGAGAAAGTCAAGGGGAGTTTCTTCCCGCGAAGGGGAGGGGGGGCAAACGTCGTCCTCTGACACGGATGCCCCACCGGAGAAAGTGGTGGTAGTCTCCGATTCGGCCTCTGCCGCGGAGGAGATGCCGCCCCCTAAAGGGAGACCCGCTCGGGGGAAGGGCGCACCGTCACCGGCGCCGTCATCGGCGTCGATGTCTGTCGCCTCGCTGGACGGGCGGACGACAGAAGAGGAGGAGGGCGGTCTTCGGGACCCTGCCTTGGTCATAGGCAGGGCCATGAAGACCGTCAAGTCGTATGCGGCGACCAGTGCCAAAACCAAAGCTGCTGGCCGCAGGCTGCGGGAAGTCGTCTCGCGAGTCTCGAAGGTTCTGCCTTCGGTTGCTTCCGCCAATGACCAGGTGGTGCAGCTGATGGCGGAGAATTCGAGGCTCCGAGCACAGCTACAGGCGCAGCAGCGGCCCGATGGCAAGGTTGCTGCTGCCAAGCGGGTAGCCGCGACGAGGTCGTCGCCCGCGTTGCCACGTGCCGCTGGGTCGCGGACTCCTCCGGCATCTGTGCCGGCGGTGTCGCCGCTGGTCTCCGGGGTCCCTCGGGGTTCCTGTCCCTCAGCGGCGGCTGGCGACCCGTGGCCCGTGCTGCCACCATCGCGCGCGGTACAGCGGCGTTCGCGTCTCCCGTCGCCGCGGTCTAGGGAGGCGACGGCCGTCGAGCGGCAGCAGGGATCCGCGGGGCCACGGATCTTGGGCCTGCCGGAACCGAATTGCTACAGCCTGGACGAGATTATCGACCGCACCGTCCAGGCTGTAATGGAAAGGCTGGGTGGCGGGCTGGCGGCTCTCGAGGCGAAGCGTGTTGTCTCTGGTGACGCTGAGCGGCCTGCGTCTACACCTGCCGCGGTGTTGGGTGCTGCGGTGACCCGCTCCACCCCCGTACAGGCTCCAGCCACTAGGGCGGGCCCGGGGCGAGACAGAGCCAAGCGGGGGGGCGGCGCTAATGCGAAGTGCACATCGCAGGCGCCTCAACCCCGTCCGCTGCCTCCGCCCCCGTCTAACATGGACGAGGGGTGGAATGTGGTGGCCCGGCGGGGTGCCAAGAGGGCCGTACCGACAGCTCCGCAAGTGGACGGAGCACCGGCCACCGCGGCGTCTCAGGCTGCTCCCCAACAGGGTCGAGCACCTGTGGCCGCCAAGAAAAAGAAGACGAAGAAGAAGTCGTCGCGCGCGCCGCGGTCGGCGGCAGTGGTCTTAACGCTGCTGCCGGCCGCCGAGGCCAAGGGCATGTCATACGGAGATGTAGTCTCCCGGGCGCGCGCGGCTATTGATCTGGACGAGATCGGGGCGGGGGAGGGCCTCCGCTGTAGGCTGACGGCCAATGGGGCCAAGCTACTAGAGTGTCCCGGTGCCGATAGTTCCGGCATCGCGGAGCGTCTGGCGGCGAAGCTCCGTACGGTTCTGCCTGAGGAGGAGGTTCGAGTGCACAGGCCGGTCAAAATGGCTGAATTGAGAGTGACCGGCCTGGACGACTGCACCACTAAGGATGAGGTGGCGGCGGCTATTGCCGCCCGGGGCAACTGCGCCCTGGAGAATATAACTGTAGGCGAGCTGCGCCTCGGTTATACCGGGGCTGGCTCTGTTTGGGTGCGTTGCCCGGTAGAGGCGGCCACCTCCTTGGCTGCTCCTCCGCCCGGGAGACCGTCGGGGGAACCGGGCAGGTTGCGCGTGGGCTGGATAGCGGCCCGCGTGCGCCTTCTCGAACCACGCGCCTGGCGGTGCCTCAGATGCTTCAGCACTGGGCACTGCCTCGCTAAATGCGTGAGTGCAGTTGACCGCAGCGGATTGTGCTTTCGCTGTGGTCAGCCTGGACACAAGGCGGCCGTGTGCTCGGCTGCGCCGCATTGCTTATTATGTGCGGCGGCCGGGCGCAAGGCTGACCACCGGGCCGGGGGCAAGGCCTGCCCTCCGGCCAGCAAGAATGCAGAACGAAATCGGCGCCGCCAAGCTAAGCGGCGTCAAAAGAAGCGGTTGGCCGGGGGAGCACCGGCCGGCACTTTGTCTCCCGCTGAGGCGTTCGCGCCCGATAGCGGGGGCAATGGAGTAGGGGAGGGAGCGATGGATGTGGTTCAGCCTTAATGGATCACACCTATCGCTTCCTGCAGGGAAACTTGAACCACTCCGCTGGGGCTCAGGACATGTTGCTCCAAACCATGGCGGAGTGGTCAATTGACGTGGCTGTGGTCGCCGAGCCATACTTCGTTCCCCCAGCGGATGACTGTTGGTTTGGGGACGTTGATGGCTTGGCGGCCATACATATCAGAAGAACCGCGATGGTCCCCCCCCTGGCGATGGTGACCAGGGGCCCCGGGATCGTCGCGGTACAGTTAGAAAATATCGTCGTGATCGGGGTGTACTTTTCTCCGAATCGGCCTACCGTCGAGTTCGAGCGGTTCCTGGACGGGCTAGAGGTGATCGCTCGTCACCTCGCTCCCCGTTCAGTGATACTGGCGGGGGACTTCAATGCGAAGTCCGTCGCTTGGGGTTCCCCATTCACGGACGCTCGTGGTGGGCTGCTGGAGGAGTGGGCGGTCGCGGTCGGTCTCTGTATCGTTAATAGGGGCTCGATCGCGACTTGCGTACGGTGGACGGGCGAGTCTATCGTGGACTTGACGTTCGCGAGCTCGCCCGTCGCACGGCGCATCCTCGGCTGGAGAGTGGTGGTGGGGGCGGAATCGTTGTCCGATCACCGGTATATCCGGTACGATCTTTCTGCCCCCGCGCCGACGCCGGCTGCGGGTGCCCGCGGGGTTGACCCCCCGCAGAGTGCATCCCGGTCATTCCCTAGGTGGGCACTGAAGCTCCTGAACAGGGAGCTCCTGGTGGAGGCCTCTATGGTGGCGGCGTGGGCGCCCACGCGCCCACAACCTGTCGATGTGGAAACCGAGGCCGAATGGTTCCGGGGCGCGATGCACCGCATATGTGATGCCTCGATGCCCCGGGTCGGCTCTCGGCATTCTGGACGGCGACAGTCGCCCTGGTGGTCGCCCGAAATTGCAAGACTGCGTGCGGTCTCCATTCGGGCGAGCCGCCAGTGCACTAGACACCGCCGTCGCCGCCGCCTGCGGCGCGACGAGCCCGTCGCGTTCGCGGAGGAGGAAGCTCGGCTGCACCGCGAATATCGCGCTGCGAAGGACGCCCTGCGGCTGGCCATCAGGCGGGCCAAGGAGCAGAACATGGAGAGACTCTTGGAGGCGCTCGAAGCGGATCCGTGGGGGAGCCCATACAAATTGGTACGCGGCAAGTTACGCCCGTGGGCCCCCTCTATGACTGAGCGTCTCCAGCCCCAGCAGCTGCGGGACATCGTTTCGGCGTTGTTCCCGCAGGAGCGGGAGGGTTTTGTCCCTCCCGCTATGGGCGGGCCGTCTGACACCGTCGACGGCCAAGCTCCTGCTGAGGTGCCCCGTATTACCGAGGCAGAGCTCCGGGTGGCCGTTGTCAAGATGACTGCGAAAGACACGGCCCCCGGCCCGGACGGAGTCCACGGCCGGGTATTGGCCTTGGCCCTCGGTGCCCTAGGGGACCGGCTCCTTGAGCTATATAATGGCTGCTTGGAGTCGGGACGGTTTCCGTCGCTCTGGCGGACGGGCAGACTTGTGTTGTTGAGGAAGGAGGGGCGCCCGGTGGATACAGCCGCCGGGTATCGTCCTATCGTGCTGCTGGACGAGGCGGGAAAATTGCTGGAACGTATTCTGGCTGCCCGCATCGTTCGGCACCTGGTCGGGGTGGGGCCTGACCTGTCGGCGGAGCAGTACGGCTTCCGGGAGGGCCGTTCGACCGTGGATGCAATTCTTCGCGTGCGGTCCCTCTCGGACGAGGCCGTTTCTCGGGGTGGGGTGGCGCTGGCGGTGTCTCTTGACATCGCCAACGCATTTAACACTCTGCCCTGGACCGTGATAGGGGGGCACTGGAGAGGCATGGAGTGCCCCTCTACCGCCCCGCCGGCTGGTTGGGTCCTATTTGGGGGCCAGGTCGGTCGTATGTACCGGGTACGGTGGGACCCTTCATCGTTTTCCGGTCGTGCGTGGTGTTCCGCAGGGGTCGGTTCTCGGCCCCCTCTTGTGGAATATCGGGTACGACTGGGTGCTGAGGGGCGCCCTCCTCCCGGGCCTCCGCGTTATTTGTTACGCGGACGACACGTTGGTCGTGGCCCGGGGGGATGATTTTAGGGAGTCTGCCCGTCTCGCCACAGCGGGAGTGGCCCTCGTCGTCGGAAGGATAAGGAGGCTGGGTCTCGACGTGGCGCTCAGTAAATCCGAGGCTCTGTGGTTTCACGGGCCGCGGAGGGCGCCACCAGTTGACACCCACATCGTGGTTGGAGGCGTCCGGATAGGGGTCGGGGTGCAGTTGAAGTACCTCGGCCTCGTGTTGGACAGCCGGTGGGCCTTTCGTGCTCACTTTGCGGAGCTGGTCCCCCGATTGATGAGGACGGCCGGTTCTTTGAGCCGGCTGCTCCCGAATATTGGGGGACCGGATCAGGTTGTGCGCCGCCTCTACGCGGGGGTGGTGCGATCGATGGCCCTGTACGGTGCACCTGTGTGGGCTGAGCCGCGCAACCGGGCCACTATGGCTAGGTTCCTGCGCCGGCCGCAGCGCACCGTTGCCATCAGGGTCATCCGCGGATATCGCACCGTCTCCTTCGAGGCGGCGTGTGTTTTGGCGGGGACGCCGCCATGGGAGCTGGAGGCGGAGTCGCTCGCTGCCGACTATCGGTGGCGCAGCGAGCTTCGTGCTCGGGGCGTGGCGCGTCTCCCCGAAAGTGAGCTGCGGGCGCGGAAGGCCCATTCTCGGCGGTCCGTGCTCGAGTCGTGGTCGAGGCGATTGGCCAACCCCACGTGGGGGCTACGGACCGTCGAGGCGGTTTACCCGGTCTTTGATGACTGGGTGAATCGTGGCGAAGGACGTCTCACCTTTCGTCTGGTGCAGGTGCTGACCGGGCACGGATGCTTCGGGAAGTACCTGCGCCGGATAGGGGCTGAGCCGACGACGAGGTGTCACCATTGTGGACACGACCTGGACACGGCGGAGCATACGCTCGCTGTCTGCCCCGCGTGGGAGGTGCAGCGCCGTGTCCTGGTCGCAAAGATAGGACCTGACTTGTCGCTGCCTGGCGTCGTGGCGTCGATGCTTGGCAGCGATGAGTCATGGAAGGCTATGCTCGACTTCTGCGAGTGCACCATCTCGCAGAAGGAGGCGGCGGGGCGAGTGAGGGAAAGCTCTCCTCACTACGCAGAAACCCGCCGCCGCCGAGCAGGGGGTCGGGACCGGGGTCGTATCCGTGACCTGGCCCCCTAAGAGCTAGGGGTCCCACCCGTTTTGTGCGGGGAGAGACCCAGACGTGGGGTGGCGTGCTTGGCACGCTCACCCGCAATAGGAAGCCGGGTGATGGTAGACCGCGTTCCCCCGACCGCTCTGGGGGAAGGTGTAACGCGGCGCCATCAAAGCGGGCTCTCGGCCCGCTGAACGAGGGAACCGGTGGTCGTGTCGCTGGCGGCCACCGGTCCGGCGTCCGTGGGACGGTGGGATGGATGTAATGTGCTCTGCGTCAACCCTGTCCCGCCGTTTCAATAGCCCCGACTGGGCTCCGGCCCGGTCCGAGGTAGGGCGCCGGTTGTGAGCGGCAGGAGTTTTTAGTGGGTTCAACTCACACATACCCCACCTGCGGCGCGGGTGGGGATCCGGCGATTTTCTCCTGTAGAAAAAAAAAAAAAAAAAAAAAAAGCTCGACTAACAACGATAAGTATCTTTCTATATAGCCCATGCAGTTTTACAAAATCAATTTCTTCAATTGTCAGCCCACTTCAGACCAACTTGACTAAATTGGATTCGATTCACAATCAAACTACGTCTGGATCCGTATTAAAATGCAAAAAATAATCTAGCGCGGAATCGTCGAGAAAAGGAAATTGAACTTCGAAGGGAAATAAGCCACAGAGCCGATTCCGCTGAGAGATTGCAAGGATTTACCCGCAAGTAATTAAGCATTGATTAGTTATTAACGTAGACAAAGACGAGATTAGAGATGGGACAGAAGAAAAACGAAGAAATACTGCCGTGGGCGATAAAAGTTATTTCTAAATGAGATCGATAAATATAGAATTTGGTAAATTTGCATAAAGATTATGTTATGTTTGAGAATAGTTAGTAGTACATCGGCCGGTGTAATAAAAGTGCTTCCACGCTTACTGTGATATTACATCGCACGAAACATATTGGGATGCAAACTTTTTTTATTCTTTCCAAGAATCTTGCACGATATTCAATATTTAGTTTCGTACGGGTCTGTGTTGAGAAGTTTTAAACGCACTGGAGTTTTAATTTCGAGCATTTTACGTTGAGTTTTATTTAAATTAAGTTTGTTATAAGTAGTTTAAATAGGTGACAAATGGCCACAACATGCTTAGTTACATCAATTATTCGAAGAATATCATTTAATTTAGAAGGTGAAAACAAGTTATCGAATATAAACTATATAATAATATTATTATTATTCTGTACCGATATGGATCGAAGAATTGAAAATACGGGAATTCCATTGCGACCTGAAGCTACACCTGAAGCTACACCTACATAATGATATCTCTCTCAGTCGTCTTAAGTAACAATATCGTTAACTAATTTACAAATTAACCTCTTCTACTAATTCCTTTATTCAGGGTCCTTTATTCATTTCACGAAAAAGTCACATTTTTGGATCAGCTTGTATTGTAATTTTATTTCTTTTTGCCGCGGGTTATACAGTTAGAAAACTTTTTTATTTCTTTGTCTTATTTTCGCGGTAAAATATAATTATGTCACAGACTATAAATATTTTTTAACCTTTCGTGCATTCCGGCTCACGTATCATAAAAAAGTTGCGTTCTTAAACGCCACAAAACTTAACTGTTTTATTATCGGTTAAGCGCAACGCGCCATTTAAAACATCAGTGCGAAACAATAAATATAGAACGTGGATCGCGGACTAACGCCGTAGTGTGTCTACAACACTTCTCGGAAACAATTCGTCCGGGAAAACGTAGCAATTTACATTTCACAGAGGAAACGTATGCCGAGTTGGGCTCGATATCCGGTTTAGTATACGCGATAAATGTATGCAGTATCTACAAACATGATTTACGTATTAAGACTTTATACACTGCACTTTCTATTAGTACTTCCAAAGATAAATTGGGAGCCGTTGGTTTATGTGCCATTTTTATTTGTTTCAAGTCGTCGTGGCCTTAAGGATAAGACGTCCGGTGCATTCGTAGCGATGCACCGGTGTTCGAATCTCGCAGGCGGGTACCAATTTTTCTAATGAAATATGTACTTAACGAATGTTCACGATTGACTTCCACGGTGAAGGAATAAAATCGTGTAATAAAAATCAAACCCGCAAAATTATAATTTGCGTAATTATTGGTGGTAGGACCTCTTGTGAGTCCGCGCGGGTAGGTACCACCGCCCTGCTTATTTCTGCCGTGAAGCAGTAATGCGTTTCGGTTTGAAGGGTGGGGCAGCCGTTGTAACTATACTTGAGACCTTAGAACTTATATCTCAAGGTGGGTGGCGCATTTTACTCTAACCATCTAAGCAATAAAAAAAAAAATTACCTTACCCCTTAGGGGCATAATAAAATCCACATTGATACTTAGTGGTTACCAGAGCTTGAATGTCGGTGCTTATTTTAAGAGCTAAAGTTAATGTCGATTGAATTAAAAGTTACAGTCTTGACATATTTTTTTTTTTGAGATCTGGAAGAAATCTTTTTTTTTTATTGCTTAGATGGGTGGACGAGCTCACAACTCACCTGGTGTTAAGTGGTTACTGGAGCCCATGGACATCTACAACGTAAAGGCGCCACCCACCTTGAGATATAAGTTCTAAGATCTCAGTATACCTATAGTTACAACGTCTGGCCCACCCTTCAAAACGAAACGCATTACTGCTTCACGGCGGAAATAGGCAGGGCGGTGGTACCTACCCGCGCGGATTCACAAGAAGTGCTACCACCAGTGGCAATCGCCGGCATTTCGGCAACTCAATAGGGCCTGTAGGGGTGAGATGTCGAATTCAACCGACTAGAATATGCTGTTGTTCAATAGGTAGCATAATAATAATAATTAATTATTTCGAAATTCGGATAAGGCAGATGGATCACTTCAGATTCGCATCCGCCTTGCCAACATCCTGCCAACAGCCTGGTCGTCGACGCGATCACCAGCCTTAGATGCTCTAACGTGCGGTAATTATTTAGCCACGGCCATGAACGTCAGTGTGAAATAAGAGAATCATTATGTACAAATAATTAAGTGTCTGTCCCGACACCGTGATAGTGTCAAAGCAAATATTCAATCAAAAGGGCTATTAATCTTGTTAACACAGGTTGAATGGCTTCAAAGCGCTGCATTCTCAATCTGCCCTCAGTCAATGTTCATAAACATAATTATAACACCTGACGCGCATTCTAATATGTCCTTTGTAAAAGTGAAGCGAAGATAATTTGCAATTCTATTAGTGCCCCTGTATATTACTAATTGCTGTGGATGTTATTTGTGGAATTGCGATCCGTCTGCTATCTAAGGAAGAAATCCTGATTCTGAACGCTTCGGATAATATAATATATTTTATTTGTCTTATTTTATTGCCTTTATGACATATGGCCCATTTGATTTGATAAGGTCGCTTAGGGAATTCAGCAATGTTAACTCAACTTAATTCATACTAACTTTATTAATTCTTCTTGTAGAGCTAAGGTTCCTATTTTTTTCAACCCTCGTTCGACCACGACCTCGTTGCTGGACATAGTCCTCTCCCAAGGAGAGAGTTCAGAGTTTTAAGGGTTGGTGTAAGATCTTTCGTTTCAAATTTGCGTTAAACCTCTTTAGACCAAAACCGTGCAACAGTTGCCAAAAGCGTGTTGAAAAGTTATCTATTTTTAAATTTTCTAAAAGCCTCTTTTATTAATACAAAAAATATTATTTTAATAACCTAAAAGTACATGCTATTGTCCGCAACACGCTTCGTCAGATTACAGAAATAGAGTTATGAGCAACATGCTTCGTCAAAAAGTACAATATTTACTTTCAGCTACAAGCATCGTCATAAGTAACATAGGTCCACAATTGAAAATAAGTGCGCCGCTTGTGTGTACTTGTACGTAGTACATAGATGAAAACTAGAAGGTTCTATTTACTCCTTTTCGCGTGAAATAAAGAGAAAAGTAGAAGAAACAGCCACAGAAGGACCATATCACGTAGTTCTTCATAATTTAGATGGTTCGTCGCTTCGGAATAAAGCTTCAGTCGAGAGAAGAATCAACGGAAGGAAGTCGGTCGAGGTTTTGTTGCTTCGCTTTCATAGGAACTCACTGTGCAGACGTTCACTCAACGACAAACACCGGCCGAGATAAAACGCTTTCCAAAGAAAACCTATCCCGGCGAAAAGTTAGAATACTGCGCGTAATTAAAAACTTAGATCTCACGTTTTCATTCACAAATCGAAACTCAATTTAGCCTTTAATAGCATTACGGCTTGTGAGGGCTTATTGAAAGCGCGACTCTGAATATTGGGAGAGACGTGACGTGGTGCAGTCGGAGACGATGCATCGGAGCAGATGGTTCTCCTCGGGAAAATCTTCAAAGCGAACATAGATCACTATTTGTTTTTAGACTAACGAATCTACCATATAGTTAATTTTCAATGTAGTGGTATCATAGAATACATATGATTTATTTGAATTTCAATCGTAAATTTTAACGCACGATAATTCCATTGAGAAATTTCGGTCAAAACAAAAGACAACAATCATGGCTGAATTCTGCTGCAGCTGTAGTGATAGGTAAGTGTTTTTTTTTCTTTTTAATTATTCCTACGAAAAAAAAAAACTGTCACTTCCTTCTCTTTTTAATTATTCAAACATAACGATAATTTGGAATTTGATTTCGTAGTTTGAAGTGATAAAAAAGAAAGGTTTTTTTTTTAATGTGATACGACAAAGAGCGCGCGAAATAACGGCTTTTTTTAAAAAAGGTCTGCCCTAAGGTTCGGCGAAACCAAAATTTATCGTCAACATTTTACTAGTTCCAGTTTTATTTAGAACTAGCGGCCCGCTCCGGCTGCGCTCGGGTCTTTAACAAAAAATTCAACTATATTTGACGTTGTTTTATTTTTTAAAATAAAATAACACTTATTGCGGCATAACTATAATAGTTAGACATATGCTGTCGCGACACTTTTTTTAAATAATAATGTGTCCTACAAAGTCGTAGTACTTTATTTTATTTTATCATCGATAGTTTTCGCAGGGCACGCGATGTAAAGAATATTTTAGGTAATTTTTTTACACCTTGGGTTACATTATTGGAGTTTTTCCCTATTTTTTTTTCAAAAAAGATACCTATGTCACTCGAGAATAGTGTAGCTTCCAAACAGTGAAAGAATTTTTCAAATCGGTTCAGTAGTTTCGGGGCCTATTCAATACAAACAAACAAACAAATTGTTCCTCTTTATAATATTATATAGTATATAGTATAGATAGCACTTTCTTCGGTTTTCGTGAGCCGTAGATTCAATTAAAAATACTTTTTCGTTTGATCTCGTATTTATTGACATCATTCATTCAATATATTCAACATATTTTTTCAGTCCGTTCAGTTACGTCGCGAATACAGTTAAGTATGTACTCGAAACTTCAAAAATAATATTATACAATGACAATAAATAGGCGACGTTAAGCCGTGAAAGGGGTCTTCTGTAGAATTATTCATTCTGGTTTTTTTAACGTTTGGTAACTATAGCCACATACTCATTTGTTTGCTTATAACTAGCTGTACCCGTCCGCTTCGCTGGGCATTTAAAATTAACATTATTATTTCTGACTCCCACAAAGATTCTCATTACTAACGCCCCCGCAACTGGTGTAGGGAGTCCAACACTCATATAAATATTAGCCTATCCATTAAGAACATGTATTTTCTACATGGGTACTAAGTTTCAAGTTAATTGAATGCATGGTTCAGTAGTTATAACGAAACATCCGTAAAAAACCATTGTAGATTTATATATTAGTATAGATTACATTTTCAGTAGAACATTTAAGTATTTTAAATTTAAGAAAAACAGGTGTCATGAAACTGCTGCTGCTTTTTTTCTGTTTTTACTGCTAGCAGAATACCACACAATCTTGAGATTATCTTATTGTGAAGTCGATGTGATTCAGAGATGTAGTTAGAACCGTCGACTGGTCCTAAAGAATGAAATGTCTGGTGTAGAGTCACTGAGAAATACAATCATCCTAGTCCTAATGCCGTGGTTTTGTCTTGTCTTGTCCTCTATAGAAATGCGTATTTATTGAACAAATTCGTAGACGTGTAAAAAAACCGTATTCAGACAATTTAAAACTCGCAGCTTGAGGCTTCCGAGTGCAAACTATAGTCGATTATTATAAGTATTATCGCAGGGTGACACTTCAGAACTAATACTGATGATGTATTCCGTGCTGTGACACAAATAAATACCTACAAAAATTATATACACTTACAGCACAGAAAAATTTAAAATGTTAGTATTATAATTATCACAAGATTACGTTTACAGTTTGATCTTGAATTTTTTATTGTCATTATATTATTTTTGACGGTATGAATACTTTATTTATACTTTCCGTGGTCACGAACGACTGTCGGTCAGTATTTTTATTACGTTTTTAAAAGTGCGAAATGTAAAACAAATTACCAGCGGTCAGAAGCGATTTAGGCATCCCCATTTTGCATGTTTGAAAAACAATTTTGAATTTTTCGCTTGATAAAATATGTCTGTGATGTATTTTCTGCGCGGTTGTCAACGACTATGTTTGAAAATTTAAGCTTGTAAATAAAACTTATTTTAGGTATAAAAATTTCGGATACAAATAATTTTACAATTTTCAAACGATTTTCTTCAGTCGTGATTTAAATACACACAAGTGACGAAAATATGTGGCCTATAGAATTATTTGTGATAAAATGTGGCTATTTCGTACAATAACATTGATAGAGATGATTCAGATTTTTATGTCTTTCTTTCGCGTTACACAGATGTACTTGATACTTGGTAGTTTTGAGATCTAGTTTTTCCTGAAAAAAAGTTCTTACTTCTCGGACAGATAGAAACAGGAGGATAACACCATGGTCTTATACATATAAGTTTCGAGATTTGTCGTTTTAAGGACCGTAACCTTATGAAAGTAAAGAATTTTTTTTTATTGCTTAGATAGTTAGACGAGCTCACAGCCCACCTGGTGTTAAGTAGACGGAGCACATAGATATCTACAACGTGAATGCGCCACCCACCTTGAGATATAAGTTCTAAGATCTCAGTATAGTTACAACGGCTGCCCCGCCCTTCAAACCGAAGCGCATTACTGTTTCACGGCAGAAATAGGCAAGGTGGTTGTACCTACCCGCGCGGACTCACAAAAAATCCTACCACCAGTAGTATAAAGTAAAGAAATGAAATGATGGTGAGGTGAAATGGTGAGGGAGGCCGTCTTTCTTTCTCGCGGGGGCACGAAATGCCTCTTGGCGCGAGCCCTACTACCCAGGCATGGGTCCCTAGCAATCATGGGGAAGGGTACAATGCAGCCGGATCCTACTTTAGAAGGTAGGAAAACCTACACTGTGAGTGATTCCTATAGTGCCACCTAGATTCCTATAGATGATGTTTAGTAAACACCAACTGAAAGACTACCATGTTCTCTTCTCTAAAGCATGAAAAAATAATGTTTAGGTATACGACAAAGGGAAGATCTTCCACAGAGCGGGTGATATTGCTCGTTAGACCGACGGTCCGTATGTTGTTGTTCGGAACTTGTATATATTCAAGCTTATCTTGAAAATGTCGTAAGCGAGATTCAGACATTTGTCGAAATGCTTGCGTTTGTATGATGGCCAACCGCCGCAAATGAGTTCCAGATATTTTTTTCACATATGCCTATCCAACAAACCAGGTAGCATAAGCGCTACCGATAGATTAGGAAACCGTATGTGTTTTAAAATCTTGCTCGACACAGCGATATCACTGAATAGGTCTTTTGTCAGTACTTGGTCTCGCGAATTTATGTCATATATATGTCATAGTCATAGTCTGGCCATAAATACTGTTACATAAAAACGTAGATAAAAACATTACTATTTTCAACTTTTTAAAAATATTTTTTTTTGTATTTATTTAAATAATAGTTAAAATAATTTATTTATTATAAAAAAAATAACACAATATTCCTAACCTAAAAGTACATGTTATTATCCGCAACATGCTTCGTCAGAAGCTTTTTAATTATTTTGAATTTAGAACACATATTATTTTAAAAACATCTTTCGATTTTGCGCCATTTTACATATTTCTTCGTGTTCATTATCAAATTACAATATGGAAAGGGGTGTTAAAGAAAATAGGATTGTAGTGATCGCCTTGCAGAAAGTGGGTATAGAGTCGTCGGTCATATTACAGACACTTCAAAAGTTTGGTATGCCCGTATGTTCGTATATCGTACTACCAACAGATACAACAACACTTTGTCTGTTGAAGACCAGAAAAGATCGGGGGGCCGCGTGCTGTTAGAACTACAAAGTCTGTTAATGCTGTTAAAGCCAGAATTCGTTGAAACCTCATTAGGAAGCAAAAAATCTTATCGCGATAAATGAAGATTCTCGCTAGGACTCTGTCGCGTATTATAAAACAAGACCTAAAGCTCGGTGCTTATCGTCGATATACAGAACATGCCCTAAATCAATCTTTACAATTAAAGAGAATGGATCGATCAAAACGCCTTCTGTCGCAATACGCAGGTGAAAGGCACAGAAATGTCCTCTTTACCGATCAAAATTTTTCACATAAAGGAAAATCGTTTTTTTTTTGTAGCAGAAATAGGTACTTGAGATAGTGGATGGGAACCCCATGATAAAAAGTTAACTCTTAGTATTTTAAATAGGAGTCAGAGAATCCTGTCACTATTGTCCAATACTAGCTGCACCCGCGGCTTCGGCCGTAACAAAAGGAATTTTATGTTAAAACATTAAAGCGATAAGAAGATACACAAAGGCAGCTACGTAAGATAATTTTAAGTGAACGTACATCCACAGATATATTCTTTTTTATAAATATACATTTCATATCTATTCGAACTTATGGTTCAATAGATAAAAATCACTGCTACCGGCGCCACCTATCTGGCACTAACGTAATTATGTTCGTCTGAGTCGTCATGTGGCCCTGTATATTTATTGTGTTAGCCCAATTAATATTACACGTATTAATTGGGCTACCAGTGAACATACACACATATACATTCTGTCTTATTATTCAATATATTTGTCAAATCCGGCCTTCACACAGACAAGTTCGTGGTCCGTTAATTTATTCCAATTGATACCAAAATCTACAGGATCACCCGTTAGATCAATGAAGATTTTATTTCAATAGATTTTCCTGAAAATTTAAACAAAACCGGTTCAGCAGTTCACGTCGTCTATAGGAGATACATATACGCACATCGGGTTTTATATGTGTATTTGTAAAAAATCAAACGATTTAGTCACTCCGCGAAAAATTAAACTCATGGAAATAGAGATTTTTTTTTCACTGCGAGCATTGGACGCTTGGTGCGACCACCGGACATAACAAATATTGTTCCAAAATCAGTTAGATTTTATAAGACAGCGTCCTAAAACTAGAAAGAGTCTACTAAACTCATAACAGGATAATCGCTTGTGGTTTAAATAAAAATAAAAAAAATACGATTTTACAGATATTTTCTTTGGAGTTTTCCGAATAATCATTTTTCCTAAGCAATATCGAAACATACAAAACAAACCGATCCATTAACGGTGCTTTTAGGCACCACAAACATCAGTCACCGTACTCGTCGAATCCGTCGCTCGCGACCAAGGGCTCGACGAACGATTAACCCACAGACACAGCCCACTGAGTTTCTCGCCGGATCTTCTCAGTGGGTCGCGTTTCCGATCCGGTGGTAGATTCTGCGAAGCACGACTCTTGCTAGGGTCAGTGTTAGCAGCACTCCGGTTTGGGCCCCGTGAGATCACCTACGCACGTTAGGGTGAAGCTGAAATAGTCTCTCAAGGCTATCAGCACAGGTATGATAAAAAAAAAAAAAAACAAAAAAAAACAAGAAAAGTAAATTGAGCCAATTTACACATTTTTACGAAACTAAAGATAATTGAAAATAGATATACTAAATTAAGGACGAACTGCACCTGTTGTAATGAAATGAAAAAAAAGTAGAAAAATTTACTGAACTTATAATTCCTATTTCACGCTTAAATTGCATTCAACACAGGGCATCCAAGAATTTAAAATGGAATAAACCGAGTACCGTCTTATTCAGGGTAAGCTGCGCTCTATTGTGTGTTGTTTTTAGGTCGACTTTACAATGTCTTTGTGAAATACGGAAAGACGTACCGAGCGAGAATTTCTGAAGTGGATCGCATTCTTGAATACCTCATTGTGAGCGTCAGGGTGACTATAAATTCTTTATGGCTTTCTCTTTGTTTTCGCTTACAATAGACAAATATGGTTGTATTAAAGAAAGCGCAATGTCATAATTAAATTACGAGGCTAAGGATAGGTAACAATAAAAATTATTTACCTTTTTAAAACTTTCAAAATAGGCCACCAAAATCGATAGTTTGGGCGGAAAACCGATGGTGATTTTTTATTGTATTCAATTCCAAAACTGACCTCGAAGCGAGATTGAGAGATTGAGCATATGGGCAAAAAAAAAAAGTGGTACCGTTCAAAACTAACCAGGCTAACATGGCCTCGAAATATGGGGGTGATACTCGCATATAAAATTGAAGGTGGAGTAGAGGAGGCTGATTATCAACATATCACAATTATTATAATAATAGCACCACTTAAATAAGAATCGAGCAGAGTACTGCAGTATGTAGCGGTATAACATAACTGTGATCATTCACCATCAATATGGCGTACTATGGTCGTCTAATTTTGAAGGCGATAAGAATAATTCTAACAATAGTCAAAGTCAAAGTTTACTGGTGGTAGGACCTCTTGTGAGTACGTGCAGGTGGGTACCACCCCCCTGCCTGTTTCTGCCGAAAGCAGTAGTGCGTTTCGGTTTGAAGGGTGAGGCAGCTGTTGTAACTATACTGAGACCTTATAACTTATATCTCAAGGTGGGTGGCGCATTTACGTTGTGGATGTCTATGGGCTCCAGTAACCACTTAACACCAGGTGGGCTGTGAGCTCGTCCACCCATCTAAGTAATAAGTAAAAAATATATATTTAGACCTGACCACGATATTACCGGCGTATTGCATGTTGATGCAACTACCATTAAGTCGACAGTTATGTCGGTGCACGTATTGGTGGAGAAAAGTTTCGATCAACAGAAGACTTAAGAAACTTTCGTTATTTAGTTGAGTTCCGGGTCTGCTGCAGAGAACAGTGATTCTGGACATGGCGTGTATTGTGACGTTTCTCACTCTCCCCCTGCCCTGTGTAGCAGGGAGCTTCTGCCCGGGCAGTGCCCCGAGGCCCGTTCCGTGCACCCGAAAGGGGGTACGACGACCCTTCTTACTTCTCTTACTCTGAAACTTGATCTTGGACATTCACTACGATTAATAGAAATTAACTTGATGTCCGTCTTTACGGGTGAAAACTCATTAGAGTAGGTATCACTATCCGGTCCGCCATGCCTGTAACTGGCTTACATACCAGTACTTAATTTTATACTTGATAATTTTAAGCTTGAATGTTTTGTGTGTATTGCTGTCGATGTGTCTAAATAAATAAATACTATGACGAGCCTCATATTATGTTTTATGGATTATGGAAATTAGGCTCTATCCTGTAGCACACTACGAAATTTTAGAATAATGTATTAAAATAATACGTGAAACAAAAACTTTGTATCCCTTTTTACGAAAATTGCGCGGACGGAGGAGTATGACATTTTCTACACTTATAGAGAATATAGAGAAGAAGTGCACAAGGCTAATATTTTTTTTAAATAATGCATAAAATATACATTAAATCAATAAAGAAAATATTACACACACTACATACCATATATTTGACGCACACACGCATGCATACTATTTATTGTCAAACTTTTGTTCTTGACGTCTGTTGTCAAATTGAGAATAGATTAAATATTGTTTGTCTGTGTTAATATTTTTTTATAGTGTAGCCTTGGCGAAATTTGTGATTATAGAAATATAAAATACAAGCTTAATAGTGTACAAACTTACAATTCCAATTAACTATAGTTGAATTTCGACTACTGCGGGACCTCTAGTTTTATAATAATGTACTAAAATATTACTACACTATTCAATTCAGAAATTAGTCTGTTCACTTTCGTAATTATGCTAACAATAAATACGTTGTAAACTTCGTTAATATTTTTTTTTATTTTTTGTTTAATATTAAATAACGGATGCTGATCAAAGAAAATCGGACTGGATCTGTCTAGTTAGAGTCGACTTTTGTAGACCCATTACGTAGAGCATGCATGCACCATTTTGATACTAATTGATCGAAATCTCTTCATCACCACATTTTGCCCAAGTGAACTCCTTCATTAGCGCGAAGCTGATTAAAATGAACAAAGGAATCAACTAAATGAAGTTTCACTTGGGTTCCTATAAATAAATCAGTTTGGTAGAGGGATAGTTCTGTGAACTTCGAAGGAGCGCACTGAAGTTTAAATGCTACTTATAACTTCACTACCGGAAATAGTTTACATGTTTCGATTCATTGTTCCACGTGATACCCCTGCTCCCTATGTGGTAGATAGAACTTTACATCGAATCTCCGAAGTTCGAAACAAGACTTTGTCGCAGCTTACGTGTGCTCTTAGTGTGCTTGTTAGATCACAACTTATTATAAGTTTAATTAAAGACTTTTGATGGAGAACATCTAATGTTACTTTAACTTTACGGCATATATTTCGTCGTAGAGCCATCAGATAGCTATTTAACTGGCGGTAGGACCTCTTTTGAGTCCGCACGGGTAGGTACCATCACCCTGCCTATTTCTGCCATGAAGCAGTAATGCGTTTCGGCTTGAAGGGCGGGGCGGCCGTTGTAACTATGCTTGAGACCTTAGAACTTATATCTCAAGGTGGGTGGCGCATTTACGTTGTAGATGTCTATGGGCTCCAGTAACCACTTAACACCAAGTGGTCTGTGATCTCGTCCTCTCATATAAGCAATAAAAAAAAACGAAGTTGAACTCTAGCTCTGGAATCTTTACCATTTTGTTTTCAATTAGGAGTCGTATTATCTACGCAATATTCATTAAACCTTGATCAAATACAGCATCTTGCATACATTGCTTGAGCGACGATCTTTATTACCTCTGCTAGAATGTAATAAAAAACAAAATCCAATTATAGGATTAATTGGGAAAATTGCTGACAACAATTTTCATATTAAGATTGTTGTAAAGTTCGTAGCACTTCGTAGATCGTTCGTAGCAAGCATGGATGTGAATATAACTTAGATGAGCTAAGATTTTACACTGATTTTTATTTTATATTTTTATGACAGGTGTTCAGTCGAAATATATGTAACAATGGCACCTATGTGAGAACGTATCGTGTTTCGCGCTTAAGATAAACACTAAGACAATAACTGAGTTAAAGAGAGAGAGACAGCTGGCCATTGTTGCCTCATGAATCATGAAGAACTACGAAACCCGCTGAATTTTCTATGAAATTTATGAAAGGCGATCAGAGGAATCATCGGATAAGCGTACTGTAGCAGAGGAGTAGCGTACTCCCGAGTATACCGGCATACTACGACTACATTTGCTGACTGTGTACATAAATAATTTCTTCTCAGTCGTACACTCCTGGCGGAGTGGTCGTGGTTACATATGTCTTAATGCTTACTTGCGGCTTTTGAGAGACTTCTCCATCTCTCTCTATTGGTGGCGGTACGTGTACATTCAGTAAGGGAACACTGACAAGTCTATGCACCTTGTGGATGATCAGCCGCGAGAGAGTTGACCGTCTACTCTTCCTTGAACCACTAAACGTTTCAATGAGCTTTCATTACGAATGATATGCCCAAACATATTAAGGATTCGCAATTGCACCATCGACGAAAGCCTTTGTTTGATATGAAGCTCTTTGAGGATGAATAAATAAAAAAACAAAAATAATAAAAACATAAATAATGTGCGGCAGAAAGTTCGGTACTAAGGATGTGCCCTAGACGCGATGATTCAACTTATCTAAGAGACATTTGCTTGTGCAGCTTTCAAAGCCTCAATGAGGCCACTAAATAAAATTTAATCAAATTAATAACTTTATCATTTACCATTTAATCTTTTTTTGGTTAGTGTATAATTATATAACGGTTTTGAACCAGAGCATTTAATTTAACTTTTTTATTATCAGCGCTCTTATTTCTTATATTGCAATAGTCTGTAACTGATGTTTTTAAATGAAACAAAAGAATATGTAAAAGTTCGATGCATAAATCGTTCTGTGGAAATACAATCTAGTCACGATCTGCCGTAATAAATACGAAGAACAAAGAAGAAGAAATACCCTCACGTAAACTACTGACGCACGAACGGCTAAGCGACAATTACGCAGGCAATAAACCAGTATGGAGACAAATAGAGATTATTTTAAATCCCAACGAATAAATAACAGGCTTCCGATCGTGAACAGAAAAATGCAGTACCATTTTCCATTCATTCCATTCATTATCATTCGAAACTTTTGCTCTTTTTACTAAAACGAATTTATGTTTCAGTTTAATAAATTAGTGTTTTCTTGTAAAAAAAAATTGAGAATGCAATATTTGTGTGTGAACGAAGGGAAGACCGTTAATACAATGTGATGAAGACATAAACGTCAAAATAAATCTATATTATATTAATACGTGAAGCAAAAACTTTGTATCCCTTTTTAAGAAAATTGCGCGGACGGAGGAGGATGAAATTTCCACACTTATAGAGAATATAGAGAAGAAGTGCACAATGCTAATATTTTTTTAAAAATAAGGGATAAAAGATACTTTAAATCAATAAAGAAAACGTTACACATACTACATATCATGTATTTGACGCAGCACACACGCATGCATACTATTTATTGTCAAACTTTTGTTCTTGACGTCTGTTGTCAAATTGAGAATAGAATATGGTTAGTCTTTGTTAATATTTTTTATAGTGTAGTCTTGGCGAAATTTGTGATTATAGAAGTATAAAATACAATCATAATAGTGTACAAACTTACAATTCCAATTATAGTCGAATTTCGACTACTGCGGGACCTCTAGTACAAACAAATGTACGAATTAGGAATCATACAATAAGCCGGCTTTACTCAATTTTTTTACTCGATTATTTTAAATATGAAACGCAATAACATTTACTAGGGGTACCGCAGAAGTCGAAATTCGACTTTAATCAATTGAAATTTTATGTTTAAACGTTATCATGGTTCTATTGTCAAATACTATTGTACTTATATATTATAATCACAGATTTCGCCAAAACTACACTATAGATAAATATAAAGACATACAATATTCATCTATTCTCAGTTTGACCACAGACTTTAAGCACTAACAAAAGTTTGACAATTGACAATAAACAAAGTTGTGTCAAATACATGGTAGTGTGTGTAATGTTTTCTTTATTGATTAAATTTTTTTTTTTTTTTTTTTTACCTATGCTGATAGCCTTGAGAGGCTATTTCAGCTTCACCCTAACGTTTGTAGGTGAGCTCGCGGGGCTCAACCGGAGAGTTGCTAACACTGACCCTAGCAAGAGCAGTGCTTCGCAGAATCTACCACCGGATCGGAAACGCGACCCACTGAGAAGTTCCGGCGAGAAACTCAGTGGGCTGTGTCTATGGGTTAGTTCGCTCGTCGAACCCTTCGTCGCAAGCGACGGGTTCGACGAGGACGGTGAAAAGATTAAATGTATCTTTTATGCATTATATTACAAAAATATTAGCATTGTGCACTTCTTCTCTATATCCTATACCTTTAAGCGAGCAATTCTTGTATATTAATATATATATAATCTGAATCTCGGAAAATGTTCCAACGATTTTCATAAAATTTAGTATACAGGGGATTTCGGGGGCGATAAATCGATCTAGCTACGATTTATTTTCAGAAAATGATGTTTTATTCGTGTTTTCAATAATCAACTTTTCCCGACATCTATTGGCGAATAATAATACTATTTTTCTTAATTGAGGACAACTAACCGCTTTAAAGACACAACAAGATGGCGGTCACCATCTAGTTCTCTATAAGTGTGGAAAATTTCATACTCCTCCGTCCGCAATTTTCGTAAAAAGGGATACAAAGTTTTTGCTTCACGTATTAATATACAGATTACTGAAAGACTTGAAATAAAACTTAAATCAACAAAAATTACTATCGTGTTATGGAATAAGGATGTGTAAGCGCGCTCGCTTCAAGGACCATCGGGGTTGTCGAACTCCCTCCTCGGCATCTTCGCAAGCGCGTGATCGCAAAATGCCGCATAGAAAGTACCGCGTCGTCCGACTGATATCACAAATCGTTACTACGTTGGAAAACGCGAAAACGTATTCAATTTGCCTTATAACTTTATAGTCGACGAATAGATCATAGTTAAAAGTAATCTCTAGAATTGCAGATAAGAAGCGCGTTTCTTTTAGTACGTAATGTACGAAATCCTTCGTTCAAAGTTTTAGATTAAGGCGAGGTCGAGGGTAAGTGCGCATGCCCTAAATTTACACCCCTGCGACGTTCTGGATCGAACTTTTGAAACAAACCGTACGAAATTTGCGCGTTGTGCGTACGTCCTCATTGTTTTGTTGCGAATGAAAGGAAAATCAAAATTTCTTTTAACTTCTCTTCAACTTATTGTTCGTGCACGATCAGCGTAGTAGTAGTCAGATGAACATTGTCGATACAATTCCCTGACAGACCACTGATGCGTGTAAAACGTAAAAGGCGCCAAAAATTTGAGAATTTCGTAACAGAATAAGCCTGATTTTATTCGAAAATGAATTTAAAATTAAAAATCATGGCGTTTGACTATTTCGAAAGATACAATAAATTAATAACGTTCCGAAGAGAGTAAAGATCCGTAAATTATTTAAGGCATATTACTCGACAATTTGTAAAATTATTTCTTGACTAAAATGTGATCGCCACGAAAAACTTTTAGTGTCTTAATAAGTAAAAATAATTAAATAGTGCCCTAAGACTACATCCTAAGAATCACAAGACAGAGAATATTAAAGGTGAGTGCATTAATTTTTTTAACTAAAAACTTTTTAAAAGCCATGCGTTTAAATTCTGTTAATAAAGAGTAAAAATATTTGAACTTAATAATAAATTAAAAATAAAATATGATTTAGAAATTATAATAGAACATAAATAATTAAACATAAACTTCACTGTAAAATATTAATTGATACTAAATAATAATTTACATTGGTACATTCTGTTCTAAAATATTTCGGCTTACGCAATCATATTTCCTAAGATGACCTTCGAAAAACCAAAAAAACAGGATTTTTAATAATTAATTTTCGTCCATTTTCAGTAATGCATGACAAATAATATTTACTATTTGCAAAAAAAAATACAAAAAATTATTTGTAATTTTCAGATAGAATTTTTCGAAAAAAAAAAATGTTTCTTACTAAATTACGCTGTTATATATAGTTAAAAAATAGCATAAAATATAATTATTATAAGGGAGTTTTATTTCGAAAATTATTATTTAGTAAAATAGCGCATTCGCTAAATAAAAAAATCTCAAAAACAATGCTTAAAAACTCTTAATAGCATGCAAAAAACCTTCTTTTAATTAATAAAAAAAATATTAAGGTGTTTTGCTTATGCGAATTTATTCACTGTTAATTTCTATTTGTAATCTATTTCGGGCTTTGCTTTGACTTTTTCTATGACATAACGGAACAGACTTATTTTTTTAAATTTGCTATGCTCTTTTCCTTCGTCGTGTAAAAAAAACCTTTCTTGTAGCAGCCATAAAAGAATCAAATTTTCCTTTGACTAGTGTCATAATTATCATATCGACGCTTGAAAGGCAAACGTGACTAAGCGACAATTACTGCTTTGTACATAAATGATAGGCAATAAGCATAATCGATGCGCAAAAAATATATATTTCTAGGTCTATTAAAATAATTTCAATCCTACAGCTAGATTCGTTAAAATAGATTTTTTTTCAGGTATTTCAACTTTAAATTAGTCTGCTATAAAGTTCACGCATTGTCGCTTAGTCACGTTTGCCTTTCAAGGGTCGATATTTACTTACATGAGCAAACCAGCACACGACCCTACAGGGGCCGGAGCAAATACACATGTCGCCTAAGTAGTATCATAAGTATAGAGATAGATAGTATAGAGATAGTCAGCGGCATTTTACTGATGGTAGGACCTCTTGTGAGTCCGCGCGGGTAGGTACCACCACCCTGTCTATTTCTACCGTGAAGCAGTAATGCGTTTCGGTTTGAAGGGTGGGGCAGCCGTTGTAACTATACTGAGACCTTAGAACATATCTCAAGGTGGGTGGCGCATTTACGTCGTAGATGTCTATGGGCTCCAGTAACTACTTAACACCAGGTGGGCTGTGAGCTCGTCAACCCACCTAATCAATAAAAATAAATATAAATTAAATGCCAATACGTTGAATCCAGACTTGAGTACCCTTGACCGTTCTTTATGGTAATAATAATATGACCATATAACGTATACTTAACCTGTTCTTCTTCTTTTCAATAGCGTAATTGCTCAGAGAGTGGTCATAATCGATGTAGCCTTGGAGGGGGCAGATCTGATGCGTCTTACAATGCTCCGTTATCTCTCTGTGTTTGAGGCCATTCTTGGGGTGGATTGAGGGATCTGCCACTGTTATCCTGATTTGATTGGTCCACCGCATCGTCGATATTCCTTAATTTGACGAAGACTCTTCATATTAACTCATAACACTTTAGTATAGAGTATGGCAGTATGTAAATTGACATTTCTGTGGCTTTTACGCTCACAACAGGCCTTACGTCTGATGCCCAAGGATACCAGGGAAAGAATAGGGTCATTTAGTTCGTAAATTAATGTGAGGGTATAATATTATGGGTGGATGAAAACAAGACTGGGTTTAGTGGGAGAGATTGCACAAGAACACAAAATTATAGCTTGATGATGACAGAAATGTAGTTATCACAAGTTCTTGTCGTAACCCGAGATGTTGCTTACTATCGCCGAGTATTTGTTCGATAGAATTCAGTCATTTAGTCACGTCCTCTGGCCCAAACAGATTTCGTTTTCTAATATTTTATTTCCTCTAAAAAGAACGAAAACGTTTTATTATTACACATAATTATTAGATGAGCTATTGAAGTCTAAATTAGCTAGTTAAAATAGTTTCGTACAAGCTAAAATTTCGCCAAAACATTCTCGGTCAATTTCTGCGTCCCACCCTTTGGAGGGACTTAAAAAAAATCAATAAAACGGATTAGTGAGAGGGGCGGTAACAGGGGTTACGGCTCTTTGATAAGTCAGCACGCAATGATACTCTAAGTCTAAATACACAATTTTGAACGTTATATTTTATATATAAAAATAGAGATTACAGCTGAAACGGTCAGACAACTTCGCCAAATAACGCGATGATAAGCGCCCATTTAGAAATTGGAGAACATAGCGTAGATGTCGTCACCTGCGCGGCCTAAATTTCATTTCTATATTATTAGATACCTCCCGCACCGTTAAACCAGAACTCATGACTGCTCACATGTACGTACTTACAACACCTTACCACTAAAGTTACATTATTTACAAGATGTCATTTCTTCACCGTCAAAGTACATCGGTAATGTCACCGATTAATATATTTAAGATTCGAAGCCTTAGTTGTATATAGATTTTGAGCCGTTGAAACCGGAATCGATGCTGTTGAGATCTATCTACGGAATCACAAACATAACCTACTAAATCCATCACAAGATTTTGAGTTGGTTTTCTTTGTAGTATTAAATTCGCGCAAAATACCTTTTTTTAATCCATTGCATTATTTTGACATCCGTCAACTTTCGTAAGAATCAGCTTAGAATATGGAATTTCTCTTTGCCTCGCTTCAACTACGAGTTTTTTTTATTTTTTTTATTGCCTTTGTAGGTAGACGAGCATACGGCCCACCTGATGGTGAGTGGTTACCGTCGCCCATGGACTTCAGCAATGCCAAGGGTAGAGCCAAGCCGCTGCCTAAAGTATTTCATATTTCCCTGGAGTGATTAACTTCCGGCTTCTATAGACATCGTTTACCGGCGCTATCTCTGAGATCTTGTCCGACGCTATTCAACTGACGGAAATTGTATTCGCTTTGGCCTTTGTGATTACGCTGAGCTATCAGTAAATCGTATCCCATGTTACAACAGGCTGTACGTACTCTTCCGTTGCTGAGATTCAAATTACACTAAAATATCTCTAAAATATTTCTGCCACTTACACTGCCTACGCTTTTTTTTTCATCGAGTAGCCCAACAGATTCTTTTATTAAATCAGAAACATCCTGCCACTGCTGTTTGAAGTTTCAATTAAACTATTGAAGATTCAAACTTTTGCGATAGTCTTTACAGATATTGGAAGATACAGGTAGTTCGTTTATATTTTATATTAATTGAGAAATACACACATCTATGTCGCTAAATGTAAATTTTCAAATACAATTACAAATTTTAAGCTCACAGTTATCTATATATTAATACGTGAAGCAAAAACTTTGTATCCCTTTTTACGAAAATTGCGTGGACGGAGGAGTATGAAATTTTCCACACTTATAGAGAATATAAAGAAGAAGCGCACAATGCTAATTTTTTTTTTAAATAATGCTTATAAGATACATTAAATCAATAAAAAAACTTTACACACACTACCATGTATTGGACATACACATGCATACTCTTTTGTTGTCAAAGACGAATGCCCATTCCAGGACCAAAGCGGACAATAGATTAGGGAAAAAATACATAGTGCATTAATTTTTTCATAAATAAATATGCATTTACTTTCTTCCAAATAAGCGCCACTACAGTTTACAATAAGTATTTAATTAAAAACGTGATATGCTAAAATTCAAATTTGTAAATTAAAGATAAAGTAATTTAATCAATAAAGTGATTTCAGATAGAAAGTAATTTAGCAACACTGAGAAAGGATTTGTGTTCATAAAATATGCCCATTAATGTGATTTAATAATTCACGAAGACGATGACAACATAGCTTGTTTTACAAGAACCCGTCTTTTAACTCCCAATTTTTCCAAGTATGTATATCATGTACATATGTACACCATTTATGTCTTATTCGATGAAAAATGATAATATAAGCTTACTATTATTACCTAATACGATCCTTTAGGAAAGAAGAAAATCGACTTCCACAAAGTAAACTGGTAAAATAGCTTAAACGTAGTCGAAATCTTTTAAATTTAAATCTATAAAATTATTTACATTAATTCAAAAACTATTGGTCAGACCTTGATCAAATTTAAACGCAACCGCACTTCGATCAATAATACTAATAATACTATTAATCGAAGCGACCGCATGAAAAACTTCACTAGATCAAAGTTTTTATAAAAAAAATCTTATAACAACACACTTAAAAAAGAAAAGTTCAGTTGAATTATAACTATCTACCTACTAACTTTCCACCGTAGTCAGCTTAATATTAAAATGTCGGCGAATAGCCCGTCAGACCGTCGTCAGAAATAATGTCATGTAAAGTTTTCATTAAATTTACGAATCGCGAAACCGAAAAAAAATAAACTTTAATGACCTCCTCATTTTTAGCATACGGGTAAAAAATAAACCTAAATAACGCTACGTGACAAAACCATTTCTGGCACTGCTTATAGTGATGCTTATAAATTCAAACATTAGATCTGTAGCCCACTCGTAGGCTTTGTACTACGCTGATTATTTGTCTACAAGCTGACTACGAGATTCGACTGAAGTCTATAAAAGTTGTTTTTAGTGTCCTAGAGAGATAAGAGAGACAAGACGAGACTATTGACAAGCTTACGGACCACCCGACAGCTAGTGTTTCCCGTCGCCCATGGACATCACTAGCCAAGGTAGCAGTCAAGTATCTGCGTATCACCGAAGATTTTGCGCAGAGGAGTAGGTGCATTCCGGGGTACGTGACAGTAATGATCTCTAAAAACACACTGTCGATCTATTCAGATAGATGTTGACTTTGTTGTAAAAAAAAACGTGACAGATTAATCCTAAATCATTCCCCATAATACTTTGTACCATATGTTCAACGAGTGGTAATCTATAGAGAAAAAAAAAACATTCCAAGATTCAACCATGACGCCGCATTTACGCCCAACCACAGGGAACCAAAATGAGTAAGGCCACATACCGCTTGAAACTTCATTCGAGCAAACATAAAGAATGTGCTTGCATTCGTTTTTTAATTAACACATCCAGCTCACGAAACCAATATTACACTTCATTACAATTGATACAGAAATAAAATTTACGTGAGCTGTAAGAATTCGACTTAGGGAAATTCGTGACAAGCAGTAGTATTTTCATTGAATAATTATTACGGTTGGAAATTGAGGTTGTTTTCTTGGAAATCAGGGGTTCGAGAGTACATGACCTCTGAGGGTGGCCGTCGTGGGCGAGTCTGTCGGAGTAAGACTTGAATTCAGGTCAAGGCCAATTACTGCTCCTGCATTTTGGTTTCTAAAATTATTAATTCGTTCGATTGAAAATTGAACTAAATTTTATTTGTTGCTTTGGATATTTAAAACATCATTTCATTCATCGTTTCATTGGCGAATGTTTATGATAATAGTATGCTGTGTGCTTAGTGCGATTTTTTTTTACGTTCACGATAGCGTAAAAGTTAGCTCACATTTAATTTTGTATGGAATGGGATCATTTGCGTATGTTTGCCGCTAGGGGCTGTTATATATTCCTACCGAACCCTAAACTGCTGACACCCTCGAACCGCTGACTAGACGGTCCGAGGTAGAGACTTGATAGGAGACCGGAGAACAGTCAGTAGTCAGTGAACTGTGTTAGAGTACGGGTGCGGCTGCCGGGATTACTCTGAGAGTCATTATCCATATTGTTCAAAATCCAATAAATAGTTATTACCTGAGAGTTTTCCTTTTTTAAAACGACCTCAGAGAGAATTCCCATAACAGGGCGCTGTTCCAATTGCATACAAAATTGGCTTAACTTATACGCTATCGAGAACTTTAAAAACTAAGCACACTGATGTATTAATTAACTTAAAGGATGCGTTTATTCTCAAAGTTTAACGTTAGCACTCGTCTGGTGTTAACTTACATTTTATACTATTTTGTTTCACAATTAAAGTTTGGAATAGCTGTATTCTCGAAAATATGTCGCGATTTCTTATCAATAGTGATGGAAACAATTTGTAGTTGTGTAGTGAGCTATCGGATCATAGCGTTTTCTATAGACACGCGTATTAAAGGCATCAGTGGCCCGTGCGTAAACTTTCCGAATGAAAAATCGATTTCTCGAACAAACAGCGAAACTGGCTCCAGGCCTGTAGGCTTCTTACAGTTTTTCGTGTATATTTCGTGTTTGACGACATTTATTCCATCATGTTTTATTAGTTTACCAAACAGGCAGGGTTTAAGGGCACTTTAAATGTAATTTTGTGTGTACACAGTGTGCACGAGTTATTACAATATGCTTTATATTTTTGTTCACGATTCTAAACGTTATGTTAGCTAATGACGCCACATACCAGGGTATTTAGGTATAGAGACATGACGTAAAATTTAAAATACTATTAATCTATATATATATAAAAATGAATTGCTGTTCGTTAGTCTCGCTAAAACTCGAGAACGGCTGGACCGATTTGGCTAATTTTGGTCTTGAATTATTTGTGGAAGTCCAGAGAAGGTTTAAAAGGTAGATACATATGAAAATGCTCGGAATGAAATAAAAATAACAATTTTGTTTTCCCTTTAATGTGTCCCCCGTGGGACGGATTCGTTTTGTTTGTTGTAAGTTTATTTTATACAAAAGCTTAGGACTTTTATTTATCGATTGAGGCACTACGAAGTCTGCCGGGTCAGCTAGTCTTTAATAAAAGTTGTCCTACTAATCGAACCTAAAAGCATGAATACTTTATTTTATAAGAAATAGGCGAGATTGAATTGGAAGAAATATTACTGTGATTAAATCAATAAATACAGTGATATAATTTGATTTCAATCGGTATAACTTTGTGATTTATATTTTTAATCCAAATTCCAACAATACGCCCGACCATTAGTTTGTTTTTTTAATAATTACCTATGAAATAAATTTTTTTTGCAGTTTCATTTCAGACGCAATTCTGTTCCTTTGCGTTTAAAGTTTTTCGTGAACACGTCTCAAGTATGTATAATATTTACACAGGATAATGTTAAATGCCTCAGAATCCATCAAAGCGGAGTGGCTTGTCTGCACCATGCGTTTTGGCTATTAAGCAATAGACGCTTGAGATTAGCTTAAAAAAATCCAAAAAAAAAAAAAACCTCGAACAAAACAAAAAATACTGTGGAAAAGTTGCACGAAAACTCACAAAGTTTATTTATTATTTACTTGACTGTAATTACCTCGTAAATATTGCTTCAGTCATTAACTGCATAGCAATCGTGTTGAAGTATAGTGGGTGGTCGGTATAATTCAATAACGTGCCATTGTGGGTGTGAAATTAATTGTGTTTTAAATGGATAACTTTATCGGATAGCGGTACTTATTGAATTTTACAGTACGTTAGTGTTGCATTCTTGCCTATTATTCGTCGATTAGCTTATTAGTAATTATTGTAAAGTTTGCGGAATAAAGCAATGCGCCTGAATCGATTGCGTAAATGACGTTAGTGGTTGAACATCATCCAACCTATATCTGCCAAGTAGTAATCAAGATTGTAATTAGGTCATATTTAGTACACTATATCTATATATATATATATATATATATATAAGAAAGTCGTGTTAGTTACACCATTTATAACTCAAGAACGGCTGAACTGATTTAGTGAAAATTGGTGGGGAGGCAGCTTAGAACCAGGAGAAGGACATAGGATAGGACTTTTTATCACGTTCCCGCGGGATGTGACATAAAACGTGGTATAACAAAACGCAACTGATATGGAATAACAAAACGCAACTGACGGCTAAACGTAATGTAGTCTATGGTTACTTAAAGTAGAATTTTGGAGTTGACCGGTTGATGTGTTTGTTTCGAGTTTCTATTAGCTTATTGTGCCGAGATAGGTAATCATTAAGAAAGCCATGCCGCGATCATCACGATCAAATCTTTCCCGACAAAGCCGTAATGCAACTAGGATTCGAAACATTGCGAGTGAAAGGACTGAAGAAGAACAAGAAATAAGAATAATAATAACAACTAAAATGCATGGCCAATAAATTGAATCATAAATCATTAAAATACTTGCTTTTTTAATGTACATTAATTATCCAAATAAAAAATTGACCTTGATAAAACCTAAAGTTTGCTCATTTATTGCCTCTAAGGCGGAACAAAGTTCGCCGGGTCACCTAGTGATAAATAGATGCGAAAAATGTTCAAAGTAACATTTACTAATAAAATTTCCTTTTTTTTTGTCTTCAAATTCATTTTGGATATTTGATGGACTCCGGTGGCGGAAAACTCAATGGTATAGGTGATATCATCGACATTTATGTCAATAAAAATGTGTTCGTTTATTATTAGCGCGAATCCACATTCCGAGTAAATAAGTTATTATAATATAATAATACGCCTATCTTTTTGGTAAAAATACCATATCCGAGATGACCTGCCATCTGTTTTTAATGTAGCAACCATTTGACTGGAATTCGTCGCTGATATCCAGAAAAATTGCGCTAATCCACAATTAATTCTTTAATACACTTACTTGATTTTGCAATCCACCATATGCCTTTTAAATGTACTCTTTTCCATGCATCCGATTGACTTGAAACTTGGTATCCATGTAGAAAATACATGTACGTAATGGATATATATATGTGTTGGACTCCCTAATGATAATGACAATAAATAATAATGTTAATTTTAAATGCCCAGCGAAGCGGGCGAGTACGGCTAGTCCCTTTATATGTACCGCAAACATTTCTGATGGACACAAGTAACGTTGTCTGCTCATATTGTAAATGACCGAAAAATTTAAAATACTAGTGGTCCCGCAGTAGTCGAAATTCAACTATAATTAATTGGATTTGTAAGTTTGTACACCATGACGACTGTATTTTATACTTCTATAATCGCAAATTTCTATAAAAAATATTAACAAAGACAAACAATATTTAATCTATTATCAATTTGACCACAGACGTCAAGAACAAAAGTTTGACAAAAAATAGTATGCATGATGCATGCGTGTGTGCGTCAAATACATGGTATGTAGTGTGTGTAATGTTTTCTTTATTGATTTAATGTATCTTTTATGCATTATTAAAAAAAAAATTAGCATTGTGCACTTCTTCTCTATATTCTCTATAATTGTGGAAAATTTCATACTTCTCCGTCCGCGCAATTTTCGTAAAAAGGGATACAAAGTCTTTGCTTCACGTATTAATATTTAAAATATAATCCTGTACATTCTTAAAAAAATTTATTCAAGATTAGTATTAGTAGTAAGCCTAATTTAATCTGATACTACTATATAGTAATTATTATAACTAGTGCTGCAATAACATATACTACACCGGCAAGAAAATGTGACTGATTACGCGATAATAGCGCATTATTAGTTGGTAGTTCTGTTCATTATTACACTTTGAATAAATCACCGAATTGAAAACAATTTATTTTATTTCGCTACAGCCTATTTCGCTATCAATATCAGACTTTCTTACAGTCAAATACAGTAATATTTAATAAACGAATCTATTAATTGAAACAAAACAGAAAAACAATAGAACATTTAATTAATTTCAGTTGGTTTAAAAAAAACGCTTTTGTACTTTTTTAAATTAAAATAATTCGTCAAGAAACGAATAAATAGCTCGTTATTGTTTTAATTCAATAGTCGAAAAAGAAGTCATCGTTTCACAGCATTTGTTTTGTTTTTTCTTTTGTTTTAAATGAACAAATTTTTAATTAATGCGGGCCCGAGATTTGTATTATTATGGATATGCCTTTATGAAAACGATTATGAAATTTCTACGGAACTCGTATCCTGGTGTTAGACGGTTACCGGAATCATTAAAAATCGCAACGTGAACGCCTCAAGTGACAAACGTGTTGTGTCAAGGATGTCTCGCATTTCTAATCGGACTAAAACGAAACTTCTCTACATGTATTATTTACAGACTTTACTGATGAAACAGTTTTATATCTCCGAGATACTCAATACTGATTTATTGTAGAGTGCGCACACTAGTACCGCTATAGAATAATTAAGGAATTTCCTTTTGCTCAAGAATGCGCTGACATTTTAACACTTGCATCCTGTTTTGCGCCATTAGGGCAAACGAACGGTCCTATTACAAATATAAGCACACTTACGCTAGGTTGGGGTTCTATACGTGTAGTCTTCTTGTGGATTTCTTGGCGTCTGCTTTTTTGTTTCACACGGCGAGGTCGTATTGATAAAAAAATAAATGTAGTTACGGCCAGTCGTACGTACGACTACGTAAACTGGAAAGTATTCGAACAATCGGATATGAAATAGCATAAAAACGCGAGAATATGCCGTAAAAGTAGTTTTGTCTAGGACTCGCGAAAATCCAAGAAAATACTAATTTTGTTAACTACTATTGAAAACGATTACTTTGAAATTAATTATGTTCGATTTAAAAAAAAAAAACATGCGAAATTTACGAACAATCACTAATCTTTTAAGATATTATTTGGTTATACTCAATAAATATACAGAATATAATAGTGACACTCGTATGCTATCCCTAGCTTCTAGGACTCGACTTGGTTTCATGTTTGTGTGACGGAAGTTTTCTAAAATATTTTTTATCTAAAGATTAATTCTAGAAAAATTTCTATACGCTACTTAATTAATAAATCAAGCACTTTAACTACAATCAATTAGTCACAAAGGATAATCAAATTAGTTTACAATTCGGATATATTTTATTAAAATTAATCTTCAATATTTTGACATTTAAAGGCGCATCTACGCGATTCCATCATTACATAACTAATAATTCCAATATATCTTAATTCCAATGGCTTAGCACCTGTCGAAGCGAAACTAGCGAGCTAAAACAATTTATCGTCACTAAGGTTTAAACTCAAAATTTTCAAATATGACTGTAATGCTAATGCCTAGAACTTATTATCAACAACATCAGAAACAATACAAGTGATTTAGACTACGTTCAGCCAAAGATTAAATAAAGAATTGTTTGTCTTGTGCAGTTTGCTTCGAAAACGATGGCAAAAGATGAACAAATGACAATCATAATTTTTATTCAGCTTACCGATCCTCACAAAAACTCTGCAGTTTTTTTACTAACTGCTATTTTCACAAGTGCTCATGAAGAGCTTTAAACTATTAGGGACGATGAATACATTGAAATGCACAGGTGACCTTCGCGGGTTGCGATTGTTTAACTAGGTAGCGTGAGTTTAAGGTAGGCACATAGATGACTTAGAAGGTATGTGACGTAGCCGGTCAATGAATCGGATGACTTCCACGACTTCGACTTGTGGAATGGGATTAAAATCTGATAAAATAAAAGACAGTTCCCTTCAAACAAGTTCACTTCCCGTTATGACATTAAATAATTACTTAACGCAAAAGAAATAGATGCTATCGACCAGTTTACCTTGGAGGTAAACTTCGTCAGTGAACAGTATAATTTTAAATTTTTACATCGACGGCTCAAAACCGGCCTCAACAAAAAATCAGATAAACCCAAAAGAACATTTCGTTTTAAGCATATTTTTTAAATTAATTGCATCGAGGTTTTGAAATTATTTTGAATTTTATTGCCACTGGTAATTACATTTTCTAATGTCAGCTTGTGTGAGGCACGAAATTATTATTAAAGCGAAAACCTCGGGAACCCTCGTTAGCTAACCGCTGATATTCCGAATAGAGATACAAAAAAAGTTTTACAAATTTCAGTACAATACTAAATTTATAGTAAAGTTAACATAATTATAAAAAGGCAAAAAATATGACGATCACTCCGGTCAGCACAAAGGTCAAGTAGGCAGTGGCATAAACGTCTTTTAGGGACAACCATTTTCCCAAATTAAACATGCAGTATCTGTAATAAAGAAATATTTATTTGTCGTTGTATGTTAGCTTGGATGACATACTAGTAATCGCGGCCTAAAAGATAAGCCGCCTGGTGTATTCGTATGGGGCGATACGGTTACGACTGTGTTCAAATCTCGCTGGCAGGTACTATTTTCTCTAATGAAACATGTACTTCTTGTTCATGAATAACTTTCGCGATGAGGGAATAACATAGCGAGAGAAAAATGTAAACCGCCAAAAAAAATTTCATTTGCACCTTCATAATTGGAGTGAGCAAAGTTATGGCAACTTTGGTTTTAATTTTACTGGTGGTAGGACTTCTTGTGAGTCCGCGCGGGTAGGTACCACCACCCTGCCTATTTCTGCCGTGAAGCAGTAATGTATTTCGGTTTGAAGGGTGGGGCAGCCGTTGTAACTATACTTGAGACCTTAGAACTTATATCTCAAGGTGGGTGGCGTATTTACGTTGTAGATGTCTATGGGCTCCAGGAACCACTTAACACCAGGTGGGCTGTGAGCTCGTCCACTCATCTAAGCAATAAAAAAAAAACATTTTCGAAGTCTATCGATATCACAACATGGATGAGGTTGTCCGCTTTGAGACCTGAGGCTAAAATCCCAATTATTAAGTATTGCTGTCCCACTCTTGAAACCAGAAAGAACGCATGTTTCGCGGCAGAAATGGACAGTATGGTGGTGCAAGTGTGGTCGTATTCGAAAAATCTAAATTAAATATCGAGTGGTGAAAGGGTAGTTGGTTTAAGAGACATTTTTGAAACTTAACAGAAGAGCCATTGAAAGTTTAAATTTGGAAAAAATATCAACCAAAAAAAAAAAACTTCTTTAGCTATTCGAATGAAGTAAATTCAATTAAAGACATCGAGCTGTTGATGCTGATACCAAATAAAACGGACCTTTAATTACAAAGATGAATGTCGCGTATTAGGCGAAATGTCGATTAAACCAAATTGCCTTTTATCCCTCGATATAATGACAGTAAAAAAACGCCAGATAGCACCGTAAAATTAGTTTTAATTATGTATACGGCTCGCGAAAACCAAAGAAGATATGAATCACTAATTAAACAAAGAATTTGTGGAATTGGAGGTTGCTTGCGCAGGTCATTCATTTTGACTTCGCTTCGTTCAGTGCACGTATATTTTGTACATTTGTTATTTAATTAGCGCGTATTATTTTCGACACGAATTGGAATATTCATTTAGCGTGTGGTGAGTTGAGTCAAAAAATGTCTTTATCGATAACAACATCAGAGTATGGAGCGGTACTTAAACAATGTAGACTATAAATTCTCATAGAGAGTTATTAAATTAAGTATGATCATTAATTAAATAAGTGCATCAGCAAAAACTTGTCATTGTTCGCAAAGCGAAACAATGGAAAAACGACATTTTTGTCGAGTGGCTCATCAACGCCAAACTCAGAGAGCTCAGCACGAGGGTCCCACTTCAAGTGTCATGCTTCAGTGGTCTTTCTAACAAGGGTCTTTCATTAAAACTTTTATATTCCATTCATTTAGTTATGTACATCGTACCATTCAAAAGCTGAGTATGCATTAAATTTTATTTGCAGAGAGATCTCAGATCATGCTAGGTGTTATTCGTAGAAGGTGACGCCGCGAAACTATTTGTAGTATTGACCGCGGGAAGCGATACCCCCTACTCTGCGCGGCTGGAGTTCGGACGTCGGGTGACGAACTACAAAGGGAATTGCTTGGTGGGTAGGACCCTTAAAACATCCTCGGGGTCGCGGTTTGCTCCCACCATCTGCAGACCGTCAAGACTAATAAACACGGCGCACCTCCAGGCCCGGAAACCTCGTGAGGTTTAGCCTTATGCCCGAAAAAAACTGTTATATTAATCCGTGGTACTGATAAAGAGCGACGTCGCACTACATGCTATGTCTCGCTACGACTGCCAACTCTTATTTTTCCATACGTCTTAAGTCATTATTTTTCGTCAAAAACAAATGATTGTATAACGTATTGAAGAAAGTTGAAGTTGTTTCTAAACGGCCTGATATCTTACGCGCGTCACATGGCGCGTTAGTTCTTTATTCCGTACTATGTTCATACACAGATTAATGCTAACATATACACAATTGAACAGTTTTATAAAAAAAACCTGAATTGGTTGAGTGGGAAATATTACTAATTGGCATTGAAGTTTTGAAAACTGCGGACGGCATACAGCAAATGAGAGGAAGGTATAGAAGAAAAAAACCATATTGAAATCGCTTTTAGTCGACCCTAACAAATTATTTTCTGCTTTATACGATCTTTTGGGGTTAGATTAGTAGAATTTCTTGTCATTATTGTACGTTTTTGATGCTTTACCTAATCCCGTTAAAGTAATGAAATCCGAACGGCAATCCCAGTAATAGCTTGAGTATGAAGATCGTGGTTTTCGACAGATCCAAGCTTTGTATTATCGAGACGTATGTTTCTATTCCGTTGGGTAAGAACAGTGTGGCACCAGACAAAAGCAGAGCGTAGGCTGCTAACAATGTACCTGAAAACAATACGAGTATTATTATTACAGAAGGCGACGTCGGGGAAAATGATATTTCTGGGGGAAAAGTGATTTTCAAGGCAAAATGATGTCCATCATAGTCTTTTACAATAGATTTATTAGTAGAGTGCACATCGGCTTTAGAATGAACTTAACTATTAGTTTTTATGTTGCACTGCTTTTCAAATTAGGATGGGTACATATCACTCCTTCAGAATTGAAGTGGGCTAATCCAAATTTTTTGGTTTTGTGGTGAAAGCCAAAAATGTAATTGAAGAATTGTAATTTTTCAGTTTCGAATTTAATACTTTAAACCTTAAAGCGTATATCTTAAAGTTTAAAGTATGCGCTTGATTTAAAAGACAAGTACATTACAGTAAGACATTACAGTAAGTGTACCATGCCTTTTTCTAGACTAAAATTAAATTGAAATTTAAAAATAATAATTTTATGAACTAATAAGTAGAATACATGTTTGTAAGTCGTTCTTAGTTTAAAACTAGTTTTCTTAAAATTTTTAGTTGAATTACTTCAATTCTAAAGGTGCGATATCTTGCTTTTAGTTCAGAAATAACAAATCACCAACTATAGCGTGTCTAATGATGCGGTTGATAATAAAAATATTTTATAATTTCTATGAGGTACATAGATGGAGCTCATGGCTTTTCCAAATCGATTATCGGTAATGAATGACCTTCAGAACAAAAACCAGAATGATATTTATTCGATAATAATACGCAGTTCTCACGTGTCCATTAGATGAATAAAATTCTATCAAATACTTTCATAATGTTTTGATATTTTATTACTCTATCTTTTGTCACTTCTGTTCACTTATATGTCTATAGACCTCGAACTAAAGCCTTGTTCTGAACCATCAGAATCAAAATGCTATAAATCAACTCTTAGATTCGCTAATTGAAGCTTAAGTTTCCGATAGTCTTAAACATTATCTTAATGTATACAATAATCTTAAAAATAACTAGGACGATTGGAAACACCTTACCGCCCTTAGATTTGAATTATCTGGTCGTTTGCAATCCTCTCAGGGTTTTTGCAATAAACCGATTCGTCCAATTATCCTACGACATATATGTACATTACAATATAACTATATTGTTATTGTAATCAATATATTGTTTGTGTTGGTTGTATTGTTGTCTACTTATGTGGATACAGTTTTTATTTGTTTTGTTTTGTTTTTCTGGAGCTTGTAATTTTATTTTTATTAGTTATTTTCAATCCTTATTTGTAATTTCGATTTCAATAGCCAAAGCTATGTACATTAATACGAGCTTGCTGAGTGCACATAACATTTAGATTGCAATCCAGATTAGATCTAGGTATTACTTGTACGATTTGTATGATATGTAATTCATATGTACTGTAACGATTGTAATTTGTTTTGTGCATCAATAAATTAAAATAAATAAAATATATATTCAACGCTGATCCATCATTGCGTAAATATGCTAATCGTATAAGAGTAAGTTTTAATTGAATAATAAATTACTTTTCCGTAATATATAAGCATGTGTTTTTTGTGTTCTGGGTTGCGGCTGTATTTTTCAGAATAGCTTATCGTCCGAATAGTATTGTGTGATCACTAGATATTAAAGCAACGTGAATGTCGCCGCTCAGCTTGAGACATGAGGTCCGAGTCTCAATAGTATTGCATAACTCTCTCTTGTGAGCCCACACGGGTAGATACCACCACTAGCACCATTTCTGCCGCGAAACAGTAATGCGTTCCGATTTAAAGGCAGCCGTTGTCCTATAGAACTGAGACTTAGAACTCGTGTCTCAAGGTGGGTGGCGGCATTTATGTTATTGACATCTTTGAGCTCTGGTAATAACTAAACATTAGCTGCGAAGTCATTCACCGCCTCATAGCAGAAATAGGCAGGATGTTAGTAGCACCCGCGCGACCCCAGAGTGCGGTATTTATCCAGTAAGCGTTCTCCTTTGGTGGTAGCAGTATGCTGATGCAATTTTAATGAGCAACTATCACAGAACAAGACCTTTGACGGATGCCTAAATTGCACCAAAGATTTTTTTTTTAATTTTGTCCGCCTATATACAAGTTGCATAAATGCCTATATAATTATAATTATTCTATTCTGCCTATATAAAATTCGGAACGTCGGTCGTCGAGCGACCGAGCAACTATTCCCCTCTTTCCCTACAATCCCTTTGTATCAAAGGGATCTCCCCCCGAAGGATCTTCCTTCCTTCAAGCAATATAATTCTGCTGCCTATTCTCTTCCTTTACTTTCATAGTTTTTCATAGTGAGGGTTTCTGGCGTATCACCCATAACGGCTGACAGGTATGATTCCAACAAATCGGTATACTCCAGCCACTCTTTCCACATTCGCCACTACAAAATGTGAGCGAGTTTCATCACTAAATTATCAAAATATAATTTTAGCATGTGACAAAAGTTAAAAAAACAAAGTAAGTTTCCCATTGCCAATGTTTCAAAATGCCTATGGTACCGTTGGAATTGATCCAAAAAAAGGACGCATTGCGGTCATTCATGTCGCAACATGGGACTAGGGGCGAACATAAAATAAAATCAAGAATAAACCGAACTTCTCCCCGACATTTATTACTACAAATTATTCATATCTACACAATATATACAAATATATATCTATAAATAAAAATCATCAAAATTTATAGAGAAATTCAGAATTACCCAAGTTCTTAATTTAAATGTTTCATAAATAATAATGCGCAAAAATATTTTTAAAATTATATTCTCTAAATCTCTAAAGGTAGAATTTTGGCACCAGAGACTAGGCAGACGTAGAAAATTGTCCGCATTAACGTGAGGGACCTCTCCCTACGTTGATCAGTAGCGTTAAAACCACCGACGCGAATGGTTGTTCTCAATGGAAAACGTTTTCAACGCTGCGAAAATGTAATGTTTGCACTGCGGTATCCCCACCCTCATCGTATAGCTGTGAGTATGTTTTTATTTTACAAAGTATACAGGTAATAACGCGCTATATACATACGTTCCTACAAAGATCCCGCGTTGTGCGAAAACCGGCACAAAAAGTAGAGCAATTTTTCTGAGGAACGTTCTTCACTATGCCTGCATGTATTTTTTACCTAATATACATAAAATAAGTAGTTAAATTTCGATTATTCCCGTGTATTCATAGTGCATAATGTAATTTTCTAAATAATTTTTAACAACAATCTCGTTATCGTGTTGTAATAGTACCGTGTTATAAGAGGATTTTGGGGAATTTTTCTTTTTGTGTTAGAGTAGAATCGTGTTGTAAAATACCGTGTTATATAGGAGGGTTACTTGTATTATATTAGACAATATTTTAAAGTAGTTATAACTGTAAGCGCAACGTGCCGATCTGATCGATTTGCCAATTTTTTGTTAAATCCTTTTTTCTAATAGTCAAAAATGAGGTTTTCGGAGAAGAATAGTTAGCATAGTTACACATGAGGCTGGAACTATTCACATATTCCACAAAAACCCACTCAAATTTAGTCAGAACACCTGTCACGGCAGCCAATAATTTTAAATTTTTTCAGTCGCTGTTGGGTTGTGCGCGTTTACGTAGCGTTTTTTATACGGTCTTTTTTGTATGTAAGGTGTAATATGAAATGTTGACTGGACATTAGAGACACAAAGCCAGATGCCTAGGACAACATTGATCCAAATTATGATCAGTTCTCAAATATTTTGATTCTATTCAATAATTCTTAAATTTAAAAAAAAAAAAGTTAATAGAATTTCTTAAAAATCTATCCGTAAATTAGAATCCACGGGATGGATATCCAAAAGAAAATACAAAAATCTACACGAAATTTCGTAGTAAAATGATTATTGCAAAAAAAAAACGCGAAGTGATAAATCAAGACAATATATTTTTTAATTTTTATATTATCACACGAGGGAAGCTTAGATTATTATATATAAATATTTTTTCCTGGGATTAAGCGGTTATTAAAGTCTAGTGAGACAGGTTGTTTGGTTGCGATTTGGGATCTTAACCGCTTCGTAATAAAGTGCAAGCGGAACCAAATATTCTGTGCGGCAGGACCATGCAGGACTGTGATCTCTTAACAATTCAATAAAAATATCGAAAATAAAACCTATTACTGGAAGACCCTTTTTAAGTATGACATAACATTATTTAACTTAATTGCAATTTAAATGCTACGATCGTATCTTTTATTCTAAATACAATAAAACCAAGGCACGTTGTAGACGCTTATGATTCTCTGTAATATCACAGATCAGCCGTCTACTAGAAGAGAAGCGACTTAATATTTATTACCTATATTACGAGTATACCATAATCTATGATTTTAAAATTGAAACTAATTTTACGGTTTAAAATCGCGTTTCTGTCATATTGTTATGAAAATTGTCACGATATTAATTGAATTGATTAATTTAATTGACTCCGTGGTGCAGAAGTTAGCAGTCCCGACGGTTACGCCGACGGTCGTGGGTTCGATTCCCACATCGGACAAACACTGTGTGGTGAACATGTTTGTTTCCTCTTTTTCTGAGTGTTGATTATCTATATATATAAATATTTAAGATTAAATCTTTGGTACCCATAACACTGGGAATCCTAAATTGGGGCCGGACGACTGCGCGTGATTTGTTATTATTATTATTATTAATAACGCCAATGAAAAAGCGAGATTAAATCGTAAACATGATTTTAATTATGTTTACTGGCGAAAGGCAAAGAAAGATGCATAAATGATTTTACGAATTACGAATAATTTACTTATTTCTCATCTCATACAATTATTAATTCATAAAGTTTTTTTTTATGAATTTTAATTTACACTTCTTTATATACGTTATGAAAAAATCATAAAGTTTTTAATATATATTTTTATGATTGAAGGATTATTGGGGGCCGTGGTGCCTTTCCAGTTTCACCAAGACAGGTAGGCGAGTACGGACTCAAATAGGATCTTAATATTTGCGAGAATTATGACACAACATCCGTTAGAATGAAATTAGACGTGTTATTAAAAAAAAAAACATGCTTACAATTCGCACGCAGTAGAGGCGAAACCTTTAAAAGTATTCTATTTCATTCTCTCTCGCAGGATAATCCTACAGATGAGTCTCTCTTTATCTCTTTTTAGTGTCGCTTTTTGTTTCATCGAGTTTCAAATCATAATGATGTTGAACTAATATTCACTGATGATTCATGAAATGAACAAAATGAAACTAGGAGCATTATTAAATATATATATATATATATATATGTATATATAAAATATAAATTTACAATGCGTGGATCAACAAAACAAAAAGAAAATGTGAATAGCTATTAATATGAAAGTTGTTTTTTAGACTTACAAAAGTATATATTTATTTGAATTTGAGTCTACGAGTGTTCATTAAATAGAATGCATTTAAGTTATATTGTAAACCTTTTATATTTTATTTTAATAAATTTTAAATGTATGATATAATTGTAGTATTGTAGTATTATGTAACAAATCACTAAATATTTTCGCAAAAGTTTTCGTAATCATTTTATGAAACACTTCAAGAAGCACATGTGCTGTGACCTACATAATATGCTACATTGCAGTCAATGTGACCTAGAGTTCGTTGACCTCGGTCAGGTCACGAACTAAACGGCTTAAGCATTAATTACCCTTTAACACTGATGTGTTTCTATTATGGAGGGTAGAGTTGAAAACGCTGAATCTTTATCAAAATGTATCCATCAAAAACAAAAGTAAAATGGTCATATTTACTAATAAGCTTAATTCAAGCTTTTAGCAAAATGTATCTCTAGTTGCTAGAATGTAAGAAGTGTTCCGACAGTTTGTCTGTTCATAATTTTAATAAATTTAATTTTAAGATAAAAAGAAAAATACAGCGTGGTGCGCTAGGTTTTTTTTTCTTTCCATCTATTCTAATAACTTTGAGGGGTTATAAAATAAATTCTTCAAGCGTGTAGGTGAGCTCACGGAGCTCTAATCTGAAGAATTTGCTAACAATAGCCCTAACAAGAGCAGTGCTTCGCAGAATCTACCACCGGATCGGAAACGCGATCCACTGAAAAGATCCGGTGCGAACTCCGTGGGCTGTATCTGAGGGCTCTAGGACTGAGATGAATGGAAACCTAATTTTTTCCAAGGGTTTTAACTATCTCCAGATAGGGAATATCCTCAAAATCGATTCAATAGCTTAGTCAAAGGAAAGGTAACAAATAGGTCTATATATATAATACTTTCAATAGTAGTATATTTTCGCTATGTAACTTCTAATAACAAACGGTCTAAAAAGTTAATTCCAGAAATATCCAAATGGCCGTTCACATTTTGCCGACACGCGATTTTAATGAAATAAAACCATATTATTTTCTGCTCGAAATTAATTTTTGTATATCAGTGAAAACTATATCTGTCTTAACATATCGACGCTTGAAAGGCAAACGTGACTTAGCGACAATGCGTGAACTTTACAGTAGACTAATTTAAAGTTGAAATACCTGAAAACAACATTTATTTTAACGAATAGTAGAACCTAGCTAGTAGGTGTAGGATTGAAATGATTTTAATAGATATTTTAAAGATTTTAATAGACTTAGAAATTTTTTTTTTTTTTGTGCATCTAATATGGTTATTGCCTATCATTTATGTACAAAGCAGTTATTGTCGCTTAGTCATGTTTGCCTTTCAAGCATCGATATGTAGTTACGAAAATGTAGCCGAATACAAAAACACACCGAAAATAATACTAACAATTGCTGATTTTTGTTCTGTTAGTCTAGTTGCTGTACCCTTTCTATTTTTATTACTTTTTTTCAATGTACAGATATGTAGGTACACTGGAATGTACTATCTATACTAATACCTATATATAAATCTACAATGGTTTTTACGGATGTTCCGTTATAACTACTGAACCATGCATTCGATTGACTTGAAACTTGGTATCCATGTAGAAAACACATGTAATTAATAGATAGATTTATTATATGAAAAAACCTTAATTGATTTAAAAGCAACGAAAATAATAAATAATTATCAAATCAACACACATTGAGTTCTATAAATCTACTTTAAAATACGAATACACCGAGATAATTGTAAAACAGTGAAACTGTTAGAACAGAACACATGAGAATTCAAAATTTTAGGTAACTTTACCATTTTATTTTACTGTGTTATTTTTTTCAAATCACCTTATTTTTGAAGGTGATTTACTAAAAACGCGAATCCATTGGCCTATGTGTGGCGATTTACGAGAATCAATAGTAACGTTAACATCACACGTACACCGTCATACGGAGAAAGCACAAATAATTTTACGTCGATGTGCGAGGCTACGGATGAGGAAGAGGAAGAGGTAGACCTAATAAAAAAATTGGATGGATGGTATGGAAGGAGAACACATATTGCGCCGAACCCAAGGACTGGGAGAAGGGCAGGAGAATGAATGATTAATTTTAATGTAAAAATAATGTAAATAATGAAACTAGTTGCCTTTATCGATTTCGGATTGTCAAGTTTATCTTTTGCCCCGAATATAGGAGAAATCACGTAGATTGATTAACTGTTAAATAAGTTTAAATGTACATTTTTTTAGGCTACATTATTGGTTATATGTTGCGCCCACCCCAGGTAACTGGGAGAAGGGCAGGAGAATGATGATGATGATGTGCAAGGCTATGGAGATTGAAATGCACTAACGGGAACTGCTTCAAGTTACCGCTTAATCCTGTAGTTAGTTAGGCACTTAATTGCCTCAGGTATCGTCATTGTTGCATCGATTCAACACCACATTGACCTTATAACCAAGTCAAGCAAATATCGCACAAGTCAAATGTACGTTATTTTTAGCGAAGAAAAAAAAATGAATACATACTATCTTGAAAAGATTTCGTCAGGTTCATGTGACGTTTCTACAAAATTCGTAAACTTTAAGCTATATTAGCTATTTAGCTATTTATGGATGTATCACACATACCTGAGAATATCCTTAGAAGAAACGCGGTTTTTCGTCTCTGCTATTTCAAAAAAGCGATTTGCTAGATGTTGTTTGCTAAGCGACAATATTGCCTATGTTGACCTTGAGCTAAGTCCAAATATTTAAGAAATATTTTAGTTACGATTAGACTACGGGTGTACACAGTATCTAAAGTGAATTACCTTGTTGGAATAATAGTGCTATACGCATAACGAAGTCTAGCATTCAAGCAACAAGGCACGATTTAAGTGGTATGTAGAAAAGGGGAGCTCAACTCAGATGTGGTTTTTCTTCCAGCCAAATAGTATAAGAGGAACATACGTTAGATGCGGTAGAAAAAGTAACAACATTACAGAACAAAAATATAACTTGCATTTGGTTTCAAAGTAGTTAAGTTTGGAAAAATCAAAATAGATACATTTCATTGAAGCGAAAAAATGGAATAACAAAAGCGTCATGTATTTTATAGACACAGTTACATTACCTTGTTTTATGCTGGGTAATCCATTTACGGATACCCGCCCGGTCGAGGTGGGTAACGGACCGGGTTATGTCGGACTCCGGCGCCTTCAAAGATGAGGAGGGCCAAAGTCCTCCATCTCCTCAAATTCTACGCCTTGAAAAACGCGCGTGAGGCGCTCGCCCCGCAAAACCAACTACCGATTAAATCCATCGAGCTCCACCACACTGGCTACACCAAACCTACGGTACCACAGTGCGCGCTGAAAGTCCGCCTTCGCCGGTACCCGTCTTGATGATACGACGGGATTTCATCTCCAGGAAAATCCCGAAGGACCTCGTCTCGGGAGACAGACACACCGTGGGCGGTTCACAAGAGCCACCTTGCACCGCCTCACCACCGGACCGACAATTGAGTATCGGTCGCCCCTGCACCCGCTACCCGACAGCCCCTACGTGGGCTGAGCGGCAGCTTCAAGCCCGCGCCGCTACCTAGTAGATATCTAATAGATATAGGTTCACGCATACAGGTATAAATGGATTTAAAGTAAATCAAATCACAGGAAATATTTCTTTCAATCTCGATAAACATGTCAGTTAACAGACAAGAAATACTCCTTAGTTCGTCTCTTCTTCAGAAGATCAGCTGGTACGTGTCTCATCACTCATCACTGTGAAGGAAGGCCAAGTCATAACAGTTCGAAGTATATGTGGGAGAATCTATAACCGACTTTGAAAATTACATCGGCACACTGCCGTAGAGAATATGTGCAAGTAAAATTAAGTAGACTATACTACATATTTGCTACCACCGATAATGGCTAATGATTTAGACGGATTAACAAGAAGCCCGAAATATATGACCCAATCGTGAATTGTATTTAGGTCGTCGTTGATGGCAGAAATGGCCCACTGATATCGCACACTCTCGGATTGTCATACAGCAAATCAAATGCGTTACGACGGGACAATAATTCCCTGATCGTGTTAATAAACATGAAGAAATAAATACAAAGGAAAGGGTGCGCTATTCCAAGGCACAACCGCAACACAATTCACAGTGTGACTCTGTGACGAGCGCCCACGAAAGCAAGAATTAAACCACGCAATTACAAATGAAGAGATACTGAGATTTACTTATTATTTATAATGGAATTTATTTATTTTTTCTATAAAGCTTCATATAGAATTCAATTCAGAACATAGCAGATATTATAATATCTCTAACCAGGTTGATTCTAGTTTCAAGTCAAGCGCTAAATATAGTAATTATATTGTATGTACAATATATGTATATTGTATGTACAATATAATTGATAATACAATAACATAAGACCGTAGTCTTCGTTTAATATTCTTTTATTGTGTAGTTGGGTATACAACATCACGGCCCACCTTGTGTTAAGCGGTTATCGGGACCAATAAACATAATAATGCGAATTCCGGCCCCCAGACTGCTTTGCGGCCGCAACGGGCGGGATGGCGGCACTTCCCTGGGCCGGCTTATGATGCAATAGGACACACAACCAGTTTTAGTGGCACGTTCTTTTAGCTTCATTACCCACTGTGGGAATGTCATGGTGTTTGTGTGAAGTGTTTTAAGCAACCCACACACCACAACGTTAGCTTTGGGAAAGTTCCGAAAATTTAAATACTACCCTACAAAACGGAGCGCTCGATTGCTTCGCCACAAATACACTCAGGATAATGAGTGAACTACCATGTGCCTACATAATGTCGTAAGATCAGATACTTATTGAACAAAATGAAGTCCGTAACGTATAAATTTAGACAATCCCTCGTCAGGATTTGCGGTCAATTTCTCGCGAATGTCAGCGGCCATAGCATATAATCGCAAGTCGACATGAGAAAGTACACAGTTTTGCGAATTTACACGCCCTACCGTCAGTAACTACGTGCTGATATCCCTCCATCGCGAAATCGTCATTTGTCAACACGAGTTATTCATTTTCTTTCTATACCTAGTTAATGCCTACCCTTGGAATCGAATCCTCGTTCCGAATAAAGCGGGAGCCTTATCCATTAGGCTAAGGACACTTCTTCATAACTACATCCGTCTGTTGAACACTTATTTTTATAGCCTAGTATTATTAGCCGATTTGCGTAGATAGCACGTCGGCTAGTAGGAGGATTAGCCAATCCACTCTTGTAAGGCTTCAACGGATGGTATTTAGCTTTAACAATTTGTTTAAGAACCTTTGAAATAAGCACGGTCCTAGTATAAAGTACACAGTATAATTTCTCGGGAGGCTTAACCTAAAGAGAAACTTCACTGTCTTAAATTACGGCCACAATAGGACTTGTCTTATTCATAGCGAAATGCTATTTTGCGACATTCATGAGGAGGTATTTCGGTGGAGAATTTGCGGGCGATAATATCTTGACACTGAACGTAAAATGTCTTCGTGTCCTTCGCGAAAAATATTCACCAGACATTGCGCCGTCTGACTATCATCTGTTCCGGTCAATGGCACATGCTCTGTCGGAGCAGCGGTTTACATCATATTATGAAGATACCAAAAATTGGATTGATTCGTGGATAGCCTCAAAAGACGAGGAGTTCTTCAGACTTGGAATCCGAACTCTGTTTGAGAGATGGGGAAAAGTAGTTGCTAGTGATGGACAATACTTCGATTAAATTTAAATTACCGTTCTTTCATAATAAATATTATTTTTTCGACAAAACGGCGGAAACTTATTTGTACTCCTAATATATCCCAAAAATCAATCGCAAGCAATAATTAATTGGCTTCAAACTTTAATAGGACAACTATAGCAGTTGATTATACTTTCAGCTCCGTAAACTCGTAACTCTGTTTACATATTACCTACTAGTGGTCCCCGGTAGTCAAAATTCGACTATAATTAATTAAAATTATAAGTTTGTACACTATTGGTTTACTGGTGGTGAGACCTCTTGTGAGTCCGCGCGGGCAGGTACCAACACCCTGCCTATTTCTGCCGTGAAGCAGTAATGTGTTTCGGTTTGAAGGGCGGGGTAACCGTTGTAACTATGCTGAAACCTTGGAACTGATATCTCAAGGTGGGTGGAGCATTTACGTCGTAGATGTCTATGGGCTCCAAACCAGGTGGGCTTTGAGCTCGTCCACCTGTCTAAGCAATAAAAAAAAAACATATTATGATTATATTGTCAAAACTACATGCCAAGACTACACTTTAGACAAATATTAATAAAGACAAACAATATTTAATCTATTCTTAAAATGACGACAGACTTTAAACAATAACAAAAGTTTGAGAATAAACAAATAGTATGCATGCAATGCGTCAAATACATGGTAGTGATGTAATGTTTTTTTTATTGATTTTTTGTTTCTATTATGCATAATTAAAAAAAAATTATTGACATCTTACACTCCTTCTCTATATTCTCTATAAGTGTGGCAAATTTCATACTCCTCCGTTCGGGCAATTTTCGTAAAAAGGTGTTCAAAATTTTTGCTTCACGTATTAATATATAGAAGTTATACCACCATGATGACGTTAATTCAAGTATTCAGAATATAGTTTAAACAGACTTAACGTAGGTACCTACTACTATTCGGAAACCCGAACAGCCGAAATGCGACAAAGTAGGTACCAGTGAGAGATTCGATTTGGTTTTCATCCGCATTGCGACAAAACTTCAGGAACAAAGCTAATAACATAATCATAATTTATTCAGCCACTCAACCGTCATTTCATTAAAAAAATCGTTTTTTATTTAAACAAACAATGTAGACATAAAAAAATATATTTATTTGTCGGCTATTTAACACGTTTACTTAGGTACTGTTCTCGTTAGAAATGTGATAGTGGAAAAAATCAATACACAATTATGATAAAAGTGAACACAAAATAAACGAATTCAAATAGGTAATTGTATTTATAATGATTATTTATCTAAAAATCATGAATTTATCGAGTTTAAATAATGAAACGAGTTGAGTCAGAAATTCTGAAAACCACGCCACCTTTTGAAGTGCTAGTGAACTACACTACGTTTTGATTGAAAACCATGTTCCGCTTTTGCATAGTCCATTCGAAATCTGATTCTATTCTGAAACTATTCAGTTCGCAATATTGGCGCTAGATGTCGTAAGCTGAACAAAAACATTTTCAACATAAAGAAATGAACGCAAATTAAGAAATAAAATAACTCGAGTACGTTCAAAAATCAAAATAAAACATAAATTATCAAAATGTTACTATGTTTTTATTTCGGTTTTCAATTAGCATTGTTGATGTAGTCCGGTTTTCTGTTTCATTTAATACTTATTTTTGTTTTACTGCACTCATTTTAGCTACTGGGTAATCTGTTTTGTTTTTCGGGGACATAGCGGCGCGGGACTTTTTGGCGGGAACGCGAGGAGTGAAGCTGTGTGATTTGTTTTATTTTGTCTATTTAGTGTTTCTTCAGGTTTAAATGTGTAATAACGGTGGTTTATTAACTGTTTAATATCTGTGAAAGTGCACAAATGTGGGAAAATGAAACAAAGCCGCTGGACGCAACTTCTCGGGATCCTCCAAAAAGTCCACTGAAAAAAATCTTAGTAAATGACCACCATTTTACTAAGATTATATTTCATCCCATATCATCTCATTTCATTTAATTTCATCCCAGTTGATAAATGTCTCATATTAATCATTTTAATTTCATTTCACCATATTATCATTTTTCATAAAAATAAGAATATAAATTAAAATAAGACATGACTTAAAGGTCTTAGTTACCAGGTCATAAAATCACTTAAAAAAAAACATAGCGGTGTACCATACAAAAACAATAATATCCCGTATTCCACTCCCACAGCTGAGAGGAATCAATCTCATGTTGAAATATATTAAAAGGCTCAAGCTGTGGTGGAGCTTAATAAATAATTAGGTATATGTAAGTTCGACCTTTGTGGTCGTCGTGGCCTAACGGATAAGACGTCCGGTGCATTCGTGTTGAAGCGATGCACCGGTGTTCGAATCCCGCAGGCGGGTACCAATTTTTCTAATGAAATACGTACTCAACAAATGTTCACGATTGACTTCCACGGTGAAGGAATAACATCGTGTAATAAAAATGAAACCCGCAAAATTATAATTTGCGCAATTACTGGTGGTAGGACCTCTTGTGAGCCCGCACGGGTAGGTACCACCGCCCCGCCTATTTCTGCCGTGAAGCAGTAATGCGTTTCGGTTTGAAGGGTGGGGCAGCCGTTGTGACTATACTGAGACCTTAGAACTATATCTCAAGGTGTGTGGCGCATTTACGTTGTAGATGTCTATGGGCTCCAGTAACCGCTTAACACCAGGTGGGCTGTGAGCTCGTCCACACAGCTAAGCAATAAAAAAAAAAAAAATTAATAATACTACGTTCGTACGACGCAAAATATTCTCCTCTTTCTGCGGAACTGACAGAAAACATTTAATTTCGTAGATACACATTAGTTCCTCGTCGATCGTCTTAAAGTTCAACTTTAATTTTAGAATATATCTAGCATAATAATAATATCTCCTTTGATATGATATCTCCTTGTATATGAGTCATCGTGTAATAAAAATGAAACCCGCAAAATTATAATTTGCGTAATTACTGGTGGTAGGACCTCTTGTGAATCACGTGTGGTACGACCGTTGTAACTATACTGAGACCTTAGAACTCATATCTCAAGGCGGGTGGCGGCCTTTACGTTGTAGATGTCTATGGGCTCCGGTCTCCAGTAAACACTTTAGACCAGGTGGGCTGTGAACGAGTCCATCCATAGTTGGAATAATAATAAAAAATCAGTTCAAATTCGTTATAGTATTCTTTTTTTCTATATTTTAATATACATAATTATTTTGTGTGTATGTTAGTAAACTCCTAAATGGCTGGACCGATTTTGATGATTTTTGGTATGTTGTGTTCTTGTGGATTCGAGAATGGTTTAGATTTACAATTCGATCAGTTAAAAAAACTTAAATTAAAATTTTATAATTTAAGCTTGAAATTATCGGATTTGAGACGTACCTACGTACAGGACAATGTTTGTTGCGTTCGCTAGTAGACAATAAATAAAAATGTTTTAATGTATATACCTACTTAAGTATATGTCGCGTTCAGGTCATTGGCACAAACGTTGTGACCGCTTAAGGAGACTAGTACCCGTATCTTTAGACGTTTCGTCAAATATTCCTCCACTCTTTAACTCATCCGATGCCGCTCGAGCATTCCTCCCAAACTTACTCGAGTTTGGTATTTTTAGTTGACCATTACATTATTCCTCAACTCTACTCGAGTGAGGTAGAGCCGCGGTATTGCATCACCACGACGACATCAGTTTGACGAAAATTTGATAAAGCTAGCATCAAACCCATAGAGTTCTGTAGTCTATGGTCAATGTTTAATGTCAAAGTCAATGGTACGTCGCGACGTACCTTGACTTGACAGTTCATTTACTCCACACTCCACATTTTTCTGAAAATCTCTATTTTGAATTCTAATATATGAGTCGTCTATTATCAAAGGTGGCAATCTGTCCATTTGGACAAAAAAATGTTATTGATATGTCAATACAGATTGATTTGAATATAATCGTCTCCTTCAAAGAATACGGTTCAAAACCTGCATTAAATAAAGGTTAATACTTAACCTGTTATTTATCTAATATGTCGTTCAGAAGAGTTTTGTGACTGCCAATGGAATACAAAGTCAATAATTCGTTTTTCTGATTTACCAATAATTGTCCAAAAGTCACATTGCCGGCTTTGATAATAGTCGACTTATATAATAAAAATGATGCAAAGTTCGAGTTATTAGGAGATCCATCGCGTTCAAACTGTAACGCAGTGTGTAGTAGTAAAATTATAAAATTATACGTGGCCACTTCAGATACATGTGAATAGAACAGATCGCTGTCTGCTGCCGATTCAGGGTTACCAGCTTGAGATTTAAAATGTATAAACACGATTTTCGAAAGGAAATTCTTTATTATTAATTGATCTTGTGAAACCTCACAAAGTGTCTGTGAGGAAAGTATTTTAAACTAGTTGTTTGATGAAATCAATAAATAAAAATGGCACTTAGCAAGTGCATAAATTACAACAATTTTTACGGTTTAATCTTACGCTTTTATCATTGTCTTTACATTATTTCAGACGTTTCGTATATTTTACAGTTTCCGTGGTCATGTTATCCACATGCATACATACACACACACACACGGATGAAAACTGTAAAGTATTCGACCCGTCAAACCCGCGAAAACCAAACAAAATACTCCAAACAAAATACTCAAAACAACCAAAAAAGTTTCAACTTATCAAAATTGGAAAATGTATCGCAATTATCATTGCAAAGTTTATATTAGGAAATAGGAATCTTAATTTACCATACAAGTGAAACTATAGTGTTGTAAATAGCTGTTTCTAACTTTTGGTAAAGTTGTTTCAAAATGTTTTTCTTTCATTCATCGTATTGACATTACGACATAAAGAAAACAACCCATCCTTTTTATACTGTAGTTAGTATCGTTTTATCGTACTCTTCGATTCATACTATCCAATTTATATTTATGAATAGTGACGAAGCTACCTACTATATCAACTGAATTGTCGGTTACATAAAAGTGATTTTGGTTAATAAAAAACTAAAATGTGGAGACGTGAGACACCAGGTAGGAACGAAGTTCCTTCGGCTAATGTAGAATCGACACAATTTGCAAAGAAAAGAAGGAGAAAGAGAAAGGTATTATACACTACTCGCTTGTGTATACGACTGTCGCGCTCGCGCCTGCGCACGTCTCATTTAACGGTTTTATTCCACGCACTTTTTTCCACGGATTTTTTCTTACGGTTTTACTATCACATTTTTTTCAGTTCGGTCGCGCAGCAAAATCCCTATCCCTCCAAGCCTGCCGTAAGGAACTTCGTTCCAATAAAAGAATAATATGTTTTACTTTGCAAAAATTTCACAAATCTTTGGAATTTCTAATTTCGATTTAATACTAGTTTTAGCAATGAGCATTATTCTATTCAAAATATTCCGCAACATTCTCGGAAACTCTCTTAAGCTGGCCTTATCTGTTTCATTAAAAAAAACCTTGCTTAAGAAATGTATCTTTGTTCGACTAACTTGTACTTACGTTGCATAAAGCCGTTTCCAGTAAACTTCTATTATCTACACAACTTGGCAACACTGCCGTCATATGTAGCGGGAATGTTGAGGTTTGTATAAAATTCAAAACACCCATATTTTCAGGAAAAAACTTAAAATGCCTGTTTAATTTGGTGGCTTGTTTTAAATTTTGTAATTGCATAAATTAAATAATATAACGAAAATAATTATTGAACTTCGCGTGTTTGTGCTTAAGTTAGAAAATCAACGAACCAAAAAATCGTGCTTGTTTTCATAGTAAAATAGCTATTATTGACTATTCATTAAGATATATTTCGTATTATCTATCGTCTTAGCCGTAGGCCGACCGACATTCACCTAATGTGTAGTTGTAACTGATTCTCATGGACAACATAAGTACTAAAAGCGTATCTTAGTCGCTTCCTATTTTTTATACTTTTCCTCAATCCTCGTTTAAAGAAGAATAGGCTATGGCCTAGTTATATAAATGCCGAGGGGAGAAGTTCATACCAAACCAGAGTACTGGAACCAGATTTTGCAAATAACATCAATAGAAAGGCCCTGTAGACAATCGCATTTTTTCCAGTTAATCTCAATAAACTTTGAATCAACACACACAATTCCTCAGAGAACCACCCATTAACAAAAAGAACGAAAGTCGCTCTAGAGTCGATCTAGAGATTCCATGAAAATTTCATAGTATAATTCGTTAAATGTTTTTAAATTTTATACATTAATTATATTCGGTAACAAAACTGTATTTATTAATTATCTATTAAATGGCATTTCGTATTGAATCGGCACAGAGAAGTAATAGCTTTTATCAAAACAATATTGCTGCTGAAATGGCTTTACCCTGTACGCAAGTAAGCAGATTACAGACGCAAATTTGATGGCCGGTCAGACTACATTTGTAATTCAGAGGATTATGGTATCGATTTTATGAATTCATAATATGAGTTGAAAGGTGTCTTCTGATGTTATATTTTTCATTATGAATTCTGAATGTGAAAATATTTAAATTTTTACTGGTGGTTGGAAATTATGTGGGTCCAGACGAGTAGGTACCACCACCCTGCCTGTTATTGCCGTGAAGCAGTAATGCGTTTCGGTTTGAAGGGTGGGGCAGCAATTGGACTGTGAAAACTGAGAGCTTAGAAACTCATGTCTCGAGGTGGGTGGCGGCTCTTCCGATGTCTATGGGCTCCGGTAGCCACTTAACAACAGGTGGGACGCGATAAAAAAAAACACGAAAAATTAAAGGTACTTTTAATTTAAAGCCAATTCAAATTTGCCTGTGTTTTATGACAGTTAAAATAATTATCTCAATGATATAAATAAATTGAATGGTCATTCCATAACATTAAGCATCAGGCAAAATACAAATTATCGCCTACAGACAATATGGATAATTGATGTAGCTAAATTAACGAAAACATAGTTACATCGTACAGCATGGGAGACAAAGCTTTCGATATTTTTGTTCAGCGGTTGTCGGGTTTGTCCGAGATTCGATTTTCCAATTGCATCCCATTCAGTCGCCCACCCCGCGTACAAAGGGCCCGGTTTCCTAAATTAATTTGCGAGTAATTCGAAATAATTTTATGTTTCCCTCTTATTTAAGTGCCACGTTTTTTATTTTTTTTTTATTGCTTAGTTTGGTGGTCGAGCTCACAGCTCACCCGGTGTTAAGTGGTTACTGGAGCCCATAGACATCCTCAATGTAAATGCGCCACCCACCTTGAGTATTAAGTTCTAAGGTCTCAAGTATAGTTACAACGGCTGCCTCACCCTTCAAACCGAAACGCATTAATGCTTCACGGCCGAAATAGGCAGGGTGGTGGTACCCACCCGCGCGGACTCACAAGAGGTTCTACCACCAGTAAAATGTATATTTTTCTATTATTAGAAGACATTCCGCTGATTTGACAGAAGAACAAATAATATAATTTAAAGATATCTTATAAACCTTAAAAACAGACAAAAAGCCTTTAAATTTAAATTTATTTGCGGGACAACTAATTTTAATCCGGTTTCGAGATACTTCGCGGTCACGATTGTTGCCTTTCAAATCATCTTTCTTCTTATTTTTTTAATTATTTGTATTGACTGCGGCAGCCTCTTGACGAGAATAAATAAAAGAGACCACATCTCAAGGTCAGTGGTGGCTTTCATGTTATGATGTCTATGAGCCCCGTAACAATTTTACACCAGGTAGACCACGAGCTCGTTTATCTATGTACTTACAAAACAGAAAAAAAAAAAATACATTCAGGATCACATACTATTTTTTTATTGCTTAGATTGCTTTGTGGTCGTCGTGGCCTAACGGATAAGACGTCCGGTGCATTCGTGTTGAAGCGATGCACCGGTGTTCGAATCCCGCAGGCGGGTACCAATTTTTCTAATGAAATACGTACTCAACAAATGTTCACGATTGACTTCCACGGTGAAGGAATAACATCGTGTAATAAAAATGAAACCCGCAAAATTATAATTTGCGTAATTACTGGTGGTAGGACCACTTGTGAGTCCGCACGGGTAGGTACCACCTCCCCGCCTATTTCTGCCGTGAAGCAGTAATGCGTTTCGGTTTGAAGGGTGGGGCAGCCGTTGTGACTATACTGAGACCTTAGAACTATATCTCAAGGTGTGTGGCGCATTTACGTTGTAGATGTCTATGGGCTCCAGTAACCACTTAACATCAGGTGGGCTGTGAGCTCGTCCACACAGCTAAGCAATAAAAAAAATAAAAAAAATGGGTGGTCGAGCTCACAGCCCACCTGGTATTAAGTGGTTACTGGAGCCCATAGACATCCATAACGTAAATGCGCTACCCACCTTGAGATACAAGTTCTAAGGTCTCAAGTATAGTTACAACGGCTGCCCCACTCTTCAAACCGAAACGCATTACTGCTTCACGACCGAAATAGGCAGGGTGGTGGTACCCGCGCGGACTCACAAGAGGTCCTACCACCAGTAACAAAATTCAGCCTAATAGCACGATAATTAAGACTTTAAACTTAGTACTGTTGTTAAATTTAAAATGTGATTACACTCTCGTATAAAAAGTACGAATTTAATCTTTAAGCCAACTGGACTTCAGGCGATTTTTAATTCATAATGAAGCAACGAAATCTAAATGTATGTTCTTCCGACGTTTCCACGGACTATTGATAATAGAACACTAGAATTGCTAATGGATTTGAATGAAAAACAATTCTCCGTGCAAACCGACGGTACTCCACGGCTCGTCCAATAACAATTAAAAATCGCATCAGCAAAACAAATTGCATTAGCAAGGTTTGTTCTTTTAAAACTTTAATTGAATTGCATTTTGCTCGAGACGGAAGGTTATGAATATTCAAAGAAGAACTATTCGCATTCGAGTTTTAAATTGAAATCGAATCTCTTAATTGTTTTAGGTTTGAAATTAATTTAATAATTAAAAACACGATATTTCCTGCTTGGATCCATTCGCGTTCGAACACCGAATCAAATAGATATGAAACACTAGACTGTACGTTGTTGGATCCGTGGAGGTCCGTTAGTATCATGTTTTATTTTTGCAGAATTAAATTAACGTATTTTTAATAGTCCTAAGATGAGCTGCATACAAGTCGGCATTCGGTAATCGTCTTAATTTAATGGATCGTTTTATAATAAGTAAAAAGCGACGCTTTTTTATGTGAAAAATAATAGATTTAAAATAAATTAAGCCCATACAGCCCATGTAGAGTGCATGCTAACTCTCACTGTTGTGTTTGAGTTTGTCATGTCATTATTAACCGACTTCAAAAAAGGAGGATATTCTCAATTCGACGATTCTTTTTTTATTAGAAAGCTGACACTTCCCGTGTGGTCCCATTTCAATTTAGTCCAGTTCTGATAATGGTATCCATGAGAAAACAATATAAGTCTTAAATTTTCATTAAGTACGTGCGTGACAAAGAGATGAATAACTAAATAATTCAATATCACGCCAACCAATTTCGATGGTTATTGTTTTTAGTGTATATTAATTTGTTTTCGAATATCTTTTTTTTTTCTATTTGAAGTCGGTTTTTGTTAAAGCATTTCTATTTACAATAATCGTAAAAAAATGGTTTGAGTTTGGTTTAGACAAATACTAATTCTTCATGCCCATGATATCATGTTGCATAGTGATTTGGCATACGTTTTACGACCGGCTTCCTGTCTGACTTCAACCCTCTGTGGCTTATCTATACTAATATTATAAAGAGGAAAGATTTGTTTGTTTGTTTGTTTCGAATAGGCTCCGAAACTACTGGACCGATTTGAAAAAATCTTTTTCCATTAGAAGCCGACATTGTCCCTGATGAACATAGGCTACTTTTTTTAATTTTTTTTTTTTTTCATGTGTGTTTTAATGTTTCCGAAGCGAAGCGAGGGCGGGTCGCTAGTATTTCCATATATCTATTGCAACGTACCATACGTAGGAACTTTTCTGTATCATCTTTTGGTGTTTCTTTTACTTCATTCATTTTTTTGTTCAAAGATTTGCATTTTATTATTATAAGCACTTAAAATAAAATTTAGATTTTGAAACAGGAAAAAAAGTCACATTTCAACATCAGTTTAAAATGTTTACGCGACAAATGAATAGTCTATTATACAGTATAACTAATTCGTCGTGCTATAGATATTCTATTTTATTATAAGGCCTCTTCACAAATTTAAGCATTCAATTTACCGGATCACGTTTTGCGGCCGCGCGCAAGTCTAATGCAGACTTTGTATTAAAACCTTTTGTGGGTAGGTAGCATCGTCTAAACAGAATTATTGCAGCCTTCTTTACTAAGTATCCTGAAGAAAGCGACCAAGTGCATTTCAGCAACGTAATTTCCCTTGCAATGTTTTCAACAAGCAATAATGTTTAGTGAGGAAATGATTATTTTTCCACGTTTATCTTCCGACAACTTGAGTGACGTTCCTATAAGCTCGTGAACAGTTTAGTAGTTTTAAAACATGGCCTTGTATACTTCTACGATGGTAGTTTTATAGTGGCTTCATCGAAAAATGTATTTTTTGCGAAATATTTACAATGTAGTTCTATAATTGAGTAGTGTTCTGGACGTGTTAATCTCAATTGGGTAAAGGGGAAGATTCAAACTGACTTTTTAATTGTTCAGACACACCTCATCTATACTAATATTATAAAGAGGAAAGATTTGTTTGTTTGTTTGTTTCGAATAGGCTCCGAAACTACTGGACCGATTTGAAAAATTATTTTTCCATTACAAGCTGACATTGTCCCTGATGAACATAGGCTACTTTTTTTTAATTTTTTATTATTATTATTTTTTTGGTTTCATGTGTGTTTTAATGTTTCCGAAGCGAAGCGAGGGCGGGTCGCTATTGGTAATAAGGAGAATAAAGAGTGGTGTATCATCCAGTATATCACATATATATCAGTACCGGTATATATCACATATATATCAGACTTGGACCGGTGCTTCATACATTTAGAATATACATAAATATTTAATAAAAACAAGACTACCAATTAGCCAGTTTGAGTTTTATATACATATATCTCAAATTTTTTAGCGCGCACAATAGCCAAGACCGTTTACTTATTTGAACATCTAAGGTGCACAATACATTAAACTCAGTTTTTGAAGTAATACTATGTAGAAATAATCTACTAAAAAAAAACACGTGTGGCACTCAGAGACTGCCGCGGTAAAGCTATTGCATAGCATGTTTTATCAACTTATGCAATTATAAATCGACAATAATAATTTAATATTAAAGCAACAGTAAAATAAGACCACGCTATATTTAAAAACATTAAAAAAAGCAAAATCTTAACTGTCCCCTTCACACTCATAACCTAGACCGCGCGAGGGAGAGATGGGCAGACTTATCATGTTGTGCATGCGGCAGCGCGACGTCACGCCGCGCGCTTATTCACATACACTACACAAGCGCAACGTGTGAATGTGTTGAACGCGAGCTACATAGTAGGCGTAGCGGGCGTGTCAGGTTATTTTCGTTACGGAATTTCCTGATTCAGTCGCCGCGCTCAAGGCCTGAGATAGAAGCTATGCAATAGCTTAAAAAAATTATGACAATAAATAATAATGTTCGTCGAAAGAGACGAGAACGATGACCGGGTCGTATTACAGTGGGGAACTAAAAACTGGTTTTTATCGATTATCGAGTAGCCCGGAACCAATAGAGAAAATATTGCATAAGCAGCGATGTACGCGACAAGAATGCGTACCTATTTAACCTTTATTATAATTTGAAATTATAAATTATTTTTGTTTTGATTCGGTTGAAAACATCATACCTGTGATTCTTTGTCCGATGGACGTCATAGCCACTAAAGTGGGAGCGTACACGGTGAGATGTGGGGACATAGGCCTCTTCAGCGTCATGTTCTTGTGGTCGTGATCCTGGTAGCAGGGCGGAACGTACGCCTTGTACGTTATCTGGTGTTTGAGGCGCTGCGCATGACCGTCGGCGACTTGGCATACAGGACTTAGCAAGCCGGAAAATTTCGAGATCTTTCCGAATGTTTTCCTGAAACAAAATAAGTACATTTTAAATCAAATAAATGCAACTATCTAAAAGTTTAAATCCTTTTTTCTAATCATAAAAAATCGTAAACAGGCCAATGCCTTTAGCATCAGCTAAAACAATTTCTTTTTGTCAATGGGTAGGAGTGATTATATGTACATAAGTCGTCGTGGCCTAAGCGATGAGACGTCCGGTGCATTCGTGTTGAGCGATGCACCGGTGTTCGAATCCCAGGCCGGTACCAATTTTTCTAATGAAATACGTACTCAACAAATGTTCACGATTGACTTCCACGGTGAAGGAATAACATCGTGTTACAAAAATCAAACCCGCAAAATTATAATTTGCGTAATTACTGGTGATAGGACCTCTTGTGAGTCCGCACGGGTAGGTACCACCACTCTGCCTATTTCTGCCGTGAAGCAGTAATGCGTTTCGGTTTGAAGGGTGGGGTAGCCGTTGTAACTATACTGAGACCCTTAGAATTTATATCTCAAGGTGGGTGGCGCATTTACATTGTACATGTCTATGGCCTCCAGTAACCACTTAACACCAGGTGGGCTGTGAGCTCGTCCAACCATCAAATCAATAAAAAAAACATTTAAATATACCATACTTAAATTGAAATCGTAAATATCACATTCCTATCTGATAATTATTTAATCAGCCGCATCATTTATTTAATCATACCAACACTTACTGGTACCTATTTCTACCATAATAACGGTATACGATAAGTATTACTCAAAATAAACAAAACAAAAGAAAAAAAATAGTATAATAACTGTAGATTAATTGGTAAGAAGAGTCATGAAGTCAAATGTGCAAAAGCAATAAGATGATATGTGCATTTTCAACGCAAAAGTTCAAAATGGGTCATTTGACCCGTTATGGTATGTTTAGCGTTAATCATTTATTATGACGTCACTATAGATGCGTTGGTTATTCATGAAACAAACAACCATACCATGATCGAGTTCGTATCATCAAAACATTTTACGTATTTCGTCTTACCGATTTGATACACGAACTAAATAAACTATAAAATGTCCTTCAATTACTTTTTATTTTTCTGATAAGCACTAGTCGAAAATTTTTTTTTTATAGCATCCGAATTATATCTTAGAACAGGTAAAGTACACCGATACAAAATGAAAACAAATTCAAAAGACTATGCCCGAAGGGGGACAAGAGTCAATCAAAGAAATGAAAATAAGCGTGTATCGTTTTAAAAAAACAATATATCCATTCATTTCAACTGAATAATAATAATATGTATTACTATTATATACATAAAAATAAATTTAAATATATATCACATTTTATATAAATAGATACTTAACTATGTCAAAGTTAAAAAAAAAGTAAACAGCTCGACTCAACACTTGAGCGTCTAGATGACATCGAAACTAGAATTTTCTTATTACTTTCTTCAATTGCTTTTCACTGGAGAATATACATATTTTCAGTTTCATGTAACAAGATATATCGAGAATCACAGCTTCATATTTCATATTATTATACAGATCAATAATTTAATCACAAGCCCAATACCTCGCCAGCAGAGTTACCACGTATAGTGTATTTTTATACTGTTATAATTGCAAAAAAAAAAACTTTATTAAACTTTATTAAAATTCGAAGACGGCTCAAGCTAATAAAGATAAAACAACAAATTCTATATACGGCCACTTACCGCGGACTAATGCTGGAATCTTGTGATTCTCAACAAAGACTTAAGTAAGATTATTTCAATTTAAATTGGGAAGCTTATCAGTGTGAACGAATGCAGTGGTTGATATTCTTCAAACAACTGTGAGCGACCCAAGCGATGTTCGCACGTATTTTGAATTAAAAAAAAAGTGAACCGACAAAAATACTGGACGTGAAAATCGCATTTTCAGTATTGAATCTTTTGAATAGAGAGAGAAACGAACACAAATAATATTTTTTCAAAGCCCAAAATGCATTTAAAATTTCTGCTCGCTTCTTCAAAGCTCTTGTTTCGCAGATTATCCCTTGTTTCGTATTACAGTTTTGAAAGCAAACGCAATAAAAAAAAATGTGGTGTCGTGGGACACCAGGTAGGAACGAAGTTCCTTCGGCTAATGTAGAATAGACATAATTTGCAAAAAATAAACGTGGCTACTCACGAGTATAATGTATCTATAATGTGAGTATTCGCCATGTGCTTGTCCATGAATTCATGAGTAAATACTATGCATTGGCGGCGTGGAGTGGTAATAGAGAGAGAAGGGATGAGAGAACGAAAAGAAAGAAGGAGAAAGAGAAAGGTATTATACACTACTCGCTTGTGCATAGGACTGTCGCGCCTGCGCACGTCTCATTTAACGGTTTTATTCCACGGACTTTTTCTTACGGTTTTACTATCACATTTTTTTCAGTTCGGTCGCGCAGCTAAATCCCTATCTTCTCCAAGCCTGCCGTAAGGAACTTCGTTCCAAAAAAAGTTAATCCTTCCATATAAAATAAAGCAGTTCATAATTGTTTGGTAGATCTTAGTATATCACGAGCAGATAGATGCTCAACTCGATTGACTCGTAAATTCAAGATGAGATAGATGACAGATCGCACCAGCTAATTTGCAAGTTCATTTTAACTTTGAAGGCCAAGTACTTTAAATCAAACACTTAATTGCTACAGTTAGTCCTCTGATAAAAAAGGACGAATGTTGTTTTAATTTTTAAAATAAATCAATTTTTATTTTATTTATTAAATGTATTTGACAACAAAACCAAACAAATTGATCGTTTCCTTCAATTTTCACCAGTCATAGACGTAAAATTGGAAATAATAAACGTGAAATCCAATCGTAACAGCAGCTTTAATTATTATATATTTGTTATAAAAAATATATATCGAAATTGGCTCAAACACAAAACAGCTACTCAGCCACAGCGCCATATTTAATTCTGTAGGGAGAGCAATTTATTTCAAGTTCCCTCAACGTTTCGAATTTACACTATAAATTGAAATTGTATTGGGACTTTCACGTAAATTAGAAGTTCCGGAAAATAGTCGATTAAGATTCTATTTTGCAATATTTATCTGATAGATAGAGTAGTCACTCTAGTCACTCAGTTCTACTCAGCCCCACCCTTTAGACCGGAACGTATTACTAAGGCCAAGTGGGTATGTAGCACCTCATCTGTTTTTGTCGCGAAGTAGTTATGCGATTCCATTTGGAGATTGAAACAGCCTTAAGCTATTTACAAAGTGCATGACTGCATTCACATTGTATATATTCCATAAACTCGGAAAACACTTAAAACTAAGTGAGATATCGTTGATCACCCATCGATGCAATAAATATAAAGTCTGCGGTTGGCACTAATATTTTGTTACATCGATATATTGCAACTGGATACCATGGTGGAAAGCAGTACCGCTTTTTTTTCATCTAAATATAAAAAATCCAATAAAAACAGTCCACCCGGTGTTCAGAGGTAATTGGAATACAAAATACCTATATCCCGTAGTTAATAAAGTCACTTACCTTGATATGTGAGGCATAACTGGTTTGCGGGAGGCTAAACAATAAGGTAATAGCACTGCCTACGTTATGGCAATACGCATTTGCTGAACTATGAAAACACGTTACTAACATTCATGCTTAAAAAATATATAGCTCTCATAAAGGGGGATCGTATTTTTTTTAAAATAAATGTTCTTAAATTATTATTAACTGAGAATGAATAGTCTCGCACAAAATCACAGACTGTAATGTCGAACATTGATTTCATCTTGTTAACTCCGCTGTGCAGTCAAGAGTACAGTATTGCTGCGAGCTAACGATCGTGTTTTCAAGGAAACTGTCACCATTAACTGCAACGCTGCAACGTCTACATTTTATTTAACACTGTCTGAACACCAATGAAGATCAATTACTTCCACTTCAACAATTACGCTTTAGTTGGAGCGGATTTAAATCCGATATTTCCCATTGGAGCGTATCATTTTCATTTCGTGTTATGGCTTTAAAATGTTTCTAGTTATGATTTATGTTTGTGTTATTATGGTCTTCATTCTGCACGGCTTTGAAGCTAATATGTCCGGTGTGAGTATTTTTGGAATTTCAATGCACTTTTGAATACAGTATCCACTTCACTTTAAATAAAAGGCTCGCTTTTTTTTCAATAAATATTAAATTTACGCTGCGCTTCATTGTATAGATTATATAGCTTCGCGTTTCAACGTTTACCTGTCTGACTGCCAGATAACCATAGAAAGATAAACTTCTTATGACCAGAATTAATAATGAAAGTATTATGTATGTCTAAAACATCCGCGAGTACCAAAGTAAAACATTTACAGAATCGCTTTATCGATCCAACCATTGGCAACGGCATATTTACGTAGAATATTATTTTGCCCAATCATGTTTTCTGCCCCATGATATATCCACAAAGCAGTGTAGCGATCCTAATATAATTTATTTAAAGACAATGACTACTACTGTAGGACATTCTACGTAACGTGTATAAATAAGGTGTGAGGGCTTAAACATTCACAGAAAACATTAAATATATGTACATTTGTTTATCAGAAAAGCTGTATCACATGTTTTGGTTAATGTTTTCCAGTTACGAATTTTCGTATTACACGTGTAATGTTCGGCACAAATTTCTTAGATGTATACATGAGGTCTACGTGATCGAATCCGAAATGAGGAGATCCGTAGAAGAACGAAGGTTGCTGACATAGCCCGTAGAATTAGTGAACTGAAGTGGCAATGGGCCGGCCACATAGCACGAAGAAAGGACGGTCGATGGGGCAGAAAGATCCTGGAGTGGCGACCACGTACTGGCAAACGCAGTGTGGGACGGCCACCTACTAGATGGACCGACGACCTAGTAAAAAGCGCTGGGTCTCGTTGGATGCAGGTGGCAATGGACCGGTCGCACTGGAAATCTATTGGAGAGGCCTATGTTCAGCAGTGGACGGCGATAGGCTGAAATGATGATGATGATGATGATACATGAGGTCAGCACGAGGGTCTGGCAAAAAGAATTGAACAATGAAACACTTGTCGTTTGTTTCTCGTTCGTTTTCAGTAAAATAAGATTTATGAGAAATACGCATGAAATTAATACGATATTTATTTACTTTTGGAGGATAAGAAGAAATCCGTTCGTTTCCCATAGTACCATAACATGATAAAAAAATTTTGAAGACAGGTTTTTTTTTGCTAATTCGTCTGGTCGAACTCAAGGCCAGTGTTAAGTTGTTGTACCAGAAATAACACAAAAAAATATAAATTTATTTTAGATAGCTTTACGGAATCTCGATTATTTGTCTTCAATAAAAATATCCTGTACAGACTAATGCCTACCAAAATATTGTTACGCCTAGGGTTCGGGATAAATAAAATTCCACTGAAGTATAAATCAAAAACTGTATTCAACACTTAGAACACTCAACGAATACTTTAAAACTCTCAATTCCCTTGTTCCGCTTCGCTTCAGGTAATCCGTTCGCTGTTTCGCTTCGAGTATTTCCGATTACTGACTGACTGCGTGCCATCTCTACAACGCTTTTATAGCCGATAACTCATCCCTAGAATTATCGAGAATATTCCATACATCTCTAGTCGTAGTTTCCGCTATCTGACAATAGATGGCGTTGCAATTCTCGAGCGTTCTAGGTGCTACTAGATCTTTCGATATTCGTTCGACTATTCTGCAATAGATGGCGTTACACTTACCGGCGTAACAATATTGTTTCAAACAAAAGCAGACGTCCGCGTTAGTTAGTTAACAATGTACTATATTTAAAAAACAATCTCAGGCTATTTATGTTCCATAATATATTATTATTTCCACAACAATGCCCACAAGTATGCAAAATAACAGATTTCGCTGTAACAGAAAATATCCTACGCAGATTAGGCGCCGTCTGGGCGGACAGTATTTATGTGACGTCAGTACTCAAGGGGTAGTAAATATGTGAAAATTTTAAATTAAAATGACCATAACCTAAGTTTTCTAGACTGGTTTGAGAGAAATGCTGAAGCTACAAATGTCTACGTCGTAGCACGCTCGTAGTGCTGTAGAGCGGCTTGCGTAGGCGTGTAGCAAGCGATCGATATGAAAGGAATGCAATTGTAAACCAACTCATGGTTCATTGATAGAGGGATAAATGGCTATTCATAAATCTGTTATAATCATGACCAGGTAACATTTTCCTCAAGTTTTACATATAACCAATTTCTAAAATCTTACAGATCAATGCATTTCAATTGATGAGTTTAGCCCTCTAAGCAAGAATATTTTCAAGTTTTAATTTCGATAAAGTCACAGTTTAAATTTCAAAGAAAGGACACTAAAAGAATTGACTTCAATATTGTTTTGCAAAGGATCTAAAAGGATAGCACCCCACCAGTCTCTTGCCCTAGATGTTGTAAATGACGACCAACGTATTCACAGGATACTGGCAATGAATCATATCGGCAAAGGCGACCTTGAAAACTAAACCGCTTTCTTGTCTTTAAAGTAATATAATAGATATACCTTGCAAAGAGAAAGATCGATTTTTTACAAGCACTAATACTTATTTCATTGATAAGGCTAAAAGTAAGTGGCAGTTACCTAGATCTGCAAAATCCGGTGATACTGGATGAGAGAGCTGACGCTTTTCTGAATTGGAAACTCACCATTGAACAATACATTATTACACTAAAAACGAATATAAATGAAATTACACAATTTCACGTTGACACTTTAAATGTTTTGACATTTCCTAAAAAGTATATTGGGTGAAAGAAGTTCGCATTTACTTATATATGTAGATACGCGTCATGTAACCTTTTTTTAAGTCAGTTATTTAAATACATTTCAATTAGCAGAATAAGAATGAAGAATGTTTTGGCTTGGTTCTTTATTTTTAGGTTTTAAATTACATTTAGAACGCAATCGATAGGATAATCGGTAATTTGGTAGAAACTCACCGTTGGTTTCCTTTTTATTAATACGTTCCAGGATTACTCCTCCTGGAGTGGCCACCCTTTTCTTATTTTTGTTACACCTTGATGAACATTTGATTAGTTCAAACCATTAATGAGTGTTACATTCATTATTCATTAGATCTCAAGATCGCACGATTTGATGCGCAGGATTCAAAAGTCGACGTTATTATAATCTTTTCTCTCAATGTCCGGTGGTATAGGCATTGATTTAGGAGGAAAATTAATGTGACTATCATCGATGCGCTTTCAATTTTAATCAAAATATTTTTAAACAGTGTATCAGTTGCAGATAATATAAACAAAGGATAATACTTATTACCGGCAACGGATATCTATGACTTATAATATCTAATCGGTAGTTCTTTTGACGTTCAACAAGTATGTACTTTCATTTATGTTGAATAAAAATTTTTTGATTTGATTTGATTTGATTTGATTTGATTTGATAATTATAAATTATTATTTTTTCGTAAGTGATCATATAAGCGATTATATTTCTTTGAACAATCGATGAAGAATTTTTTTAAAAACAAAAAACCTTCTGTTAATTATAATATCAGTCATGGTCCTCAGTAATATATAGACGTGATCTTCATTTATCCGCATCCCGCAAATTGATATAAGCGGTCATTTAAATATCATGTATAGTAGCAGTTCTTGGTATGAAGTACACCGGGCATTTTAGGCTGGACAGGTTTTCGCATTGACATACGAGGGCGGCACTGAAAATTTCGGGAATTAACGAAGTGACACAACATTACTATTTAAAAATGTATTTATTGCTTTTCGAAGTATTCTCCGCAAAATTTGACACATTTTTCCATACGATAGAACCAATCATTGAAGCAACCATTCCATTCGGAAGTTGGGGTCTCCAAAATGGCCATTTTGTAGGCGTCCACAGCTTCTTCAAGTGATGAAAATCTCTGTCCATGCAATTTATTCTTTATTTTAGGGAAAGTATAGAAATCATTAGGGCTTAGGTCGGAGCTGTACGGCGGATGGTCTAATAATTCTATGTTTTCTTGCTCTAAAAACTCTTTTGTTCTGTGCGCGGTGTGAGAACTCGCATTGTCGTGATGGAGGATGATGCGGCGGTTGTAGTCCTCTTTACGGAGTTCAGAAACGACCTGTGGCAAACAAATGCTAGCATACCATTCTGCATTAACCGTTCTTTGTCCCTCAAGAGGAATAGTCGTAACATGGCCGATTTTGGAGACAAACGTGGCCACCATTTTTTTTGCAACACTCCGTGAACGAACAATTTTTGTTGGCTTTAACTCATTTTTGAACACCCAAACTCGTGACTGGTTTTTTGTTTCGGGCTCGTACGCGTATATCCAGGATTCGTCACCTGATACAATGTTGTATACAGCATTTGAGGATCCTGCGTGGAATCTTTCGAGAGTTCTGACGCACCAAGTAACGCGAGCCGCTTTTTGCTCTTCACAGAGCGAATGCGGTATCCATCGGGAAAACAACTTTTTTACACCTAATTGTTCATGCAAGATTATTTGTATTTGACTCATGCCAATGTCTAAAGTTGCTTGAATTTCGCGGTATGTCACATGTCGATCTTTCTCAATCAGCTTACGCACAGCATCAACGTTTTCTTGGGTGACTACAGTTTTTGGACGACCTTGACGGGGATCATCCCTGAGCTTGACACGTCCACGTTGAAACTCAGCAAACCAGCGATAAATTGTGGTTTTGGATGGGGCTTCATCACCAAATGCAGAAATCATTCGGTCAACACACTGTTTTTGTGTTAAACCACTTCGAAAGTCATAATAAATCATCGCTCTTGAATTTTCTCGAGTCAATTCCATTTTCTCAACGACTAAACAAGTTTGACAAAACCTCGTGACAAGACCGAGAATCTTTTTTTAAATAAATAAATGGTATTCGATTTTTAAAACCAAGGAGTTTTCAATTAAAAAGATTTTAATATGACAGGAACAGTGGAAATGTTCCATTCCCGATACTTTTAGTGCAGCCTAGTACGTCAATATGTATTTAATATTTAATACTGAAGTGTAATCATCTCTATATAAATGTTTTTTTGTAGGCAGGACAATAAACTTAATATCATAATATTCTACTTACTTTGCTTTCGACTTTGAAAAGAGCTTTTCTCATTTTGGTAGGATTCTCTGTGTTTACTTTTAAAGCACATTTAAAATTTTTCCAACAGTCACTCATTATGATGATGTATTTTGAATTTCAACATTAAATGCAGGAAAAGAAGATTTTGGTCTAACTTCCAGAAAAATTATTAAAATATAGAAAATTAGTCGGGCATATTGTTTTACGCATACGTGTTTGTCATTTATATTTTTCTTGGGGTCTGAGCTATCAAATATGATCAATTATTAAAAGTGTTATGCTTTTTTATGGCTTAGCTGGGTGGTCAAGCTTACGACCCACCCGGTGTTAAGTGGTTACCAGAGCCCATAGATATCTACAACATAAATGCCGCCACATAACTTGAAATATGAATACTAAGTTCTCAGGTTTTATAGTACAACGGATGGCTCAGCCTTCAAACCAAAACGCATTACTGCTTCACGGTAGCAATAAGCAAGGTGGTACCTTCCCGTGCAGAGGTACAAGACCTCCTACGACCGGTAATTACGCAAATTATAATTTTGTGGACTTGATTTTTATTACACCATGTTATTCCTTCACCGTCTATTCAAATTCTAGTCTATTCTAGTCCTGACAATTCTAAACAATTCTGGAATTAAACCCTTCTAGTAGCCAATCAAACTCAGTGACTCAAAATGTTTCAATAAAATCGGACTAACAGTTAAGTAGGAATTCCATGACAAACATACACAAAGGAGATGATTTCATGCCTATCCGATTTTAAGCCTATAATCTGGACATTTAATAATAGAATTCAATTTTAATAGTTTACCAAAGTGTGAAGCTTATTACTGCATTGAATACTGCGTATTTTCAATAGCTGCATTAATTAAATCGTAATTAATTTAATAAACGCTAGACTTATAATACTATTGAGGCAAAATGTATAGCATTCCCTATTTAGATTCACGACAGATGCCAGATATAATTGCATCTGGGAAGGGTAGTCTATTGAAAGGTCACCGAACTCAGGCAGGCAGACAAATTGCATCAATAGGTATTATGATCTACCGCTCCCGCGACTATGAGGTAACAGTGAGTTGGGAATAGATATTCCAAATTCTAGTTTTATATGAAATAAGTTCCTAAATAATTAACAGTCGTAATGCAAAGAGAGTTGCGTGTCGGTTTTGAGATGTGATGGCAAAATTTAAATCATGTTACACTTATAAGCAGGCAGATGTATAAATCTGAACAAATTTATAGCTGAACACAAGTGCTTTCAAGCACTATTTTGTGCTTCAACAATGGAAAGTTTATAATATGATGTATCTAGTTTTATAGATAATTGCGGATACAATTTCACATGATTATTATAATATTCGTCGTTATCCTGTAATTGTTTCATACAAAATACTGTATTTTCGATTCGCCATTATATCTTTTATGTGACAAATGACTGCCTTAATTAAATATAATGTATGGAAATATAGTTTTCATAAAATTATAGTACAATAGGTCACGATGCTTTATTTAATTATGTGATTACCTTCATTGGCATACACCTTTTTATTCAAAACTAATTAATTGTATGCTTAAATACAACAGCGATGTAGAAAGTAAATATTTAGAAAATTAAAAACTTTAAAGTGGTAGACTCTGAAAAACAATTCGTTACTAAATTTGAATCAATAAATGCAAACATATTTTTTTCCATAAATGCAAAAATATTTTTTTAACGATAACCTTAGCTTAAATCTTACGAAATATTATCTAAATTTAATTCCATGAAGGATTATTATTTTAATTTTAAGTACTAATCAAGTTAGAATCGAAATTACCTAACCTATTTTTTTTTCATGACCTATCTCCGTGACGAGATTTCGCTGTGGTGATTCCAACGCGTGCACGCTTCGAGCGCGTGCAAAACGTCATCGTCCGGGTGAAAATCACCTAACCTATCGATTTCTTCATGGTCGCACCTTTAGTCTAATTCTTAGTGATTCTAGCTGTGATTCTATAGTAGCCGGGATCGATTCATTTTAAAGTTATAGATTAAATACTGAATTTAGATATTTCGTGTACAAAACATAAATAATTAGCATTCGGAATCAGAGATTACCTTTTTTTGTTACAATTAATTGCAACGAAAAAAGATAAAATCTAGATACAGTACAATTGGTAAATTAATTTCAGAGAATTTAGCTCTCGTATTATTATGAATCTGAAATTAATTTACCAATGTATATTATCGTCGTTTGTAGTGGTCACTTTCTAATCAAAATGTTTGATTTATTTATTTGGATAGTTGTTGAAATATTGTCGCATCCAATAATAAAAGCGTTATTAACATGTGTGCCGCATTAATTAATGTCTTTTTAAGTATTTTTAAGCCATTGTTTTTTAATTTTATAAAAGAATTCATTTGTATGTTAATTATTATACTTAAATGCATCCTTGACAAACTGTTTTTAATGGAAAAATGTGGTGCTCGGTGGTAAGTTTGATCAGAGCCTTGATCAAGAAACAATCTGCCTTGCAGCCTGGAACAAATGACGACTTTTAGCTTTTTATTCTGACTGTTATTCGTATAAATGACACTAGATGATGACCGAGCTTAGCTCGGTTTTTTTTTTGATAACGCCATCTTGTTGTGTCTTTAAAGCGGTTAGTTGCCCTCAATTAAGAAAAATAGTATTATTATTCGCCAATAGATGTCGGGAAGAGTTGATTATTGAAAACACGAATAAAACAATATTTTCTGAAAATAAATCGTAGCTAAATCGATTTATCGCCCCCGAAATCCCCTATATACTAAATTTTATGAAAATAGTTGGAGCCGTTTCCGAGATTCAGATTATATACATATATATTAATATACAAGAATTGCTCGTTTAAAGATATAAGATTCCATTAGAGCCAACGGCTTAAATTGTATTTTCTCGCGTTTTTGTAAAATAATGTGAAATAATCATAAAAATAGTACGCACTGGGTATCAGTATAAATAAAACTCTTCATAAAAATACAAATTAATACTCTTTTTAATATTTAATTCACTTCTTTAGCTTCGCTCCAGATGATCGTTTCGAATAGAATTGATTACTATATACCTTCATGTCATCTATGCAATGCTTTTTTATAATCAACATGACGTGTCTGTAATTTTTCAGAACATTTCAGATAGTACCAGTCGTTTCGATATCTGTTTTCGCTATTTGAGAACAGATGTCGTTACTAATATTTCCCAAAGTCTCTCGATAATACTGGTTCTTTTTATACCTGCTTTGTATCTGCTATTTGATGACATATGGTGTTACTCATATCGGCATAACAAATATAACGGTAAATCCACACAAATGTTTTTACGATCCCCAAAAATCTTAATTGAACAATAATCTTAAATTTTATCTAACTAAATATTTATTTATAAAAAATACTTGAAGTTCGAAACTAAGCGTACCCTTTGTTTGCACCAGCTGAAATTTGCTAATAAGTAAATCAGAATTTATTTTAACACCGAAAACGAATAGCTTTTACTGGTGGTAGGACCTCTTGTGAGTCCGCACGGGTAGGTACCACCACCTTGCCTATTTCTGCCGTGAAGCAGTAATGCGTTTCGGTTCGTTTCGGGTGGGGTAGCCGTTGTAACTATACTGAGACCTTAGAACTTATATATCAAGGTGGGTGGCGGTCTCATTGTAGATGTATATGGGCTCCAGTAACCACTTAACACCAGGTGGGCTGTGAGCTCGTCCACCCATCTAAGCAATAAAAAAAAAGCTGCCGATAGGCATTACGTCTTAATTAAATTATAGAACCACGATTAAAATGCACGTTACATGTACTCGTAACGTCAACCCTAAGTTTCTCTCGAGATTCATGTTCAGTTACAATATTAATAATTTATATATATATGCATTATATTATAGTATAATGCATTGGGGCGTATTGGAATGTAACTAATTAAACACGAGTATGTCACGTTAATATATAATTATTATACTATGTAATTTGCGAAAGCATCCGTAGCCAGTGGTTTAATTGTTGGAAGAGTAGCGTGTAAGTCTATTAGTGCGAATCATGACCAATGATTTCTGCATACGATCAAGCGTAATAAAAAAACAAAATTTCAACGAGTAAAGTGAGGCTTCACTCTTGTTCATTTAAAAGTAATCAATACCTCAGCAAAGATACATTCCTAAATAATAAGTACTCGTATTTTTTTTTATTGCTAAATTTCATAAAGGTCGCCTGAATAGTCTCATCATGTTCGTCTCAAGGGTGACAAACAAACACATTATTTATCTTTACTATTTTTCTTTTTAGAAAAGTTCACATGAAGCTTGTTGTTTGCAATACCCATTGTTGAAATTTCATTGTAAATCTGCTAATGTGACCACACAATTAATTATTACAAATAGCCTCGTAAGGCCAAGTTACTACTATCGGCCGCTTAGAGTTACTTTTTCGAGTATTTTTTTAGAAGCTCAGAACGTAAATGACATTCGAAAACGACATTAAAAAGAGGCAAACATGTATATATCTATAGGACTTCGTTTGCAATAGAACGAGATATAATATTATTAAAGGTTTCACTTCTATGACGTGTGAACTACAGACATAATATATAATAACATTTTATGGGTGTATATGTGCTACATTCTAGCGGTTCTAACTCTGAGCCGTAGCCCTGCACAAGAATGTAACATCGCTACGTCCTAACTTCATCCGAACAACAGCACTGTTCACAACAACGCTAGTCTTTTGTATGACAACTCTAAATCGCATCAAAAGTCTTATCGTTAAAATTTACTCAAACGAATGAATGCACCACTGAAAAAAAAAACAAGTGTGGCACTTGGGAACTGTCACGGTAAAGCTATTGCATAGCATTTTTTATCACCTTATGCAATTATAATTAGACAATAATAAGTTAATATTAAAACAATAATAAAATAAGACCACGCTATATTTATAAACATTAACTAAAGCAAAACATTAACTGTCCCCTTCACACTCATAAGCTAGACCGCGCGAGAGAGAGATGGGCAGACTTTTCATGATGCGCATGCAGTGCGACGTCACGCCGCGCGCTTATTCACAAACACTACACAAACGCAACGTGTGAATGTGTTGAACGCGAGCTACATGGTAGGCGGAGAGGTGTTAGGTTGTTTTCGTTACGGAATTTCTTGATTCGGTCGCCGCGCTCAAAGCCCGCGATAAAATCTATGCAATAGCTTAAAAATTCCAGCAGGCTACAACATACTGAACGCATTATCAGTTTTACTCACGAATATCTTATAATAAGTAGTTATTTGATTTTCTAGCTAAATTAATTTTACAGCGGTTTTACTCTGATTCTCCTTTTGTTCTGAGGCTCACCTCACATCTCATCTAGATTTGAAAAGTTAACTAGAGCCCGTATTTAATTAATTTTAATATTCTCTCGATATCAACAATCTTTTATAAATATTGAACTAAGTTAAAAAGTGCAAACACTCGATTGCCTTTAAGTTTATCGCTTTTTCTATTCGAAGAGATTGCAAGTCCGTGTATTCAGTGACATTTAAGTTAAATGCAAGGATATGATTCTTTACACTGCCTTGCACAAATGCGAGTCGGGAATCTGACATTCTTATTAAGAAAGTTTCGCGAGCGGATTCACTTTGATTCTGTTTTTATATTTAAATTTATTTAAGAATGATCTCAATTTTAGTATTCCGTTTCTTTCGTTCATTCTTCATTTTGATTTTGACTACATAAATAAATAAGTATATAATCGGAATCAAATCACACATGGTGATCTGGCTTCAACAAATGGGTGGCTCGAGCTCACTTACTGGATGGAGTCCATGGACATCGGAACGGACTACTTAAATGCCGCGAAACTTGACACACAAGGTTGAAGTTTCAAGTTTACAGCGTATTGGCTCTTCCAGCCTTCAAAACGGTACGCATGACTACTCCCCAACAGAAATGGACAGGATGATGATAAAACTATGTATTCGATTTTTATCTACCAAGAAAGTTTAGAAACGTGAATGATTAGTTATTGAACATTATTGAATAGTAAATCGTATTTGTTGATTAGTACTTACTACACGTAGTATCGTAGCAAAGACTTTACGCGATTTTACACAGTGATAGTTATGTTTCAGAAATTACATTTTCTTCTTTACGTTGTCGTCGCCTGCTAGATACGACTCCATATTTATTCGAATCGAGCGATGCGGCTGCGCTGGTATTCAGATCCCACAGGCAGGTACCAATTTTTCCAATGAAATACGTGCTTAATGAATGGCATCCGTGGTGAAGAAAATACATTATGTAATCAAAATCAAATCGGCAAAAAATTGGAATGTGCGTAATTACAAAAAAAATTGTGACATAGACCAAGTTTTAAGATGGGCATTTGCATTCACGTTGTCCGGTATACCAATTAACTAACCGCGGAAAAAAAAAGTGTCTCATTATTATATAAATTTAACTCGAGTGGAACCGCGTGTCATAGCCAGTATATTATGTATTTCCATTTAGATAGACTGTCATCTGCAGAGCAGGTTTAAATCACAAGACTATCGATTTGTTTTTGAGACCCACAAGGAACTGATTAAGCGTTGCTTCATCATTATCATCATCATCCACTGCTTAAGAAAGGTCTCTTCAATCACCCGCTACTATGCACGATGCTCGGCTTCTCTCATCCAGCGTTGCTTATTGAAATAAAAGTATTGTCTTTGAACCTATTATTTATTTATTAATTGTTTAAATAATGTTCAGATTATCTTCTCAGTAGAAGGAAGTTCGGTTTATCTAACACAACTAATGCTATCACGAATATCCAAGACATTTCTGAAATACCATCATATCAGTTTTCCTTTTTAGAAAGCAATTTTTATTGTAATAATCCTACTGAATGAGACCAGAAGATGATTTATACTAATCTTATCGTCGCAATACATTTTTGAAAACTGAATTTAGTGGGTGTACAAATATTGATGATTTCCTAGACTAGCATTGCCAGTGGATTTCAAGGAGCTGTGTGTAACGATATCAATCAGATCCTACAAAACTTTCAATAATGATCAATTAATTTTTTTATGAAATCTGACGAAAACCTTTCTCTAATAGGAGACTTCATGAAGTAAACTGTACACTAAATGCCCCCCTAGGGAAATTTGGCGTTTCATCCTCATCCTTAACGACTTTCGCGATTAAATAAATAACAATATGTAGTAAATATCAAACCCTGCAAAATCTAATATTATTTGCGTTAATATTATGTAGTTGAGACATAGAAGTGAAGGCTCAACATGGGCAGCACAGCATTCACTATGAAATGATCCGATAAGCTCTTGAAACCAGGTAGACCGTGAGGTCATAAGCCCATCTAAGCAACATGTAAATGCGGTTTCTGTACGGATGTTAATATCATCATCGTTCTCGTCGAACCCGTCGCATGCGACGAAGGACTCGGCGAGAAAATAACCCACAGACATATCCCATTGAGTTTCTCGCCGGATCTTCTCAGTGGGTCGCGTTTCCGATCCGGTAGTAGATTCTGCGGAGCACGGCTCTTGCTAGGGTTCGTGTTAGCCACATCGTCAGGCTTGATCCCCGTGAGCTCACCTACTAGTTGAGGTTACGATTATGGTCTCTCTAGACCAACAGTTTAGGTATTGCTTAGGTATAAAAAATATTTATATTTAATTTTAATTTGTTTTTGCTGCGGAATTAATGAACAATTTTACGGGATAGCAAGCAATTGTTTTTATTTATTTATTCATGTTTTCTTAAATTACATTTCATCTCAGTTATCAAATAATGCATATAAATACGGTTTCTGTATGGATGTTAATGTTCATTTGTTTTTGCTGAAGAATCAAAGAATTATTTTATGTAATAGCAAGCAATTGTTTTTATTTATTTTTTCCTCATTTTCATTTCATCTCAGTTATCAAATAATGCAGTTGTTGGCAATCAGAGAAGCGTAATTAGCATAATATGTGGAATTATTAAGGGATACTCACGATCAATCACTCACCGAAATGCTCTGAGACGTTCTGGATAAAACAAGGCTGACGTTGCAATTTAATTCACTACCGATAACTGATTGACTGACTGAATGCCGTGACTGGCCTAAGATATGATGCCTAAGATATGTATATATATGGCCTTAGAGAGAATAGCCTCACAAGGCTCTCAGCTTAGGTAGGAAAAAAAAGATTGATACATATATATTTCTCAGATGGGTGCACGAGCTCACAGCCCACCTGGTGTTAAGTGGTTACTTGAGCCCATAGACATCTACAACGTAAATGCGCCACCCACCTTGAGATATAAGTTCTAAGGTCTCAGTATAGTTATATATATATAGGTATATACCTATAAATGTACATTACTAGCGTATACAGACTCGGATAAAAGCTTTGCAATATATCATAATTATGCTAGATTGAATCTAATCGAATAGTTAGTGTCGTTAACGATCCCATGGTAGGAGAGACCACACATAACGGTCTTTGTAAATTAAATTTACTAGTAGCATGGTGGGCGATATGATGATGATAAGATGATTACAGCGGAATTCTAGTTCTGAGAAGTTTATTTTGCGACTCATTGTGAATACGAATACACATCGAGCAGTGCCTGCTTACTAAAATTCTACTTATACGTATAAGTAGAATTTTAGTAATATTTACAAAATGTTTGAGAGCTTTGCGCGAATGTTTTTGTTGTAAAATGCTTTCAAATTATTTGTTTATTATTTTCAAACATTTATTAAACACCGCGTACTTGTCTTATTTTAGACAAGCGGCCCGCTCAGGCTTCGCTCGGGTCTTTAACTAAAGTTTCAACGATATTTTACGTTATTTCATTTTAAAAAATAAAAGAACACTTATTGTGGCATAACTATAATAGCCAGACATATGCTGTCACAACACTTTTTGTAAATAATAACGTGTTCTATAAAGTCGTAGTGCATTATTTTATTCTATCATCAATAGTTTTCGCAGGGCACGCGATGTAAGGAATATTTTTGTTTTTTTTTACACTTTGGGTTACATTATTGGAGTTTTAGTAAGGATACCTAATTTTTTTCAAAAAAAATATAGCCTATGTCACTCCGGAATAGTGTAGTTTCCAAACAGTGAAAGAATTATTCAAATCGGTTCAGTAGTTTCGGAGCCTATTCAATACAAACAAACAATCTTCATAATATTAGTATAGATTATATCGTTTTACGTCAAGACCTATGCGAGGGCAAACAAAATTAATAAAGATTTAAAATTTATTTTGATAAATCGGTTTCAGAGGTAGAAAAAGCTTCACTAGATTGTTAGGGTGTTAGTTTCAGGAATTGTTAGAAATTCTATTTAGCAGCCTATCTAATTTATAATTATTCTTATTTTAATACATACACACACCTGTCGCTTTGTTAGTTTGTTGGTACAATATAATGATGGACAGTTATAACTGTAACAAAAAAATGTGAGAACTACATTATTCATAGTAAAAAAGTGTTGTCAAGATGAAAAAAAAAAAAAAAAATCCCCCTTATCTAATCGCTGGTAGCCTAAGGGACTATTTCAGTCGTATGAAGTCGTCGTGGCCTAAAGGATAAGACATTGCATTCGTATGTAGCGATGCACCGGTGTTCAAATCCCGCAGGCGGGTACCAATTTTTCTGATGAAATACGTACTCAACAAATGTTCACGATTGACTTCCACGGTGAAGGAATAACATCGTGTAATAAACATCAAGCCCGCAAAATTATAATTTGCGTAACCACTGGTGGCAGGACCTCTTGTGAGTCCGCACGGGTAGGTACCACCACCCCGCCTATTTCTGCCGTTATAACTATACTTGAGACCTTAGAACTTATATCTCAAGGTGGGTGGCGCATTTACGTTGTAGTTGTCTATGGGCTCCAGTAACCACTTAACACCAGGTGGGCTGTGAGCTCGTCCACACATCTAGACGATAAAAAAAAAAAACTCTTGTAGTAAATTTTCGAGCCTAAATTTATTATAAAAATATCTGTGGCACGCAAAAGTTGATGGCATCATCGTGTCTATTTTTAAGTTTCGTACCGACAATTATTATTCTCCAATACATTTGAGAAATCAACCTCATTTATTAGATAGTGGAATTTACGTTGCGGCCTATGTAGACTCCAGTAACATTTTAAAATGAGAGTCCGCGACTGCAGTTTAAAAAAAAAGATGCACATTTGAAAGATTAGCTCGAAAAAAAACAATAGTTTCAAAAAATCACTTCCCTAAAGTGGATTTACAGATAAATCCATTTTTTGTACAAAGTTATAACCTCGCAGGATTTAATCCCTATATACCTGTATAGTTCGTAAATTTCTAACGAAAGTTTTATTATACACACATGAATACATATAGTTTAATGAACACATGTTGAAACAAAATTTCCACATATTAATTATTCAAAATTATATTACTGTTCTGTTTTAGTAAATCATAAATAGACTTTATTTTAAATAAATTTATAGACATTTATTTTTAGTTCTAAAATATCAAACTAAAATAAACTAATGCACTTAAATCCCAACTTTATCGTATTTTTGGAAAGACATATTACGATTCTAAAATCCCATGTTTGGATTTTAGGATCATAAACTTATTAAGGAAAAATATATGTTACAAAATAATAATAATAAATTAAACTACACAAAAAATAAACGAAAATTAAAATCTTAAACTATTAAAATCTTAAAAAAAGAAAACGATTTTGGCATTCGCAATTTTAATTATCCTGTCAATGTTTAAATAAAATTATTATATATATTTTTTCTTAAATCCGGTTTCCCTGGAAATATTGCTGAAGCCTCCGCAGCAGCCTCATTGAGTTGCAACTCCAAGGGGTGGGTGAACCCTCCCCGCACCCTTCACAGGACAGGCTTTAGGAGCATGTTAAATACACAATTTTAAGCCCTATAGGAAGCTAAAAAATTTGTACATTTTTATTCTTACTTCAAGTAATCATAAATATACTCTCATAGCTGAAGATTGGGGGCCCTTGTGATGTACTCGTTTGAATGTTGACTACGAACCACAGTATAAAATATTAAGCAAAATTTTGACAAAAAATAAAGTAATCTCTAACAAACATTTCAATAAACAACATTGATTGGAATATTTTTAATGGACATTCATTAAAATATGTTGTATTTGTTATTTTAGTTATGTGTTATTTGTTCTACACACACTTATCTCTCATTATCCTCTCATTATCCTCTCGCAGGTCTGCTGGAAGAGATTTCTCAAAGAAATAAGCAGTGCCTTTGTACATAATTTTCCTATTACTCTGTACTGTGTCTTGTTTTCTGTGTGTACATAAATAAATAAAATAAATAAAATAATCTCCTAATTCCCTTAAGAAAAAACGATTGTCACAATATCCACATGACTGCTCTAAGTAAAAAGGTAAGTTGTTTGACAAATAAGTTAAAATTCTAGAAAATTTCAAGATTAGCTGCGATATTCGATTACGAAATTAACTATATTCTCAATAAAATCTATTTAAATCAATACAATCAATCCAGTCCAGTCCTGTATAGAGTTCTTTAAGTTAAAAACCCTAGGAACAGCGGAATAAAATATAAATATAAGATGTTCGGTCGTTGAACCCTGTATCCATACAATTCTGAGTTGTCGCAACCTGTTGCTTCCAAATATTCAATGCCAAACTTTCTCCACTGGCTTATTCGCGTGTTCTTATTATATTTGCATTGATTCCCAACAATATTCTTTAATTAACTAAGACTTCCGCTTACCCCCAGCTTCTAACTATAGTGCTAAGTGAATAATATGTATTGTACATAAATGAATATGCCTTATTACCATATTCCAAAAGATAAATATGTATGGGCTCCAAAACAAGATGACCATCTTTTATCGAGTGCTTTATCGATTAATATCTCACCATGGATTGGATGTTAGAAAAAGGTCGGCCCGAAGTCAAGCTGTAAAAGACTACCTCCTCTTTCCATGGTAACGAGCTTAGCGTCGGCATTCAAACAACCCCTGCCCCGCCGCATCCTTAGATGACGCGCAGCCTTGACCTAGTTTCAAGTTCAAGCATCCCAAGGTCAATGGCAAGTCGAAATACTTGCATATCCAAGATAAATTTTGTTTTAAAATTCATTTCCAGCATTATCTAACACTAGTGGATTATAAAAAAACGTATGAAAACAGCGCATGTTCCATAAATTGGGCTTTAATCTTTAATTCGGTTTTTATCATCACCACATTTACCAGTTTGTGTGATTGAAGCCTGGTTTTTGATTTCATACATTATATATATGGAATTAAGGACGTCAAAAATTATACGCAGGCCGGCCCTGGCCACATACAAGGTGATAACAGATCGTGTTTGGAGATGCGCCTTCCATCCGCTAGTCACCTGTAGGATCTCGATCAGAGTACCTGTGGGCGAATTCTCTCTAATAAAAAAAAATGTTTTATTTTTTAAATATTTTAAATATCATAGATAGTGAAGTAAAATCATAATTTCATATTTTTGCTCTTGTTTCGTCATATTTTTGTCTGATTTATTAATTATAAAATGAGTTCGTTTTTTGAATTCGAACCGCCGCGTCGCCGTAATCACGATCACAGATACGCAGGGGTAGATGAATGTTACCTCTTTAGGGGAATGTAAGTCTTTTCTTAATACATTATTTAAATTAATTGAAAACATAATTAAAGTTGTTGCATTAAAATTAAATGACAGTTAATTAATTTGTTTTGATTTATTAATTTTCAATTAAAAAAGTATCATTTCACTTGTGGTGTAATTTTAAATAAATATTATAACATAAAAATATTTTGATAAACTTATATTAAATAAAAATTCCGTAATACACTATGGTTTTAACTTTATGAAAGCCTTTTGGAAGCTCTGCAAAGAAATAAAAAAAATTCTACGTTAACTTTTGACATGTCTAATGTGCTTTCATAAAGTTTTACCTAATTGTTAACATAGGAATGTTATCGCTTTTATAGTTTCAACTGGTAAAGTGAAGTTTTTTTACATAAATTTATATAGCTTTTTATGTTTTCTTATTTCTGTTCTCCCATTAAGAAATTAATTTAGTTTTAGTCCATCGGTTCTGTGTTTCTTTTTTGGGGAATTATAGCCAAGACGTATTGTATGATTTAAAAAAAAACAAAAAACTAATGCGAGAATTTTTTCTTTTCACAGATATGCCTTCTTTCTACTGAGAAATGAAAACAGAAGGAGAGCAAGTAAGTGACTTAGTGTCAAAAATGCTTCATTTCGAATACATACATAAAAATTATGCATTTACTTAAAACATTTCTATTAATTCAATCAATATAATTACGTATATTTCATTAAAACTATTGCATTATATGGATTTTGAATGAAGTTCATTTTTGGCTTTTCGTTTTTTTTTTTTTGTTGGCTTCCGTGTATGCGTACAGTAGAATTGAACGAGAATTTTCAGGGGCGGTTTTGTTCTAGCCAGAAAAAATATGTAAAATGGTTTGTTAGCGTGAATAGATTGTTACGGGATTTTATTTCATGGATGATCGAGGACAATGGTTCATTTTACTAGGAATAACAAATGTTTTCCTGAAAAGTTATATAATAAACGAATAGCCACAATGTGAATTTCGAATTGGAACTAATACCTTTCATTGCTTAAACGTTTTCTTTGAAATTCAAATAAGTTACCAATTATTAACTTGTTTCGAGGAAACTTATCGATGCTGTCCTTGGGCTCGGTTTCTATGCGGTAATCTAATCTATGGTATAAGATTTTTTTTAACAGGAAGAAAACACTTATATCAGTACGTTTGAATGGCAAGTGGATTCCGCTGTACAGCATACATGAATTATGCGCGATTAATAAGACTAGTGATTCTTAAATCATAAAGCTTTAAATAAAAAGCCAATAATTCCGAATGACATGAATATTATTTGAAAGATGAATATCAAATTCTAAATTAAAAAATCTATATGAATAATGTTGGTATTTAAAAAGGATTTTAATCGCGCATAATAATTGATCCTTTCTGCTTCTTTGTTATAAATATTTTCAGCAGCATCACAGCTTTTAGCTACATTTACTCTGCGACCTATATCCGATCTTCACTATAATTAGGTATCAAATCCAAAACTAATTTATTAAGAAAATATCAATATCACTTTTATAATTAACATTTTTACTTAGTATAGGTACTTACTTACTAATTACTTACTACTTACTACTATTTACTTATAACAATAAACTATTTCAAAATATTTCTCTTGAAATTATTAAATATATTTAAAAATCGCTCGAGGAAATAGTTCACGTGCAGTTTTAATATATTTTTCAAGCGTCAGATTCAGACGAATTAATTTCAATTTGTGCACAATATTTCCTAGGACGATCCAAAACTTTTCTTTTATTTCACTTTGATTATGGAGAATATTCACAAAGGGGAGATAGAGCATTTTGTGACAAACGAAAATATTTGCTATAAACTGGAACATTTTGTTTTATCTATGAGAAAACAAAATGAGAAAATAAACCATTCCAATAATGGATTGCAGCGTGAATTTAAAAGTAGATAATAAAATTCTTTTAAACCATTTCAATTTCGTCGCAGTTATAATAAAGAGTTTTATTTCGAATCGTTAAAGAATGGTTGTCTTTTCCGTACACCGTTATTCTGTGTACATCCTTGAAACTCATTTCTCTACTACCTTAAGTAATTTATAGAAAACACGGATTTATTCTAAAAAAATAATGAAAATCTATATTTCGGCAATAATTTGTGATTTTCAAACGATTTTTAGACATTACTCTATTTTTTTTAATTCCTCCGTAGAATATCTATTTCGTCGTACAGAAATAACTTGTAATCTTAAATAATGAACTCGAAAACGATATCAATAAAAATCGATTTTCCAAAATCGGTAAATATCCCTATTTTCAATAACGACAAGAGATTTATGCGTTTTAAATCGGATTTAGTTTGACTGTATCTGATGCTCTGTGAATTCGATTAGTCCTATAGGACAGCTGGTGATTGACATTGCAATAAATTATTAATCGTCGACCATAGTGGAAAAGCGGAATCTAATTGGGACATGTTGCGATAAAATGCTACAAATATTTTTTTTAAGTGTAAGTTAAGTTTTTATTTAAACTTTATGATTTTGTAATTAAATATTTGTTAGTTGATTAATTGTTTATTACTTAATTATATGTAATTATTTGTAATTATGTCATACATTATTTAAACTATCTGTAAAATAAATAAAATTATGATTAATATTATTTCGTAGTTTTTATTTCCCTCTTTTGTCTTGTGAGTAATACGACTATATTAAAGTATATATTATTAGTATTGTAATCTTTATGATTTGTAATTAAATATTTGTTAGTTGATTTATTGTTAATTACTTAATTATATGTAGGTAATGATTTGTAATTATGACATACATTATTTAAACTATCTGTAAAATAAATAAAATGATGCTTAAAATTCTTTCGTAGTTTCTATTTCCGTCTTATGTCTTGTGAGTAACGAGTGTTTTATTATAAGATTTATTTTCTTCTTGTTCTTGTGTGCTTTTGAACTTTTCAGAAAAATCCTAACGAGTACAATTGAATTTGAAGACATCCTATTTATTATTTACTAGGATATACCTATAGATATTACGAAGTCACCAGATTTGAGTAATGTAAATAAAAAAGTAACTTTTTTTTTATTGTCACGACCTGGATTTATATTAATTTAAATCAACTTTGTTTTTAAGCGGGTTACTCTGAAAGTGCTTTGAATTTTTTCGGGATTTAGAGTTGTTTGACACTCTGTGGTTCATAAACTACAAGTTTTATAGCAATGGCTACCATAGCATTTGCTATGCGTATGCATTTTTGTGTATGCGATGGTAAACAATTATGTTATCAATCGGAACTGCATAATTGCATTCTTAGTGAGCGCCTACATCACACATCCATGCCGAGTTTGAAGTGAATCTAACGGACCGTTCTCGGATCTCATTTAATACTTAATGTTGATATAAAAATTACGACAATCAACCTAAGCATAATTGAAATTAAATATACAACAATAAAAATTTTAAGTCCGCATTTTTTTTTCAATACGCTTCTTATTTTAAATCAATGAATTTTCAATAATTATTGAGCTATTACATAGATTTTATCGCGGGCTTTGACGACTGAATCCGCCGAATTTCGTAACGAAAATAACCTGACACCCCCACTACGCCTACTATGTAGCTCTTTTTTTTTATTGCTAGATGAGTGGACGAGCTCACAGCCCACCTGGTGTTAAGTGGTTACTGGAGCCCATAGACATCTACGACGTAAATGCACCACCCACCTTGAGATATAAGTTCTAAGGTCTCAATAACTATATATATTTGTTACAACGGCTGCCCCACCCTTCAAACCGAAACGCTTCACGGCAGAAATAGGCAGGGTAGTCGTACCTACCCGTGCGGTCTCACAAGAGGTCCTACCACCAGTAAGTAAGTGAATGTGAAAAATAATAATTACAAAATTCTTTTTTTTTTCCGTGACCGTTCCGCTTAGCGTGACTGTAATACTGTTTAAGAAGTCAGATTATTTGCGTTCGTGAAATATTAAAACTATAGGTATTTGTACAACTCGCTTTCTACTATAGTTTTTCTATCTTTTTTTTTTACTTAGGCCTTAGAACTTATATTTCAAGGTGGGTGTCGCATTTAACACCAGGCGAGCTGTAAGCTCGTCCACCCATGTAAGCAATTATGTCAAAAATGTATATAATACCTATATATATATAATTGTTTAAGCTAAATTGTAACTAACATTAAAATCGATTAAAACACTCGAATACAACAAAATATTCACTGCGAAAATTAATTACTCTGTCACCCCAGTCCAGTTCCAATTATGTAAAACAGTGAATCAAAGTTCATTGCGTTCGTTTTGCGTCGTAATTGACGCATTTATTATAACTAACAATGTATTCAGTCGTAAAATTAGATCAATGCACAGCTAGGCCTCATAATATTTGTACACGAAATTTCATTGCATATTCTAAAATTATTCTAAAATATCGGACGGATTCTTCTTCCAATATTGTGTTTAGTTCCAATGAAACTGATTTCGTAGTTTCAGAACAAAAATGCATTATGTTCATAGAACAGACAGACACACAAGACAAATGAAAAACAAAAGCCCATCAATGCAAATCACTGGTGGCAGAGAGTCTTGTGAACCCGCACGGGTAGGTACCACAGCCTGTAGTAATTTCTGCCACGAAGCGGTGCTACATTCCGGTTTGAAAGGTCGGGCAGCCTTTTTACTATAGGACTGGGACTTCGAATTCATGTCTCAAGGTGGCTAGTGGCATTTCTGTTATTAATTTCTACGGGTTCCGGTAACCACTTAACATCAGGTGGGCTTTGAGATCATTCACCTATCCAACGGCCAAAAAAAACTGCCACGAGCCACTGTCTATCTCGAGATAGTCTTAATTGGAATACCTATTCTTGATTGTTTTTCTCAAGTGACTCAAACCTGGTCACATTGTTCACACTAGCCCTAGCAAGAGCAGTGCTTCGCAGAATCTACCACCGGATAGTAAACGCGACCCACTGAGAATATCCGGCGAGAAACTCAGTGTTCTGTGTCTGTGGGTTAAATTACTCGCTGAACTCTTCGTCGCAAGCGACAGGTTCGACAAAAACGGTGACCGGTGCTTGAGGTACCTAAAAGCTCCGTTAGTGAATCGGGAGGATCCGAAACGACCTGTTTAGGGCATTATTCTTTAAGTTAGATTCCTTCGCAGCAGATGTGGTGGACTACTTGTGTCTTCTTCACGTGCAGCCATAAAATTTCTGTAAATTAAATCTATGAATAATTATATAAGATGAGGGTTAAATCTTATTAAAATGATTGATTTTGAGAGACAAATTAAAGTTTCTATTTTGAAGGTGTAAATGTAACTATTAATCTCTCTGCAAGATTTTGATTTTCGTGGTGGCCTGTAAAATCATTTTCGGTGCATATTTAGAACGAAACTTCGGGAGCTTTATGTACGAGGTGACAGTTCAATTATGAACTACAATTTACCGCGCAAAGCCCTGAAACGCAATTGCTTGACAATCTCCTAAATGTAACGAAAATTTAACATAACATTACAATATTATCGAGCTAGAAAACAATATATCTGATTGAAAAGATGAAGATTGAAAGATTAATGCATAATAATGTAGCCTGCCTTCGGTTAAACGAATTTTGAGAAAACTGGAAGCTTATTATTATTTTTTATTGCTTACATTGTTGGACGAGCTCACGGCCCACCTGATGTTAAGTAGTTACCGGAGCCCATAGACATTTATAATGAGAATGCCGCCACCCACCTTGCGATATGAGTTCTAAGGTCTCAGTATAGTTAAAGCGGCTGCTTCACCCTTCAAACCGAAACGCATTACTGGTTCACCGCAGAAATAGGCGGGGTGGTGGTACCTACCCGTGCGGACTCACAAGAGGTCCTACCTACCACCAGTAATTACGCAAATTATAATTTTGCGATTTTTATTTTTATTACACGATGTTATTCCTTCACCGTGAAAGTCAATCGTGAAGATTTCTTAAGTATGTATTTCATTAGAAAAATTGATACCCTTCTGCAGGATTCGAACACCGGTACATCTTATCCTTTAGGCCACGACTGCTTAAATATGTTCAGTTTCATGCAAGCCTTCAGTTGACTTAACTCTACAGTCCGCCCCGCTAACCGAAACCAGATAGACCATTCGCCACCGACTTGCCTGCAGAAATCTAGTAATAAAAATATGCTGACTTTAAATTTACGCAATGAAAGCTCAGTAGGGGCTGATCTACTTTCAAATTAATTATATCTTATATATAAAGTTCTCGTATGAAAATGTTAGTTACCACACTCCTCTGAAACGGTTTGACGGATTTTTATGAAATTTGATATGCATGTTCAGTAGGTTTGAGAATCGGCACTTAGGGGTATTTTTCATACCCCTAAGTGATAAGGGTTGTCCACCCCTAACGTTAATTTTTTTATTTTTTGGACAATTTTTTTTTGGTTTTTATAATGAGGCATTATGTGGTTGAATGATGTTTTATTTTTTTTATATTCTCTCATCGTTCACAGCGCTACATGCCTCTTTCACTCATTCACCACATACTTACACACTTACAATAAGTTAGATTTTTTTTTACCTTAGAAATTCCCTAGAAATCTTATATATGGTAAAACAACGTTTTCCGGGCCAGCTAGTGTGCTACATATTTATATAGAATGTGTTTTTAGATTAAATTATTATTTCACACGAACGTCAACTTCGGTAGTTGAAAAGAATGACTTCTGTTTCACGATATCGATTTAGTGCCGAGTCGGGTTGCTTGGTACCTGCCTATTCAGGGGTTTCCAATTACGTTCTTACCAAGAACTATGATATTTAATATGTTGTAAACAACTTTGGAACTAATTAAATCATTTCACTGTTCGTTTTGATTGACGTTCACAGATGATTTAATGAGAAACATAGAAGATATTTACAAATATTTTAGTTTATTGACTCTCGGTCTAGTTAATGGCTTCGCGTCGCAGGACCCGACTTTCTCGATCTTCCCTGCAGCCCTGGTACATTGAAACAGCGGAGTATTCATTATTAAAAAAAATAACATTTATAATTTCTTCTATTGCTTATATCCCTATGTAGTTTCAGAGTTATATTTCAATGATGCAACGTAATTTGATTAAATATTTTTTGGAGGATATATGGTACACGAATAACATGTTGTCTTTCTTAATTTATTTAGGAAAGAAATTTAATAATATTGTAAGCAGATAAACATACAGTACGATGATAAGTGATCATCGTCGCTCATGGACTTTTAGGATTACCATTTTCACTCCAAAATGAAGTCTGTTTCGCGCATGCTTCGATATTTAGGGGAATTGCTAAAAGGAATTCTTCAAAATTCTCGACCTCCACGCCTTTTCTTTGCGGCCTTTCGTTATCATATGGATAAATAACATAAAGCCTCTTGACGTCACATCACATTCATATGGGCGGAAAATATGAAAACATACCAATATATTTGCAACAATCTAAAGATTTTTGAATTTATACCCCCACTCGTGTGACATTAATAGCCTATTCACAAATGAACGTGTTCATCATTATAGTTTCGTATGACTAACGAGTGGCATCCACATCGGCACCTACATACGTTATTCTTCAAAAAAATAAACAGTATTGATACGTTACACGTGGATCATTAGTGAAAAATGATTTATGTTTTAGATCTAAGGACATGCTTACTCGGAAAAATCGGTTTTCAAGAAATTGTTTTGCAAATAAGCGACACATACGTAAGATTCGACATCTTGGTCGAGTTTCCTCTAAGAGGTTTATTTTTTATATAGAATTACTTCTAAACGATAACCGAACGTCACCAGTTTGGGAGCTTTGGGATCCTGCGTTGAGCTTCATTCGGCTTAGACTTCAAAGATAGATTTTTGTTATTTTCATGGCATCCGTACTTATTAGTAGCCTGTTTTAAATATTCCGTGGGCATTGGACCATTAATGAAATAGTAATTGTGTAAAATATTTTCAAATATGTCATCCGTGTGTAGTGAAACTCGAACTTTTACGTCCGAGCTTGTCGGAATGCTCTCTACAAAAAATGACAAAGCTTAGCTTAGCTCAATCGTTTCAACTTCATTTTCGCAATAGCTCCAACTTTGTCACATCGAATAATACCCAGCACATTCCGAACGTAGAAGCTTTTCGCTAGCTTTTGAATGCTTCGTAATTATTGTTCGTGAAACGCTATTCATAAAGAGCTTAACCTTTTTTTTTAAATTTTTTTGAAGCTACAACCTGACGTTAGCACGAATTCCGTTCTATTCAAGTTGAAGTAATTTGTGAACAGAAGTTACACACGTTACACATTACATTTAAAAAAATGCATATTTTTACGGAATTTGATCATAGGTATAGCCGCATCGCACGATAGGGATGCACCGGAAATCTTCGTATTCCTCTCACTTCACTTCACACGACGGCGTTCAAACCAAGAAATTTTCGATTCTGATTTGAATTTGAAAATTAGTAGACAGAATTTTTTTTAGTTCTGTGACTCCAATAATTAAATAAAAATGTACATAGTGTGCTTGATTCAACTGATACGACCATCTGCGAATAGCTCATCATTTAGGCAGCATTTTGGTTGTGCCTCTGGCTTTTCTGATGACCATGGCGACGGTAGCTTACCATCAAAGAAGCCGTACACTCGTCGACTTACAATGACAATTAAAAAAACGTGTGGAACTCGGGAACTGCCGCGGTAAAGCTATTGCATAGCATCAACTTATGCAATTATAATTAGACAATGATAATTTAATATTAAAACAATAATAAAACAAGACCACGCTATATTTATAAACATTAACTAAAGCAAAAAATTAACTGTCCCTTTCACACTAATAAGCTAGACCGCGCGAGAGAGAGATGGGCAGATTTTCATGATGCGCATGCAGTGTGACGTCACGCCACACGCTTATTCACAAACACTACACAAGCGCAACGTGTGAATGTGTTGAACGGGAGCTACATGGTAGGCGGAGTGAGGGGTGTAAGGTTTTTTTAGTTACGGAATTTCTTGATTCGGTCGCCGCGCTCAAGGCCCGCGATAAAAGCTATGCAATAGCTTAAAAACTTTCCTGACTGTTTCTAACGATTTGGCTCGGACAGAAAGCTTTGCTTAAGGTGTTTTACCTAATTGAAAAATCGTTCTGACGCGTCAGGAGTTAAAATGGATAACTATACTTCACTGAGTCGACATAAAATTGCGTGCTAGACTTTTCTAGCGGCTCTCAAACGCCGTGTCGTGATAAATCGATGTGTCGCAAACTTCTGTCAAGTGTGTCGCGTGATCTAGATATCTATGTTTGTTTAAGGTGACCCGGGGTATTATGTCTCTGGCGTTATTATACAATTGTTTACTAGATGTTAACTGCATTGTTGTACGTTTAATAGATAAATAATGTATATTTAAAAAATGTAACTAAGCCTAACTTCAAGTAGACTATAATTTTTTATCATGTAAGTATGTAAAGTTGTCGCGTGTTTGTAATGAGTATATTATTACGTCACTGAGTAAAAAAGGCTGAGAGCCGCTGGTTAAGTCTTTATTGAGAAAAAAAGGATAACTTCATTGTATGATTTCATATGATATTCATAGCTCGTATAGCACTTTACAATCTGAGCAAACGACGAAACTCAGGAAAAAACTTAACACTAAAGAAAATGGATTACAATTTAGGATCATCGAAAGCTCTAGATTAGCTAAAACACGCGAGGAAAAGTTCAACGCGCGTCTCAAGCGTTTAATCTAATCTAATACACTATTCTTTAATGTAATATACGAAAAAAATTATCATATAAAAGATAAAGTTATTTAAAAAACTCTAAAACAAAATTAAGAATAAAAGTTTTCGTAGTTAACTGAATATACATATATGGTTTTCCAATAGCGATGCTCAAACTTTGAGAGCTCATAGCGGCCATTTTGGTAATGCGATAGCTGTCAAATTTGACATGTACACGTATTTAGTCGTGACATATCACCGTAGGATGCTACACGCTTGTCCGGCGGTGTCATCGGCCCTTATTTCTTCGGAAGAGCGAAGGAGCCGCGCTCACTGTCAACTGCGACCGATATCGGACGATGATAATAAGCTTTTTGTGGTCTAGGATAGATGATATGGATGTGATTCCAACAGGATGGCGCCATTTGCCATACAGAACGGGAAACATTAAATTTACTGAATGATAAATTCGAAGGCTTCGTCATCTAGCGTGGTGGCGACATCAACTGGCCACCGAGATCGTCTGACTTAACACCGCTCGACTATTTTCTGTGGGGCTACGTGAAATCTCTAGACTATACAGACAAACCACAGTCTATTGCCGCCCTGAAGGCCAACATAACTCGCGCTCTTCGCGTCAAATTGATCCCCAGTTATGCGAAGATGTCATACAACATTGGTCTAGGATACACCATCTACAACGGACCCGCGGCGCCTACTTGGCTGAAATTATATTCCATATACAATGTCATCGAATAGTCTTTAAAATAAAATAAAAACGTGGCAATATCACTTGAACAATCTTTTTTTATTTTATATTTAAGTTCGAACGCTCTTAATGAAAATCCCTATATAAAAGACTATTAGGTATAAACTATTAGGTGTTGACACTTCGTACCTAAGGTGGAATCGTATCTAAGGTGGCCTGAGAATCTATCATCGTATTGGCCAAGATCTGTGCACGGAAATGTTAAGGAGAAGTGGCTAATTGAGTATATTTGACACTAGCTATGTGAATAAACCAGGGCGTTAGGTTGTACAGGAGAAAACAGAACAGGGAATCGGTAGCCATATCAGCTCAGCTTCGAATTCCGACACTTAGCAATACTCCCCAAGACCCGAGCACGTATTTTGCAAATGCACGAGCTTCACCACATGGTGTCGGACTCTTCGACGTATGAGAGTCGCAAGAGCCGAATCAACGAGCCAGTCGTCTAACTAACTAACTAACCAGGTCATTGTGCACCCTTATGGGGCACGGAACTGGACTTGGGGCGAACGCCTGCCCGGGCATGAACTCAATGCCCCTCGAGGTGGGATTTTCAGCAGGGTGGGCTTGAATGGGCGGAGGGTAGTCACATCGACATTACATATACATAATATAAGGGTTGATTCATGTTTGGTGATGTTCGGCGGCAGCCACCTTCTGGTGTCGTGCTGTCGTCTGTTTTTATGGGCTCTGGAAACCATTTAACACCATGTGGGCCGTAAGCTCGTCTTCCCTCCTAAGCAATAAAAAAAAGCTGTCAATTCATTCGGTGACTAATCGAATGACAGCCACCCATAGAGCACCAGTGCTCTATATTACGTCAGAGTTAATTTAAGTCACTCTAAGCAAATGACAATAATTTAATAGACGCGCCGTTAAATATAAAAAAAAATGTATGATATTTCGAAACTCACGTAAAAAAGTTTTAAGTCGTGGTCTGTTTGTTTTGATGTCCACAGCTTCACGGTCTACATTTTAACACAATATAAATGCAAAACTAATTTTTAAGGTAATTACTATTTTTTAGTTTGCCTAAAGCATCTGCGATATTAGGAATTTCGATCGGCCATTAACTTGTACCGGCGTAGCTCAAAAAAACTGTACAATAGGGTCCACGTGGTCCCATATAGACCTGAACTAAAAAAAGAGATCTAGAAATTTAGATTCCGGTTTCCCTCCCCACAAAGGAAGAGGCAGTCAAAGCTGATCTAGTTAGCACTTAATCCGTAACGGTTACAATCGGACTCAGTTCAACCACTATCCCGAACTATGATTAGGGAATAACAAAAATTATCGTATTCTCTTCGTATTTCTCGAACAGTGGACATAATTTAATCATTTCCATTATATTACTTCCACCGCTTCGAATAATTCACAATTTTAGTTAGAATATTTCTGAAATAATAAATCTGATGACCATAAAAAACTCGAAACCTAATCGAAATTTAAATAAATTATTAACAGCATGGAAATGATTATCATGACTTACTAATTAATATCACAAATATGAATATTTGTTTGTTTGTCCTACTTCAGATCGAAGTGAAGCAACATAATTGAAAAAAAATATATATTATGTTATATGTATATATATATAAATTCGCTCAATTACGTATAGATATCCTCTTTATTTGCGCGGTTCAGAATTCACGCGGATATCCAGTGGATAATATAATTGAAACCTTAACCTATATTTCAAGGTGATAGTGTCCATAATTATTATATAATTATTTTTTCCTACCTAAGTTGAGCTTCCTAGCCTTGAGAGGCTATGTCAGTGTAACCCGGCGAGTAGGTGAGCTCATGGGGCTCAAGTCGGGAGTGTTGCTAACACTGGCCCTAGCAAGAGCAGTGCTTTGCAGAATCTATCACCGGATCGGAAACAGAAACTCAGTAGGCTGTGTCTATGGATTAGATCGTTCATAATTGATGTTAATGTTAATAAATGGTAACCACTTAATACGCAGTACGCTACATCCCCTTACCTGGATAATTGCTGGGTAGAAAACAAAGCATTAAAAAAAAACATTTCTTTATTAAATTTGGATGAGTAAACTGATTGGGTGGTGCAGTATTTAGCGTCCCTAATTGTTGCGTCGAGGGTCGTGAGTCATGGTGATGTGGAATTATTTATTAAAGCCTTCGCAGCTGTTCTCCATAGTTCACGAATTTAGGCTTGGCGCATGCACTCGTTACGTGGGGGGGCGGAGGTGTTAAGGGTGGTAAGAATTTTCACTTGATCAATCCAGTGCATGAAGCTTCGTCCACGAGATCTTTTACCATTGACCCTACCCTACAAAAAGTTTCTCGATAGACTCTGCTGGCCGTCGCGATACGTGTCCAAAAAAAAATCAGGGAATCCTGAATTGCACTGTCGACCACAGCCTTTGAGATATATTAAGTCCTTTAGGATCGAGGCGTTGATACAATATAATAATATAATAACTGGAAACAAATCACGCACGGATATCTGGCCCCAATTTAGGATTCCCTGTGCTATGGGTATCAGCCTGACATATACACTTATCTACGTTTAAATATATACAAATATAGATAATATACACCCAGATAAAGAGCAAACAAATCTGTTCATGACACAATGTTTGACCGATGCGGGAATCGAAGATACGACCTCCGGCGCAACAGTCAGAGGCGCTAACCACTGCATCACCGAGTCAGTTAAAATTTAACTTTTGTCTATACTAATATTATAAAGAGGAAAGATTTGTTTGTTTGTTTGTATTGAATAGGCTCCGAAACTACTGAAGCTATTTGAAAAATTATTTCACTGTTTGGAAGCTACACTATTCCCGAGTGACATAGGCAATAATCTTTTTTGAAAAAAATTAGGGATCATTACTAAAACTCCAATAATGTAACCCAAGGTGTAAAAAAATACCTAAAATATTCTTTACATCGCGTGCCCTACGAAAACTATTGATGATAGAATAAAATAATGTACTAAGACTTTGTAGAACACATTATTATTTACAAAAAGTGTCGCAACATCATAATTATGTCTAACTATTATAGTTATGCCGCAATAAGTGTTATTTTATTAAAAAAAAATAAAACAACGTCAAATATCGTTGTAGTTTTTGTTAAAGACCCGAGCGGAGCCGGAGCGGGCCGCTTGTATTGTAGAAACTGAAAATCACATTTTATTTTACATTAAGTCAGACAGCGGATCCGATATGAAATCGTAAACTATTGTTATACCAGAAATATCATACACGAAATGTTCACTCCAAAATCGCATGTTACAGTTTGGGTAATTAATTGGATTTCGGAGCATTTCTCTACGAATTATTAACTTTAGTCGCTGCGTATTAAGTTTCAAGTTTGCTTGGGGTTTTCTCGTGTGTATCCTGAATTTCGTCTCAATGCCACTTGCATCCGGCCGTTTTTGACGTTAAAATTTCAATTTATTCGCAAGTCCATGTGCAGGTTTCTTACTACGAGTGTACATTCACATCTTGTTTTAGTTGTGTTTACGCATTGAATGTGTTAGGTACTACAATAGACAAAAAAAACTTACAAACACTACCTACGTTCGGAATATATACATATATTGTTTTGAATTTATTCTAATAGAAAATGCATTAGGCAAACCAAAAACTCAAAGTGTACAATAAGCGTTTAATTGATATTACTAAACATTAAAAGCCAATCGGCGGCCGTCATTATTTTTTGGATTGTGCAGCTGACGGCCCACCTGTTGATAGGTTTACCCAGCACGACGTAAATAATTGATCTGAAGACACATAATGGTAGTCCGCATATTTTTATTTAACGAATGCCCTACACTTTAAACCAGAAAATCCGTTAATTAATTAGGCTATAAAGGCAGAGTTGTGATATTGGCCAGCGTGAAGAAAGTATTATGTTTTTTTTGCCTACCTATTTGTCAATAGCCTCCAGGGACTATTTTGGTTTCACCGTGACAGGTGAGGGAGCTCTCGGGGCTAAGCCTGAAAGAGTTAGTTAGTATCTGCCCTTTTTTTAACGCTGGAGAATCTGTTTACGGATATCCGGTCAAGGGAGGGTAAAAGACCGAGTTATGTCGAGCTCCGGTGCCTCCAGTGAAAAAGAGGGAGAAACGGAAGACAGAGGCCCTCCTCTTCTTCCAATTTCTCCTAAGAGACTACGCCTTAAGCCGTGTGGCGTGAGCCACGAAATACCTGCCCCGGCAAACCTAATACCGACTAAGCTCCATCGAGCTCCACTACTCTGACTCGACAAAATCTATGTTACCGCATAGTGCGCGCCGAAAAACTGCCTTTGCCGATATCCTTCTTGATCATAGAACGGGATTTCATCCCCGGAAAGACACAGTGGGCGGCGCACAGGAGTTACCTTGTCCCGACTCACTACCGGACCGACAGCCGAGCACCGCATGCCCCCGCCCCCGATATCCTACGCGAGCTGAACGGGGTCTTCGCGGCTGAGCTGCCCAGCCCGCTTTCTTTGCTGAGGAGCCGAAGAAGGCCCACTTCCTTTTACGCTCCTCAGTCTCAAGGAGTCTCTCGCGAAGGCCTCCCACGAAATCTGGTCCTGTACAATGTGGAGGACGACAGCCCACCAGGAGAGGTCCCGCCCCAGCACCGCGATAACGTCTCGCCGCGGGTGCTACCAACGCGGGCACGCTTCCAGCGCGAGCTGAGCGTCATCGTCCGGGTACCCGCCCTGGTGGCAACCCGGATGTGGCTCTCTCCCCCAGACCTTCCACAGGTACCTCCCGATGCGCCCATGCCCAAGAGGATCTGCGTGAGGCGGAAGGAGAACATGCTGTGTTGCCGATTTGACCATGCCCCAGCATGGGCACCAGGACTTCGAGGTTGCGTCGGTGGGTAGGGGATGTTCGGCCAAGCTCCTCTAATCTGCACAAGCAAGATCAGTGTTTCGCTGACTCTACCACCGGATTGGAATCGCGAAATCTAGTGGATTGTATCTATGAGTACAAAATAGAAAAAAACGCAAGTCACCAATGAAACAAAAAAAAAGTTCAAATTGCCTTCAGAATCACAATTTTGTTTATTAGATAGTCCCTTTAAATTCTTATTACTTCTCCGTAGATATAATATGTAGTTTTACTACCAATAATAATAGGAAATAAATTCAGGGTTTTTATATCGTAACTCGCTTCGTAAGCTTACTAAATTTAACTATTACTAAGGCTTACTGGTGAAGCATAAAACATAATCGGTAAATAACACAATTGATTCAAATTCATTCAAAAGAAGTGTAACCAATCCAGTAAGCCTGTCTATGCATAATATTCTGACGCACCATATTTTTAGCGACAATACAACAAAAATATCAAAAAGGAAATTAATGCATTTTGAAGGTATGAGTTTTAAAATATTAATTTAATAAAAATTACTTCGAGTATATAACATGTACATACATTAGTAATTTTGTCCCGTGGTGAAGTGGTACTTGTGACGAAACTAAGAAATCGATAATGCAGAGATTGAGCCTGTAGATAGCCTACATAACGAAGGAGTCAGGGACCATCTTCTGTTATGTGGCTACAAACTTTAGTTGTAAGGTTGATGTGACAATCATACGAAAGTAACTTATCGACCGTCGCCGGACGGACCTACGAGAATGACATAGAGAATGCTTCGTCAAGCGCATTACTGTTTGTAAGCAAATTATCCGGATCTGAATGCAAATTACATCATACGGATAAGCATAGAATCTGCACGTTCGAATCAATGCTAATACATTTGTTTCGGTATTCAGATCTATACCACACATCTTGAATTCAGATTATTGTACATTCACATTCTGGATATCTGAAGAGTCCCTCCTATTAACCGCATTGATTTAAAATAAAATAAAAGTATGCTTTATAGCCGTGAGTGGTTACTATTCCTTATGAACATGAGCGATCCCAGGGCCAGTACTGTCTTCAAGCCTCGTTTGGAGAAAGACATGTTATAGCGTCCAGGACACAGTAGAGTGCAGTTCATTCAAAAGCTTTCTAATTCAATGTCTTCAACATCAGCCTATGATTTTGTCATTACGCTGTTGCCTTGCACTAATAACCACCTTGAGCGCTTTGCCTGTCTATCCAAAGACATTTAAAATCCATGAGAATAGAAAAATTCCAATACACACAGAACTAGTTTAAGTCGCTTAATAAAGTTGCATTTTAAAATTGTATACTGAAATAGCTTTGGATTTAAGTGACAATGTTTCCGCATATCTAATATTGCCTCAGTTAAGACGCTTTAAAAGCTAACAGAATAAAAAGGCACTCTTTTGAAAATTTAAAATCGGTTTCAATACCACTGGGCGCTAAACAAAGAGAAATACACAGCTAAAGTATTGTAGTGAATCAAAGGATTCTGAATTTCCAATAAAAACGCATCCATATTTTGGGACACTATAAACAAAACAGTTTTGAATGCTGTGACAGTATCATATTGTATATAGTGATAACCGATCTGAATCAATCGTTCAGAAGATTAATTTAAAACTATATTTCTTCGTTATTTTAAATCGATTTCCATCAATACGAACTCAATCTAGATCGTATTTCGTCAGATTGGATGAAAATGATTTTAATAGTTATTTCGTGGTTAGCGAAGCTTATAGGTATCACGGCGTGTATGCTGTCTGTCTGTACGAAGCATGAGCTCCAGGGTGGCTGGCATTACACAATGCAATGTTCTATCCCTCGATCCGAAATACATGACAGATCCGCAGTAGAAACAGGCAAGATGTCGTTAATTATCTGCGCGGTATTATAACGCAAGATGTCGTTAATGTTAAATTATCTGCGCGTGATTATAACGCAAGATGTCGTTAATATTAAATTATCTGCGCGGGATTATAATACGTCCTACCACCACTATATGCTGGTTGGTGATCGTAGTATACTACTACAGTATCTATATAATTAATACGTGAAGCAAAAACTTTGTATCCCTTTTTACGAAAATTGCGCGGACGGAGGAGTATGAAATTTTCCACACTTATAGAGAATATAGAGAAGAAGTGCACAATGCTAATATTTTTTTTAAATAATGCATAAAAGATACATTAAATCAATAAAGAAAACATTACACACACTACATACTATGTATTTGACGCACACACGCATGCATACTATTAATTGTCAAACTTTTGTTCTTGACGTCTGTGGTCCAATTGAGAATACTTCAATATTGTTTGTTTTATTAATATTTTTTATAGAGTAGCCTTGACGAAATTTGTGATTATAGAAGTATAAAATACAATCATAATAGATTATAGAAGTATAAAATACAAACTTACAATTGCAATTATAGTCGAATTTCGACTACTGCGGGACCTCTAGTCCAAGGAAAGGTGCTGCCCATTTTCCGATTAATCTCTTAATTGTCTTGTACAGTAATCGAAAGAGAAAAGTTAGTGGTATTTTACTAACCTCACAGCCTATAATGCAGAAGCAATCAAAACAGTACGACTAATTTTAGAACTTGCCTTCTAACAAAACTATTTCTGTTATATATTTGGCGAAACTAAAATACATTTTGTTAGTTAAAACAAAGTATAAAACATTAAGATAACTTAATCATTCATAGTTCAGACGTAGGCCAATTTAGGTATAGTTGAATTTCACGAATTTCACAGAATCAACAGTTTTCTTTACAACTACAACAACTACAAACGAAACAGATCCCAGAAAGAAAAATATGATTATTGATACATAAAGATCAATAAAAAAAAAACAGAAATACATTTTATTTTTTATCAAGAACTATCCAATTACGTTATCACTAAATGACCGTTGTGGTTTCTTAGAAATAAAATTATTGTTTTATACACACGTAAACAAGTGTATTATGTTTCAATACGTATTTTACCACGATCAATTATCTAATTTCACTTTATCTTATATTTTTGCTAGAATGACGGAAAGGCAGGGTTCACGCGGATTTTTTAATGTTGCAACGCTTTTTTTCTTATACGTATTTTTTTCACTTTAAAGCATATAACGAAAGGAAAATGTTTAATATCTTCGAGAAACCATTTCTTTCTTAATAATAGTAATTTTGAATTAACCAATTGACGGAGAAACCATTTTGTGACGTCACATTTAATTAAGCACACTACTACTATTTAGTCGGTATTAAAAAGTGTATACACCAGAACGTGGCATTATATAAATGAATAAATTGTATTATTTAGTGAAACGCACATTGTAACTTGAAATTAATAATCTGAAAAGATTTCAGAGAGCAGCTGGCTATGACTATTGTAATAAGCACAGCTCACTGAGTTTCTCGTCGGATCTTCTCAGTGGGTTCCGATTCTGATCCAGTGGTAAAGTCAACGAAGCACTGCGCTTGCTAGAGCTAGTGCTTGCAAGTTCGACAAAGTGAGCCTTGTGAGCTCTCGCTTACACGTTACATTACCATCGAGGTTACTATAATAGGTAAAAAAAACGTGTGGCACTCTGGAACCGCCGCGGTAAAGCGGCATAGCATTTTTTATCAACTTATGCAATTATAATTAGACAATGATAATTTAATATTAAAACAATAATAAAACAAGACCATGCTATATTAAACATTAATAAAAGCAAAACCATAACTGTCCCCTTCTCACACATAAGCTAGACCGCGCGAGAGAGAGATGGGCAGACTTTTCTTGATGCGCATGCAGTGTGACGTCACGTCACGCGCTTATTCACAAACACTACACAAGCGCAACGTGTAAATGTGTTGAACGCGAGCTACATGGTAGGCGGAGTGTGGGGTGTAAGGTTTTTTTCGTTACGGAATTTCATGTTTCGGTCGCCGCGCTCAAGGCCCGCGATAAAAGCTATGCAATAGCTTAAAAATATATTGCAATCAATCAAAATCATCGGTTACCGAGTGCCCACTCGAGACGAGAAGTCGATTGCGAAATCAGCAAGCTACTTTGCATATCACAATAATGATAACGATCCGATACTAACTGAGGCTCATATACAACATAGCGTGATCTTCTCTTGACATGACGTCATCATCTCAGTTGTATTAAAACCAACGGTAATCATAACTGTGCATTATTACTCCGTGGTAGAAATAGACCGTTCAGGCGGCTTTATAATACTTTTACTATCTCATGAACTAGTAGCAAATGATGCTTATTTCTGAAGTAAGGACTTAAGTAAAAATTGTATTAGTGGTAACTCGTCGAAAGTCAAATTACTTGACGTAGTCAACGTGAGCGCCGCTTATTTGCAGATCGTCACATTTTATTATCGGAAGTCGGTAAATAGTTCCAAGTAATCATATTTTACTATAAGCGTGTCTCGAGTTACCGATGCTTTCCCATAGATGCGCTTTTGTTGCAGATTTTATAAAAACATGTTTTTTGTATCGTGGAATATTATTACGCTACTTTGTGATAAGCAAAACGTGTGAATTGTGGTTGTTGCTACGTTAAGATCTATTAACGATGTACTGAGATTAAACACTACACGAGGGTACTTATTTTAAATAATTAAATTCGAATAATGCAGTTAAAGCTATTTTAATATTTCGATTTACGAATTTCGGTTTTAAATTTAAAAGAGATACATGTATATAATTTGAAATGATCACCGTCATTCATAATGAAATGTTACACGCTTATTTGTATTCAAAGGATTGATAAATATTAATCACATGTTACTGATTGCAGAGCGTATTTTGAGCCGTCGAGGCTATACATAATGTCCTCCCTATTGCTGCAGTTTTGCATTCTGGTTACAAAATCTTAGGGTTTTTGGCGCAATTTTAATTTTATTGTGTTTATAACCTCCGGCTTGGTAACAAGCCTTAGGTGGTCCTAAGAGACCTGGATGCTTGTCTATTTGTCGAGGATGTTAATAATTAGAACACGTCATTTCAGATACTCCCGATCCACTAATGGTGCTTTTAGGTACCACAAGCACCGGTCATCGTTCCCGTCGCTCGGCGAGTAAATTAACCCACAGATACAGCCCACTGAGTTCCTCGCCGGATCTTCTCAGTGGGTCGCGTTTCCGATCCGGTGGTAGATTATGCGAAGCACCGCTCTCGCTAGGGTTCGTGTTAGCAACATTGTCAGGTTTGAGCCCCGTGGGCTCATCTATTAGTTAAGGTTACGCTGATATGGTCTCTCTAGACAATCAGATAAGGTAGGAAAAATATAAAAATATGCAGCATAAGATGATGTGATCCTTCGAATACTTATTTGCACCCCTGTTTGTTCACTTCTTCGTATACCATATGTATAAGCGTTATTTGTGAGATCGAGTTGAAAGTTCGGTATTATTGTCACTACAGTGAAGGCTTTTGGTATTTTATGATCTATATGATACATTATACAGCAGTTGATCCTTTCATTTAATATATGTACTGTAAAATATTAAATGTAAAATGTAATTGACTGTATGTTTTAACAGTAGGCAGCAGCTTGGCTCTGCCTCTGAAGCCATTGCTGAAATCCATGGGCGACGGTAACCACTCTCGATCAGGTAGGCCGTATGCTCGTTCGTCTGCCTACAAGGGCAATAAATAAATAAAAATGTATGTTTTTGGCGGAAAATAGTATGAAGATCAGTGCTCAGATCAGTGGCTTGGAACTAAATTATGAATGCTATTGGAATAGACTTATTTATTCGAACAAAAACGAAACTATAAGCGTTTGAAAATTTCTATTAGAAAACACTGCTTCAAAGTATCCTGCATTGTCGCCTAACAAAATTATGAAATTATTTCGAAACTTCCACAGGCTTTTCGTGAAACAGGTAGCTAAAATTCATTATATGTTTTTATGAATAAATGAAATTTAAATGTATACTACACACAAAATTGAGAACACGGAATTATAGTGACTAGTTAATAATCGCGACAACGAATTCCATTTAATTTTTAAATATAATATTAATGCTTATTAATACGCTTTTATTAGCTTCAGACGTATGTATGTTTGTAACGGAATCTTTGAACATGATTTTGATCCCTTTCAAAACGTCGGGTTAACTCGAAATTTGTAAGACTTATTAAGGACCGATGACATAAGTAAATAAAAATAAATAAAAAATAAAACATGAATTTTTTTTAATTCAACTAAAAAATCCTAATTAATAGTTTAAAAAAACTATCAAAATACGCTTTTATAGAAAATCCAACAAAAAAATAGAAAATGAATTTTAATATATTTGAATTAAAAATAGTGTAAGAAAAAATGATTTTATTGAAAAAAAAGAGTGTGGTGTTTTTCAGGATATTATGAAAATAACCACTTCGGGCCACATGTGGGTATTTATCTGTGCGGGCTTATAATACGCCCTACGAACTAAAAAATACTGCTATAGTATATATAGAACGCTGCAGTTCACTTTTCAAAGAACTCATAAGTCGCCCAAAAGCAGCCAAAGGACCACTATAGGCCATATAGCTACAATTTCTTATGAGCGCCAAATAAAAATAAATAATAGTTTAAAAAAACTAACAAAAGACGCTTTTATAGAAAATCCAACAAAAAAATAGAAAATGAATTTTAATATATTTGAATTAAAAATAGCGTAAGAAAAAATGATTTTATTGAAAAAAAAGAGTGGGGTGTTTTTCAGGATATTATGAAAATAACCCTTCTACTCATATCTGTTCATAAAATATTTATCACTACTGATACCATGCACCCCACGCTTTACAATAAAATATTTTTTTCTTACATTATTTTTAAATCAAATTTATTAAAATTTATTTTCTATTTTAGTTGGATTTTCTATAAAAGCGTCTTTTGTTAGTTTTTTTAAACTATTATTTATTTTTATTTGGCGCTCATAAGAAATTGTAGCTATATGGCCTATAGTGGTCCTTTGGCTGCTTTTGGGCGACTTATGAGTTCTTTGAAAAGTGAACTGCAGCGTTCTATATACCAGTATTTTCTAGTTCGTAGGACGTATTATAAGCCCGCACAGATAAATACCCACATGTGGCCCGAAGTGGTCATGCTAACTGGTTTTAAGGGTGAGACGGTCCTTAGTGAATATATTTGAGACTTTAATCTTATGTTACAGCTTCTCGATGGATATAGACTTCGGAAGTCATTTAAAATCAGGAATACTAGGGACTCGTTCACTCGACTCTAAGATTTTTTTAGTACAGTATAAGCTCCTTATTTGCTCTTCCATAACCCGCGCTTTCACTATTTGCGGCCTAAAAAAATACGCCCTAATTCTTGTATTCGCGACTAAAGATTTCTTTATTCGCGGATCTAATCGGTAAATCGGTATACATACGTGAGTATTCAACCGAATATTCTTTGTAAGCGCGCTTTTTCATATTTACCGTTTCTATATTCGCGGCATATTCACGGAACGTATACCCCGCGAATAAGGAGCTTTTATTGTATACAAATAAATATTATTGCTTCATTCATTCATCATCATCGTTCATCCTCAATTTTTTAACACTTTCTTATTTACTAGCGGCCCACTCAGGCTCCGCTCGGGTCTTTAACAAAAATTTCAACAATATTTCACGTGGTTTTATTTTTTAAAATAAAAGAACACTTATTATGGCATAACTATAATAGTCAGATATATGTTGTCGCGACATTTGTTGTAAATAATAATGTATTCTATAAAGTCGTAGTACATTATTTTATTCTATCATCGATAGTTTTCGCAGCGCACGCGCTGTAAACAATATTTTAGGTAATTTTTTTACGCCCTGGGTTACATTATTGGAGTTTTAGTAACGATCCCTAATCTTTTTCAAAAAATATTTTTAGCCTATGTCACTCGGGAATAGTGTAGCTTCCCAACAGTGAAAGAATTTTTCAAATCGGTTCAGTAGTTTCAGAGCCTATTCAAACAGACAAACAAATCTTTCCTCTTTATAATATTAGTATAGATTGCTTAGATAGGTGGACGGACAGATCACGATCCAACATCAAACTCATAAATATTAACAACATTAATATCGCCACTAACCTTGAGACATGATTTTTAAGTTTCCGTTTTACAGTACAACAGTTGGCCCACCCTTCAAACCGAAACGCATTATTGCTTCACTTGCACATAGGTAGGGTCGTGGTACCAGCCCGTGCGGGCTCACTTACCACGGCTTCTTAATGAAGTATTTCCGTAAAATAGTCATCATCATCATCATCATCATCATCTCAGCCTGTCCACTGTTCAGTGCAGAACATAGGCTTCTCCATGTGATCTCCAGTAAAATAGTAAAACTATAAATAAATAAAAGATCTCGATAAGAGTTCCTTGAGAAATCAAACTGAAATCTCAAATGAGTTAAAAAAATACTTTTAATATAATATGGAACCGGGCGTCTCTAATTTATTCGAAATTTTCAAGCAAACTACTAGGTACCCTGAACAAAAAAACTGTTATTTGTTTCGGACTTAATATGATATTTTAGACTATAGAAACGTACACTCAGTTACCAATTAAATTAGAATCTACGAAATGGAAGTTTATTATGTCGATATTTGTTGAGCTTAGTAAAAAACATTTCATCATTGCCAGACGAATTCATCAACAATTGAAATCATGCCCATTCTGATTTTACTATTTACTAGATGATGATTTTTTTTTTTTGATAACGCCATCTTTTCGTGTCTTTAAAGCGGTTAGTTGTCCTCAATTAAGAAAAATAGTATTATTATTCGCCAATAGATGTCAGGAAGAGTTGATTATTGAAAACACGAATAAAACAACATTTTCTGAAAATAAATCGTAGCTAGATCGATTTATCGCCCCCGAAATCCTCTGTATACAAAATTTTATGAAAATCGTTGGAGCCGTTTCCGAGATTCAGATTATATACATATATATATTAATATACAAGAATTGCTCGTTTAAAGGTATAAGATATGTCATTTTACACATTACATGTTTAGTACACATAAAACTTTGTCCGCCGCAAATTTTCACCGTAACTGCAAACTTGTTGGCTGCAGTCGAATTAAAAATACAATACATAATATACATATACAATAATATAAGAGCTTTCATGCAACCAGCCAAAGTTAGTACAATGCTTGGCGGCACAAGTACTCTTAGAAATGCAGCCAGTTGTCGATTTCCATTTGAGCTTATTTGTAGGAATTTCCATTAGATTCTGCGGTGTTGTACCGGAAACTGCCGACTGCCTGAAGAAACATCGTCATCTTCTGTGAAAATTTCTGAACCAGAATGTTTCATGAATTGTTATTCAAATTTAGTTTTTAGATTTCATTAGGATTCGTTGGAATTTAAAAAAAAAAAACAAAATTAAAATTCTTGAGGTGTTACTTTAGTATTAAGTATCATCAAAATCATCATAACATTCCGTGTTGTTCAATTTTATTTTGTGATTTGTTGTGACCACGTAGTGATTTGATTATTTTAAAGTATTCGTATGAGATGAATTCAAATCGCGACTGATTTAAACAAACAAAAAAAATGTAAGTAAAGTTTATATGATAATGAGCACGTTCAGTTTTTCCTGTACTATTTGCGCCAGCCCCATCTATTCTTGACTGCGTGGATGGCATTGAAAAGAGGCTCCAGGGAGTTCGATTTCATGAACAACTATACTGTAACTGTAACTATACTGAGACCTTAGAACTTATATCTCAAGGTGGGTGGCGCATTTACGTTATAGATGTCTATGGGCTCCAGTAACCACTTAACATCAGGTGGCAAGCAATCAAATATATAATAAAATAAAAACATCGTAGTTTCGATTCGATTTATTTAAAAATATTTTCTTGTTTTTTTTTTATTGCTTAGATGTGTGGACGAGCTCACAGCCCACCTGGTGTTAAGTGGTTACTGGAGCCCATAGACATCTACAACGTAAATGCACCACATACCTTGAGATATAAGTTCTAAGGTCTCAGTATAGTCACAGCGGCTGCCCCACCCTTCAAACCGAAACGCATTACTGCTTCACGGCAGAAATAGGCGGGGCGGTGGTACCTACCCGTGCGGACTCACAAGAGGTCCTACCACCAGTAAGAAGAAGAAGAAGTTCTTACAGTACAACGGCTACCCCACCCTTCAAGCCGAAACGCATTACGGCTTAACGGCAGAAAATGGCAGGGCGGAGGTACCTACCCGTGCGGTCTTACAACATGCTTATCCTTATCCACGACAACTTCAATGTAGATGTAGACTAAAGCCGTTAAATTTCGTCAAACATATAATATTTGAAATAGCTTCATGTTTTATACATGACTGGCCAATTTTTAAATCAAACAAATCATCTGTGTGACAAATGATGTGAAAATTTAAATCCGATAATAGTAAATAAATTACGTGAATGAAGACGATACATTAAGTTAAGGTAATTATGAAGCGAACCATTTCTTAATCAACTAGTAGGTAAAAGTGTTAATTTTCCTAACAGTGCAGGCAGCATTACTGAGTTCTTTGGAGGCGCTCGGGTAGCTGTTAGCAAATCCCACCCCTCCTGGCTGAGCCTTTGCTCGCCCACCTATCCTGGTGAAACTGGAAAGGCCTCCGGGCCACCAGTAATACTTCAATCATAAAAAAAAAAAAACTGAGTTCTTATAAACTAACTTATAAATATGCGAACTTACGTTCCACACATCTTAATTTCTCTAATTAAATTTAATTTGAATAAAACTTTCGGTGCGACGTTCTCAAAAATTGATATTTGTATGTTATTAACAAGAACTATCTGAGGAAGTCAACGGAAGAAAATACATTACATTACAAACAGTAAGAAGACTCAACGACACGTAAAATAAGGTAAGTATGAGATTTCTTTCTATTAATAATGCTCGGTACAAATAAAAAAAAATAGACTCATCGATGACAGAATGCATTTAATTTCCAGTATCTTGTTATTTTTCAAATAAATAATAGTGTTAATTGAGAAAAAACTAATAAAAAAAAAACAAAAAAAAACCTAAATGTCTAAATAAGTAACCAAATTTTTCCACTGCGAGGTGTGTAATCTTAATACTAGTAAAACTATATGACATTCGAAATTAATTAAATTATCATTAAAAAAATTTGTCGGGTAAAAGTACCAGGAATCATTTAAATTCTTGATTCTATATTTTTACATTAACGACATGCGGTAACTAATCCAGAATTATTTTATTAGTATTTGCAACTGATACGAGTTAGTTGTTCTCTTGCCCTCAAAGAAATATCGTACGGTAAAAAAGTTTTAACATTATTAAATTAAATCTATATATTAATACGTGAAGCAAAAACTTTGTACCCCTTTTTACGAAAATTACGCGGACGGACGAGTATGAAATTTCCCACACTTATAGAGAATATAGAGAAGGAGTGCACAATGCAATTTTTTTTTTAATAATGCCTAAAAATACATTAAATCAATAAAGAAAACATTACTCACACTGCCATGAATTTGACACACACACACACACATATGTACTCTTTGTTTATTGTCAAACTTTAGTTAATGCTTAAAGTCTGTGGTCAAATTGAAAATAGGTTAATATTGTTTATCTTTAATATTATTTGTCTATAATGTAGTCTTGGCGAAATCTGTTTTTGTTAATATACCCATAATTATATTCAAACTTATAATTTCAATTCATTACAGTCGAATTTCGACTACTACGGGACCACTACTTAAATTAAATATTTAGATAATTGATTAATTTATCGTAGCTTGGACTTCAGTTGAAAATACTGAATCTCGATGCATCGCTAAGTTGAAGGGAGAGAGAGCGACATTTTCATCGAAGCACAATACAGTACATTTGCTATTGGAACCCCGCCCGTCCCCCTCTAGTGCTTTAGGAAGCAGTGATGCCCAGCACAGTGAGTCTGATAGTTACCTGAAAACATTCGTTCCCACACCGTCAGATAGGTCGGACGTTCCGTACTAGTGAAGAAAAGTTAAATTATAATGTATTCTCAAAGCACAAAAGTTCCATTATGGTACTTACTAATTTCATTAACAAAATGATACGCTTCACTTTTGAAATACATTTAATGATTAATTTTGCACATCCATTTAAATTAGTTACCGATTTTTTATTAGCTTCTGATAAATTTCGTTTTAATGTAAATTTAAACTCATATCAATTAAATTATTTTCATACTTGGTATAAATTTTAAATGGTCTAAGAAAATAGTAGAGATCAAATGCATTCTAACTTGATTTAAAAGTATTTTTGGCTAATATTAATTATCAAATTTGATTAAATTGTATAACTAATGTATGTGGTGTTTTATAGGCCAACATGGGATATGGATGGTCCTGCGCTCTTTCACTCTTATCCCTCAGAGCGGCCCACTGACTTGAACCTTTATAGTATTCGCGAAAATCCGGAAGAGGAGGAGGCCGCTATGCGAGAATATGACAATATAAGTGGTAAGTTTGATTTTGATTATTTTTCGTTTTAAAGAATTCTGTTTTTATTCATTACTTTCTATCTTGAATTTAATAATTTTATGATTTATTGTTAGTTGTCGTTCCAAGAATAATTCACCTAATTATGATTATTTTATCTGTTGCTAGTTTTAAATTTTGCGTGATGAATTTATTTGTTAATAGTTTATTGTTTAAGGAGTTTTTTACTTAACTCATTTTATTTCAACTTGTTCTTCGGTAACCACTTAACACCCGTCGGTTCGTGATATGAAATCTAATAATTATAATGTTACCGGAATCCGTAGATTCTACAACGTCAATACCGATAATCACAGTGTGACACGAGATCCAAGTCTCGATTATATTCCGGTTATCCCACCGTTCTAACAGGAAAGTCGGAGCGGGCTTACCATCAGTAATCCGCCCTATCAGTACTTTGCAACATTTGTCCCTCTCATCAATTCAAAGCGCATAAATCTGTCGACCTCTATGTGAATGTTATCGAATTATTACGATAAATAATAGAAACATGCAATTAATTCGTCGGCGCCAGAATTTTGATCGCGTAGTAACCGTATAGCCGAACAGACAACTTTCATTTAAGTTTTCCGTGAATTTCATTGTTTTTTTTTGACGAAATGCAATTATTTTAAACGGGTGAAAAGTAAAAATCGCGTACACATATTTCATTATTTTAATTGGATAGCTTTGGAAAGCTTTTGTTGTGCTGTCGCCACGGACTAATTTTAGTAACGGGTAGAAGCATTCGTGCAATATGGTAGGAAAGGACAACCGTTTTTTTTTTAAATAAAATTTAGACGACACCTCAGGATAGGACGCCATTCGTGAGTCCCGGTAATCACTTAACAACAGGCGGGCCGTGAGTTTATTCGTCAATATTAAATAATAATAAAAATTCGAGTAGTTGTAGACTCCGCGCTCCAAGACGCCCGCGATAATGCAACTAAAATATCGAACAGCGTAATTTCAAAATAGAAAATCATTTAGTAATTACGATTCAAAGTGAAATGAAAAACAAGACTAAATACTAAACTAAATTTCGATCTCATGAAATATCATTAAACAATTCGCGCATACCGCTTTAGTTTTTTTGCGTGTGTTCAAAATGCGGACTCGAACAAAAGGTAATTCTGCTTTTCAAACTGAAACGCATCAAGTAAAACACGACAAAGGACACCCACTCGTGTCGGCTTAACTTCAAACGCATTTAGATATAACATTTTTCAGTTCAGTTCTGAAATAAAACATACAATTTTTAATATAAAATTTCATACTAAGATCAACTCATAACAAGGTCAACCGATTTAAATGTTTACTAAATTTATAAGTTTTGTTATTTACGCTATTTAGTTATGTTATTTTGTTATTCAGTTAAATGACCGATTGAGAAGAAGTTTTTTTTTTTTTTTTTTCGGGCCGGTTCCGAACCTCCTGCTAGGTCCCCGCGCCTAGGGGGCGCGCGGGGTATGTGAGACTCAACGACCTGCAGGTGTTGAGAACAGATCGCGGGCCCAAGGATTTTAGGGCCCACCCACTAAACGACTCCCCTGCACTCTTACACCCGACGTCCGATCTCCGTCCGGGGTCAGAACCCGATCAGAGTAGGGGGGTTCCCGCGGTCAACACTACAACCAGACACGCGGCGCCACCCCGAGGACGCCCGACCGACGGGTCGTCGAGGCGATAGTCGACAACCAACGACGACCGATTGAATTGAAGTTATGTTAACTGTTAAGGCGTTTGACATCATTTAAGTAAAAAAAAAGCATTATGAAAAGCATGATGTGCATATTTTTAGGCTTCCGTGCGTTTTGGCTCTAACTACGATTTCATTTCGGATTTTCTTGTTCGGCAAGGGTAAATATTCTTCATAATCTCAATTTCTAAAAGAAGAAAAGAGAATAAAGAAAGAAAAGAAAAGAAAGAAGTCTTGGTGCTCAATCAATGAATTTTTGTATTTAAAATTGTCGTTTTTGGAAGTCATATAATATTTAATGCTAGGAAATTAGGAATAGGATAGGAAAATATATCCAGAAATCCCCTTAGAAAGGATAAAAGGATAAAATAGGGCATCTTGTGAGACCGTTACAATTTGTGATCAAGTTTTTCAATGTTCCAGTAATATTTTCTTTTGGATGTCTTGTATCATAATTTTTCGTATCGTAATTTTTGAGAGTTCCATTTTTTAAATTTTTTTTTATTGCTTAGATGGGTAGACGAGCTCACAGCCCACCTGGTGTTAAGTGGTCACTGGAGCCCATAGACATCTACAACGTAAATGCGCCACCCACCTTGAGATATAAGTTCTAAAATCTCAGTATAGTTACAACGGCTGCCCCACCCTTCAAACCGAAACGCATTACTGCTTCACGGCAGAAATAGGCAGGGTGGTGGTACCTACCCGCGCGGACTTACAAAAGGTCCTGCCACCATTTTTACGCGAATCGGCATTTGAAGTTTGTAATTGATTTATTAATTCGAAATGTCGAAACGTCAGTTAAGGAATTTGCATGCGAGCTGTAACACATCAGAATTTAAATCAATATTCTGTCCGTGCTGCAGTTGAAATTTTAAACAATCAAATAAGTTCAACTTAAATATTAAATTTTAAAAACTATAAAATAATATAATTTTAACGCTTTGAGAAGCTGAATATAATGTCTTATTGTTAATGAATGTTTTTAACATGTTTGTTAACGTCATTAGAAAAGAATTTAATGATTTTATTTATGAGTTAATGTTAATAAATAAGAATAACTCGTAAGTATTTGTTTTAATTTTTTTTATAGCAATCTTAAAAGTCTAGTTCTTGTAAAAGCTATTTAATACAATTTCGTATGGTTTTTTTTTTTTAAATACGTGGAAGATCCCCGTTGAAATTATATTTAGGACAGTTTTTAAGCTGAAATGCATCCAATAATCGAATTTCAATCATAACCACCTTAAGTTAAGTTTTATTTTATGTTTTGTATTATATTATCTGTTTTAATATTATGAAGAAAAAACACAAAGGTTTAATCAATAGTTGCTTAACGAAAAAAAAATTAAAATAAGACAATATGGTACTTAAATAGAAGAATATGGTGCTGTTGAGTTTATCAATTTATAGATTAGCTAAAAGAGCTGATATATGGTACCATGCGGTTTTATCCATTTTGGTTCAATTCCGATATAGTATTTGTTATACCGGATATACTCGGCATTTCCCAGGTTCTTTGATTTGGTGTAATAAAATAATCTAGACTAATATAATATAGAGTACTATATATTACCACTGGTGGTAGGACCTCTTGTGAGTCCGCGCGGGTAGGTACCACCACCCCGCCTATTTCTGCCGTGAAGCAGTAATGCGTTTCGGTTTGAAGCGTGGGGCAGCCGTTGTAACTACATTTGAGACCTTAGAACTTATCTCAAGGTGGGTGGCGCATTTACATCGTAGATGTCTATGGGCTCCAGTAACCACTTAACACCAGGTGGGCTGTGAGCTCGTCCACCCATATAAGCAATAAAAAAAAAAAAAAAATATTAATCTAGGTCTTAAACTGATCTTTGTTCAAAATTCCATACAGATCCATTCAACCATTTTTGCGTGATTGAGTGAGTAACAAACAAACAAGTTTTCACATTTATAATTTTAGTATATATTAATCTTATTCTAATAATTAATTATCGAATGGATGTACAGGGATGAGATAAATCAAAACAATTCCAATTTTAAATAATCAAATTGAAATAATTAACTCGGCCGGACAATTGATATCCGACAGTATAGTTAAAGGTGCATATTACAGTATACCTAGTCAGGTCATAAATTCTGTCACATGTTTAATGTAAAATAATTGAAACATGTTTACTCATTATGTAACCATTCATATACCAAAATGAACTTAACAAAAGATAGATTCTTATGACACTAAAGTTTATTCAAAATGACCTCCCTGATTTTGAATACAGGCCTTCAATCTGCGCGGCCAGTCGTCTATCGCAGCACGAACGAGGTCCATGTCAATATCGGCGGCTGCCTTAATCAAGGATGTCTTGAGTGACTCCAAATTGGGATGAGGCTTTGAGCACGCCTTTTCCTCCAAGTGTTGCCATATCTTGTAATCTAACGGATTCAAATCTGGACTGGAGGAGGGCCAGTCTTCGTGCCGGGTGAAGTTGATTTCACGCACCGCCAGCCAGTCTTGTGTGCTTTTCGCTCTATGAGCTGGCGCTGAATCTTGTTGGAATACCCAGTGCCTGTTATTGAACATGGTATGAGAAACAGGTTCCACGAGGTTCGTCAGGACTGTATTTTGATACACAACTGCATTCGTTTTTACACCTTTCTCACAAAAATGTACCTCTGTTAAGCCCCGATAAGAAACTCCCAACCATACCATGAGCGAGGATGGAAAATGACTTCGTTGGACACGCGGAATACGGTGGCTCGCTTCTTCACTACTGTGTAGGTACACCTTATCATTTTGTTTGTTGTAGCCCTCTTCTACGGTAAAAATTTTTTCATCCGAAAAAAGAATTTCCCGATATTTTTTGCCCGCGTACCGCTTCAATAAAGCGCGGCATCTCTTCAGTCTCAGGTCCATTAGACGAGCATTCAAACGATGTCCTGTTTTTCTTCAATATGCCCGAAGCCCTAAGTCTTCATTTAACAGCCTTTTCACCGTGGTTCTGCTTAACCCCATCTGAAGGGACAACAGTTTCTGCTTACGTTTGGGATTTCTTTGAATTCGCGCCTTCACAGCTTTTATCACTGCTGGAGTCCTAACAGACCGAGGGCGACCACTTCTTGACCTGTCATCTACACTAGAGTCTTCATTGTATCGTTTGATGGTACGATAAACGAATCTTTTGGTTATATTCAAATTTTTCAGTATGTTAAAAATTTTAATTGGCGCGTAACCGCAACGATGCAACGCAATAACTGCAACACGGTCTTCTTTAAGCGTCCACTCCATATTTAAAAATGAGTAAAATTCTAAAAGTATACATTTTTATTTTTATGAACAATTCGAAATTCAAATTCAATAAACTTTTTTGTGGCCAGCATTCTAAAAGAAAAGTTTTTACTGTGTGACAATACTTATGACCTGACTAGTTATATATAAATTTATTTTAGTTTTGTTGAAAGGGTTTTGATTGAGCACATTTTCCAGAACAATTGTAAGAACCTTTTGTCTCTAAATGACGAATCAAAGACGAACATAAAATTGTAGACATCATAAAAATACTCTTTCGGTGTGTGTATTTAAAAATAGTTATTTAAAACTGATATAAGATCCACCAAATTAATTTACAGCTTAGTGGATTTTTCTTCGACTTTTGCATAGCAATGACAAGGCGCTTTTGTGCGTGAAGTATTCCTGAACACTCTAGGACTAACTAGGATAACAATAAAAGTAAATCTATATTATAGAACTTATATTCAAATTTAGCACTCATTTTCATTTGCTTTACGAATAGTATTTGAAGTATTATAATAATTTTGTTGCTACATGACCTAGTATTAACAATCGCTATTAAGATTAATAGCGATTGTTGATACTAGTACTACTACTACTCTTACTACTACTACTATTACTACTACTACCATTACTACTAATACCATTACTACAAATATACATATATAGTTATTGGTCTAACACAAGTACATAAAACAAACGCTCAATGCTTTCGTAATCGCAAACCACAAATTGGCTTTTTTCAATTTACAAGTTTTATTTATTATGCAGTGTGTTTCAATTCTCACGTACGTTCGTAGCATTGATATGATTTAGGAGGCTTTATATCCCGTGTTGCAGATAGGGACCGGAGTAATGAGCGCAAGACCAGCTGCTGTCTACCTAATTTGGTAACTCGCGTCTTTAGATGCGGTAAGTATATCGTTGTGCAACTTCCTTGTGTATTTCTGCCTTAAAATTTGGTTCTTTTTTACTATCATGCTTGTACATCGATATCGTGTTGCTGGACCTCTGTTGCGACTATCAAAGTAGTACACACACTGCGCTGGTAACTTCGTTTTTTCGTCATATAGTGGTTTCGCAGCTGACTCCTCTCACTAGCAAACAAATATGAACAGATTGATGTCATGAAATTATCAACCACAAATATTATGAAATTTCCGAAATACATTTTCCGTCTATTACAGGCTGTCCACGTGGGCACTATTTAATACTGTTGTTTTTTCGTAAGGTACGAGTGAATCGCCAAATGAAAATCGCGATTTCTGTGATGGAAGGAATTTACCACAGACTGTTCAAGAGCAGCAGCCTCGTCGAAGCGACAGACTGCAGATTAATTTCAAGAAGAACGCCAAGAAGCCAGACACGGTCGTAGAAGAAAAAGTCTATGTCAAGGTCGGCGAAGCATCTAGTAAACAAGACACTGCGGCTGCCAAAGAGACAGGTTACAAGGAAACGAGTAACGAACAACGTATGTTTAAATATTCATGTTAAAATATGACCTTTCTAAAAGTCTTTTATATGACAGGCGATAAAGTAAGCTCGGTGCCTGGTTACATTCTCACATAAATTTTAAATATTAAACATCAAATATTAATCAATTTACAAAAGCAAAAGCATCTTGTTAACTAAAGAAGAAATCCTCGTTCCGAGAAATTATTTAGTGATATGAATTTATTATATAATTAGTTTTCTATAACGAGTATATCATTCTAAGATGACGCTTACTTACAGTGAATCAAACTAGTGACATGTAAGGATCGCGTTTACCAACGGCAAGTCTCGCGTCAGTGGCTTCATTCATCTGGACATTCACGAAGTGGTACCGTTATTGGAAAAAAGAACTTCAATAATTTAAACATTAAATAAAAAGAATTGTATTTAAAAAATACGTTAATTAAAATGACTATACTTCATTGTTCGAATCGAGAATCTTCAGCGGCGATCCATCCTTCTTATGAAAATTAATTAAGACTAAAGTTAATTACGGTTTTTTTCAAAACGATGTTAAAATTACTATTTACCCGATTTTTTTAGTACTTATATCGAGGCGGCACCTCATTTGGAATGAATGTATGTATCTATTGAAACATGTATCTATAAATAAAATTTCATTTCTCTCTGTAAATCTAATGCTTAGAAAGAGATAAAACATCTTCAAGACCTGATGACTTCCGGTAAGCTTGACTAGCACCGCCACCTCGGTACTACCTATTTCTGACTTTGACTACACGTTCCGTCTGTTTGAGTTGCACAAATTGGTGACTGACTGACTACATTACCAAGATAGTCTTGAGTGTGGAAAATCGAAGTCTCAACTGCATTTTACAACGGTCTTATCCTTCAAACGGGACTGTATGACTGCTTTAGGGCAGAAATTGTTAGGATGGTGGTACCTACTCGTGTCTTAAGGAATAACCACGGCTTATTGACTCTGGAAACCGCGTACCATCGACTGAGCTAAACATCCCCGCTCATCTAAGAGGTAATGGGTAATTTTAATAACGTATATTGAAGCTCGTAAGGTTTCGGAAACGTGATTCTCTGTTCATATGTATGAACTATTAATATAATTACAATTTTTCAAATCATAATATCATCTAAAACCCGAAAATAAGTAGCGAAAATCCATAGTTTAAGTATCTATTGTTAATCTTAATTTTTTTACCTTATCTCGTAGCTGTTTCTAGAGCTCTTAAAAAGTTAGGTATTTTTTTTATTTTTTTTTATTGCTTAGATGTGTGGAGGAGCTCACAGCCCACCTGGTGTTAAGTGGTTACTGGAGCCCATATACATCTACAACGTAAATGCACCACACACCTTGAGATATAGTTCTAAGGTCTCAGTATAGTCACAACGGCTGCCCCACCCTTCAAACCGAAACGCATTACTGCTTCACGGCAGAAATAGGCGGGGCGGTGGTACCTACCCGTGCGGACTCACAAGAGGTCCTACCACCAGTAATTACGCAAATTATAATTTTGCGGGTTTGATTTTTACTGCACGATGTTATTCCTTCACCGTGGAAGTCAATCGTGAGCATTTGTTGAGTACGTATTTCATTAGAAAAATTGGTACCCGCCAGCGAGATTCGAACACCGGTGCATCGCTCGATACGAATGCACCGGACGTCTTATCCTTTAGGCCACGACGACTTCTATCTATTATTAAACTAATTTTGAGCAAAAAACAAAAAAAAAACAGTAGTTATCGAAGAAGGGCGTGTTTGACTACATATGACGATAGATTCCTTGAACCGAACGAACTTAATTGATTTTAATTCAAAGCAATTAAGCAATTATTAAAAAATGCGTTAATTCGTGTTTAAAAAATTATCCAATTTTCATTTTTAATCTAATAATCTTATGTCTCTAGAAGTCTTCTTTTGTGACAATGTGTTGATTATATTTAATATATACAATATACATTCTGTTTAATTTTTTCGTTTTTGACAGTGAGAGAAATTTCTGAATTCTTTATCATTGCCACACCTTTGCCAAAATATTGGGTTCTGAGAAACGGTTTTCACTTTTTGTGTTCTAGAACCTTCGATAACACCATAATTTCTATATCGAAAATGCCAGAAGTAACCCGCACTTCACCGTTCTTAAAAATAAATCCGGATATTCTATATAGTATTAATATTAATAATTATATAAGTTATCCCGAATATAATAAAAATCAATCTGATAGCTTAGACTAGAATAACGTGTGTTACGATATCTACTTATGACATTCAAAACGAAACACAGGCCTCTTGCTATAGTTATATTTGACTGTTATAATTCACATTAACTAATGATATGGAGCAATATCGCCATTAAGATCAAATGTTGACCATTAAAAAATGCTTTTCTCGATCAAATTGAAGTCTCAACAATATTGTATTTAAAGTATAGCACATTTCTTCAAATAGGTTTTTAAGCTATTAAGCTATAATTACGAAGATAGAAAAGATTTTGATCAAATTAAATGAAGAGTTTTAATTCTTGAGAATCAGTAATAACATTTAGCATGTTAGGCTAAATAGTAGTAATAACATTTAGCATGTTAGGCTAAATAGTAGGAATGCATACGTAGAATATGTAAGTAAGCCGCAACTTATTTCTTAGTAGCTTCGTATTTTGTACTTTCTCCAACATATTTTTTTTCAAATTCAATGTTTTTGTACATTTGTATTAATTAAAACATTAATAGCCTATAATTTACACAGTAGCACTGCGCTCATTGTCTCGATATAATATCGCAATTTAAATCTATTAAAAAAAGTGTACGCGTATTCCAGTAGTATACATTCATTAAATGTTAAATTAAATATAAAATTGTATTTATTTATCAATACCACAATGACAAATCTACAGATTAATCTGCCCTTCCGCCATAATGACACCCGACTTGCGCCTAACGCTTTTGTAATTCAAAATGACGTTAAAACTTAACAACGTTTCAAAGTTATAGATATACCTTATTTATCTATTCCGTGCTTATTCTATTTTGTATTCGGGTTCACAATTTAATTTGATTTTTGTTTTGTTTTTTTCTTAAGTTTTTATAATTTACTAGTTTTACTAATTTATACCATATTCTAAGTATGTAAACACGTAATTAGCCTTCATTCCCGCAAAGAACCAAAGGGAAACGGGGGTGACTGAAAATCAGCGCTGTTCGATTTATCAACCTTGAACAGCAATAGCTGAGCCACCTCCTTTTGTCTTTTTCTCTTTTTTTTTTCTTTTCTTTTATTTGTATTTCATTTTATTTTCTGTGATGTGAAAGGCAATAAATGATTTTTATTATTATTTATTATTATTATATAGTGAAAAAAGTATTTCCTTCGTAATTTTTCGGAAAAGTTCGTATTTATCGTGCTCTCTTAAATAGCTTCAGTACAATGACATTATTCATATTGACATTTGACATTAAACAATAAAGTTCCATATTAATGGATATGAAAATGTCACTCATTTAATACGTTCATTCATTGACAGTTCGGGTGTCATCGTATTCCGATAAAGAGCCAAGTTTTCCTGAAAAAAAAATAATTTCCCACTACATCTATACATTTATTGTTTATTTTTATTTATTATTTACTTTTATTTTTATTCACATATATATTTTTTAATATTACGTACGTTTGATCGTCTTCATGAAATGCGATGCCCTGATAAGGCGAATGCACCTGAATCTCATTTTAATTTTTGTTAAAGCCTAGTAGTCTTGATTGTGCCAACGTTTAAAATTTCATGATCTTATTTCTTGGGCACTAGATATATATAATTGATGCCATTATGAATTGGATAATGTTAGATTTTTTTTTTTTATTGCTTACATGGGTGGATGAGCTCACGGCCCACCTGATGTTAAGTGGTTACCGGAGCCCGTAGACATCTACAACGTAAATGCCGCCACCCACCTTGAGATATGAGTTCTAAGGTCTCAGTATAGTTACAACAGGTGCCCCACCCTTTAAACCGAAACGCATTACTGCTTCGCGGCAGAAATAGGCAGGGTGGTGGTACCTACCCTTGCGGACTCACAATAGGTCCTACCACTAGTAATTACGCAAATAATTTTCCAGGTTTGATTTCTTTATTACACGATGATATTTCTTCACCGTGGAAGTCAATCGTAAACATTTGTTATAGGTTTCCTCTCGTGTTTCGTTGAAGGTTCTGTTGGAACATTCTAGATGGCAGAAAGATAGCACTACATAGTCCTGGATATATTTCTAATCCTGCTCAGACGTGCCACTTTACCTATATTGCACTGCGGATCGCACCTATTTATGAATTGAGCTAAACGTTAAATAGTTTCAACGTAAAAAGAACATTTTTAAATATTGGATAAAAAAAAAACAATTTTTCATTGGCGTTAATTTATTTAACTGCACAGAAAGTACCGAAAAATGTTCCAAAAGCAATAAGAACTTTATTTAACTTTATTTATCTGCTTGTATAGTTAACTTATCTAGTACATACGTAATCATTTTCATTTCACAACCAAAATTCTTTGTTAATAATTATTCGAGTCATTAATTTTATTTCAAACTCCTACCAAAAAGATTCTAGTCTATCCTTTTCTTGGGTACAGAGATACGCGAATTGAATGTTAGTACCTGTTCATTATCATGAAACATCGATCTTAGTAAAATTAAGTCATCGTGGCCTAAAAGATAAGTCGTTCGGTGCATTCGTATCTAGAGAAACAACGGTGTTCGAATCCCGCAGGCAAGTATCAATTTTTCTAATGAAATAAGTACCTAACCAATGTTAACGATTGACTTTCACGGTGAAGGAATAAAATCGTGTAATAAAAATTACTGGTGGTAGGAAGTCTTGTAATTCCGAAGGGGTAGGTAACACCGTCGTAGGCAACACCGTAATGTCTATTTCTGCCGTGAAGCAGTAATGCGTTTCGATTTAAAAAGTGAGGCAGCCATTGTACTGTATAAACTTAGAACTTTAGAACTCATACCTCAAGGTAGGTGGAAGAATTTACGTTGTACATGTCAATGGGCTTCGGTAACCACTTAACACTAGGTAGGCCGTGAGCTCGTCCACCCATCTAAGCCACAAAAAATAAAAAAAATAATTTCGATAGTCGAAACTTTTCTCTGAAGTATCGCATCGTGAGCATCATAAGTATAATAGGCACATGCCCATAAAGAAGTAAGTAAGCCAGATAGTCCATTCGCATTATTAGTGAAATTCATTTTATATTCAAATATCTATTTAGACTAGGTATATCTAGGTACTAGGTAATAGGTTTATAGATAAACCAAATACCACATACTATAATGGTACAACTTGGAATGTATCCATTCATATTCATCAAAGGGAGGCTACAAGCTCATGATCTGAAACGGATACCGGGGCCCGTAGAAAATGTAACATGAATACCGCAGCTCATCTCGAGAGAGAACTAAATGCCTGACAATTGACCTTTCGATCGAAACATCACATTACAGAGAGTGCTGCAGACCCGCAATGCACACAGGTGTTCTTCATTTATTTTTCTCAATTCTATATCAACATTGATTTATAACATTAAGTTAACAATATAATTGTTAAGAGATAAAAAACAAAAACAAGTAAGAACTATTTATTCAGAACACGGCACTCTTGAAAATAGTTAATATAGGATATAAGGCAAAATTTCAAATTTCTATATGTTATTTAACAATATTTCTATACCTTCGATGTTAGTGAATCCGTGTCACACAATTTACTCCTACCATATACAGTGAGCAGTTGAAAACGTTCTGCACTGGTCATTTAAATAGACGATAGGCGGCTTAACTTCATCGTTTCGCAGAGGTCAAGCACAAACCTTAGCTCCAAGTCTTAGAATGTCCTCATATGCCTTAAGTCGTCGTGGCTTAAAGGATAAGACGTCCGATGCATTCGTATCTAGCGATGCACCGGTGTTCGAATCCCGCAGGCGGGTACCAATTATCGTATTTTCTTTGTGTTTCCAATACTTCACAATTTTCGTTTCAATATTTCTGAAATGATAAATCTGATGACAATAAAAAACTCAAAATTTAATCGTAATAGTAGTTTTAAATAAATTATTACCAACATGGAAATAATTATCATGAGCTAACTAATTAATATCACAAATATCACAATTCAGTTCGAAGTCGTCGTGGCCTAATGGATAAGACGTCCAGTGCATTCGTATTGAGCGATGCACCGGTGTTCGAATCTCAGGTGGGTACCAATTTTTCTAATGAATTACGTATTCAACAAATGTTCACGATTGACTTCCACGGTGAAGGAATAACATCGAGTAATAAAAACCAAACCCGCAAAATTATAATTTGTTTGCGAAATTACTGGTAGTAGGACCTCTTGTGAGTCCGCACGAGTAGAGGTACCACACTGACTATTTTAGCCGTGAAGCAGTAATGCGTTTCGGTTTGAAGGGTACGGTAGCCGTTGTAACTTTACTGAGACCTTAGAACTTATATCACATGGTGGGTGGGTGGCATTTACGTTGTAGATGTCTATATGGGCTCCAGTAACCACTTAACACGAGGTGGGCTGTGAGCTCATCCACCCATCTAAGCAATAAAAATAAATAAATAAAAAGCTGTAATATTTAAAATAGCAAAAATAAAAATTTTAAGACTCCTTTCTTAGGTTTCTCGGCAAGTACTTACGCCGGCTTTCCGCACTTATTTCTTTTTGCGGAACTTTAATCTTCTTTACAATACTAGTATTATACAACAACCCTCTTCCTGGGGCTTTAAACAGTAATGTCTACGATATATAGTCTATTTGATTGTATTGTGATGACGCCAATGAAAATGTGTAATGATTATTACAAAGAAAGGGTCGATTATCATTATGAGTATCATTGATGAATTTAGACATACTAGTGATCCCGCAGAAGTCGAAATTCGACTTTAATCAATTGAAATTTCATGTTTAAACATTATTATGGTTCTATTGTCAAATACTATCGTATTTATATAATATAATCACAGATTTTGCCAAAACTACACTATGCATAAATAATAATAAAGACAAACAATATTTATTTATTCTCAATTTGACCACAGACTTTAAACACTAACAAAAGTTTGATAATTGACAATAAGGAAAGAGTATATTTGTATATATGTGTTGTGTGAAATACATGGTAGTGTGTTTAATGTTTTCTTTATTGATTTAATGTATCTTTTATGCATTATTTAAAAAAAATATTAGTATTGTGCACTTTTTCTCTATATTCTCTATAAGTGTGGAAAATTTCATACCCCTCCATCCGCGCAATTTTCGTAAAAAGGGATACAAAGTTTTTGCTTCACGTATTAATATATAGATAGCTATTTTGTAATGAGTACGGTAAAGGTTTGTATTGGTGATTACTATTTTACTATAGTAGTAATTCTTTTCGTGAAAGTTATCAAGGGTGGATTTGGTATCCAAGTCAACGGCAAACCGCATTTGCTTAATTGAAGCAGCACTCAATTATTCTTTGTCGATATCTACTTCAAAGATCATAATAACTTCCTTTTCAAGTATTGTGTTTCGGATGTAAGTACTTTAGTTTCTCTAGAAATTCTTCTTCTCCTTCTAGAACGTCTTCTCTTCTTCTTTAGCTTAGCTAGAACTAGATCGCTGGTTATCCCAGAACATGATGCTATTTTCAATACGATCGTCGTGATTATTTTGAGTATAAAGTATTAATATATTGCTAAAAATTAAGATTATAATGACTATATCTTGGGTTTAATATTTTAATGGAACAAAACTAATGGATGTTTTAAAAGTTACCATTTACATACATACATAAGAGAAACACGTTTAACCGAAATTAATTGCAAAAGCTTATTTAAGTGTTTAATTATTGAATAAAATCAAAATGTTTGATACCTTTTTGGCAATAGTGTTGATCGGATTCACAAATGAATTTAACATATTGTGTTTACATTAGTGCCTTTTTTCAAAAATGGTTGTAACATAATTTTTTCATTGATGACTAATTCAAATATACTTTTTCTTTTTACAGAACGAGACAAGTTGCACAAAAGGTTTCAATCGTGCCCAAGCGAAAGGCATAAGTATAGTCCAACTTGGAGAACTGAAGAATACTTTTCCTTTCCGCCAGGTTGGGGTGATGACACTTTTGAACAGTTCCAAAGGTACCCTCGAACTTATTCTGCGGAAGCCGAGAGAAGAGCACTACAAGAAAAGTGGGAGCAGGAAATTCAGCTACGTGATGATATTCGCGAAGTCACCTACCGTGTAGATGAAGCCGGACCTTCTAGCGCAAACACAGAAACCAGGAACATCAAATCTGAACCACGACAACAAAACAACAAAAGTGACTCATCCAAGCCCCAGATAGATTATGAGACTGAAGAACGTCGAAGTGCATCTCCAAAAACATTCGGAAATCTAAAGAAAATCTTAAAAATCCCATACGGAAGAGATATTTCCAGATCTCAACCAGTTTGTACGGGAAGCAGTGATCCTGAGAGTCTGTCGAGCTTGCCGCAGAGACCCAATACGCCAACATCACCGGCACCAGACTCGGAATCGGCACGCAGAGACAAATCTCGGACTCGGCGGCAAAAACTCAGATTCGCAGACGAGGAACATTTTTTTGATTCGCGCCCCCCAAATAAAAACTTAACAAGTTCAGACGCTTTCCAGCGTAATGTTAAGAAGAAAACGAGGAGAAGCGATAGTAGGAAGAAAGCAAAATTGAAAAATTTACTCGAACTTGATTCTCCAGAAAGTAATTCTTCGGACTCGGAAATCGAGTTCGAGTTCCCAAAAGTCGGAGAAGAACGGGTGCAAGTCAAAAAGCTTAAAGAGCCCAAAACAGAGCTGCCAGACCCATCGGACTGCGCGGTCACCAAGATGAATAAACTCAATTCAAACGAACGGAAAATCATCATTGAATTCTGCCATCTGCTTGAAAAATCTAAGCAATTGTTCAATGGATTAAGGTAAAGTGATATTACTAATGAATCAAATTAGTTTTTTTTGAATGTATTTTATTAATTTCTAAATGCTCGCATAAATTATTTGCAAAATTTGTAACTTAATTGCCGCATTCATTCGTGCTGCGTTAGCTCCATAGTGAGTGGTTCGCGCAGAATCTAATGAAACGAGGCCACTTTTTGGCTTTGACTCCTTAAAAGACTTAATCCAACCAGCATCATAAAACAATTATCAGGTTGTGCTTCGAGAACAATAAAAGCACATATTCCTCTGTGAGACGTGTTCTCACATAACCTAGCTTAATCAAAGAACTATTAAGTATTCCTTTCACCACTGCGCCTCGTGGCAGTTTGTTCTATAATTTAATAAATAAACTCTAATTTAAGACGTTGGTTTGTCTCCTGTAAGGCTTTGAACAAAGAGTTATTCCCTCCAGGGCTCTTCGAATTGGCGGCTTTTGAACTAAAATTTAAATCAGACATTATCGTAGTGGTTTTCAAAAGTACATTCTGTACTTGATTCTGTAAATGTAAACTGCCAACCCTAGAATTATAAAAAAAACTCCGGCAGTAAAGTATCCTTATTGTTACCAAATACATGTATATGGTTTCGTGAGATTGTGTTTTGACAAAACAATATTCATCTCATTAAAGATGCTCACCCCACACTTCAGATATGAGAAACCCAACACCCAAATCACTATCAGCTATTATATATAACGAGTCGATGCCTTTTTTTGTACAACTCACTGGTACGTTATGTATTGAAAACATACATAGCTATGCAGATGAAAATGCACGCTGTACGGCTGAGAATATCGCTCGCAATACCTAATGTAAGACAAGCTCTTTCACATTTTACGGTTCAATATTTTATCATATTATATATAGATACATACCTTTACAGTCCAATCCCATTTTCAGTTGAAAACTGTGGCATACCTAAAAAGTTGTTTCTTGTAATTTCACAAAATCTACACTGAGCCAGCCTTTTATGAATTTCATTTTATTCTACTTCGACCATCTGATATTAGTTAAATAAAAGTGGGGTATCCTTTGAGCCGAGCTCTTTAAACAACAAGTTTATTTTAATTTAACAAAAAAAAGGTCAAATCCGATAAGTATCCAAATAGATCTGAAATAGTTAAAGAAGTGCAAATATATAGAGTTTTTTTTTTATATTAGTTTACAACTGAGGCGATTCAATGAAACAGCTGCTCATACCCAAGTTACAGGTTGGAAGCCTCAAGCAATTTTGAACACAATTAACTTCAACTTACATCTAGTTTTGCGAAAAACGTAAAATAAACGCTTCCTTGCTTTGACTCCAATCCTCTTAAAACGGTTGACGCTCATAGCTAACAAATTATTAACATAAGCTAGCGGCCCCCGCTGAAATTATAATATTATACTTCTATAACCACAGATTTCGCCAAGACTACACCTTAGACAAATATTAATGAAGACAAACAATATTTAATCTATTCTCTATTTGGCAGACTATAAGCAAAGCAAAAAAGTATGCATGCGTGTGTGTGTCAAATACGTGGAAGTGTGTGTAATGCTTTTTTTATTGGTTTATTGTATTTTTTATGCATAATTTAAATAAATATTAACATTCTTCACTCCTTCTCTATATTCTTTATAAGCGTGGGAAATTTTATACTCCTCCGTCAGCGCAATTTTCGGAAAAAATGGGTACAAAGTTTTTGCTTCACGTATTAATATATAGATTACTAGCGGTCGGCTCCCGCTCCGCTCCGGTCTTTAACAAAAATTTCAACGATATTTTACGTAGTTTTCTTTTTTTTTAAATAAAAGAACACTTATTGCAGCATAACTATAATAGTTGGACATATGCTGTCGCGACACTGTTTGAAATTAGTAACGTGCTCTACAAAATCGTAGTACATTATTTTGTTCTATCATAAATAGTTTTCGTATGGCACGCGATGTAAAAAATATTTTAGGTAATTTTTTTACACCTTGGGTTACATTATTTGAGTTTTAGTAAGGATCCCTAATTTTTTTTCAAAAAAGATGCCTATGTCACTCGGGAATAGTGTAGCTTTCAAATAGTGAAATAATTTTTTAAATCGATTCAGTAGTTTCGGAGCCTATTCAATACAAACAAACAAACAAATCTTTCCTCTTTATAATATTAGTATAGACATACATTTCACAATAATAATCGTGGTGTTTTGCTTGCAAAGGGAGCTCCCGTTGTACGGTCACAAATGCTGGCATCCATATTTCGAACGCACTTTTGACGTATACACGAAACTGTGGAAATATCAGCAGGAACACAGAGCAATACTTGACACTAGATACGGCCTCAAAAGATGGCAAATCGGAGAAATCGCTTCGAAAATAGGACAACTCTATTATCATTTCTAGTAAGTGGTCGTATAAATGTGTTTATTGCTTAACATTACGTATGTATTGATTTTCTAATGTATATTTTTCTTTTAGTCTCCGCACCAGTGAAACGGCTTATCTCAGTGAAGCCTGCTCGTTTTACTCTGCAATACGCGGACGAAGTTATTACACGCAAGCTTGTAAGCTTGATAAAAGCGAGCTGGTTGTCAAAAAGTTGCGGTACTACGCAAGATTTATTGTAGTATGTCTACTGCTTAAGAAGATGAAACTCGTGATCGAGCTTACTAAAGATCTTGAAATATTAATAAGGGATTATGGGCAGGCTTACGATCCGGACGACCATCTAGAGTGGGTTATAGTGCTGGACGAAATTAAAGCTTTCATTCAGTTAGAGGTGATCGTATCGGTTGTTCATCCAGATAGCTACACGGTGGTTCTCTCCCATAGGTATGTATGCATGCTCGAGAATCGAAAATATTATCTTTTCTACGTTTAATTAACGAACCTTTTCGTCTCAATACTCCGCGATATTATTTTAAGGCTCAACGAATACAACAAAACAACTATAGAGCGTTCGCCAATTATGAATATATATTTGCAAGAAATTATAATAATTGGCAGTACTGAGGATCAAGCAAAATTTTCGGAATTGTCTTTGGATATGTTCCGGATCTTACAGACCCTGGAACGGGAGACTACTGCTGATCGAGTATCACGAAATTATGAAGAATCACCTAAGCATCGAAAACGGCATTTAACAACGCCAAATCTACCAAGAGGTAAGTTTACATTAAGAATAATAGCAGAAAAAAAGTATATTGGCTTGTTGGAAGGTAGTGATGCTGTCCACGTATAATTGTCTATGATGCGCTATATTTGAATTTGTATTATGTTCCTTTTACTTTTGATGTGCGGTGTCATTCTGAATTATATTTTCTCAATACAAGTAAACACAATGTTTCAAGTAATTTTACGTTTTAATTAATTGCTATAGCCGCTAGTCCACCCTATCAGATACATACCCTCCTTTTTTTTCTAAAATTCTAATCAATTTTACATAAAACACGTGCAACGTGCCGCATTATGGCATATTTCCAATAAACTTATTTAATAATTGTTATAGAGCAACACGTTTTTACTGTGAAACATAAATGCAATGAACAGGCTCTATCCAATCATAAATTGAACAAATCGTAAATCAGAATTCCTAGATCTACGTGATAAAGTTACATAATTAAGCTTAAATAATTATTGGAAAGTTGAAATGAAAATCCTTGCTAATCAAATATAATATAATAATAATATATAATATAACGGCCGTCTGGTGTAGTGGTAAGTGAAATGGTCACTACACAAGAGGGTCGCGGATTCGAATCCCGCCAAGGGAAGATATTTGTATGATAAATATAAATGTCTTTTCCAGGGTTATGGATGTATAAGAAATATATGTATGTGTATAATAAAAATCTTACATTTATATCCGTTATCTGGTACCCGTAACACAAGTTCTTTACGAACTTATCACGGGACCAATTAACGTGGCGTGATTGTTAGTAAATATTTATTTATTTATTATTTAATATGATAATAAATTCAATTTGGGAAAATATGTGTATCCCATGAAAACATTTTAAACTGCGCCGCCAACGTACATCAATTGCTTCTGCCATAACAAAATAACAATATGCGTTACTTTAATTGACAACGATGTTTTTAACAATTAAATTTAAATTAATATTTTAAAATATATCATAAGATTCGATAAATTCAATAAAACCCTCGAAGCGCAAATTCTATTTAAATCGCTTCAAAACAAAAAATTGTTCGATTTTCTACTTTATGTCTAAGCAGGAAAATTTGATGCAAAATTGCGATTTGACAGTGTCTCAATCTAATTCACTGCGCGAGCGAATTTATTCTCATATCAGTTTGTAAATATGAAATCCGCAAAAATAAGTGGCGTTAGATGCTTTTTAAGATTGCTTATTTCTGCAGCGAGTGAAAAGCTTATTTGGGATCGTTAATTCGATTAACACAATCAATATTTTAGATTCAGTAGTATCGACTTTGTAGTTGTCGCCTTTGGGAATAAATTTCTAGACCGACTCACGGTCCAAATCGCCAACGGACTTTATAAACACCACAACATCTATACCGTCAAGGTTGAAATCTCAGTTGTATTGCGCGAGAGCTATCCCACTCATCAAACACGCGCAGTAACGAATACAATTAAAATGTTATCGAAATCTCATGACGATAAGTAAAAGAAAGATCTGCCTATCTCGCACTCTTGTTTTTAATCTGTTATTTTTACATATATTTTTGTTGACAACACATCATTCATGTTCCAAAAAAAACCATTTAATTGCGATCATCATATTTCCATCCTAAACCTTCCAACGATGTTAAGTTTGAATGTAATAGATTCTAAACGAATCTGACCTATAGAGCTATATGCAATCTAATTAATAGAATAGGCTTTCGTGAGCTTCAGAGCGAAATTGATCTTCATGGACTAGGCGAATATGGCCTGACGCGAAATTTTTACGTTCACTACTCTGTACGAAGCGCTTATAGTGTACTGAAAATACATATAGATACGATCAAAGACATGCTATTAATTACTCTGGTAAATAAATAGCACGATCGCTTGGCCCAAAAATAGAATTAATTGTACTATGAGAACCGGAAAATACATGTATATGAACATACTTTTAAATATATATAGACAGACATAAACATTTTCATCACACTTTCATCTCATCATCTTTACTGGTGGTAGGACCTCTTGTGAGTCCGCGCGGGTAGGTGCCACCACCATGCCTATTTCTGCCGTGAAGCAGTAATGCATTTCGGTTTGAAGGGTGGGGCAGCCGTTGTAACTATACTGAGACCTTAGAACTTATATCTCAAGGTGGGTGGCGCATTTACGTTGTAGATGTCTATGGGCTCCAGTAACCACTTAACACCAGGCGGGCTGCGAGCTCGACCACCCATTTAGGCCTAAAGCCTAAAAAAGCCTAATGTTTCCCCGATACGTGAATCGAATCTGCGGTCCTCGATCCAGTAGTTAAAGCCCCTACTGCAGCAGCGAATTGAGCTATATATTGTTGTTTTATCTGTTTAAAAATTCCGTCTGCATTGTTACAGTACAAAATGATACCGAACCTGAGGAGAGTACGGTGCGGGATAACCCGCACAAGTACCTGTTATATCAACCGACTCCGACTCAGGTGCTCACCTACCTGGCTAGTGCTTGTAATGACTTAGCACCCGGAGGTGGGCTGCTACTTTACATATCCGCCGACGGCCATTTCTCGTCTTCATCAAAAGACGTTATAGAAGGTGAGCTTTCATCTGAAAGAACAACGACAGAGATTGCTGTAAAAGACATTTATAAAGTTTTGTTAACGTATTATTATATTTAGCGTGTATACAAGATTGTATTATGAAAAAATAAAAAAAGTTTTAAATAATAATAATAAAAACATTTATTTAATTATTAGTAGAAAAAGCATATTAAAGACTACAAAAGTCACTCCAATTAAAAAAAATATTCAATTGTGTAGTTATTGTATGTTTTGTCAGAGTCCCGATCACAATTTATGGTTTTTGGAAAAAAAAAGTTATCTTAATAATTATTATAGTAGCTTTAATTCATTTAGATACAAAATCATAACCGGAAATTCTCAATTTCAAATGCTTCCAATATTAAAATTCTTGTCGTTACTCTTTTGGTGATATTATTATAATTGACGTAATTTAACGTGAAGTTCATATTAAAAAACATAACTGCTTCAATTTCTATTCGACTAACAGAGGGCTATGATCGTGGAGGAGTATTGACATCGTCCAAAACGGAGGTATATCGACAATCTGACAAAGAACATCACAGAAGCTCACATGGAAAAACAAAGGAGGCGAACTGCCTCTACCCCGCCGATTTATACGCATTTACTAGACGCCCGCTGGTTGTTATCGTTGACTCCGATAACTCCGGCGCGTTTCTAAGCGTCGGAGGGAGCTTCGGTCAACCTCTTGTCATCCTAACATCCCCGGTCGAAATGCCTTCAAATTATTTGGGTAAGTGAATCATTTCTATGAAATCATTCACGATTCTTATTTTTTTTATTGCTTATTTTGGTGGACGAGGCCGGAACTGGCTTATGATATGATGCCTAAGAGTATATGGTCTTAGAGAGAATAGCCTCTCAAGGCTCTCAGCTTAGGAAGAGAAAAAAAAGGTATATATATTTTATTGCTTAGATGGGTAGGAACGCACAGATTACAAAATTCTTTACTGTAAATATATAGAGGCTTTTTTAATGCTGTCAATAGACAGATACGTAAAACGTAAATGCCACCCACCCTGAGACAGAGAGAGGAAATATCAACTTTATTAGCGGCTGTTCCACTACTGAAACCTGGAAGTAAGCTTTTTTTTCTTTATTGCTTATATGGGTGGACGAGCTCACAGCCCACCTGGTGTTAAGTGATTACTGGAGCCCATAGACATCTACAATGTAAATGCGCCACCCACCTTGAGATATAAGTTCTAAGGTCTCAGTATAGTTACAACGGCTGCCCTAACGTTCAAGCCGAACCGCATTACTGCTTCACGGCAGAAATAGGCAGGGTGGTGGTACCTATCCGTGCGAACTCACAAGAGTTCCTACCACCAGTAATAGCTTCGCCATAACCAGCTTCGCTAAAATAGCCAAAACATTCGAATCTATCCGTCCGGTCTTACAATCCGGCCAACACCGTGAAGTTAATTAACTAATTCGCTTTCGTTAGACAGAATTATAATTCATATTTCGTTTGCCAACAGAACGCAAAAGGCAAGGAAACATGTTTACTTTATTCATGAGTTGTCCTTTTACTGGATTTTCTTTTATTACTGAACTTTTCTCTGTCTCATTGAGTCAATGGGAACGATCTCAGCTACACCTTGAGGACTTCATGAACGAATTATCTCAGATCATCCTTAGGGGTCGTATTGGTGAGTGTTAAACACGTATTTTCTTATCGTTTTTCAATATTTTTAATTTATTTATTAACCTTACCTCCATATCAAGAGTTACCGTCAACTACAATATGCAATCAAATTTACTCTCTGCCCACATTTGCGCACGAAAAAGTATATTTTTTTGTAATAGCAGAACCTTGAAATGCGTATTAAAAATTCAAACCTTCTATGGACAGCCCACCTGGTATTAAGTGGTTACTGATAGACATCTATAACTTAAATGCGCCACCCACCTTGAGATATATGTTCAGAGGTCTCAAGTTTAGTTACAACGGCTGCCTCACCCTTCAAACTGAAACGCATTACTGCTTCACGGCAGAAAGAGGCGGGGTGGTGGTACCTACTCGTGCGGACTCACAAGAGGTCCTACCACCAGTCAAAAATTGTAGTGGAAATTGTGCTCAATTTGGAAGTTGGGCTCACCCCATTTTTTTGTTGTTGCTAGTACACAGCCCACCTTTTGGTGAGTTGTCGCTCTGTCGCTCATGCTCACCGGCTGTTCCCATTGAGGACTCTAAATGTCTATCTATTATAAGCATCGCTCAAAGCGATCAAACAACACCGTGGAAGGAAATCCATCTATCAAGACTGTATCCTCGACTATCTTTTATTGCTTAGGCGAGCTAACGAATTCACAGCCTACCTGATGCTAAACGGTTAACGAACCTCATGGACGCAAATTCTGTCACCTCTCATTCAGTTTTTCAAGAACTTTAAGACTAGAGACTAAGCGAATAACAACTGAAAACTGACTTCTTATGTCTCTAGATATAATGTATCTACATTTCCTGGGCGATGACTTCCTACGTCTGATGATATTCCGTTACATATTCTGTGAGATGTCGATCAGAATGCACCGGTCGTTCCGCTCCAGAAACTATTGGCCTCGGTGTTCGCCTCCTCTACCAGAAGATCTACTGGAACACACGCGTCTAAAGCACATCATATTTGATTTGGCTAAATGCTTACAGGTATTTCAATTTGTGACAGCAGAAGATGCGTAATTATCGCTTAGAAGATGAAACCCGTAGAAGAGACCGATAACTATACCCCAAAGTCATTGTTTGTTTAAAACAGACCTATAGGTAGAGATGTAAGACTTCCAGATGACGAGACTTATAAATTAGCTCCTTAGGCTGTAACAGCCAAGCATTTCCTTATTCTGCTATAAACATTATGCTCTTCATCAATGGATATACCTTTATATTTGCTACTTTTATGAAATGAGATTATTTTCCTTGAAGTGAAAAAAGCATTATTATTTGTTTATTTTATAGGGTTATTAACTAAAGGGAAACAATTAAGCTATTTTTTTTAGCTAACAACGCATTTCAATTACCTTATATCATTTTTATATCAAAATTTTACTAACATTCTTTCTCGTTTTCAGGTTCAACAACATTTCAACGACCCGTCATTTAATGGTCCCCAGTAACTAGAAAAAATTAGTTCGAAACGTGACCTTTAGTCAACTTTCGATTTGTATTGTATTTACGACTTTTTATTGCTAAATATGTATTTCATACAAAACTATACCAGTGAATTCCAAAGACATTACACAGCGGCACGGAACAATCGGACCCTTTTTCGAAGATCCGGCAACAGCTGTTCATCAAAACGAGACGAATACGTGAAATAGCTTCTTTTATCAAAGAACTCACGAGTATCTGAATCTACATAGGAAAACTTCGCGGCCCTACCACAACCTACAGTTTTATCGAAATTATTTTGTACAACATTATACCTTATTGCGTATTGCTCAGTGAAGCATCTTCCCTTTTGTAATTAAAGATAAGTAACAGGAATGTCCCTAAATTCGTTAAATATTCTATACCAAAACGTAATCTTCATTACCTTATGTGGCTTAAAATCGAAGTCCATAGCAACAGTTGTTATTCTATAGCAAGGTAATATCAAGGCGTCGCCAAATAGCAATGAAAACTCCTTAAATGTTTGAATCACGATATACTCATAGGCAACCCACTGCGGGCTTAGCAGGAGTGACACTATGGACACATCGGCACGTTTTGTAATAAGAAAACCCTGTGTTGGTAATTTTACATTATTTTACTCGTAATGCGAAAATCTATAAATCAAAGAGTCTACGAACAAAGACTAGTGATAGGTATCCCTTTTGTATAAAACATTTTTTCATGCATTTAAATGTTTTATATTATTAAATACTATTATAAAATGAACAAAGATAATTAAATGTACTTAATTAATTAAATGTGTAATTAATTTTATACCCAAAATAATGTATCCTATTATAATTATACTTAATATAAATACTATAATATTTAATTCTTAGTCCTGGTATAGTAATAATTTTTTTGTAAATCATGTATATTTTAGAGTAATAAATACAAGATAAAATATCATATACTATAAATGTGTAAAATATATAATCTAAGGTGTTTGGCAAACAAGGTATCATCGGGGAATGGGGCTGAGGCATCAACGGTGTATTCAATTATTGTATATCATTCTTGACCTTCGTGTGATCAGGTTTCAGCAGCTGAAGGGTTCTTGATGATGGAAATCTAAAACAAAACTTTAAGAGTCCAGATTTTGGAACAGAAACAGAAACCCATAACAAATCTTTTTTTATGTACTTATATTGGTGAACGCATGAACAGAGTCCATAGACATCACGATGTGAGAAATCAAATATGAGCTCCAAGTCTCAATTATATTGGAACAGCTTTACCGTTCTCCAGACCGCCACGTCAGACTATTCCGCGGCCAAAGTAAGCACGCTTGTGGTACTCACACGTGCCGGCTTCCAATAACATCTAGGACCAGTAAATAGGTAACTAATGTAATCATTTGAAACTAGCCTACTCTTGATAAATAGTATATTATTAATGAAAATTTTAGAAAATTTATCAGGCATTACCTAAAAAAAAACTGAAATCTTAATACAGAACAAGATAAATCAAAGATTTCGTTAATTATTTCGACAAATGAAACTTAAAATATATTATGTCAGTATATACTTGTATTGTATTTGTATATTTATAATGTCATACGTATGTATGTAATGATATTTTATATATATAAAGAGGTATACATATATGTATAAAAATCATAGATTGCACGTATTTGTACAAGAATGAAGAGATAAATGTTTAATTCAAATAAAGAAACAAACTTAGCTATTCATTTCTATAAAGTTTTTTTTAATCTCAAATTTTTTTCTTCATATTCTTGTGATTCAATATAACATATGCTACATAATTAGGTGGTCAAAGACGAAAGAGACAGTGAACCCATAACATTTACTGTGAAATGCCCAAAATGGTAGACTGAAATAAATATACGATAACATCTGATCGTTTAAAAAACAAACACAGAGCTAAAACATCATAAAATAAACATAAAACCCTTCAATGATACTAGTTCATAGAATGAGTCCTAAAATCCAATGATGGTCTAGTAATCTCAGTGAGAGTTTCATTTTTTCATTGACCGATCTAGGCTTCCGATAACTATGGGACGCATAGCTCCTACATAGCACCATTAAGGCGTAGGAGGTAATATAATTTAAAGTATATTACTTTATAATATAAATATAAAGTATAATTTAATATAAAGTAATATCTCTGAAGTACTGACATCGATAGTAATTTATCTAAGTGCATACGAACACGTGGCCACGAATGACCTCCAAAATAAAAACATAAGAACGTGTATTAAAAAACAACCTAAAATTAATAAGGAAATGAGTATTTAGTGGTATTAGGATGGAATTGTGGGTCTGTAGAGGTACGTTCCACCATCCTAATTATTACTGCCTCGGAGAAGTAAAGCGAATGATGGGACTTCTATCATACATTGCAACGAAAAGTCTAACTTCATAAGTTGCGTGACGGCATCTGCATTATGTTTTCATAGTCCATAAAAACAAATATACACTTTTTAAAATACCAGATAGATCCTGAGTTAATCTGTAAAGATAGTGCAAAAAAAAATAGAAATTGAACAGTTGTAAACAATGGGAATATTTCCAACAATGATCTGTCTTATTATAATATTAACTTTAATTGTTCTATGATAATATACCAAGCTTCTTAACTTAAAGACGGTCCTGGTGAAACAAATAACTCAAACGCCAGCCGAGAAATTACATGTGCATTTATTTGTCATATACCTAGTCTGTCAACTTTGACAGCTTTTCCGCGATAATCTATTATTTTATCTGTATAAATAAGTGACAGTCGCGAAATACTAATAAAGCCATAAATAATAAATTATATAATAATAAGTACATATTAGAAGGGTGTCAAAATTTGCGCCGTATGTATTTATATATTTATTATTATAGACCTATTTATTATTATTCTAAATTCTGTATGGAATTTGTTGTTAACAGAGGATTTTTCGCTCAAATAATAGGGGTACCTACGATATTTAAGAAAACCAAGAAAGGTAGTTATAATTTTATTAATAGCAAGTATATTATTATCATTTTTAAAGTTTGACAACGTGAAAACATTTAGTTAAATATTAGTATAAAATTTAATATGAAAATATGTATGTACATATAAAAACTTAATTATTATTGAAGTTAAATTTTTAAAGGTATGCGTGACGGAATTGATTCTTTAGGAAATTATATTATTGTATTACCTAAAAAGATATACTATATTAGGTATATACTTATAAGATGAACTTTAATAATTCATATGATTATCTGTAATCTCAGAACGTTTAGAATTAATCGTGTAAATATAATGTGTAGATAATTACATTTTGTTAAAATAATAGCGAAAATGTATAATATGAAATATTAGCCTAAGAAAATAGTACCATGTGCGTGTTTTGACACTAAATCGAGGTGATAAAAATTAATATATATTTAATACTTGTAAAATATATTTATTACAAGAACATGTATCTATGTACATATTATTACATAAGCATATAAATTCAATTAGTATGTAATATGTAAAACTATTTTTTAGTAAGAGAGCAGATGGGTAATCGTTTTCGGCTATGGTAGGCTGCATAAGAGTATGTAATTGACGCTATTATATTTAAGGTGTTCACAGCGCCATACGTAAGAGGCACTTAAAATAAAAATATAGTGTAAAAATTTTTTTGACTGAAATAAAAATGCACTAGGTTCTAATTAACTTTTATGGAAATTAAAGTGTTGAGCAGTATTAGACATGTTTAGTGAAATTAATTGAGGGTATTTTTTTATTGCTTAGATGGGTGGACGAGCTCGCAGCCCATCTGGTGTTAAGTGGTTACCGGAGCCCGTTAACATCTACAACGTAAATGCCTCCACCCATCTTAGATATGAGTTCTAAGGTCTCAGTATAGTGGCTGTCCCAACCTTCAAACCAAACTGCATTACTGCTTCAAGGCAGAAATAGACAGGGTGATGGTATCTACCCGTGCGGACTCACAAGAGGCTCTACCACCATTAAAGAATTTCGATAGACCTACACTCAGCATTGGGTGGACATGGGTTGAAGAAGAAATACTCTGAAATTTCAACAAAAAATCGATTGGTTACAAGTTTTACTAATGAGTTCTTTTGCCATTATAGGCAAACAAGCATTTAGCTCAACTGCTGGTAAGTGGTCACTGTCGCTCATGGACATTACCAAGTCGCCGCATATTAGCAGTAAAATATGCAACCTGTATGGCTGCTCAAAGTTACGTTTTTTAGACCAACAAAACGACGAAAATGTAAAGAAAAAAAAAATTAAAATGGGAAAATACTATTCGGTATATTCTATACTTATACGGTTATTTTTCTAGAGAAAATAATATTCGCATGATTGGGAGAGCTTCCTACATTCCATAATTATGCAATTATATTGCATTTATTTTTTCCTTTTTTTTTCCCTAACTATAGCTGACAGCCTTGAGAGGATATTATGTAGATGAGCTCACGGGGCTCAAACCGGAAATGTTGTTAACACTGGCCCTAGCAAGAGCAGTTCTTCGTAGAATCTACCACCGGATCGGAAACGCGACCCACTGATAAGATCCGACGAGAAACTCAGTGGGCTATGTCTGTGGGTTAACTCGTCAAGCGGTACGTCGCAAGCGACGGGTTCGACGAGGACGGTGACCGGTGCTCGTGGTACCTAAAAGCACCGTTAATGGATCCGGCTTAGGGTGACGTCGACTGTTTACCATTCGGTCTACAGGATCGGGTCTGTAATATATTGCGTGCTAACTAGATTACATATGCTTAAATACTTTGTACGACGGTTAATCAAATTGGTCCAATATATATTGTTAAAACAGAAAAATTTAATGTAAAAATTAACTATGATCGATGTTGACACACAGTGTTGTGTGATTCTTGGAAATTAATTGTTAACATCGTTTTGTTATTACCAAATATTTAGCTGAATTTTGAATTGACATAATTGTAAATAAAAAAAATGTACAGTCATTAAGAAAACATTCTTTAAACAATGTACATATTGTAAAGAAATTTCTCGATATATGTTATGTATTAATTTTAATATAGATAGTTCACGATTGAAAATGTTAAATGTTAAACGTATTAAAGTTTTGAATTTTATATTAAAATGCCTTCATTTATTTACCTTTTTCTCGGATATTTTTCGGTCTGCGTAAAAGATGGTGACATAATAAATTATTTCGACGAAATCTAGTAATTTGTTAGCCACACTAGTAACTTAAAAAGTACTCCCATATATTGAGGGAATCCATTTTGTATAATTAAATTTGAAACATCGGTTCTTTATGCAAAGTACAAAGTGTAAAGGATTATATATTATATATATACTTATATTATTATTGAAAGACCTTCAACGGTGAGCACTCGTGAATATACATGTAATTAAAGGTTATCAAGAAATTGGATACGCAAAAAACCCAAATAAAAAGTACAATCTTGAACTATAAAAAGTACAATCTATGGAATTATAAACATGAATAACCTAAAAAAATAATATAGATACATAATTAATTATTAGATACAAATCACACACGTATTATTTGAAGGATCGATTAAGAAGGCGTCGTAGCCTAAAGGTTAATTCGTATCAGGTCTTCAGGTCACTGCGTCAGTGTTCGAATCCCGCTAGCAGATAACAATTTTTGTAATGAAACACATCCTTAAAAGTTGTTCACGAATGACTACGATGAAGGAACAAAACATCGTCTAATCAAAATGAAACCTGAAAAAAATCTACCTTACAAAATTGCTGATAGTAAGCTGTCTTGTGAGCCTATACGAGTAGATCCAATCACACCTGGGCTAACCACCAACCAACCACCAGTGGGACTTAAGCTCGTTCATTCGTCTAAGCAATAAAGAAACAATAAAAAACAAACGGCTTGATCAGGGAAAAGTATATGCCAACACAAAATTTAAGACCAATTCAAGTTAGATCCATGTATTGATAATAGATTAGCTGTGAATGTTAGAACTGTGTCTCGGCACGAATAAATATTGATTGATAGTACACTAAACGTAAATATTTGATTATAATGTATAAAAACAACCGGAAATGTTTTAATGGCTTCAGTGGACAGTCGCAGCAGTTGTTTAAATCTAGTCCACTGACGAATTCTGGCCACAATCTAGATAAAGATAAAATCACAAAAATAATGTGACAAGAATGTATCATTTTAACTTTTGTTTAAGCGCCATCTAGTAGTTTTACACAGAACTGCATCAATAGCTTTGTTCCACAAGTAGAAAATAGAGCGCGCTATACGCATTGCTTTATTAATATTTATTAAAACAATAACCAACAATCCATTAAATTATGTATTAAATTAACACTATTCGTACATACATTTTGTTGTTATTCTTTTTATAAGACATTTAAATTCAATTTTTAAATTCAATATTAGTAGGTACGTAGGTAATAAAAGAAATCAGAATTTTCAATTATTTGAAATATTTCAGTATTTTCATAAAGCAAACATGGCAATGAGTTTTTATTTTTATTGTGGTAAGTTAGCCACGACACGCTATAAATAAAAATAAAGAAACTTAAGAGTTGTGAAATATGCACTGTTTTTATAAATCCAAATCTTGTTCTTTATAGTTCAAATCTTAATACATCTAAAAGCTAACATTTAGTAATTGTCGTTTTAATCCCATAGCAACGCGTTGTGCCTGACACAGCATAAACATTTTCAATTCAATTTTCATATACTACGCACAAACGCAAAACAAAAATAAATACGCTCCTAAATGAAGCAGTCACGATTCCAGTTCTCAAAGACGCTACAGACAATTTGGATCTCATTCAAGGAACGCACGGTAAGTCATTAGTGCTTACATTTATTTTATTAAATACTAACCGATAGAAGATCTTTAGCGTAGCTCTAGTATTCTATTCTATTAGTAGAAGTAAATGGCAACCGTTCTAATAAATAAGCCCTCGACAGCTAAGCTCCCTTATTATCAGCCAATTCTTTTAACTGATGACGCTTAATGCTTACCGAAAATAAATTCACTCTCGATCTTATATTTAGCGCGCCTGGCCGTACTCCGAGGTGTCGGTCAGTTGAACCGGGATTTTGTGCCGATCGCCGATAGTTTTCTCATTAATTAAATGTCTAGTTCATCATAGCGCAGCACGTAAACACCAGAGATGGCCTGATGATACGAAGTGGTCCGACTGCCTCAAGGTAACTGCGGTGCACCGCTCCAAAATAATCCGACATCCAGCGTTCATAGTACACAACTTATTCACACCTATTTCCACACTGGCCCACGCAAACATAACGTGTTTTCAGTCACTGATGCTCACATTGAGCCGAAATGTTGTGTTCTTAGTTTACACGGTGATGAAGTGAATTCCGCTGGGCCCGTGTTTTAAATAAATATATATATATATACAAAATAAATTCCATGAAGGTCGTCCCGGAAGTTTTAACAACGTGTAAATATTTATTAAAACTTTAACCGCAGTTAAACATATGGAATCTGAATTGTCACCAGATCAAGAGAAAGACACACCGCCCGTGCCGATTAAAACATACCAATGGGAAGATTTAAAAAGAGCTCGTGAAGTTGGCGCTTACCCCTGGACCCATTTACTGAAGCCGCCACTCGAGGGCGAAGTTACCGCTGAGGATATAATAAGGGAGACTACTCCCAGAAGAAGTATGTCACGAGAGTTTTCAAGGTCGCGAACGCATTCACCAGTTGACAGTGACATTCAGAAAATTCTAAACCTTGACTCTTCACCGGGAAGCAGCCGAAAACATGGCGATGAAGGTGAGGACGAAGGGGTTCACATCCCTAATTTTTCTAAAGAAGTGTCTTTGGATGAAGAAGACATTCCTGGCCCGGTCTTAAGCACTTACATTGTGAAAAGGCCAGAGAGTCAGAGTAGTGTACAATTAATGTCACCTGTAGAAATTCCTAAATTAAATGTTTCTCCGAAGGGAATATTGAAACGCCGAGTACCAGATCAATACATAGGTGTAACTGAAACACGTGAGAAAACGAAGTGTTGCCATCCTCTTGTTAACAAAATAAAGCACTTAGCAGACAAAACATTACACAAATTAGATAGGAGTGATTTAGAAAAATCCCCTCTCTCCAAACGAAAGAAGAATGAAAATACACAAGAGATAAGACAGTTAAGGCATTCTCCGGGAGCCGTCAGAAGACAAAAATTCAGCGCAATGAAACTAGGTGATTCTGATGAAATGAGCAAAACGATGAGCATTGACACACCGCCACCTAGAAAAAAAAAAGAACATATTTATGAAGATATTGAAGAATCAAAACAAGACAACGAAAAGTCGCTACACTTTTCTAAGGCCGTAGACAAGCAAGTTTCTACCAAGGCCGACGATGAAAGTAAAAGCGTAAGCAATAAAGAAAACGATAGCATTGCCGAAAAGAAATCAATCGCTTCGCTAGATCCGAGCTTAATAACGGATAATGTTTCGTTAAAATCGGGTGAACGCGTCATGGAAAAACTACATAAACAAGACGAAAAAAATAAGGAAGCAGTTCTTTTAGATGAGGAGATGGATCCAGACGAACCGAATGTCGACGAAATATTTCAAAATCAACTCGACGAAACCAGAGGAAACAATGAGTCCCCCAATATAACTATAACAGAAATTACAGACGACGATGTAGATGGTAGCGGAGATTCAGGACATCATGTAGCGGCTCCAATCGAAACGTCGCCAAGCCCCAGCCCGCAATGTAACGTAAAGGACAAGGACATCAAATTTATCAACAGGAAATGGTCTAAACAAAGCAGGTAAATTTTATTTTTTCTCTTTTACGAAATACGTAACAATGACATAACACACGCAGAGCGAACGCGCTTAGTTCTGACTGTTTGATAAATATAGCTACACGGCCGGTCTTCCTGCCCATTCGGTAAGCTCTTTAAAATTGTCATCAGTGATCAGTGGTCGCCGCTGCTTTCACGTCTGTGATTAGTACATTCACCGACCGGCTTTGACAAGCACGCCTAATGATTCATTGTCCGCATGACAAAATACACGGTGTGCGGAAACCTTAAAGATGGCACGGTTGCGGTAGGCCGTAGTAATGAGTAAGCTCCGGCGATGGACATCGGAAGGTGGTACGCCTATAGAAAAGCCCTTGAGACCGACAAGAGAAGGCAGCGCCCAAGTGTTCACGCCAGACGTACGGTGTGCTTGTCAGTATTTTCAATGTGATTCGCTATTGCCGGAAAGAGTTAATCCGGTGGGCACTAGACCAACATCGCGGGCGAGCAATTTTATTTCATACGATAGGTAAGTCACACACCTACATGCAAATTTTGACGGTTTTAATGTAATTTTATGACTAACATTATGTGCGGCAAATATATTTGAAACACGACTTCGACCCGGCGGCGGCTGCGGCTAAAACGAGCACCGACAGTTGGCCTAATTGTGACTCGACTCTGTGAAGTTTAAATATAACTACTATCTTTTGCGACGAATGTGAAATTTGCGTTATGCAGTTTTCTTATTTATGCTTGCGCTGAGCGAATGGTTTCGTTGAAAATATTTATGTTGGTCGTCGAAATATATTTTTTATTTATTACATAGCCGAAATTGCTTTCAGTGATCACGAATACGAAATTATAGAAAAGCCGCCACCAAATATCGTTTACACTGCACCGAGCGTGGATGAAGCTTCACCGCGAACTAAAGTCGATGATGATTTGTCGAGTACAACTTCGCTGGAAAGAAAGCTTTTGCAACACACGTCCGACGAAGACGAACCACCTGACGACAAGGACAGTGCACACGAAGATACACACGAAAATATTTTAAACGCCGAAGCTTTACAACGAGACATTGAAGACAGATTCTTCGTCAACACACCTTCAACAATGTCTCGAACAGAATGTGAAATAAGTACAAGTCAAGTGGATTCGTCCGCTTTGGAACAATTACCGTTAAAAAGGGATAGCCGCTCGAAAAATCCTGATAGTTCTGATAGCAAACTACAGCAACGCTTTAGAGAAAGCACTGGTAAATTAAAAACACAAGCAGGAAAATTAAAAATAAAGTTACAAAATATGAAAACAAATCGCATGTCTATGCCTGAAAGACCTAGATTTAGTCTACCCGAGCGATCCAAAGTTAAAACGCCTGATAAACCAAAAATGTCACTACCGGATCGACCAAAGCTTATGCCAGATAAAAGAAAGTTTAAATTACCTGAACGCCCAAAATTAAAAAAATTCAACATTACCTTACCTGACCGACCTAAGTTCAATGTTCCGGATCTATCGAAATTTAAAATGCCTGACCGACCAAAAATTAATTTTGCTAGTTTAGGACGGAAGAAGGATAAAATCGAAACTTCGAGCTCAACAACGGATGTAGCTAACGTAGCAACAGTAGATTTCGAAGCTAAAACTTACCCTAGACTATTCAATAGAAAGAAAAAGTCTGAACTTCAAAAAACATCATCCTCTCCCACATTGAACCGGGACGACACTCCACCTCTGATGTTCACATTTAACTTCATGAAGAAAAGCAAAGAAGACCCAGGAAAATATGTACCCGAGAGCCCTGAGGAACTGAGAGAGTACGAAGTTAATAATGATGACAATCAATTTAATAGGGATATCAATAGCAGAAGAAGGTATGAGACTACATACGATTTTGACAAAGTCGACACAGAATACATGGACGAGGAACAGGAAGAAACGAATTTAGAGATACATAACACTTCATCTTCTCCAGATATATCACCGTCTAAACAAGAATACACACCAGTCATAACCGAAATAAACAATGACGAATTTTTCGTACGACCGAGAGGGATTTCTCGTGAAAACATTCAAGTAAGGGAATACTTGAGCGACGAGACGCGCCAAGCGTTTCAGAATCCGAAAAACGTTTTGGCTTTGATGGGAAGCAGTACGGAGGTCAATCATGACAATTTGTATATGAATGACGTCGAATCAGAGTTTATAGACGAAAACGAAATGATGAGGTATTCAAGTGAAGATCTCAACGACAAAGACGACGGTTACTACACATTCCCCCCAGTGAGACCATCACGAGCTAAACGAAAGAAAGAAAGGAAAGAAGAGGAGCCCACTCCATATATTGACGAAAGCGCTAATGCTAGCTTACAGTTTAGCGAGGTGGATCTCGATATGCGAGCTGATAACGTCGAAGGTAAGCTGAATGGTGCAATGTCAAATGAGAGCTTCGAGACAAATAAGTTAGATGTCAACAGGTTAGACTTCACTCCAGCCACAGATTTACATTCGATCCACGAGTACGCTAACGACGAGGTCATACAGTATCCGGAAAACATTCCGATTCAATCACAGACCCTGCCCATGCCGCCCAAGAGGAGGAAGAAGTTTGGCAAAAAGGACATTGCTCATTCGTCATTGAATGACTTCAAAAACGTTTCCAGTGCCAGGTTGTGGGAAGATCCGCAGGAACAACACACCGAAGACGTAAGTAATATTATCCTGTAATAAAAATACTTCACTGCAGCTTAAAGATATGTAGACAGTTTAACTAAAATGTATCAGCGATTTTGGTAAATATCATAATAATAGAAAATAGATGAATATTTAGATTTAAAAAAACTTAAAATTTATTTGCAATCAGCCGTATTGCTTTAAAGGTAAAATGATTTTGCCTGATGAATCAGAAGCGGATATCCTTGACGCTTCAAAGTAATATTAACGAACACATCAAAAATTACACTATAATTATTAAAGCCTACTGCTACATCAAGTACACGTATAACCAGAATAGGCTCTGGCTAAAGTAACTTATCGAAAGATCGCTAAAGTACACATAACTCAATTTTCACTAATAAATAAATTATAACAGTAAAATAAAAATGCTTCTACACTCGACTCCAAGTTTAGTACGTACATTCCATCAGGGTTCGGTCAACACTCCACATAATATAATGTAACTATAATTAATATTTTTACATTCCCTACATTGTATTATTAATCTATAGCTATTATCTATAATTTAATGAGACTTGGCTAAAGCTTAATCTAAATAAATAAAATTGAATGTTTATGTTTTTAGAGAACGAACATCGTAGCATTCCTAAGCCATTCAACAGACTGTGATAAAAATTGTTGAAAACAGTTGTTGTACTCCAAGGAACGTTGATGATAAGCACACATTGATCGGGCGCGAGTAGTTATAAATCGATATTTTTCATACATTTAACAATATTAATAGCGACCGCTCAGTTGTCTAAAACAAATCTAAGCCAATTCCAAAAAAAACCCTCATTTTTTAACCTACCATACTAAAACAGGAACTATTATGTTTTAGAGCCTCCGTTTTTTTTCTGAATCCGATAAGAGCTTTCTTGTCAAGCTTCAAAGAAGTCGGGCTATATTTGTGTTGAAGTTCCAGCCTCCTCCCATTCGACTTGCAATCTTTATCACTGAAAGCAATAATTGCTATTCCGCTTCGAGGTTTAAAAATTTAAATAATAACACTCAAACTTTTTAAAAAATAGCCCTTAATAGTGAGGCTATTTTGAGAATTCTTAGGCGATTAATAAAGAAGAATCTACGAAATTCATTTAAGAACAGAGGAGAAGCTTTAAATCCTTATTACATAAGCACACAAACAGCCTGTTATTAAATAAAAACGTTACACATTGACCCTGAATAGTGTTTAATACATTGTGAATCTGTAAAGGGCAGCTGCTATTCCAGATATGTTTGTTGTAGGCTAAAAATAATATATAGCTCGCTCTTCTTCATGGAACTGTTCGGCTAATACCGACATAAATGATCATAGTATCAGGACAGTAGATCTGTTGTGAAATCTTTCTGCAGCTTCAAATGGGGAATTCATTGATCTGCAGGGTTATTGAAGCTATATTAAAATAAATTATTATTATGGCCTAAAGTGGAAAGTATCACTCACTATACCGCCTATTTGTCCATCCGTTATCCGCTAATGTTTCATGCGTTTTGGTCTAAAAGGACGGTCGTTGTACCATATAATCAAGAATATAATTTAATATCTCAGGGTGTTATATAAAAATAGGGAGGCCGTAAACATGTACATTCATCTGTAAAAACAAATTCCATAAAAATGATTATTAAAAAATAAAGAATATCAGACCCTATCGGAACATGCATCCACATCGTGTCCTGTTTATTTTTGTTACAAAGAAATTTTCCTTTCCGATTTAAACGGACCCACCCTTGACCAGCGGGAACTACGTTATACTGTCCGTGGACTTTGGAGACCTTTTTTTTATTGCTTAGTTGCATGGACGAGCTCACGGCCCACCTGATGTTAAGTGGTCACCGGAGCCCATAGACATATACAACGTAAATGCCGCCACCTACCTTGAGATAGGGGTTCAACAAACGATCTTCAGTGCTTTCCCTACGTTTGCCGCTAGGGGCGCTGTTCCAACTCAGCAAAATTTGAGATAGCTTTTACGCGATTAAGAAGATAAAATCTCATACTAAGCACACCGACAAGCTCTAGAAAAACTTGTAGTAAAAGCATTATAATCATTTTCATTTAAATAATTAAAAGTAGAGCATCTCAATATTTATTTACTAATACGGCCTTTTATTAAATTATACACAAATATCACGGGCACCGTAAGGTTTAACTAGTTGAAATATTCGTAGCCCGTATTAATAATACGAGATAATTAGTGATTCAATTTCATGAAGTGTCACGTAAGTCATTCGAGGTGAATGAACTGTCTTTTATTCTTAATGACATCTATTTAAACAGAGTTTACGTCATTCTGTAGTATTTGTTTCTTGTGCTAGGATTTTTTCTTGTTTTAGAAGGTAGATACCTCATGGTCGCCATCGGTCTTGGATGCTAAGTCTAAGACAGATTATCGTCGCTGTCAAACGAAAATCTGCTATGTGCAAAAACTCTATTTTGGATTAATGAGTAAAAACATTTTCGTATAAAATTTTATATGAAGGTGAATTTTTAAGAAGTATATCAAATGAAAGCTATAGATAAATATTAAAGCTATGGACACATAACAGTTTTTTTATACGGTAGATAGGGCTGTGAACTATACAAAAAGGTCAAAAAGTAAAAATCTCAAAAAGTGCACATAGCAGATTTTGATTTGACAACGACGTTATGTCATCACCTATCGCTAATGACTCTCTTCGAACCTTATTTGAATAAGAACCTTTAAGCATATTATGGTTTTTATGTTTTTTTTTCCCATTGTCCGCAATATTTTGTGGTATGGTGATGAATGTCTACTCCGTCGCCAATAGACGTTACCACAACCAAGCTGCTGCGTACCAATCACTTTGGGCAACTTTATCGGGATCTGTTGATTATTCGCGGTATTCTTACTAGCGTTATAGATAATTAGAAGTGGACCATATATGTACTGGTATTAGGCAGGCACAAATGTCTATCGCAGCTCCGTCAGTAAACCTGGTCTGGATCAAAGGCTTTTGTCGTGTTAAACTTACATATTATTACCCACGGAAACAGTATAACCGAACCCGTCATAAATTGTAATTTTCGTAAACATCTCTGAAGATAATAATTGTAAATAGAAATGCTTTAACAAAAACCGACTTCAAATAGAAAAAAAATAGATATTCCAAAACAAATTAATATACATTAAAAACAATAATCATCGAAATCGGTTGGCATGATATTGAGTTATTCATCTATTTGTTGCGCACGTAAGTACTTAATGCAAATTTAAGACTTATATGGTTTTCTCATGGATACCATTAATTGAAGTAAATTGAAATGGGACCACACGGGAAGCGTTAGCTTTTTGATAAAAAAATAATCATCAAAATCGATTGACCCAGTCAAAAGTTATGAGGTAACAAACATAAAAATAAAACATACAGTCGAATTGAGAACCCCCTCCTTTTTTGAAGTCGGTTAAAAACGATTGCTTTGTTCATTTGACGGCTTTCAAGAAAAAATATATAATTCGATCCGGTGCGGCCGTCAGGTTCCAAGATTTTTATCACGACAGAACAATGTCCGTCGTTTCTGCTAGTCTTCTATATATATAAAAATTAATTGCTGTTCGTTAGTCTCACTAAAACTCGAGAATGGCTGGACCGATTTCGCTAATTTTGGTCTTGAATTATTCGTGGAAGTCCAGAGAAGGTTTAAAGGTTGAATAAATATGAAAATACTCGAAATTATACAAAAACAAACAATTTTCTTTTTCCTTTGATGTGTCCCCCGTCGGACGGATTCCTTTTGTTTTTTTTTTTAAGTTTATTTTATACAAAAGTTTAGGTTGAGGCACTACGAAGTCTGCCGGGTCAGTTAGTTTGTAATAAAAGAGAACTGCTAGCTTCATTAGCGCGTAATCCGTCAATTGGTGTCACAGAATGTCAAAGACTACTAATATAGGCGTCTACTCCCATTCGATGAGCAGCAGTGAAGTTTCAAACAACAGAAACTGGCTCGAAGCCAACGAAGTGCGCTGATTTATTTTCGGAAAGCATCTATCTGACTGACCCAGTTAATTGTAACTCTGAGACTAGCGTGATTTAAATACACATGTAATACTGTTAACGGAGCGGTGGCTTGTATAAAAACGTAAACAGAGTCCTGGAAATTAAATCGCTTCCAAGACCACAACGCAAGGCTGTTGTCGGCTAGTTAAAAAGTTAGATTTTATGTTTAACGTTAGTATTAAATGTTAGATTCTGCAAAGCACTGCTCTTGCTAGGGTTAGTGTTAGCAACGTCGTCAGGTCTGACCCCGTGAGCTCACCTACTAGTTAAGGTTACGCTGAAATGGTATCTCAAGACCATCAGTTTAATAAAGGAAAAAAAAAGAAAAAATAGAGATGTTATGCCAATAACACACTGTACGCTTCTTCAGATTCCAACCTGAACACATCAAGCATTCAATTAGTACGCACACGTTGTGGTATAGTACAGTGTAGCACAAAGTAGTGTAGTATAGTACTAGACGTGAAATCATAGTCTTCTAATTTGACTATAACTATATTATCTAATATTTTTTTGTTTAAAACTTTCATCTAAATATTTTTCGAGTTATGAAATGCTATCATTTTTGCAACTTTACTGGAGAACCATTTAAATTAAAAAAATTGAAAAAAATATCATAACAAAAAAAACTTCTTCAACTATTTGTATGAAGTAAATTTAATTGAAGTTCAATTGAGGCCGTCAGCGCAAAGTGGCTTAAGCTTACCATAGTTAGTATGGAGATAACGAGGTTTGAATTTACTTTTACAGTGTTTCGCTGGCAAAAACAATAAGCGCAAAAATAACGTATTTGTAAAAAAAAAATGTACGTAATTTCAGTAGGCAGCGGCTTGGCTCTGCTCCTGGAATTGCTGAAGTCCATGGGCGACGGTAACCACTTACCACCAGGTGGGCCGTACGCTCGTCTACCTACAAAGGCAATAAAAAAATAAAAAAAAAATGTTTACCAAGCCATCTGTTATCTATGGTTGAAACTAGGTATAGGCCAGTTTTGCATCAAAATTTATTATAATATTTTAAATAATGTAATACGTAACGTACGTAACGTAACGCACGAATATGAAAAATTGTGGGTTAGGCCACTTTTGCGCTTACAGCAACAATTATAAATTTAATATCGAATTGTTGATGCTGATACCAAAAAAAACGCACCTTCAATAATAATTAAAAAGATAAATTTTGCCTTTCACCCCTCGTTATATTCTTAGAGAGACCATTTTTCCTAAAAGCACGTGCTACTTTTCTTCTAATTTTATGATTTTTTTATGTAGCAACTAGCGAAATCCGGCGGTTCTCCGCTCTGACTGTTGGTAAATAGTATGAAAACCACTGATTGGCTGAACACAGTTTGCGCGCCATCTATTAACGATTGGTGGTACTATTATTAAAAACTCCCTGAAATGTCACTCACAGCTACCAAGTTTCGCACCAGTTAGACAAGCTGTGTAAATACCTAGATGGCAATACACAAGGAAACTTTCGTTGTATTAATTGTTATGTGTGAAGACATGGACATAAAAGTGCAACTAATACATCCATAAAGCTGATTTTTTATGGCAAAATTTTCATACCTCTGTTACCAACTTTAAATTAACAAAAAAATCCCTCCTCTGTATTTTCTTAGCTTATTCTAATATCCAGTTCAATCCATTCTATTATCCAATCCAATTATTCTAATATTTCTCTTAGTTCTCAAGTTTTCATTTAATGATGTTCCATATTTATCGTCTCGTATTTATCGTATTTTTTGATTTGTAGTGTTTGTTTCGCTCTATGCATTTGCTGTATATTTTGAGTTCGATGATATTCATAGTCACCGATTGTTTTATTAATTTTTTATTGCTTAGATGGGTGGACGAGCTCACAGCCTACCTGGTGTTAAATGGTTACTGGAGCCCGTAGACATCTACAACGTAAATGCGCTACCCACCTAGAGATATATGTTCTAAGGTCTCAGTATAGTTACAACGGCCACCCCACCCTCCAGACCGAAATTCGAAACGCATTACTGCTTCACGGCAGAAATAGGGCGGTACCTACCTGTGCGAACTCACAAGAAATCCTACCACCAGGCAAAATGTGATTATGACTGGTGTTAGCTCAGTTTGTTAATACCAAGTGTTTGGACTATAAAAAAATATGAATATAGATTTAAAAGCTCTCAGTAAATTAGTGTCCATCTAAATTTCCTTTTGTCTGAAGCACATATCAGTATTGTGGTTAGATTTATAAGTGTTCAAAAGAGCTTAAATGGGCCTTTTAATCGATGTTTATCAGTCTGCCTAACCGTCCAGAATAATCTTCAGTATGATTAATACAGTCCGATATTTAAGACGTACAGTAAATTTGAAAGAAATAGCAAAATCTAAAACTGTTTAATATTATAATTTGTTTAGATTTATCTTATCTAGTATTAATCGTACTAGAATCTACAGACTTTATAAAACATTGATTCCGCTGTCGATAGGTTAAGTCACAGTCACAATGTGAAAACGTCTTTGTCGTCGTCGTGGCCTAACGGATAAGACGTCCGGTGCATTCGTGTTGAAGCGATGCACCGGTGTTCGAATCCCGCAGGCGGGTACCAATTTTTCTAATGAAATACGTACTCAACAAATGTTCACGATTGACTTCCACGGTGAAGGAATAACATCGTGTAATAAAAATGAAACCCGCAAAATTATAATTTGCGTAATTACTGGTGGTAGGACCTCTTGTGAGTCCGCGCGGGTAGGTACCACCGCCCCGCCTATTTCTGCCGTGAAGCAGTAATGCGTTTCGGTTTGAAGGGTGGGGCAGCCGTTGACTATACTGAGACCTTAGAACTATATCTCAAGGTGTGTGGCGCATTTACGTTGTAGATGTCTATGGGCTCCAGTAACCACTTAACATCAGGTGGGCTGTGAGCTCGTCCACACAGCTATGCAATAAAAAAAAAAAGTCTTCAAGTTCTAATAATACAACAGAAAATCCTCAAACACTAAAATGTAACACTGTAAACAAGATTCGATCATATCAAATCATAATTATACTATGTAAAATCGTAGCAATCCTCCAATCATCGTTACGGCATTCCATGGGGTTAACTGAGTATGAAAACATATCAATAATCGAAGAAATATCTGACTTAATGGAGCTCAATTAAGCCTTACCGCTGTTCTCTTTATTGTCTCCATCAAATTCAATCTTCGTAAACATTGTAAGATCAAGTGCATGTCGTATATAAAGCGACGAGCGTTTTAGTATAATATATATTTTTGTTACTAGAATTTAGATTGATTAATGCTTTAATGACCACGAGCGAATGCCAGCTACTGTTTGCTTGTAGCGTATGCTATAAAATTCACATTCATTGCTACGACCCGTTTTAAACGTGTTACTGGCACTATGGTAATGGTTTCTTGTTCGGTTGATGTTACCATCTTGCACAGACATAGCAACAAACTAGTGTGATTGAGATCGATATCTTTGCATACTTTCGAATCAATTATAGAAAATACCGAATTGTGTTTTAAATAGAGTCTATGGTACGTTTGGACCGAGTTTTGTCTATTAAAAGAGCTATCAAAAAATTAATCGAATCATTGTCGATTTCGAAATTATATTTTTCTTCGTATCAATAAATTCAAGGATCAAAGTTTATAAGTAGCTTTAGATTTTATTTAAATTAAGTAATAGTTATTATTAAGAAGCCAAGTTAAAATAACGCACATACATACATATATTCAATTTTAATTTTAATTCGTTCCGAAATCAAATTATATTTAGTTAAAAAGGCATGTTTTCAAAATGTGTTAACGTTTTATTATTACAAATCTTTTATCTATTTCAGATAATCGTGTATCGCACTGAACACGAATACGTCATACCTCCGAGCGAGAACATTGTTACCGAACACAGCCCCGTTCCGCCTCGAAGGAATCGCTCTCAGAGCTCTCGCGCGACCTCCCTGTGCGATGACGACAGAACATCTCACGGCGCCGAGTCTCTTACCCTCGACACCCACATGGCTCTGCACGACGATGTCGATGGACGCGACCTCCGGCATGAGAGCCCCGGTTACGCGACGGTCGACAAAGTACCCTACACTCCTAGTAAAGGCTTAAGACGGTCTGTTAGTGCTACGCCACCCGTGAGACGCCGTAAGAGCAACAGTTCGGAACGAAAGTATTACACGGTCGGACCTAGCAAAGCGGGTCCCGATCGACCTCCGCGAAAGAAGTCCTCGACTAGCTTAATGACTCTAGGCAGCTACACAAAACGATCGGTCAGCAGTGACATTACTCAGTACGTGGAAATTGATGATGCGTTCGAAATGAACAAGGATCTGAAGTCAGGGGAGATAATTAATAAAATGAAAGATAGACCTCTCCCTCCGCCACCGAGACCGCCGAGAGGATCGAGACGCAAGAAGAAAACCAGAAATTATGGTGAAGGAGATCCTACTACCGAATCGGAAAGGAATGTAGAAGCAGAATTTGATAACCAAGAGGAAATAAAAAATAATGAAGATATTGTCGAAATAGAAGTTTCCACGCAGACAGATCCTTTACCAGACGACGTCGATTTTGAATTGGACGAAAATCTAGACATTTCTATGTCAAGCTCATTACGAGATATAGTTGATGAAGATTCTTTAATGACCAGAAGCCATCCGAGACTAACAGAGAGCCCACGCACGTCTCGACCTACATCAAGATCAGAAAAATCATTAAAATTTTCCGATCCAAAAATATCTGAATTGTCAAAACCTCATATTGGTCGAACATCACCAACGGTCATTTTGGTTGAAAAACGAGTCTCGAGTCCTACCAGAATCAATGAGCGTGATGTTATGTTAACTGAAGCCTCTTTAACAGTTCAGCCCATAGATATTGATGAAACACAAATACCTGACGTTCCTCCTTTGCCCCGATCTAAAGGAATCTCAGGTACAATTCAGGGTTCTAAAAATAGTACGCCATTATGTCAGGGGCAAGCGGTCGAACGTGTTGCTGACGCAACCAGAGATGTACAGTTAGATAATTTAGTTACTCAACGACTTCAGGTGAGAGACTTAGACGTCGGACGTCTTAATGTTTCCGAGCTCCAGGCAAACAAAATCTTGGTCTCGGATATCGAAGGCATGACTTTACAGGTATCTGAGCTTGATTCCAAATCTGGTCACATATCGGTGAGCGGTATCGAGTTTTCTCAATCTGTGATTGACGAAATCGTCAAAAAATTCGCTGAAATATCAACCGGTCACGGGCCATCTCAAAACGAACTTGTTGTCGAACGGTCTCGTCCTGTTAGTCACGAGGAACAAACTCAAACAGAGGAAATTAAAGAAACGAAGGAGAAAATCAAACAAACTGTTGAAGAAGAACCACCGGCGAGGCCATCTCCACCACAGCGACTTGGAAGCTCAGATGACGGCGCTGCACCACCTCTGCGACCACCTCCTCCAGATCTAACGCCCCTATTGTATTCATATCTTCAAGACTTAACTATACCACCAGCGTCGCTTGCCCCTCAGCGGCCACTACGAGAACGACATTTTCCAGAATTCCATGAACCTCAGCATCAGACCCCACCACCTCCTGCTCGTCGAGCAAAGCGGAAACCGACTGCCCCCCATACAGAGTCCAGCTCTGATGACGGTCGTCTTCGACCTTCACCGCGACGCATGCCTCCCCCCGTCCGCACCCACGAAGCCTCTATAGCAGAAGCCGGTGTAAATTTTTTGAGAGTGTGTCAAAGTTCAATCAGTAGGACGCTGAGGAATGTATTTAATTCGTTCATGGCTTACATTAACCGTACAGAGGATAAAAGGGATGCGCAAATGGCATTGGTAATATTCTTAGTTCTGATCGCAGGTTTGATAATGTTCGGTCTGAGCGATAGTAAAACAATACATCATCATCATTGGGAATTTTTCAATCCTCCGGACGGTAAGCCTTGAATTCCTAATCAAAAACTAGTGAATGCAGTTTATATTTTATAAGTATTGTACCAAGCACCTACTTCTATACTAATTATATTGTTGAACCTTGAACCTTTGAGCGTAATCAATCATATTACGATTTGTACGAAAGCCAATGTGAAAAGCCAGAAGTGCATTGTTAACTAATATTAAATTTATAGTCTAACTGTTACGGTTCCTTTAAATTGTCTTTATATAAAAACAATTATTAACCCTTGATATTTTCGAGGCATATGAACAAATGGTACGACATTAGAGCAATCAGACGACACACACAGACGATAGAGAGATCAGAGCATTTAGGCATGGCTAACACACCGGACACGTAGCATGTGTATTTGTTGCATTCGTTGAGTTGACTACCACATGGATAATTTTATGCTTATTGATTTATTTATTTATCGTATGGCATTCGTTTACACTACGTGGTTATAATTTAAATTTACAGTTTTGTGAAATAATCGATATCTTCTTCTGTTACATTTTTGAGATCTTCCATTTGGCTTGTGAATTTCATTAGGGGGCATTCCATGACAATGTGGAGTTTGCTCTGGCCATCCGCATTCACAGCTTTCGTTTTCCGTCCAGCCCCATCTCTTCCGCAGTTGGTTACAGTGACCAACTCCCGTGCTCAGGTGGTTAAGCATGCACCAGATTGGGCGTTTTTCTTTGAAACCAGGTCGGCGGGAGTGTGGATTCAGCTCGAACAGTTCAGGTGGGATGCATCTAACTGACCATTCTTTAACCCAGGCCTCGTATGTGTTCAAATTGAAGTGTGGTTGGTGTGCCTGTAATGCCGGTGGGTTTCGTGACTTCAATCTCGTCGATTTGAAGCTGGCTAGGTCCCTGTTGATAGGCAGCTCGGGTCGTCTAAGCGCCTTTTCTATCTCTGCGTATAGATGGTGGGTGCGGCGAAGGTGGGGTGGGGTAATGCTGCTCAGAGCCGGAAGCCAGTGCAGAGGGGTTGGTTTTAAGCACCGCGTGATTAGGCGCATGGTGTGGTTTAGTTGCGTATCGACTACAGTATTATTGATTACCGCGACCAACACAAGATCAACACCGGCGGGACTAACTCATTGGTCCATCGATTCAAACTCGATTGCATTTCACTTTTTCTTATACTTCCCTGAGCCCGAACCCTGTGTGATTTAATTTATAATAAATACGTTTTTACTCCTTCACGGAAATCGTATACATTTGAATGATTAGCATTTAGTTGAACCCAGAGCGTTTTAATACCATTGAAACTTGGACTTTATATCTTAACGTGCATGGTGGAGTTCTAGATTTGATGTCTATGGATTTCCCCTAACCACTGTGTGTGTTCCGGTATCTACATGCTCCCTTTTTTAAGAATTAATTTATGAGCTAAACGCAAGTTTTATCAGTCAATGTCATAGGCAATCCGTGTTTCTATTCTTAAAATACGATTCCAAGGCACGAGTTCGAGTTTAATTACCCTCATAAATGATGCCCTTAGTGTTTTGAAATGATAAAGAAATTTAAAATGTTTGCATACACGATTAAGAATGAACTTTATGTCGGTAGTATCTCGATATTTATTTACCGAATCAACGTAATTGTAAAACAACTACCAATGAATTTATTGTAAAAATAAAATTGTTGTACGTTGAAATTCGTATTTTATAAGGACCTCGAATGTCATTATGTTCGAGTTGATCTTTTTTGTAATCTTATTTTTAAATAAATGCGATCAACAGAAGTGAGAACACGCTCAATGAATTAAAAAAATATATATAAATAACTATGCTAAGAAAAACGAGAAAAGATTTACATTCAATTGGAATGGAAAACGTTGTTACTTAAATTCTTTCAAAGCCAAAACGTTAAAAAAATTATTATACATATTATATATTTTGATTTTTAATGAGATCGAAATATATCGACGATGTATTTTCGTTAATCGATACGTATCAACGAAGATATGTTACTAAATAGATCAAGCTTGTGTTTAAGCTATTTAAATACATAGTTCTCAATGTTGTAGTGTTTAACAGAAATTATTAATAATAACAGAAATGATTAATAAGCCTTAGTAGTGTATCTAATATATGATTATGTAACCATAATTGTTTTTATCAATACTTAAAAGCATTACCTTTAATAAAACCAAGGATAATCAAATCGGTATTAACAAAAAAAGTATTTGTCTGGATGTATTAAAAAAAATATAACATTAACATCACAGTACGATCGCTTTGGAGTTTCAGTTCGATTCTTTATAATTGAGGAAATTAATGTCAAAGCATAAAAATCGTCGTGTCGTTAAAAATGTGAAGTACCTACTAGACATTTTTTTCTACTTGTAACAATTAAATCATACAAATATATATAGTAAAGGCCACACCTGCGATATGAATTACGATTGGAGTTGAATAGGTCAGGGTAAGTAAGACGTTCGTACGCACCAGACAACGCAGAAGAGGCTATTTCTAAGCATCTAGTTTGTGTTTTATGATCGATAGTAACATTACCTATTCAATCACAGAACTTATGTCAATATCATAATGCTTTCGAGTTCACTCGCTTTTTTTAATTACAAAGAAATATTTCAACAAATGATTTAGAAAAAATTAATAAATAAAAAAAATCAATTGTAAAAAAGGTGAATAATGTGATCACTAAAATTTACAATAGTAAGAGGTTAAAATTTCATGAACGAAACAAATCAATTTATCTAGTTTTTACCAAAAACAATTTATGCGATGTTATTTAGTTGTATTACGTTAGTGGCTGGTGTATGCATTTTTGTATATTATTTTCTCGTCTCTCTTGTAATTATGTAAATTGAGAAAATAAATTTGTTAAAAATTTGTTTGTTTGTTTTATTAATATTACTCAACATTCTCGAATGAAACTCAAAAAGTACATTAATTTTAACGAATAAATAATTTTACAAGACGATAATATAATAATAGGTCAATAATGAATGCAATAATGAGCTCCATCGCGGTCAGGGTCATCCGTGGTTATCGCACCATCTCCTTTGAGGCGGCGTGTGTACTGGCTGGGACGCCGCCTTAGGTTCTGGAAGCGGAGGCACTCGCCGCTGACTATAAGTGGCGGGCTGAACTTCGTGCCCGGGGCGTGACGCGTCCCAGCCCCAGTGTGGTCAGAGCGCGGAGGGCCCAATCTCGGCGGTCCGTGCTGGAGTCATGGTCCAGACGGCTGGCTGATCCTTCGGCTGGTCGTAGGACCGTCGAGGCGATTCGCCCGGTCCTTGTGGATTGGGTGAATCGTGACAGAGGACGCCTCACTTTCCGGCTCACGCAGGTGCTCACTGGGCATGGTTGTTTCGGTGAGTTCCTGCACCGGATCACAGCCGAGTCGACGGCAGAGTGCCACCATTGTGGTTGCGACTTGGACACGGCAGAGCATACGCTCGTCGCCTGCCCCGCATGGGAGGGGTGGCGCTGTGTCCTCGTCGCAAAAATAGGAACCGACTTGTCGTTGCCGAGTGTTGTGGCATCGATGCTCGGCGACGACAAGTCGTGGAAGGCGATGCTCGACTTCTGCGAGTGCACCATCTCGCAGAAGGAGGCGGCGGGGCGCGTGAGAGACGCACAATCCCGCCGCCGTCGAGCGGGGGCCAGGGAGGCGGATCTCGCCCAAGCCCTGGCCCTCTAAGTGTTTCGGGTCCCCCTCACATGTCGGTCTGGGGACCGGCGAGGGGGGCCTAAGAAGACGACGTGCAAGCTGCTCTGCACGCGTTTTACGGAAGAGCATCCGGGTGATGGAAGGCCGGCTATCCTCGACCCACGCTGGTTCTGGCCCAGCGGGGTATTCCGTAGGGTAACCCACTCTAACCGGCGCCATCTAGGCGGGCTTCGGACAGTCTGCCGACCGAGAGGGCTGGTGGTCGTGGCGCCGACGACCGCCAGTCCGGCGTCCCGAGGGGGAGGGTGATGGGAGAGATGTGCTTCGCACTAAACGCTTCACTTTCCCCCCTTTCTGAACAAAAAAAAAAAAAAGGTAAGGGTGACATTTGTAAAGACATTTGTAAAGACGAAGGCGTCACGGCAAACAGCTCAATACTGTATGCTTAAATACATTTTCTTCTTCTTTTTTTAAATAATTGCCCTCCTATGATGCCAATTGGGATAAAATTTAATAGAACGAGATGAGATGGGATCAAACAAGTCTCAGTAAAACGGTGATTATTTACTGAATCTTCAAGGGACTTTTTGGAAGAACCCAAGAAGCCTCTTTGTTTCATTTACCCATATTTGTGCACTTTCACAGATTCTAAACAGTTTGTAAGCCGCTTTAAAAAACATGTATTTAACATAAAACTAATTACATCACTGGTGGTAGGACCTCTTGGGAGTCCACACGGGTAGGTACCACCACCCCGCCTATTTCCGCCGTGAAGCAGTAATGCGTTTCGGTTCGAAGGGTGGGGTAGCCGTTGTAACTATACTGAGATCTTAGAACTTATATCTCGAGGTGGGTGGCGCATTTACGTCCATCCATTTAAGCAATAAAAAAAAAATATATATATTTAACAAATATTGTGAAATGAAGCGTTGTTATGCTAAGCTATCCTATGAGCAAGAAGATACTCGGTGCAATGTTACAGTAAGCCTAGCGTTGAAAACGACAATTATCCGAGATATATTGCACTGAGTCTAGCTCTTTGCCTCTCATTAAAAACAGAGCCGGTTCTATTACAATCTATACTTTCATTAAAATAATCTTTAAATGTACTAGACAATTAAGAAAAAAACTAAACTTTTGTTAGTTTTTTTTTCTTTCTAAAAGCGAGATTATTCTGACTGATACAAAAATCTGAAATCTGAAATACGTACATAACAAATGCTCACATGATTGTATACAGCGTGCAATAAAAGTCAAAACCGCAAAATTATAATTTGCGTAATTACTGGCGGTAGGACGTCTTGTGAGTCAGCACGGGTAGGTACCACCACGTAAAGCAGTAATGCGTTTTGGTCTGAAGGGCGGGGCAGCCGTTGTGCTGTTACAAGTGAGACCTTAAAACTCATGTCTCGAGGTGGGTGACGGCATTTAAATGCCCATAGGGGCTCCAGCAAACACTCAACACCAGGTGGGCTGTGAGCTCGTCCACCCATATACGCAATAAAAAATAAAAATAATTGTAACTGATTTTTTTTAAATTCCTAGAAAATCAAATGAAAATCGAAAACCACTCCTGTATGTCGTAGAATGTTCTGTTGGTGCATAAAGCCGTCCTCTCATAATTTATACTATCAAATTTGTCTCAATACATCACCGCGGCTTCGTGTCCAGTTAGAAGTAGCATGCGACCGCAACGAGGATTTGTAAAATATTCTGGTACAAATTAACTTTTTATGCAGCTGTTAAGACTCCGATATCATATTTGACGCCATAATTCGAAGAAAGACTAACTACATTGTTATGCAACCTTATAACGATCGAGTATCGACTGACGATGTGGAATATCAATCACAATAAATTTGGCGTCTGTTATTTTTTTTGAGATTGTTTACATACGACATTCCTGGTAATCATTATCAATAATTTTTTTTAGGATGTATAATTATCTTAAGCTGGCAGATGAGCTAGTGGTTTAATTAAGGCCACTATGAATAAATATATGATGACCACGACCACTCTGCTAAGAATGCAAGCGACTGAGAAGAAGTATGAATAGAGAAAGCTCAATCGACTGTCAACTCCTTGAATGACTCTTGCATACATTTTAGGCGTTGTAAAAACACAGAGGTACAAGAGAGCAAAGCAATCTAGCAGGGAGATTTTTCAGTGTCCTTTTTAAGACATTTGATATTAGAGCTTTGGATGTACTCGACTTTGTCTCGTGCATTGATTACCAGTAGGAATTCTTGCTGAATGGGAAAAGTGAGGTTGTGCCTTCGGGTCTTTTTGTAGTCGAATAGGAAAGGCACAGTGTACTGTTTCGCTACTGGAAGCAGAGTGCAGAGTTTTCTTTTCCTAATAACGTTGCGTCCTTCCAAATTATTTAAAGTTTTGTTCTTTGGTCAACAAATTAAAGCTATGGAGAACACTGGATACATTATTTGTTGGCACGAGAGGCAAAATATCAGGATGACTTTTCATACAAATCGCTGTTATATCGATAACTATGTTTTATGAAGATCTTCCTCCTCCTCGCGTCGTTTCCTCACTGCTGAGGGTCGTGACCATTATATGTCGACAGGATTTTGCTCCTTGTAATGTCCCGCCAGCGCCTCCGATCATTGGCCGCATGAAGGGCGTCGTGGAATGGGATCTCTAGTGTGGTGCGGATTTGGTCGAATCACCTTGTCGGACTGCGCCCGCGCGTGCCTTAAGGGTCCAGGTCTCCGCTCCGTATAGAAAAATGGAAAAGACCAGAGTGAGCACCAGTTTTATCTTTGTTTTCTGGGTAATGTTATGGTTCTTCCAGATTTTACCGAGCTGGGTCATGGCTCCCTTTGCCATTCCAATACGCCGTCGTATTTCTGTTCGCTGGATCCGGTATTGGTAATGTTGGAGCCTAGGTAAATAAAGTTATCAATAAGCTCACGGTTTAGTGTTCCACTAAGCTCCAACTTTTTTGTGCGATCAACGACCATGATTTTAGTTTTGGATCTGTTGATGGCGAGTCCCATCTCCAACCCTATGTGCTCCATCCTGTTCAGAAGCTCTGTCATCTCTGCTTCTGTCGTGGCAAGTAGAGTGGTGTCATCTGCGTAGCGCAGGTTCGTCACTCTGACACCACCTATGGTTATGTCTCCATCCCAGTTTTCTAGGGTCTTACGCATGATGTATTCGCCGTATATATTAAATAGAATGGGTGACAGAATACACTACTGGCGAACTCCTCTTATGAAATTAAAATGGTTTAACATAGTGCTGTCGATCCTAACAGTGCCCTGACTGCCATAGTATAGGGATTGGAGAAGAGCTATAAGGTGCATGGGTACTCCGAGTTCCTGAAGGGCCCGCCATAAGCAGCTCCAGCCAACGCAGTCAAGAACAGTGGATGAACGCAATGGCTCCAGGTAGTATGGATGAACTCTAGCTCTGGGGTGGGCGGTGCGATGGTAAAAACGAGATGATGGTATCATATCCGGCCGTCTGGTGTAGTGGTAAGTGGCATGGTCACTACACAAGGGGGTCGCGGGTTCGAATCCCGCCAAGGGAAGATATTTGTATGATAAATATAAATGTCTATTCCAGGGTTATGGATGTATATTAAATATATGTATGTGTATAATAAAAATCTTACATTTATATCCGTTATCTGGTACCTGTAACACAAGTTCTTTACGAACTTATCACGGGACCAGTTAACGTGGCGTGATTGTTAGTAAAATATTTATTTATTTATATCATACGGTACATAATACAGAGGGAACCGAAGTACCTCCACAGACCCAGACGTTCCAAGTTCAAGTTCCAAGTTAATTGGGCGTTTTGGAGTTGATGAAAATTACCATAAAAGAATCCGCTACATAGATTGATAAATAAAATATAAAGATAGACGAAGAAAAATAAAAGATAGAGTGTTAAATTAACCGATAAATACTATGCATAAAGATCTATTAAAATTCGAATGTTCAAATCATTGATAGCTCGTACCAATTTCGAGTTTTGCTTCTTTTACGTGTCGTTCAAAATTTAACGATCAAAAACCCTCGTGCTATTTTGCTCATACGACTATACATGTGCTAGTACCAAACCATAAACACGTTTTGAATTAGTTCCATCTTCACATTAAATTTTGAATGTTTTCGCCCACCATCTATAATTTACGGGGCTTTAAGAAGCAACCACTTATTGCTTTTAATTTGACTTAAATTGTTGATTACGTACAGTGGAAAGTGTGATACAAAATCAAATGGAAAATTTGAGGATTAATTATATTCTAAAAGTATTATAATAAAATCATAAATATTGGTATAATGAAGGAGGTTTGTTTAAAAAAAATATTCTGCCTTTGTCAGAAAATGTAAGTAAGATGTAAAACGAATCTAAATCTTAAGGCGTCCACCGCCATATCGACCGCTTCTGCTGCGAAGCGATCATGCGATCCGGTTTGAGGTTTCAAATCCTGGAAGCCGAGCACCGTGTTAGCCACGACGATCGTATACCATCTTGCCTCTCTCTCTCTTACCATCCTGCCAGCCACCCTGCACAGATCATCACCGAGTCTGAGAGCGTCCTGCACTGCATTTTCCAGTTCGCGGTCTCCACTCAAGAACGCGTTTACCACAACGATTATCGGTTAACGGTTCCTAAGAAATACAACATTGATATTATAATTTGAAAAGATTAAGCTTCATAAAAAAACAATTAATGTTGTTCTCTCAAGCATCTGAACTAAGCTCCACGTAGAAACCAGTTGTTATTCAATTGTAGATAAAACAAAATCTAAAAAAAATTGGTTTTCATAGTTTTTGCATACGAGAATCACAGGGTCAGCTTTGCTTGCATTGAGGTAATGATCACTGAAAATGACTTTGCTGAACAACAAACCTGCAGTAGGTACTAAAAATAGGAATAACATAGAAATATTAAATGACCGCAACTCTCACCTCATCGATCCTTTAATACCTAAAAAAAAAACATGTGTGGCACTCGGGGACTACCGCGATAAAGCTATTGTATAGCATTTTTTATCAACTTATGCAAATTTCTTGATTCGATCGGCGCGCTCAAACTCGCGATAAAAGCTATACAAGCAAGAGGGGTCGTCGTACTCCCTTAAGCCCGTGCCTCGGGGCAAACCCCATTGCCCGGGCAGACGCTCCCTGCCACACAGGGAAGGCAGGGGTGATGTGGGTGCAGGACTAGAATGAGGGGGGGGGTGCTGTTCGCAGCGTGGACGGCTGCACTACATCGACAAAAATATATACTTATACATAATACGATGGGCTTGACTGGCTCCGGGAATGACGCCCGGCGGCAGGACCCTCCAGCGTCGTGCTGTCCTCTGCTTCAAAGTTTTTTTTTTCCCTTTCATCTAACTACAAAACTAACTAAACTAAAAAACTAACTACTCTACTATATACAACCAGATGGACAACAGTCAGCACGGGGAGCCCGCCACCGGCCCCATGCCGTGGCCCCACCTCTACAAACCAGAGGGGGGGTCGCGGCACTAATTAGGTGCTCACCCGCTCAGGGCTCCCCAGAAGGGGAAGACCGTCGCGGGGAGGGTCCGATTTACAACACTCCCCAGACGGGGGAGTGGTCCACCCAACGGGGGTGAGAAATGGGTCCCCATAGGGGGGCACCCCAACGATGTGGGGGGAAGTGGCGAGTGAGGACAGCTCAGTCCCATGGGGGCACTTATTATGAGCTCTCCCATATCACTCCGGTTAAGCCGACTATCTTAGCATAGAAGGGGGTTCCTGTAGCTCCCTTGGTAGCGCCCGACCATCAGGTGGTCTGGCGTGCAAGGGAGCTAAATTGTGGAGATGCTCGTGGGGTCCACCGTCAGCCCGCTCGTAAAGATTACGAGCTAGCCTCCGGATGAACTCCTCGAGCGACTCCACATCCAGATCCCGGGCGATTACGTCATTTCTGACGTAACGCCCTGCTCCGACTATCGTGCGAAGAGCCAGATTTTGCTAAACCTGTAACCTCGTCCGCATACCCTGCGGGATGAGGTGATACCAGGCCGCAGGTGCGTACGTGATACGGGAACGGATAAAAGCTATGCAATAGCCATCGATGCAATAACATTAAAACCAAGGCATCCTGGTGATAATTCTCTACGGGCCCTGTGCTGATTGAAAGCGGCTCTAACAATAATGATTTGTTAATAGGTAAGTTGCCAAAACCATTGAGTCGCAGTTATTATTTTACAGAAAACTTTTGACGTCAAACATCGATAAAGAGACCTTTGGAAATTTAGTGCTAAACTCAGAAATCAAAAGCTTTCGTCACGTGGCTTTATGTATAGGTACCTAATTCAACGTGATCGCTATTGTACGAGATTTCAAAAGAGCTTAGTGCTTTTCTTATATAAACGGACGCTTAGCATAAGTTTGTATGCACGTTTATTTTAAAATAACAAATCGAAAAGGATACGATTGAACAAACACAATAAGAGATCGCCTTTTAATTATTGTCTTTCTGAGAACTTACAGTAAAGGTTTTGTTCGTGTTTGTTTAGTGGTGAATATAAATAATGACTTTTAATAGCCAACGAAGGTAGAGCCGTGCTGTATTATTACCTAAGTATCTAGTTTTCATTAAGATGCGAAACCAACCTCGTTATTAACTTCTGCCTACACAAATTAAAATTATAATTGACTAGCTGACCCGGCACACTTCGTAGCGCCTCAATCGATAAACAAAAGACCTAAACTTCTGTATACAATAAACAAAAGAAATCCGTCCGACAGGGAACACATCAAAGGAAAAACAAAATTGTTATTCTTTATTTAATTTCCAGCATTTTCATATTTATCTACCTTTTAAACCTTCTCTGGACTTCCATAAATAATTTAAGACCAAAATTAGCCAAATCGGTTCAGCCGTTCTCGAGTTTTAGCGAGACTAACGAACAACAATTCATTTTTATATAATATGTAGATTAATAAATATAAGTTTAGTGAAATTTATGGCAACTGTTTAACTATTGATATATAAACGATGAATGGGCGATGAATGCGATGCGAACGATGAATAAACGATGAACAAGTGACCGTCCTACTAGAATCGTGTTCAATTTCAAAGTCAATTGACCCTGCCCCTATGGCCTTAGCAATATGCGACGCAAGCAATACGATCTCCGATTGATCTATTCATAGAAATGTCAGGACTTTACATTATTCAAACGAATCGCGATATTTTACCTAAAAACTGTGTTGGATGACTACATATGCAATTTGTGTGATAGTTTCATAGAAGGATGTCTAGTACAGTAGTTCAATTTCAGGAAAAAAATGCACGGACAGAAAATAAATATATCGTCATTACAGATTTTGAAGAATGCAAAATCTGTACTAATATATAAGTTTATACTAATATATAAATCTACAGTGGTTTTTACGGATGTTCCGCTATAACTACTGAACCATGCATCCGATTGACTTGAAACTTGGTATCCATGTAGGAAATACATGTACTTAATGGATAGGCTAATATTTATATGAGTGTTGGATTCCCTCATAATAATGACAATAAATAATAATATTAACTTTAAATGCCCAGCGAAACGGGCGACTACGGCTAGTCTCTAATAATTTAAGTGCTGTCGTCAAATTACCTACACTTTTTTTTATCTTTATGTTTGAAGGATTACTGGTGGGCCGGAGATCTTTCCAGTCTCACCATGTGCGCACCTGTAATCTCTCTATATAAAAATTAATTGCTGTTCGTTAGTCTCGCTAAAATTCGAGAACGGCTGAACCGATTTGGCTAATTTTGGTCTTGAATTATTTGTGGAAGGTTTAAAAGGTAGATAAATATGAAAATGCTGGGAATTAAATAAAAATAACAATTTTATTTTTCCTTTGATGCGTCCCCCGTCGGACGGATTCCTTTTGTTTGTTTTAAGTTTATTTTATACAAAAGTTTAGGTATTTTATTTAGGTATCGATTGAGGCACTATGAAGTCTGCCGGGTCAGCTAGTTAAGAATAAAAAGAACGTCGATACACTCGAACGATATTACTAGGTACGAATTTTGCTATTATATTTGAGGATGCAGTTTCTAATGCGTCATCTTTCTGGTTAACCTATGCAGGCAGATCGAGTTAGAGGAACTCTGCTGCGCTCGCACTATTGCACCTGTTTTGTGATATTGCTTACAGAAACAGTGTGTATCTCAACTTCTGGTTGTTTCTCTCCTACCTATTCGCTGGCCTGGCAGGCTATTCCAGCTACACTTGGACGGGTAGGTGAGCTCACTGGCTCAGCCTGAGTGAATTTACTAAAACTAGCCCAAGCGAGAGCAGTGCTTCGCAGAATCTACCACCGAATAATTGGCAAAAACTGTATCTTTTTTTTTTCATTTTTCTTAGCCTAGGAGACTATTCCAGCTACTCATGAACCAGTAGGTCGGACTCAACTCGAGAGAATAGCTAATATTGACCTTACCAAGCCCAATGCTTCGCTGAATCTCCGACCAGACCGGATATGTGACCCACCGAGAAGATCCGTTGAGAAATTCAGTAGGTTGTTTCTCTGAGATGGTTCTCACGTCAAACTCTTTGTCGCAATCAAGGAGTTCGACGAGGGTAAGGTGACCTACGCTTAAAGAGCCTGAAAGCATTGAGAGCAGGTCCAGAGGATCCGACGAGACATGTTTTATACGACGGCGACTTTGCGTTGCCCTGTTGCCTTGGTCGGGTAATTAGCCACGTTAACAGAGTTATCCGTATCGATTCCTGTCACGCAAACAAAAGACATTGCCGAACCTGATAAATGTAGACAGTCGCTCGTCGTTAACATCTAATAATCCGGTTATAAGAATGAAGATCACGGAAACAATAGAACGAGCACAGCTTCAACGTAACCAGTTTAATGAGCTTCTGTATTGCGTACAAATTCGTCAATGTGGTGGCTCCCGAGAATTTATTGGTCTTGTAACAAAGACGTTCTATATGTTTTAGCGTACATTAGCACCGGAAATGACCCGGTCAACGTCAGTTGGCTATCATTTTGTGCACTTTTATTTACAGGTTACAGCGTAATCGGAGAGGCTGCAGAATTCGCGATAATATGTAGTTTATTGGGCTTCCGAAGTCGTCTTCCACCAACTGCAGTTTCTCTATTGGTTTTTCATCATCATTCTTCTGTAACAATAAGCCGTCCTAGGGCCGATCAATTATCACCCAAAAAAAATTCAGGTCCACCAACCAAGTAATTATAAGTAATTAAATCGTCGATGCCACTAGTCCCATGGAGGTATGAGATCGATCTCTTATTTATATATTATATAATACCTATACAATAAGATCGGTGCCTTCTATGCGGAACCCGAAACCGATCCGTATCGGAAGTAGAATGTTGGTATTTATGTACCTATACTTGCCCAACACTAATCTGTCCATTTAAGGTAACCTAAACAATAAAATTTTCTGCTCTTAACATTTTCACAGCAAATTGTCGTAAATATAATTTAGTTCCATAGACCCAGCCTCGCCGGATCTTCTCAGTGGGTCGCGTTTCCGATCCAGTGGTAGATATTGCGAAGCACTGCTCTGGCTAGAGTTAATGTTAGCAACGTCATCAGGTTTGAGCCCCGTGAGCTCACCTACTAATTCGGCGAATATAGTATAACCCTTCGAGGTTTCTAGAATAGGGAGAAAAAAAAACACTGCTCTTGCTAGGGCTTGTATCCTTCAATTTTCTCGAGTTGAGCCCGTGAGCTCATCTACTCGTCCGCGCGACGCTGGAATAGCCCCAAAAGCAACAAGAATAGAAAAAAGTAATTTAACAACATTTCATTTCGTATAACGAACCTATATCCTTGTGAGACATTTAAACCCTTTAACTAATAGTGTATTGCGTGCACCCAAAGCATTAATTAAAGCGCCAAAGTTAAAAATAATACCAAAAAATAGGAGGCTGCATCATCATCATCCAATTTAAGACAAAGAAGGTTGATGCACTTCTTTTTTTCTAAAATAAAACCGTCGAAAATTGGAAAACGATTTCATTCTTTAAAAATAGTTTTTCATATCCCGTTATAAAAACAACCTTGACTAATATAATATGAATGGAAAAAACATTATTAATAGAATAGTAAACATTAGCCAAACGATACATTAGTCTATGTAAAATCGTTTGTTTACCTCGACCCACTTAGAAATTACCGTGAGTAGTTGACAGTCGAAACGTAGTTTTGCACAATTATGTAGGTAATTTTATTAATATTTTTACGTTATTTTAGTTAAGTTATCTGGGGTTAATATCAAAATATTAATAAATACGTGCTTTATATGCACATCTAAAAAACAATTAATATTCGAGAGACCAATTTAAAAGATGACTTTTCTTTACAAAATTACGGCATAGATGTCGCTTTTAGCTCGTAAAATAGTGACACTGATTGCTAACTTTGTAACTAGATGGCGTTAGCTTACCAAAGCTTCTGTTCTAGCCAAGGTGAATGAAGTTAGCCCCTCAAAAAATTTTTTTTTTCCTATTTTATACTTATTTTCTATTAATTCGTTTGTTCATCATTTGTTCATGATTGTTCACTGTTAATAATTGTTTGTTCTGCATTTATTTATTTAAAAAAAATATTTAAAAATATACCTACAAGTTAGCCCCTCTAATGCAATTTTTAATACTTTTTCATCCTTAATGACTCGTAAATATTCATTTTCGATTGTTCTTATATAAAACATGTTTGTTCTCTTTCGAAATTACTCGTTTTTTGTTTAATTTACTATTTTTATTAGTTGAATAAATGTATGCAAAATATGTGTACTGCGCATGCGTTAACTATAATGCCTAAACTTTCCACACGGTTTTAATCGTGAAAAAAAAACAAATATAAATCCTGAAGGAGCAATTAATTGGTATACAGTTTAATAAAAAAAAATTAAAAATAAATAAATGAAGTAATGTGCATTGGCGTTAAGTTAGACCAAATATATTTTTTCCATCCTCCTACTTATTGTTATGAAGGTATAAAAAAGATAGGGAGTTCACATAGGTAATATAAACAAATAAGTAAATATGTTCATTATTTATCTTTCAAGAGATAATATAGGTATACATTATAATAACTTTTTTACACAGTCGAAATTATATTCCTAACATTAGTAAAATAACATTTTAATACGATAGGTAAGAGGATGGAAAAAATGTATTTGGTCTAACTTAACGCCAATGAACATTACTTCATTTATTTATTTTAAATTTTTTTTAATTAAACTGTATACCAATTAATTGCTCCTTCAGGATTTATATTTGTTTTTTTTTCACGATTAAAACCGTGTAGAAAGTTTAGGCATTATAATTGACGCATGCGCAGTACACATATTTTGCATACATTTATTCAACTAATAAAAATAGTAAATTAAACAAAAAACGAGTAATTTCGAAAGAGAACAAACATGTTTTATATAAGAACAATCGAAAATGAATATTTACGAGTCATTCAGGATGAAAAAGTATTAAAAATTGCATTAGAGGGGCTAACTTGTAGGTATATTTTTAAATTTTTTTTTTAAATAAATAAATGCAGAACAAACAATTATTAACAGTGAACAATCATGAACAAATGATGAACAAACGAATTAATAGAGAATAAGTATAAAATAGGAAAAAAAAAATGTTTTGAGGGGCTAACTTCATTCACCTTTCTAGCCAAGCAATTTGAAATGTTTATCCATCTCTTTCTTCAAGACGTCATAGACAGAGATAGTAAATTCGACAACAGAGTATGAATGCTTCCCTTTGTGTTGCAAAGTTAAAAAACCAAAAATAATCCACAATTAACAAAATTGAAATACTCGAAAGAAAAATAAATGATAAAACAAAAATATAAGTATAGAGGTTTTAGATGTAAATTGCGATTTCGTAATAATTAGTTTTGCGTAAACATAAGAAAACATTTTATTCCTGTTTTTTTTTATTTTCTCTTTTTATTTAAAACCCACTACTATATTTTTTAATAAAAATGAGCCGTGCACAATACTTTTTAGTATTCTTTCACAAGATTTCCGATTTTAAAGTATATACAGCGAACAAAGAAGACCAAAGTATCGGTAAAGCTGGCTAACTTAAGTAGTAAAAAAAACCCAACTGTATATTATCAAAGTGTAAATTTTTCTTACATGTGCTTTTAATGAATGAAATGACCATTGTGGAAAGCTTTTTTTTTCATTTCTTAGCTTCCAAATTCCACACAGTTTTGGCTTCTTTCACAATATAACGCTTGGCCACATTTTTTGTTGAGCTGGTAGCACCGGTTCGTTCGCATTTCACAACGCGTTTAGTTGTCAGTTGAGAGCGGTCGCTTGCTAGGAGTTGTCTGCAGTACTTTGCAGACCATCGCGATTGTAGCTTATCGCGTGTCATTAATAACCACCACCGAATAAGATTTACTAAAACTCATAAATAAATTTTGCAAAATGCCACAAAGCCAAGTTACCTGACATATAGTTTATATAAAAAACGACGCCGGTATGGGCCGGTTCAGTCCAACCGAGAGATAAATCTCGGAGTTTTTAGTTTTTATTAAAATATCCCGTGTATCTGCGCAAATGCAAGGATCACGTAGATTAGGAACATGCGGGTTCTGTTCGATGTTATCCGGTCTCCTACGGCGCGCGGTATGCATAGGATCGCGTCGAGGCAGCAGCGAGTCCTTCTACCGCGAGCTGGGCAACCAAGACACAGTGGTAAACATGGTTATTATCTTACAAAATCCGTTATTTGTAGTTTAATTTAGATTTGCATGTTCGTTTCATTCATGATATACAATATTTTGATAGTTAATGTACGGCCTCGGCACTATCTGTCGCTTGTTTACATTTTTTTTGCGAATGTCAATGTGTGCCGTTTCTATGATAGCATCGAAAACACACGCCAACGCTAAGTATTTAGTATAAGTAGTGAAAGTTAGAATTTCGCCGTCGTGCACATTATAGTTTTCTATAATTTTTACATTCATGTTTATTATCATTAGATTTTTTTACAATGCAAATTTATGTTTTGTATGCCTACTGATTATTTTAATTTATGTGTGTGTACACGTAGATGTGAACCATTTTCCTCATAAGAATATTTTTACATTTTTCCCTGTGCAAATAACAAAATAACATGATGGCAAAAAAGTTCATTCCTTGAGTATTTTTATTAATTTTACAATTAGATTATGCAAAGATATGATATTTCAAATTGTAAATAAAAAAAAACCACGAAATTTACTTACGTTAATCTAAGATTTTTCATTACCAGTACAATACAAATTGCTTTACATTACCAAAATTTCAGAATATGAGCAAAGAAATTGCAGAATACAAGAAATTGAATTTTTAACGAAGAATGAATTTATAAAGAAATAAATAAAAAATACCCTATGTGCGTTTTTATAATATATTTACAATACAAAAATTAAACATTTGTATCAAACTAAGAAGCTCTTGTCTGAAAATATAATTATTTAAAGCGGTCAACATCAATAAGGCATCCATACAATGAGATCCACTTAAGAAATTTAAACAAATCATAAAAAGTTTAATAAAATGTAACATTTTATTTTAACAAAATACAAAGAGAACATTAACCGAATAATATATACTGAAAACACAATGTATATTCTGATCAAATATAGATTTTTATGAAAATTAAACATACCGAAGGTGAATTTTGTTATCAATCAACATATATTTTTCATTTATTTGTTTATTGCAGATTTGTTATTACTATAATTTGTTCAATACAATATGTTATTTCAAAATAATAATAAAAAAAAACTAAGAAGTAGTAATGTATTTTAACGTTACTAATGTAATTTAAATATTCAACTAAATTTTTTACTAGTTCTACCGTTGTTGCATTTAATTATATACAAAAAAATCACTGTGATTACAAGTCAAAGTTTCAACTCTCAAAATGCAGTTAAATATAAGTTCATATAGAAAAAATAGCATAAAATACCAGTTTAAACTCAAACTTGCTGTTTTATTCTAGATATTACTAATGTTGTTTTTCAAGAACATAATATGTATTAAATCTACTTTGGCGTCTAAAATAAACCAAATATAACAATCATATGTACACTAAAACGTGCACGAAGAAATTGTCTACACGACAAAACCGATAATATGAAAATCTCATATATTTTTTTTAAACAAATAATTTTCGAAATCACCTAAAAATCGAAGAATTTGAAAAAGACTTACCCTAACACTTTTTTGTTAAGACTTACACTTCAAACCAATATATTAATAATAATTATCATAATGCATGTTCCAAAAATATATAGCTGAAGTTCCTCCTGGAAATCCTGTAGTTCTCGTGGTCTAAAGGATAAGGAGCCTCGTGTACTCGTATCGTGTGATGGCCTGGGTTAGAATCCCGCTGATAGGTACCAATATAATGCTGTATCTAAGTTATATTCACGAACGAATAAGATCGTGTAATAAGAAAACCGTGTTAGGCGTGTTTACGGGTAGGTCACATCGCTCTGCCTATGTCGGCTACGATACAGTAATAATCACCGGCTTGAAAAGTAGGTCATGCAGTAATATTGAGATATCGACCTCATGTCTCAAGGTGAGTTGCGGTTTAGATGTCTATAGGCTCCCGTACCGTACCAACAACCAAGATAGCCGTGAGTTTCATTCATCCTACTAGTACAATAAAAGTGGATAATACGTGTACAAAGATCCATATATATTGAAAATTCTTATAATGCTTATAATCGTAAATTTTGAGACCCACAAAAAGAAAATTAAAGTTACAGTACTTTTCCCTTCGACGGCAGCACACGACAATAATTATTATATCAACGTATGATATAATATGTATTGTGAATGCATAACAATGTAATTAGAGGTCGATAAATAATCATATCGTATTTTGCTCACGTTACTCTCTACAAAGTATAAATGTTAAACATGTTATTTGATATGTTGACCTTGTTATCAATGTAGTTATTTCACTTCATTTACGATATCTAAATCGATTTCTTGACGGTGCCGAGCAAACTCGCAATAAAACTAACTTATCGTTCGCGGAGTCGTAAGCATCCGTGAGCATATTTCACTTGATCGCGAAAAATCAATCGAGATTTCCTGAGTTTTCAATTTATAAATTACTACTATCGATTCTCTCGAGTTTTTTTTAACTAGCGATCTTTGCCCAAATTAATCAGCAGTAAAAAAGGATAAAGTAAATCGAATAGTATAATATATGAAACTGTCTGAGTATTCGTTAGTGAAGTATTGGTGTTTAACCTAACTTATAATAATTACAAATATGAAGTACCTAATACAAAATATGAAATTGCTATGTAAAATAATGTAGGGGCTGTTTATTCATCATTAACGATATTTGTACAAATTCATACAATCAGCTCTCGACTAAACAGCTAAATCCAAAAGTAAATAAAATTGAAACATCGTAAAACGCATTCACTTATTTTCCGATTATAAAATATGAACAAACGTATTCAAATAACGCAAAATGGAGATTGTTCTCTTTAGAATAAAATAAAAAAAGGTCGAAACTACTTCTCCTCATTCTCTTCTTCTTCTTATAAAATGACGAAGACTAAAAAAGTATTCGGTATTCGGTTTGCAAATAAAAATAGGTCAGCTTGAAAGTTTAACCGCTGTTCTAAATTATCATTACATTGTAAGCACAATGTAAAAATAATCATCATTCAATGTAGGGAGACCTAAATTTTCACCAAACGAACATAGAGTGTAACCTGAGTTAATTAGTTAATATTTTATACACCTAATCGTAACTCTTAACTCAACTGAAGTGTTTACTTCATGTATGAGTGTGCTATGAGTTTTCATAGCACAGGAAGCTTCAAAAATGGTGTTTTGTCACATAGCTCGCTGGAACTGCCCGTAGCTTGCGTAGCTTAGCTTGCGTATTTATAACAGCTTGAATGTCGTTGCCGTGGTACACAAAGCACAATAATAATCGTTATAACGCACACACGGGTGCTTTATTGTCACTTATAGTAATTTTTCCAGGAGAAGCGTTTGAAAATTCAACATCTTATTTATTATACATAATATTATACATAATAACATATTATATATAGTTCTTCACGACTACGGAAATAAAATGATAATATTCAAACTAAAACTTTGAACTTCAACAATAAAAGTAAAAATCTCACTAATGACTATTAAAAAATTGATTTTCTCGTACTCAGTAGTTCGGTTTTAACAAAAATTGCTTGTGACATTATAGCGCCCTATGTGCGATATATAGGCAGGGGTGTGGCCAACATCCGTGGAGTGAGCATGAGCAACCTTTTTAATCAATGGACCAATTGATATTTAATTATTATTTTTGGCGGGCCACACATATATTAACTCCTCTTCTTCTTCTTCTTCTCCATCGCTCCCTCATTGCTGAGGATCGTGACTCCGTTTTAGCTTGTCTACTGTCAGCCTCCATCGGTTCCGGTCAGTTGCCTGGTGTAGTGCAGCGCTAAGTGGTCCGCTGGTTTGCTCGGAGATCTGGTCGGACCAACGTTTGGGGCTCTGGCCTCTAGGACGTTTTCCTTCTACTTTCCCAGTGACCATCAGACGTTCCAAGTTGTCTACACCTCTGCGGGCAACGTGGCCAAAGTAGTAGCGCATTATGCGTTGCAGACAGGTGGCAGACAGGCGTTGAGCGTTCTCCATTTTAAGCTGATGTAGGACCGAGATGTTCGTGCGGTGGGCTGTCCATGGAATCCTTAATAGGCGGCGCCAGCACCACATTTCAAAAGCATCAAGTCTGTTTCGGTCAGCTGCTTTTATGGTCCATGTTTCTGCTCCATAGAGAGCGATTGGAAAGACCAGTGAGTGCACAAGATGTATTTTGGTCCTATTCGAAATATTACGATCTTTCCAAACTTTGCTCAACTGCGTCATAGCTGTTTTAGCCATTCCAATTCGTCGGCGTATTTCAGGCTCACAGCTCCCCTTATCCGTGATCACAGAACCAAGGTAGACAAACTGGTCCACGGCCTCGTATTCTGCTAATTCTCTAACTCCTCTTAATAATTTACAAAACTTTATTTATAATAAATATTAGAATAAAAAATATAATACTAAAACAAAGTAAGGATTTCATATCCAAATTTAATGCAAGATAAAAACAAACAAGAAAAGAACAGAAACGAGAAAGTTGATAAAATAAATTCAAATTTAGAATTGCTTGGTGGGCCGCGTTTTGCTCATCCTTGGTATAGGCTGGTTCTGGTCCAGCGGGGTATCTCGGAACACCAGCGGCATCACCCGGGCGGCCTGGTAGGGCCGCCGTACCGCGGAGACCGGCGTCGTTGGTCGTCGACTATCGCCTCGACGACCCGTCGGTCGGGCGTCCTCGTGGTGGCGCCTGGTACACTACAACCGGTACCAAGACGGTGATCGGACATCGAGTGCAAGGGAGTCGCTTAGTGCCGTAGGGCCCTAAAATTCCTTGGGCCCGCGGTATCGCAGTCGATTACCAGTCCCACATAACCCGCGCGCCCCCTAGGCGCGGGGAACTCGTAGGAGGGTCGGTCCCCGGCCCGAAAAAAGGCTATTACGCCCCGTGACGATATCTGGCACCTCGGAAACTGTGATCGTGCTTGTATTTCGAGTGCAAGAGATTATATTGCTTCAGGAATAAAGCTTCGGTGTCGCGCCAAGATAATTTTCTTGGTAATTTAACCTCATCACATTCCAATAGAACGTGATCTGTTGTGTCGTCTGCTTAAATGTAAACTTCAATTACATAATAATATTATTGTATGTAACGTCTACAACATATTTTGACCATGGACTTTTAATAATAAGAATACAATAATTTATTGCCTTTCACACAGATTTAGATTAATACATTTAGGCAAATAAAAGAAAAATAAAGAGGCAAAATGAGGGGGCTCAGTTAAGTCAGTTCAAAGTAGATGAATCGAACAGCACTGATTTTCAGTTACCCCCGTTCCCTTTTGGCTTATTGCGGGAATCAAGGATAGGTACGTGTGTACAGACTTAAAACGTGGTATAAGCTTTAATACAATAAAAATAAGAACAAACAAAACAAAAATCAAATTAAATGGTGAACCCGATTAAAAAACATACATAAGCATACATAGTAACAAAAAGCTGTGGGAAGTCAGAACGAAACAACAAAGAAAATAAAATAAAACACGATAATACTATTACTGGAACTTTTATTATGTCCTTCTTCAGACGAGGCTTGCGGAAAGTAGTTAGTGATAGGCAGCAAAGTGGCTCTGCCTCTGGCATTGCTGATGTCCATGACCGACGGTGACCATAAGGTGGGCCGTATTCTGGTCTGCCTACAAGGCTAATATAAACAAACTGTAAAAATTTTGTATTTGTCACACAGAATTTAGTTGATAATTAGCGTCCCTTTGCTGTGCGATCACAGAACCCCATCAGCTCGTACGTTGTTACGCATTACTACATTGTTAATAAACTATACCGAAATGAATATAAAAGGTGATCTTGAAAGTGCCCTTAGCTCTGAGGCCACAGCGATGAACCTGGTTTATCAGTAATAACTAAATTACATAAACTCCGCGATAACTCTCGAAGTACATTCTTAATTAAAGCAACCTATTAAACGTAAGTTGTTAACGATTTGCATGAGTAATTAATTGCACAGAGAAATTGTTTTCTCAAACAAATTTCATTGTATTTATCTTGAGTAATAAATTGATCTTGAGTCAGAAAGATATACCCACTAAAGAATTTGCAGTAATGCAATTTGAAATATAAAGATATTATTTAAGTATTTATAAATCTTTTTGTTCTATTCCGTAGTAGAGATGAGTATGATATACCGTTAAATACAATGATACAAAGACGTCTAAATTAAATACAAAAATAATACTTAATTAGGAAACTTTTTATTCAAACAATCATTCCTTGCAACAAAAGGGTGTAAGACGTTTAACAGAATAAAATAGATTTATGCTTAAAATAAATGAAATTTAAGCCTAAATTGGTTTAGAATTTAGAGAACGTTTACGTGAATTATGTTTCGTTGAAACCTTAATAAATTAATATGAAACGAGAGGTCAAATTACCCGTAACATAGCGGTTTAAGTAAGATAATTATTTACAAAAAAAAATTAGACAATATACCGTTTTAATATGTAGTTTATCTTAATTTTATTCCTTACGTAAATTTTTAAATAGACTCTTTATTCATAACAGTTGTAGTACTTTAAATTGTGAAATTTCATTACGATTCCGAAATTTACCGATCTTTTGATGATAAAAAAAAAAGCAAACAATGCGTACCGTCCCATTTACGGTACATTTCTGATACGGAATATGTAAATTTAAATATACCAAAAGTTCGAAGTTATCGTGGTCTAAAGGAGTACGACCGCTGTAATCGTTCAGCAATGCCACTGTCGGTTTTAAAATCCTGACGAAAAGTATCAACTTTTCTAAGTAAATGTCTTGTTAATTTGCGTGTACGGACGACGTTCACTCTTAAATCAAAGTCTAAATAAAATATGTATAATAGACGCAAAGAGAGCACTGACTTGGAAAGTGTCTGGCAAAAGGAAGAGAGGCCGCCCCAGAACAACTTGGCGTCGCTCGGTGGAACAGGAGTTAGGCGTCTTGGGCATGACGTGGGAGGAGCTAGAATAGACTGCCCAAGACAGATGTAAATGGAAGAATTTGATTCGAGCCCTACACCCCAGCAGAGGGTAATAGGAAAGAATGATATGATGATAATAGACGCAATTGATACATTAAATCTGATTGGTGACATTGTTTATAAGTTTCATTTTTCTAGGAGAGTAAGTTGATCGCTGGTGATATCCAGTGGTGAGCTGACTCCTGCGCCCAGAGCGTGGTGCGTTTCCGTCCTAGCGTAATCCGAGCGCCGAAGGTCCAATCTCGCAAATTCGCTCGATTTTCCAGGATTGCGTGACTTGCACAGCTCATTTTTCAGTTGGCTGACCCAGTACAGCTGCGCCTAGAAAGTGCATGCACTGGCACTGAAGTCGATAGCGTCGAGGTAGCGATTTCGCCAGAATCCTAGCCTCCACGCTGTTTTTGATCCGTCTCCCAGTCTGCCGGGACCGGCAAGTCAGGTCCAAGATTACTACGTATAAACTGCTCAAAGGAACCTTTTCAAAAACAGGTTGAACTGAAACTACTTAAGAACTCCAGGGCCAACTCGTTTATTGCATTTCTAAGTTGCTTGCGAGGACCATATAAACTTCGTCGGGGACATGATTTTGTGTACTCTTATTCTATACGATTATGGATTTGTCTTCATAATTTAAGTTGGCTGACGGCATTGACGTCATAGTATCCATTGGCTCCGGTAACCATTTAACACCAGGTGGGCCGCGATTTCATTCATGGATGTATAATAGTTAAAAAAACTTTTTCGATAAATTACCGAGAAAAATATGTGATTAAAGATATAATAATATCCGATTAAATTATTCGGTTATTAATCAAAATTACAGAACTTGACCACTTATGGCTACACATTACATCACTATTATTAACACATGTTCATTTTATATTCCATGATCTTCATCATTACTCAACATCTTCTAATTTCTCCTCCTTTCCAATTATTTCTATCTTGGGTGCTGATATGGCTGTCACTGCTCTACTTATTATTATTATTAGAGAGGAGTTTTTAAATGCAACTAAGTATTCGATCAAAAGGTGATCGGCGATACAAGAGCTTCCTATCAAAAAAAGGACTCATCGGCATAGAGAGAACGTCAACTAAGCTTCTTTGGAGATATACTCATAATGCTTAACAATTTAGATATATAATTGCAGCGACAACAAGAAAAACTACAACGATCTATTTAACTGGCGCGGGACAAAAGCAAATGGAGACAAATCATATATTTATTTATTTGGGAAACCAACAGTACAAAACAAACATATACTATTTAAAAAAATAGCTAAAACACTAACCAAACATGTTTCCACCATCAAAATCATACATAAGTAGAGAGTTAACTGAGAAAAAAAAGAGAAATTTAGAAGTTTAAGTTTACACAAAATACAAATAAAAAACAAAAGCAACACAATATGCTCATATTATTATGCACATCAACTTACACTATAAAACTTAATAATACTCATCGGACTAAATCACCTTATAAATATATCCCAAAATAGCATTTCTATATGCCACAAATGACAAATAAAAGATGTCAACGTTATATTATAGAATTTAGTATCATACAACCTACAAGATATACGGACAAAAGAGAAGCATATTTTGTTCGAGCCGTGGACATGTGGAAGGTATGTTTAGAACGCGCGGAAATACGACTACATTTAAATGAAATCTTATGTACACATTTATTGTTTTGATCATCATTACTGATAGGAATGATAAAGAAGATAATAAATCTGTATTTTACGATTCTATAATTATTATTATATTTTCTGCAGATATATTTTCTTTGCAGTTTTCAATTTAAGTTAAGGTGTCTAGTCGTATGTTTTTCGTAATTCGATTGTAATACAATCAAGTAGTGTCTGTGCTTGAGATCGAAGATAGGAGTCGCGGCTGCAGGGTATGAAGATAATATGTACTTGAACTTGTGCAGCTTTTTTCGGATAAATAATTCCACGACTCTATTGTAGTCGGGTGCAAATTTTCAGTCATATCGTTTAAATGTCAAGTGGCAAGACTTTATCGATACACGAGCCGGTAGATCGTATCGTTGTCACTTTAAATTCGTAAAATATAATCGAATCACAAAGATCCAATTGTTCGGGATTAACAATGAGGTATGAATGGCTTTTTACTGTCATTCGGTTTCATTGCTCATTAAATACTTTGAAATTGTATCATTTAACATGTGAATTTTGCATGGAACGCACCACTCTCCCCGTATCTCTCGTCGATCACGTCATGTTGTGACCTCAGTTGACTTGAGCTTGTGATGGATAATGTTGAAATCTCTTTGCAGTTGCTTTTATAGGACTGAGCTATTGTAAAATATTTGATTTGGATTATAATTGCGGCCCATTTTAGTTAAACCTGTGTGAGTTATTTTTACACAAATGCCCATCTCCAAGGATAGCGCTCTGGGAGTCTCCAATGATTTTTTAAAAGTGTCGTTTAAGTCGTCGTGGCCTAACGGATAAGACGCCCGGTGCAATCGTGTTGAGCGATGCACCGGTGTTCAAATCTTAGGCGGGTACCAATTTTTCTAATGAAATACGTACTCAACAAATGTTCACGATGACTTCCACGGTGAAGGAATAACATCGTGTAATAACAATCAAACCCGCAAATTTTAATTTGCGTAATTACTGGTGGTTGGACCTTCTGTGAGTTCGCGCGGGTAGATACCACTACCCTGGCTATTTCTGCTGTGAAGCAGTAATACGTTTCGGTTTGAAGGGTGGACAGCCATTGTAACTATACTTGAGACCTTAGAACCTATATCTCAAGGTGGGTGGCGCATTTACGTCGTAGATGTCTATGGGCTCCAGTAACCACTTAACACTTGGTCGGCTGTGAGCTCTAACTATATCTATCTAACCAATAAAAAAATAGTGGAATGGTCTTCTGACGACCGAAAAACCAGTGTCAATACTGTGACGTTCCATAGGAGTTAAAGTAAACTGCCTTCGCAATTTAGGAATTCTTTTAGCACTGAACACCAAAGTAGCCCTCCCTAGAACTGAGGGCTCTCTCTGAATAAATTCTTAAAGATACTTCGGAACGCTAAATGTAATCGTCGCGGCCTAATTGCCGGTATCGACCAATAGAGACCTCACTCGTGGTAGCTGGAGACCATAGAATGATTTGTATCTTGAAACTTTTTTCTATTTATCTTTTTTTTTATATAATAATTCCATTAGTAATAATGGAAAATGTTCACGAGATTTGAGCTCGTCTTGCCGTGAAATGAAAACAACGACCACCAGAATAAAGCTTTTAAAAATACAATCTCTTCTTAATTCGTTATGAACGAAGTTTGAGTGTACATTTTTGTACTCGTAATCATGATGCCGCTCTCCAATTATTATTTCGTTATTGTTTAATGCCCATTCATTAGTCGAAGAGTAATTGAGCGCACGGATCACTTGTATTTGTATGAATGAATATTCATTAAATGTCTGAAAAGAGTGCGCAGAATACTTTACTTTCGGTAAAAATAGTTTTTTAAGTAAACGATCGTCTTACGAGAAAAGAAAACGCGAAACATAACTAGGAACCGTTTTTAAATGGATTGTTAAACAGCTCTTCGCTCAACGATCGTTTTTAAATGGAAGCAAAAAAATATTGAGTCCATTAAAATATTCCATGAAACGAAATCCTGAACGGTCTTTTGCTCGGCGGGTTTCAAGCTGTATGCTCAGGTACGAGCACTTTTATCCTAAAGAAATTCAAAGCCTGAATTGTTATGCATGAAAGCGCATCGCAGCCCGGGAAATGTTCAGGTTTTTTATTACCTATTTTTGGAGCGCTCTAACTTGATTGAATTGATTTTTTTTTATTTCAACAGAGAGAATGAAACCCCACCGGTTATTTTTTTTATTGAAAATTTCTTTGCTTTAGTTAGTTATTGAAAGTGCAGTGCTAGTTTCCGAGCTTTGTGACAAAGTTAATACTGCACCGAAGCTATTCAGAAATGAAGACAATAGAAACTTGTAGGAGAAACGAACAAAGAGAATTAAGGAATGAATTACTGAACAGAATGAAATGAACTTTAACGTATTTTTATTGAGATTTTCAATTGCATTTTATAATAATAAATCATTTGTTTTTGTTTCAGAAAATCGAAGAACGATCATCCGATTTATCTTCGAATTCTTCAGACGACGCTGCCAACAGTACGTACATTTTTATATATCCTCTGAAACATCTTTAAAAATGTAAAAGCTAATTAATTATCGTCGAAAAACAATTCAATATTAAATTTCAAATAACAAGTCTTCACTCGAGATGAACAGCATTGAGTAAAATAGAATATTCCTAGAATGTACATTATTTTTAATTAGGGATGTTAGTGTCGCACGAATGCTTCCGATCTCATTCAATGTTCGTATCGACAGTTTGCACGTTTGCCGATATCACATTTCTAGTTTACAGCCCTATTTATTAAATTTTATAGTGAGTGAGTTCGCGTTATTCTCTCGCTTCAGATGATAATTCGCTTGTTAGCTTCGGAGTCGCGCTCTAACGAGTTTTACACTTTCAAACGCTTGTTAAGTTCGTCTCGGGATGTCGCGTTAGGTAGCTGTTTATTTTTACAATGTTTATATTCTGAATCGTTCCGGAATAAATGTTGTAGTAGCGAGGATACGTTTGTTTCTTAGCTATGATCATGGCGAACTAGATCTCGAACCTATTGATAAGTATTTTAAGTCGTCGTGGCCCAAGGGATAAGACGTCCGGTGCATTCGTGTTGAACGATGCACCGGTGTTCGAATCTCAGGCGGGTTTTTCTAATGAAATACGTACTAAACAAACGTTCACGAGTGACACGTCCTTACGGATCCATCAGATCCAATAACCTTTGCATTAGACGCCTTCAGCTCTAACATTAGGAGCAGGCTTAGGGACCCCAGTAACCGTACTCGTCGAACTCGACAAAGAGTTCGACGTGCAAGCTAACCCATGAATCAGCTCGCTGAGTTTCTCGCCGGATATTCTCAGCAGGTCGCGATTCCGATCCGGTTGTAGATTCATTCGCGAAGCAGCTGCTCTTGAGCTGTTAGGTCTCCTTCAGAGGCGCTCGGGCAGCTGTTAGCAATTCCGACCCATCCTGGCTGAGCCTTTGCTCGTCCACCTGTCCTGGTGAAACTGGAAAGGCCTGCGGTCCACCAGTTGACTTCCACGGTGAAGGAATAACATCGTGTAATAATCAAACCCGCAAAATTATAATTTGCGTAATTACTGGTGGTAGGATCTCTTGTGAATCCGCGCGGGTGGGTACCACCACCCTGCCTGTTTCTGTGAAGCCGTAATGCGTTTCGGTTTGAAGGGTGGGGCAGCCGTTTTAACTATACTTGAGACCTTAGTATATCTCAAGGTAGTGGCGCATTTACGTCGTAGATGTCTGTGGGCTCCAGTAGCCACTTAACACCAGGTGGGCTGTGAGCTCGTCCATCCATCTAAGCAATTAAAAAAATAAATTAGGTAGTCGTTGAGATGCCTGCATTCCAATACCTGCTAAACACCAGGTTCTTATCCACCCGTGATCTAGGTACCGAACGTAACACGTTCCGGACAATGCGTAAATAATTCGAAAACGTAAATAATGCAGAATAACTTGTGGTTTCGGCTTATCGTTAAACGTTTTCAAGCAACTTCATAATTTATATTGTTTTTGCACACGAGTTATGCAATTACAATCTTTATTGACGTTATCGACATTATTTTTTATAATGACACAAATTGTTATAATACAATTATGTTACGTAATGTGTTACTTGGATTGAAGAAACAAATTCTAGAGATTTGAATTGCGTCTAGGGTGGTCTACATCGTGGTGGTCGTCCGTGAACACATTTTAGGTACATTTCAATCCCTAAAATCGACCCTCGGCCATAGTCTTTCCAAAAAAAATGATCGTCTTATTTCTTAATTGCTCGTGCATCAAATTCTAAATACGTTCTATACAACGTTCTTTCTCTTCTTGTCGTTTTTTCTCAAATGCAGCTGATATTTTATATATTTTGAATATAAAGCAAAGCAATAAAACACGAGTAATCAATTAATAAATAAAGAAATAATTTGATTGGAAGCATTCGTAGATTAATGTTCATACATTCGTAAATAAGCTCAAGTTTAAGTTTAATTTTAAACCCCAAATAATACTTTTCAATAAATTTATATTATAAATAATGAATTATATTAATCAAAAATTTCAATATTTTACAATTCAATATATGTATATAAAGAATATTTATTTTCGTCATTCATTACAAAAATATATAGGTATTGATTTATTAATTATTAAATATAGCTTTTGCCCGCGACTTCGTCCGCGTGGAATAGTTCACAAATAATGCTTTATCTTATAACAAATTTGGTTAGCATAAAAAACGTTAAAGTGAGTCAACCTTAACATATAGACATATGCTGTCCCGGACTTTTTTTTAGATATTTTAAAGGGGAAAATTCTATCATACATCATTTTAGCGGAACTTTAACCGTTTCTGCAGTGCACGCAGCGGAAGCTCTCAAAAGGGAAAAAAACCCCGATTTTGAAACATTCTTTATTGGCGCTCCGCTTGTATTAGTCTTAGCGTGATGTTATATAGCCTATAGCCTTCCTCAATAAATGGGCTAACTAATACTGAAATAATTTTTCAAATCGGACCAGTAGTTCCTGAGATTAGCGCGTTCAAAAAAACAAACTCTTCAGCTTTATAATATTAGTATAGATTTACAAGTGTGATAACTCAAAAAGTTTTACCGTCTTTCTTATAAGTATAGTATAGATACCGGCCCCAAAAGCTACGTCTTAAATCTAATCTCAAATACAAGTAAGTTCCTTCAGTTAAGGTAACGAGTGTATATTTGATATTGAAGGGATTTGATGGATTCTGTTCGAACAACCTTCAAAAAAATCGCGCGTCACTTATAAGTTGATGGTACTACGACAAAATTAAATACCTTCTCCGAAATGCCAACAATAACCGTAGTAAAGTTTCAACACATTTGAATTATAGACGAGCGAACGCATAGCGTCGGCTGAAAAACTAACAAACACAAACATTCATGCACGTTATATGTGTGAATTACATAACGATCAGTTGTCTAAGCGTATTTAGAGATTCTCTATTTAGAGATACCCTAAATGCGTTTCGAGATAGAGATTCCTTAAATACGTTTAGGATCTTACCCAACAAAGAATAAGCTTCAGCTGATATTTAACATGAAGCGTATTCAAGAATATCTTAGTTGTTTATAACTTTTTTACTACAAGGCTTGACCTACTAGTGGTAGGGCCTCTAAGGAAAACCACCAGTCTGCCTATTTCTGTCACAAATTAGTAATATATTCTGGTCTGAAGGATGGGGCAGCCGTTGTACTGTATTAGTGACGTCTAGAGTTCATATCTCAAAGTGGGTGGCGGAATTTACGTTGTCGATTTCTATGGACTCTGGTAACCATATAAACACTAGGTAGGCCGTGAACTTTTTCATCCGTCTAAGCAGGAAATAATAAATCTGATGCATAAAAACAACGGTAAAAATAAAATAATTAACATAAAAATTACTTCGTTTCAATTGAAAACGTAGGATCCGAATGAGATAAAATTAAAAGAAACCGAAAATCAAAAGAAACCAGTACGTTTTCATTTTTTATGAATTAACATCTGGTTAACGTAGCTTTGTACGATTTACGTCGAATCACATCGAATTAGTTCAAATGACTGAACGAAATTTATTACTCTGAGGCACAAAACACAGGAGACGGAGTTTTTTTTTTTCAACTTTTAAGAATTAGTTTAAGTGAATCGAATTTAAATATTATATTAAATATCTTTCAATTATTAACCTATTTCAATTCAAATAATAGCGCCAAGTATATCGCAATATGTTTCTAACAATCAAACCTAAATTGGTTGACCTATTATTGACTAACGTGGAAAAAGCGTTGAGATCAAAATACAAAAAAAAAGTTGTCTAAACCAAAATGCTTGATTGAAATGCGATAGATACAGACAGTAAAGACAGGTTCACATTACGCCTTGCTACCGGTTCTCAAGATACGAGACAGGCTACGGAGAAATTGACGGATTTACTACAACTAAGACTACTACAACTAATATTACTTTGAGACCTTTAGAAAAACATATATAAGGTTTACTAATGTCGACTAATTATAAACTAAGCAAATATTTCGGCATAATGAAATCATAGTAGACAACATCGTTTTTTTTCTTACACGTATTAATTTTATCGCTTCAGCTCACATCGAGTACCACAAGTAAATCAGACTAGTTACAATAACGGCTGCATTACTTCCGAGTGGTAAAATCAAGCTTAAACTATAATACAAGACGTTCAGGTATCAATTGTTGAATCCTTTTGTTTGTTCTTTCGGGTTTTTATTTCTTGTAGTCTTATATTATTAAATGACTCAATGACACTCGTTGTTCTGTTACTGTGTGTGAAAAAAGAAATCGTGTATTTTTAATATGCTTTTATTAGCTTCAGACGTATGTTAGTATGTAACGGAATCTTTGAACATGATTTTGACTCCCTTGAAAAGGTCGGATTAACTCGAAATTTGGTATACTTAATAAGGACCGATGACCGAATTCAATATAAAAAAAATTGAAAAATAATAATTGAAAGAATTGAAATTCAACTAAAAAATGAAAAATAAATAATAGTTTAAAAAAACTAACAAAATACTAGGGTGCTTTTCAGGATATTATCAAAATAACCCTTCTACTCATATCTGTTCATAAAATATTTATAGCTACTGATACCATGCACCCCACGCTTTTATACAATAAAATCATTTTTTCTTACACTATTTTTAATTCTAATTTATTAAAAATTATTTTCTATACTTTAGTTGGATTTTCTATAAAACCGTATTTTGTTACTTTTTTAAACCATTATTGACGTGACAACGTCTTATAATTCGATGGAGCCGGCTGCACGCACATTTTTTTTTTTATTTCTACCTAAGCTGAAAGCCTTGAGAGGCTATATCAGCGTAACCTTAACTAGTAGGTGAGCTCACGGGGCTCAAACCTGACGACGTTGCTAACACGAACCCTAGCAAGAGCCGTGCTTCGCAGAATCTACCACCGGATCGGAAACGCGACCCACTGAGAAGATCGCAAGCAAGTTAAGCACGCACGAAAAAACATGACTCATGCGGCGTTACCTCGCTCTGAGGCGTATTTTCTTATGACGTTGTCACGTTCAACTATCGTCAGTAAGCCGACTTTACAGACAACCGATTCTTTATTTTACTAATAGAGATGGGCCTTTGATTTCCATTCGATTGGTACTAGACTTGCGGCATAACTTTTCTATGCTAACTTCAGTTCATTCTTGTGTGCTCATGATTTCTTTTTAAAAACATTATTACATTATAATTATTCAGAAGATTAATTTAACCATTGTAGAACTTTTCTTAAGATTCAGACATGTATAAGTCGTGCTATGCTTCTAAAGGTCTATTAATTGAATATTCTATCCGATTAGAGCTATAGACAAAGTTTGTCTCGATATAAAAGCTAAATTTAACGTAAAGTTCATATGAAAGCATGCTTTTACGTAACTCCGAACGTAGAATGTTTCTTAACTACGATTCCATAGCCTAAAGCTAAGTTTTTACTGGTGATAGGACCTCTTGTGAGTCCGCACGGGTAGGTACCACCACCCCGCCTATTTCTGCCGTGAAGCAGTAACGCGTTTCGGTTTGAAGGTAGGGCAGCCGTTGTAACTATACTGAAACCTTAGAACTTATATCTCAAGGTGTGTGGCGCATTTACGTTGTAGATGTCTATGGGTTCCAGTAACCACTTAACACCAGGTGGGCTGTGAGCTCGTCAGCACATCTAGGCAATAAAAAAAAAAAAGAGTTTTCGTTAAATGAGTCGAAGCTACTTATTACATAATTTTGTTTTCAGAAGTAAAATTAATTTTGTTTGGCAATCCACGCCTGAGCCTCATATTAAGACGGAACTGAACCGAGGGAGCGGGGGAAGAAGGAACGCCTTCTGCATAGAGCGCTACCCTTTCCTGGAAGATAAAATTATTTTCTCAGTCTCCATAACGCTGCCTTTTAGTATCTTTGTTACTGGTGGTAGGACGTCTTGTGAGTCCGCAAGGGTAGGTACCATCACCCTGCCTATTTCTGCCGTGAAGCAGTAATGCGTTTCGGTTTGAAGGGTGGGGCAGCCGTTGTAACTATACTTGAGACCTTCGAACTTATATCTCAAGGTACATGGCGCATTTACGTTGTAGATGTCTATGGGCTCCAGTAACCACTTAACGCCATGTGGGCTGTGAGCTCGTCCATCCATCTAAGCAATAAAAAATAAAAATCTCCATGATACGCCTAGATACAGGAAAGCCAGGTCTACCGGCCATTCTTCTATTAAAGTTTAGATTAATATTAGAATCGCTTAGTATTTAAATCAACGAATGGCTTTGAAAACAAGAAAAGTTCCGAAGCTTCGTTAATGAAGGAAGACGTACTTTACATCACATTACATCGCTAATTAATAAAATAATTTAGTTAAACTTTCTTCATGGCTGTCTAATAAGAAGTTTTGTATTGTTACTTTTATCTTTAATAATTGAAATCAAATTTAGTGTCTTTAGTTTTGTCGTTATCAATAAATATTTACATTTTATGTAAATGCGTGATATCTTTTAAAATAACGAATTTAAGTTGTAATCCCTTTAAAGGTATTCTTAAGAATTGGAAAATCATTATATTTTCTATTTTAAAATCGAGACTTACTTGAGCATACTTATGTGAAGTCGCTAAACACCTCAGTTCCAAAACAATATGATTGATAATACAAAAAATATGTTCTAATAAGATCTTTTATCTATCTATTTTTCAGCCAAGACGTCCACTGCTGGATATAAGCCTGGATGAGCTAATAGAAGTTAAATGATTCTTGCTAGTTTTAATCGTGTATTATTTTTTAATTATACAATATAATTCAGAATGTAAACTCATTAATGATTTTGGCAATATACACATGGAGAAAATAATTCCAAACATTTTTGTATAGAAAAGAATCATTCATTACCATATTAAAATTAAATTTGAAGTTTAATATTGAAACTGCATTCTTTTGTCGACTTCTTTCTTACTGGAAATCGAAGGTAATAAGGAACAATTAATTGAACGATTCCTCATACTTATTTTGTTAAGTACGAATGTTTAAGTACTTGGTATTTATTGGAACTCTGATATTTATATGTACATATATGGTATTATGGTAGTATAAGTTATTAAATATTTATTTTCGTCTTCTATGTAGCATTCGATTGAAATTATCTACAATTTCTGTTTGTAGTTATGGGGAGGTTTCAAACATAACATTGTTAACTCACCGGCCCGCGCTCCGCACTTTGACCATGTTTGGCCTAAATAAACCCATATTAGCGGACAAGTATATAAAAAAATACAAATTTATCAAATATCGTTTAAATAAGATCATATTATCATCTTGAGTTATGCTTTGCTGGACATTCTTTAAAGGTAGACAGCGGAGTTCGCATAGTATTTTTTTTTTCCTACCTAAGCTGGTAGCCTGGAGCGGCTATTCCAGCGTAACCGTGGCTAGTAGGTGAGCTCACGGGGCTCAAACCTGACGACGATGCTAACACGAACCCTAGCAAGAGCCGTGCTTCGCAGAATCTACCACCGGATCGGAAACGCGACCCACTGAGAAGATCCGGCGAGAAACTCAGTGGGCTGTGTCTGAGAGTTAACATAGTAATAAGGGACAGGATATTTTAATGCCCATGCTGTTTAAAGAGGTCCCAATGCGATTCACTTTATTAAAAATATAATTGTTTGTTACTACGAGCCCGACCTCGGCATGCGAGCGTCGTGGTGTATTATACATCCGAATAAGGCTAGACGAGTTCTTCGTACACTTTCAACGATGTCATGATTGTGGCATATGTAACTCAATTAAAAATGTACCGCGCATTTTGTTTTCGTTTGTCTTTTAATTCATTCATTAAAACACTGTGTACATGTTGTATTCAGTGATTGAAGAATGAAAGAGCGTTGCCATACATTCACGATCTCGTCCAAGGCTTAATTATATTTATTGTTATTAATTAGGTTTTGAGCTGAGAAACTATTGGAGATTTCACTATCATATCTACCTTATCATTATTTTATAGTCTGTTAATCCGAAGAGTTATTCCAATTCTTTGAGATATCTTTTTTTTTTATCTAAGCTAATAGCCTTGAGGTGCTATTTCAGCGTAACCTTAACTAGTAGGTGAGCTCACGGGGCTCAAACCTGATGACATTGCTAACACGAACCGTAGCAAGAGCCGTGCTTCGCAGAATCTACCACCAGATCGGAAACGCGACCCACTGAGAAGATCCGGCGAGAAACTCAGTGGGCTGTGTCTGTGGGTTCATTTACTCGTCAAGCCCTTCGTTTGAAGCGACGGGTTCAACGAGAATGACATCTGAACTTTCTACTCCAGTGATAGAGATCTCATTACGGGCCTATTTAATTCATGCAAAATCAGACATCACATCATTTCATTATTAATAAAATATTCCACGGAATATTTTCAGCCCCAATAACAGAGCAGAGTTTATTCTTATCATACAAAGTACATGTGGTAATAATGTACACAGTACGATTGCTGGTTTATTCGAATCACAATTAAGTTATGGAATGAATTTTCTGAGGCCTGTTTGGACACAGGCTTTGTAAAGACATCGCACCGAATCAGTATTATTTATCTAGTCTAGTTATTAGTTAATATGGATAGATATACTCTATTCTATACTCCGGTGTTCTAACTGTTAAGAGGTGATCGGAGCCCATATACATGCGTAGATCATCACAACCTGAACACTACAACTTACTACCTACCTACTGAGATATGTGTTCGAAGCCTCAATTGAACTAAGCGCGACTGCTCAAGCCCATACACGCCTAGAAATTTCGATCGCCAAGTCGTGCAAAGTTATATTGCACTCCAACAGGACTTTGGCAGCTATACCATACGCCGCCATACATGCTTTGCAAAGACGACCTTTAATTTATAGATGCTTGTTGAAAGGACCGTGACCAGTTAGGGCACCTACCATCCGTATGTGTTCCTTAGTTAAGCCCATTGAACCCCGTAAGGGTCTTTGGCGGCCTTTGGTAGGGTCTTTTAAACAGTCCGAAGTCTCAGTCCTGTCCAATGCAACAGCTATTCGCTGTCCCAGCAACAGGGTAAGGAAATAATATTTTTTATTTTTATTTTTTATTGCTTAGATGGATGGAGCTCATAGCATAATATAATAATAAAGGTTAATTAATCCTTACCTAGACTTATAAAGCTATTATAATATTTATAGCAAACACGATGAATAGTAACGAAGATAGAAAATAATTGATAAAAGAAAAACGAAAAAAATAAGTGTCACATTTTTTTATTGTTTTTTTATTGCTCAGATGGGTGGACGAGCTCACAGCCCACCTGGTGTTCAGTGGTCGCTGGAGCCCATAGACATCTACAACGTAAATGCGTCATCCACCTTGAGATATAAGTTCGAAGGTCTCAAGTATAGTTACAACGGCTGCCCCACCCTTCAAACCGAAACGCATTACTGCTTCACGGCAGAAATAGGCAGGGTGGTGGTACCTACCCGTGCGGACTCACAAGAGGTCCTACCATTAGTGAATTCATGACCTGCCGATGTCATCTTCAAGCCTTTACCGGCGAGCTCATCTTACCTTTGCTGGTGCATGATTAGATTCAAGAATTAGTTTTTTTTTTTTTTATTGCTTAGATCGGTGGACGAGTTCACAGCCCACCTGGTGTTAAGTGGTTACTGGAGCCCATGGACATCTACAACGTAAATGCGCCACCCACCTTGAGATATAAGTACTATTAGTGATGTGTTACTCTGGTCATTGAATAAAGAATGGTAAATAGTAGAGGGTTTATGTGGAAATTGATTGGTATGTCCTCCGAGAAGGCGCCCGAACCCGATTCCCCTGTTGCTTGAAACTCGTCCGCGAAGACGCTCGATTATCGCAAATTAATTCAGGTCCGTCTCCTCCTGCACTTGATTTCTATAATCTTTATCAAAGGTGACCTGTTTAGAGATTCTGTCACTCACAGGTTTAAGTGAGGGGATATTCTTTACGACCTACCCTAGTATTGACGTACATATCTGCAGTGCTGTTATTTTATTTTCATACATATATCTAGGGTTTTTAGGGTGATTCTCGCCTAAGAAAAGGAAAGTAATATTATCAATGTTTAGAGTAATAAATTCCTTCATGAATATTTTGATATTAGATTAATTCCGACCTTATCTAAGAATTAATGATTTAATTAATTAATGGGAAATTTGTTATCAACATTAGAATGTGCTCTAACGAACGCTTGCATTTTGTACTAAACACGAAATTTCATTAAGACCGTGAAATGTATACTGGACAACGAGTTACTAAACCGCTTTTTAAATAAAGGCTTATCACATATTCGTACAAAATAATTAAAATATATTTTGATTTAATTTAAAATTATGTTCACAGCCTTACACGAATTCGTGAACATAGAATCTGCTACGTCAATATTATTGTATATAAAGAGAGAACCCTTTCACACTAATAATATGCAATAAAACTGTTACATGTGAAATAATAACTTGTTATTAAGTTCAAATAAATTATGAGGCATTTGGTTCCTCGCGTTTTGTAATCAGGTATGTTTTTAATGCTAAACATTACACTGGTATGTTTTTTGAATTAGTAGGATAACACATAAAGGTGTGTACTCATATAATTCTGTCAGAAATAGTTTCATTAAATGATACCTAGAGCGAACGTAAATTCACTTTATTTTACATTTTACGACACTAATAAAAGGATATGAGTTGCTGGTACTGTATAAGCTAAGTATATGACCTGGGTCGAGTGCTAACAAGAGAAAGGCGGCGAGACGTCCTCCATATGCTATCCCGATTTATTATTCCTCAGTGCTCTTGCTTCCCCAATCCTATTAAGGCGTGTTGAGGTGAATCACCGATTTCATTGGTGCAGTATTATTGTTTTCGTCGGATGATCAGTATCGATACGAACGTTTCGTTTTTATTTTCTCGTATAAAAGGCGGGAAATAAAAGTGTGCTTTGCGTTTTTTTAGTCAACTTAGAGAGAGAGAGAGAGAGAAAGAGAATACACTTTATTGCACACCAAAACATAATTTATATTCGAAAACAGTCAACAAGCAGATACATTTGTAAATAGGCGGTCTTATCGCTAAAAGCGTTCTCTTCCAGACAACCGTTTAATTTACAGAAATTCAGGATAATGTAAAAATATAGCAGGTTCGTTGTGGTGTAGGTACTATTGGCAATACATTATTATAGAAAATATATACATACAATAAATAGATATGCCGTTTACATGTAATATGAAATAACTATTTGATAATAATATGTAATAACAACGTATGATCTAGCTCCAAATTTTAGTTTATGATTTTATCCAAGCTCCAGTCAAACGAGTGCGCGTTGTCATGTTAACTTTACAGTCTCTTTAATTACTGTACTATGTTTTTCGATTTTAGAGGTCGTTTTAAAATAAAATATTTATTTATTCACTATCTGGTTACAAAACATGTGTACAGCTATCATTATTTTACAACAAAACAAAAAGATAAACTGCGCTGTTTTCATTGTATAATCGAAAAAGAGGTTTCTTTAATCGGATCTCGTTACGAAATTCTTAAATGAAATACATCTATTAATTATCTTCCCAATTAAAGATCGAAAGCCGCGCTGTTCGTTAAAAATGTGCGCGTCCTTTTAATTTCACGACAAATACAAAAAAAAAAAAACATTAACAACACGATAAAGTTATCTTTGGCTTCGATAACCCTTTCAAAATGAATTGACATTTCAAGATTGCATGGTAATAAGCTGTAAGTTATTAAAATTTAATGCAATTTAAAGTGATTACTTTTAAGTTCACTTAAGAGGATTATTGAGGATTATCGGATTTGAGAATTGAGAATGAGTATCCATGTGCGCTTTCGAATTGACATACCTTCATAATTTGCTAATAGTTTTAAATCAAACTAACAATGAGATATTGTTAGGACAAGATTATCATAATGTTATTACTGAAGAGCACATTTTTATAATTTCAGCCATTGGGGAGGCACATGCATGTGTGTATGTATATATCAATGAAACAGAGAAAATAATTTATAGTTTTGAAGTGAAAACTTCTTTAGAATCGTTGTGATTTCAAACCGGATGCAACGGAAAAAACGACAGATAAGAGACACAAATACAAAAATGTGTAGGATGAAGCCAGCAAAGAATGAGACAGAAATATACATACTTTAATACAGCGCCATCTGTGAGATTTTTTAATACTAACGTGTGTATGAAAGCTCTTGTAGTGAATTTTAATTTAGGATTATACGTGAAATTAAAATATCAATTCACAGAGGGCGCTGCTACCTTACAATTATTTACTAATGACAAAATTTTACATATACTTAAGACGTTTAGGATAATTGTATTTAAATTTTGGAAGGTTTCACTTCTACCACGTGTGAATTGCACACATTTTGTTTTTTTGTTTCTTATATTAGATACTAGTAACTTAGACACTAGTAAAATTCGATCACATTTTGCTATAACTTTCTGGAACTACTCTGATATATCTACTCGTTGGAACTATCTTCGCGCCACATAGCGCACGTCGACGGGTCTAAGGTTAAGACTCACATGAATTGGAATGTGAAGGTACCTACATCAAAAAAAATCTAAAATATTTAATCACATAATGTTCTGAGTATGCAACGTGTACTGCACGAACATATTGCGTGTTACATACGACGCAGTGGGCATTCGTATATTATATGTTTTATATCTGTTATTTTTAGCCTTTATGTGTAAGAAACAGGAATATCGTAATAACGATCGGCTTTTGTTTTTTGCCGATAAGCCGACCACCTCACCTGGTGTTAAGATATTACTGAGGAGTCTACATCACAACATGAATGACTCTGCCCTCCTCGAACGTAGGACTACTTGGCAGCAGACTGAATAAAAGTAGATAATTAAGTAGAGCACACTTAAATCACGATTTATGTTAAATAGCATTGAATTGCCGTTTTGCAGCTTAAACACCATTTTAAACAAAACGCCCTTAATCAGCTAAAGTTTAGGAGTACGTATCTCATTTTTAATTACATTTAACCAATAAGTATCTTCTAGTTGGGTGATTAATTAATCTTAGTCGTTGATTAAAAGTTGAACGCTTCGTACGCGGTCAGGAAAGCTGTAAAGCCGTACCTACATCTGTACCTAACATCGGACTTCTAAATTGAATTAAATAGGAAAAGATTAAAACGTTAGAACGGTTATTAATCATTTCTTTTACTTCGGAATACGACGACGCATAGGGAAGTACTGAGTAGACCTCTCCCTATTCCCGCTACGGAGCTCGGTTTTCGGTAATCTGGAAAACATAATTTATCTACCTTATTTGCACTCGCAAAACTCATCTGGCGCTTTTATTTTGTTTATTTTTATAGCTTATATGGGTGGACGAGCTCACAGCCCACCTGGTGTTAAATGGTTACTGGAGCTCATAGACATCTACAACGTAAATGCGCTACCCAACTAGAGATATATGTTCTAAGGTATCAGAATAGTAACAACGGCTACCCCACCCTTCAGACCGAAACGGTTTACTGCTTCACGACAGAAATAGGCAGGATTACATACCCGTGCGGACTCACAAGAGGTCCTACCACCAGTAAATTTTATTTTATTTTATTTATATTATTTTAATAAATTTGTATTGATCAAAAACTCAACGCGTGCCGTGAATATAGTAAAAGAAATCACCGCCAAATATTAACAATAAACTTATTGAGCGCGATATCGATGAAAATAGCTTATCTATCAATAATTTTATGACCATTCTAAAACTAGTCATCAAACTTATCGATTGTCATAGTTTCGATTTTTATCGAGAATCAATGCTCGAATTACAAGTTTAATCGTTTTCGAATGTGCTGTTACAGCGCTTTACGGTCATTCTTGTTTTCGTAGATAACGTTGGATACGGCTAGAACTGATTGATATACTGATACGCATTATCGTGTTTAAAAAAAAATCGATTTTTTTATGATTAGTTTTTCGTCTCGTACAAACGTCAGCCGTTGCGAGTGTTTTTTTTATTGTTATTGCTTAGATGGATGGGCGAGCTCACAGCCCACCTGGTGTTAAGTGCTTACTGGAGCCCATAGACATCCACAACGTAAATGCGCCACCCACCTTGAGATGTTAGTTCTAAGGTCTCAGTATAGTTACAACGGCTGCCCCACCCTTCAAACCGAAACGCATTACTGCTTCACGGTAGAAATAGGCAGGGCGGTGGTACCCACCCGCGCGGATTCACAAGAGGTATTTATTTATTATTCACAATTACGCAAATTATAATTTTGCGGGTTTGATTTTGAGGGTATTGCTATGATTTGGTTGATGACCATCTCGTAGTTAAATAATGCAATTCTCCTAATGCATTATTTTACTTAGAATATATTCAAAGTGTAGATTAAGGTGTGGCTTAGTAAAGAAAAAATGCATGACCATGCGATAGCGTGATACGTACATGAACTAATTTCCTGAACGTTCACGGACCACCGGGAAAGCCTTTAAACGGGTTACGGTTTTACGATAGAATACTCCCGAGGTGCTTTCTAATATTACACGGTTAGATGAATTTAAGTCTTACGGACCATTTCCTTTAAGAGTATATTAGTATGATGAAAAACTGCAGATTTAATCTCTTATGTGATTAATAATTAGCGCTTGGACATTTTTAGCAAATTACAGATATACGCTTCGTAGAGGTTTCGGAGATTCGCCTTTATACAAATTTATTTTATTTTATTTTAAATGCCAACGAAGAAAGACTTTTGTTAAGACTTGATAGTCAATGCTTACTGCGGTCTTAACAAAGCCAGAGGCACTGCTGTTGGCTGCCATTAACAACGAGTAAAACTCACATCACTCATAAATAAACACTCATAAATATTTTATTCAGTCGCCAAACGATAGCTTTTCAAATAACGTAACAAGCTACCCGGCATGCGAGATTCAGAAGTTTAAGTTATATTGGATTTTCGCGAGTCAATTTAGGAATCACAAATCTCATATAGCTTCGACGGAAGTTCTCACGGCGCTGTGAAAAGTTGTAGTGCAATCTTATGAAAAGTTGCAGCACTATCTTGTTATACTGTATCAATATATCGTACAGTAAATATTGTTTAAGTAAAACATGACCATGTCGAGATATACAACTCTGTTTTGATGAAATTAAAATAAACCAATAATCATGTTCGTGCCTGTTTAATTGTTTCAATAATAGCCATTTCAAAGATTAAAACGAAGTAACGTTAAAATATTTTTTTTTTCAAGAATTAATTATTTGTAAAATAAAAGCGTTTATAAAATATCCTACATTATCTATATATTAATACGTGAAGCAAAAACTTTGTATCCCTTTTTACGAAAGTTGCGTGGACGGAGGAGTATGAAATTTTCCACAGTTATACAGAATATAGAGAAGAAGTCCACATTGCTAATATTTTTTTAAAATAATGCTTAAAAGATACATTAAATCAGTAAAGTAAACATTACACACACTACATACCATGTATTTGACGCACACACGCATGCATACTATTTATTGTAAAACTTTTGTTCTTGGCGTCTGTGGTAAAATTGAGAATAGATTAAATATTGTTTGTCTTTATTAATATTTTTTTATAGTGTAGCCTTGGCAAAATTTGTGATTATAGAAGTATAAAATACAATCATAATAGTGTAAAAACTTACAATTCCAATTAATTAATATAGTCGAATTTCGACTACTGTTGGACCTCTAGTTAATTTTAATGTGCGAATATGTTGGAGGAAGTCTGAAAGTGACACCTGTGACAGAGAAGTTGAGAAGTGCGCGTCTGGGATGGTATGGACATGTGATGAGACGAAATGACAATAAGGTTGGTAAGAGAGTTTTAATTATGAATGTGGAAGGCTTTAAAGGAAGAGGCAAACCTAAGAAGAAATTGATGCATTGCGTGAAAGACGATATGTGTAAAAGGGGAGTGAGCGAAGAAATGGTGTATGATAGAGGAGTATGGAAGGAGAAAACGTGTTGCGCCGACCCCAGGTGACTGGGAGAAGGGCAGGAAAATGAATGCTTAATTTTAATGTAAAAATAATGTGAATAATAAAACTAGTTGCCTTTATCGCTGAATTCGATTTCGGATTGTCAAGTTTATTTTGCTACGAATATAGGAGAAATCACGTAGATTGATTAACTGTTAAATAAGTTTAAATGTATAATTTTTCAGGCTGCGTTACTTGGCTGTACCTACAAAAGTGTTAATATTTCCATAGTATGATTGGCAAATACTTGAGTTAGTTTATGTTTGTGGTAATATAAGTAACATTTGAATTTCAAATACAAATAAAACATGTGGTAGAAAATCATATTTTACAGTATTGTACTGTTTTACAGTATTGTATTGTACAGTACAGAACTGTCTTTCAGAAATATTAGGTACGTTGTTCTTTTAGTTTTTTGACCACTATACCATCAATAATACATATGGAAAAATTTGATTCGAGCCCTACACCCCAGCAGAGGGTAATGGGAAAGCATGATGATGATGATGATACCATCAATAATTAGATTAAGGTACATTTATTATGTTGTATTTTTTTAATTTGCGATAGTAAAATGATTGATATTTCAAAATTTCCACCCAAACATGATTTGGTCGATTTTTATTAAAACTGAAAAATGTGATTAATTAGGAGCGTGCTCATGAGCGCTCAGGCCTTCGATCTTAAAATTTCCAAGACAATTCAATAGGTCCAAACTCGACGAATATATTAGAAGAGAATCGGCCGTAATATTGACTCAAGGCACACGAGGCATACAACAAGGTACACGAATGAAATATGTAAGCTCTACTTGTGTGCCTATCCTTTTGCCAATAGCGTGCAGTGAACTAAACGTCACACCCCTGGGCGCTGTGCCCCATGATGGGTATTTGTTAATTATTGGGCTAGGTCAGATAATGAGATCGGGTTTCCCGATTAAATACGATACGATAGTTTTTGATTAAAGTTCCGTGTTTTTGTTTAAAATTCTATTCACGATCGAATCATGATTCGTGTTTATAAATTTAATGGTATCTATCGTTCTCGTGTTTTTTTAACAACAATTTTTTGTATTTTTGATTTTATTTACGACCGCATGTTTCCCGGTCATGGGCTCCCGTAATGAGTGTTAAGGTCGGGATATTTTTGCCGTCAGTATACAAGCAATAAACTTACATTTCATTGGAGCGAATCTTTTTTTAATGCTTTTACTGGGTGAGGGTTCTCACCGTTCACTTGGTTTTATTGTGATTTGTTAGTGGTTGTCGTAGTCCACAGACATCACTACATCCATCCCCCACATTGGTAGATTAGGTCGAAGTCTCGTGTATAACGATTGTTCGAAAGCATAACTGCTTCGCGTTAGGAACAGACAGGATTGTGGTAACTATCCGTCCAGGCTTACGATAGCTCGACCATCAATAACTACCACCAATTCTTTAGTTAAGTACGTAGTACTGTTAAAAATGGTGACCGTCTGCGAGATATGAACACCGGCATAATTGCATTGCCTGATATGATTACGCCGGGCGTTCTATACTTTTAGCCACAATGACATTAATTACAATTGCAATACCTTAGTTTCGTAAGCGTTTCTTTTTTTTGTGAGTACGTATTTCATTAGAAAAAATGGTACCCGCCTGAGATTCGAACACCAGTGCATCGCTCAACACGAATGCGCCGAACGTCTTATCCGTTAGGCCCGACGACTTCAGCGTTAAATAACTGTATCAAAGAAACATCTGGACCCTATTGTGGCCGCTTCTTATTACAACCCTGATAACATAACACAATAGCCAGTCACCGTCGACGACTTAGAAATGTTCTAATGGATCCACTATCAGTTGTATTGAACGGTATCAACCACAACGCAGGTTATCATACTCGTCAAAATTATCGAAGATTTCGACGCGGTGGTAGACGCACTCGCGAACCGTATATTACCCTTCATTAATAACCAATTTATGATCTGCAGATTAAAATGTTTTACAGTGATTAATAGGAATTATCGCTCTGATTGACCACTTATCAACTAACGGTGACTCGCTACAAAACAAATCTGAACGATTTTATATAATATTAATTTATACGTTGAATCAGATTGTACACAAACACGTCGCGTTTTTGTAAATCCTACAATAGTTGTGGCAATTTCGATGTGGTTGTCACTGATATATATATGGAGATAAGCTGAACAGTGTTCGTATCATGTAAACCAGTTGACAAACACATAAGGTACGGTTTTGTTATGTTAGAATTAAAACGCTTTTAAAACGTGGGCAAAAACTCGTAATGGTAATAAATCGAATAGATAAAAATGATTACATTGCTTTGTTTGTTTGTTACTTTGCGGGTGGGGTGACCAGGATGGACAGAGTTCGGAATGAATACATACGGGGGAGTTTTAAAGTCACATCAATCACAGACAAAATGACGGAAAATCGCCTTAGATGGTATGGCCATATCATGAGACGGGACGAAGATCATGTGGTGAAGGTCGCATTGGGCTTGCCAGAACAAAAGAAAGGTAGAGGCCTTAAGAAAGTCCAATTGCCAAAACCGACAACCCAGGACAGATCAGCCTGGCGCCGTAGAGTGAGGAGACCCGACCCCAGATAACGGGAACAGGGACGGATAGTAGTAGTAGTAGTAGTAGTTTGTTTGTCACGTTCGTATGCGTGTACCTTGTGTTGAAAATTTGTGCATTTTGTTGTCGGCACTTCAGGTGACGTTGCGAGTGCTATAGCGTATTGTGATCACGAATCCGCATGTGTTCCCTTTATGTCCGTTTTTTGTTATGTAGCAGTCAGGTGTTCCGGTTTGCAGACGGCGACAGCTGTTATACAATGCAATAATGTGGTGACGTCACTAGATTCGGTTAACCACCTGGGGCTGTGGGATCGCCTCCGCGTCTACAGGAATAATAAACAAATATAGTAGTATTAAAAAAAAGATTAAGTAGCAAACCGAGCTAAAAAATTAAAATTATAATAAGCAAAACCGCTCTTGCGACTTAATCTCGAGTTTTGTTAAATTATTTCCGACTTTTCGAATACTTTTCGAATTTTTGTGGTCACGGACGACTACGGTATTATTCGTCAATATTGTAATACTGTGTGCTCTTTAGATGCCAAGTAAAAACGTTCGCCGAGAAACACCGAAAATTATATAATGAAAAAGAAAACACGGAATAAGGCCGTAAAATTAGTTGCAATAATGTCTACGACTCCCGAAAGCATATTTAAATTAATACATTTAGCTGGATATTTGGCTAAAGTAATAAAATTATTGTATGTCACCAATCCCTCTTACGCGCGAGAAATTTCAACGTAATCGAACATTTTGAGGTTGATCAAAACTACGTTAATTTTTTTTTTTTTTTTTTTTTTTTTTTCTACCTAAGCTGAGAGCCTTGAGAGGCTATGTCAGCGTAACCCTAACTTTAGTAGGTGAGCTCACGGGGCTCAAACCTGACGATGTTGCTAACACGAACCCTAGCAAGAGTCGTGCTTCGCAGAATCTACCACCGGATCGGAAACGCGACCCACTGAGAAGATCCGGCGAGAAACTCAGTGGGCTGTGTCTGAGAGTTAATTTACTCGTCGAGCCCTTCGTCGCAAGCGACGGGTTCGACGAGAACGGTGACCGGTGCTTGAAGTACCTAAAAGCACCGTTAGTGGATCGGGAGGATCCGAGATAACGTGTTTTGGGCGACGTCGACTGCTTTCCATTCTGTCCGCAGGATCGGGAATGTAGTTACCGGCGGCCACGATGAGAGGGTTCTCGTGTCGTGCCGCTTTATCGAAGTGGCGCATGGACGCCGACTGAAGATACTTACTGATGGACTCTAAGTCCAGGTCGTCATGGAGGTCGACGTTCCTGACGAACCACGGGGCTCCGACGGCTATCCTGCAAAAACGGGATTGAATAATTTGAAATGTTTTTAGGTGTATGCGGGCCGCGTGAGCGAACACTACACTTGCATAGGTCATGACGGGGCGTATGCAAGTTTTGTAGAGTGTCACCTTATTTCTAAGGGACATTTTACTTCGCCTACATATCATCGGGTAGAGACGTCCTAGAATGAAGGCGGCACGGTCGCGTACCGTCTTAATGTGGGGGCGGAATGTCATCCTACTGTCGAGGGTGACGCCTAAGTACTTGACCTTCGGGGCCCACGGTATGGGCTGGTCGAACATCGTGATTGGGCGAACGGCGGGGGCGGGGGTGTTGACGCGCCTAGTCGGGAGAGGGATGCTCAGCGTGGTGTTCGGAGGGCGACCCCTTTTGAAGAGCACCGCTGTGCTTTTCGTGGGGTTGATGTCGATGCGCCACTTCCGGAACCACTGTCCCATGGTGGTAGCTGCGGTCTGAAGTCGTCGATGAAGCAACGCCTTCTTCCTACACGAGTAGTAGATGGCGGTGTCATCGGCGAAGAGCGCCAGATGGGTCTCCGGAGACCGGGGTATATCGTTGATATACAAACTGAATAGTAACGGGGAGAGGGCGGAGCCTTGCGGGACTCCGGCTGTGACGTGACGGGGCCGGGAACGCGTTCCCTCGACTCGATATCGGAACGAACGGTTCGACAAGTAGTCTCGTATGATGAGCACGAGTCTGTCTGGCACTCCCATGTTATACAGTTTGTATATCAAACCGTTGTGCCAGACTTTGTCGAACGCCTTCGCTATATCGAAGAAGAGGGCTCCTGTCGGAATGGGTTTCCGCCTGTTCAGCCCTAGTAAGATGTGCTCCGTGAGGCGGTGCACTTGATGGACGCACGAGTGTCTGGCGCGGAATCCAAACTGCTCGTCTATAAGAATTTTATTCGCGGATACGAAATCCCAGAGGCGTTTACGAAGGAGCCGTTCGTATAATTTGCCTATCGCCGGGAGGAGACTGATGGGGCGGTAACTCGCGGTTTCGTTATTCGGTTTGCCCGGCTTGTGTATGCCGATAACGTCCGCTTCTTTCCACGCCGCGGGAAAGATGCAGTTCGTCATAGCAGCATTTAATATCGTGGCCAACATCGTTATCAGTTGGGCTGGTAACAGTTTTAGCGCGCGGTTGCGGATGCCGTCGGAGCCGGGAGCTTTCCGTGGTTGTAGGCTATCGATCGCCTCCTTAACCTCGGAAGTGGTAATGGGGGGTAACGCGTCCGAGGGCGGCAGGGAAGCTCTGCGCTCGACCTCCCTGTCGACGAACTCGGTGTGTTCGGGGTCCGCGTGTTGAGTGCTGGTGGTGCACTGTTCTTGCAGTGCATCGGCCAGCAACTCTGCCTTGTCATCGTCATCGTAAGCCGGTGGTTGGCCTGAGGGGCGTACGAGAGGCGGCATAGTGACGATAGTTTCGGACTTGAGGGTCCTAGCTAGTCGCCAGTATGCTTGGTGAGTGGGCGCGAGTTCTTCTAAATAACTATCCCAGTTTTCGTTTCGGGCGTCGCTTAAGCGGGATTTGACCTCCCGCTGTAAGCGACGCATCCGAGTCCGGTTTGAATCCGTGGGATATCGATCGTAGGCCCGGATTGCCGCGTTTCTGATTCTAACGAGGTCCCTAAGATCGGGGGAAAGTCTGATGCGGTGGAAGCAGTCCTCCACATCGACTTGTTTCGAGGATCTTATGATCGCCGTCGAGACGTGATCAGTGAAGATGTTTATGGATTCGACGGTATCCTCGGGGGATGGAGTTGAATCCGGGCCGCAAGGGAGGATTGGTGGAGCGGTGTCAGCTAAGCACGTGCCCAGCTTCTTCCAATCCACCATGGTCCTCGTATCTGGTTCGCGGTTGAGTGGGCGACCGAGCTGCATGACTACAGGTCGGTGGTCTGAGTCGAGTTCTGACATTGCCTCGATGGAGCGTAAGCGCAGAGTTACGTTCCTCAGCAGTGCCAGATCTATTGTGCTCGGACGACGCGCGGCGTTGTACGGATAGCACGTGGGGGTCGGGGGGTTGAATATTTCGAATGTGAGGTCGTCTATGAACGCGTCGAGACGCCTACCGTTCACATTCGTGCGATGGCAGTTCCACCTAGTGTGGTGGCAATTTAAATCGCCTGCCAGGATGACCGCGTCCCCCATACCGAGCAGTGTCTCGAGGTCACTGCTCAGGAGGGGTTTGTCAGGGGGGAGATAGACGGATGCGATGACGATCGGCTGGTGTCCCGTCAGCGCTATGCGGCACACTGACGCCTCGATATGTAAGAGCGAGGGAGTATCGAGAGGGACGCAGTGCAGGGCCCTCCTATAGTAAATGACAGTCCCGCCCTTGCGGGTGGAGAGTCTGTCATTCCTAACCATGACGTAATTCGCGACTTTGGGGTCGCGACGCGAGGGCTTTAGGAAGGTCTCCTGCACCAGAAGGATGTCGATGAGATTGTCACGGAGAAACTCATATACTTGGTCGCGCTGACGCGCGAGTCCGTTAGCATTATAAAATGCTAACTTTAAGGAACGCGGTTTTACCCTACCGTTGTTGGCCATTGATTACCGGTAATCAAGCCAGCGTACGCTGGACGGACTCGATGACGTCCATATGGTCGAACGTCGCGTATAGGCGGTCATCGGCCGTGACCGCCCTGCGCATGGCGTCGGCGAACGAGCGCATGCGATCTATATTTATCGCGGCGATATAATCCCGCACGATTGAAAAATCGTTTACGGCAGGCCGCGCGGGGCCGGGGCGAGGCGCGGAACCGGGCGCGAGGGCGGGGCGCGGCGCGAGCAGGGGCTGGGGTGCCGGTGGTTTCCCTGCCAACGTGAGCGGCAGCGGTTTTGCCCACGCGGAGACGGTGGGCACCGGTGCCGGCACGAAGGCAGGTTTCGGCGCGCGGGGCGCCGAAGTCTTTGGGCCGACGGTTTTCAGTGGCGCGTTGGCCAGACGCTTCCGCGGGGCCTTGGGGCATCCGCGGTAGTTGGCCGTGTGACCCTGCTTTTGGCAGAGCACACAGCTCGGCGGTTCGGTCGCGGTCTCCTTGACCCGCGAGCAGTCGGCTGTCGCGTGGTCACCGAGGCACTTTACGCACCGCGGACGCGCGTGGCAATTGCGCGCGGAGTGGCCATAAAGTTGGCACCTATGGCACTGCCCGGGAGTGCCTTTTTTGTGTGGGGCCTCGACGGTGACCCCTGATAAACCGCAAACGGTGCGGAGACTTGAGGCGATCCGTTTGCCTTCCGGAGTAGGTTCTAGCGCGACGAGAACCATGTTATACGGGAACTTGTCCCGACCGCTGTGCATACGGTGCACACTTACTATCGGGTACGCCTGCCCGATTAGGTTTTCCTTAATTAGCTCGACGTCGAGCTCCTTTGGTACTCCGCGTATTACTACGCGGAGCTCGCGGTCCTCCTGGAGTGCATAGGTGTGGTAACCTATGCTCTCTTTTCGGAGGTAAGATGTGAGGGCCCTATGGTCGCCCGGCGTTGCGACCTTAATTTGAATCCCGTGCGCGAGATTACGCGCTTGGGAGTAATTTATTTTATTGGCCGTAAGGGCCTGGGATACCCGGTTCCACGCTGATTTTTCCCGTAGGATTACGGGCGGGGGCGCGGTAATTTTATTGACGGGCGCGGGTTTCGGCGACGGGGTTGCGCGGCGAGGGGAGTCGGGTGAGACCACGACTTTAGGTCGCGACGCGTTCGCGGCCTTGGGCTGTTTTGGCGCTGTGGACGGTTCCACGGCACGGGCGCGTTTTTTGCCGCGCGTGACGGTTTTGAACCCATCGGAGGTTCCGGGCTGCGGGCTCGTCGCGGACTCGAAGTCCATCTCCGATCCGGTATCGGAGTCTGAACCGGAGTTGGCGATTGACGACGCGACGGACGAGATCGGTGTAAACGTCGCGGGTGCGTTAGGCGCCTCGCTGGCGCTAGGCGCTTCATGAGTCGCTACGTGAATACGTGCGCTCGAAATGGATTTGGGGGCGGGGCATGTTTGTGCGGCTCTGAACGACGCGGCGAGGGACGCGGGCGGGGGGGAACTTGCGCGGGCGGCCCTGTAGGCCGCGAATTCGGCCGTGAGGTTAGATAGGACCGGGTACTTCTCGGCAAGTAACCCGAGAAACCCTAATAACTCTTCTTCCATGGTTTCTTTTGCCCGGGGGGGGCGTCCCCGGGACTTAAGGCACACTCGCCGAAAGGCGAGTCCCCTGAGTAGGAGTTCACCCCCTGAGCTTTACCAGCTCCAAGGGGGGGGAGTGCCTTTGCCGTGAAAACGGCAGTCGGCTGGGAATTGGGGTGGAAAGTTGGGAAGGTAGGGCTCCACTGGGTTGTGAGAATGCCACAACAAGCGGTGATCTCAGTGGAGTTTTAGTCTCGAAAGAGACTGTTTTTCACGCCGAATAAATAATTAAATTTAATAAATGAGATGAGTGAAATGATAGTGTGAAGTTGTCGTTGCGAGTGCACAATCAACAAGCTCGAATCGCTTTTACGACACAAGGTCGCGACGCCAGCGATAGTGCGTCAAGAATTCGCAACAATGCCGCGATCGGTGCGACAACGACAATGCAACGAAACTCGAGACACAAGATCGCGACGGCAGCGACAATTTTTCGTAAAAACGCGTCCGGACTGTACGGCGATGCAATCGGAACTAAAAAAACTACGTTAAAATATTCCGCTGCATAGATATATAGATTTCATTAGATATATGTTAAGCTAATAAAAGTGTGTTATAAAAATTCAACAAAAATGTACGTTGCAAAATTTCCAATGAAAAATTCCGTAATGGAAAATTAACGGTTTTTTGCTATAGCAATTTACGTTGAGCCCGAGGGCTATCCAATTTTATTAATACGCCACGTTAATCTCTCAATACCCGGGCGGTGTTAGATGTTTTTTTTATGATTGACATACTTCTGCGATTCGCTTCATGGATAGTTAATGTGAGACGACACGTTTTAATTTTTCTTTTTCTTGCCGTGAATGAAAGAACCCGGAACTCCTTTACGGTGGAGAGCTATAGTTACAAGCTATTTGGGCCTAAACTCTGTTACCACTGGACAGTTATAAAAAATACGAAAACGCAAAATAAAGTACCTAAAAAACTAAATACCAACGATAACACCACAAATTACTGACTGAACATTATAAAATCAATTGTAACATATGCAAAATGTTCTATAAACCTGTTACAAGGGATTTCTCCTCTCCTTTGACCACTTATCCCCTTTCTATCGATTCTGACCTCTTAAGCTACTTATTGAGCACACACGGCTTATCCTTTTGTGGGTCCGGAGAAAATCGCCGGAAGCTGTCGTTAGAATATTGCAAAGTATTTTACAAAATGAATAAAAATGTATCCATAGTACAAAAAAAGCGTTCAGAATGAGTAAGTGTATTCTGCAGTAGCAACCATTTGAGTTAAAATTGAGCTTGGATAATAAAAGGCAAGGTTGGAAATTTTAATAATTATTAACTAGTCTGAACGCTGAATTACATATAAAATCTCAGATAATTATAATACTTAAATGAAAAATGCCTTTTAGATTAATTAATGTAAAAAGAAGAAAATTTATTTTTAAGTTATCAACAAATTTCCTGAAACTTCGGTTTGAAAACCAAAGAAAATGAGCAAGAAATAATAATGAATCCCTTCTTAAAAAAAAACGATTAAATGTCCCTACTAACATTTCTGAGAAGAAAATAACATATTTTGAATGATCATCGCCGCTTGTTCGAAAAGACAAAACGCTATGACTGGGCCTTTTTTATTCTACGAAATACTTCGTTGTCTTCCAAGCATTACTTTGAGTTTGGTTTTGAGAAAGAATTAACTATAGTAAGTGCACAATTGCTTGCAAACTGCGCGCTGTATGTAAATCAAAAAAGCTTACTACCATAGTCGTTCATAAATATTACGAGAATTCCATATAGGGATCTATTACGGGAAAAATATATTATAAGTCTGCATAAGCCAATTAATTGAAATAATTTTTATCTGATGAATTTTATTCCTGAAGTTACTTTTTTGGTCACTTCAATTAGAGTGCACACGTCTCTGAAGTATAATGAGTTCACTCATAAAACGGGTATAATGTCTATTTAAAAATAAGAAGGCACTTTCAGCTAGCACTAAATATTACATCAGACAGCTTCGTTCAGATTCATAGCCATACGTTATGGTAACAATTCATGATTAGACGTATTTTATGTCTAAATCATCGTTAAAATAGGTTTTAAAAACGTTCTTCGCCCAGACATCTGTTATTTAACATGACACGTTCGTCTAAACTATTACATTATTATTCATACTACGTTAATAAATCCTGCATCGTTTATAAAGTAATAAGTTTCTTTCGCTCAACTCTAACATGCGTTCACTTTATCGACAATATGTTTCACAACAGTTTAATTTCATATCATTTTTCACGCACATCAGTCATTTCGTTTTTGTTCATTCACAATAACCTATATACGTTATTCGATATAAACTCTTAGCAATGTGTTGCAAGAGCCAGTTTTGTTAAGTAATTTTTACAACAACTTTGAATTAAACCTTGCTTTAGTTAGGGTATCATGATGATCATATTTTTAGGTTATTACCATCGGTGATAGGCGAGCCTTTGACTGTCCTATTGATCAATGGTAACCGTCTCGCATGAACATCGGCAATGATCGGTGTACGGCTAAGCTCCTATCCGCCTTAGCTCGATCTACATATAAATAAGAAGATGCCAGTATGCGCGTGGACTGCGTCAAGGGTACACTACTTGCTGGTATCCACGCTTCATTTCGAAAATAACACATAATATATTACTGCCCAACTCACCAATTCCCAGCCCTAGACTTTCTGTATTTGTACAGTTGCTTTTTAATAATTATTATGATAAATTTTTTAACCAATATAAACAAACAAAACGATTTTGCGTTTTGAAAAAATTTTCAACATTGAAAAAAACAGAATCTATTCTATAATAAATAGAATACATAAAAGTCGATGTGTATATTGTCCTTATAGAATACTGTGATAGGTAGCCATCGAATCAGAGTCAAATCAAATATCTGCCAGCAATGTTGGCCGGGTTTGACTAGCCAATAAATCCTTTAAGGCTGTGGCTCCCATAATGACCCGCGAATAAGTCGTTGAATTTATTACACTTTTTTGTATACAAAATTTTGTTTGTTACCCGTTCCTAATCGTAAAAGCATAAAATAATGCAGAGGCAAATCAACGAGCGATCGGTAAAATCTCCCAAAGGCGATCTATTAAGTAGTGACTTCCGTTTATTTTCTGCTTCCGGCCGATAGCGAGATTGGTACTTTGTTGATAATAGGCTACTCGTAGTCAGCCGGATATTAACTGACTTGCTTGCTTTCACGGTGGTTTGACAGTGCAACCGTTTTAATATCGATGCAGCCTTTGATAGTGATTGAGATGGGTAAAGTCTCAAAGGAAATATGGTAAAGTGCGGGGTTTGTTTACAATACTGAAGCTTGTATTTTTTGTTGTTACTTTTTTGTTTTCCTTTGCATTTCGAAATCGGTGGTATGTTTTGATATACAAGATTATACAATTGAGATTAGGTTTTTTTTTAAATAAAACTGATTTGAAGTTTAGGAACTTACTGAGAAGCAAAACATTTAATATAATACGTAATTTAAAATCAGAAACTCATTAATTTTCCCTTAGTATAATAATGTCAAAGTTGCGTGAAAATTTCTTTTACAAATATTTTTCATTAAACAAAACAAAACCTCTTACTAAAGTGGTAACTTAAGTATATCAAGTAGTTAAGTTTTAAAGGATGAAAAGTAGAGGATCCGTTATGAGCCTTCCAACTTTACCCGGAAAGGGGTTTTATAAAACCACTGGGACTTAAACGCTACACAAAACTTCGTTTTTTCTCCAGTTTAGTAATTTATTCTGTTTGTAACTGACGTTCGGATGGAAGAGAGTTTAACGTCGCCATTGGAAAATGTACTACTACTCAGGTTGTTGATTCCCGTAATCTTTCCTTTACGGCTTAAGAAAGCAGAATAAAATAACATAAATATTCGATTCAATAATGATTGCTTCAAGTTTTATAAAGCCTATCTTTGTGAACTGTATCTTACGTTTCTGTGCATTAAACCTATCGCAATTTTACAACGATGAAGCTACTAAATGTAAGAAATTATAATGAATACCATAGGCCATCCACCATATGCCCACATAAAGTATTTTGGTCATATAGAAAAACCCCTGACAACTTGGACAGATAAAGTGTATGGAAAACGATCTAGGGGTCCGAAAAGATGAAGTGAAAACTGACATAGTACCTGGACACGAGACTGCTCCAGACTGACATAAGTGGGTGGACAGCATAAGAAAAGGTCTCTGGCGGGCGCATCACGATGCTCAGCAATGAGCGAACAATTAGAGGAGCGAAACAAAGAACACCTGTCCGTGTATTTGCTTTCTAAAAATATTAAAATAAAATTACTGATTCGGCCCAACCCTTCGAAGCATTTTACTTTTTTTTTCCTACCTATACTGATAGCCTTGAGAGGCTATTTCAACTTCTTGACGTGTAGGTGAGCTCACGGGGCTCAAACCGGGAGCGTTGCTAACACTGGCCCTAGCAAGAGCAGTGCTTCGCAGAATCTACCACCGGAGTGGAAACGCGACCCACTGAGAAGATCCGGCGAGAAACTCAATGGGCTGTGTCTATGGGTTAATTTACTCGTCGAGATTATCATCGCAAGCGACGGGTTTGGCGAGGACGGTGACCTGGCATTTTACGTTAACGTCGCTCAGTATCTATAGTAGCTTTTGTGCTACCGACGTACATGAATACACACACAAAGCACACCTTAACATCGGTTCTGAAGGCGGACGCGGATTCTTGTTTCCTTGCACATTTTACGGTGCCTTTGACGCCTTTGTCATGCACATTTAGTGTCTAACGTTTCAATTGGCATATTTAAAAGGCATTTGCTCCATGTTATGCAATTTTCTCCAAAATATACCTTTCCGTTTTGTTATATTATAGACAATTTCTGTGTTTGGTGTATTCTGAAGTTTCAGATATATTATGCATCATTCATTGGTTGAAGCCTTGTTTTGTTATGAAGCTTCATTATTGGCGTTTTTGGCTCTTACTAGTCTATACTAATATTATAAAGAGGAAAGATTAGTTTGTTTGTTTGTTTCGAATAGGCTCCGAAACTACTGGACCGATTTGAAAAATAATTTTTCCATTAGAAGCCGACATTGTCCCTGATGGACATAGGCTACTTTTTTTTATTTTTTTTTTATTTTTTTTTTTTTGTTTCATGTGTGTTTTAATGTTTCCGAAGCGAAGCGAGGGCGGGTCGCTAGTGCTAAATATTTCTAATAGCTTTTTGACTTAGTAGTGGTTAAGTTTACACCAAAATGTGTACTTTGATTGCTTTTGCTGGAATTAAAACGTGTTAGATTTTATCTCATAAAATCGAAAAAATATTACTCATATTTAAAATATTGACAAATTATTCTTGTTACTACCATGAGGATAGTAATAGATAAAAAGGAGACACAAAAATCGCCAAAACTCTCAAAAATAAAACTGGAAACATTTATAGGGCTTTCTAACATAACTTTTTCCTCAAGGCCAAAATTCTCCTCGTGTTTGGAAAGCGTAGAGACACGCGACATGTGTCTTATCCTGTTATTAATTGTCCGTTCCGGGTTTTTTTTATTGCTTGTATGGTAGGACGAGCTCACAGCCCACCTGGTGTTAAGTGTTTACTGAAGCCCACAGACATCCACAACGTAAATGCGCCACCCACCTTGAGATATAAGTTCTAAGGTCTAAAGTATAGTTACATCGGCTGCCCCATCTTTCAAACCGAAACGCATTACTGCTTCACGGCTCGGGTAGTAGTTGAACTTCAAATATTTCCAAAGAACTCTCCCCAAAATGATTTGACTTTTACAAATATCGACGATCACACATAAAATAAACATTTTTAAATTTTCTTCTTCTTGTGCAATGTACATACAATGTATGTCGGATGTCTGTTAGTGCAATATAAAATAAGACATATCTATCTACCTATACTTGAAACGAAGATTTGTTTCCCTTCTTCTTACACTATTTTTAGTTATTAAAGTTTTATCTTGTGTCGATTTATTTCTAGATCTTGATCCAGGAAACAATTATGTGCATTCTAATCTATATATATATGAAAAAATGATTTTCTGTTCGTTAGTCTCGCTAAAACTCGAGAACGGATGGACCGATTTGGCTAATTTTGGTCTTGAATTATTTGTGGAAGACCAGAAAAGGCTTAAAAGGTAGATAAATATGAAAATGCTCGGAATTAAAAATGATAATTTTGTTTTTCCCTTTGATATGTCCCCCGTCGGACGGATTCCTTTTGTATATTTTAAGTTTATTTTATACAAAAGTTTAGGTCTTTTATTTATCGATTGAGGCACTACGAAGTCTGCCGGGTCAGCTAGTTCTAAAATAAAAAGAGATTTATGTACAGAAAAAAAAACACATTACAGTCGCTGTAAATGCACAGTGTGTACTGAGGCAACAGTTATTGATGTATGTATGTTGATTCGATTTTGTAATCCAGCGCTTAAATATAGGCAATCCTTCTTTTTTGTACTCAAAGCCGTCTTTAAACACTGCACTCAAAGTATGTGTAAGAATACACACTGAGGGATTGTCTACACAATCTCCTTTGCGCCCGTTGGGATTAAAAAAGCGACCCAAATAAATTTAAAATGATTTGTTCGAAATATCGTTAAATTCTGATGTGAATGGTTTCGATCAAATTCAGTTCACTGAATAAAATCAATATTTAGCGAGAAGGGTTTTGGTTTGTTTATGCAACCAAGTACCCTTAAGTTAAATATTCGTAATAGGGAGATACCTATGTTCTACCCCTGTATTAATTTCCGCATTATGTTTAACTTTATAAATAATAACAAAATAACATAACTAGTATGTGTTTTCGTTGTTTTTTTTTTCGTAAGTAATAACAATAGCGGATGTTGAATGACGCGCGAGTTGTAAGGTTAAGTTCATATGTCCGCGCGGTACAAGTTCTACAAAACTATATCGACCTGTTCAGTTTTCAACGCGATTGTATAAAAAAATAAATGATGCAAATGACATTCTAAAGTAGTTAAAAAATCGGTTGTCTGTAAAGTCGGTTTACTGACGATAGTTGAACGTGACAACGTCATAAGAAAATACTGATGGAATGGTTTCATTTTTCAATTATCGCAATTATCGTTGCTCTCGCTTGCACTTCAAGCCTTAAATGGAACGCCTCAGCTCTAGGCAATGCCGCATGAGTCATGTTTTTTCGTGCGTGCAGCTGGCTCCATCGAATTATAAGACGTCACGTCAAAAAAATTTATTTGTGTATTCTCAGATCGGGACATAAAGTTACAAAAAAAATGAAAGTCTTTCACTTAAAATAGGATGCACCCAGTATCGTCTTTGTCTTCTTCTCCGACGTCTCAGTTTTCGGTATAAAATCCATAAAAAATTGCCTATTCCACGTCCATTCTCCAATGTCGATGCCAGGCTGTCGCGCGTACATATTCTTCCGCGTCACCGCGCGGTAGAAGCGTTCACATGAACTTAGCCTAAAGTTATGGGACTTGAATGAATGTATACTTATTAAGTCATTTGAGAGACAACATATGCATGTGGCGTGTATAGTTATTTGTCTAGGGATAGGTATTACAATCCTGCCTATCTCGGGTGTAAAGCAGTTATAGTAATAAAAGAGAAGGGAGATTTTGATATTGTCTCAATCTGTTTTTTGTTGAGTGCTTAGTGCTGTTTTTTCCTGTGTAGCTCGGTAACATCACTTAAAACCGTGAGCCCGCACGCCCATCCTTTTCAATAAAACGGAAATAACATTCTAATTTAAAGATTAAAGATAGATATCTTTATGATTAATGGGTTTTTATCGTTCTAATTCTGTCAAGTAAACGATACTTTAGGAAATGAATGTCATCGCTCCGATTAAAACAATGTTTGTTTTAATAGTCGATTTTAGGGAAATCGATGTTGCGGTGGTAAACTTAGCTCTGACATTTATTGTTGTTACCCGTTTATGTCTTGGTAAACGTATTTGACATGCAGAGGAATGAACTAGTGCGGACATTGCCGATAATCTTCTCTTCTCAATCGTTTCATTCTTGACAGGGACTTTTTGGCGAGAACGCGAGGAGTGATGTTGTGTGATTTATTTTATTTTGTCTAATTAGTGTTTCTTCAGGTTTAAATGTGTAATAACGGCGGTTTATTAACTGTTTAATATCTGTGAAAGTGCACAAATGTGGGAAATTGAAACAAAGCCGCTGGACGTTACTTCTCGGGATCCTCCAAAAAGTCCACTGAAAAAATCTCAGTAAACGACCACCATTTTACTGACATTATATTTCATCCCATATCATCTCATTTCATCTCATTTCATCTCAGTTGATTAATGTCTTAAATTAATCATATTCATTACATTTAATTTCACTCCATATTATCATTTTTCATAAAAATAAGAATAGAAATTAAAATAAGACATGACTTAAAGGTCTCAGTTACCAGGTCATAAAATACCTTAAATAATCATTCTTGACAGAGTGATCGTGATCGCGTGTAGTCTGTCTAAAATCTGCATACTGAAAAACTCATACCTATTAAAATTTAATATGTACATCAATATCCCGAATACTTGGCACAAAATGCCAAAGTTGCACAAACAATATTCACGGCCAATTTAAATTTTGAATCTTACCCTCTTCACAATAATGTTCATTTTACTATAAACGGTAACGATTTTACAACATCCACTTGTAAACTAATTAACTCTTCATTTCTCTTTATTCATAAACATTCAGACCGCGTAAATATTGGCTCGTGCTAGAAGTAATCGATTTTGGTCTCTGTTTCTCGTACTTTTATTTTGGTACGAGGGAATGAGACGAAAAATCTTTAGTAAATATTTGCGATAATTTCACTGTCTGTTTTGGCTGTAGTCCTGTTTAATTTTCAACTGTGAACAAAATGGATAAGTACAGTAAGAACAAAAACAATTTCTTGAAATTTGAGTATTTATAATTGTGATTCCCTCGCTTAAAGTGTACGGTTCATATTATAATAAGTAATGCCTAAAGCCTTCAAAACTAAAATGCTGCTTGCAGTTTTGATCCATACTTGTAGATTTTTTATAGAATTATATTTTAATACTAATAATAATAATGATTTAGAATTTAACGGTAGACAGCAGCTTGGCTCTGCCCCCGGCATTGCTGAAGTCCATGGGCGACGGTGATCACTCACCATCAGGTGGGCCGTATGCACGTCCGCCTACAAGGGCAATAAAAACATATATAACATCTACGGCTATTACTCAGAGAAAGAACTTCAGAAATAACGTTGTAACTATACTTGAGACCTTAGAACTTATATCTCAAGGTGGGTGGCGCATTTACGTTGTAGATGTCTATGGGTTCCAGTAACCACTAAACACCAGGTGGGCTGTGAGCTCGTCCACCCAACTAAGCAATAAAAAAAATCTCTTTGTTACTTGAATGTCAGTACTATGTGGATATGTTTTGTCCGTTAAATTGCTTTAGGAACCTAAGATTATATCTAGATATTATTAGAATAAGATTTTAGTACCATGCCGTCAGAAGAGATAATTTAATCTTGATATAATTAACCGTCTGACCCAGACTTCAAGGAATTCAGACCAGTTACAAACTTCGTTAGACAGACGATAACGTAAATTCTGATCAATGACTCTATTGGAATTAAGGTTATAAAGACACGACTGGTTCGATTGCAATGTGCCTGTCAAAGAAACAATTAACATTAAGGGTTTTTACGTCAGAAATCTCCCTTAAGGATTTGGACTTTAACATAATTTCCGAATTTTACTGGTATAGCTTATTGTAATGTCGCGCGGGTAGTAGAAACATATTCTGGGGAAATCAATTATCGTTTTTACTTAACGTATGGTGATTTATTCATTTGCAAGATCGAGTTTCATATTATGATGTCGATGAATAAATAGTGGCATATCCTTTTAAATGCATTCGCCCTGGCTTTTGATTTACCTGTGTTCTTTCAATTCTAATAACTTAAATGTTACAACTGAAACTAATATCGTATATGGAAACAATTAGTACTTTTGAGAGAATCTTTAGTAAAAAAAATTCTCCTTTTGATTTTTTATTCTTTGTTCTTTAACTATAAGCTATGATGAATTCTTTAACTATAATGTTTTTCGTTTTTAACTATAAGCAGATGTTGCAAGATGAATTACGGTTAGGTAAAGACTAATCGGTGATGGGCTCTTCAAGAACTAATTCTAGTTAGGAAAATATGCCACGTTTGTCGTTTTGTGGGTTTTGAATTTTTGAATCTCTGTTTTGTTTTTCTACAAACTGTACGCGGCCGCAAGTTCCTGTGGGTCTTGTCTGATATAAGTCTCCTATTTTAATTGGAGTTTGTTCATAAGTTTGTTTTAATAATTTGTTGAATTATGTTTTTTCAAATTGAAAATAGGTAAGTTAAACATTTACTATCTGCGAGTTAAAGACCAGCGCTAAAATCGTATTAATCGTTTTTCGTATTAATCGGAATAAACAGTCCGATAAAAAATATTAAAAATCTTTCGTTGTTAAAGTACCGTGTATAGTTTCATATTATCCATTTGGTAAACGCTGTAATTTTGACATTAAAGATATATTAATGATATATTTGATATTAAAATTTTCTTTGTTCTATTCTATTTTTATTTTATACTTATCACAGTGGTCACTGAAAATAACATTTAGTTGTTTACAATATTTCTTCACCTTACAAAGTACGGAATTTGAAGACTCGTTAGTGCCAAAAAGTTTTAAAGAAAGAAAGGAACTATTTATTTTAGTTCAAGGTCACTTGTTGGTGTCGTCAACTGAAACGCCCCAAGTAAATAGACTATACGCCTAATTGATGTTTTACCAATCAAACAGAGATGATCGATGGTTAACCTCTAATTAATTGGTTTATTAACTGAATTGTATCGGGCTGGACGAGAAGCCTCGGTGACGTTATCGAATAGAAATACCTCTATTGAATTAATTATTTTTTTATTTATTGCTTAGGTGGTTGGACGATAACGACCCACCTGGTGTTAAGCGATTACCGAAGCCCATAGACAGTGTAAATGCCACCACCTACCCTGAGATATAAGTTCTAAGGTCTCAGTATACTTACAACGGCTGCTCCACCATTCAAACCGAAACGCATTACTGCTTCACGGCAGAAATTGGCAGGGTGGTGGTAGTTACCTACCCGTGCGGACTCACAAGAAGTCTTACCACCAGTAAACTGCTTTAAATTCATTAATTATTAAATTAATAAATTCATTCATTTAGTTAAAGCTGTTTGTTTGGATAACTGTTGAGGTTGTTAGTTATAAATCGTAGTATGTGACAAGCTTCGCTGAGTCTTCTTGCGTAATGTGCGACTAGGACGTCCTGTTTCAAAGTGGTAGGTGTGCATTAGTTTATGACGATACCGATGGGCTATCACCATGACTGCTTAATACGTCATATTTAGAACATATTATGAAATAACCTTGATTTATTAATAGGACGGTCACAAAAGTTATTTTCATGTATCTATATATTAATACGTGAAGCAAAAACTTGGTATCCCTTTTTACGTAAATTGCGTGGACGGAGGAGTCTGATATTTCCCACAATTATAGAGAATACAGAGGAGTGCAGAATACTTATTAATTATTTTTTAAATTATGCAAAAAAAATACATAAAATCAATAAAAGAAACATGAAACACACTATCATGTATTTAACAAACACACGCATGCATACTCTTTTATTTATTGTCAAACTTCTGTCATTGTTTAAAGTCTGTGGTCAAATTGAGAATAGATTAATATCGTTTGTCTTTATAATATTATTTGTTATTAATTATTAATTTATAATATTATTTGTCTATAGTGTAGTCTTAGCGAAATGTGTATGTGTAAGCGTTTATAATATGACAATAGAACGTTATTAATGTTCCAACTTATAATTTCAATTAATTATCATTGGGGGACCACTAGTCAGTATTATAACTCAAAATTCTCAATATGTCAACCTGGCGCCAATCATTTGTGGTCGATGGACTAATACTTTCAAGGAAAAATATGAAAACCATTCACATATTCAAATCTAACGATTTTGCTTTTTATTCTTTACAATTGTTGTGGTTTTTTGTGTTGAGGAAATGCGCTAACAAAAACACTGAATTAACGCGCTTTGTCACGACCAGAAATGGAGGTCGCGAATCTCTGAGAATGTTAAGTTCCGTACAAGGGCGGGATTAGGAGATAGACGTAAAGTGAATTAAATCTAGTCCTGTGCAAAATACGGGCTTGTTTTTTTTTCTTATCTTTACGATATTATCAGGTAGCAAACGTTAATACAACATGTTTAATTTTGCGGTAGACAGCGGCTTGGCTCTGCCCCTGTCATTGCTGAAGTCCATGGGCGACGGTAACCACTCACCATCAGGTTGGCCGTATGCTCGTCTGCCTACAAGGGCAATAAAAAAAGTTATCTGTTCAAAATGTTATTCGCTGGTATGTGTAAATCAATTGATTCTAAAGCACATGAAAAATGTTTAAAAATTTTATCAAACCCTTTACCTTTATGTTTGCACATAGAATCTCGGACTAAGGTTGAGCAAGTTTCCTAAAATAAATTTGACCCTTTCCGTTGACCGCCGGTCCCCTAATTGAACAGATACATATAATAATATCCCTTTCAACTATAACGTATACAAATATGTTTTCATCCTCGGATGGACGTTGGAAGAATACAGATTTCCTTGGTTTAGCTGTAATGGGGTCGTGAACCCCGATATACGATAATGCATTGTGTTTGGCCGACGACCAGAATTAAGGAGATATTTTTTTTCGTCATCCTGTGACGGGTAACGGTAAATTAACGTATTGCAGCTAGTCGCGAATACTGATGTATGACGTACGGTAGGTACACATAAAGACTAATAAACTTACTGGTTGTACGACCTCTTGTGAGTCCGCACGGGTAGGTACCACCATCTATTTCTGCCGTGAAGCAGTAATGCGTTTCGGTTTGAAGGGTGGGGCAGCTGTTGTAACTATACTGAGACCTTAGAACTCATATCTCAAGGTGGGTGGCGGCATTTACGTTGTAGATATCTATGGGTTCCAGTAATCACTTAACACCTGGTGGGCTGTGTGCTCGTCCACCCAACTAACCAATAAAATAAGAAAACCCGTTTGACACAATCATTCTCTTTTCTTCTCCAACTCGTGTCCACCCAATGCTGAATGTAGATCTCTTCTCCTAATTCACCCTATTCTCTTCGGTCTCTTGCTTTTCTCATCCAGTCTCTACCGAACATTTTGACGATCAGGTCATCAGTCCACCTCGTTGGCTGTTTGCCCACGTTACGACGTCCAGGACGAGGTCTCCACTCCAGTACTTTTGTGCCCCACCGATTGTCAGTGCGACGACTTATGTGGCCGGCCCACTTCCACTTTTTCCGAGCAATCACTTTGGCTATGTCAGTCAAACCAGTTCTGCGGATTTCGGTATTGTGCATTCAATCCCGTAGAGAAACTCCTAACATAGCCCGTTCCATGGCTCTTTGCGTGACTTGCAAACAAACATTAATTTTGAGAAAATATTAAATTGCCAAATAAATAAATAAATCATCATTCGTTGGAAAGCTCTGCCAAAAAAACAACTAACAGTCCGATTAATTCCAATTGACTGACGTTAGTCGCGATATACCGATGATTAGCGCGCGGTAAATATAAACGACCAAACACGTTCAAATTGTATTCAGTGCGCCAGTTATAAATTTAAGCTAACGTGCCATGTGATTTCTTGAAAATTCAAAGAGTTGAAGCGTCGGGAGATTGTTTTCTTCGCCTCAAAAACCTCAAATGCACTCTACTTTAAATTATAAGAGGGAGCAGGCTTTTCGATACGTAGTAGATACAATCGTGGCGTCGAAGAGTCCATAGACATAAATATCGCTCAGCATATTATGACCTTTTATTCACGCTGAAAAAATTCAGCATAACATATATTTAATATCAGATCATTTTCTATAATCATGCGATCGCGTATAGTTGTTCACGATTGACTTCCACGGTGAAGGAATAACTTCGTGTAATGAAAATCAAACCCGCAAAATTATAATTTGCGTAATTACTGGTGGTAGGACCTCTTGTGAGTCCGCGCGGGTAGGTACCACCACCCTGTCTATTTCTGCCGTGAAGCAGTAACGCGTTTCGGCTTGAAGGGTAGGACAGCCGTTGTAACTATACTTGAGACCTTAGAACTTATATCTCAAGGTGGGTGGCGCATTTACGTTGTAGATGTCTATGAGCTCCAGTAACCACTTAACACCAGGTGGGCTGTCAGCTCGTCCACCCATCTACGCAATAAAAAAATAAAAATAAAAACGATGATCATGCGATCGCGTATGATATGAAATCTTCAAGAGCTTCAAATCTGAAATTTTAAACTGTCGCAATCGTCCGTAACCGGCTCGAAAGGTCGGTCCATGCGTCAGAATCGAAGCTCGCCCACCGGCACGTACGCGTACGAGCGGACCGCGTATTCGGCTATTCGGGAAGTGCAGTCACGTGGCACAACGCACTCGGATAGCGAGATGTGACTCAGAATCCAAAAAAAAATTAATATAACACGACATCGCGCGACCGTGGGAAATATAATTTATGAAATGAAAGTGTAATCGTTTGAGACGTCGCGACGCGTTTACAGGCCGCCTCCGCTCGCTACGATACTAGCTAACCGCGATCCAGATCTATTCAGTTACATATACGCAGCAAAGAATACATAATTTTTTCATTGCTTTACAGTAAATTATACTTTTTGATAGTACATAGTTATCTCTGCAAATACCAGGTAGGCAGCGGCTTGGCTCTGCCCCTGGCATTGCTGAAGTCCATGGGCGACGGTAACCATCAGGTGGGCCGTATGCTCGTCTGTCTACAAGGGAAATAAAAAAAAAAATACCACAAAACTGCGCTGGTATATTTATTTGACGGTGCTTACTAGAATTGTGAGGAAACTACGCAAAACAAACGTTAATACATTTAGAGAAGGCTTAAATTCGCTTTGGCGGTTCTTAATTTTCTGTTTGTGAATTTTCGATAAACAACAAAAACAAAAGTATTTAAGTCCCCGACAAAAGCGAAAATATTCATCGTCCAACGAAACCGGAATTTCATATTTTAGTAGAACTTTTAGAAACCTCTCATCGGCAGTTGCAAAGTCAAAATAAATAAAATTAAAACAATGCTCTACTGAATCATTCAGATTCAAGTATTACAAAAAGTACGTAAAATTAAGTAAAAAAGCTTGATGTTGCTCGCAAAAGAGCCAACGAGGCTTTAACTACTCCATACAATTCTAAAGTGAATAATCCATTGAATACTTTTTTTTTACTTTTTAGCACTGAAACATATAACTCGCGTTTTAAATGCGAATGGAACGCGACGAGTTCACAAACAAAAGTTGAGTGTCAAAAAACACGTAACAAAACTGTGAATATGCACCCGCCGTCCGACCGTACCTAAATGAGTTTCAGCGAGTTAAAATGCAAGGGTTTTTTTCTCCTATTTAGTTAGTAGAAGTAAACGGACGTTGCTTCCTTTTAAATGGTTCATTATGGCTCTTTGACTTTCATAAAGTATAATATTGTGCAAATGCATTTACATTTTGTGCACACGTACCGTAGATTTTCTAAGTTTTGCATAGCTTTTGTTACACAAATAATACACCTTTTTTGTCATAAGTCAACGTCCTAGTAAGATGCGTACAATGTGCTATCGACCTGGTTTTTTAACTTGAATTATTTTTGTCACAAGCACTACTGCTGCCGTTAATTAGGGAGCGCTGCTAGTCAAAAGCCCACTCTAAACTCGCTTGGAGTGGGTTTACCTGGTATCTTCTTCGGAGCGACGTTATGCTACTTCTATCTCTGAATTAATCTAACCCTTATTACGTCAAACTGTTCTTCGAGGTATTTTACTAGCTTATAGGTAGATGAGCCAGGTTCCAGGTTATAGTGTTTTTTTTTTTTTTTTTTTATTGCCCTTGTAGGCAGACGAGCATACGGCCCACCTGATGGTGAGTGGTTACCGTCGCCCATGGACTTCAGCAATGCCAGGGGCAGAGCCAAGCCGCTGCCTACCGTTTAATACTCTCCACAAGCCTCGTTTGAAGAAGGACATGTCATAGCGCTCGGGAAACACCGTGGAGGGGAGCTCATTCCATAGCCGGATGGTACGTGGCAAAAAAGACCTCTGGAAACGCACTGTGGATGACCGCAGTGGCTCCAGGTAGTATGGATGAACTCTACTCCGGTGGCGAGCGGTGCGATGGTAAAAACGAGATGTCGGTATCATCTCGAACAATTCCTCAGAGCACTCCCCATGGAACATACGGTACAAAATACAGAGGGAACCGAAGTCCCTCCGCAGACCCAGAGGCTCCAAACGATCCGTGAGAATGGGACTATCGACAATCCGAACGGCCCTCCTCTGTATGGAGTCAAATGGAAGAAGCTGGTATTTGGGAGCCCCGGCCCAGAGATGGGAGCAGTACTCCACGCGAGGCCGGACTTGTGCTTTGTAAAGCAAAAGCCTTTGTCCAGGCGTGAAGTACCGCTTCGCTCTGTTGAGGACTCCCAGCATTTTGGACGCCAACTTGGCTTTGCCTTCCAAATGACTCCGAAACTGGACATCGCTCGAAATGTCGACCCCAAGTATCCCAATACTCTCGGAAGGTTGCAGGGATACTCCTTGGAATTGCGGCGCCATGACAAAGGGGTCCTTCTTCGCAGTGAACGCGCAAACTTGTGTCTTTAACGGGTTGAATTGAACCAAGTTCAATTCACCCCATTTGGAGACTCGCCCCAGAGAGTTCTCCACTTCAGACACAAGTTTTGATCGTCTCTCTTGCACCACGCTTCGAGAGAGACTCTGATGGCCGATATATCGCGCATTCCCCGTGCTGTCATCCGCATAGCAATGCATGCCATCAATAGACAGCATGTCATTGATATACAGGATGAAAAGCGTGGGGGAGAGCACCGAACCTTGTGGAACGCCAGCGTTAATGGTCATGGTATCAGAACAATCACCGTCTACAACGACCGTGATGTTCCGCCCATCCAGAAAGCTAGCGATCCACTTGCAGAGACCCTCGGGGATTCCGTAAGATGGTAACTTCGACAGAAGTGCCCTATGCCAGACCCTGTCGAAGGCCTTCGCGATATCAAGGCTCACAGCAAGAGCCTCGCCCTTGCTCTCCAAGGCTTCAGCCCACCTGTGAGTAAGGTATACAAGAAGATCGCCAGCTGAGCGACCGTGACGGAAACCGTACTGTCGGTCACTGATCAGCTGGCGATCCTCCAGATACTTCAGGAGTTGTATATTAATTATTCGCTCCATCACCTTGGAAAGCAAGGAAGTTATCGCGATAGGCCTATAGCTCGATGGGTCCGACCGGTCACCCTTCTTGGGGATAGGGTGGACGTGGGCGGTCTTCCATGAAGACGGAACCCTGTTAGCGCAATAAGAGAGGCGATACAAACGCGTTAGCGCAGGCGTCAGCTCAGGGGCACACGTTTTTAGAACCACTGCAGGGATGCCGTCTGGCCCACTCGACTTATGGACGTCCAGGAGTCGGAGTTCCCGCCTGACTGCACACTGTGTAAAGCAGATCTCCGGCAGGGAACTATCACACCGGAGGATGTTCGGTGGTGTGGCACCCCCGTCGTCCACAGTCGAGTTCGAGGCGAAGAGTTTGACCAGAAGGTCAGCCTTCTCTTTCGCACTATGGGCCAGACTGTCATCGGGCTTGCGTAGTGGTGGGAGACTAGACCTGCAAAAGTTACCTTCTGCAGCTTTGGCGAGCGACCAAAAAGCACGGCTCCCAGAGGGATAGCTCTTCAGTCGCTCGCCAATTCTAGCAACGTGCTCCGATTCCGATGTCTTTACACTGGGCCACTTGATTGCTTTGGAGAGAAAGAGGCCTGACAGTAGAAATGTTTTTTTATTTTTTTATTCCTACCTAAGCTGATAGCCTTGAGAGGCTATTTCAACGTAACCTTAACTAGTAGGTGAGCTCACGGGGCTCAAACTGGAGTGTTGCTAACACTGACCCTGGCAAGAGCAGTGCTTCGCAGAATCTACCACCGGATCGGAAACGCGACACACTGAGAAGATCCGGCGAGAAACTCAGTGGGCTGTATATATGGGTTAATTCGCTTGTCGAGCCCTTCGTCGCAGGCGACGGGTTCGACGAGGACGGAGACCGGTACTTGTGGTACCTAAAAGCACCGTTAATGGATCGGGACGATTCGTAATGACGTGTTTTTGGCAGATTTTTACTGTTACACAGCATTATGTACCAGTCATCAGATGAGAATTGAAGGAGAAATCATGTGGGGACTAAGCATATACTAATACGTAGAAAAGTCACATTATCGGAATGATTTGTACATTTTCCTTCGGTATTAAAGGATCTTTATTGAGTATCGCACTGATCATCCTCAAATACGGCCCGCGTATATTTTGTAATAGTGTTAAAGAAGCGAAGTCTATAGACATCTCAGCCCGGAAAGCCATTAAGATGACTCTTCTTTTTATTGTTAGGTTAATTTTAACCTGTACATTACATAGTATTATGTGATTAATAGCCCAAGATGTATACGACATTTTTTATTTATTTTCGATGAAACATTTTAAACTCAGTAAACGTCCCCTATCTACATATAGTTTTTTTGTTTCATATTTATCATTTTATTTAGAAATTGCTTTGAACTAGATAACTGCTTCGAACTAGTTACAATTTTCATATCTTAAAGTAAGTAAGTAGATATCCAAACATGTCGATGCATTTAAAATTAAGTTCGAGAATTTATTAGGTTTTCCGAAAAAATAATAACATGGTCATGTTAATTTACGGGCTTATCTAGTTCGAGAGAGTTTCGCCGCGGGCTCGCCCTGATGCTCTCTGAATAATTTATTAGTTGCTGCCCCCAACTTGTTTGAATTTATAAAAGTTTTCCAAAACATTCAAGTTTGTTTATTGGACGGTTTTGTTTTCGTTTTTATTTAATTTTTCGTACTTTCTTAGTCGTACGTACAGAGTTAATTGATATCAAAAAGTATTTATGTGTTTGAATATTTACATAAACATGTTTCTAAAATAATTTTTTTTCATACGTAATGGTTTTGATTAATAGAAACGATTGGCGAAATTCATTTGTAAATACAACACAGGTAGGTATATAGTGTATGTATAATGTGCCCCCGTCAGCAATAGCTGATATGACCATTCAGAACACGTCGGCATTTTTTCGGCAAAAAAAAAAAAAAAAAGTTATAACGGCCGCCCCACCCTTCAAACCGAAACGCATTCCTGCTTCACGGCAGAAATAGGCAGGGTGGTACTTACCCGTGAGGACTCACAAGAGGTCTAACCACTAGCACTAGCATCAGACCTCGGGGATTATATTTGTGTTACATGCCCAAAAGTATCCCCTAATAATTATTCGTATAAAATATATAGCTTGTACGTAAATGGAAACAATATTGAGAAAGACATAAAAGTTAATTTTATGATTCTTAATACTGAAAGTACTTATTAGAATTTCGTGACCTAAGATACAATTAGAAATATTTCATAAAATTATGCCCAGAACTTTAAAACATTAAGTATATGACATTTTCCAATAGCCATTTCACGAAAATAAAAGTTCGAATAAATAGTTTGCGAGACGAAAGAAAGTTAAAAAAGGGAATTAATTCCCAACAAACCGTAATTTTCAAAATAATTCTAATTTAGTAACTATAAAGCGTTGAATGTATTTTAATGAAAATGTGTTGCAGAATTAAATAGACACGCGGTGCCTTTAAACTTGCTGAAGCAAAAGACTAATTCATGCAATGTAGGTACGCTTATTTTAATGTTAATGTGGCTGCACTACGAAATTAGTTTCTCTACGAACAATTATGGGAAGTGCTCTGTGCTCGGAACTCAATTTGCATTCGATTCCAATAGAAACCTTAGAGGGGACCTCAAACGCATTTACTGCTCGAACTAGTAATTTCAGAAATGGATGTGTGGAGTCGGTAGCAAAATTTAACAGAACCAGTGCTCCCGCAGTAGTCAAAATTCGACTATAATTAATTGAAATTATAAGTTTGAACGTTATTATGGTTCTATTGTCAAAGACTTATTATCTATACTAATATTATAAAGAGGAAAGATTTGTTTGTTTGTTTGTTTCGAATAGGCTCCGAAACTACTGGACCGATTTGAAAAATTATTTTTCCATTAGAAGCCGACATTATCTCTGATGAACATAGGCTACTTTTAAAAAAAAAAAAAAAAATATTTTTTTGGTTCCATGTGTGTTTTAATGTTTCCGAAGCGAAGCGAGGGCGGGTCGCTATACTTCTATAATCACAGATTTTACCAAAACTACACTATAGACAAATAATATTAAAGACAAACCATATTAATCTAGTCTCAATTTGACCATAGACTTTAACAATTAACAAAAGAGTATATATGCGTGTGTGTGTGTCAAATACATGGTAGTGTGTATAATGCTTTTTTATTGATATAATGCTTTTTTATTGATTTAATGTATTCTATATGCATAATTAAAAAAAATAGTATTGTGCATTCCTTCTTGATATTCTCTAAGTGTGGAAAATTTCATAATCCAACGTCCACGCAATTTTATTAAAAAGGGATACAAAGTTTTTGGCTTCACGTATTAACAAATAGATACCTAACATAAATTTATTAATAAATACTCTTTTAATGGGAATAGACCTAAAACTGGACTCTAAGCATGCTGGTGTCAGCTGTTTTTGTCTAAGAGATATCAGAATACGATTATCAAGTGCCAAAATCCAGCGTTTTGATACTACGTATTCTGGCGTTGATTTTCTTCGTGGTCTCACGTGATTATACGTATTCTGTTTGACTATGTCGTGACCTAGTGGCTATCAATGCTTCAAAAATATAATATGTCTAGCTCCTTGACTGTTTCGGGTGTTACTTGAGAAGGTTGATTAAGGAATGTTTCCCATTATAAATAATTTTCTTAAATATATTTCAATTTCTCATAAATGGCAACACAAAATGTGCAAACAATGTCATGTAATGTGACGTGCCATTGAAAACTAACAATTACTAAAAGTACTACGGTTACCATGAGAGCTGAGTATCTGTTGGAAGGTAGTTGTGAAAATGTGACAAAGAATAGGGATGTTTCTGTTTCATTTATCACAATATTTATACGTAACAGGAAATATCATTAAAGATAATATTTCTGTGAAAACTACAACGAAATTAAATGTTTTTTTTATTGTTTAAATGGGTGGACGAGCTCACAGCCCACTTGGTGTTAAGTGATCACTGGAGCCCATAGACATCTACAACGTAGATGCGCCACCCGCGTTGAGATATAAGTTATAAGGTCTCATTATAGTTACAACGGCTACCCCACCCTTCAAATCGAAACGTATTGCTGCTTTACGGTAGAAATAGGCGGGGTGGTGGTATCTACCCGTGCGGACTCACAAGAGATCCTACCACCAGTAAATAATGTTTTAAAGAAAATACAGTGCACTGAATTATTTAAATATTTCGCCATCTCCATCGTACGCTCGCAATTTAAGAATATATGGTCTATGTATAATATCGATCTGTGTAGCTTATTAGACTTCAATTTGAACTTCTATTTCAATATTGATCTACGAACATAATTCTATTTTCAGATTTGGATAACAAAACTTTTTCATGAAATTAGTAAATAAAATTGAGTCAACATCCCTGTTAGATAAATTAAACACCTTGATTAGACGGCATTCGCGCGGAAAATTTCAAGTGTGTAGACTTGTGCTGGTATACTGTAATTAACTATATTGTGATCGTAGTTTCTGTAATACGTTGCTTGAAAATTATGATGATGATGCCTCTCTTGATTTATCTGTCAACAGTAATATATTTTTGTGGAATGTAAACATGAATTTGATCAAGATACGAAGCTTAGGTAGATTTAAATAGAAATGTTTGATCTGTATTTTTTTATATAGGATAAGATTCGAGTCTTAAATATTAAAATAATATTCAAAAATAACCGCTTGAGCAACGTGTCACGGTTATTTATATCTTTAATATAAACAAATACTCTTTTTCCTAGGAATAGTAGAATTCCATGTAGTTACGCGTTAATAAATACAGACTTACTTATACAATAATAAGTACTTAAGCCATATAAATACCAATAATGTTCGAATAGAATTACGTAACACATGAGCGTTGATCATGGTATGTAACGAATTGAACATATATTTTTATTAGTTTTATTTATACCAATCGATATGAGATGTTCATTAGGTTGCATTACTAAAGTGACGTTCCTTCTTCTTGAGAAATCAAATTAAGATTAGCGTTAAAAGAATAGTTATTTTTTTGGTTTATAAATTTTTGTCTTTAGGAGAATGATACTGTTGTACTAATGTAGGTCATTGACGGTTCTGAGGGGACCCACGGTCGCGTTCTCGCAGGGGAAGTAGACAATCATAATGCTTAGTCGGTACTGCGTCATCCCGGACCCCTTACGTTTTGTTCAAAACAAAAGCTTCTGGTAATACGCTTCCCAGAAAAGGTCGTTTGGTGATTTTTAATATTAACACGCTTAATTGCGGATTAAAGATTAAAGTTCACACTGATCATTTAAAGCTAGTCACGTTGGGTTCTTTTTTTACTGCTCTTGTAGGTAGACGAGCATACGGCCCATCTGATGGTGAGTGCTTACTGTCGCTCATGGACGTCAGCAATGCCAGGAGCAGAGCCAGGCCTCTGTGTACCGTTTAATACTGTGCACAATGTCTGTACTGTTGTTTGGAGAAGGGCATGTCATAGCGCTCGGGAAACACAGCAGAGGGGAGCTCATTCCAAATCTGGATGGTAAGTTCACAAAAAATCCTCACAAAAATATGTTTCATAGAACTTTTTTTTTTATTGCCCTTGTAGGCAGACGAGCATACGGCCCACCTGATGGTGGTGAGTGGTTACCGTCGCCCATGGACTTCAGCAATGCCAGGGGCAGAGCCAAGCCGCTGCCTACCGCTAGATCTAAAGTTAAAATACTGTTCTGTCATCAGCGTCATCATTTGTCTTCGTTATCTCGCACGTTATAGATCGTATCCGGTATAGACCGGATACCTACTCCCATTAATTAAACAAAACACCGGATTAATCATTATCGCTTTTATTAGTTAACGAATACATTTTGTGTGCGTAGAATGGTTCGGCAAAATAAAATGTTTACCGTGTCCGGATATCTTAATTAGGCGTCTCGGCTTATTGACATTACACCAGAACCTAAGTAATTAAGGAGACAAATTACAGCGCAAGAAACGATGGAACGATGGAAGGCGCGGAGCGGATGATTTATCTTTCGAGTTTGCTATTATAACTAGATCTCGGAAGTTCGACTTGGTTTTTATATTTTAAAAGATTTCGAACATAGCTTTAACTGATCTAATTTTTTTTTATTCAAAATAATAGTGGTAAAACTGGTGGTAGGACCTCTTGTGAGTCCGCACGGGTAGGTACCACCACCCCGCCTATTTCTGCCGTGAAGCAGTAATGCGTTTCGGTTTGAAGGGCAGGGCAGCCGTTGTAACTATACTGAGACCTTAGAACTTATATCTCAAGGTGGATGGCGCATTTCGTTGTAGATGTCTGTGGGCTCCAGTAACCACTTAACACCAGGTAGGCTGTGGGCTCGTCCATCGATCTAAGCAATAAAAAATATAACTAGTCAGGTCATAAGTATTGTCACACAGTAAAAACTTTTCTTTTAGAATGCTAGCCACAAAAAAGTTTATTGAATTCAAATTTCGAATTGTTCATGAAAATAAAAATGTATACTTTTAGAATTTTACTCATTTTTAAATATGGAGTGGACGCTTAAAGAAGACCGTGTTGCAGTTATTGCGATGCATCGTTGCGGTTACGTGCCAATTAAAATTTTTAACATACTGAAAAATTTGAATATAACCAAAATATTCGTTTATCGTACCATCAAACGATACAATGAAGATTCTAGTGTAGATGACAGGTCAAGAAGTGGTCGCCCTCGGTCTGTTAGGACTCCAGCAGTGATAAAAGCTGTGAAGGCGCGAATTCAAAGAAATCCCAAACGTAAGCAGAAACTGTTGGCCCTTCAGATGGGGTTAAGCAGAACCACGGTGAAAAGGGTGTTAAATGAAGACTTAGGGCTTCGGGCATATCGAAGAAAAACAGGACATCGTTTGAATGCTCGTCTAATGGACCTGAGACTGAAGAGATGCCGCGCTTTGTTGAAGCGGTACGCGGGAAAAAAATATCTGGAAATTCTTTTTTCGGATGAAAAAATTTTTACCGTAGAAGAGAGCTACAACAAACAAAATGATAAGGTGTACGCACACAGTAGTGAAGAAGCGAGCAACCGTATTCCGCGTGTCCAACGAGGTCATTTTCCATCCTCGCTCATGGTATGGTTGGGAGTTTCTTATTGGGACTTAACAGAGGTACATTTTTGTGAGAAAGGTGTAAAAACGAATGCAGTGTGCAGTTGTGTATCAAAATACAGTCCTGACGAACCTTGTGGAACCTGTTTCTCATACTATGTTCAATAACAGGCACTGGGTATTCCAACAAGATTCGGCGCCAGCTCATAGAGCGAAGAGCACACAAGACTGGCTGGCGGCTCGTGAAATCGACTTCATCCGGCACGAAGACTGGCCCTCCTCCAGTCCAGATTTGAATCCGTTAAATTACAAGATATGGCAACACTTGGAGGAAAAGGCGTGCTCAAAGCCTCATCCCAATTTGGAGTCACTCAAGACATCCTTGATTAAGGCAGCCGCCGATATTGACATGGACCTCGTTCGTGCTGCGATAGACGACTGGCCGCGCAGATTGAAGGCCTGTATTCAAAATCACGGAGGTCATTTTGAATAAACTTTAGTGTCATAAGAATTTATGTTTTATTAAGTTCATTTTGGTATATGAATGGTTACATAATGAATAAACTTGTTTCAAATATTTTACATTAAACATGTGACAGAATTTATGACCTGACCAGGTATATATTATTATTATAATTTTTTTATTGCATGCGGTGTTAAGTGGTTACTGAAAATGCGCCAATGCGGAAATGCGTAAATTTGAGATATAAGTTCTAAGGTGCCAGTATGGTTACAACGGCTGCCCCACCCTTCAAACTGAAACGCATTGCTGCATCACGGCAGAAATAGGCAGGCTGGTGGTACCTGCCCGTGCGGACTCACAAGAGGGTAATGATTATTCGGTTTTCAATTCTTTTTATAAAGTTAGTATTATTATAATATTTTCTAATACTTTCTTACGTTGGTTCTTATTATTTTAATTAGAAATAACATAATTTTCAACAAGATGTAAGTAAAATAGCTCTACAGTTTTTGAATCAATGAGAAGCTCTGAAATATAATCTCTCTGGTTTATTATTTGTATTTGTGTATTTAGTTTTAGAACCTGGATCGTCTGTCGTTGGGTGGGCAGATGAGGGATGAGGGGGACGGTTGTTAGCTGCCGAACAGGACACCTACCTAATTAGACTACTACCCGAGGGCGAATTCTCGTCGACGAAGCGGTTAATTGTAAAATTCGTCGAGATATCTATATCTATACGTGAAGCAAAAACTTTGTACCCCTTTTCACGAAAATTGCGCGGACGGAGGAGTATGAAATTTCACACACTTATAGAAAATATAGAGAGGGAGTGCAGAATGCTAATTTTTTTTAAATTAAGCATAAAAGATACATAATATCAATAAAAGAAACATGACACATACTACCATGTATTTATTATATTTGATGCACAACACACACACACACACGCATACATACTCTTCGGTTATTGTCAAACTTTCGTTATTGCTTCAAGTCTGTGGTCAAATTGAGAATAGATTAATACGAGTATTGTTTGTCTTTAATATTATTTGTCTTTATTGAAGTCTTGGCGAAATCTGTGAATATAGGAAGTATCTATATATTAATACGTGAAGCAAAAACGTTGTACCCCTTTTTACGAAAATTGCGCGGACGGAGGAGTACGAAATTTCCCACACTTATAGAGAATGTAGAGAAGGAGTGCAGAAAGTTAATAGTTTTTTAAATTATGCATAAAAAATACATTATATCAATAAAAAAACATTACACACACTACCATGTATTTGACACACACGCATTCATACTATTTGTTTATTGTCAAACTTTTGTTATTGCTTCAAGTCTGTGGTCAAATTCAGAATAGTTTAATATTGTTTATCTCTATTATTATTTATCTATAGTGTGGTCTGGGCGAAATATGTGAATAAAGAAGTTTATTAGTCTTTGACAATAGACCCTTAATAATGCTCAAACTTATAATTTCAATTAATTATAGTCGAATTTCGACTACTGCGAGACCACTAGTTTGCATACGTGTTTCATAATCCACAAAGGTGAAATATCGTTTAGAATTTGAAAGTTATTTGCACACAAATTGAAAAATAATTTATTTACGTCGAGATGAAATGCTTCTTTCTCTGTTTAATAGGCGTTCAACTAACAATAGTTTGTTGTTTCCGTTCAAATGTTGTTTGTTTTTTTTTTACTGTAAAAGGCTTAAGAATGCTAAATAAAGTAAATACTTTATATACCACATATACTATATAATACCACAATACATTTGTTTTTTATTATTATAAATATAATTATAAATATAATAATAAAAAACAAATGTATTGTGGTCCGGTACTGGTACAAGAGAATATTACAAGTGAAGAAATTCCCTTCTGTCTGTCTTCAGTTCAACAGGTAGAATTCGTTTTACTGATATCTTTCTGTTGCTACGAACACGAGCATTTTTCAAAATCAATCATGTTATTACCGGCCATTGCATATTTTACCTTTCAAATGCTTTCATCCGAAGGTAATATTTTAGTAGCGCTCTTGTGACGTTGGATCGAAAATGAAATTGGCTTTCGAATATATTATTTGAACCAATATTATGTTGTGTTCGTTATATTCTCGAGACTGAAAGGAATATGTTCCTTAGAAGAATTTCTTTACTTAGGAAATTTACAAATTATAAAGTTAAATTTACGGTTCTATTCACACTTCGTAAAATCACATGAACATCAGGTGGACCGTGTGTTCGTTCATTTATTTAAGCAATAAAAAAATTCACAGCTTTATCACTGCTGGAGTCCTAACAGACCGAGGGCGACCACTTCTTGACCTGCCATCTACACTAGAGTCTTCATTGTGTCGTTTGATGGTACGATAAACGAATCTTTTGGTTATATTCAAATTTTTCAGTATGTTAAAAATTTGGCGCGTAACCGCAACGATGCAACGCAATAATTGCAACACGGTCGTCTTTAAGCGTCCACTCCATATTTAAAAATGAGTAAAATTCTAAAACTATACATTTTTATTTTCATGAACAATTCGAAATTCGAATTCAATAAACTTTTTTGTGGCCAGCATTCTAAAAGAAAAGTTTTTACTGTGTGACAATACTTATGACCTGACTAGTTATATATTCTGACTACAGATAGCAATAAGAAAACATTCAGTACAACGAGCTTACGGAAAAAGCCGTATTTTCGTAGAATGTTTCGCCAGTTGTTAGTTACAATAAATTACTTTTGTAGCATAAACTTGCTTTTTCGAATTTAATTGTCAGATTAACGGCTATTCTAAAAACTCAGTTTTTCCATTTCCCATCAGCAGTCTTAGATGACTGAGGAGTTTCTTGTCGAAATATGTATTTGAATAATGCGCAATTTTTTTTTGTCTTTTATTTATATTTGTTATATTCAAAGTTTATAACCAGTAAATATATAGCTGCACCTTATCAACATTTATAACATCTTAGAAATTATCTTTAGTTTTGGAAAAATGGTTTGGAAGCGTATGCCCTTTTAAAGCTAATTGTTTTATAGTTTTATGATAAGGTAAAAAAAGAATAAATTATATTTTAGTCATACCTATGAGATTTTCCATTTCATGTCATAAAATTCCCAAGTTTTTGAATTTTAAGTTCTGCCCCTAACCGGAGACCTTTCGCTTTGACGGAGCTTCCGAAGCTACAACACAATGCATTTCCTCGGAAAACTCGTCGGTTTAAAGCTCAGATACTATTGTGCTCTTTGCAGAGCTTCCGGCTGTCATTTGCTAGTAAGACTTAATTCATTTTATCTGTACCAGTCTTGTGATTTAAATTTGAAAGAAACTAGTAAATTTCGCGGATAGAATTGATGAAAGTTTCTATCTAACTTTCTGCACAATGCATCTCACATTTTAACAAGACTCGACTTAACGTTCGTCTAGGATCTATTGCCCAGAGCTTGAACCTGTCTTGTATCATTAGAGTTTCATTCATATTGTTATGTATAAAAATGAATTGCTGTTCGTTAGTCTCGCTAAAACTCGAGAATGGCTGGACCGATTTGGCTAATTTTGGCCTTGAATTATAGGTGGAAGTCCAGAGAAGGTTTAACAGGTACATAAATACGAAAATACTCGGAATTAAATAAAAATAACAATTTTGTTTTTCCTTTGATGTGTCCCCCGTCGGACGGATTCCTTTTGTTTATTTTAAGTTTATTTTATACAAAAGCTTAGGTATTTTGTTTATCGATTGAGGCACTATGAAGTCTGCCGGGTCAGCTAGTATTGTTATAAAAATGATTCTAAGGTATCTTCTAGTTTACGGTTGCGATTCTACTTTTCTAATAAAAATCTTGTATGTTTTTTTTTAAACAGGATTTTTTTGTAACATTAAATAGCAGAAGAAACACCATTTAAGACTCCAGATACTTGATCTGATACCACTAAGCTTAAGTCTATGTTCTTTAGGTTAAAACTTTAGGTAAGAACTTTATGCGGTCATTAAAATTTTAAGTCTCATTCCTTGGTAGATCGTTCCGTCGGATTAAAAGGTGAACAGACGAACTTCTATTTTTATGGTACAATCTTTGAAAGAGAGAGCATTTTAATCAAAAGCGGCTTATAACAAAACTATGAGGTTAATTTTGGTTCATTCCAAATAAATTTTTATTGTTTGATTCTTCGATCAATAATAGTACTAGATTAAGGATCAGGAACAAAAATAAGACGCTCCAGTGGCCACGTTTGCCGACACGAAAACATCTTCATTTCTTAGAAAAAAGTTTAATAATGTTAACGACTTCAGTTTATTATAAACCTTAATACTTAAACATAAAGTTTAATTACCATTGCAAAATATATGTATTTAGGTCCTTTCGTCAGAAAAAGAATATTATGGAATAAATTTAAAATGTCACTTGAACATAAAAAGTCATCAGTACGAAAATATTTATTCTAAAATGATACTTAAAGCCTAATTTATAAGGTAAAAAATATTTGTTTAAAATTTCGTGCTTATTGTATTGTGGAACTAGATGTAGTTCTTGGTATTACATTTCAATGCTCAGAACACAGTAAGTATTGAAAGACATAGAGTTGCAGAATATACATATTTGTTTTAGGTTTGTTTTGTATGGTCGCAACTATTTTTGACCGATTGAAAAAAGTAGTAGATAATATTTTATATTGTCGCTATTACAACAAATAGGTGATAAAAAATAAAATTGAATAAAGTAAAAAAAATATGAAAGGAAACACGAAACATGTTTTCCACGTATTCTTTATACAGAAGTAATTAAAACAATAATGTAGGTTTAATTACCTTTAAACAGATTCAGTTTGTTATAAAGCTGTCTTTTAGAAGTCATTTTTATATGAGCGGTTTCTTTTTTACAAATATAATGTAATCTTATATCAATGAATTTTTCTATAATCAGTTTAATTTAGGCTTATTTTATGGCTGTGTTCGTTTCCCCCAGAAAACAAATCCTTTTCAGCATATACGCTTAAAATATTTACACATACATATAAAGTTTTTTTAATACTTTTTTGCATTGATTTGCCACCACCATTGAACAATTCTAGAATTTTTATAAGGGTTCTATATTTCTTCTCTTTCTTTCGCGACAATATATATCCATTGTGCACAGCGACAAGGGGCTACTAGGAAATCTACAAACAAAAATAACATTATAAAATAACAAAACTACTCTATGCATTCCCTGTCCAAGAATAGGTGATGTTTGTTACAATAGTTGGTGCCTTGTTGCAAACATTGGCCAAACAATTACAATATTCGTAAATTGTGTTTTATTTACAATATAATTGTGTTTCTTATTTTATGAAAAACACTTAATAATATAAATTTACCAAAAAAAGATATTCCTTCCAAAACCTTGGTGTTACGGTGGTTTTTTACTCAGTTTTTGAACGCGCATTGCAGCGTTTTGACGTCTTAGTGTTGGCTATGATTGGACCATAGATTATACACTTAATATATTTGAGATAGATGCGCAACTCTCATTTTTATTTTTGCTTTAGTTAGAGCCCAGGACAGCAGGCGTCGCTGCTGTCGATTATTAATCTCCCTACCCCCCACCAGGTGGCTTTTTTAGTAATTTTAATATTTTTTATAATTAACTCTCTTTATGAAAAAATCTTATCGTTTAGAATCGCTGAAATTCCCGGTAGTACTTATGAAATATTAAAGAACGTTTGATTGTGTTCAGCATTCTAATCGATAAGACCTTTTCATACAGAGAGAAAACAGTTTTTTTAAATAAAAAGCTGTAATTCTCTGTAAGCTATTTAATTTCCCTATATTACAAACAATTTACTGTTAAAAGATAGTATGAACGTACAATTGTATAAAATTTCGAATAACAATAACTCCTCTAGATTAATCCTACTAGAGTACTTAATAACATTAAATCGAAAGTTATCTAAAAGTTAATTAAGTCTAGATAATCAAATCATTCAATGTCACTTAAGTCATTTGTGCGAAATATAAACATGTCAGCTTTCCATTACAAACATAGTAGACAATTTGAATTAAATTTAATAAATTTGTTTCTTAACTATAGCAGTTCTTGCTTAAAGTTGATCGTGACAGATCATGACCTTGTATGAAAATATTACATCTATAAACACTACCTATGCTTCGTCATACAATAATTGTCATTTATACTAGCATTGTAGAGATAATACACACACTAAAGTGAATACTAAATTATTCTTAGCATTCTTATAAACATTTAGAAATTTAAGAAACGATTAACCCACAATCATGTTCATAACATGTGACATTTTGTTCTGCACAAACGTTTTATTACATGATTTGAAAAACAAAAAATGTTTAAAAAATGTAATGATGATTTAAAGTACTCTTAAATATTGATAGTTTGTACTTAATGACGCTTATAGTAATCTTAGACATGATTACATTAGTTATACTTTTATTCCCTATCTAAATTATTTCTATTCTGACGTTTCTGATGCTTTAGCTTTGGTAATACTAGATGAAACAAACAGCAGATTGAAAGAAAATCATCTTAAAGTTAATTACATTCATTACAAACCATTAGTTTACATTTTGTTAAAAAAGAAACTGGTGTTCGTTACATGCAAATGAATTATAAACATACACATGCAAACATAAAATGTAAATTTATCTTTTAATCCAAATTAAATGTACACTAATATTACATCTAAATAATAGAAAGGGTTTCGAAAATTTTTATTGCACTCAACAGCAGACGAGCACGCAACCCGGCCCGTGATAAGTGGTCACCAGTGCTTATAAACTTCAGCAGTGCCATAGGGGTTGCTGTCTATCACTTAAGTTTTAATAAATTATTAATATACTCAGTCACAAGCATATTGATTTCACATAATGAAAATGTAAGAAACATAATCATGTTTGGGCATTTTCATTTATATCTGCTCATACAGAAAACACAACTTAGCAAATATATTCCACAGTAAATCTAAATAATTGCAAATAATGCTTTTAAAGACCGTTGACTTTTGATCATTAATTAAAATCATCTTCTCGTAGAATTTACAAAAGGTTATTTACAAAAATTTATATCAGTATTTTCATATATTACTAACTTACTAATTACAACTATTCAAACGTAATACTATAACTATAAGAACTAAACAACCTATTTTAAAACAAAATTGGCATCAATTTAGTTCTTATGAACTATTTCAATTATTAATTTATCAATTATAAACATATTTAAAAAAATTAAGATCCCTTGAGAGTTCACGTTCCTTGCTGAATCAGTTTCTCTTCTGAAACGGAGAAACAAAGTATCTTAAGTATGTAACAAATATTGAAAAAATACGACCATGAAAAATTTAGTGTTAATGTAATCTTACTTACAAATTAATATATTACATAACACGTTCTGGTTCAAATATAGTGCATCAATATTTTCATGTTTCAGACATTTTAGTGCTCCTTATAATTTTTCCATAAAATTTTGTCATTATCAAACCTTTGTCTACAAAAATAAAAACATTATTTTATATTGGGTAGAAGGATGAACGTGGTCACAGGCCACTTGGTGTAACTTAGTTATCAAACACCAGGAAACAAAACGTGAATGCCATCATCTAACTTTGGATGTGAGATCAATTGTGCTGTATTTTATTTAAACAGGAAAGCATGACTGATTGATCATTCCAAAAAACTAGTTCGGGCCCACTTGACAATAAGCATATAATACGCTGAGTTGCAAAACATAAATACTTCCACCCACTCGAGACAATTTTATTATCTGAGGTGTGTGTGTGATAGTACGAGACTTAATACCGACTGTTTTGATCAAAACTTAACATATATGATAGCTAGGCAGCAGAAATAGGAAGGACCATTAGTTGGTGCTAATTCATTTAATTATATTATGAATAATAATTATGTTAGCAAATAATATACCGGGAAAATAGTGTAAACTCACCGTTATCAAGGCATCCGAAATAGCATTTCATTTTCGATCTTCGAGGCATGCTGATTTTTAATAATAAACATTCTGTAAGAAATGAAAATAGTTACACAGGCTTACGAAACGCTAACGAAGAAAAAAGTATTGGAGCCAAGTTATGTCTAAAGAGAATTCAAAACAGAGTTTCTCAATGTCTAATCGTCTAATATTCTCATAAAGCTAAAAGTTGCTCTAAATTAATACTACAACGTAAAATAACTCACACCAAGACCAAAAAAAAACGATTTAAAAAATTAAATCGTTACGACATTTTGAAAATTTTTTTTTTTTTTTGAGGTTGTTTTACGGCCCTGGAATTTTGAAAACTTCAAAGCAGTGTTTCCACTTACGTTTTTTTTAACACATTTTACCCTAGTTTCTTTTGAATTTACCCTAAAATTTCCTAGACAACTTTCATAAATCCTTTATATGAGTCGACTATTATCAAAGCCGGCAATCTGACTTTTGGACAATGATTGGTAAATCAGAAAAACGAATTATTGACTTTATATTCCATTGGCAGTCACAAAACTCTTCGGAACGACATCTTAGATAAATAACAGGTTAACTATTAACCTTTATTTAATGCAGGTTTTGAACCGTATTCTTTGAAGGAGACGATTATATTCAAATAAATCTGTATTGACATATCAATAAAAATTTTTTGTCCAAATGCACAGATTGCCACCTTTGATAATAGACGACTCATATAGAAAGCGTAAATAAAATACAGAAAATAAACCACAGCATATTATTTAATGTAGGTATATATAATATAAACGCCCCCAGAAGATCATAGATCTATAGGATTAGAATTTTCAAGGAAGTCGACGCATTGCTTTTATATTCTTTTGCTGCACAACCTAACACTGTTCGGTTCTAAAATTGAGCAATTGTTTGCTGGCAAAGTTGGGAACTTTCTATGAAGCAAGCCGTTCAGGGTTTCATTAGAAAGCCTGTTTCTTTTGTCAGTTTTTAAATTTGAGAACACTGAATAATCTTTCCACCTCAGTCTTTGAAGAAGGAACTGCTAGCAAAAGTGAAATGACAATTACAAGGTTTTCGTAAATGAAATTACCATGATAATCTTTCATGGTACATGAAGTACCTGTATATTACAATACAAGTAAGTTCTGGTGACATCAACGAAAATAGGTAAATAAAAATTTGGCGGATTATACTTATTGGGATTCTGGGGAATCCCTAAGAAAAAGCAGTGGCTTAATCTATGATTTACTTTACTAGAGGGTTACTGTTGAATCAAACCTTTATAGTTTTTATACACAACTCTGTTTTATTCTTTTACTTGTCAACTCGACTTAATGTCATTCTCTCTCCATAAAATAAAATGTTCATTGTTTTACTTTAATTATCGTTTATTTTAAAATTCACAACAGTTACTAGTATAGGCTTTGCTTTTTACCCCGAAATATCCTAAATCCTGGTATTTTTTAAATTGTCTTTATCATCCAAAATATCAGCTATTTTTCCCTAAAAAAGGGAGAATTCCCTAAAAGTGGAAGCACTGCTTCAAAGTACGCTACATTTTTTATTGAGTCAGAACTCATATCTGCCATCTAGTGAGTTTATTAGATCATTAATGCCTAAAAGTTACAAAAATGACGTCGCCACAGGAGTAAGATGACGCTAGTTGTATGTTATTTTCCTTTGTATGGGAGTTGCACCCCCCTGGATTGGACCATACTAATTTGAAATAAGACCACAAATTTATTTGTGGTCTTATTTTTCGGGCCGTTTTTGAAGCGCTAATCGCGAATCTAGTAGTATTATTGATCGAAGGTTTGATTTGAGTACTTAACTCTGAAATACAAATCGTCGCTCAACGTGAAACGCATGAAAATACTAAATGAAATGAATCCTATTATTATTCGTTAAGGCACGCTTCCTGCTAAAGAGGATTCCAGCTTCATACCATTTAATACCGCAACAGTGTCTATGTTCGGTCGTTTCAGATAAATGTCAAATAATGATTCAGTATTAGCACCAAGAGATTATAAAACTTTCAAACTAATTTAATTAATAGCTAACGTAATCGCCCTTTGCTATTGTGTTAATACAATAACATAGATCTGGACTCATCACTAATACTAATTTGCGCTATATTTTAGAAATGGAAAACCGAAATTAATAGCTTCTAAGTTATTTCACGTTCGATATTTGTTTGCACACTACGCCTCGTGGTTACAATAGTTTTATTAAAATTTACTTGGCTTTCAAGCGAGTTTTATGTCGGATAAGCTAGACTGCGGCTTGAAAAAAAATAGGTGCAATTGAATTGTAATGGTATAATGGATCTGTAATAAATTGTTTTGAGTTAATTACATACATATAGTATCTAAAACTGGAATGAGCTCCCACTCCTGGATGCTATAAACACGTTCCTTTGCAAAAAAGATTTGAGAAAAGTATTGGGACTTCAGGACTACTCCAAGGCTTATCTTCTAGAATTTATGTGATCCACAATAAAGTGACTCTCTTCAAAATTTTCCATATAGTGGACTGCAAGGTAGTTTGCGGAAAAAAAAGCTCTCAAAATAGAACAAAACTCATGTAAGCGAATCAAGATATTTTTAAAACCATATACTACTTAAGCAGAAACTCTGTGTATTCTAAGTGAGGTTCATCCATCAATTTGCCTTCATTTCCTCGTACTGAAGATCCGGAGAGTTCTCGAAACTGGAATGCAACTTTGCCGTTTTGTATTAGTTCTACGCTGTTTACTCTCCGTCGTATGGGGGAGTATTAAATCGAACCGTTATTTATTGAAATCCTTATTTGAAATATCTAAGTATGTATTGCAGCGATTTTTCATTCTTAATGTTTTCGATTTGTTTCATTAATTCTTAAATTAACATCTTCCTAAATTTGTTACAACAATTCAACTTTTTTTAATTGTATAGACGAACGTAAATATGTGAACGATTTCATGCCACTACTCAAATTGCCGTATTCCATCACAACGTGATTATCTCTTAAAACATGAGCTCTGCTTTGCAGCAGCAATAGGCGATGTGATGATAGTACCTACCCGCGCGGCTTTCTTATAAGCCCTACCCTTAGTAAACTTCAATATTGAAATTTAATTTCAATCAACTTTAATAAGCTGCATTTTTTTTTTGATAAAGAAATTACTAAGAATTTGGTAATGCATAGTAGTGAGACGTACTATAGTCCATTGCCACAAAAGTCCACGTCATAATTTGTTTGAAGAGATAGGCATCTTACAGTAGGCATTATTTTTATTGGCGTAGATGAGCTCGAGGAACGCTTGGTGCTTATCCGATGCCGGTGCTTATCGTCATCGCGTGACCGACGCCGCTGGGCTTTTGAATGTTTTTTTTTAATTGCGGAATGTAGACGCGACTATGAGATTATTTTAATTTTATTTAATTAACGTAAAGGTAGATTCTTCATGGTACGTCAATCTACTCTAATTTTGAAATTGTAGCTAACGGAATATTATGTACAACAACGCAGAAGCTAATCCTAACTTGGGATCTGTAACTGAAACATTTAATTATTTATCCCACGTTCTTCTAACCATCTTTTTCTGATTTATCTCTCTTGAATTTTTCTGATTGACGGAAAAGTCCTCTCGCATGCCCCACAGCTATTTTATATTGATGTCATATACCTATATCTATCTACATTCAATAACTAAGTAAAATTTCAACACGTCAATAGCTTAAATTTTGATTTATTTATCCATAATTTGTACCACTGTAACCATTTCTAAGTTTGAATAGCGATGCTCATGTTTTTAAATATTATTTTACCTCTAGTTACAAGTGCCACTTAACACAAACGCCTTACTTAACGCTAAGTCGTTCTTCACGTATGAAGAGATTTCGTTAAAAACATATTTTTTTAAGAAAACCGGCTTACGCCAACTTTCAATAAATGGATTAAAGTGCTGAACGGCTATAAACCTGAAGAAATAGATTAAATTAAAAATAAAATATGCTGGTTGTTGAGGTTTACTGTAACTTGCTTGATTAATAAAATTATGATATAATAATCATTATGTGTAATTATTAATTTATCATCAGTCGTCCACTGCTAGGAACAGGCCTCTCCCAATTTACGTCACTGTTCCCTCTCTCCTCACTTCAGCTCTCCTCGTTCATTTCTGGCTGGCCACCCTTTGCAAGTCATCACACCACCTAGTTGGGGGGCGCCCTACATTACGTTAACCGTAGCGCAGTCTCCACTCAAGAATTTTAATATTAAACTGAGATTAGATGTCAGTTAAAAATGTATATTTAATAATATCTAGATTGTCTAGTGTCTTTGATGTCGGTAATATCCGCTGCAGTCGCATATACCCCAAGGCTTGGTGAACGACGACATTATCACGTTTATCGTACCTAATTGACATGCTTTGTTATTCTGAATCCATTATCTTCACAAAGGACTATCAAACGGCGTTGTCTTGCTTTTATACTCGTGTCTGAAATAAAAATATAGGATTATATTAATGAGATACAAAAATGCTTATAATTATTCTAATTAAAATGAAAATGAATTAAAATATATATTTTCATTTCTGTTTGTGGCGATAGACAGTGATGCTACTGGCTTTTTATGATATCCAGATGAATCTAAATTAATTAGTTCAAAACTGGGATATGCTCCAGCTCTGATAGACAGTTCGTAATGGTAGCTTTAATATAAAGAATACAAAGTGTGTTGAAAAGCATTTTTTTAGATTTCATTGTTTGAACGATCAACATAATTTCGCAATTTAAATTACTGACAGACGTACCTATAGGTGGTATTTTTGTGTCGAGATGGGTTTGCTCTGTTGCTATTATATGACTTTCGTGTAACCTTTTATATGATAGAATTTTCAATCACGTAAGATCAAGATCAAATAATCTAATACTAATGATCTTATCTCATCATAGAGATTTATCTTATAAGGATTAATTTACGCGTGTATCCAACTTGATTTTTAAAATCCTTTGGCGAAAGCTTTCGTTCAGACCATTATATTCGTGAATTCGTGATTATTTCAGTTCCTGTTCATTATTGCATTAGTCAACTACTAACTTAATATCAATAGCTTTGTATCTATTTCGTTGGATTTTTATTTGAAGATGTATCGTTTTATTGATTGCGTCAAAACTGTGTACAGTTGTTGTTGGTAGATTATGGAAAGTTTTGGCTTAGTACCTTGCAAGCAAGTGGTACTTTTATACGCGATAAGCATTAATAAATGAGTAAGTATTACACAAAATTTGCGACAGTCCCAGCGAATCGTGACTGGGACTCTAAATTATAGTTCGCAATCGCAGCGTTTAAGAATGTCCTAACCGATATACCTATTTTTGATGTTAAAATTTTTGTAACAGTCCACGTGGGCTCTGATGGAAAAGCGGGAATTGGGCAGAACATCATCTATCGGGTCGGCAGTAATAAAACTTGATATTAATAATAACATTGAATTAAATTTATGTACGTCGTTGCTTCAGGGTCTTGAAGAAGTCACGTTAATTTATCGATTTGAAAAATATTAGGCTTAGACTCAATAATGATAAAACGTATGATTTTGACTTATACATACATCAAAATAAGACTTACAAAGTACATTAAAGTTTGCATGTTCGACTTATTAAATAAATCGTCTTTAGTCATGTTGGTATTATCGAACGTGCAAACTGTATCAGAATATTCTAAAACAGTAATAATTTTGATGTTCAAAGTAGCACTGTTCTCTCCAGGTCCTTTAGAACGCTTGTTATTTGTCATTTAACGTATCGACAGGCTTGTTGTTCGAATATAATTAAGTTACTTTTAGAAAAATTGTAGATTGAAAATGAAAATTATTAATAATGTTTATTTTCTTTCCACAGTCAGCCCGGACTCGTACCGCAATGGAGAAGGTGAGCCCGTTTCGAAAAAGTATGGTTAGTGATTATTTTTTTGATTTTCATCATGCGTTCACAACTTATCTCCCAAACGAACATCGATCGTCATTCTAAAGGTTAATCTAGAAACAGCAATTCATTATTGAGTAGTTGATCGTTTTTTGTCGAATTTTTTGTTTTAAGGTAGTCGACTTTTACCAATAAGGAATACTTTCACCGTTTTTGTGCCTTACTTATAGCGCTAACGACTTACCATCAGTACTTCAAGAGTGCTTTATGTTGCAAAACAAACTTTCCTTGTCGAACTCGACGGTCACGACGAGCGAGTTAAACGAGCGAGCTAACCTATAGACACTGAGTTTCTTGCCGGATCGTCTCAGTGGGTGGCGATTCCGATACGGTGGTAGATTCTGCAAAGAAACTACCCTTGCGAGGGCTAGTTTTAGCAAATTCTCTTAGGCTGAGCCCGTGAGCTCACCTACTCGTCCAGACGTAGCTGGAATAACCTCTTAGGCTACCAGCGAATAAGTAGAGAAAAAAAAACAAACGTTCTTATTTTAAAATATGTACTACGCGGTGACTAAATTGAGAAATAATAAAAAAAAAACATTGCACTTTCCGCTGCCGAAACCCAAAGACAAAAAAATGTATTTATCGGTTGTATTATATCACAGCCGTAGTTCAACCATAGTCTTTGCGGTCTTGTCGGATTAAAAAATAATCTCTTTTCGACTCGAGTATCATTTTATACGTTTTAAGTACTACCTGTTGCCTCCGAGACAGTACATTTGTAAATTAATAATCTGCATATGATATAAATTACAATCCAAAAAGCTTTTTTTTGAACTTTAAGAAAAATTCTCTGACTTCGTTTTTTGTACTATCTCAAGATCCAAGATAGTAAATAATTTTATTTTTGCAGGCCCAACGAGAGGGGAAAGAGCAGAAGATCGGCACTCTGACAGGGATAGCCCAGGAGCAGCAGCCTGTCCTTTGAGAGTAAATAAAAAACGAAAAACGCAAAGCACATCGGAAGAAGAAACAATATTATGTCCGAAAACGGCTATCGAAATTTCAGAAGGAAGTACAGTACACCAATCGCCAGAGTTATCTGACGACGCCATTCTGGAAGGAGATGAAGTCAATCGGCAGGTGGCTTCTGTTGAGGGCATGAAAACAGAATGCAAACGAGAAACAGCACCTCGTACAAAAGAAACTACAGGTGACCGCTCGAAAGGAGAAACAGCTTCCACTACAGAAATAGCATCTGGAATCTCAGCTAACTTAGAAATTTGTATTCCTTCGAAATTCCACGCGGATGATGCTTTAGAAGAGGAAAAATCTCCCACTCTGGTAGTGAAAACGATTTGTAATCCAAAGGATGAAACAACTCTCTTTTCGAAAGTAGCTTCTAAGAGTACAATAAGTCTTCCAACGAAAGAGATCACTGGTGGCTCTTTGAAAAGAGAAAAAACTGCTCCTCCAGAACCAGGAACTACATCGAGTTCAAAGGGCGATACAATTTCTCCTCCAAAAAAATCCACTGGAGCCATTCCAAAGAGAGTGACCTCTATCCCTCTAAAACCACCAAGAATTTCTGCGCCAAAAATCGAGTTAGCTCCCGCTACAGAAGAGGCCATTATAGCCACTGTGGAGGAAGAAACTGTTTTTACCGTTCAAAAAAGCACTGGAGCCATCCCGAAGAAAGAACCACCATTTCTTCTCCAAGCGGCAACAGTTCCAACTCCAAAAGGACGACCAGATCTCGTTTCGAAACTACCCACAGCTTCCGTTTCGAAAAGAGAAACAGGCAGTCACCAAAAAGTGATTAAAACTTCCTCTTCAAAGGGAAAATCAGCTTCTCCGCGGAAATTGGTAACAGTCTCCACACCAAAGGATGAAACAGATATACATTCGGAAGTGGCCACAATCTCCACATATGAGGAAGAAACGCTTCCGTCCCTTAAAAAACCTACGGGAGCCATACCCAAGGAAGTAAAATCAGCCTCTTTGAAAAAACCAACTGGAGCCATTCCAAAGGGAGACACTGGGATCATCCGGAAGAGAGAAGCACCTCCACTTCCACCGAGAAGGGCTATTTCTAAACCAACACCGGAAATCCCCCCGAAAACCGCTGTCACAATTCCGGAAGAGAAAGTTGGTCTTATCCCGAAACGCTCAGAAGCGATACCGAGGAGAAAAACCACTCTTCCTCCTAAGACCGTGGAAGAGACGACAGCTACGGTTTCGGACTCAGCAACTGCAGCCTCTTCGAAAGAAACTACTATCGAAAAAGAGGGAGAAGCTGCTGAGAAGACCGCAGCTGATGATACTCCGAAAAAAGACGGTAAGAATCTTATTTAAAAAAATTAATTAAACTTGAATATAGGTCATGAATTTTCTTTAGGATGATCAATCAGCCGTGTAGTCCTTAAATTGAATGTTTTAATACATCCTTGTTCGTTGTTTATATCTTTGTTTCGAGTTAAATTAAGTGAAAATGAATAAAAATGCCTCTTTACAATTCTCTCTTCGTAGTATACACACACATATATATGGTTGTATTGCATAAAAGAGATTTCTTAGTGTCTCTGTGCCACTAAATTAGTGTTCAAATATAATATTCCTAGCCTCAGTCGTTTCTGGATTTACTTAGATAAATTTAATATGTTGTACATAGGATGTAAACGTTGTTACTATCAGACCATTTTTTTTTGCAGTGATACATTTCATCAAAACATTTAGCATTTGATCTTTTATTCGGAATATGATTGGTTTTTAAAATTCAAATACTCTAAATTTCGTCGCACATTGATTGGCCTCTCATGGTAATACCGATCACAGTACTGATAAACCACTGAGCTGCGAAATGCAGTCTTTGTAGTTTGTGGGTGAACTCGCCGGACACGGCTATTCCGGTAGCGTTTCCGGGTCTTGGCTCTTCGTTTCTTGACATCGTCATCACAACAGAACATCAGGAAACACGGCACCCTCACGCATATTGTACCACTCCCGCTTCGGTTAACTGCGGCTCGTAATGTCATATGTCTTAGGCTAGATGTGGTACACAAACAATAGCTTAGTATAATTTTTTTATAGATTTGTTTTAACAACTTACTAGCATCAAAATACAAAAAAAAAACTTCGTAATAATGAATCGTGTAATTTTAGTTACAATAAACCGCTATCAAATAATTCACATTGAATTTCTCTTTGCAATGCTAACGTTAAAATTAATTGTGAATAGCACAAAAGCCACTGAAAACTATAACGGTGTTACTGATTTTGGAGAACGAATAGAGTATGAATTGAACAACAAAATGTTTAACTTTAAATATACAGTTGATTAGGTTTCGGAAGCCTACGTTATGAAAGCGAAAGTTAAATTGATCAAATGTTAATTTCCTTCAGTTATACGTTGAAAAGTTTACCACGAGAGTTTCGAAGGACTCGCAATTACGACTATTCATCTATGTTGGACCTAATGAATTTTCACAAAGGCTTTACTAAGCCACATGTCCTCGCAGCTCGCGCAGAACAATAGTTGTTGTTAATAGAAGGTTGACGGGTACGTGTGCAAGGATTCCATACGAAAATTCATGAGATAACTATTATCTTATACCTTTAACCGAGCAATTCTGGTATATATATAATTTGAATCTCGGAAACAGCTCCGATTTTCATAACATTTAGTATACAGGGGATTTCGGGGGCGATAAATCGATCTAGCTACGATTTATTTTCAGAAAATGTTGTTTTATTCGTGTTTTCAATAATCAACTTTATCGATAATCAACTTTATGACTCTTCCCGACATCTTATGGCGACACAACAAGACACAACAAGATGGCGTCATAAAAAAGCATCTAGTATCATCTAGTTTAACATAATGATAAGATACAAAAAAAAAACGAATATACAAAATAGACGGAAAACTGAGTTAAACCAATGCACATTTCCGATTTAATTACTTTGAAAACTTATTACGTTTAGCTTGCAACAAACAGCTAGTTTTGCCGCGGGGCTTTTAATTATACGATCGCTGTTTGACTATCGGAGCGACACATCCGTAGTTGTTAGTCGATGCAACCCAGTTTGAGTAAATACGCATGCATACATACAGTACAGTGCGGTACAGTAAGGGCTTAATTCAACGTACATGAATTAGTTGTCCAATAGTCAATGTTATTGTCACTTTTCGACTGCCAACCGATCAACATTCAGCGTTTGCCTTTTTAATGAACACTAGAGGCAGTAGTCGAAATTCGACTATAATTAATTGGAATTGTAAGTTTGTACACTATTATGATTGTATTTTATACTTCTATAATCACAAATTTCGCCAAGGCTACTCTATAAAAAAATATTAATAAAGGAAAACAATACTTAATCTATTCTCAATTTGACCACAGACGTCAAGAACAAAAGTTTGACAATAAATAGTATGCATGCGTGTGTGCGTCAAATACATAGTATGTAGTGTGTGTAATGTTTACTTTATTGATATAATGTATCTTTTATGCATTATTTTAAAAGAATATTTGCATTTTACACTCATTCACTATATTCTCTATAAGTGTGGAAAATTTCATACTCCTCCGTCCGCGCAATTTTCGTAAAAAGGGATACAAAGTTTTTGCTTCACGTATTAATTTAAGAACATAATTAAAAATCGAAAGCGTTTGTTATTTTTTTAATTCGACCAATGCTTCGTTTATCTATTTTGTCATTTGATTACCTACTTAGGTACCTTCAATTGTTATATGTTATGAAGTTGTAGTTATTTGTTGTAAAGCCATGCCCCGCATAGTATTTTTTAAAACGTTTCATTGTGCGCGTGTGTTTTTTTATTTGTATATTAGATTCTGTAGCGATGTAGAGTTATTTTTGAAAATACTAAATGTATAGCGTCGTAATTTTCGTGTACATAAATTTAAACAGTTTCCTTCCGTTTTGAATTTAAATATTAATTTGAGTTTGTCGACTACAGAACAAAACACATTGTTTTGTGTAAAACGTGCCGTTTAAACCAATTACTAGACGGAACATTAATCAATTAGTCTTTGTAATAGTCTGACATGTATTTTCGAGCCAATACGACTGACTGTATGACGAACCCAGCTGTGGGTTAATCGCACTTTGGTTTTCATATTAAATACATATGCCTAACTTTATTTGTTGTTATTTTTCTAGAGTATACCGACCGATATTCCAAAGAACTTTGTAAATTCTATTGAAAAGAGTTGCGGTCGTTCAATTATAAACATTGTGATAGACATGACCATTGCTTTCTTTATATGCATTTGCAAATTTTTTTTCCGGCAGCTTTTTAATTTAATATGTATCTTACTGGTGGACCTCTTGTGAGTCCGTACGGGTAGTTTTGATGTCGTTGTAATGAAAAACGTTGATTGTCATCTGACACGAGAGCCCAAAGGCTTAGCGTGGTAAATCTTCTATACTTTACATTGCTAGTCCGTGCATTATGAACTTTCTAACATATATTACTGGTGGTAAGATCTCTTGTGAGTCCGCACGGGTAGGTACCACCACCCTGCCTATTTCTGCCGTGAAGCAGTATGGCGTTTCGGCTTGAAGGGTGGGGCAGCCGTTGTAACTATACTGAGACCTTAGAACTTATATCTCAAGGTGGGTGGCGCATTTATGTTGTAGATGTCTCTGGGCTCCAGTAACCACTTAACACCAGGTGGGCGTGAGCTTGTCCACCCATCTAACCAATTTTTTTTTTAAATATACAGTCATGGTCAACTAATTAGGGACATTCAAGATAGTGAAGGGCTATAACCGGTTATGTACATTTAAATATAAAACCCTATTGATTTCTCAGCACCTATTATTTGCATAATGTGGTCCGATTATTATGCTATAAATGGCTGTAAATAAAAGATTTAATAAATAGAAAAAGTATTTAATACCAAACATTATACATGTATTAAATATTAAGGTAAAATTCTGTAGTGGACATTTAATTAAGGACAGTAAAGTATAATGAACAATACAGTTACACAAAACTTATAATCTTCAGTGTTATAATATCTTTAACAGCTCCATTTTATTACGTGTAAAATCAGTACCCAGTAGCAAAACCTTTGTTAGCAATTACCGCTTGACTCCGATGTGGCATAGACATTATCAGTTTCTGACATGTTTCGACAGGAATGTTTGCCCATGCCTCACAAAAAGCTTCATGAAGTTCATCCAAATTTGTATTACGATAAGTGGCAACTTTTTTCTTGATTTCGTGCCAAAGGTGCTCAATTGGGTTGAGGTCCGGGCTATTTGCTGGCCAATCTAGCACCGATACAAACTGACTGGTAAGAAACGACTTGACTGAATGGGCGATATGTTTCGGGTCGTTATCCTGCTGAAACGTCCATATAATAGGGAGATGCTCCTTAGCATAGGGAAGCATAGTTTCTTCCAATATTGCCTTGTATTGATGTTGGTCTAAGTTACCCTGAACTTTCCTCACAGGTCCCACTCCACGTCCAGAAAATGAACCCCATATTTTAATGTTTCCATTAAAATATGGCGCCATGTTTCACCTGTTTTTTTGTGAATCTTGGATTCATTTCAGCTTTTACAGGACGTCGTACATATTGCCTTCCGTCTGAAGAAATCAAATTAATCTTGGTCTCGTCAGAGAAAAGTACATGTTGCCATTGGGCGTATGTCCAATGTCCATATTTACGTGCAAATGCCAAACGAGCATTTCTATGTTCTTTCTTCAACAACGGTACTTTGCGAGCCACTCTTCCGAACAACCCTGCTTCTACCAAACGTCGTCGAACGGTCCTCGCAGATACACCGGCTCTTTCGTTTGCCCCAAACACTTCGTGTTTAATTAAAATAGAGCCTAGAAACGGATCTTTCTTAGCTAACCTGGTTATCATTCTATCTTCTTGCGGAGTCGTTTTTCTCGATCGTTTTGTTCTGGAAACATTTAAAGCTGTGTTATAGCGCTTGAAATGTTGCACTGTATTGCATACCATAGTTTTTGAACAATTTAAATGTTGTGCTATCATTCGGTATGACCAACCACGCTCGACAAACTTCATGATAATTTTTCGTAGTGTTGGATCGCAACTTTTATTTTTTCCCATTTTTCTTCAAAATAATTCTCAAAACTTAAAATAAAAAATTTGGATTGCCGCCAAAACGACCACTTAACAATAACAAAAGAAACAAAAAAGTATTAAAATTCCAATTTTGAAATTAGAACGCAATACCTCAGTGTCCCTAATTAAATAGCCAGCCAGCATTCTTTGAACCAATAGCACTATGATATTGTATCAGCTATACTGTAAAGAGGTTTAATGTTTAAGAAGTTGTTATTGTTTGTATAATCGCGCACATAAATGACTAATTACACTTTCATGTAAAAGATGTGGAATATTGCTAAGACTCGTTGGAAAAAAAAAAATATTCACAATTTGGCTTGACTAGAGATTTTCCCTAATTAGTTGACCACGACTGTATATTATATTCAAAAAATATAATATGTTAAATTTTGTGCGTATACAAACAAACAGGAGGCCTACATATATTATAACGGCTGATGGGTAAACAAAATGTAACTACACGTGAAAATACATTTTCGAAAATATCAGACTTGACGTATCCTGCCTGATGTATGAATATGCAAATTGAGTGCAGCAACGCGTTTTAAATGTATTGATTTTTACTTCGGAAGTATTATTCGCTGTTAGTTTATTTTGTTGTGAATTTTGTTCTCTGATAAGGTGTTATAGGTAGGCAAATGTTTTGTCTAAGAACAAATTATTACGAAGGTACTATGTAGTAAATATTGGAGTACTATTATATACCAACCAGCTGTACGCTTCGCTGGGCATTTAAAATTAACATTATTATTCTCACCCCCACAAAGATTCTTATCATTAACGCTCCCGAAACTGGTGTAGGGAGTCCAACACTCATATAAAAATTAGCCTATCCATTAAGTACATATATTTTCTACATGGATACCAAATTTCAAGTCAATCGGATGCGCGGTTCAGTAATTATAACGGAACATCCGTAAAAACCACTACAGCTTTATATATCTACCTAGTCGGTCATAAATTCTGTCACATGTTTAATGTAAAATAATTGAAACAAGTTTATTCATTATGTAACCATTCATATATCAAAATGAACTTAACAAAACATAGATTCTTATGACACTAAAGTTTATTCAAAATGACCTCCGTGATTTTGAATACAGGCTTCAATCTGCGTGGCCAGTCGTCTATCGCAGCACGAACGAGGTCCATGTCAATATCGGCGGCTGCCTTAATCAAGGATGTCTTGAGTGACTCCAAATTGGGATGAGGCTTTGAGCACGCCTTTTCCTCCAAGTGTTGCCATATCTTGTAATCTAACGGATTCAAATCTGGAGTGGAGGAGAGCCAGTCTTCGTGCCGGATGAAGTCGATTTCACGCGCCGCCAGCCAGTCTTGTGTGCACTTCGCTCTATGAGCTGGCGCCGAATCTTGTTGGAATACCCAGTGCCTGTTATTGAACATGGTATGAGAAACAGGTTCCACAAGGTTCGTCAGGACTGTATTTTGATACACAACTGCATTCGTTTTTACACCTTTCTCACAAAAATGTACCTCTGTTAAGCCCCAATAAGAAACTCCCAACCATACCATGAGCGAGGATGGAAAATGACCTCGTTGGACACGCGGAATACGGTTGCTCGCTTCTTCACTACTGTGTGCGTACGCCTTATCATTTTGTTTGTTGTAGCTCTCTTCTACGGTAAAAAATTTTTCATCCGAAAAAAGAATTTCTCGATATTTTTTTCCCGCGTACCGCTTCAACAAAGCGCGGCATCTCTTTAGTCTCAGGTCCATTAGACGAGCATTCAAACGATGTCCTGTTTTTCTACGATATGCCCGAAGCCCTAAGTCTTCATTTAACACCCTTTTCACCGTGGTTCTGCTTAACCCCATCTGAAGGGCCAACAGTTTCTGCTTACGTTTGGGATTTCTTTGAATTCGCGCCTTCACAGCTTTTATCACTGCTGGAGTCCTAACAGACCGAGGGCGACCACTTCTTGACCTGTCATCTACACTAGAGTCTTCATTGTATCATTTGATGGTACGATAAACGAATCTTTTGGTTACATTCAAATTTTTCAGTATGTTAAAAAATTGAATTGGCGCGTAACCGCAACGATGCAACGCAATAACTGCAACACGGTCTTCTTTAAGCGTCCACTCCATATTTAAAAATGAGTAAAATTCTAAAAGTATACATTTTTATTTTCATGCACAATTCGACATTCGAATTCAATAAACTTTTTTGTGGCCAACATTCTAAAAGAAAAGTTTTTACTGTGTGACAATACTTATGACCTGACTAGTTATATATTAATACGTGAAGCAAAAACTTTGTATCCCTTGTTACGAAAATTGCGCGGTCGGAGGTGTATGAAATTTTCTACACCTATAGAGAATATAGAGAAGAAGTGCACAATGCTAATATTTTTTTTAAATAATGTATAAAAGATACATTAAATCAATAAAGAAAACATTACACACACTACATACCATGTATTTGACGCACACACGCATGCATACTATTTATTGTCAAACTTTTGTTCTTGACGTCTGTTGTCAAATTGAGAATAGATTAAATATTGTTTGTCTTTGTTAATATTTTTATAGTGTAGTGTAGTCTTGGCGAAATTTGTGATTACAGAGGTACAAAATACAATCATAATAGTGTACAAACTTACAATTCCAATTAATTATAGTCGAATTTCGACTACTGCGGGGCCACTAGTTAGTATAGATATAAGAATTTACGATACCAACAATATTATTTTCGCAAATACCGGTTGCTTCTTTGCAACCAAATGTGTTGTTGATTTTTAGAGATGAATGACGTCATTCAAGTACAAACAATAAGAATGTGTCTTGAACCGTAATTTAAAGTACACACATCGCTTATAATCGCGACCTTAAGGGTTCAAAGCGAGTCGTTCTCACGAGCGCCGGTTAGTAAACAAAGAAATTGTTGTTATTCATATTACAAAGAGAGGTAACGAGAGGCAGACCTTATTGCTAGTTGTGAGTTCTATTTATAGCGCGCGGTCGTATCGTTCGTTTATATGAGTAGAATGCGCGTATTAATTCGAACAAAACATTGTTTTAATTTATTAGTAATTCGACAGTCAAAGATTTTAATTACGAATCTCAAGACCAAATATTATTTCCGGGCTTAGTTCGTCAAAATTATTGAAGTTATCATCATTCAAAATGTTCCTCGAAGCCTCATATGCGAATAAATTATACTAAGTTATCAAAACATTTCCGAAATAACCGTTTTCACTACATCCATATGAATATATATATATACGGTACATACACCAAAATAACATTTTTTACTATTTTTGTTCTCTGTCTGTTTGTCTGTTTGTTCCGGCTAATCTCTGGAACGGCTGGACCGATGTTGATGAGTCTCACTGATAGGGTAGCTGATGATATAAGGAGTAACTTAGGCTACATTTTTTAGACTAGCTTCGCCCCGCGGCGTCACCCGCGGTCCGACAATAACCGCGGGCAACATCTCGGGACTCAGCTATCAATATTAAAATTTAATGTTTCTAAAGCGAAGCGATGGCGGGTCGCTAGTTGCTTATAAGGGCGGACGAGTTTAGGGCCCGTCTCGTGTTCAGTAGTTGCCCGAACCCATAAACATTAACGACGTATTTGCTGCTGCCACCTTGACATATCAGTTCTAAGTCAGTCCGTCAGTCAGTCAATCAGTTTTACAGTACAATTGCTGCCGTACCCTTCAAACCGAAACGCATTACTGCTTGGCAGCACAAATATAGATAAATCGAATAATGATTATTTCAACATCAAAATAAATAATTAAATTTACCTAATTTGTATTGTATTCCGACCGCTCTTATAAGTATATGTATATGTATATATAAAAAAGAAATCTCCAACAATATAGATAATCTCGGTATTTAAATGAGTAAACTTAAACTGAATATTGTTTGCTCTTGCTATGAATTTCTCCTTTATTTCTTTTTAGAACAACGTCACGTATGTCAGGTACACTTTAAAACATTTTTATAAAACATCGATATAAATATAACTAACTAGCGACCCGCCCTCGCTTCGCTTCGGAAACATTAAGACACACATGAAAACAAAAAAATAAATAAAAAAAATTTAAAAAAGTAGCCTATGTTTATCAGGGACAATGTCGGCTTCTAATGGAAAAAGAATTTTTCAAATCGGTCCAGTAGTTTCGGAGCCTATTCGAAACAAACAAACAAACAAATCTTTCCTCTTTATAATATTAGTATAGACTAATTAAGTGCGTAGTCGTCACAAACAATGTTCTCGCAGGCTATGTTCTTAAAAATTACAAAATCTTGGGATTCCGACGTAATTATATTATCACTTGAGTTATTACGCCTTATCGACCTTACTGGTCCATTTAAATTTTGAGTTTACGTATTAAAACAAGAGAAGGTTCTGCCTCCTCTGCTATACTAAAACCACGTTATGCCCTCGAGCATAGTTGGGTAATAGGTGCTCTTGATGATAAACTGTATACATCAATGAAATAGCCAGATTATTTATTTATTTTTAATTTCTTAGATGGACGAGCTCACAGCCCACCTGGTGTTAAGTGGTTACTGGAGCCCATAGACATCTACAACGTAAATGCGCCACACACCTTGAAATATAAGTTCTAAGGTCTCAAGTATAGTTACAACGGCTGCCCCACCCTTCAAACCGAAACGCATTACTGCTTCACGGCAGAAATAGGCAGGGTGGTGGTACCCACCCGCGCGGACTCACAAGAGGTCCTACCACCAGTAATAAGTCACTAGTTATTACGCCTTATCGACCTTACTGGTTTAAATTTTGAGTTTACGTATTAAAACAAGAGAAGGTTCTGCCTCTTCTGCTATACTAAAACCACTTTATACCCTCGAGCATAGTTGGGTAATAGGTGCTCTTGATAATAAACTGTATGCATAAATGAAATAGCCAGATTATTTATTTATTTTTTATTTCTTAGATGGGTGGACGAGCTCACAGCCCACCTGGTGTTAAGTGGTTACTGGAGCCCATAGACATCTACAACGTAAATGCGCCACCCACCTTGAGATATAAGTTCTAAGATCTCAGTATAGTTAAAACGGCTGCCCCAACCTTCAAACCGAAACGCATTACTGCTTCACCAAAATAGGCAGAATGGTGGTACCTACCCATGCGGACTCACGATAGGTCCTACCACCAGTAAAATATACAGATACATATAATGTACTCGTAATTGTTCACGAGGTCAGATATTACGTATCTCGATCATCGCCAAATGAACTACGTAATGTCAGTAGTATATATTTCTATTGAAAATTTGAAGCTTCCGTTGCCCGTCTCTGCCATAACTCCTATTTTATTGCTATGAGCAGATGATGGTACAACCTATTTATTTATAAGCAATTATCAAGAGGACAAAAGCGTAAATGCTAAAACGTGGGGTCGCAATTGCCTTGTAATAACAACTTTCTTTTACTACGTAACATTTCGCACGATTGCTTTGCGACAGGAAAATGCAAGTCGCAGTGAAATACCTAACTGGTAAATAGAAATATTTTTCAAATTTGTTAGCTACACGTTCTGTTTTTTCTACAATTTTACTATAACTTGTAAATTACAAACCAATATGAAACCACAACGTCGCTGCGTCGGTTAGTAGGTATTATCGTAAATTCACAGTCGTTTTTAAACCCGGATCATTCAATGTAACCTAACATTCGTGCCTTGACCCAGTTGAGTAGGTATATGTAACACATAATAAAACACAGAAACAATGTTTTACTGCATTCGCTTTTATTGCTTATAATAATAATAAATTATAATTTAAAGTCTAATATTTGGTAAATATTTGTATTATTCTTGTAACGTTACAAAATAACTGTTAGCAGTTTACTGTAAATAATTTTCTTGAATGTTCTCTTGGTTTTAATAGACAAATCATTTGCTTGCGAAATATTGTTGAAAATTGTGTATTCCACTAAGAAGTTAAATAAATATTCACTATATTAATATCATATAATTAAAAAATCGTTTATAAAACATCTCTATTTGGATACATTTTATGCCTATCTTCTTCTGGCGTTACTATAGCTTCATTTATATCTTTCACGTGACGTTTCGGATTGGACGGTACTTCATTTTATGGTTGCGAGTTAACGTTTACCATTAGGCGGCTTATATAATATACTTGCATTAAAAATCAATGACTATATTAATGTATCGCTTATACACAGAGACCTAGCAGACCCTTTGCATTAGGCGGCAATCAAACGTAATATACTAAATCGAAACATGAATACCTGATTCTAGTGTTTTGCTGTATGATACTAATAACATCGATTTGGCAATTCATTTAATACTACCCATAAGATATATGAGATGAATTTAGCATTGTTGTTAAATCGATTATGCCATAACTGACACTCGTATTTTTTATATGAAAGAGTTGTTTGATATTAGCCAAAAAAAAACGTTGCGATTTATTCGAAGTATCCGTTTGAAGTATTATTAATCTGAATTGTTAGAAGATAAAAGAAATTGAATTCATCGTTTTACCCGCCACTATAAGATCATAATAATTATACATTGTCGTTTAAAGACTATACCATTTAAAATGTCATTTCGAAACGATCTAGTCAGTGAGATGGTAAAATGTTTATATTGCGATATAACGGCTTAAGATGTCATTTCCAAAATTTACAAGATATATTGCAAAAGGCACTGCTAATGTTATTAGGTAACGAGATAAAAATGGCTCGACATTGACGTATCGAAGACTGACAGTTGAAAACACTATCGCTTAACGAGTTTTCCAGGATCCAGTAATCGACATGCGAGGCACTCTATGTCATTATATGGTTCGCTTCGTACAAGCTTTTACTGGCTTTTTTATCAACGCTTTTGTAAACAATGTATTTGATAAAAGAGCTCAGTTTTCTGATATACGTTCGCGTTGCGTCGCTATCAGATTTTCGTAAGTGTAAATCGTGTATTGGCGCGTCGAACCCGATGTTGAAATTATAGTTTGCACGGTCGTGGACCGTGTCAGGTCGAGTCGCGCGACGTCTATCACTCATCCCGTGTCGAGGTCTTCCATTAGTTTGCGTCTAAGAGGGATACTGCAATTTAGAGCTGTCCTCGCTGTAAATTACGTTCTATTGAACCTGGTGATTGTTTTATAAACAAATAAAATACGTTCATCAAAATAACAAGCATAAGATGTGACTTCACATCCGGTGCAACTAATAAACAAGTTGTTTTGATTGTGCAGCTAAGAAAACAACAACGTCCAAGCAAAAACGAGCGCCCGATGACCCTATTTTCGTCTATATCGGATGCTGTTCGGACGTCGTTCTACTGGACCCAAAGAAGAGAGAAGAACACTTCATGGGTTACTTGACGATAAGAAAACGCCGGAGAAAATCCCAAGAGCTGAGCTCTATTCGCCGTGAACAGCTGCTTACGGAATATCTGTCTCGTAGCGTATCCGACGTAAGTACATTATACAAAAGATTCACCACGATTTAAAGTTAAGTTCCATAATGCGGAAAGACCGGTGAGCAATTAAAAATTAGAGAAAAAAAACTGGTTAATCATTAAACAAGTGATTTAACTGAAGGCTATTTAAGCAGTAGCAATATTTAAAATATCTGTCACAGATATTTAAACGATTCTCCGTCCTCAGACTTTCGCAGAGATCGAACAATCAATCGCGACGATAAACGTTGAAATTCAAATCCATTTCATATAAGGAGACCGAGACGAGCCAACTTGAACGTATAATTTCCTGACACTTGTTGACATGTTCAAACGGAAAATTAGATACACGCTGGCTATTTAGTACGTTTTGTATGCTATATTTAAATGGCGCCGGTACATATTGTCTTTCTCACCATGGTCATTCCGCACTCCGCCGCTATATCAACGCGGTATTGTTTCTCGGCTCCGCCACAAATTCAAATGTCATTTGTTTATATTCATGAGGCATCCACACGCACTATGTATACGTAGGCTAGTTGTGACATATTGTTAGATGTTGTTCTGCGTTTCAAGTAGCTCACGCAAGGACGGCGCAACGCGAAACACCAATTAATAAATGCGTTCGAAAAATTAAGCACGTCATCCGACTTGATCAGTCAAAATCATGACAGACTAGAGTTTATAAGTGCATTATGCCATGTCGCCTGTTATGTTCGCTAACTTGTTATATCCATTTTTGGCGTATCAGGTCACGGGCGAAACAAATGTAGAACTAGAACGCAGAATTACGGCTACACTATAACACAAACGCTGAGGGGCAACGTACATTTTTCAAATAACACTAAATCTAACGAACTAGCTTGGTCACGTAAACAATGCTTATTTACTTGCCTTTTATACGTAAAGACGAAATTATTTGCAACGTGTACGCCTCATGAACAGTACATAATATGTATATTTATGTATGTGTGGTGTGCAATGATGAGTTTTAAGATTCCTTCCTGATGCAGATGCTCATTGACAATTGGCCAAGAATCTTGTAAAGAGACAACATCTTTTATTTAAGAGCTGGCGCGTAACTCCCGCCAGACGGTACTTAAGGTCGATGACTTTGGTTTCCGTCTGATCTGCGATTTTTTCGCTCTTAGCGCGAAGCGACTTTGCGAATGTATGGCGACCAAAGATTATTTTCACGCTCGCTGAGAGTCGTGAGAATAACATTCGTGTCTGATTCATTGCGTGTTGTGTTAACTTTGGGTTTTCTTTTCAGTACTTGCACCGTAACGCCGGCGAATGGAAATTTAACGCCTTCTATTTCGACAAACTGGCCGGGGGTAAATTTACGATGAGAGTTTTCACGCACAAACGACTGGTCTATTTCTGAGAGTAACGAGAGAACATTTGAATTATCTCAATATCCTAATTAAAAATGACAGACTAGTCGATTCGTGCGTGATGATACTCTTAAAAAAAATTACATTTTCTTTTGTTTCTTTTTCGTTTGCAGCGCTGTTATTGAGTGAAGCGATAAGTTATGAAGTGGTTTTACATAAATAATCTTAACGACGATCATCTTAACGATTTGAACATCACTGTAGCTAGAATTAGGAATACAATTAAATTTACGAAAGATAAGGCGTCAAAAGAAATGAACAAAACATAACACGACTACCCGGTCTATATTTAGTTCAAAAATCGTAATAGCATTGAAATATTAAAGCCATAAGTTCGCGAGCAAGGATTCACTTGCGATTGAATTATTCAAATCAATTTACGTCATAATAAATATCAAACTTTATTAACACTATTGAATGCTGTTTAGCAGTGCAGCCACGATACATAAATCACAACGAAACTTCTCATTTTATGTTCGTGATCGCTAATTAGATTTGCGTCCCACTTGGTCTAACCTAGATGATTTCATTTTAGCCTGGAGACTGTTCTTTGAAAGTTTGATGATGAGGAAAAACAATCTTTTATAAATTACCAATACTTAATACACACTGTTATTTGATGGGCTCTCGATATTTAGGCGCAGTTGTAAGCGAATGATAGTGCATGGATAGCCTGTTCATCATCATCATCTTTGGCCTTACAGCCCAGGGTGGGCCTTAGCCTGGTCCAGTATATCTCTCCAGACTGCTCTGTTCAGGGCTTTCTCCTTCCAGTTCTTGACGCCGATATTTTTGAGGTCGCGCTCCACGCCATCCAACCATCGGAGTTTGATGGATAGCTTGATTAGTAGTCTACTATTGAAATGTGTATTTCGCGGAAAGAAAATCTGTATCACGCAGATAGTGGCGAAAGCTTAACACAGTAAATAAATGAAAAGTATATCTAGTAAATATTTTAATTCTGTAAACAACAATAGTCTTTATTTTAATAGAATTCTTTTCGATTCGACTCAAGTAGCTTAAGGCATGACTTTCTTAAAGTACACCTTACGTCGATCATTTGTTACATTTTGTAATTTCCCTTGGGCAATACGGAATAAAGTAGATTATGCCCGTACAATGGTTTTGAATGCTTACTAAGGAAACATGTAAAATCTCTTATGTTTTTTGTTCGTTGCTATGAATATTTAGTTTTTCAAAAATGAATGAGTAAGACGTCAAATAAATAAATTAATTTCAATGAAATCTTGCTATTTCGAAATCCACTTCGGAAATTGTTCAATCTATTAAAAAAATGATATATGCTGCTTTCGATATAATTTATTGCAATACGATTTGCGGTCTTATTTTTCGCGCTGCGGGATGTCAAAGTCGCGGTGTCTACGGTCTCTGGAAACTTCTTAAACTAAGATGGGCTTTAAATATGGTCTAAAAAATCATACATAAGTTCACAGCGACATACAGCGGAATGCCTGCTTGGTATTATTGCGAATATCTACAGTACAGTGTCGTAGTTTCGTGACTGCAGACGATAAAACATGATGATATACAAATGATTCATATTTAAATTTTTAACCTGTAATTTAATAACATTATTGCTTGTAATTACTATGGCCTGGAAGATTTAGCTTTTAGTGATAAAATCATAGTAATTTTGTGTTAATGATAACATTACATTATTTTTGTAGTCCATTAGATATACTGAATAGACCCACTAGATACTATTACATAACTTCAAATGGTTCTCAACAATATCAAGTCAACTATTGTGGTGTGATATAACTCGATTTCCCTCGCGTTAAATCGTTTGTCCTTTGAATAAGCGTCTTTGTTACATTGTTTGATTAATTAATTTATTTCGTTGCCGTTGAGTTTGTGATTGGAATCGTTTTCGGAAACTGTGGAAATTATTAGAAAAACACATCGAATAATCCCAAGGAATTGTTGTTGAAAATCGGGTCCCAAGGGATTGCTGTTGAAAATCGGTTGGTCACGTATAGATTGGTATGAGAAAAACACGAACAAAAAATATGACACAATTCCACTGTAATGTTATCTTAAAATTCATTAATTTAAGCTTAGACATGAGAAATAAAGTGAATTCTTGTTAATCAAAAGTCTATAATAGAGTAAGTAGTTGAGAATGTACATTTTCTGAAAATGTCTGATATCCTTGTAATTTTGTATAATCAGAACATTCATTTTGCGGCAAATTAATTTTCGAAACTATGGAATTGTTTTTTTAATTTCATATAGGTATATTATGATAATTTTGATCTTCAACTAAATCGAACATAAAACATTCATTGTCCAAACTTCCACAATATCATTTTATGATAGATTAGTTCTAGAATCAATTACAATTTGTTTTGTATAATGTCCATTTTTTTTATCTCAAACATCTATCAAAATACTCAAGTTGGATGTAGCAACGTTGGGGGACAGAGTCGAGCGAAGCGGTGCCATCACTATCGCGTCGTGTAAGTACTCGGCTGACCACAGTCGTACGGAGAAAAGGACACGATCAAATGAGTAATCGTAAAAAACTTATTAAATTGTAGGTGGGGGGCTTTTTATACTAAGTTTTCTGGGAAAGAGACTGCGGTGTTTCAACTTTAGTACATAACGAAAGAAACCTTTCGGGTATTCGAAGACACGAGTGGATGAAGGGGTTAAGTACCATTTTTAAGATTTTTGAGTTTTTACATTGAATGAAGTTGTAATGTGCCCATAAATCATATTAGACCTTAAAACTCCGGGCTTACATTTTTAGAAATTGCACGTGACGAAGGAGCCGTTTGCGAAGAACAAGTAACAAAAGTTTGTTGCCCGGTTTTCTCAAAATTAACAAATTGCATCATATCCCCTTCATCCACTCATGGTCTTCAATTATATTATTGTCGATTTTAAACATACATTCCGAACTAGACATCGGTCGACAGTAACTGTAGGTACTTCGAATCCAAATTTCTTACATGCTAGGCTCGAAGCACTGTTTATACGAATGTCTTTTTTACGAATAATTAACAATTAACAAATAACACTGGTGGTAGGACCTCTTGTGAGTCCGCACGGGTAGGTACCACCGCCCTGCCTATTTCTGCCGTGAAGCAGTAATGCGTTTCGGTTTGAAGGGTGGGGTAGCCGTTGTAACTATACTGAGACCTTAGAACTTATATCTCAAGGTGGGTGGCGCATTTACGTTGTAGATGTCTATGGGCTCCAGTAACCACTTAATACCGGGTGGGCTGTAGGCTCGTCCCCCATCTAAGCATTAAATAAATAAAAATAACAAAAAACATAAATCAACAATTACGCGCTTTAGTTACGAAACATACCATACCTCCTTTACGTTACGTTCTAAGTCGTTTCGGTCATAGAAACATATATCTTTTAGAAACGAATTTGTTACAGTCAACATACATATCATTATCGTGAAGATGAACATTACACACGTTACGTGCTCCTTTAAGGGTGATTTTCACTAAAAACCGTGGAAACTCGATTAGTGGACTCGTAGTTTTAGTACTTTTGACACTAAAACGGCTATTTCAAAAATAAAAGCAATTTGACGATGCATTTACGTAATTATTCTCAGGACCGTATGATTTACGGTATATGACTGCATTTCCGCATTTCGGTATGTGCACAATAAAAACGAATTGTGATTTCTGCTGGGTTCTAAAGTTTGAATGACGCGAACATATTCCGGTTAAAATAAGTATATAAGTATAAAATGCCTAAGCTTATTAAATAAGAAATATGCTTATTAAATTATAAACGACCTGGAATTTTTCCAGCAGACACTGCTTTAATGACTATTGAAGTGTATTTTTTTTTTTTTTAATTAGTTTAGTTTTTAAAGAGAAGTAATTAAGTGTTTAGCAATTACAAAATTTGGTGAGCCACAAAAAAACAGCATTGAAATAATTTGGTAGGCATACAAAGATTTTGTTTGCAATTAAAAATTATCCGCAAATAATTTTGATAATGTGAAAAACTAAATCATAAGTAGGCAGCTAGCTTACAATAACATGAGTTTGCATAATAAACATTCAGTTCGCAAAATAACTATTTGATCAGCAAGGTTACATGATTGATCAGCAGAAAAAACATGTCTATATGCATTGTGTTTGATTGGTATGCATATTTAAAACATGGTAGGTAAGCAAAATAACTAATCGGATTGAGTTTTTGTTGAAAAATTTACATTGTATGATAATAGTGCGCGGAGTAAGAGCAGGCGCGTGACACGAGGAACCAATCGCGTGCGAGTATTGTCATTCGATGATTATGCGACGATTTATTAGCAGTTCAATTGCAGTGGTAATTTGAGTCCCGTGAGCTCACCTACTAGTTAAGGTTACGCTGGAATAGCCTCTCAAGGCTACCAGCTTAGGTAAAAAAAAAAAGTGTTTGAAGAGATTTGTGAGGTTTTTGCTACTTAATTGTTTTATATGTTTTGATTTATCTCCATTATATTTTATAATAATAAAAAATATATGTAGGTGTGGATCTAAATGAAATCACTATTTCTTGGGTTTAATATATATATCTTTATTTTTTTTCTAAAGAGCACATTAAACACGTCTTACTCCTAATGGCGGCGTCGTGCGAGAGAAAGAGCTAGAGCTACATCCGTCCTTTTCACACAGCATGCGTTCAGAATCCTTTCACTCGTTCAGAAATGTTTTACAATAATTAGAAATGTTAGTTAAATCCTACATATATTTTATTAATTTACACTTCTATACCTAAATAATACATATCCGAACAGAGAGTAAATAAATTAAATATCCTTTGTAAGGAATGCGGAATTATTTTCAAAATATTACTGTCGCTTCACTCAACTATTTTACTCTAAATAAGTAGCTAATGTTTTATTTGCGATTATTTTTGTTTTTGTTTTATAATCATTTATACGCTGTTTTGTCTTGTCTGTGCTGTCTAATTTAATTTTTGTTTGTCCAGGACGTGGTCTCCCAGCCCTCTGTCTCCATTTGTTCGAAGAACATGGATTGATGGAGCACTTCAATCTCGACATTGTAAAATGCTGGAAATTATTCACTCTCTTCGAGTCTGGATATCACAGCACCAATCCCTATCATAACTCTATTCACGCTACCGATGTAACACAAGCGATGCACTGCTTCCTGTTACAGGGCTCAGTAAGTATTAACTAGTTTATATTGTACATTATACAGTTCTTTTTGGAACAATAAAATAGTTAATTACGTTATAGTACTGAAATCGATATCGATCATTTACACATACGGTAATTTAACTGAACCGCAAAGTTTTTTAATTGGCTGATATTTTATATCGATAGAAAAAAAAAACTAGAAATGTGATTTTTAAAGTAATTTGGCTATGGGGATCCGAGGTATCAGTTCGTTTTGAAACAGGTGTCTTTTGTTATCATATCATAAAAAAATCAGTCAGCGAATAATTCTATGACCTATATGGTAAGAGTAATTTGATAGAGTCTTAGTATTTATATATAGGTTTATATTATATTGTAGCGTAAACGTGCTGACGGTCCATGACTTCCGCAGAGAAGCAATGCAATGTATACGCAGATAAAACCTGTAAAACCTTTAAATTTTTGTAACTACTGGCGGCGGTCTGCTTTGGACCTGTGGAAGGTCTGTAGGAGAGAGCCACATCCGGGTTTTCACCAGTGCGGGCATCTGGAGGATGACGTTCAGCACGCACTCGAAGTGTGCCCGCATTAAGAGCACTCGCGGCGAGATCTCATCGCGGTGCTGGGGAGGGACCTCTCCTTGCGGGCTGTCATCGCCCGCATGCTAGAGGACCAGAGTTCGTAGGAGGCCATGGCCAGATTTTGCGACCTGGTCATGGCGTTCCGTGAGGCTGAGGAGCGTGAAAGGGAATGGTATCCCTTTTCGGCTCAGCGAAAAAGGCGGGGTGGGCGAAGCGGGCACGATGCACCCGTTAATCTCCCGTAGGGGCTGTTGGGTACCGGGTGCGGGGGCGCCCGGTGCTCTGCTGTTAGTCCCGTAGTGAGGCGGCGCAAGGTGGCTCATGTGCGCCGCTCATGGTGTGCCTCCCGAGACGACGTCCTGACGTCCTGCGCGATCTTCCCGGGGATGGAATCTCGTCCTATTGTCAGGATGGGTACCGGCGACGGCGAACCTTCGGCGCGCACTGTGCGGTACCGTGGGTTTCGTGGAGTGGGAGTGCTGGGGCTTGATGGGGCTTACTCGGTAGTCGGTTTTGCGGGGTGGGTCTTGCGTGGCTGACGCCGCGCAGCGCCTCGCGCGCGTTCTCATGGCGTAGTCTCCCGGCAGGATTTGGAAGAAGAGGAGGACTACAGTCTTCCTCTTCTCCCTCTTCTGCTCCGGAGGCGCCGGAGTCCGACATAACCCGATCTGTTACCCCCCTCGACCCGGAGACCCGTTTCCGTAAACGGATTTCCCAGTGTTAAAAAAACGGGCCAATTCGCGCATTTATGCAACTAAAAATAAAAAAGCAATCTTGGAAAAATAACTATTTTCTGATAACAACTAGAACTATCTGTAAACAACTCTTGTTGGGCCAATCTCCGCGAACATCTCTCGATTCCCGCTCGTTTCTTCAGCAAACATTTGGATTGCAGGATTCGTATTCCTTGAGATATTTAATTAAACGTCTGGAAACGCTCCGGAGGAAACCGTTTTAACTTTACTCCCGTTCCGAGACTCGAAATCGTTTCGCTTGAGATTTAAAAAGCACTTCAGCACGTTAAAGAGTCGTACAGCTTGATTCCGAACTAGAAATTTTGTAGAAAATAAATTATGTTCAAACATTATGTGTTGCATTTTTAGATGTACAATAGTTCGCGTTTAAGTTTCGCTTGCCAGATTGTCACGGTGTCAATATCAGGTTTATTAAATGAGATTAAACCGAATGATGATGCTGATTACCTGCCAAAATGTCTTTGTAGCCAGCAAGTAAATGCTGGTATATTTATCTAACTGGAAGTAGCTATAGATCCACTTAAAACTGTTCGAATAAATAAATTGAGTCTTCGGATTTAAAAAAGAATGTAACTTAACTAATTTTATTTTTGACGAGCGAAGTAATATCGTTATTATTTTTAAAAAAAGCAAATTCCCTGCATATTCAATAACATCAAGATATTTTTTAATATCCGATAGCTGCACTGAAAATCCGAAGATGGTAATAAAATACGTTTTTTAATAAAATATCGCGAAGATATTTTCTCAGTGCAACATTTTATATTAAAGTCGTCGTCGAATGTTATTAAAATTCTGAATATTAATACCTTACATAGCAAGCGACTATAGTGCCTCTACAAAGCTAGCTAGATATTAAACTCGTGTGGAATGCGAAGTAGTTGCTTGTATTAAACGTTGATATTTTCGATGCGCATTATAACGTATATAATAAATACGCTTTGGAAACTATACACGAACTATTTCTGGTATTTTGAAATTAGTTCTCGTCACAACGTTGCGGCTTTGTTATTAAAGTTATGTTTGTTATAAACTAAATATTATACACATTCTGCTATTTTGTGATATATTATTGTTTTTCAAGCTATTGCATAGCTTTTATCGCGGGCTTTGAGCTCGGCGACCGAATCAAGGAATTCCGTAACGAAAATAAAACCTAACACTCCCCACTCCGCCTACCATGTAGCTCGCGTTCAACACATTCACACGTTGCGCTTGTGTAGTGTTTGTGAATAAGCGCACGGTGTGACATCGCATTGTATGCGCATCATGAAATATCTGCCCATCTCTCTCTCGCGCGGTCTAGCTTATGAGTGTGAAGGGGACAGTTAATGTTTTGCTTTTGTTAATGCTTATAATTATAGCGTGGTCTTATTTTATTATTGTTTTAATATTAAATTATTATTGTCTAATTATAATTGCATAAGTTGATAAAAAATGCTATACATTTATAGCTTACCGCGACAGTCCCCGAGTGCCACACGTAGTTTTTTTTTTGGCCGAGTACTTTGATGTTGTTTAATATATGTATTTTATTTTCGGGTCCTACATTAGTTTTTTCTTCGAAGTCAGTCTACATAGGGTTCGCAGTAAAAAACTTAGCTTTTATCTTACTTCAATATAATATAATAACCCAAACGCACTTTTGTGTTATTCCCCTGTTCTTCCACTGATCATCTTCAAGCCATTCTTGTGTAAGGGAAAAAGCTTCTGGATATTTATTGTAAATAAATAAATATTTACTAACAATCACGCCACGTTAACTGGTCCCGTGATAAGTTCGTAAAGAACTTGTGTTACAGGTACCAGATAATGGATATAAATGTAAGATTTTTATTATACACATACATATATTTAATATACATCCATAACCCTGGAAAAGACATTGATATTTATCATACAAATATCTTCCCTTGGCGGGATTCGAACCCGCGACCCCCTTGTGTAGTGACCATGTCACTTACCACTACACCAGACGTATTGTATATGTATATAATTGTTTTTGTTTGTCACTGTCTCCGTAAGAAAATGTCAGGCCCAATTGTCGTATACCTTATATATTGAGTGTCTTCCAGTCCATCTTGCTAATTAGTTAATTCTAATGTTAAACTTTACCTTAGCTCTGACTCGGTGGAAGTAATAATATAATCACAACGAATGTATATTCAAAGTAAAGTGCTAGTTGATCTCTCTGTAAGACTAGTCTGAACTCAATGCTCAGCCAATCGGGGAACTTCACCTGCAAGCTCGAAGTTGAGCTTCTCGTTCATGTTTTCTTAAAATAGATGTGCTTTATCCGAGCTTCAGAGCGGGGACGTTTGCTATTGTGTACAGACTTGAAAACTTTGATGAATACAAAAAGTTCTTAGATATTTCAATTAAATTGTTAGAAAACATTTCGCTCACCGTACAGTGTTTTTCCTTTGCAATATGCTACTTTAGTAAACTATAAAGCATCTTTCATGTATAATTTCATAATTCGTGTAATAAAAATTAAACCTGCAAAAATTATAAATTGCGTAATTCTTGGTGGTCGGGCGTCTTGTGAGCTTGCTCCTGTAGGCACTACGACCATGCCTATTTATAAGGTGAAGCCGTATTGTGTTTCGGTTTGAGGGGAGGCGCAGTCATCTATACTAATATATAATAAATCTACAGTGGTTTTTACGGATGTTGCGTTATAACTACTGAACCATGCATCCGATTGACTTGAAACTTGGTATCCATGTAGAAAATACATGTACTTAATGGATAGAATAATATTTATATGAGTGTTGGACTCCCTAATAGTAATGACAATAAATAATAATGTTAATTTTAAATGTCCAGCGAAGCGGGCGAGTACGGCTAGTTGTATTATAAAACTGAAACTCGGAACTCATGTTTCGAGGCGAGTGGCGGCATTTACGTTTTCGTTGTCTATGGGCTCCGGTAACCACTTAAGACTAGGTGGACTATGAGCTCGTTCTCTTATCAAACCAATAAATCAGATATTTTTGAGAATTTTTCCTGTAAATGTTTTACTTAAGTCCCCAATTGAATACATATTGGTGGTGTTTTGAGCCCGCACGGAATAATCGTATTTCCAGTTCGAAGGTTAGGTTAAGTGTTGAAAATTCGACCGCTTATGGAGTTACCATACAATAATAACCCCCTTAACACCAGATGATTGACATATATGTCTATATGTCCGTCTTGATCTATTTGGCGTATCTCGTTCCACTATCGTAGCTTTGCGTTAAATTTAATCATAACTGATAAAGATCGCAGTCCAATTAGTATCATCTTGTTTTTATTGCCCTTGTAGTCTCACGAGCATACGGTCCTGATGGTGAGAGGTTACCGTCGGCCATGGACGTCAGCAATGCCAGGGGCAGAACCGAACCGTTTCCCACCGTTAAAATCTTGTAGAAGCATCAATCATCTTGTAAAAGATCAAGCATTAATCATCAAACTGGGACGCAAGCGCTCCACCACCTAAAACTAGTAATATTTATAAATCGTAAGACAAATATAACCATATTGTTACAAAGATACTGGTGGTAGGACCTCTTGTGAGTCCGCACGGGTAGTAATAATGTAATAATAATAATAATAGTAATAATAAAAAAAGCAGTCTTGCTCGACAATGCTCGTATAGTTCGCCGGTTTCTCTCCCAATAGTCCCTAACGCTGCGGCCGATTGTTGCCCACCTCGCCGGAGTGTGTCCTGCCGTCTTCCCAGGCGTGGCAGTGTTTAATACATAATAATAGTAGTAATGCGTTTCGGTTTGATGGGTGGGGTAGTCGTTTTAACTATACTCTGAGACCTTAGAACTTATATCTCAAGATGGGCCGCGCATTTACGTCATAGATGTCTATGGGCTCCACCAACCATTCAACACCAGGTGGGCTACGAGCTCGTCCACCCAAATAAGCAAAAAAAAAAAATAGAAAAAAGTCACTTATCTTGAATGTACACATATTAATATAATATCTCTTTTTCTCAAACAGATCAGGGCGTTCATTCGCCCGGTTGAAATTATAGCGTGCTTGCTATCAGCAATCGCGCACGATATTTTTCATCCGGGTGTTAATCAAGGCTTCCTGATTGCAACCTGCAACCATCTAGCAGACCTATACAGGGTAAGTCTATCAGTAATTTATTTGTATTATTAATACATACATCTATTGTTTTATTTACGAACTACTTATGTAGCTTGAAAGCGAGTAAATACGTATTCTTATTAAATACAAAATATCGATTTTGAAAAACTAGTGTAATGTATTTGCAATGGGAATGAAACCGTTTTTAATCTTTGGATCCGCACTATATATAGTCATCCTAATAACGGCGAAGGCCTTTTGTCTCTAGTGTAGGTTTCATAAAAAATGTATATTCATTAATAAACAAATATAATACATATAATATAATTTGTACGCAATATTTTTACGACAAATATGAAAATGACATCTATCGTAGTCTTTGAGACGGAATACGTCATAGCTTTTTGTGTTCGAAATAGTCACCACGATGCTGGTACATAAAATGTGTATATTATGTACATTATGTACTTTACTTTGAGATAGCTGTTGAAGTCGGATGTCGTGGTATATGATTTTATGTTCAGATTAACAGACGCATAATATATAGGTCTCTAGTTTATTTTGTGTTGTTAAAGACCCCTAACAACTCTTTGATGCGCTCTAGACTGGACGTCAATCGTTTCGGAAGGTCTTTAAATTAGCTGCCCAATAATGGCATTAGATGATGTTAATAATTTAACGGAACTATTTTATTTTTCAATATAGCAGCGGTAAGGGCTGATTGCTACTCAAAGACGCTCTTTCTATTCGAAGTTAAAACTTACATAATTAAATAACAACAACAACACGTGTGGCACTCGGGGACTGCCGCGGTAAAGCTATTGCACAGCATTTTTTATCAACTTATTCAATTATAATTAGACAATAATAATATTATATTAAAACAATAATAAAATAAGACCACGCTATATTTATAAACATTAACAAAAGCAAAACATTAACTGTCCCCTTCACACTCATAAACTAGACCGCGCGAGAGAGAGATGGGCAGCATTTTCATGATGCGCATGCAGTGCGACGTCACGCCGTGCGCTTATTCACAAACACTACAAGCGCAACCTGTGAATGTGTTGAACGCGAGCTACATGGTAGGTGGAGTGGGGGTTAGGTGTTATTTTCGTTACGGAATTTCTTGATTCGGTCGTGGTGCTCAAAGACCGCGATAAAAGCAATGCAATAACTTAAAAACTTAGCAACGAAAATGAGAAAAGAGAAAAAGAAATCTGCTTTGTTAGTATTTAAATACAGATGGATATAATTAACAAGCCCTTAAACATCTGTGAAGCAACACGCTACAGAGTAAAGTCGTCACGTCGATGAAACCTTAATCTGATTCACGAAATCAATTAGGGCGGTGATCGTTCGCCGGCGCGGTGCTAGTAAAAACCAAGTTTAATTTCACGGGAAGGCGGACTTGGACGCGTTCCGGAAACTACGGCGAGCGATATCCGATCAACATCGGATCTATATCCGGTTATTGCATAAGGGTAGGATATCGCTGCCGTACCTAGTTTTGCGGTGAATCAGTCATGCGTGAAGGCTCGATGGAGATTCGAACACATGTAAAGCTTTCAGACTACACTATACTATAGTGCCATATAGTATAGCAGCCTATACTTAGCCAATAATGTATAGTACAGTACAGTGTGAACGTGTCTATAACAAAGTATGGTGTGCGATATTGTTCTGCTATGAGCTATATTACTATATGCTCTTATATTATAGCGTAGTCATTCACTTTGAAAAATTGTCTCCGGTAACTAATGCAAATGTTATATTATGTATTTAAAAAAAAAAACAAATTCTTCATTCGTTTTCTATGCGTTAGCGAGTATTTCACTTCATGGACGTGAATTTTCAACTGTTTTTTTGCTTAAAATGCTCTGAAGCTCTCTAAACTCTGAGACACAAAACGCTGTAAGGAGACGCGCGATTTATTTCCCCAAATCAATGATAGTCTTCAAGGCGTCTGCATTTGGCAGGTCTTTACCGGTTCTAAATAAATCTTTATAATTTTAATTATAAGCCAAACTACCTTCATAGACTTTTGAGACATTCAAAGACCTCTCGTCTTCGAGTCGCGGTCGATTAAAACACAAACAAGTTTTGTCTGATGGAGCTGTGGAGACCGCCCATACTATTTATTTCTCATTTGCATAAATATTGATCCTACACGCCATTCATCGAACATCACTCAATTTAACTTCAGCGCCAATGTTTGTTTATTTTTCATAGTTGATTTCTTGAATATTTAATAGAACTTTTATACTATCCCTCTTTAAAATAAATAATAGTTCAGGTTATGATATAGATACGTTATAACCTGGTCGAATTGTTCTGTTTTATTTTAATTAAAAGGCTTCATAAGTAATTCTGAAAAGCTAATTGAAATTCGATTAATTTTCTGGAACTTACAAATAATATTGAGGGCGGAAATTGAGAAAGGATTCCGGACGATATGTGCTCATACATACATGTGTGCACTACGAATAAGCGTTCACTCTTATTGCGGTAAACCGCACAATTAGTATGCAAACAAGGCGGTTTGTGGTCAGTTGTCCTATCGCTTTAAATTATTTCCTTTGATAGCAGATGAGCATAGATATAGATAGCTTACTGGTGGTAGGACCTCTTGTGAGTCCGCATGAGTAGGTATCACCACCCTGCTTATTTCTGCCGTGAAGCAGTAATGCGTTTCGGTATGAAGGGTGGGGCAGCCGTTGTAACTATAATGAGACCTTAGAACTTATATCTCAAGGTGAGTGGCGGCATTTACGTTTTGGATGTCTATGGGCTCCGGTTACCGCTTAACACCAGATGGGCTGTGAGTTCGTCCACCCATCTAAGCAATAAAAAAGGGCATAAGGCCCAGTAAATAGTGGGTAGTCATCGATGCACATAGACTGAAATAATGTCAATGGACTGTTTCAAGCCTCGGTTCAAAATCTCTAATATCAAGTGGCAGTAAAATATCTCTGTACCAGCGACTAGACTAGCTACTAGACACTTTTTCAGATGTTAAAATGGGGATGATGGGAAACACCAGTCGTTTCCTCAGAGCACACCACGCTTAAAAATATTTTACTACTAAAAATTGGTTTTATGAATCACTGGTTTTATTAAAGCGTAATAGATTCAAACCCGATTCGAATAAAATGTAAACAAAAAAATAAACAAAATTTTCTCTTTAAGTAAATATACTCCTCTCGTGTTCTATTTGACATTTTTCATCATATAAGTTTACGGTTTTCGAAAGCGGCCCACGACGCGTTCGCGGCTCATTGCATTAACTACATATATAAATACAGACAACCGCATTTCACGATACCTTTACGAAATTGTGTAATCAATTTTCAGGGATTCGGTTTTGTTTTGATTTTCCATTTCAATCGAAACGCTACGGAATTGATTGATTTAGCGGTTACGTTAACAAAGGGATCGATCTTCAAATAACAAACCAAACTTTCAAAATAAAGATATATTTCTTAGCCGACAATATTTCGTTCGTATACGATTTAACCGATCATCAAACACTCTTTTTATTGAGTGTTGTATGTATAATTTATACCGCTTTAGTGTTTAGTAGCGGTATATACACATTATACTGTAGTATATTATAGAATTGATTCATAAATGTAACCGATTCAATTTTTTATCTTCTTCTTCTATATATATAAATGAATTGCTGTTCGTTAGTCTGGCTAAAACTCGATTTTGGTCTTAAATTATTTGTGGAAGTCCAGAGAAGGTTTAAAAGGATAAATAAGAAGATAGATAAATAAGAAAATGCTCGGAATTGAATAAAAATAACAATTTTGTTTTTCCTTTGATGTGTCCCCCGTCGGACGGATTCCTTTTGATTGTTATAAGTTTGTTTTATACAAAAGTGGTTTTATTTATCGATTGAGGCACTACGACATCTGCTGGGACAGCTAGTTTTTTATAAAATATATTGTTTGTTAAAGACTATAATGCGTTCTGTTGAGCTGGTTTGATCGATTGGTGATTTCTAAGTATACTAAAAATATTATTTTTACTATCGTAAATTAGTAGACGCTCACGGTTCACCTGACGTTAAGTGGTCTGAATCTCACTGACATTACAACGTGGTTGCCGTCACCAATCGGTGGTGGGGTTTGTTTTAAGCCAGTGCGAGTTGGTATCACTATCCTGCATATTTCTGCCGTGTAGCAGTAATGCGTTTCGGTTTGAAGGACGGGGCAGTCGTTGTACTGTTAAAACTGAGACCTTACAACTCATGTCTGGAGGTGAGTGGCGGCATTTACCTTGTGGATGTCTATGTGCTCCGGTTACCGCTTAACATCAGGTGGGCCGTGAGCTCGACCAACCATAAAGGCTATAAAATATATATATTTATAAAGTTTTGCCGGACGTAAAGCACAGCCGCCATCAACGTTATAAAATGTAACACTGCTAACTGACTTCAAACTTTACATTACACCTTTACAGAAATTTTCTTATTCTTCTTAACGACTTCTTTCCTGACAGAGTGGTCTTAATCGCTATGTAGCCTTGCAAGAGTCTAAGTTGACGCGTTTTACGATGCCCTACCATCTATCTCTTCCTGGTATTCTATTCACACCTATTATGTAAATTCTCCTATAATGCTAAGAATGTTATGATACTTGTGGACATAAGCCTTTCTTAAAGTTCGTTTGGTGGCTGAAACCTTTGAGTGTATCAATGTAAGGGATCGAAAACGTACTTTTTCATCATTTTTAAACGGCACTCGATGTATCTAATACAGAATAAAAGAAATATCAGCTCAAGATATCGGGGAACGCAGTGGAGGTTCGCTCACAATTTTGGGCTCGTGAAATTGAACTCACTAAAACCTTATCTAAATTAAGCAAATGAATGCTGTCCTATTTTGAGATCGTAATATTTTCATTTCATTTTGATTTCCAGGACCTCTTACATCCTGTTTAATAAGTTATGATATCTGTCAGTTAAAGTTGCTTAGAATCCGAACCCGTCACCGCAATAAGCGTAAGACGCAGTTGCCTGTGGAGCTTTCGATGTGGTGAGGAACATTATTGTCGGTTATATTTGTCTTTCATCTCACTTAGTTAATAACTTAAAATAAAATTACGTATGACATCTGCAATTTTCTTATCATTTTTATAGTAAGCCCAACATAATACCTTAAATTTCGACGGCGCACGTACGCGTACTCAGAAAAATAGTGTTTCGGTAACTTGGCTGTGTTTTTTGCGGCTAAAGTAGACGTCAATGGTTTCTTAGGCTTCACAACTTCAAGATTAGGTACCCTCGTGACACGCCTGTTGTACGACCAGTTTGAGAGTTATTTTTGATGTTTGTGTCCGGGCTAACACTAATCGCTAGATTCAAATTCTTCTATCTATTCGCTTTCACAGGCAACACATAAACACATCTACACACACACACACACATGCGCGTACACACACAAACAAACCGACACAAACCACATAAACGCACACATACAATACAAAAGACCGCAATTGTGCCAGTCTGACATTAAGCTCAAACAGATAATTTTAAAATAATTGTTCAATTAAATTTTCTCTATAACACGCCACTAGTGTTTTCGCCACCGATTCATAAATGGTAGGATATGGCGTTGGAAATAAATTAAGTTCAGCTATAAATCTTCGAAATTGATGTAATATAATCAATGAAATTCTGAAGCAAAATATCACTGTTACTTTATAATCTTGCAATTGAAATAAAGTATTAAATGAATATTTTTTTACAAATACATTTTTCCCGGTTGTACTTTTGTTATTTTTAAAACAAATACCTACATTCAAAGTAGACAATTAAAGCATAGTTCGAAAGTAAAATCGAATGTAAAACTTACAATGTGGTCGTATAAATAAGTCCGTTTAATTACCCATGTTTCATTACGGGTCTGTTATCAATTACAATTGACCTCGACAACGTTCAGGAGCTTAGCAACTTGTTGCGCAGTCTAGTCGCCTCGAAAGACGTGTGCTTTATTCAACTACGGCTTAGCAATTTAAGTCCGAGAGCTTTCATAACGAAACGATCGAAGGGCGATTTTGTTATGTTCGTATTGTATCAATACGCTGAGACTGTTAACACTATTTCTAAATTCGAAAGGCATTCTACAAAAATAATAAGATGTAATAAATAATAGTTTTTTATAAAATTGTACACAATGATACAATGCTAACGTTCTTTTTTTTTTTATTGCTTAGATGTGTGGACGAGCTCACAGCCCACCTGGTGTTAAGTGGTTACTGGAGCCCATAGACATCTACAACGTAAATGCGCCACACACCTTGAGATATAGTTCTAAGGTCTCAGTATAGTCACAACGGCTGCCCCACCCTTCAAACCGAAACGCATTACTGCTTCACGGCAGAAATAGGCGGGGCGGTGGTACCTACCCGTGCGGACTCACAAGAGGTCCTACCACCAGTAATTACGCAAATTAAAATTTTGAGGGTTTGATTTTTATTGCACGATGTTATTCCTTCACCGTGGAAGGCAATCGTGAACATTAGTTCAATACGCTAACTAAAAAAAGGATTAATCACTGCAACTGAGGGAAAATAAAAGTTCTTATGCACAAAATATTGATCTTATAAGTTTATTTTTATTATAAAGTATTTATTAAAATCTTTTAAAACATATTGGAAAAAGTGAATTAAAAAAAATACTATTATTTTCCTATGACGCCGAGAAGGGGCGGGTGTGGAAGAAATTATTCAAGATGGTCCCTAAGGGTGGTTATCTCCACTTAACCATCGCGCCACCCACCGTTGGAGCAGAGTTCATCCTTACTACAGAGATTTCCTACAAATCATTTCAGCAATAAAAAAATTACCAAGACAGTTTTAAAGCACACTTAAAGCTTAGTTTTACATCTCAGTAAATTTGAAAGATCCTGTCTAAAGAGGAAATAACCTAGCGCGTTTTACTTGGAACCTTAAAGCGCTTTTAGTTAAGAACTAATTAAAAATTTGAGCTTCTTACTTAAAAGCTTTCTAAACTCTAAAGATTACCAAGCTGCCTCGTGTTTGTTAGAGGAAAGTATTCCATTTATTTAGAATATCAGATGTAGAATATATCAAATAATATTTTGAACTCTCGAACTCCAATTTTATCGTCGTCGTGGCCGTCGGCGTGGATGAAACGTTTTTTTTATGATTGAAAGTTTACTGGTGGCCCGAAGGCCTTTCCAGTTTCACCAGGACAGGTGGGCGAGCAAAGGCTCAGCCAAGAGGGGTGGGATTTGCTAACAACTGCCCGAGCGCCTCCGAAGGAGACCTAACAACTCAAGAGCAATTGTTTCGCGAATGAATCTACTACCGGATCGGAATCGCGACCCGCTGAGAAGATCCGGCGAGAAACTCAGCGGGCTGATGCATGGGTTAGGTTGCACGTCGACCTCTTTGTCGAGTTCGACGAGTACGGTTACCGGGGTCCCTAAGCCTGCCCCTAGTATTAGAGCTGAAGGCCTCTAATGCAAAGGTTATTGGATCTGATGGATCCGTAAGGACGTGTCTAGGGCGTCGACGGTGACTGGCTCCTGCATGATCAGGATTCGGAGAGTAGTCAGCAGCGGCAACGATAAGGCGATTATCATGACGCATAGCCTTATCGAAGTATCGTTCCGACGCTGACTTCATGTATTTCCGAATTGATTCGAGGCCCAGGTCGTCGTGTAGGTCAACGTTCCTCACGAACCACGGAGCGCCGACAGCTAACCTGCAAAAGCGGGATTGTAGGGATTGGAGGGTGTCTATGTGTGTGCGGGCCGCGTGAGCGAACACCACACTCGCGTAAGTCATGACGGGCCTTATGCAAGTTTTGTAAAGTGTCACCTTGTTCCGAAGGGACATTTTACTCCGCTTACAGATCATGGGGTAGAGTCTACCGAGAATAAACGCGGCACGGTCACGGACTGATTTTATATGCGGGCGGAATGTCATCGATGCATCCAGGGTAACGCCCAGGTACTTGACCTTCCTGGCCCAGGGTATGGGTTGTCTAAAGAGAGTAATCGGGGGTGTGAGATTCCTCCTCCTAATCCGGGAGGAAATCCGTGTGGAGCTTCCCCTCTGAAATAGCACCGCAGTACTTTTCGCTGGGTTGATGTCTATGCGCCATTTTCGGAACCACTGTCCTAGGGCTAGGGCTGCGCTCTGAAGCTTCTTCGCGATTAGGGACTTATTTCTACTAGAATAGTAAACAGTCGTGTCGTCGGCGAATAAAGCTAAATGGGTCGGCGGCGACCGGGGAATATCGTTGACGAATAAGCTAAATAGGAGGGGTGAGAGGACAGAGCCTTGCGGGACTCCAGCTGTGAGAGGTCGTGGGGAGGAGCGGGTTCCCTCGACTCGATATCGAAAAGAGCGGTTCGACAAGAAGTCCCGTATGATGAGCACGAGACTATCCGGCACGCCCATGTTGAATAGTTTGAAAATCAAACCATTGTGCCAGACTTTGTCGAACGCTTTTGCGACGTCGAAGAAGAGAGCTCCCGTGTATAACGGTTTTGGTCGATTAAGCCCCACAAGAATGTGCTCCGTGAGGCGGTGCACCTGTTGAACGCATGAGTGATTTGTACGGAATCCGAATTGTTCATCGATGAGAATGCCCTTGGATGAGACGAAATCTCTGAGGCGCTTGTAGAGCAGACGCTCATACAGCTTGCCTAGAGACATGAGGAGGCTAATCGGGCGGTGGATGAAACGTCCGGTGCATTCGTATGTAGCGATGCACCAGTGTTCGAATCCCGCAGGCGGGTACCTATTTTTGTAATGAAATACTTACTTAACAATTAATTGTTCACGATTGATTCCCACGGTGAAGGAATAACATCGTGTAATAAAAATCAAACCCGCAAAATTATAATTTGCGTAATTACTGGTGGTAGGACCTCTTGTAAGTCCGCACGGGTAGGTACCACCATCCTGCCTATTTTTGCCGTGAAGCAGTAATGCGTTTCGGTTTGAAGAGTGTGACAGCCGTTGTAACTGTACTGAGACTTTAGAACTCATATCTCAAGTTGGGTGGCGGTATTTACGTTGTAGATTTCTATGGCTCCAGTAACCACTAAACACCAGGTGGGTCGTGAGCTCGTCCACTCATCTAAGTAATAAATTAAAAAAATCCAAACAAAAAGAATATATAAAATAGAATTAAACAGGATAATTTGAATTTGAATTTGAATTAAAAATATATATATTTAAAATGGCAAAGCTTGAATTGTTATTGACAGTACTAATAACCTTAACGCTCCTCAATCTATTTTCAATTCGATGCCAGACCACGGCTTGATTGCTTCCCTAATCGACAATTTACAGGAGAACTCTGTTAGCTCCTCTAAATAGGACCGTTGACATGTCAATGACAGTGGCTATAATAATATTATGGTTACCGCAAGGCGTACGGTCGAATTGCGTGCTGATTAGCTTGTGACCGCAGATACAATATGCGGACTTCCCCTGTTACAACCGAACACTTCCGATTACTATACTCCCGCTGTTGTTACTATGCAATACAACATCGAGTGTATTTGTGTTAATAGAAGAATCTACAGTCCATCTGGTATAAAGTGGTCACGGACTCCATAGACTTTGAATACCCCTATTCTCTAAAAGTCTTGAAATTAAAGCCTCGATTATACGTATAATAGCTATACCATCCTTCAAACCAACCTTTGAAGGTACATTTGTGTTGTGTCTAAAATCATCTGAGAATTCATTAAATGTGATATTTGTGTGACTTGTAGTAAAATAGATCCCTATAATTCGATTCATTAAAGTTTTAAATCGCTTAATCAGATTAAAAACGGTTTTCTTCCCCGATATTCAATTTTGATAGATTGTATGAAATAAAAATTTAGTAAGTTTAAAACATGACATATAACACTAAACTATTTTTTTGTTTCCTATCAGATACTCGAAGGGACATCAGAGGTCAGATTTTTATATAGTGCTCTGGTGGTAACGGATTGAGCTTTGGTTGCACGCTTCAAGCATAGTCTGCACACTACATCCTCTTTCGTTTAGAAATACAAATTTTAGATGCTAATGTTAGCTTGCTATCTATCGACGTAATTTTGATCGACTTCAAATATCAACGTACTTTTTAGCGTATTAGTGTAGATAAGTTCGAAAGAAGTCGAGTAAAAAAAGACGAGTTCAATAACCTAACTTGTATATTTTCATATATGAATATGATGAACTGCATATTGCATAGGTTATGAAAGCGTGGATGGACCGGGTCCACTTAAAGCGTTAGGTTGTAGTCATATATGCATTATGCTAATATAATACTTATTTTACCGAACAAACAGGAACGAATGACTAGTTTTCGGCAGACCGTGGTGCTGAGCAGTCGTGCGGGCTCATAAACCCATACCGACCCTAGTAGACTGGTCGTATACCAGCTCACGCTACAGTTTGTTGAACATAGTAGCTTGATACGCGCTACCGCTGATAGAGAGATTCTTCTATTTGTAATTTAAAAAAAAAAATTATTAATGAAAAATTTTATCATTTTAAATAGTTCGATAATTGACTTTCTCAAACAGTAGGGTAACTTTAGAATTATCAGACTATCAACTGTTCCGCGTATAACCAAAAAGATCTGATAATATCATTACATCATAAGAATAAAGATATTTAACAATAATAAAACGCTTTCTACATACTTGATTTTTTTTAAAATATTAAACTAAGTCTGATTTTTTTTATTTACCGCTTAAAATATACCTAAGTGGTGAAAACTGTCTGTTTGTCCACCACAAGAAGTGACTTTGCACGCATGTTACCGCTTATTCAGGCAACTAAATTTGATTATTACTCAATAATATTTAAAAAAGTTCATTTAAAGAATGTTTTGTGTATTCCAACAGAACTTTTCCGTATTGGAAAGCCATCATTGGCGTGCCGCTCTTAGTTGCATCATCGAGAGCGGTCTCTTGGAAGAAAGACCAGATCTCCAAGAAGAGTTGAAGATACATTTAAAAGTGTTAATCATGGCGACAGACATCACACGCCAACACGATTATTTAAGTCGTTTTAAGGTAAGTTCCATTTTCTTTTTTTCTCGCTTAAGATAAGATAAGCCTTTATTAACAATCTAATTTAAGTTACATTTTTAATACACTTATTATTATCTAGTTTTATTATTCGACACCGGTTTCTCTCGCTTAGGCTTATCTAAATTATATGAAATAAAAATTAAATCGATTTTTCATATTAAAAATACATCATTCAATTATTTACAAGCATCATGTAGAGAACATGAATTGGTAAATATACTAGGTATACAATTTTACATGTGAGTTCAGCACGCGGCAGCTAACGCTATATTTCGAATGCTTTTGTTACTACTTATTTCAGAGCAAATAAAATACGATTCTACGTTAGGATAAAAAAAGGATGAATTTCAGTACATTACTTATGTTTGGGAATAAAATTAAGTTCGTAACGTAGTACCATGATAAGTTTCTCAATGTGTCGTGGCCTAAGAAGTCGTCGTGGCCTAAGCGATAAGACATCCGGTGCATTCGTGTTGAAACGATGCACCGGTGTTGGAATCTCAGGCGGGTACCAATTTTTCTAATGAAATACTTACTCAACAAATGTTCACGATTGACTTCCACGGTGAAGGAATAACATCGTGTAATAAAAATCAAACCCGCAAAATTGTAATTTGCGTAATTACTGGTGGTAGGACCTCTTGTGAGTCCGCGCGGATAGGTACCAACACCCTGCCTATTTCTGCCGTGAAGCAGTAATGCGTTTCGGTTTGAAGGGTGGGGCAGCCGTTGTAACTATACTGAGACCCTTAGAACTTATATCTCAAGGTGGGTGGCGCATTTACGTTGTAGATGTCTATGGGCTCCAGTAACCACTTAACACCAGGTGGGCTGTGAGCTCGTCCACCCATCTAAGCAATAAATAAATAAAAAAGTGCATTGAGTACTAAAACGCCAAAAAATCTATTTCAAATAATTGTACAGAAGCTTTTTTCGTAAAGTAAATTCTCGTTTTCATCGTAGCTTAAATGAGAGAATAATAAATACGTAATTACTCGTACTAAAAAATACAAATATGGACTTGAAGTCCCAAAAATGTTCATAAATGATTAGAATACAACATTACTATTACTTTTAAAAAAAAAAACATATAATATTGGAATCGTATGGTTCATCGTCTGATATCGTATGATGTGTAACATCATTTGTGCTTTGTCATTTGACGTCATCGAATGAGCTTGCAGTACAAAGGTAAATCAGGTAAGACTCATCCGACGTTTCATTAAAACGCTCAGAACTTTTAATCTGTAAGCTTACCCCGTCCACTATCCAATGCTGAAAGAACACATCACTACATAGTATAAAACAAAGTCGCTTTCTCTGTCCCTATATCCCGATGTATGCTTAAATCTTTAAAACTACGCAACGGATTATGATGCGGTTTTTTTATAGATAGAGTGATTGAAGAGGTAGGTTTATATGTAAAATAACATCCATTAAAAATAGTGGAGAAATCTGTTATTTTTGAGTTTTCTAGTGTGATGTCGTAAATAATTAAAATTTTTCCGCTCACATTGCAAACGCAGGTTGAACCCTACGAGATATATCAAAATATAATAATGTACTAAGTATTGTACACATTGAAAAGGTCTACAGAAAATTCCGCGATAGTATATGTCTATCTGTTATGGATATCCCACAATACCAATTTAACGTTTCCGAAGCGAAGCGAGGGCGGGTCGCTAGTACGAAATAAAGTTTTTCTTAAAGATTAATTCAATATTTGATAATGAATTTAATTTAATATAAGTATTAAGTAATTTAAATATAGCTGAAATGTATTATACTAGTGAGCGTTTTAGTTGAATTTTATGCTCGATTTTGAACATGTGAATATATTAAATGAACATATATACAGGGCGTCGTTATGTCTAATCTATACTAATATTATAAAGAGGAAAGATTTGTTTGTTTGTTTGTATTAAATAGGCTCTGAAACTACTGAACCGATTTGAAAATTCTTTCACTGTTTGGAAGCTACACTACACATTCCCGAGTGACATAGGCATATTTTTTTAAAAAAATTTGGGATCCTAGCTAAAACTCCAAAAATGTAACCAAAGGTGTAAAAAAATTTCCTAAAATATTCTTCACATCACGTGACCTGCGAAAACTATTGATGATAGAATAAAATAATGTACTACGACTTTGTAGAACACATTATTATTTACAAAAAGTGTCGCGACAGCATATGTATAACTATTATAGTTATGCCGCAATAAGTGTTATTTTATTTAAAAATATAAAACGTCAAATATCGTTGAAATTTTTGTTAAAGACCCGAGCGGAGCCGGAGCGGGCTGCTAGTCTTACATAAGATTTTATTATGCAGTCCTCGATACCGGTACTATTTATTTCAAATGAACTTATTCTATCAATAGATAGATACTATATTTTAAATAATATGATCATTCATACACGTCACTGAACCACCAACCAAATGTGAGAATGAAACAATATTTAAAAAAGTATAAAAAAAATGGAATTTTATTTGTCGGAGCTTTAAACGAAATCTGTTTAAAACAAATGACTTCAAGCTATTGTGACTGGAACGAAAAATTGAATTTCCAGTTACGACGAAATCCGATTTTCCATTCAGTCTAAATAGTCTATTTCCAGTAAATCCGCCTGGAGCGCCGTGTAACTAACTCCTTTCGACTTGTCCGTTGTTCGGGAACTGTTTCAATAATTAACGCTTCAGAGTACGTTCGATTGGAATAAATCGCCGGCTTACAATGTAGTATGACGTTAAGGAAATAGATTTGTGGTTGTTCGCACACATTATTCTTATTGTACGTCTGCATTTCGTATTGTTTTTATTCAATTGGAACACAAGTTAATAACTAACAAGTTTTATTTCATTCACAATCTCTTTTTTAATAGTATTGAAATTAAAATTGATTTAACAAAGAAATAAACGAATGATATACCTAATCTATTTCATTGAATAACTTCCACATACAAAATGCAAAAAAAAAACAAAACACCTCTCTAACTAAGCTATAAACGTTAAATTCTCAATATATATAAATAACAGTAACGACGAATTAAGCGCAGGCGATGTGTTGCATAGTGTTGTTGTCTTTTTCGTGAAACTGAAAATTGAGTGAGTGAAAGAACAAATATTTATACGGCACATTAAATAACGAACGTGTTCAAGATATGGTGATTGATGCTATTTTAAGAACTCGAATGAGTGTAGGTATATTTTAAGCTTGATTTTAAATTGGATTTAAAGTGGAAATAGTAAAATATAGCTTTTGCCCGCGACTCGGTCCGCGTGGAATAGGTGCTTTGGCATAACGCTAAATTTTACCCCCCACTTCATTTACGTAGAAAGAAAATATTTTTTAATTATAGAATGCTGAGGAACTTTTTAAACCCCGATTTGGAAACATTCTTTATTGGTGCTCTTATCTTAGCGTGATGTTATAGCCTATAGCCTTCCTCAATATAAATTCCTATCTAACACAAATATTTTTTCAAATCGAACCAGTAGTTTCTGAGATTAGCGCGTTCAAACAAACAAACTCTTCAGCCCTATAATATTAGTATAGTATTGATCATGAAACTCAAGATGGTGTGAAAGAATAAAAGAACTCCTAAAGAAATGAAATGTCATACATAACTCCTATAAGAATTTCATGGTACAGGAACAGAAATGTTATTAAATTGAAATATGTCATTTACAAATACAAAAGAAGACTGTTTTCTTTCAAAATAGTTCAGAGCAACGAGTCGAGAAGGCGACGCAACGTAACAAACAACATTCTTTATAAGTATTATAGCACGGGGTTGCGCTACTAAAAATTTTCATCAAAATTTTATCTGAAAATGTTCCCATCAAAAAGTTTACAGTTAATAAAAATGTTCATGGTTCGTTGACTTTTTAAGATGAAACGCACCGTGACTTTGAAACATCAACAACAATGTAGACGAACTATTTAAACTTTTTAAACTCAGGACAGTTTGTTTGTAGTATTCACTTCGGTTTTCGCGAGTCGTAGATGTAATTAAAACTAGTTTTATCGCTTCATCTCGCGTTGTCGACTTGTCATTATATTATTTGCGGCGTTTCGAATAACTCCACAGTTTTCGTGGTCGCGGACAACTGAACTAATATATACGGACGCAAATAATATATTATAATAAAATAAATAAATATTTACTAACAATCACGCCACGTTAACTGGTCCCGTGATAAGTTCATAAAGAACTTGTGTTACAGGTACCAGATAACGGAAATAAATGTAAGATTTTTATTATACACATACATATATTTTAATATACATCCATAACCCTGGAAAAGACATTTATATTTATCATACAAATATCTTCCCTTGGAGGGATTCGAACCCGCAACCCCCTTGTGTAGTGACCATGTCACTTACCACTACACCAGACGCCCGTTAATGACTGTAAACAACGCAAGGCTAGAAATTGTAAGAGTATTTTTGTTAAAATACATATTATTATTATTATTACAAAAAACAAGTCGAATCTTACCGAGATGTAAAATTTATATTTTCCCTCGAATAAAATACATTTCTCTTATAGAAACTAAGGAATAGTAATAAAATGGGATGTTTCACGTGAATAAAAGCTTCCGACTAAATTGGAAGCGTTCCGTTATTAAAGTTGAAGGATTTCTGTAGGTAGGATTCTAAAGGAAATTGCTTCTATTTGTTCGGAATGCCGCGACCTGTTTATGCATATATATTCGAATACAGTTATGGATATTGCTTCAGAAGAAGTACTGGAAATGCGCACTGCGTTTGCAAAACTATTTATATTTTTTTGCTTTTAAATCCTGTGCAATGATGCCAATTCATTTAGGGCGTCGGTGAGAACGTACTTAGAGAACTGCCGTGTCGTGTCTTATAAGTAAACTAGGTCAACCTTTAACTTGATCCGAACAGGTCAAACAATGCTCCAGGACCTATGTGCAACATCGCGCATGCTAATTTTACCCCAGATCCGATTCGTACGTATTCAAACACCGTACAATAATGTATAACCATAGCATCTTTGTTTCTCTCTCATAGCTCTTGAGGATGTCTGCTTAGAAATCCTTTTTTTTTCTACCTATGCTGATAACCTTGAGAGGCTATTTCCGCATAACCCTAGGGTGTAGTAGTAGTTGAGCTCTCGAGACTCAACCCGGAAGTGTTGCTAACACTGGCCCTAGCAAGAACAGTGCTTCGCAGAATCTACCACCGTATCGGAAACGCGACCCACTGAGAAGATCCGGCGAGAAACTCAGTGGGCTGTGTCTGTGGGTTAATTTACTCGTCGAGCCCTTCGCCGTAAGCGACGGATTCGGCGAGGACGGTGACCGGACGAATTGCCACATTTGCCAAATACATTGGCTACTATAAAAGATAACTGGTTGAAGTTTTTCCTTTTAATTTCGGTGGGTGGTGAAATCGCTAATTTTACCATACAGTCCATTCTCGTTTCTGATGTCGCTGTAATGAAAAACGTTAATTGTCATCTGACGCGAGAACCCAAAGGCTTAGAGTGGTAAATCCTCTACACTTTACATTGCTGGTCCGCGCATTATGAACTTTCTAACATATATTACTGGTGGTAAGGCCTAATGTGAGTCCTCACGGGTAGGTATCACCATCCCGCCTATTTCTACCGTGAAGCAGTAATGCGTTTCGGTTCGAAGGGTGGGGTAGCCGTTGTAACTATACTTGAGACCGTAGAACTTATATCTCAAGATGGGTGGCGCATTTACGCTGTAGATATCTATGGGCTTCAGTAACCACTTAACACCAGGTAGGCTGTTAGCTCGTCCACCCATCTAAACCATAAAAAAAAGCATGAACTTTCTAACATATATGTAAGTATTTGTGCTCCCGTTAAACCGTAAATGTAATGTTTCAATTAGATTTTTTTTTTCAAATGCGCAATAACCTAGGTTTATCAAATATCGATTACTCAGCTATCAATTTGAGTGTGCCCATATAAAATTCTAGCGAATAGGCGATTCGGTACTTGCGGTTATGTATAGCAATTTCCGTATTCAGTACGTGACAGTGCAGTATGTACGACTACAAAGTGTAACACTGCTCTCATACTAACTCCCTTTCAAAACTCGTAACTCTTTTTTTTTTTATTGTTAGATGGGTGGATGAGCTCACAGCTCACCTGGTGTTAAGTGGTTACTGGAGCCCATAGACATCTACGACGTAAATGCGCCACCCACCTTGAGATATAAGCTGTAAGGTCTCAAGTATAGTTACAACGGCTGCCCCACCCTTCAAACCGAAACGCATTAACTGCTTCACGGCAGAAATAGGCAGGGCGGTGGTACCTACCCGCGCGGACTCACAAGAGGTTCTACCACCAGTGATTTAAGACACGAATCCGCTTTTTATTTCGCTCAATGAGTAGACAGTTTCACGGGCCGTGTTGTGTTAAATGTAATTAATTACTAATCGAGCACGAGTTTGTAATTTGAAAACGTTTCAGTTGATCGCCACTTAACCGTGTTTGTTTTAGAGCTTTTTTTAGAAGAATTATACACAATATTTGCACTGTTGCAATATTTTACCTATGTCGTCCTGTGAGCCCGCACGGGTAGGTACCACTAACTTGTACATTTCTGTGAGAAACAGTAATGCGTTTCGGTTTGAAAATGTTATATTATAAAACTGAGAGTAAAAACTTATATCTCAAAGTCGATGGTGGTATTTAAGTCGTTGATGTCTTTGGGATCCGAAAACCACTAAACACCAGCTAAGCCATGAATGCGTTCACTAATCAACCAGTAAAAAAACTAGAATAATATTTTTAAATTCAGAGAAGACATTTTAAATTTAGAAAAGATATTCCTTTTACGATGTAGGAGCAAACTAAGAACAGAGTTTACGTAAATCCTATTCAGAATAATACCAACGCATACATGTAGCAAAGTTGTCATAGTAACCGCCATAATTGGATTGATAGTTTACGGGCTACAAGGTAACGAAGGCAATTCTTTATCCCGGGAAAATGCAACTTGTTTCATTCTTTTTAATTCATTAAATTCTTCTTCGTAGTCGTTTGCACTCTTAGCAAAGCAGCCGTGGTCATCATTTATTAAATTAGCGTCTGTGAAATTTGTAGGGAACGTCTAGTAACCTTTAACAACCACAAAAGTCAATGATAATATGAAACAATTTCTATTAATAACATCACATAATTCTGACTCGAAATAGAACGCCGTGAACTTTAATTGAGAAGAGTTACGATCTATTGTGTGCCCTAAGCTCGAGAATGAACATTAATAGCTGCCGGTGCCGGCGCGCTGTCTGCAACACTACCGGCAAACTGGAGGCTAGGAATAACTCTTGACAAAACATTCTGACAAGCTTAAAGATCTTCGCACTTAAACCGCAAGAAGATATCGTTCGTATGGGCATCAACTGGAAACAGCTGGACCGATTTGAATTTTTAATATTCGAATCACTCCGATTGTTGGCAACTCCAACATTTTAGTGTGGAAAATAAAATTACATGACTGGCAACATTGTTGATGCCAGTCTCTTCCTTTTTTACTTTTCACCGCAAGCGGACGTGTTTATCATATTAATAAAATATCAAGTGTATAAACATACAAATAAACCGTATTGCAGCACAAATCACAAGTTTCCTTTATATCAGCAACCGGCCCGTACAGCCCGCACCAAAACACCAATTTAGTCTTTTGCTTGTGCGAAAAAGAGTTCTATAATAAATACGTAAAGCACAAATTTCGAAATTTGGAAAGGACGATGTCCATCGGGTCAGTCAGTAAAACTATAAAATTAAACTAGCGGACCCGACAGATGTTGTCCTGCAAAAATTCGTTCAAGTCGATCCAGCCCTTTAGTTGTAGTATAGATAAATAACCTAGATACCAACTGCAGCGCCATCTGCCGGGCTGATTTGTGAATCTAAAACAACCAGGGTGCCACCCAAATGCATATAAAAAAAAACATTGAAATCGGTCCAGCCGTTTAGGAGGAGTTCAGTGACTAACACACGCACAGAAGAAATATGTCTAAAACGATGGTCAATAGTAAATGAATACTAAATTTAATATAAGGCAACAACATATTACCTATTTGAAGCTTACCCCCGAAAAATCTCAGAGTAATACTTTACTGCATCTATCTTCGTAAAATCTTTTAATTATTCGATTCCTTTGCTCTGTTTTAAACATATAAATGTGAGACAGTGCATTTTTTATCCAATGCCTCTTATGATAAAGCTTATAATGGTATTTTAGTAGCTGTCTAAAATGTATGTTAAAGGCAGGAACGAACCGCATGCCGCCCGCGACCTTTTGCGAAATCAGCCGTTGCAACATCGGTTATCTTTATCTAATGATTACAGTTTTATTTGAGACAGTTATACAATTCTACGTTTTTATGTGGTTTACGTTTTTTAAGTATAAATTGACTTTAATTCATGATTTCGCTGATTGTTCAAAGCGATGCACTTATGACGGCATCATAATATAATATTATTCACTTAAATCTTTCATAAGAGCTTTTTAAGTCCGTACTATTCTTCGTAATTATAATTCGCATATGGTTAACTGTTTTAATGCGAATATTATTATTTTTACAAATTAAATTTAATAAAAATATATTTGAGTCCTTGTTACGATAATTCATCTGTGTAAAATTTTATCATGTACAAGTCAATCGAACAGTTTGACAAGTTAGAAACAAAAATTAAGTTGAATTCCTTTAATTCTGCGACAGGTCCACGATTCAATGAGCTAACGTACCTATTGTGTTACCATTGTTCTGTGGCACTCGTGTGAATGAACTGATCACGTTTTCACGCACATACAACGTAGCGTAAGCGATGGCTTAGGTCTTGTTTACACATAGCGTTCGGAACAAAAACGCTTCAAACCAGATATTAAAGATGATCACTTGTGACCCCAGTCTTATTTTACATAGCTTCTAGACTGTGTATTAACATCCACCATTTAATCAGCTCATCTATGTTAGTGCAAAGTAATTTCGAAGGAATAAAATAAAATACATTTATAAATAACTAGCTTTTGCCCGCGACTTCGTCCGCGCGGAGTGGTTACTTTGGCACAACGCTAAATTTTACGCCCACTTCATTACGTAGAAAGTGAAAATATTTTTGAATTATAGAATGTTAAGGAGCTTTTTAAACCCCTATTTTGAGACATTCTTTATAGGTGCTCCACTTGTATTGGCCTTACCGTGATGTTATATAGCCTATAGCCTTCCTCAATAAATGGGTTATCTGACACTGAAATAATTTTTCAAATCGGACCAGTAATTCCTGAGATTTGCGCGTTCAAACAAACTCTTCAGCTTTATAATATTAGTATAGATGAGCTATCGCCAAACTGGACAGCGTCACTCGTGGATATCAATAATACTTGGGCAAAACAGAACTGCGGTTCACGGCTTACGATGCTTTTCAAATCTTAGTTTGAATGAAGACTAGTCACTCTTAGTACGGGAAACATTAGAAATCGTATGTATTATGCTTGTTAGAAATCAAACGTACGATTATCGAAACCATAACACATTAAAACGATCGTTAAACGTACTAGCGGTAATCGCGTCCCGTGTGGCCGGATCGTAAATTCACACCCACTTTCGCTTAGCACTACCGAAGAGCCGAATTTATTGCGTAACCGTTTAAAAAAAATATAAAAAAACGTTTTACCGTATGCCCGTATTGTAGGTTCGGTGTTTTATTTGTACTAGAGGTCCCGCAGTAGTCGAAATTCGACTATAATTAATTGGAATTGTAAGTTTGTACATTATTATGATTGTATTTTATACTTCTATAATCACAAATTTCACGAAGACTACACTATATAAAATATTAACAAAGACAAACAATATTTAATCTCAATTTGACAACAGACGTCAAGAACAAAAGTTTAACAATAAATAGTATGCATGCGTATGTGCGTCAGATGGTATGTAGTGTGTGTAATGTTTTCTTTATTGATTCAATGTATCTTTTATGCATTATTTTAAAAATATATTAGCATTGTGCACTTCTTCTCTATATTCTCTATAAGTGTGGAAAATTTCATATTCTTCCGTCCGCGCAATTTTCGTAAAAAGGGATACAGAGTTTTTGCTTCACGTATTAATATATAGATTCTGTTAAAGATCACTGGTGGTAGGACCCCTTGTGAGTCCGCACGGGTAGGTACCACCACACCGCCTATTTCTGCCGTGAAGCAGTAATGCGTTTCGGTTTGAAGGGTGGGGTAGCCGTTGTAACTATACGGAGACCTTAGAACTTATATCTCAAAGTGGCTGGCGCATTTACATTGTAGATGTCTATGGGCTCCAGTAACCACTTAACACCAGGTGGGCTGTGAGCTCGTCCACACATCTAAGCAATAAAAAAAAAAGAATTTCCTTTGTTTTATTCCATATGGGTTTTGTTGGGATGATTCGCCTTGAAATTCGATTTTCCACTCGTATTTACGTTTAACTATTTATTTTGGCTTCTAATTCAATTCGTGCGCAGGAAAATTACTTTATGGGATTGAATAATGTCAAAATATTGCTATGGTTTAAAACAGTCAGGAACCAGTCGAAGATAGTTATTAAAAATCTTAATTAGGCATCGTTAATTAACTCAATAGTTCACTAAGTTTCTTGCCAAATCTTCTCAGTGAGTCACGATTTCGATCCGGTAGTAGATTCAACGATGCATTACTTAGCAAAATTCTCTTAGACCAGTTAGGGCGAAGCAAGAATAGCTATTCGAAACTAAGGGCGATGAGGTAGCAAAAAAGAAATACAAATAAAACGTATTACATTGATTATATTTATTTACAGTCTCCGGCGTGTCTGGAAAATAATTAATTTGATTCGTTAAAAACATATAAATATACGTTCTCATATAATCGAATTGTCGTTATTGTTAGCATTGGATACCATATACCATACCCATTTGTAAATATTTAACAAAAAATCATTTTTTTGTACGTACGTTACTCACAACGTAAATGCCGCCTCCCACCTCGAGATATGAGTGATAAGGTCTAAAGTACAGTAGAACGGCTGCCCCGCTCTTCAAACAGAAACGCATTACTGCTTCACGGTAGAAATAGGCAGGGCGGTGGTATCCCTACCCGTGCGGACTCAAGAGGTCCTACCACCAGCATTTTATTTTAAAACTATCTTTACAATAGGTCACGATGCCGTAACACAATCGTTTGAAGTTTACGATGAAAGTTTTCCATCCATAATGCGTAGATTTATATTTTTGAAAATAATTTGATTGGTCATTTGGGATTGGCTTAAATTAATTGAACGCAATATCAAATAAACCACTGTAGCATCGAAAACAATGCCCCGAAATAATTTGACAAAGAGATGAAAACAGCGAAATAATTAATGGAACAACATTGAACAACATCATATGCACGAAAATTTCATTGGCGAAATCACGGTACATTATCTTAATTAAATTATGAATTAATTGATCGCCAACTCGTTCGCTACAAAGAGCTTATTAAACAATTAATTTTATATACACTGTAACGTTTTCGTCTACAATTTGCTACTTATGGAAAATCTACAGGTTATATCTGAATCGTTTCCGAAAAAGAAAGCTAGTGAGTAATATACTCCTACTTAGCAATGTAAATTAATTTAAAAACAACTAACGTCTTCCCCTCTCTGCTTTCACCTTATGGTTTGGTATGTCGAAATACAAACGACATATGTTTAAGCTTATTTTGAAAAATGTTCACGTTTTTTCACTAGCAATAGTTTTGCTTGGGAAATGGCTATCTTAGAAATATTTGTATTTTTAAGCTATTGCATAGATTTTATCGCGGGCCTTGAGCGCGGCGACCGAATCATGAAATTCCGTAACGAAAAAAACCTTACACCGCTCACTCCGCCTACCATGTAGCTCGCGTTCAACACTTTCACACGTTGCGCTTGTGTAGTGTTTGTGAATAAGCGCGTGGCGTGACATCACACTGCATGCGCATCATGAAAAGTCTGCCCATCTCTCTCTCGCGCGGTCTAGCTTATGAGAATGAAGGGGACAGTTAAGGTTTTGCTTTTATTGATGTTTAATATAACGTGATCTTGTTTTATTATTGTTTTAATATTAAATTATCATTGTCTAATTATAATTGTATAAGTTGATAAAAAATGCTATGCTTACCGCGGCAGTTCCCGAGTGCCACACGTTTTTTTTTTGTTTTTTTTTTATATCTTCTCAACTTTAAATGAACATACAGGGTCGTCTAGTAACTTCGACTCGAGACACTGCTCTGAGAAATATTCTTACAAATCTTCATGTACCAGGAAACGTTTCGAGAGATCATTACACGCTCTACGTTGTGGAGAATTATCGTAATAATAGTTATTCATCATTGATGAAACTGATAATAGCAGTTTTAGTTAAATGCTATTCTCCAAATTTGATATTTACCATTTCATTGATTATACAAAAAAAAACGTGCAAAATAAATAAATAAAAACACTTAAAAGTACGTAGTTGAAATATAATATGTACATTTACAGTGAGCACAACAAACAGTCAAATAGTCAAAATGAATCAAATAATGGTTAAACTACAACGCGAATCTAATTTTAAAACGTGTTATTCATATCACTCACGCTCAACACATTGTCTGTTCGAAAGTAAAAACTTTGTATACTCGTTCATTGATTAAACATTTAATTTATTCATAAACTTAAAGCGAAAGTATAGAATAGATTGACATACGGAATTACAGTCATGTAGATTTAAAACCACCCGCAAAAGTCTACTTGATAGCAATAACAAATACTTCTTCTTTTCTCCACCTTATCCCACTAGGTGGAGTCGGCACAGCAATTTTTTCTCTTCCATTCTCTTCTATCAGCCGTCATCTCAACACTCACTCCTCTCTCCCTCTCATATCGTAATTGACACAATCCATCCATCTCTTCTTTGATCGACCTATTCCCCCTCTACCTTGCACTACCATTTCCATACATCTCCTGTTATAGTCACATGCATCTTCTTTTTTTTTATGATTGAAAGATTACTGGTGGCCCGGAGGCCTTTCCAGCTTCACCAGGACATGTGGGCGAGCAAAGGCTCAGCCAAGAGGGGTGGGATTTGCTAACAACTGCCCGAGCGCCTCCGAAGGAGACCTAACAACTCAAGAGCAATTGCTTCGCGAATGAATCTACTACCGGATCGGAATCGCGACCCACTGAGAAGATCCAGCGAGAAACTTAGCGGGCTGATGCATGGGTTAGGTTGCACGACGACCTCTTTGTCGAGTTCGACGAGTACGGTTACCGGGGTTCCTCAGCCTGCTCCTAGTATGCATCTTCTCTCTACGCATCACATGTCCATAGCACGCTAACTTAGCACTAACAAATACATTTCAATTAAAATGCTTTAGGAAATATTGAAAAGGTAATATAACGTTATACTTTATGTGATGCTCGCCGATAGGCTATGCAACGTGTGGTTGTCAGAAACGAATATAGACAGAAACAAATTAATTTCACAGAATAATTTATCACTGGTGGTAGGACCTCTTGTGAGTCCGCGCGGGTAGGTACCACCGCCCTGCTTGTTTCTGCCGTGAAGCAGTAATGCGTTTCGATTTGAAGGGTGGGGTAGCCGTTGTAACTATACTTGAGACCTTAGAACTTATATCTCAAGGTGGGTGGCGCATTTACGTTGTAGATGTCTATGGGCTCCAGTAAACACTTAACACCAGGTGGGCTGTGAGCTCGTCCACCCATCTAAACAATAAAATAATAATAATAATTAAATACTTCGAAAAGAATAAACGAAGAACATAACTCTGGGCGATCGTAGGATTATCTGGATCAAATGTTTTAATACAACAATATAAATTAATTGATAATCAGATTGAATTCAGTTATCCCCACACGAAACTCTCTTTCAAGTGCAGTTCGTATAAACAAGCGTTCTAAAAAAACTTTCCGACTGTCCACGCTTCGAACGAATTATGGGTCTGATACATTTATTCATAAACCGTGTAAGGTACAAGATTCGAACTTCTTTAATGTTGACATCTTTTTTTTGTTGTTGTTTATCATTCTTCTTCTTCCTATTCGGACACTCTTGACAGAGTGGTCGTGGTCATGCATCAGTCGAATATACGATCTGCTCATGACTCTCGTGGGAAATTAGTGCAGTGGTTTGGTTGGTTGCACGTTGCCTTCTGCACCAGCATTTTAGGGGGTATTTGATCCCCAAGGTTTCTGACGCCTCTTCCGTACAGGTTGCCCTGATGGGTGTGTATGGTTATATCGCCATTGCTCGGTCGCCATTGCTCCGTTGGTTTTTCAAGTACCGCTTCTAACTTGTACTGTGATTGTATTCAGAGCTGTCGAGACTCAGGTACGTTTGGACTTATCTCAGCGTTGAATAATGCCCACGGGCATTGATCGACGACTGACGACATTTCTTGGAGGATCGCACGTTTTCACGGGATCGAAGTACTTAACTTCACAACGCCGTAGTATCATAACAGTATTTAAATATAAGGGAAATTTTGAATGTTTTGTAAAAGGATTCGTTTAGATTTATATATATTAATAGTTGTTTTCTTCTGTAATGGTACTTCTTTGTAAACTAAATCATTGATGTGATCAGAATTAATGTTCACTATGTGTTTTGTTACTTTTCATGCAGGTATTAATTGTTGAAACTTGTTTGGTTTTTGTTTTCCTGTGTTTGAATCATTTGAATGTGTTGTGCTGATTTGCTTCCCAGTGGACCATAATATAAAAATAAATAGTCGTCGGGAAATTTCATAAATGTTCTTCAAATCGAACACGATTTGTACTTACCGAAGCCTATTGCATAGATCTATAATTTTGTATACGATTTGTGCCTAGGTTAGTACCCGAATATTGTTTAGTGCTTATCCTAGCGTAGCAGGTTACTGTTCCCTTTTCTTCGGCAAAGTCTCCAAATGCCAGCATGCATCATAATATTTTCTTTTCAACTATAAAGGGAAGTCAAAATTTCGAATTCCACTTCTTGCCTTAATTCAAAGCAAAGCAAATTATACAAAAATAGATGTAAGCAAAATGGTAAACACCATAAAGCTATCAACATATCAATCGAGGAATAGTGACGAACTTGGCGTAGAAGAGACCGTTTCTAAAGATAGTTGGCAAGTGCATTTACCCCACTCCGTATCATTGCAGGACACGCTCTGTTCGCAGACTACATTCCATATGTATTTGTAGCGTTTGATACACTCAATATGAAGTTAATTTTCGAGAAATCTGTATAATGTACTAGTAGTTGAGTTGGAATTTTTCTCTTAATCTATTTTAGAATAATTTACACTATTGAATGCTATGTATGATGCGTGGAATATAAAAAAAATGCTGAATTGAAAATCTCGCCTTAAAGTCGTTCGAAAATATAATTAATTAATTTTCGATCTTGCTTCCTGAACACTTCTATACTGAGCTCGTCCAGAACGGCCACTTTAAGAAGGCCTGTAGATCCACACTTTGACATCAATTAAAAACTGTATTAAATTTTTCAATCTCGCCTTTAAATACTTATTGATAAGTTGATTTGAGGCTTATATCGTCACCCTTAAACTAACACGCCTTAAACGAGTACCCCTGTTTTCCGCGGGATCTTGGTTACTAAATTGCATTGGTACAACAGCTACGCGACAGAAATAGTAATTATACAACTATTATACTTGGATACCTATATATTAATACGTGAAGCAAAAACTTTGTATCCCTTTTTACGAAAATTGCGCCGACGGAGGAGTATGAAATTTTCCACACTTATAGAGAATATAGAGAAGAAGTGCACAATGCTAATATTTTTTTTCAATAATGCATAAAAGAAACATTAAATCAATAAAGAAAACATTACACACACTACACACCATGTATTTGACGCACACACGCATGCATACTATTTATTGTCAAACTTTTGTTCTTGATGTCTGTTGTCAAATTGAGAATAGATTAAATATTGTTTGTCTTTATTTTTATATTTTTTATAGTGTAGTCTTGGCGAAATTTGTGATTATAGAATTATAAAATACAATCATAATAGTGTACCTACTTACAATTCCAATTAAGTATAGTCGAATTTCGACTACTGCGGGACCTCTAGTTTATTTTTATTATCCACATTTAATAGCATAACATTAAATTGTCACCTATTTTAAACAAAAATGACATTACTTAGCGTATTCCTTTCATTGTGTGTTAATTAATATTGTCATAATTTCTACAATGTTGACGATATTAAATGCATAAGTCATGATAGCTTTATCAACGAGACCTTTTAATTTATCAGTGCACGTTTCCGCTCACATAATTCTTGCAGACAAGAAAGATACGTACATTAACATTTCAAATCGAATCCTCTAGAATGTTTTCAATGTGCATCGCGTAATTTCACGAGCTACGCGATCTATTCGTGACTTAGAACTGCGTATTATAAATTCAGAATAGTTGGATCGATTCGAACCTATATAAGGCTTGTGGTGGATTGAAAACTTTTTATAACTTTGGATCTTGGAAGGAAACTTCTTTATTCGTTTCACATTTTTGTACCGACCGTTTTATTGTATGTGTGTGTTAACTTTTATCACATTTTAAAATTCTGACCAATCTTGAAGTCTTTTGGAGCGTTTATAAGGTAAAAGACAAATTAACTTCCCAACTCTTTTATCTTGAGAGATCAAAATATGTAAAATTATTAAATATAAAAGGCAACAAATCATAGAAGATATGTACCGTTGACGATATCTTTTTTTAAGTGTTCATGCTTCAGTATGCTTAATCTGACAAAGCCGCATTAAAAAGTCGATCAAGTTAATCCTCGAATAATTAATAAATCAAATCAAATAAGGAAATGTAGTGTCCCTCGTCCAGGTAAAGATCTTTTTATTTGAGGTTTGTGTACTAGACGCGTATGTAGGTACATATTTAAAGGAATATACTATTTTATATCGTCATTACCGTTAAGAATTTTTAAAGGTTTCGTAATGAGAAACCGAAAGATTCATATATTCCGTGTATGCCACAGTATTTGATGTGCGCCATTTCATATGCTGATTGTTTAACATTACATTTTATTACATCTATGTAGACTTATCTAGGTTGATGTTCCTAAATATTTATGTTTATGTTATTTATGAATCTAAATCGAATCGTGATATTATTTAAAAGAAAATTTCTTATATATATTAATTTATTACAATAATATATTCTCGCTTGTTATTTAATTATACATATATATTTTCCTCACATTCTACCAGATGAAGGGATAGTATTATTTATATTTTGATTATAGAATGTATTTTACGTAATAGGCTAATAGTAGTACTAATAAATGGAACGAAAAATAAGAAAATGATTAAAATATTATTGATCAACAATCAACAAACAACAATCGGATATTAGAAGAAACTAAACAACCTAATTGTATTACGCAAATGTGTATCGTAGTACGCGTAAATATATATCATAATGGTAGCTAATAGAAAAGTTCAAGTCCGACTTGTGAGCAATTTTCTTTGCAGAAAATATAACTGTGCCCTTGTTATATGTACACTTAGAGAGCTCAATTTGGCTCGGTCGATCATCGCTTGCTCGCATCCTTCGTTCATTATTCAACTAGAGGTCCTTGAGCACAAACTACAACAACTCAGGGTTGACGAAACGAATCTCTATGATAACGAATTCTAAAACTAAAATTTCACTTTCTTGTTATGCTGTATTGGTCGGTAATCGTAAATTATTTTATCATATGTTGGTTGGCCTAAACCTCAATTTCATGGTTTAATTGAGATAAGAACTTTAAAAGAACTGGTAAGAGTCAAAGAGATATATTTAGGGCATTTGACATAATTTCCTAGGTACTCGTATTCATAATACTTGAAGGGTAAATAATGCTTGAATTGATGGACATTGTAGTTAGTATCGCACCAATGTTTATATTAATTTAAACAAATTTTCAAATAGTACTATTAGGAAAAAAGCTTTCAAATCAAAGAATGTACTCAGTGAATTTGTAAATATCTTTTATGGCTCAATATTGTTTGGCTCGGTTTTAAAAAAACCTACTGGGATACAAAACGCCACGCTATGACCCGTAACCCAGGCGTAGATAGGTCTCATGATATCCTGGCTGGTTGTTTGAGGGCCGACTGTCGTGATGCATAAAATTGTCGGTCCGGTGATCTGTGGGTAGAGGTGACCGATTTGTACTAGAACAATCACTTAATATATAAAGAAAGCGAACACGCTCGAACCCGAGCAAACCGTTGAATAAAACCAAAAACAAACCAACACTTAAATAACTCTTTATTCTTATATACAAGTAGAAATGACTCCTCTACCAAGAGTCATATGAATTTTTAAACTTGCCATAAACAAAAAACGGAACCCTCTAGTTGAATGACCGTTCACCTGGTCGTAATTAAAAAGCAATTTTAAGCGAAACCTAGATATTATCTTCGAATATATTCATACGAACGAACAAGACCTCATGTAAAATGCATATCTAAATTCACGCGTCAAATTATGCAATTTAAACTACTTATTCTTTAAAAAAAAATTTAACCCTACTGTTTGAGGACCTTCCTCATCGCTCCGTACCTTTAAGGTACATATAATAAAAGCTGGGTATATTTTAGCATAATGTAAGCCCTTATTTTGTGCTTCTAAAGATTCTTACTTAGTTATCATAACATTTGGTTCATCTGAAAACTATAAAAACTTTATTTTTTATTTCTTTATTCGGTAAACCGTTAAATCTGAGCAACAAAAGGTTGATTCAACCTTTATGATACGTAGTCTTCAGTATTTACTTGAAATCGGTGTCTGTGCTCCGGTCTATCTCAGTAAAAAAACTAAAATGTAATAATCAAAAATAATATATCTATATATTAATACGTGAAGCAAAAACTTTGTATCCCTTTTTACGAAAATTGCGCGGACGGAGGAGTATGAAATTTCCCACACTTATAGAGAATATAGAGGAGTGCACAATGCTAATTTTTTTTCTTAATTATGCATAAAAGATACATTAAATCAATAAAGAAAACATTACACACACTACATACCATGTATTTGACGCACACACGCATGCATACGATTTTTTGTCAAACTTTTGTTCTTGACGTCTGTTGTCAAATTGAGAATAGATTAAATATTGTATGTCTTTGTTAATATTTTTTATAATGTAGTTTTGGCGAAATTATTGATTATAGAAGTATAAAATACAATCATAATAGTGTAAAAACTTACTATTCCAATTAATTATAGTCGAATTTCGACTACTGCGGGGCCTCTAGTTATTATTAAATACAATATAATACAAATATTACATAGTGAGTAGTAAAAATAATGAAACCCATTAAACTACGTCTGCATAGGACGTATCTGATTCACTCGTTCTGATAACGTAGTGACATAATCATCTCATTATCAGTTTGTTTTCGTGTTGTTACATTACAGTACGCTTCAAAACCTAAATGTGCATACTATACACAATGTTTATGTCATTAGTTATTTATTTATTACACTTCATGTAAATTTTACACTGGCGGACTTAGTGCCTAAGGCATTATCTACCAGTCGACCAAACTTTGTAGGGCAGAGAATATATTAGGGTTTTTTTTTATTCTTTATTAGTGCCATGCACCTATGAGGTTAAGTCGGCTGTATTAGGTGTGAAAGTATGAAATTGTCGATTTCTACTGAAAAATTGAAATTCGTTTTTTTTTTCATTTAACATATTATTATTTATTTAATAAAAATATCTACCATTATTATCTATACATTGCTGCCATCTAATAGGAAGGTCATTTATGTCTTTGTGATAGAACTCTGGTGATGTAGATTCTACAAACTGTCTGAAAGCAATCTGTATTGCCTCCTGGGAAGAAAAGTTTTTATCACGTAGAAAATTGTGCAAATCACAAAAAAAGGTAGTCGTTTGGAGCAAGGTCTGGTGAATACGGAGGATGACGAATGGTTTCTAATTGCAGTTCCTGTAGGGTTAAAACGGTTTCTCGTGTTGTATGAGGTCTCGCGTTATCATGGAGCAACAGTGGTGAAGATCGATTCATGAGTCGGGGCTGTTTTACTGCAAGTTTTACTATCATTGTTCGGAGCTCGGCACAGTAGACATCTGCCGTTATTGCTTGACCAGATCGGAGAAAGCTATAGTGAATAACACCATGCTGAGACCAGTTAACCACCAAACAATTACCATTACCTTTTTGTTGGTAAACTTAGCTTTCGGAAACTGGTTCGTTCTTCAAATCAAAATTTCTATCACGAAAGCGTTAATTCATTAACACTCTCCTCTCCAAACGCAACATTCATATTGCGAGTTGTTTCTGCAGCGCTAGTTCGCGTCGGAACTTGTATTCATAAATCACCCGAATTTTCGAAGTACCCATCTTTCTTGTCTAAGCTGAATAAGAAAACAACTGATAGTCGATAATCGAATGTTGCACATTTTTTAAAAGAAGCACCTCAGGTACCATTTGAAAAACGTTTCACTGAAAAATCTCAAACCATGAATGTTCTATGTCAATTCGAAGTACCTACTGTAATAGAACGGCAATTTCATACTTTAACCCCTATTACATTCATACATAAATTATATACATTTTTCTCTACATAATCGCTGGTTGAATAAGAAGTTATTCCAGCCATTAACCGCGGACTGGTAGGTCAGCTGACGGGCTCAACCTGAGAGAATTTGCTAATACTGGCTTCAGCAAAAGCAGTGTTTCAGTGAAACTAACACTGGACCGGAATAGCGAGTCACTTAGAATATCAAACGAGAAACTCAGCGGATGTCGTTACAATTCTCTGCTTAGCTCTGAGCAAAAGCGTATATTGCAAACAAAAATACTGTTACAAACTGATTTTGCTTGCTTCCCTGTAATGTAACAGCTATAATTACATATAATATATACTACAAAGTATTTATTTATTTGGGAAACAAACAGTACAATACAAACATATAATATCTAAAAAAAATATAGCTAAAACAATAACCAAATATGTTTCCACAATCAAAAACACATATAAGTAGAAAGTGAACAAGAAGAGAAATTTAGAAATTTAAATTACAAAAAAAACAAAAGCAACACAATACGCACATATTATTTTATACATCAACTTACACTATAAAACTATAATACTTATCGGGCTAAATCACCTTATAAATATTTTAAAATAGTAAGTAATAGTAGTTAAAAGTATGTCTCGATACTTCCGAAATTACAACATAGATCCAACAAGGTGGACTGACGTTCTATTGAGGTTCGCGGGGAACCGCTGGATGTAAGCAGTGCATGGCCGATCGTTGTGGTGAGGCTTGGGGGAGACCTATGTCCAGCCATCAACGTCTGTGGGCGATAGAATAAAATTCTAATAAATTTTTAGCTAAATCAAAAAATTCTATCGAAAAATTGTACGTTGCATGTTTTTTTTTTAAATAATCGGATTTTAGTTGCTTAGGAAAAACTTAGGTAATTGACTGTCCCTTGATTGATATTATAGTTCATGAGAAATAATTACCACTCATCACTCAATATTAGATGATGTTATGAATTAATCTTCTAGACTTTTATACATGTTTTATTACTAGTTTAATATTAGTTTGAATCATGAAACGGACATGGATACTTACGGTCTAAACTCGGTCAAGCTTTCTTCAAATCTTGCAATAGTGCAAGCACGTGTTCTATCTTGTGGTGTTTTGCCTATTCTGCACTAAATGGCTTGACCACGTACAGTCCATCTGATGCTAAATTATTACAGGACCTCAGTGGCATTTCAAAATGAATATCGCCTCCCGACTTGAGATTCGTCATCACTTTCTGCCCTTCACCCAGTCACCTGGGGTCGGCGCAACATGTTTTCTCCTTTCATACTCTTCTATCACATACAATTTCTTCGCTCACTCCCTTCTTACACATATCGTCTTTCACGCAATCCATCCATTTCTTCTTAGGTCTACCTCTTCCTCTATATCCTTCCACATTCATAGTTACCATTTTCTTACCAACCTCATTTTCATTTCGTCTAATCACATGTCCATACCATCCCAAACGCCTCCCAACTTGAGATTAAAGTCTCGAAATGATTTATTCTCGTGGCCTTTCAAAATTCGCCCCACCACTAGTAGCGATAAAAATCCACGTCCTATCGTATACCTAAAAAAGGATGTATTTATCATGCACATTTTAATCGAACGAAATCCAATCACGCTGCACCGAAATACGTTTCGTACGTAATATGATTTCACGAGAACAGTATGAATATTAATTGGCGTGAATGAAGGATGGATGTCATTTATTGTTTGGAACGTCATGGCGGCGGCCGTTTCTCGTTCCTGTACATAACTATGAATATATTACTGTCATACGTTACCACGGGTCCTGTTTCGATGTTCAATTTTGTACCATGGTTTCAAAATTCATGCTGGATGCGCACTGTTTGTGGACAATTCTCGAATGAAAAACAAAATCAATCGTCAAGGAGCAAGCGCAAGACAGGGTCAAGTGGAGACAACTTGTGAGGGCCCTATTTACCAGCGCGGTACCCAAGGACTACAACAACAACAACAAGAACAACAATGAGACACTATTATTATCCACAATAAAATTTGGTCCTCGGTTTTGGTAGGCAGGCGTTTAAACTAGACCACATACAACTTAAGTTTATAGTCTTCTTTAAGTCCCATTCATTAACTTCCTTTCGTATAATAATTTATTCTAACTTTGGCCTTTCAAACAACTTAATACTTGGCTTGGCTTCTTAATACTCGGTACGATGCTTAAAATCGGTTATATCTCTTAAGGCGGTTGTAAGAAAGTAACTATGTATATTGTAGATTTTTTGTGTTGTTGTCTTGAGGCGTTTGTCCGATCGAATTGAGAGTATAATTTACGGAATTCTTCTTTTTTTTTCTGTAGGTCCTCTTCATCTTTTACCTTTTTGTGTTATTAAAATTTAATATGTTTAGTTGAATCAAGAGAATAATATTATTAAGAATAAATTGATTAGTGTTCGTGACATCGTCTTAAAGAGCCACCTCGAGAGTAGTTCACTGTGAGGTCATTGTCTTTACTGATCTAAATTTAACTCTTCAACAATTGATCGATCAACGAATTCAATTTTTGAAACAAGAATTGATGAAATAAGAAAATTCTGCTATAATTCTATAATAGCTCGTCACATTTTTATAAAATTGTCCGTATGATTAGTCTAAAAACTGTACTTACTGATGGTGCAGCGTGGTGAGAGCGAGTTTCGCTATCCTGCTTTTACCTGTCACGATGTAATTATGCATCTCAGTCTAGCCTCAAGAGAGAACAGTGCTTATTAAAAGGTGACTTTCGCATTATCTTCACAGTCCAGAACATTATGAGACCAGTAAAATTTACTCACGTGCTCTGACAAAAAAAAAGGAATTTCGATCTTTATTTAATTTTGGTCGCATGTGCAGTGGTACGGGTCGTGTATAGAGCGTTCGGTCGGTGCGTAAGTGTGCGTTGATCTGGCCGCTGTACGCTTGAGTCACGACCGTTCCGATTTTTCCCCGGAACACGGTCATACGGTGCAAACAACTCTTTTTAGGACGCTAAAACACTACAAAGATGTTTTTTTTTTTTTTTTTTTCAAATAAATTTTAATGCCGTTGAAACTCAAACAAAGCGATACAAATAAGACTGAGGCGTAATTACGAGTATTACGTACGATATATACTTATTTTCGAGTTTTTTTCGAAATCTTTTTAGTTTTATGAAAGTGTGTTACGTTAACATAGTAGTGTTCTATTTTACTGTATGAAGCTTCGTGTCTCGATATCTAATTGACATTGTCTCACGAGTACCAACCAGTAAAAGCATCGTATTTTAAATGTTAGCTCTTTTCGGTTTTTTTAAGTGTTTACTGTAAAATTACATTTTAATTCGTTATTTCATAATTATAATTAATATATTTAAAACAATCAACCAGGCGGAATTTTGTCTTCAATTAAATAGTCAGTAAGATATTCGATTATTGTGGAAGGTTCCGAAGTGGTCACTTTAAAAGAATATGCTTAGTCTTTGTTCAGTGGAAAACTTGTCGGTGTTGTAATGGTGTACTTCAATGGAATATTATTGCGCATCTATGCCCATTGAGTTTCTCGCCGGATCGTCTCAGTGGGTCGCGATTCCGATCCGGTGGTAGATTCTGCTAAGCACTGTTCTTGCTAGGGTTGGTGTTAGCAAATTCTCTCCAGTTGAGCCCGTGAGTTCACCTACCAGCCGTAACTGGAATAGCCTCTTAGGCTACCCCCGAAAAGGTTAAAAAAAAGCGCATCTTTTGAGTTGACTAAGTTGATTAATTAAAACTTCTTTTACGGTTTGATGTCGTGTTTTTATTGTTATTATATTATTCCCAACGGTTCGAATAATTTACAGTTTTCGTAGTCACGACGACGATAACAGTAGTCATGTTTACAAATCCGAAGGAACTGCCAAGTTGATTAAATTTCGTAATGACTTTATATAATGATTTACACCTCTGAAAACGTTATTCATACGTAAACCAATGGAAATTTCATGGATTTCATATCAATAAAAGTGATCGAAGAAGCGTTACGAATTAAACTCACGTAATTGACATAATTAACCGACATAGTCCTAAAGGTTAGCAAGCTGAAGTGGCAATGGGCCGGACATACGTGTCGCAGAACCGATGGCCGATGGAGCAGATGTGTTCTGGACTGGAGACCGCGTACCGGTAAACGCAGCGTTGGGCGTCCCCCTGCCCGTTGGATCGATGACTTGCGGCGATATGCTGGGAGAGATTGGATGCAGAAGGCGGAGGATCGTTCATTGTGGCGGACTATGGGAGAGGCCTACATCCAGCAGTGGAGAGATACAGGCTGATGATGATGATGAAGATGAATTGACTTTGAACAGAATCCGTATGACTTTAATGCTTCTTAATAACATTCATTTACACACTCAATCGAAAATGTGATTGATAATGAACTAAAATTGTTAATTGAATAAAGTAACGTAGTTAAATATCATTCATAAAAAAAAAACTGAATTTTTTTTTCTCCCTACCGCGATAATTTACGAAAATCGATGATAATCTAAAAACAAACGTTTCGCAAACTAAAAACTTAAACAACAATTGGTGGATAAATAAGGGACTTCGTAACTTGTAATTTTCAAGCGATTACAGCCATTAACGTTTTAGCATTGAAGCGATAATGGCGTGCAATGTCTTGACAGATGGCACGCAATCATCACTGCTGGGACGTATTCAAATTAATCTCGGGGTATTATTTCTTTTTCATTTTAGAACACAATTTTACGAAATTTACTTTTTAAAATATACCAAAAATGCTAATAAAAACTGAATTTAGTCTGGAGGTTTAATTATCACATTGGTGTTACTGCTCCATCAAATATAATGATCGGTGCAAATCATAAGATAAAATCAAGTGAGCTGTGATCAGTTGATTTCCTCTGCTCCATCGATAATGAAATACTTCTCTAAATATCTAATAAACTTAGTATTGAATATTAGAACTGAAATGTGTGAAAACGTGAAAATGTTTTTACTTTATAATTTTATCACATATAATACCTAGCAAAGGGCAATAATTAACTGTTTGGTTATGGAAATTTAGCATCACAAGTCAAATATTTGCGTTGTTATGTTTCACAAAATGAATAGTAGGTACTACCTAAATTAATATTACTTTTGAATTTTCTTGTTTAATTAAATTTTAGATATTAATAAACAAAATCAAGTATCGTATTTTTGTGGTGGTCTAACTGCATCCCTGTACTGTGATGTGTGCCTAATCCAAATCCGTGAGCCAGGGAAGGCGGAATTATGTTTGTTTGTTTGTTCGGCCTGAATTCACGACGACGTACTAAAAATTTGATCGTTTCCAAGATCGGGCTACCGATCACCGAGAATACTTTGACTTTACGGCAAATGAATACAATTGGTAGAAAAAAATCTCAAGAGACAATGGCCCACTGGATTTAAAGTAAAAGTTGTAATTGTCACGAATTGAATGTTACATCATACCTTGATAATAAATGATAAATAATAATAATAATAAATAAATAAATATTTACTAACAATCACGCCACGTTTACTGGTCCCGTGATAAGTTCGTAAAGAACTTGTGTTACAGGTACCAGATAACGGATATAAATGTAAGATTTTTATTATACACATACATATATTTAATATACATCCATAACCCTGGAAAAGACATTTATATTTATCATACAAATATCTTCCCTTGGCGGGATTCGAACCCGCGACCCCCTTGTGTAGTGACCATGTCACTTACCACTACACCAGACGGCCGTTAATACATCATAAGTGTTATTAACTTACATCGGATTGCTATAAAAGTTCGCAATTCAAACTCACTTTGCTTCCTACATACGAGTATAAGGATTTTAAGCAAAAAAAAAAATTGTAAGAAGCACTCGAAATTTTAAACGAACGCAAACGAACCCATTTCAATTTTCAATACATTACCTTGATATCGGATTGACGCAGATAATGACTCGTGTCTGCGATTTCAAATCAATTGCACCGGCACACCGTCATAGGTGGCAACTAATTATTTACTTACGCGCGTGGAAGGCCAATTCTGCTAAAACCCCAAGTCAATAAAATAAACAAACGCATTAGGTACATGCATTGCGTTTAAATAAAACTAATCGAATTTTAATGTAGAGTTTACACAAAACACGGAAGAAAACTTAAGTTAATAAATCATCAGTGCTGTTATAGATTTTAAGATTTTTTAACTCTTCCGCGTATAATAACTATGGTGATGGACAAATTACTAAACGGAAAAAAATCTATGTTTTAAAATGTGATTAATGTCAGGTCGATGACCGACGAAGGCCTAGAACGATCGTCTGATTAATTTATTATGAAGCTGCTGTTTGAATTCGTTAAATACGAAAGAGATAGATTTAAGAAAATGCTTTTTTTTATTACATAAAACATGTTTTATGGTGATAATTTGTTTTATAATGTCAAAAAGTTAACGCATAGTCTCTCGGCCTAAAGGATAAGACGCCCGACGTACTCGTATCAAACGAATGTTCCTACTTAACATATGTATGTCTTATAGTACATAGTAAAGAGCTTGAAGCTCTATGAAAAATGTTTCAAACGAACAAATCTTTTAGCACTAAGCGGATTTTCCCTTCTGAATAGAAACCTGAAGAATATTGTTGCACAAAAGCAAATGGTAACTTCTCAATGTGATATTGCGAATCTTCGAAAGATTTAGAACACACACAATGAAGCGTACAGTTTGAAAAGGACACAGAAGTGTGGATTGAACTTATACTATCTTAATAAAATATTTAAATGAATGCTGCCGTTATCTTCGAGATATGGTCTCAAAGGTTTATGTTACTAAAGAATCGAATATTCTAACCTTCAAATCGAAAGGCGTAATTGCTTCAGATTGGAAGTAAAGAATACAGTGTCACCGATATACGCAGGCTTCGTACATACTTTATTCCTACCAAAGACAGTGATGTCACAACGACTTGATCGTCCCATATTTGCTGGTGGTAGGACCTCTTGTGAGTCCGCACGGGTAGGTACCACCGCTCCGCCTATTTCTGCCGTGAAGCAGTAATGCGTTTCGGTTTGAAGGGTGGAGCAGCCATTGTAACTATACTGAGACCTTAGAACTTATATCTCAAGGTGGGTGGCGCATTTACATTGTAGATGTCTATGGGTTCCAGTAACCGCTTAACACCAGGTGCGCTGTGAGCTCGTCCACCCATCTAAGCAATAACAAAAAAAAATTAGCTCACAGGGCTCAAACCTGACGACGTTGCTAACACGAACGCAGTCTTGTGGTACGGTCAAGACTGGACAGACTCGTGTCCCATAATGAGATACAGCATTCAAATTTCTATGCTAGTCTCACCACTCATCTCGTGGTAAACGATAATATGTTTTATTAAGAATATGTGTACTATGAGTATGGAACAAATGTAATAAGAAGACATTAGTTTGATTGCTATTTAAATGATAAGATGTTGTTTTGATTGGTGTAAAAAAATGTAGGGTAGACCACGTAATGTCAGAGTATAAAAAGGCAGTGGACAGAGTCGTGGCAGTCAGAACGAAACTGTCTCATTGTGGAAATTATTTATTTAGAGTTTAAAAAAAGTAAAAAAAAAAAATATCTACCTGTAAGTACTGCTTAAATAAATATGTGTTTGAATATGCCTTGAGAAAAGACGAGTAAGTCTAGATTATAACTTATAGAATATTTTAAAAATATCAAGAGTTACTTCTTACTAGTTATAGTTCTAATAAACACAGTAAAAAAAAATATCAACAGTACCTAGTAGTCCTAAGTTGTTTCTTTACATGGGAAGTCGTTCGTGAACAAATGTGTTAATTCAGCCAATGGCTTGTATATATGAATAAAACAAATCCTTTCCGATGAACGATTTTTCAATATTTTTTATGTTTGTTATACATTGTTCAGCTAAAATACGATTTCAGATCTTATCATCTATATACATATATAAAAATGAATTGCTGTTCGTTAGTCTCGCTAAAACTCGAGAACGGCTGGACCGATTTGGCTAATTTTGATCTAAAATTATTTGTGGAAGTCCAGAGAAGGTATAAAAGGTAGAAAAATATGAAAATGCTCGGAATTAAATAAAAATACAATTTTGTTTTTCCTTTGATGTGTCCCTCGTCGGACGGATTCCTTTTGTTTCTTTTAAGTTTATTTTATACAAAAGTTTGGTCTTTTATTTATCGATTGAGGCACTACGAAGTCTGACGGGTCAGCTAGTTTAAAATAAAATGAAAAAGTAACAGTATTTTGTAAAACTATTAGTTCTTATAGATAGTGTTTGTTCCTATAGTTCATATAGATAGATATATAGCAGTGCGCCTGCATTAACTGGATTAATATCGGGTAACAAAGGAATTTTAGCTACAATATGGTGTCAATTAGATCAATGTTGTTGCACACTTAAGATGCATCGTGTTCTCGTTGGTAATCTAAAACTCGGTGTTGTTTAGAAAACATTCACTTCGCAGTAATGGACGTCTAAGAACTTAGTTTAGAATAAGCATCAGATGAGTACATATTTGATTTTACTATTTGTTAATTTTCTTTATATACTTAGTTTTAATGCATCAGTAAATCATTCCAGTTATCGAAACATTCAAATTAAGTAATTCAACTAAAACCCTGACTTGTTCAACACTTATCAATTTGTTATACATATTATTCTCTTTGGTACTTTCAGATTTTACTAATTTTTTATCGTTTTTTTTATTGCCCTTGTAGGCAGACGAGCATACGGCCCACCTAATGGTGAGTGGCTACCGTCGCCCATGGCCTTCAGCAATGCCAGGGACAGAGCTAAGCCACTGTCTCTCGTTTACTAGTAGTTTCGTGTTGTATTTTTATCTTACTGATTACAATTTCGCAATGGTATTGTAATATAGGATATGAGTCGTGGTGACGAACCCGGCATGCCGACTGACACAATTACTTATAGAGTTATATAGAGTTTCTTAAAACCCCCAAAATTATGTTTGAATAACGCTTTACTAATAACAAGGCAAGACGATTATATATAATATATATTTTGAAGTAAATATGTCGTAAAGAAATACACACTGTTTATTGTAATGCTGAGATAAATAGCATACAAGTTCTATTGGGTAATTAAACAAATTAATACTATAAGTTTTCTGAATAAATGAACTACTTCAAACTGTCAAACGTCAAATAGACAACTAAAAATAAAAAGGACTTCAAATCCTCTGCTCCTCTCTCGTCTAATAAGGTTATTTGAAACTGCAGCTACGGAATTTTCCCTCGTTGTATTTTCAGTCTGTGTTTTTTGCTTTTATTGTGCACTTATTCGTCGTTCAACGAAGCGTGGCAGTCCGTCAGATTTGTTAGTGTGCAGCTTAAGAGCTCCGAAGGGATGTGCTTGTTTTACCGAGTCTTAACATTGCACTAATGACTATAAACCGTTTTGTTTAGTGGCGTTTCGAACACTTTAATTGCATTAAAGTAGTTATTCGAAAATTGTTAGAAGCCACTTCTGTTGATTATATTATTATGTAATATTAATATGTGAAGCAAAAACTTTGTATCCCTTTTTACGAAAATTGCGCGGACGGAGAAGTATGAAATTTTGCACACTTACAGATTATATAGAGAAGAAGTGCACAATGTTTTTTTTTTTTTTTTTAAATAATGCATAAAAGATACATTAAATCAATGAAGAAAACATTACACCATACATTTTTTTTTATTGCCCTTGTAGGCAGACGAGCATACGGCCCACCTGATGGTGAGTGGTTACCGTCACCCATAGACTTCAGCAATGCCAGGGGCAGAGCCAAGCCGCTGCCTACTGCTTAATACTCTCCACAAGCCTCGTTTGAAGAAGGACATGTCATAGCGCTCGGGAAATGTATTTGACGCACACACGCATGCATACTATTTATTGTCAAACTTTTGTTCTTGACGTCTGTTGTCAAATTGAGAATAGATTAAGTATTGTTTGTCTTTGTTAATATTTTTTATGGTGTAATCTTGGCGAAATTAGTGATTATAGAAGTATAAAATACAATCATAATAGTGTACAAACTTACAATTCCAATTAATTATAGTCGAATTTCGACTACTGCGGGACCACTAGTATTATGTATTAGGTGAGCTTTACACATTAAATAAATGTTTCGATCTGCAAGAATTTATTTTACTAAATTATACTTCAATTTAATTAATAATGCATCTTACTCAACTTAAGTTGTTCGTTGGTAATAATTTAATGAAGATTAATTAGAAGCTTTTAGGGAAATGGGAAATGATTTTATAAGTTGCTTTTCGTTCGTAACGAGCTTTAGGTTTGAAATTGTTTGACTCATTCGAGAAGCTGTGGTATTTTTTTCATTATTATTTTTTCTACTACTCGCGGCCTATTTTCTTGAGCAATATTCGTAACCTCAAAACATCTTTTTTTTATTGCTTAGACGGGTGGATGAGCTCACAGCCCACCTGGTGTTAAGTGGTTACTGGAGCCCATAGACATCTACAACGTAAATGCGCCACCCACCTTGAGATATAAGTTGTTACAACGGCTGTTCTACCCTTCAAACCGATACGCATTACTGCTTCACGGCAAAAATAGGCAGGGTGGTGGTACCCACCCGCGCGGACTCACAAGAGGTCCTACCACCAGTAATTACGCAAATTATAATTTTGCGGGTTTGATTTTTATTACACGATGTTATTCCTTCACCGTGGAAGTCAATCGTGAACATTTGTTGAGTACGTATTTCATTAGAAAAATTGGTACGACGACTCTTCTAACGACATATAGGAAGAGGGACTCATATTCTAATTTTAGAAGTGCATGCTCATTTATTAATTCATTTATCAAAACGGGTCCGAATCAAGTCTATCTAATGATATTCACCCCTAAATTTTATGTTCGTCCCCAATAGCTGTATAAAGTATCCGCATTTATTAACTGCGTAAAAACTTTTGAGACTATTCAAACGGTTTTAGTTTTTGCCATTCGACTACGGCGCCCCAAAAAGCAATGTAACTGAATAATTCAATTGTGCACTTTCTCTTTTGTATGGTAGTAAGCCACTACTACAATATGTCGTGCCGTAATATTATATAAGTGAACCTTAGACCTCATGTCTTAACGTGATCAGTGGCTTTCATACGCAAGTCTACATGAGCACAATACATCACCACATCAAGTATCAAGTGTTTACGACTTTTCTGCAGCAAGGAAAAAGGGTACGGGTAAAAAAAAAGGTACCAGGTACCACCACCCTGCCTATTTCTGCCGTGAAGCAGTAATGCGTTTCGAATTGAAGGGCGGGGCAGCCGTTGTAATTATACTGAGACCTTAGAACTTATATCTCAAGGTGGGTGGCGCATTTACGTTGTAGATGTCTATGGGCTCCAGTAATTACTTAACACCAGGCGACACGATTAAGCAATAAAAAAAAAACGATCTTTCAAATATTAACATACATACATTTGTATCTATGAACGATTTTGCTTAGAACGGTTATTGTATCGTAACGTGACACAAGATCGAAGTTTCAAATAAGTCTAATTAAACGATAAAAACTGTTGTTTTACGAATAAACACTAACAGTGTGATTAGTTAATTAGTGCACTACATGCGGATCGAATGAAGCGCGTTCGGTCTTTCGCGACTTTAGACAATTGAACGGCAATCAGCACTAGATTGGAGCCTCGAAGTGATTTGATTACGGCGAATGCGCAGCTTGCACTTGGCAACATAATTGCGGATTCCGTTTCGAATTCAATCACTGTCTACTATTTGTTTACTTTGTAGTCTGCGTCGTATTTTGATAATGTCAATGAACTAAACAGCTTTGTGAATAATCATTTCCAATTGAATTGATGTCGGCTATAAATAAATAGGCAAGTTATAAAACTTAATATTAATAAATAAATAAAAGTAGACATTTATAAATGTGATAGAAATTTGCATCGGCTGTCGGCTGTTGTGTCGTGTTTTATCAATAGTTTTCTTTTTTGACGTAACAACGTCTTATAAATCGATGGAGCCGGCTGCACGCACGAAAAAACATGACTCATTGAGGCGTTCCATTTAAGGCTTGAAGTGCAAGCGAGAGAGCGCAACGAGCGACAAAGAGGCACAATCGGCATCCGCGTTCGGCAGCGTTCGACATCTGTCTCTCTCCTACTTGAGTGAGCGATGTATCCGCGTGGACAGCTCCTATACAATAATACATTTACATGTTTTCGTCAAGTATGAAGTTCAGTGAAAAGTGAATGTGATATCAATTGTCCATACAAAATATCTATCAAATAAATAAAATTAATTTTTTTTTTTTAAATGATACCATTCCATCAGTATTTTCTTATGACATTGTCACGTTCAACTATCGTCAATGAACCGACTTTACAGACAATAGATTTTTTCTTTTTCAAAACAACGTTCGCTTCGTTTGTAATTCTGGTTAAGATACAAGCCAAAAGAGTAGATTCTGGCTATAATTCCTCTGTCAGTGAGTGAAGAAAATCGTGGTCTTTGTTAGCGGATAACAATTGGAGAAGAGGAAATTATTGTATGAAATTGATGCAGCTCATGCTAAAAACCATACTCATTAGTTGGAGATTTTATGAGACCATGCATTATGTTTAACAACGGTAATTGTAAATAGTCTTCAAAATAGATTAAAAGTTAAAACAAGATCCTTTGCACCGATTCTAATATTAAAATTGTTAAAAATATAAATACAACATCTAAATCATGAAATTATTGATAAATGTTGTCCATAATAACTTCAAAAGCACAAATTAAAAGAAACTTTACTAACTCATTAAAAATCAATACGTGATCATAAAATAACTAATAAAAATGAAACATTTAATTATCTTGATTTCATTTTTAAAATAAGATGTAAACACAACAACGGTGGAGGCAATTTCGAATAAACATTCAAAAACACACACTAAAAAGATTATTAAACTAAATACCACAATAAAACACATGTAACAATAATAAATAAATAATGTTTTTCAAACTTCAAACACGTACATTAGTTTTCATGTAATTATACATAACGTAAAGGCCCCGAAGGTCGACACGCCCATTGAGTTTTTCCACATTTATTTTTCTTCAGAGCCACATTAAAATGTATGTCAAGAACGTCCCTTGCATACTGAGATAGTCATCATAACGTCCACTGCATGGAAAGTAGTTTATTTTTATTCGTCCACAGCCATATTACTTCCATTTACTATTCCGTGTTGAAACGTGATCTAATATTTCTAATATTATGCATTGAACAAGTACAGAAATCATGAGAAGATTTATAATGTATATATATATTTTGTTTGTATTAGAAATGTTATAAATTTTCATTTTTTCTAGCGCATCTATCCTCGTTCGGCCTAGTTTGGTCCAGAAGTTATTTGTGTTCAGACTCGGAGGATCTGATGAATACTAGGTACACTGCAACAATTAAAGATTCAGTTGATTTCGCAAGATGACAATGCGTGGTACCGGTGTCTCCGGTTCTATACTAATACTAGTAATGACATGTTTTCCTTTCTATTGAACATAGGTATTCCCTAAGGTTCGATAATAACAAAATATTAGCTAAACAATTAGTACTTGATATTGCAGTCCAATTGAAGCCAATTCGGGATTGCCATCCAACATCGTATGTTTAGAATCTAGAAAATCCTCTTTTGTCTATCGCTTCGATCTTAAATCAGTAATATTTCATAAAATGGCTCGTATTTCAGAATCAAATTATGATGAATTTATTCAAACAATCCACGTCCACGCTTCGGTACACAACCAACTTCAGTATCACGTACTTCGGATCCAGTAAACAAATTGAACGAACAAACTTTGGACGGCCAAACCTCGGACTGACTCCGGATGCTTTCGCTCCAAACATTCGTATTGATTAACTGTCTGGGTCCGTTGCAAGTCCGTAATTGAATTCGAGTTCTGTTTGAATCGTTTTCGAATTTGTATATACCAATAGGAATTCGGAGAAATTAATACGATGCAGCGTTCGACAACCCCTGACACTGGTGGTAGGACCTCTTGGGAGTCCACACGAGTAGGTACCACCACCCCGCCTATTTCCGCCGTGAAGCAGTTATGCGTTTCGGTTCGAAGGGTGGGGTAGCCGTTGTAACTATACTGAGATCTTAGAACTTATATCTCGAGGTGGGTGGCGCATTTACGTTGTAGATGTCTATGGGCTCCAGTAACCACTTAACACCAGGTGGACTGTGAGCTCGTCCATCCATCTAAGCAATAAAAAAAGAAATAACCGAAGCTCTGATAACTTTCGGTACTTTCAATCAGTACAATTGTTGCCGCTAACTCTTCTTAAATGCAATAGCTATTTGACCAATATTATTTTATTATATCCTAGCGTCCCGCCCCCGCTTCGCTTCGGGAACATTTAATTTATTATTGATTAAGAAAATAAGATGGCGGTTATTTCTCCTCCTTGCTTGACTAGAAATTATAGCCGGTATGTTATTTTGATGTGTAAGTTATATTATTGTAAAGTTTCATCAAAATCCATCTGGTACTTTTTGCGTGAAAGAGTGACAAATAGACATCCATACATTCCTACAAACTTTCGCGTTTATAATATTAGTAGTATTAATTCTAATTAGTCCATATATAAGAAGAACTTACAGATAAGGTGATGTAGATTATTTATCAGAAACTGTAGACACCACAACATGAATACTGTTCGCCTCTTTCAAGAGACACATACTTGTATTAGTACAATTCGTTGTGACCTAACAGTGTGACGTCCCTATGTCTTTCAAGTGACCCACTCAAAACGATATTTATATACTTCTAGACCTACAATTATTTTCCGCATTCAGTTATATAATTTCATTAAATAATATTTTCTGTTGTTATTGAAGACCAGCTTAATTAAACTGTGGACCGTATCCGTTTTATTAGGCAACACCTCTCCCTAAACATTTCATAAGCCTTGCAAACGCGAATCCTTATAAGTAGAAGTTACATTTGCGCAGTTCGCCAAAACGTTTATACTGTACAGCAAAATTTATAAAATTTATTGAAAAGCTCTCGATCGAGAAACAAAACATTGCTGTTCCGTGACGAAATTATTATTGCCATGCATTTTGATGGTTTCTTCTCCGTTAACTTTAGGGACGACCTCTAAAACAACTAACTTTGATTTCATGAAGTCAATTTGTTGATGAACTAACTAGTCGTATAGCAATGTTTTCCAACGAAGGACTTGCTAGCAGAATCATAGGGGTAACCGATTTTTCCGAAAAATTTAATACGCATACATTCTCAGTCGTGCTTTGGGTATAAAAAAAAGTTAATTAGTTACAAAAGTTAAATAAAAAGTTAATCAGTCAATAACTAGTCAGTCAATAAAAAAAAGTTAAATCAATCCAATCGACTTTTTTTATTTTGTAAAAAACATGTATTATAGTATATTTATTAGATATTCAAATAAAAAAATTATTGTTTGGACCGATTTAACTCTTATTACTATAGTTCTTAAAATGTGAGCTCTCGACTCGACTAATGTTAATGAATAACATCAGAGCCCGTATTTAATTAGTAAGAGACCTAAAGAAGTAATTATTTTATAATATTCAACTTCTTAAAACTAGTTATTAAACTTTTTGTGAACGCAAGTCACTACAATCACACAGGCATCCGTAACGTATTTGTACACGTTAAGGCCGTACTAAAATAAAACGCTATGAATGCCAGAATCCAAAAATATATGGCGCCCTTTATATTCGTCACATTTATAGCGTAACGACCGCTCATCATTAATTATTATCAAATTGAATTGTCTTTAGTGTTTAAATTATGTTCCAGTGGCCGCGTTTACGAGGATGCACGACCAAAATCATTAATTAAATCACTACGATTAGAATATAGATCGTTACTATCTAGATTCAGTGAGCGCTGTCATAGTCTATGTTATGGAAATATAGAATTTAATATTTACTGCAATTAAAGACACCGTAAGGTTAATATGTATAACTTTAGGCCGATTCTAACTTTCATTATATCGACTAAGCTTATTCTTTCAGATTATGTTACTCTTAGGTAATAATTGTCATTAAAGCCCAAATATATTTGAGTTAGGGAAAGATAACGTAGCTATAATAATAAATACCGTAAAAATAGAACTAACGCCAACGTACGCAAAGCCAAATGTATAAAAATATTTTTACAAATACCCACGCTACAAGAAAGAAAGAAATATTATGTAATACTAAGAAATATTTAATATACATGATTTAGAATATATGGGGCGAACGAAAGTATTGATTAACAAGACTAAGTATTACCGGCAGTAATTAAAACTCATAAAATTTGCAGGGTTTTTTTTTTACCTGAACTCTGCCCAGATATTGTCCCAGACTGCGTATTTCCAGATATTATTATCTCGGCGTAAAAAACCACGATGCTCTTTCGCCTGTCTTTAAATCATTATTCCTCACTAATTCATATTATCGTCTTACAAAAACGAAAGACCCACAATAAGTCGATTAACTGATCAGATTGTTGGCGCCATAATTTCTATAAAACACAGTGAGGCGTTTATTAAATTTGCAGGCTGTAGACGTTGCTGTGAACGTTTTAATGAAATTGTGCGCGTTAAGTGTCGTAAAATAAAACGTGCTTGTTTCCCCTTTATTGAGGAGTCGCTGTTTCGAACACGAGAATATATCACTCATTTTGTTTAAAAATTAGGCTAAGAAAGACAACTCATTGTCGACGTCGCCCAAAACACGTCCTTACGAATCCTCCTGATCTATTAACGGTGCTTTTAGGTACCACAAGCACCGGTCACCGTCCTCGTCGAACCCGTCGCTTGTGACGAAGGGTTCGACGAGCGAATTAACCCATAGACGCAGTCCACTCAGTTTCTCGCCGGATCTTCTCAGTGGGTTGCATTTCCGGTCCGGAGGTAGATTCTGCGGAGCACTGCTCTTGCTAGGGCCAGTGCTAGCAACACTCCGGTTTGAGCTCCGTGATCTCACCCACATGTTAGGGCGAAGCTGAAATAGTCTCTCAAGGCTATCAGCATAGGTAGGAAGAAAAAAAAACAACTCATTGTATTACATACTTTCCTACATTTTATTCATAAGTAGTTAAACGTTGCGACATTTCGTGTGGTTAGATATTGTTCTAACTATAATGAGATGATATACACTCAATGGTTGGAACAGATCCAGCGGTAACTAGTGTACTATGTCAGAACCATTCACGTAATAACAAATAATACATTAAAAACAGTTTCAATTATGCACTTTTAATACTTATTAATAAAATAGATGCGTTTTTTTAATAATTATTAAATAAGCGTCGATATCAAAAGGTTCAATTAAATCTGTCTATTAGTTTTACGTGAAATTAAAAAAAACAAAATCTTTTTTAGACTTAGGTTTTTTTTATTGCCTAGACGGGTGAGTGAGATCACAGCCCACCTGGTGTTAAGTGGTTACTGGAGCCCATAGACATTTACAATGTAAATGCGCCACCCACCTTGAGATACAAGTTCTAAGGTCTCAGTATAGTTACAACGGCTGCCCCACCCTTCAAAACGACACGCATTACTGCTTCACGGCAGAAATAGGCAGGGCGGTGTTACCTACCCGTGTGGACTCACAAGAGGTCCTACCACCAGTAAAACTTAGGTCATTCCTAAACATCATGATGTAGTTTTTAGAAAATATGTTGAACGTTTAGACGCACTGTTATGATTATATCGAGGGTGAGACTATTTGGTTTAAGCAACATTTCGCTTAACACGCGACATTTTATTTTTACTAATGGTCCCGCGGTAGTCGAAGTTCGACTATAATTAATTGAAATTATAAGTTTGTACATACACTATTAGGATTCTATTGTCGTTTTTATACTTCTATAATCACAGATTTTGCCTAGACTACAATATAGACAAATAAAATTAATGGTAAAAAATATTAACATAAAATATTCTCAATTTGACCATAGTCTTTAAGCAGTAACAAAAGTATGGCAATAAATAAATATGTATGTGTGTCAAATACATGGTAGTGTGTGTAATGTTTTTTTTATTAATTTAATGTAATATTAATGCATTTTTTTTAAATGTTAGTAATTTGGACCTCTTTCTATATATTCTGTATAAGTGTGGGAAATTTCATAGTCCTCCGTCCGCGCAATTTTCGTAAAAAGGGGTACAAAGTTTCTGTTTCACGTATTAATATATAGATAATTAAAGGTCCGTTTTATTTGTTATTAGCATCAACAGCTCAATGCTTTTTAATTGAACTACAATTAATTTTACCCCATTATAAAGCTAAGGAAGATTGTTTGTTATTATATTTTTTTCTAAAATTTAAAATTTCAATCCTGCAAAGTTGCAAAAATGTCGCTTAAACCAAATAGCATTTGACCTCTTGATATGATGTAATATACCTATATACATATACATAAACTTTACACCGTGCATAATTTTAAGAATAGCGCATAGCCCGTGATTAATATGTGTGTAAATTACGTATATATTCGAATATATATTTTTTTCGTAATAGTCTCCGACAAAATTTAACTATCAATTCTTTACAAATTAACAAATATCATATTGTAAAGTGTATTTAGTTGCTGACGGTATCCGACGAATATCTGACGTACATACAGACCGGACATTGTCACAGAACCCTAAAATATAATATAAAATATTTAGTAGAAGCTGTTAAAAGACGTCCGTGCAACGTTGTAAGCTATTGTGTAAGTTCGTTGTTGAAAGTTTATGTGCGACTATGAAATAAAGCGGGTCGTGTTTTAAAACTGATATTGTTTCAATTTTTATGTACGTTTCACGGGATTTCATTGCAATTCATGAGTTTAGTGTGACGTATAAAATTTTAAAAGCATTCAGCGTTTACGAGTTGAATTCAGTGCCTTTTTCAGGGTCCGTTCCCAGACTTACTTACTCCGTTCACTTACTCAGGACCTCTTGTGAGTCCGCACGTTCAGGTACCACCGCCCTGCCTATTTCTGCCGTGAAGCAGTAATGCGTTTCGGTTTGAAGGGTGGGGCAGCCGTTGTAACTATACTGAGATCTTAGAACTTATATCTCAAGGTGGGTGGCGCATTTACGTCGTAGATGTCTATGGGCTCCAGTAACCACTTAATATTTTCGTAATACTGAATTTCAAATAGATACTATTTAAAATTAATTAAATTTGTTTATATTATAACTTGATCTCGTTCAAAGATGTATATAATAGGAGATGCTTTCTAAATAACTTTTTACAACCATTTAATTTCATAAAATGAAAATACATATTTTTTTAAAACTCATTAATTACAATCTAAAACTACTTATACCATTACTCGGAACTCGTAATCCTCATATTCCCTTTCATTTAATTAGATAAATTCTTTGATATCACAAAATATCAACGAATAAGATATAGAGCTTTTAAGAATAATATTAAATCGTGCTCTGTGCGAAAGAGACAGGGAAACCACAATGAATGAGTGTCTAGTCGTAGAATATGTAAAAATGAATTGCAAAGTAGCACCGGTATAATGTAATGTTAATAATACTGTTAGATGGTTTTTTTTATAGCTTAGATGTGTGGACGAGCTCACAGCCCACCTGGTGTTAAGTGGTTACTGGAGCCCATAGACATCTACAACGTAAATGCGCCACACACATTGAGATATAAGTTCTGAGGTCTCAGTATAGTTACAACTGCTGCCCCACCCTTCAAACCGAAACGCATTACTGCTTCACGGCAGAAATAGGCAGGGTGGTGGTACCTACTCGTTCGGACTCACAAGAGTTCCTACCACCAGTAATAAATTTTGTGTGACTCAATGACTATTTTTCTTTGTTGACAGAAATTATTAGACACAAATACGCTGGATATGAGAATCCAGGAGCACCGAATCCTGGTGCTTCAGATCGCCTTGAAGTGCGCCGACATTTCTAACCCGTGTCGGCCGTGGTCGGTCAGCCAGAAATGGAGCGTCAAGGTTTGTGAGGAATTCTTCCGTCAGGGAGACTACGAGAAGATGCTCGATCTACCTGTCACACAACTATGCGACAGAGACTCAACGTCGATCCCCAAAATACAAACCGGTAATGATTGTGTTACGTTTAAAATTTCGTAAACTCAACAATGTTTATTTAATACATTTCGTTTTGTTTTTTTTAAGGCTTCTTTAAATTTATCGTCACTCCCCTTATAACGGAGTGGAACCGATTCTTGGACAGCAAGCTGTCGAGTGAAATGCGAGCGAATCTCAATTACAACGAAGTGCAGTGGGAACTATTGATGACCGAAGAGGTGGGGAGAGAGACGAGGCTCACTATAAACGAAATGGAGCGAAGAGTCGAAACGCTGAAGCCGCTTTCGGACACTAGCTACAAAATACATTTGACAGTATACCCGCGACGCTCTTCAGCGGGCTCTGATGCAGCGACCGTTATAGAACAAAGTCAAAAGTCTTCGGTGAAAGTCACTGAAGAATCTAGGGGTATAAAAGAATCCGGTAGAGGTTTAACAGAAGATGATCGTCAAGCGATAGCTCGTGCCCTCCCTGCTGACGGCAGTTCTGTAACGCAAAGATCAGAGCTGTCAGATCAGGATGCCACACCAACCACACCGGTATTCCTAAAGTGCTCCCTGAAAGGTAGGAAAGAAGTTTATTTATCTAAAAACCGGCCGGTCTTTATATACTTTCGACAACGATTCCTTACATGCCAATATCAAGCAAAACCTGTATGAGCATTTATTTAATATAACTACTGATGCCCCGGTAGTCGAAATTCGACTATAATTAATTTAAATTATAAGTTTAAACAATATTAAGAGTCTATTGTTAGAGAGACTACCATAGACATTTGTAATAACAAATTTCGCCAAGGCTACACTATAGATAAATAATTAAAATTAAAGACAAACAATATGAATATGTTCACAATTTGATTACAGACTAAAAATAAACAAAAGAGTATAATCCGTGTGTGTGTGTGTGTGTGTGTGTGTGTGTGTGTGGGCCAAGTACATGAAAGTGTATATTAAATATATTTTTAATTGATATTATTTATATTTTATGAATAATTAAAAAAATAAATTAGATTCTGCACTCCCTTTTTCATACTCCGCCATCCGCGCAATTTTCGTAAGAAGGGGTACAAAAAATTTTACTTTACCTACCTACCTAACCTAGATGAATAATCAGTTTGTAGGTATATATTATTAAAATATAGATTTAATATTGTTACTAGTTGACCCGGCGGATTTCGTAGTGCCTCAGTCGAGAAATAAAAGACCTGAACTTTTGTATAAAATAAACTTATAACAAACAAAAGGAATCCGTCCGACGGGGGACACATCAAAGAAAAAACAAAATTGTTATTTTTATTTAATTCCGAGCATTTTCATATTTATCCACCTTTTAAACCTTCTCTGGACTTCCACAAATAATTCAAGACCAAAATTAACCAAATCGGTCCAGCTGTTCTCGAGTTTTACGACCCGGCAAACTTCGATCAACAATACAACCGAAGCCGGCAAACGTTGTTTTGCCATATATAAGATTTCTAGGGAATTTCTAGTGTAGAAAAAAAAAACTAACTTATTGTAAGTGTCTAAGGATGTGGTAAATGAGTAAAAGAGGCATGTAGCGCTGTGAACGATGAGGGAATATAAAAATAACAAAACCTCATTCAACTACATAATGCCTCATTACATCAAAAAAAATATGTCCAAAAAATAAAAAATAAATGTTTGAGGTTGGACAACCCTTATCACTTAAGGGTATGAAAACTAGATAGTAGCCGATTCTCAGAACTACTGAACATGCATATAAAATTTGATAAAAGTCCGTCAGACCGTTTCAGAGGAGTATGGTAACTAATATTGTGACCCGAGAATTTTATATCTTCTTCTTTTTCTCCACTCCAATTAGCTGTACAGACCCCACCTTGTGGGGTAACCCACAAGGCGGGGTCGGTACAGCTAATTTTGCTCTTCCATTCTCTTCTCTCAGCCGTTATCTCAACCCTCACTCCTCTCTCTCTCATATCGTCATTCACACACTCCATCCATGTCTTCTTTGGTCGACCTCTTCCTCCTCTACCACGAGAATTTTATATATAAGACTAGCGGTACTCGCCCGCTTCGCTGGGCATTTCAAATTAAGATTATTATTTATTGTCATTATTATTAGGGGGTCCAACACTCATATAAATATTCCTATCCATTAAGTACATTTATTTTCTATATGGATACCAAGTTTCTAGTCAATCAGATGCATGGTTCAGTAGTTGTAACGGAACATCCGTAAAAACCACTGTAGATTTATATATTAGTATAGATTGTTATGTTTTAGTCACGAAAGGCAAGCAGAAGGACGCGATCAGGTCTGACGACGACATGCTGCCGTCGAGGGAAACGCAGTCCCAACGGCGAGGCTCCGCCCCGGCGCCGATCTGCCCCACAGAACTGAGAGGCGGTCCGTCTCGTGCCCGCGACGCTGGCTCGCGGCGCCGCGCCAGCCCGGTCGGTACCTGCCAACAGTGGCTGGCCCGCGCCATGCCACGACGTAGTTCCTTACCCGTTGAGGTGATGACAGGTGCTTGATGGCTGCAAAGCTTTTTTTATTATTATTTTATTTTTTTCGCACAAAACCTTTTCCTCTTTTAGAATTTGAAATTTTTTTTCAGTAACCAACAACATGTAGAACATTTTGTAATTTGAATTATTTATTAGTAGTACTTAATAGTTTTGTTTATATGATTTGAAATACCCTCTATTTTTTTTAATTTAATTATTGTCATCGATGTCGCCCAAGTTTTGCTCTCGGACTCTTAACAACAAGACGTTAAGTGATTCGTATGTTTTGAACAAAATAGTTTTCGATAATTTTACTGATCAGAAAATTACTTTCTTTAACGTGTTTTGTTGTTCGGTTTCATGCCACGTCTCGTTGTTAAACAGTCTCATTTTGAATACGCAAGTAACAAATCACCATTGCCGTTTACACGCTAACTAATTGATTTTATTTAGGTATATCCTCTCGATGAAGTGGGACCCTCAAAGTAAATGTGAGGGTTCGAAGGAGCAGTGTGTCTGAAGCACGACCCCCCCGAAAACTTTGGATGATGTTTCCCTGAGATTGCGTGTTCAAGATTAAAAAAAAAAAACATTTTAATTTAGTGAGATGGCAGTTAATAATCGTATGTGTTGTCTCCGGGTTTTGTTGTTGTTGTTGTTGTGGTTTTCTAGTTTTACGGATTTCACTGATATAAATAGTTGGTGTTTAATATATTAATATACCGTATTGATATAAAACGATCGTTCAGTGTGTGTCAGGCTTTAAAGTACGTATTACATTTTTCGTAGTAATTCAATTCGTTAACTCGTTCATATTATACAAAATTAGCCATGACTTGTTTATGGTTAAGTTCGTTGCAAATGCAGTGAGTATATATGTGTATATATAGCGTCTGCGTAAAATATATACGAAACTATTTTGAAGTAATTCTATTTATTATAATGTAAATAATATACTTAAAATGATATTTACAAATAATAATATATATTTGGGTGGTTATAATATATATTTGGCTTGGTTTACTGAAAAGCCGAAAAAAAGAAAAGGTGACTCAGTTCTCCCAACCGTGAAAATTGAGCTCCCTAGTTACTTCACTTAATAAAATGGATAAGTATCTAAAATAATTGTACATTGTAAATATATGTATCTATATTTGTACATATCTTATAGGATTGGTATAAAAATAAACATGATATTTATATAAACATATTAGACCCATATAAACATTTTTATTGCTCAGTTGGCTGGCTCACGGCCCACTTGGTTTTAAGTGGTCACCGGAGCCAATAGACGTCAAAAACGTAAATGCGGCCGCCGAGCTCCAAAAAAGAGTTCTAAGTCTCAGTTATACAGTAACATCAGTTACCCCATCTTTCAAACCGAAACGCATTACTGCTTCACGGCAGAAATATGCAGGGTCGTGGTACCCACCCGCGCGGACTCACACGACGTCCTCACCACCAGTGTATTAGTTATTAAAAAAAAAAATCGTATAAATAATTTGTTGCTTTTAAAATTTTGTTCACTTTAAAACCTGACAACATTGGAATTTAGATAAATGACAATTGTACATACTATTGATACAAATGTAATTAATTATCTTATTGTAAACGCCTTAGTACAAAATTATTATTTTTTTATATAATAATATTGCCATAACTTCTCAAACTATTATTTTTTATTAGTTCTTATCATTTTCAAGGTACACATTTTCAAAACCAAATATTAATGATTTTTAAAAATGAATTTATCACTAAGTGGTTTTTTTTTTAAAGGGATAAGAGTCTCATTTTATTTGGATTTGTTTTAATTTGATTAGAAGTGCATACATGTAATGTTTTAAAATTATTTCATCTATACGTAGTGCGAAAAAAAATGACCTCCTGGTCAAAATTTTTGTCTCGAATTCTGCTTTGGACGTGGGAGAAGCCACACCACTGGAAATCGGCCATCAACATTATGTGTCCGAATTGGAGAACTCTCTGGGGCGGAGTCTCCAAATATTATACAACCTATATATGCGTACAAAGCAAAGAAGAATGCTTTTGTTATGGCGACGCAATTCCAAACAGTATCTCTGCAACCGTCTGAGACGATTGAGCTTCTTGTGGTCAACGATTCGGGCAATGTTTAGTATCTTAGGCATTTGGAGGTTTTTTTTATTGATTAGTCGGGTGAAGAGGATTCCGATCCACCAGACACTCAGGGCTTACCGTAGACTTCCACGACGCTAATACCGCCACCAAACTCGAGACATGAGTTCTAAGTCTCCCTTAGACCTTCAAACCGCATTACTGCTTCACGGCAGAAATAGGCAGGTTAGTGGTTTCTACTCGAGCTGGCGGGCGCACAAGATGTTTTATTTATTGTTTAGTTGGGTGGACGAGCTCACAGCATACCTGGTGTTAAGTGGTTACTGGAGCCCATAGACATCTGCGACGTAAATGCGCCACCCACATTGAGATAAAAGTTCTAAGGTCTACAGCGGCTGCCCCACCCTTCAAACCAAAACGCATTACTGCTTCACGGCAGAAATAGGCAGGGTGGTGGTACCTACCCGCGCGGACTCACAAGAGGTCCTACCACCAGTAGAATAACACTAGTAAATAAGCAAATAAAAAAAATTGTGGGTTTTTTTTTGTTATATTTTCAAAGTATAGATTAGGTTAGGCGTTCGGCTGCCGTCTCTGGGTCGGGGCTCCTAAATAGCTACTACTTCTTTGACTTCGTACCAAAAAATACCGTTCGGATTGTCGACATTCTCGTTGTCACTAAACGATTGGGACGTCACTCTCCGGAGGAATAGCGGCTCATTATGTTCCCTAGAACGTATGTTCATTGGAAGTAACTTGAGGAGTTGTTGGAACTAGTCCCGTCATCTCTTTTTTTACCATCGCACCGCCCGCCACCGGAGCAGAGCTCATCTGTACCACTCAGAACCATTGCGTTCATCCGCAATTCCTTTTTATAGAAATCCTATAGAAATTTCAAATGAGATTCACGAAGAGTACTCAGCAGTCGACAACGACTTGTGCCCCAGGCATTGCTGATGTCCATGGTCGACGGTAACCAATCACCATCGGGCCGTATGTACGTCTGCCTAAAAAGGCAATAAATAATAATGTGTATGAAATTCATTTGAACGTCAGGTAAGTGATGTCTTCTTTTGGAAATTGATAAAAAAACAAAAGAATTTGAAATATAATTACGTAAATCAGTGTTCCTTCGCTTGCGATGGGTTATGTGAACATATGACGGTAATATGAAGTTAATCCATACGTTGAAAAATATATGGACGCCATTGTTTATATTATATTTATATGTACTTGGAATAACGAGATATTTTCACATAAAATTTCCACTTACTGTATTTAACATAAAATTTGCTGTTAAAATAAAATAAAAACATATAAAAAAATATTATTAAATTAAAAGATTTTAAAGAATTAACTTTAATGTTATAATGATTGTAATATACAATTGTCGGGAATATAAAAAAAAAACATAAAAACTGCAATTAATTATTAATAAAGATTAATATTTGATTACTAGATAGACATCACTTGCCTTCGCGTTATTGAATATTAGACACTTTAGCAACTGTCATTGCCAACTTATAAATATTAGGTTAAGATAACGCTTTTCGGCAACAGATTCTCAAGAAAACCTTATATCTGCACAAATTGAACTAGCCAGGGTTTGTTGTCTACATTAGAACTACATAAGGACATTTGTTGCCGGGTCTTTTGCTATTTTATTTAAAAAAAAAAACATTAGATGTAATTAACGATATTATTTTTTGCTACGTTCATGTGTAATATATTATTATATCGAATCTTAGTTGATAATATATTGTAATCGAAGTATATTTAAGATCTCATAAGGTGTAAAATTTTTAGCCGTTTCTCTAAACACGTGATCGTGTCGTTCCTTGGCAATTAAGTGTTTTTTTTTTTTTTGTAAATTATCATAAGGTAACTCCCGTTTGTACAGTGCTGGCCACTTGGATCCCACCATTCGTTAACACTAACAATAACTCGGATACAAATCGAGCCCTTCAAATAAAAACGATGTAATTTTTAATTGAATAACAAAAGTGCACTTTAAGTTTGCTAGTGTGATAATCAAAATACAGATAGATTTGATACGCAGTCATATTTGTTTTAAATGCGACCGACTCAGTTCACAATGGCCGCGATTCATGTTAGGTTGTCAATGGACTTCTTAATGGCTTAAAATCAGTTCGGCCTTGAATTCATTTGCCCTATAGTAACGTTATTTGATCGACCTATACATAATTTAAAAAATAATAGGCTAATCAGCAAGGTTTGTAAATACGTCATTCGAATACATAGCATCGATCGCGATTATGAAGCAAGATGTCAATAGGGACGATTATCATATTAAATCTTAATTTTGATTGCAAATCGCTCGTGACTTGCTTAACAGTCGTACGTAGTAGTTGAAGTGAATTTAAATGTGTTCACGAGTGCCCTTGATCGACGATCTGTTAACAATTGAAAAACGCGGATGATGCTCGAGTCGCTTGAATGCAAGAAGCATTTGGCTCGATACAGACTTCTATAACACGAAACTCGCGTATGTAGCTACGTAACGGATCTAGTTCGGCAGAAAAGACCCAATAGTTCAAAATTACGTTTCAAATATATTAAATTGTCTTGTGCAAGACAAAACTTAACTAATTTTACGTAGGTCGAAGTCCCAATTGTAATGTAATTACAGCTTGCTGGTCTTTAAACTGGAATAAAAGAATATTTACCGACAGAGATGAGGATGGTCGCATCTAATTCTCAAAAACCGTTACCTTAATCGCATTCACGCTAAAATTTCGATCATAGAAGTCGTATGTGAAATAAAATAAATGTTGTGTTCTGAAATGTATTTACCGTCGTAGCGTGGTACATGCCTAAGGGACCACGTGATTTACTAAGTTACTAAACACGAAGAGACACAGCCGGAATCTTGTTTATTAGGCCACAGTAAAATCATAATCGAATTGAATACTGTGTTGGTTTAGTGGAGGATCAAGTCTTCTCTACCAAATTACGTCCCATTGTCATGTAGTTAAGACGAAACTGCGTACGATCGGGCGCGTGCTCATTCTCGCACGTTTGTACGGGCAACTTAGGACGGTAAAATGATATTGTTGACTGACAAGTGACGTCAGACGGACTGGTAGTGTTAGGTAAAATTCGTTGTGTCAGAGACCAACTGGAAAAGCGATCGAACGCAGTCGCGCTAAAGGCTGCGGAAAGGATACGTTATTTTAAAAATGGAAAGGTTTTTCGATGGCGGAATTCGACGCGTTTTTAGACTCATGAAAGTCTGATGGTCGTCGCACTGAAAGTGCACTTTTAAACTTAACAGTAGCGTAGGGTTAGAGTCGTTAATGTATGCTCAATGTTTGTCGTCTATAATAACGATGTATCTATTTTGTAATTCAGATGACACTGTTTTTGTAAAGGCCGTGAGAGTTAGTGGTCTGTCTCTTCGGAGAAAAGATTCCTCCTTGGGATTTTATTAATATTTCACACAAAAGTAGAAATATTGTTATAACAGGGATGGGCATATTTTAATCATTAGTTAAATAAAAAAGGAATCGTGTTCGGGAATATTGAGATTTTGTTGTTTTTTTTTTTTCTGATTTGTCAATTGTAAAATTCGGAAAAAAATACACAGGTCACTCTCTCACGGCTTCGTTTTTCAAAACGAAGTCGATTTCCTCGCTGCGTTTATGATTTTCGAATTTCTCCTAGTAGGTATTTAGTTAGACTGTTCAATGCGAAACAGGGTGTGACATTTTGAAAGACTTTACACGATTCCGAGGAGGATTTCGTTTGGTGTTTAGTTCTCGAACGCAGCGCGGAGCCGACGTATAAATGGAGTGCTGTTAATGGAACGCTTTGTCAAATGGTCCATTTGCGAGGAAGAGACCTGAGAATCGAAACGATGGCTTCCCCGGAATGTTGGAACGTATCAGGTACCTGTTGGTTTCCCTATTTTAATTCATGATAGGCGACGGCTTTATCCGCAGCTGTGATGACTTTCCACTTGTTAGGTTGCGCTAGAATGACTTTTATACGTCATATGCGCAGTCCTTCAAGACCTCTTTTCAGGAATAAATGTAGATAAAATACAATAATAAATTGCCCGTTAATCTCTCTGACTACGACTGTGTCACAAATTTACTTTTTTTTGTTTGTTAGTATAAGACTTAGGCAGAATGCTTGGGGAGTACAAAATGCCCTTATCCGAAAAATGTGTTCGTTATAGATATATGGTAAAAACTCGGTCGAACGTGTCGGGTGTAACTGTAGCTCTACGCAATGAGGTTACGGATATTTTTTTGGGGTGCACATAATTTGTCACAAACAAATTAAACTGACGCACTGGCTTAAATTGTCTCGTGCGATTTTAGAAAATTTTAAATTAAGTAAGCCGAAAGTAACTCTTACAAACAATATAAAGTCAGATTGATGTGTAGTTTTTTTTTGCATAAATCGGTTTCCCTTGTGTTCTCTGTTTTCAAAGGTCTAATAATATTTTTGTTTAAATAAATCTTAATATTTATAGTGGTCACATATCTGTCTCAAACATAACAGAAGTAGTCGTGTTGGTTTTTTTTTTGTGTTTATTAACAGATATTCAGTGTCTTTATGCATATAATTTTGGGATTTATACCGCATTTAGCAAACTGCTTACTGCCTTACATCAAATTTAAAATTATTTTTTGGCTTTCACCCTCAGGCACGATTACCCATTAAAATAGAGTCACAAAACCCCAACAGACTGTGTTCGTAATTCCCAGAAAAAAAAGACACCATAAGGTTACGAAAATTTGTATATCGCTAATGTTTTTGTATTGCAGTTTACCTAAAACTAAAAATTCATCTGATAAGTGTATATGTTACGGTCTCAATGGAAGGCCGGACGTTGTTACGTGGGTTCATCTAATAATAATATGTACTAAGTGAAAGGATAAGCATTTTTAGCGTTGGGAATGAATTTTGTCTCTCGTTTCGGCTTCTTGATCGGTTTGGTTACACCCTGTATAATCCGTTTCGGCTCAATGACGTGAAAAAAAAAAGAAAATATCGGTATTCGAAACATGTCTGTGAATTTTTTTTAACTCCTACGCCTAGTCTATCTTATAGTTTAGTTCAAATTAATTTATTCTTTTAATGCATAATAATAATCTTCTAATCGAATAATTTAACTTTTTTTTTTTGTAATTAAATAAGTTATGTACCTTAATTTATTGGTTTGGGGGATTTATTTTTATTCTCTTTGTGTTGTTAATTTGATTATTGTTTAGTTGTTTCTAATTGAGAGCCGTTTAAAGGCTTGGGAGCGCGTGAAAGTTTCGCATTTCGGCAAAATTTTTGTAAAATGTTTAACAATAACGCATTTCGAGGGCTTAATTAATATTAATTTTAAATTAAAATTTCGCAGTACAATATGATTGTGGTACTTAATTTTAAATAAAGGTTGTTTTAATATTTTTTTGATTTTTTATTTCATTTTTTATTGTTTACATAAATAATAACAATGTAAATGCCGCCAATCACGTTAAGATATGAGTTATAATTTCCGTTTTAGAGTACGACACCTGCCCGCCTACCCTTCAAACCGAAACGCATTACTTCTTCATATCAGAGATAGACAGGTTATTGGTTCCCGTGCGATCTCACAAAATCCCCTACCGTCTGCACGTAAATTATAATTTTTCACGGTTTTGATTTTGATTACACGATTTTATTCCTTCATCGTGAAAGACCTTAATTCGATAAATCGTATTAAGTGCGTGTTAAGTTTTTCATTATATTTTACCTACCCGCGAGAATCGAACACTGGCCCAGTCGCATCGCTACAAATACGAATGCACCGGGCGTCTTAACCTTTAGGCCATGACGACTTTTAATTATGAAACTGGTCTCTTCCAATGGACCACGGTACAAGCGTTCTTTATGTTAATATTAAGAATTTTAAAGGTATCTAATCTATTAGTGTACAATGAAAATAGCTTGTTACTTCAATGACTGGTATAAAATTAAGCTTGTCATGTCGTTCGTTGATTAAGTATGGAAATTTTAACAGGAATTCTCACCCTTTTTCATGAAATATGTATATATACTTCCGTCGAAATATTTTCTAAAAGTTTAAATTGTTGAAAATCCAACATCGGAACAAATTTATTGGGATTATATGTGGTAAAAAATGCAATATGGGCAGTTTTTAGTAAAACAAGCATAAAACATTTTTGGATACCGATAACCGCAATGGAATTCTGTTACATTCGTTTTTTGTATTAATGAAATAAAATTGTTAGATGGTCAGTAAATTTCAGAAGCAAATTAAAATATATAAAAATATGAAAGAATCGGTATCTATACTCTGACCAACGCACTGAGAGCAGTGCTGCTAGCAGAAATACCTACTGATGAACTATCTATATACTCCTGGTCGAAGTCAATATCATCGTGAAATATTCGGTATTCGGAGTCTGATTACAGATTTCATGAAGATAAAATATAGAGTTGTGAATGTTGGATGCGAAACTTAGTTGCTAAAACTGAAACATTAAGACACAACTAATATACCGTGAACAAAAACCAAAGTTCATTTATTGACACTTCGATCAACAATTGTAACTGTTATTATTGTTGATCGAAGTATTGACACCAGAAATATTTCGTGGAACCGAAAAATAAAGAGAATGCAGCTGGAAAACGTGTCTCATGTGTTCTCGAGATACAGGATTCCGTTGGGTCAGTCATGCGTTAAGTAGTTTGGATAAAGATTGAAATAAGATCGAGCGGGGAAAGACTGAAAGTCCAAATTAAGGGGGACTCTTAGATATATATTGAAACTTATTAAAAAAGTTATTTTGTTAAATATAATACCTTTTTTTTCTTTTTTCTTTTTATTACTTTAATGAGTGGACGAGCTCACAACCCACCTGGTGTTAAGTGGTTACTGGAGCCCATGGACATCTACAACGTAAATGCGCCAACCACCTTGAGATACAAGTTCTAAGGTCTCAGTATTAATACAACGGCTGCCTCACCCTTCAAACCGAAACGCATTACTGCTTCACGGCAGAAATAGGCAGGATGGTGGTACCTACCCGTGCGGCCTCACAAGACGTCCTACCACTAGTTGAAAACCTTGGATTCTGTTATAGCTACGGCTACATGTATGTTATGTTTATTGGGCGCGATGCAAAGCACATTAGAATATTGTAATAATTTTGCGTTATGCAACTTAATTAATAAATATAATTTTATTTTACGGAAAGCGACGGCTTGGCTCTGTCCCTGGCATTACTGACGTCCACGGGCGATTGTAAACACTCACCATCAGGTGGGCCGTATGCTCGTCTGCCTACAAAACAATAAAAAAAAATACAATGTCATATTTCTGGAATGGTTTTAGTTCTCCTTTTATCAATTTGTCACCTTCCTGGGATAATTTCAGGGTAAACTCAGGTACTCCCATCTCAAACATTTCACTGAAGTTGAGAAGCCATAGTGATAGTCATAAAATAATTTGACCGAAAAATTCTTAACAAACTGGCGCCAGATTCATTTCTTCTTTGTATGAACGTTCGCCGCTAACAAAGTTGAATGTAGGTATGTAGATAACGTAATGTAGATTCAGAAATAATGACGTGGAAACAACACAATTATATGTACACTACCAATTGCAACCCGCGGCTTTGCCCGCTTGGTTCCGTGAGAATAAGATGTTTTTTTCGGGATAAAAGGAAGCTCATGTCACTCTACTGACCTAATCCTATTACTTACAAAAAATGCTAATCCGTTGCTTCGTTTCGACGTGAAAGATGGAGAAATAAAAACACAAACAAACAATCAATTTTATATTTATTATATTAGTATGGAAGTATGGATAATTGAATCAGAGCCTGTGGTCTTCCGGCTTTACGACTAGAGATGGAAAATAAGGATCCAAACCTTAAAATCCATTTTTAAGATTAAATACCTTTGCGGCAATAATACGAAGCCAATTAGTTATGCTGGTATAATATCCGAGAATATTCAATGGTCATTGGCTCAACTGGTGCTTTCAGCAGCAAATATAGAGGATACAAACATCCCCGCTCTGTAAACTGGATATAAACGTAAAATTCGCTGAGACAAAACACGTTTGTAAGGTGAAATGTAAAAGTGGGTGAGCTGACCTTAATTAAATTAACCAGATGAAAATCAATCAAATAAGAATGTTTTGGGACATGGGGTCACGGTGTTAAGCTAAGTGGAACGCCTGACTGCTTCGTGGGAGAAACGGGCAGGGCGGGAAAATTGTGGTAACTCATATTCTTTTTAATTTGAACCACAGCATAGTCTCACAAATAATTTCAACCGGAGGCAATATACAATTAAAAGTTTAGGTCAATGAGATATCGAGTTCAGCCTCGGAGTTAGGATTCCATTTGAAATGGCTTCAAGCAGTTCATTTTTGGCAAGGAATCAACTAAAAGCGACAGAAATGGTTATTCATCGAGGAAGCATACATAACTTGTGCGAATGCAAGAAAAAAAAAACTTCATATTTGGGAACGGTATAAAGAAACCGAGAATTTGAGCTATCGATGATATTTTATGACCCGCAGAGCACGTTTTGCGACTGACAAGATGAACAATATGTTGATAGTTCATTGAATATTACATAGTAAAATATATCGCTAACGACATGACAACTTTTTTTAATTTACGTAGTGTAGATAGATACGTTTTATATGGGAAGTTTTCTCTTTCACTTCCTTCAAGACTTCATCGGTACCTATCTCCGTAAATATGTTTAATTATTTGGCAAACGTATTATAGTACCAAAATATGTATAATACCAATATTGAATTGTATGTGAATTGAAAGAAACTCAACAGTAAACAATGTTTATGTACCTACATTTTTGGTTTTATTTTACAACCCTACTTCTGAACATGTATATTATGGCATTACACAAAGACTAAAAAATAAATCAAACAATAGCATTACATATCATTTAGTAAACATTTAGTAAAGAGTATCTTTTTAAACAACACACTTCAAATTATTGACTCAGTCACTGGTATCAGTAAGCAATTTAATTTTTTTTAAAGTAGTATAACCTATAGTACACTTAGCATTCAAATGATTTAATTTTATCTAAAGTTATGTTGGATAAAAGAATAGATATCATTACAATACATTTTATCAACTAGCTAAGCAGGCATTCACACAACAAAGATATCTGCGGTAATCGCTTAGGTCTTAGGTTATTCGTTTACTATTTCCCCTGGTAGGTAGGTATACCAACGACGCAATGGAACTTTGAATGGAAAAAATCTTTAGAAGTGACTGATATTGATTTTAATTTCATCCCAGTTAATTAATGTATCAAATTTATCATCTTCATTTCACTCCTTATTATAATTTCTCATAAATGAGTCGTCTATTATCAAAGGCGGCAATCTGTACATTTGGACAAAAATTTTTTATTGATATGTCAATACAGATTTATTTGAATATAATCGTCTCCTTCAAAGAATACGGTTCAAAACCTGCATTAAATAAAGGTTAATAGTTAACCTGTTATTTATCTAAGATGTCGTTCCGAAGAGTTTTGTGACTGCCAATGGAATACAAAGTCAATAATTCGTTTTTCTGATTTACCAATCATTGTCCAAAAGTCAGATTGCCGCCTTTGATAATAGTCGACTCAAATATAAGAATATAAATTAAAATATGAAAAGTCTTAGTTTCCAGGTTATAAATACCATTATATAAAAAAACTTATATTAATACAATAAGTACATACCTGTATATAATTAATTTTCTAAAATAATTACGGTTGTTGTTTTAAACTTAATTAAATGTAATACCTATCCAATAAAACAGTTCAGACCCTGAGATGGACAAGAATATAATATTTTATATGAATAGTCTGCGGCTAACAAAAAATACAGAGTATCCGACACGTAACAGAGAAAACATATTTTTAATTTGGCTCACATTGGCAGTTAAATTGATTTTCCCTACACGACGACCTGGGCCACGAATCAATCCGGAAAGACATGATATCAGCGTCGGAACGGTACTTCGATAAGACCATGCGTCATGGTAATTCCCTTATTGTTTCCCTACTCCCCAAATAATGCACACTCAGGAGCCAGTCACCGTCAACGCCCTAAACACGTCCTTACGCATCTATCAGATCAAATAACCCTTGCATTAGACGCCTTTAGCTCTAACACTAGGAGCAGGCTTAAGGACTCCGCTAACCGTTCTCATTGAACAAAGCAAAGAGTTCGACGTGCAACCTAACCTAACCATCAGCCCATTGAGTTTCCGGTGGGTCGCGATTCCGATCCGTTAATAAATTCATTCGCGAAACAGCTGCTGTTGGGTTGCTAGTCTCTTTTGGAGGCGCTCGGGCAGGTCGATAAACAAAACAGAAAAAAACAGTTTGTAAATAAATTATGACCCAAGGGATTTATTTTCTAATAAAATTTGAACTCGAAGCTATTTAGTCTACCTACTTGTTTTCAATGATTTCATAACTTATCTAAATGTTATCATAGTTCACCTCTGTTGTGTGCAAAACATTAACAACCATTAGCATATTAACTTCTAGGTTAACTTAATAATAATGTTTTTGTTAACATATTTAGTTCATAAATTAATTTCGTTATTCTAAAACATTGCGTAATACCTACTTTATAGTTAGCTTGCGGACTCGGCAATCATCCTAATCTGAAATAGATAAAATACCGGGATCATGAACGGTTCGACAAATCAATAAGGTTTGTTCTTAAGTTTTTACGAATGCTGCATTATCAAAAGTAGACACCTTTCACTACCCTTTTCAAGGACGCATTATACTTTATACAATTATTGCAGCTTTAATCATGCGGTCGATAGAATTGAGATGCGATAGATAGTTCGTTGTGTGAAATGAAATGAAATGAATGGTGCGTGTAAAAAAGATCTCTGTAAAAGCACTATGGTTGAATGCAATGGTTCCAGATAGAATTGATAAACTCGGCTCTGCTAGCGGGAGGTGCGATAGTAAAAAGGAAATGAAGGGATCATCTCGAACGATTCATTTAAGCGCTTCATAGCGATGCAGACCTTATAAACTTGAAAGTTACTTGTTTGGGCTTGGTTCTTTTGTATTTATATTTTTGAGCGCAATCGATATGATACTTGGTAGTAGGTAATATTTTTAGGAACTCACCGAAAGTCTGTGTCTTTGTAGTGATAATATTTGTAGCACTATCTTCATGGAGTGGCCACTCCTGTCTTCTTTCTTTGTATCTTGATGAAAAGCTTTCAGTTTTTTAAGTACTTACTTAGCTGCACTCAATATTCACCACTTTTTCGCGATCGCACAATTTTGATGCGCACGATTCAAATTCAATTTAAAAGTGTCATTGATATAGGAGGGGAAAGGGGCGGGACTACATCGATGCGCTCTCAGTTACGTTCAAAAACATCAATGCTAATTATCCATTGCAGATAGCGTAAACATTACTAATTGTGAGCCCACCAGAGCATGGTAGTTACCTTTGCGCTCTTATGAAATTGGGTGTCAGCTCACCTTGTAATCTTTGTAATGACTCGTAACAGTTAATACCAAGTGCGTCCTTCTATCCCTGTACAGTAAGAAACTAGCAATAATGTATTCCGGTTTATGTGGGCAGCCCTATTTGTACTATATAAGTAAATATTTATCTTCAGATTCAGAAAAACTAAAATAACAAAAATAAATAAAAATAAACACCGCTCAAACACAATGTTATGACACATTTTTTTTTTTTTCCTACCTAAGCTGAGAGCCTTGAGAGGCTATGTCAGCGTAACCCTAACTTTAGTAGGTGAGCTCACGGGGCTCAAACCTGACGATGTTGCTAACACGAACCCTAGCAAGAGCCGTGCTTCGCAGAATCTACCACCGGATCGGAAACGCGACCCACTGAGAAGATCCGGCGAGAAACTCAGTGGGCTGTGTCTGAGAGTTAGTTTACTCGTCGAGCCCTTCGTCGCAAGCGACGGGTTCGACGAGAACGGTGACCGGTGCTTGAAGTACCTAAAAGCACCGTTAGTGGATCGGGAGGATCCGAGATGACGTGTTTTGGGCGACGTCGACTGCTTTCCATTCTGTCCGCAGGATCGGGAATGTAGTTACCGGCGGCCACGATGAGAGGGTTCTCGTGTCGTGCCGCTTTATCGAAGTGGAACACAATAATAAATTAGTCTGAGCGACTCAGTCCTTATCGCGCTTAACTACTATATTGTCTGAACCTCAGATGACACCGAATTCAATCGAGGCACGTTGTGGCCAACGGTTAGCACGGATCGCATCTCGCCTACGAAACAAAGAAACTTTTTAACCGATGATAGCGGCAAGGCAAGCGAAGTAAATTGTCCCTTCGGAATAAGGTGACACTCTCCAAAACTTGCATACCTACACCCGGTCATGACCTATGCAAGTATAGTGTTCGCTCACGCGGCCCGCACTAATTTGAAGCCCCTTCGAGTCATTCAATCCCATTTTTGCAGGATAGCCGTCGTAGTACCGTGGTTAATGAGGAACGTGGATCTCCGTAATCTGGAGCTTGACTCCATCAGTAAATATCTACATTCGGCATCAGACCGCAACTTTGAGGAAGCGGCACGACATGAAAATCCTCTTGTTGTGACCGCCGGAAGCTACATACGCGATCCTGCAAACCGAATGATAAACAGTCGACGTCGCCCTAAACACGTTATTTCGAATCCTCCCGATCCAGTAACGGTGCTTTTAGGTATCACAAGCACGAGTCACCGTTGTCGTCGAACCCGTCGCGAGTAAACTAACCCATAGACACAGCCCAGTGAGTTTCTCGCCGGATCTTCTCAGTGGGTTGCGTTTAGACTGTGGTAGTATCTTCTGGTGGCGTGGTAAATTCTGCGAAGCACTGCTCTTGCTAGGGCTAGTGTTGCCAACGCTCCCAGGTTAGATCCCCGTGAGCTCACCTACACCTTAGGTTACGCTAGCATAGTCACCAAAGGCTACCAAATTAGGTCGAAAAAAAAAATAAGAATCCCAAGAACAGCGGCCACTATAGACTCTAAGTCAGTGTGATCAAGACACCAATCTACCCCTTTACGCTAATCAAATAAGACAATTATATAGTCTTATTTCTTTGTGCTCATCATTTGCAAGCTTTTATAAAAGTGCAATATTCCAAGTGACGTAGAGTTGTTCCTTCTTAGGAAAATATAGCAAATATGGTATAACAATATACAAAATTATTCTAAAAAGAGATCCTAACATTTAGTCTTATAAAAACAAAACGGGTAGGTAGTTTACTTACTATCTATTTTCAAATGAAATTGCAGTTTCCATCTTCGTGTGACCTGAAAACTGTAAAGTAATCAAACGTCTGAAACCATCAAATGAACTGTAAAAGTTTTTTTTTTTTAATACAATCTCCAACTCGAAGCAAGAAAGTACCTAATGCATTTGCGTGATTGCACGATGTGATTACTTAGAGTGGATACGCCGGGAGACCCTGGCTGTCTGCAAGATTACATGCAATTGATGAAATGACTGCATTTTTTTCTAAATGGTATCTTTTTATTATAGAGGAGGGGTTTTATATGGTAATTCAAGAATTTAATTTTTATTAACTAATATGGGCCTATGACCCAATGTTTCGCCTAATCTTAGGTTGTTACTAGCGATATCATCATAATATGTAGGTATAAATAAAAAGCGATATATGTATAGGTATCTGCTGCCGCTCTTAGGATCGATTTCTCAATAAGAAAATTTTCCTTAATTCGGAATACGAGACTCTTTCCTAACTGGATCTAAATACTTAAATAAGTCGGCGGTACTTTGCGATCTTTCCTTCATTTCCTGCTTAGATTTTAGAACGACCTCACAGTCTAGCTTGAGTTAAATGGCTATTGTAACCCATAGAAATCAACATCAAAATAGCAACCCACTTTGAGACAAAACTTCCAAGTCTCAGTTTTACAGAGATATGGTGATGGTATCTACCTGTCCGGGTTCACAAGACGACCACCTATAACCAGTAATAAATCAGCTTTTAACAATCCTTACCGTCAGCAAATCAGCAAGGATCAGCAACATATTATGTCTTTACGACTAAAGTATGTAACCGACATTTGTTCGCTCTAGTTAGTACAAGCGCAGCGTACGAATACATTAATTATTAAGGGCCTGCTATATGTAAGCATCTATGTGCTTAGTGCGAGTTTTTTAACGTTCTCGATAGCGTAAAAGTTAACTCAATTTTGTATGGAGTTGGAACGTTTGCCGTTAAGGGCACTTTTCCAACTGCATACAAAGGACAATGCCCATTTTCTATGGGCGTTTGGGCCCCTAAAAAAGCTGTCCTGTGATGATGGTTTTAACTTAATTTAATAGACAAAGAAATATCGTTTCATATTCAGAAAACGATTTTTATATTCTCACCCAGGTTAAAGAGAAATCTGTTTTTTTTGTGCAGCTGTAATTAAGTTGTTAATTGTTTTCTTCGAAATCAATTATAATCGCTCTCATCATTATTTACAGTATTAAATAAGTTAGTTGTGGTTAATGTTGTTAGAAATAAGCCCTTACGTACATTTTATTAGTATTATATCCTCATAATAATAATAAAATGAAATTAAAATCCGGAAGCCGGCCACGATATTGTTGTTGTTGTTTTTAAATTCACCAATAAGCAGGCAAAGAGCGTAGCCTATACAGCCTAGTCTGTCGTAGTTATATTTTTTTATGTCAATAAAAAGCCGGTGTATCTCTTTTTATTGTTTTTTTAGACTTTTGACGTCAACTCGATGAATAGCACATTGAGTGAGCGTGAATTTCCGCAGATATTTTATCTTGAAAAAAAAAACAGTCACTGTATGGGCTAAGCCCTATTGGCGAATTTAAAAACTATGGCACTCAGATTTGGGATGTTATCAAATAAGTAATTTATTTTTTTGTAAAACAATGCCAGGTTGAAAGAAATGTTGATACATAAACTAAACAACGTGAAAAAATAAGGCATAGTTTTTCAACTACAAATAGTTTTGACATAAAGTTGGGCCACTTTTGGGCATTGTCCTTTGCGTTAACTTTTACGAAAGCGAGAACGTTAAAAAACTCGCACTAATCACCGTAAACACATTTCACGTTATGTACATTACGAAGTAGATATACCTCGAAACAATATGTTCAAACTGCGTCCTCGCGTATGAGGCACCTGATGCCCGAATGCTACAAGCACAATGTACTCTTCATTATTCACGGTGTACTCGTGGTTTTAAATCTATACTAATATTATAAAGAGGAAAGATTTGTTTGTTTGTTTGTATTGAATAGGCTCCGAAACTACTGAACCGATTTGAAAAATTATTTCCGTTTGGAAGCTACACTATTCCCGCGTGACATAGGCTATCTTACATAATCTTTTTTGAAAAAAATTAGGGATCCTTACAAAAACTCCAATAATGTAACCCAAGGTGTAAAAAAATTACCTAAAATATTATTTACATCGCGTGCCCTGCGAAAACTATTGATGATAGAATAAAATAATGTACTACGACTTTGTAGAACACATTATTATTTACAAAAAGTGTCGCGACAGCATATGTCTCACTATTATAATTATGTCGCAATAAGTGTTCTTTTATTTTAAAAAATGAAACAACGTCAAATGTCGTTGAAATTTTTGTTAAAGACCCGATCGGAGCCGGAGCGGGCCGCTTGTTGAATATAAACCTAAATTCAGTTTTAACTTTCAATGCTGAATCAAGCTGATTTAATAATTAATGAAAATTCGGATGTGCCTGAGACATGAATTTGAGTACTACAATTTAATGTAATTATGAGTTAAATAAAAAAAAAACAGTGGTACCACATTTAGCACAGTTAGCATATATTTATTTCTCAACGGTTTGCTTAATAATCGACGTTTCATAACCGCTGAGCCCAGGATTTGTTTAAAATCCTAAACTAAACTCATTGTCTGCTCTATGAAATTATTTAAGATGATTCTTTCATTTCGTTTATAGTATGGCACCGCTTGACATCAAAGCAGATTTCTTTCATACTATATAAAGTAGAACGAGTGGGAATGAGTTGCTCGCTCCGGGTATTTCAATATTGCAATAATTGTTACGTTATAATACTCCTTGTAAAAATGAATTAAAAAAAAAAAAACACTAATATTTAAAAAAAAAAGACATGCCTGCTGAGTTTCTTGCCAGATCTTCTCAGGGCGGAGGCTAGTTTTGGAGAATTGGCGGTAGTTCTTTTTGATGTTCAACAAGTATGTACTTTCATTTAAGTTGAATATTTTTTATTTATATGATTTGATTTGATTTGACAGTTCGTCCACGATGCATTTTCAGAGAACTTTTCTTCCACGTATTATCCGGCTTCGGAATGACCTCCCCTTCAGGGCGTTTCCCGAGCGCTATGATATGTTCTTCTTCAAACGAATTTTAAGGAGGGCCCTCGTGTGTACTGTGTTCCCAGCATTGCTGATGTCCACGAGCGACGGTTACTAATTATCGTTCGACGGGCCGTTTACATGTCCGCCAAGAACTTTAAAACAAATAAGAGACATTTTAAAAAGTACCTTATTGTACATAGCCCTTTTCATAGAACGACATATTTTATTGTCATTATCAAAACAAAATCTGATAGGTATGTGCACTAGGTAGGTTTTTGAGATTTTGACTTTTTGACCTTTTCGTATAGTTCACAGCACACACACACGTGTCTATATCTTTAATATTTACCTATAGATTTCATTTGATACAGTTCTTAAAAATTCACCTTCATATAAAATTTTATACGAAAATGTTTTTACTCGTTAATTCAAAATAGGGTTTTTGCACATAGCAGATTTTGGTTTGACAGTGACGATATGCTATCATCGCCCCTATACTATTTGATAGCGTATAATTTTATTACTTAACAGCATACGAGCAGTGGCCGTAATAAGTTTAAAATCTTGCAACCCCAAACAGAACCTATTCAGGTCGTATTGAAATAAAACAATAACATTTATTGAACAACATGTAAATATAACATTCGCTTTGCAAGTTTTCGTTTATTGTATCGCAAATTACAAAACAAATCTAACTACATTGATTTCTAAAGTCACCATCTGACAATGGCATGTCAACCTTAAACGCCATTTAATACAAAATAATTAGCGATAACAAAGTACATTTTCGTACCGCGTCATATGGTGATGTATGACTGTTTACAAAACATCGTAATCCTAGAACAAATTTAGGAACAGCACAAAATACGAAGACTCCGCTTTTGTTGTACATTTTTTCTTCGTAAATCGAAATACGTAAGATTTAATTTAGTCACTACTTAAGAGCAAGAACCTAAAATTCTTTAATCCAAGTTGGATCATTTTGAATTAGCCGATCGAAGCTAGAAGAAAACTTGCGAACTTTATAGCATATTTATTTTAGTTTTAACTAAATTAAACCTTGCACAAAAGAAAATTTAAAAAAACATCGTACATAAAAAACACATATTTCAAAATATTATTTTCGAATTCTTTGAAAACAGAAGTCGCTTGTGAAGTTTTTTTTTTTTTTATTGATCAAATGAGTGGACAAGCTCACAGCCCACCTGGTGTTATGTGGTTACCGTGGCTCAAGGATGTAAGCTATGCCAGGGGTACAGCCAAGTTGCTGCCTACCAAAAGTTAACGGTGATAGAAAATATCCATTTATTTAATAGACTTTTCTCTCTATAAGCAATCTCATTTCATTTTTATTTCTAACATATAATTCGATTTCGGCAAAGAAGGGAAACTATATCCTGACTTTTTAAAAACTTGTTAATTCTTTTTGTGTTTCATAGTCATCATTTAAGTAACAATGAAGCAATTGCTGCACACTTTTCTATTGCTTTTATTGTTATGGCGACAAGAGCCTTGGTAACACACCGGTAATATTAATTTCTTCTACCTCACTTCTAGAGACCAGAACATAAATGCATTGTGTTTATCGCATTATTACCTATAAAGTTACAACTTCGACAACAGAAGATCAATTCGGACCAAATTATTTTTAATTTATTCTTCTTAAAAATAATCGTTTTATGGTGTGGCATCTTTTAGCACATGAATCGCGTTTAAGCCGTATAGACTTTAGTATTGAGGATATTGATATTCATATTTCAATTGTATCTTACTAATGCTGTAAACTTCAAATAAAGTTTAATACGGTACAACTCGCAAGCAAAATGTTTATGGTCTAAAGATCAAAGGATTGTACGGTTGACAAAATCACATTTAAGCACATATTTTGCTAATATTAATTAATTATTATGAAATAAATTAAATATGAAAAACATCATATTATTAAAATAAAAGAATAACGTTTTAATACTATTTATAGCATTTGTACATAATTTTATAGTCCTTTTTTTACTGAACAAGACAACAAAATTGAACAAAGTCGAATGGAGAGTGGGATGCAGTCGATCGAAGACCACCGGCTAATCCTCGTATAAATTTACGAAATTTAATGATAATAAATAATAAAAATAACCAATAACACTATGTGTGCAATGCGATGTCGTTTTTTTTAATCAATAAATGCGGGTAGTTTTAGTCCTCGACGCATGTTGTTATGTCACTAATTTCGACCAATGAACTCATTTTTATATGACATATCTCGTAGACTCAATTTGCTATGCAGAAATTCTTCTTCCTATTCGTAAACTCTTGACAGAGTGGTCGTGGTCATGCATCAGTCGGATCATGATGTGATGGCATGATGTTTCGCAGAGCAGAAATAGAACGTTCCATTTACAAGGATTGTCTCTAGAAGTGACTCTTTTAAAGTAATTCTATGTAGTTTTGTATGTAAATTTGATGTCAGGTTGCGTGTTGGTTTATTAAAATTAATTAAACGAACAGGCAACATTAATAACATTATTTATTGATTGACCCTATTATTCTTGAATATATCTTAGCAGCATTTTAATTTTCATATTCACATTCAAAAATAAAAAGAAATCCATAGTATTATTAGTCGTAGTGAATTATAAGTCACAATTTTTGTTTTGTAATAATTTGAAGCAGTTTCCTTTTAACAGATTTTTATCAAAAACGTTATAGCATTATCACATTTTAAATTGAAATTCTCTCTTTCTTATTTTGATTATAATGTACTAAATTTAATTTCATCCCAATTGACGATTATGAATCTCAAATAAATCAAATTCAACTCATTTCACTCTACATTATTTTTCATAAAACCGAATATGTAGTATGTATAAGTAGGTGTAGTAATATTTTTTTTTATAAAAATGGCAGCATTGGCTTCACAAGAAGCCACTTGTCAACTGTCAAAAAACGACTAGAAAAATCGCCGACTGTAACTTAACATTTGTGAAACCATTATTACTTCAAGCTCTTTACTGAATTATTTTTTTATTGCTTAGTTGGGTGGACGAGCTCACGGCCCACCTGATGTTAAGTGGTTACCGGAGTCCATAGACAACTACCGTGTAAATGCCGCCACCCACCTTGAGACATGAGTTCTAAGGTCTCACTTTTAACTACGGCTGCCCCGCCCTTTAAACCGAAACGCATTACTGCTTCACGGCAGAAATGGCAGGGTGGTGGTACCTCGAATGATATCGACGCTTGAAAGGCAAAAGTGACTAAGCGACAATGCGTGAACTTTACAGTAGACTAATTTAAAGTTGAAATACCTGAAAAAAATCTATTTTAACGAATCTAGCTATAGGATTGAAATGATTTTAATAAACTTAGAAATATATATTTTTTTGCGCATCGAATATGGTTATTGCCTATGATTTATACATAAAGCAGTTATTGTCGCTTAGTCACGTTTGCCTTTCAAGCGTCGATATGTTATTTACATCAAAATAAAACGCTGCTATACTGTTATTTTGTACACGAATGAGGCCATATGTGGGTTATCTCACAACCCAGGCTGCGACTCTGGTTTCGCTGATGGCGCTCCGACAGGCGTGCCCTCTTCAGAGGATGCCGCCTTCTCCATATTCTTGAGGCTGTTCTCGAATTCTACGGGGTCGATGAACTTCTTCCCGGGGAAGGGCGGTGGACCTAATATACCTTGAACTTCGTTGAAGTTTAATGTTTCCTTCTTGAGAAGCTCTTCAGCGAGCTGTGGAATAGATTGTATAGGGTTTGTGTGTTTCCTTAATATAAAACACATACTATACGGAGTAGATATGATCTAGCTTACTAACTAGCTACTAACACAGGGGATTAAGGGGAGATCGGAATGCTATAACTCATACACACCCGTCAGAGCAACCTGTACGGAAGAGGCGTCAGAAGCCTTGGGGATCAAATAACCCCTAAAATGCTGGTGCAGAAGGCAACGTGAAACCACTGCACTGATTTCCCACGAGAGTCATGAGTAGGTCGTATCCGACTGATGAATGACCACGACCACTCTGTCAAGAGTGTACGAATAGGAAGACAAACACAGATCATTGCCCAATAAAAAAAAAGTTTGTTACACATTTGTTTGTGTGTTTATAGAACCGATTTTTCTATCCCCAAAGAATTTATTTCATTCGCATTATACCCTCAAACTATCCCTTCATCATTGATGTTTAATAATTACTTTTTTTATTATAAGTATCAGTGTTTAGAATAATATCAAACGGTAATAAAAAAACACTATTAAAAAGGTACTTTAATATACAACCCACAAAAAAAATAATCTAAATACCTTCTTCAGTTTATCTTGATTCGTTCTCAATATATCTTCGGTCCTGTAATAAGCGTTCGCTATTATCTTCCTGGCTTCCAGATCTATCAGGTTCTTGAGGGTCTTGCTGAACGGACTCTTGCCACGTTCGTTGATATCGGGAAAGGAGACGAGACCAACCGTTGGCGACATCCCATAGACTCTCACCTGAACAGAGCGAAAAGTTTTCTCTTATAAGTAAACTAGCTGTACCCGTCCGCTTCGCTGGGAATTTAAAATTAACACTATTATTTCTAACCCCCACAAAGATTCTCATCATTAACGCCCCCGCAACTGGTGTAGGGAGTCCAACACTCATATAAATATTAGCCTATCCATTAAGTATATGTATTTTTTACATGGATACCAAGTTTCAAGTCAACGGATGCATGGTTCAGTAGTTATAACGGAACATCCGTAAAAACCACTGTATATTTATATATTAGTATAGATACGACACAAAATAAAACATATGCGTCATATTTATGTGTGTGTGACGTTTTTTTAATAGGTAAATGGGGCATATAGCTTTTTTGGAATTCGCAAATTAAACCTTTTTTTTAATTGGGCCAGCGACTTGTAAGCACATTTCGCAGTTAAAGATGACTAAAATAAATGGAAAATAGGTTTCGAAATTCGCGCTTACGTTATTATTATGTATATTATTAGGCAGCGGCTTGGCTCTGCTCCTGGCATTGCTGACGTCCATGAGCGACGGTGACCACTTACCATCAGGTGAGCCGTATGCTCGTCTGCCTACAAAGGCAATAAATAAAAAAAAATATGGGCTCTAAAAACAACTCACCACACCCACCCACGAGTTCGTCTAAAAATCTATACTATAAATAAATACTTGATCCGAACCTTAGTCCGACCCCTGAAAACCCACTCACTGGCAAGGTCAGATCTTTGTTATTTCATTTGTTTATTGAAATTGACAATGTCAGTGTCAATGATATTGACGCCATTCATTTATAATGTCAATCTTTTTAACAATGTTTAAATTATTTAATCTTTTACATACTTCTTATAAATAAATATATAATAATAATAATAATAATAAATAAATATTTACTAACAATCACGCCACGTTAACTGGTCCCGTGATAAGTTCGTAAAGAACTTGTGTTACAGGTACCAGATAACGGATATAAATGTAAGATTTTTATTATACACATACATTTATTTAATATACATCCATAACCCTGGAAAAGACATTTATATTTATCATACAAATATCTTCCCTTGGCGGGATTCGAACCCGCGACCCCCGGGTGTAGTGACCATGTCACTTACCACTACACCAGACGACCGTTTAATTTTTTAATTTAATTAGGACTACATTATGTGAAAAACCCATTCCTGAACATGCAAACGATATGTTTAAGTAAGCATTCGTGAAATATACTACGGCTTATTAGCATTCATATTTCAGAAATGTGTTTCTCGTGATTAAAAAATAAATAATTCGCATTTCGTGGCATTAGCATTAGCATATTGCGCTGTGCAACCGTACTGATGTATTTTTATTTTTAGAGCTTTACTATACTATTATTTACTTATAAGGGTAATTAATATACTAACAACAGAATATAAGCAGACAAGCAATATTACAAGCAAGGGTAGGTTAACTAAGGGAAACTATACTATTTTGGGCGTAATCGAAGCAACATAGATTTAAAAGGTACAGACTGCAAAAAAAAGGTTTTTTTTAAGTTCAAGTTTTTTAAAAGCCGTTTTCGCTTGGGTCAGTATTTATTAGACTAATTTGGTACCATAAATGATTTTTTGATGATGTAATGATTTCCTCTTATCCCTAATGAGCAATATTAAAACTAGTAAGTTTTAATGTTTTATTTAATAATAATAAATAAAAAACGAATAATTTATAAAAATTTCATTGTTTTGTCACATTTTTAAAGGCTAGGATATTTATGAGACAAAGCACTAACAAAATGAAACGTAATTCTTTAAATAAAATTTAAATTAGAAGCATAGCACAGCGACAAGAGTACCCTTTAATTTTATTGAGCAATCCAATTTTTAGTCAATTATTCGCTTTCCATTGATTTTTGTAGAGTACCGTCAAAAAATTTAAATAATGTTTTTTTTTAAATATATTTTCGCAATCAGCTTTTTTCTATGCATTTGCTTGCATATACAATTTACCATCTGATGTTGAGTGATTAGCAGAACGTATAAACAGTGGATGCAGCGACAAAGAATCGAAGAGAAAAAATATTTAAGCTAGGAAATCGATAGGCTACAAAGGAACTTACTTATGCAGACTAATTTCTATATATACATATAAAGCTATTTAAGTAAACTTTAGAAGACATTAGAGGTCTATATAAAGTTGATACACAAAAAAAATACACATTTCACATTCAAAGCCGATCGGTCGCAATAGTAGCAGCTTTATCAACCTGAGCGTAGGCTATTTTCGTGACTTTCTCCAAATCGTTCTGCGCACCGCTGGTTATTGAATTGAAGGTTATGGCTTCAGAAGCGCGGCCGCCCAGCGCCATGCACATACGATCGAATAGCTGTTGACAGAAAACAACAAACCAAATAAAATTAACATATAATTATTAGTCTAATTATATTTCTCTTATAATTAAAATATAATTGTATAATATATTGCGCTAAATACCGTTTAATGTGTAAGTCTAATATTGCGCTGAGTAGCGTCTAATACATCATTAAGTACCGTCTGATATATTGCTGAATACTGTCTAATATTGGGCTAATTATTACCTTCAGATATTACGATAAGTACAACCTTCAGATATTACGATAAGTACAATCTAATATATCGCTAAGTACCGTCTAATATATCGCTAAGTACCATCAAATATTGCGCTAAGTACCTTCAGATATTGCCCTAAGTTTTTTTTTTTTTTTTATTGCTTAGATGTGTGGACGAGCTCACAGCCCACCTGGTGTTAAGTGGTTACTGGAGCCCATAGACATCTACAACGTAAATGCGCCACACACCTTGAGATATAGTTCTAAGGTCTCAGTATAGTCACAACGGCTGCGCCACCCTTCAAACCGAAACGCATTACTGCTTCACGGCAGAAATAGGCGGGGCGGTGGTACCTACCCGTGCGGACTCACAAGAGGTCCTACCACCAGTAATTACGCAAATTATAATTTTGCGGGTTTGATTTTTATTGCACGATGTTATTCCTTCACCGTGGAAGTCAATCGTGAACATTTGTTGAGTACGTATTTCATTAGAAAAATTGGTACCCGCCAGCGAGATTCGAACACCGGTGCATCGCTCGATACGAATGCACCGGACGTCTTATCTTTTAGGCCGCGACGACTTCATAAGTACCCTTTTAGTGGTCTAATATTTTGTTGGCTCATCTCATTAATAAATGTAATCATATTAATTGACATTTACCCTTATTCGGTGAGATCGAATGAAACCAATATAAAAAGTATATATTTTTATGTAAGTTTATTAAGATATAGCACCGTCCATGCTGGTTTGTTTTATTCCTCTCCCTGCAAGGTTGCCTGGAAGAGATCGCTTTCAGCGATAAGGCCCCCAATTTATGTCACTGTCTATTATTTGTTTTTATATGCTTACTCTGTACATGTGGTGTTAAATAAAGAGTTATATTATTATTATTATAAAATAAAGGCGAGATAAAACTGTGAAAGTATGTATAACCTCTTCTTTAGTGTAAAGTTTCTGGTCGGACGTCGTGTACTGAGCGAAACCTAGAGCCATGTTCGTTCTAGGCACTATTGTAACTTTCAATAGAGCGTCCGTGTGTTCCAACAGCCAGCCGACTAGTGCGTGACCGGACTCGTGGTAGGCGACTATCCTCTTCTCGGCCGGCGACATGGCGTGACTACGTTTCTCGGTACCACCTGAAAGAGATATTTAAGGGCATTTAATAATAATAATAATAATAGAGCCTTTTATTTCCCATCACCTAAGTATTACATGTAAATATTCTTAAATATAACTATATGATTTTTTACATTTTGATCTATTTTCAGTTTTTACATTATCATTTTTTTATATTAGATTTCTTTTTCCTTTAGTGTTGTTTATTTGATTTGCCTACATAAAACTTTTTCTTTGATGGGAACCCCTATTTGGGTATATAGGCCTCCTCCAGTTTAATCCAATTTTCTTTGTCCTTAGCTCGTTTCATCCATTATTTTCTTCTTTTGTTTTAGCTATCCTTACTTTGGCATTAAAGTCTCCCATTAGCAGTATATTATTGGGCATTACATATATTGGGCATTTAATATAAAAAAAAATTCGCGGCGCCTAACTCGTTTAGCACAGCAAGCTAGCCATAACGTCATACCGGAACATTTACTACTACCGGCACCGCGCGCTGACAGGATTCAACAATATTCTTAGGATACCTTATATCATTATTGGACAAGAGCCATCATCTTCGAGTAAAATTCACATTCATTACATTCATCGACGTACAATCAGAACCAAAGCATTGTAAATTATAATTAAAGCAAGTAGCAAGAATTCAATTGGTTTTATTATAAAAGCAATAAAGCTAGTGTCTCGCGTAGACAAAATTATTAAGTATATTGCTATTTATTACGAAAGGTTTGAAGCCACATTTTTGAAGCTTTTCAGTAGAACAATTTAAATTTTTTACAAGATGTCGAGAATGGTTATTTTTGGTTTAAGCGACATTGCACTTTAACAACCGGTAGTTCTCTTTGTAATTAAAAGTCCTTTTTATTTGATATTAGCGTCAACAATTCGATGTTTTTAATTGAACTTCAATTATTTTTACCCCATTCAAATAGCTAACAAAGTTTTTTTGTTATAACATTTTCTCCAGAGAACTTTAAATGGCTCTACTGTAAACATGAAGAAATGTCGCTTAAACCAAATTGTCTTTGACCACTCGATATAAAAAAAAAAACTTCAGCAATAGCAATTCAAACATGAATGGAGTAAACTTAATTGAAGTTCAATTAAAAACATCGAACTGTTGATGCTGATACCAAATAAAACGGACCTTTAATTACAAAGATGAATGTCAAGTTTTGAGCGAAATGTCGCTTAAACCAATTAGCGTTGCAGCCCTCGATATAATATTTATCTAATTCAATTTAGTTGTAATTTCACGTAAGGATTGAATGTTAAAAGATCCCATCATAATTTCGTATGGAGATTAGGCATATTAATAGTAGATATAAAAGGTAAACACCTTTAACTCATCAGATCACCAAACCTGTTCGTATGATAGACTCAAGATTTAAGTCTAATTTAAATTATTAAGACAAAAAAAAACAGAAAAAAAAACAATAAAAAATTCAGCTCACCGACAACTCTTTCAACGGCGTATTCTAAATTAGCTGCCTTCACAATGTTCTGTTTGAATCTTGCGGCATGCAAGGCGGCCTCATTACACACATTAGCTATATCTGCACCACTAAATCCTGGCGTAAGATAAGCCAATCTGAAAATGAAAAAAAAAAAAAACTTTAGAACGTGTCTAATCTATGCATTCTCTGATTTGTTCTAAATGTGGAAGACTTTACAATGACTTTTTTTGGTTTATTAACTATTTAATATCTGTCGAAGTGCACGAATGTGGGGAAAATGAAACAAAGCCGCTGGACGTAACTTCTCGGGAATAAATGACCACCATTTTACTGAGATTTTATTTCATCCCGTATCATCTCATTTCATTTAATTCCACCCCAGTTGATTAATGTTTCAAGTTAATCATATTCATCTGATTTCCCTCCATATTATCATTTTTCATAAAAATAAGAGTATAGATTAAAATAAGACATGACTTAAAGGTCTTGGTTACCAGGTCATAAAATCCCTTAAAAAGACTACAGCTATTGGTATGTAAGCAGTTTGAAAACGATAAAAATATATCACTCACCTCTTTATGTAATACGTTGGCAGCTCTTCTAGTACAATGCTTTTTAGATGTCTTTCGAAAATTTCCTCGCGCTCTTGGAGGGTGGGCAGGTCGATTAATATGTGACGATCGAATCTGCCAGGTCTGAGGAGCGCCTAAAAATAATAAGTTGTTATATACATATGTAGGATTGGTAAGAAAGAAACGTATGAAAGTGTGTGGAACGGAACGTTAAGGTGTGAGTGAGAGAAAACCATAAGAAAGGGAAAAGAGAATGACAAAGATAAGGAAGATGGCGAAGTCGGTTAAAAAATGAGCAAGGCTTACGTAATAAAAGTGTTAATTAATTTTTAATTATTATTATAACAGAAGATTTTGGTACAATGGAAGTTTTGTTTTATGTGCCAAGATCCCAATTCTACATAATTATCGCACACACGGTGCTATAAAGTCACTTATGCAATTTTTGTTAAAACTGAACTGAGTATGAGAAAATACATTTTTTTACAATAGTTATCAGTGAGATGTTTGCTTTTACTGATGAAATTTAAAGTTGTAGTTTAAATATTATCGTTTTTATTTCTTTAGTCTAGCAGAACTATATATTAATAAGATGTTGAATTTTCCAACGTTTCTCCGGAAAAATTACATAATTTGCATAAGTGACGTTATCGCACCGTATCTGCGATATATCCACCTTATATCTGATGTGAGTCAGTTCCTAGGGTCAACATAGGAAATTTATGTGATCATACGTAATAATAACGTTTATTATACATACCCCTAAAGCCATTAGTAATTTAGTAGAGCCTAAAAATTAAAATTTGCGTTGGTAGGGCGTGTTGCGAGTCCGCACGGGTAGGTACCATCACCCTTTTTTTTTTTTTTTTTAACGCTGGGGAATCCATTTACGGATACCCGGTCCGGGGGGGTAACGAACCGGGTTATGTCGGACTCCGGCGCCTCCTGAGAGGAAGAGGGGGACGAGAAGGTCCTCCACCTCCCCGAATTCCTCGCAAGAGACTACGCCTTGAAAAAGGCGCGCGAAGCACTTGCCCCGCAGAACGACTACCGACTAAACCCCATCGAGCTCCACCACACCGGCTACACCAGACATACGGTACCGCAGTGCGCGCCGAAAGTCTGCCTTCGCCGGTACCCGTCCTGATGATAAGACGGGATTTCATCTCCGGGAAAATCCCGAAGGACGTCATTTCGGGAGATACACCGTGGGCGGCGCACAGGAGCCACCTTGCACCGCCCCACCACCGGACCGACAGTCGAGTACCGGGCGCCCCCGCACCCGCCACCTGATAGTCCCTACGGGGGCTGAGCGGGAGCTTCACGCCCGCGCCGGCCATCCCGCCTTCTGCGCTGAGGTGCTGAAGAGGGATCCCACTCCCTTTCACGCTCCTCAGCCTCACGGGACGCCATTACCAGGTCACAAAACCTGGCCATGGCCTCCCACGAGCCCTGATCCTCTAACATGCGGGCGACGACAGCCCGCAGGGAGAGGTTACTCCCCAGCACCGCGACGAGATCTCGCCGCGAGTGCTCCCAACGCGGGCACGTTTCGAGCGCGTGCTGCGCGTCATCGTCCGGGTGCCCGCACTGGTGGCAGCCCGGGTGTGGCTCTCTCCTGCAGACCTTCCACAGGTACCTCCCGAAACAGCCATGTCCCGAGAGGACCTGCGCAAGGTGAAAGGAGAGTACGCCGTGACGCCGATCCGACCATGCCTCCAGCACGGGCACCAGGGCCTCGAGGGTGCGCCGGCGGGTGGCCGAAGTTTGGCCAAGTTCTTTCAGCAATCGCTCTCTCCACTTAGCGTATGCTACATGACGCGCAGCACGCTTCCACCGACCGACAGCCGACGGGCCGGGCGACCGCCCCCGACTCAAGGCCTGCGCCTTACGCCGATATACCGCAGCCAAGATTTCGGCCTCGAGGTCCCAGGGTAGGGATCCGGCGAGAGCGCAGGCCACATCTTGAGAGATGGTGCGGTACCCCCTGATGACCCTCGCCGCAAGCGCCCGCTGAGCTCTATGCAGCAGAGCCGCGTTTCTCGCGGAGAGTGCGGGCGACCACACGGGAGCACCGTACAGGGCCATACTGCGCACCACCCCAAGGTACAGTCGCCGAGTACCGGCGCTGCATCCTCCGACGTTGGGAAGAAGACGGGTCAGCGCACCTGCCGCCCCCATGAGCCTCGGAACCAGCGCTTTAAAATGGTGGTCGAATCTCCATTTGCTGTCCAGCACGAGGCCCAAATACTTGAGCTTCGGCTGGACAGCAATGGTGACACCCCCGACTACGAGATTCGCGCCTTGAGGTGGCCCTTTCCGAGCTGAGTGGAAGCACACTGCTTCGGATTTTTGGAGGGCCACCTCGAGGCCGAGTCTCTTTATTCGTCTTACCACAGTTGCCACTGCAGCCACAACCAGGACGGCTGCTGACCGGTAGTCGTCTCCGCGAGTCGTCACCAGCGTGTCGTCAGCGTAGCAAACCACTTCGACGCCAGGCAGGTTAGCCCCGCGGAGGAAAGGTACCACCACCCTGCCTATTCTGCCGTGTAGCAGTAATGCGTTTCGGTTTGAAGGGCGGGGCAGCCGCTGTACTGTAAAACTGAGACTTTAGAAGTCATGAGGTGTGGCGGCATTTACGTTTTAAATGTCTATGGGTCCAGTAGCCACTTAACACCAGGTGGGGCTCAACATAAAAAAGTAGTAGTAGTAAAAGTAGTTTCGTAAAAAGGAGTACATAGTTTTTGCTTCATGTATTAATATATACTTAGATTATGTTCAAAGATGACTTCACCTTATCGAGCACATCAGCTCTGTTAGTCGAAGCCAACACAACGACTCCTTCCCTACTCTTCATGCCGTCCATTTCCACAAGCAGCTGGTTCAAGGTCTGCTCCGACTCCCCTCCGCCTGGACCCCAGGAGGACGTGCCGGAAGCCCTGGCTCTGCCCACCGCGTCCATCTCGTCTATGTATATGATGCAGGGCTTACGAGAGCTTGCCTCTTTGAACAGATCTCTGTGAACGTTTTTTTTTTAATACGATTTTATTAGCTTCAGACGTATGTATGTTAGTATGTAACGGAATCTTTGAACATGATTTTGACCCCCTTCAACCCAACGTTGGATTAACTCGAAATTTGGCATACTTATTAAGGACCGATGACAATCTAATATTAAAAATTTGAAATTCAACTAAAAAATGCAAAATAAATAATAGTCTAAAAATACAAAAAAAAAATACGCTTTTATAGAAAATCTAACTAAAAAATAGAAAATATTTTTTTTAAATTTGTATTAAAATTAGTGTACGAAAATATGATTTTATTGTAAAAAAGCGTGGGGTGCTTTTCAGGTTATTATCAAAATAACCCTTCTACTCACATATGTTCATAAAATATTTATAACTACTGATACCATGCATCCTACGGTTTTTTTTAAATCATTTTTTCTTACACTATTTTTAATTCAATTTTTTTTATTTAGTGACCTGGTAACATAAACCTTTAGGTCATATCTAGTTTGGAAAATGTTCATTACTTTGGGGTTGAACGTTATTTAAAATTACACTTAACATTAACACTTAGCAGCGGGCGAAGTGTGTGAACGACACATCATATGTTTTGTCAATGCAATTACTATGAAACATTCATTTATTCGAACTCTGTGATGGAGTGATATTAACAGCAAGATAAGGAACGTGAAAACGATTGGTTTCATTTGTGTTTACTACTTTGTATTATATGTACTACATATTATATTACATTTATGTTACCATTAAAAAACATATAGACGAACATAGCCAGAAAACGGTACTTCCCTATTTATACATGTATAGGTACGAGGGCTGCACTAAAAGTATCGGGAATGGGATATTTCTACTGTTCCTGTCATATTAAAATCTTTTTAATTGAAAACTCCTTGGTTTTAAAAATCGAATACCATTTATTTATTTAAAAAAGGATTCTCGGTCTTGTCACGAGGTTTTGTCAAACTTGTTTAGTCGTTGAGAAAATGGAATTGACTCGAAAAAATTCAAGAGCGATGATTTATTATGACTTTCGAAGTGGTTTAACACAAAAACAGTGTGTTGACCGGATGATTTCTGTATTTGGTGATGAAGCCCCATCCAAAACCACAATTTATCGCTGGTTTGCTGAGTTTCAACGTGGACGTGTCAAGCTCAGTGATGATCCCCGTCAAGGTCGTCCAAAAACTGCAGTCACCCAAGAAAACGTTGATGCTGTGCGTAAGCTGATTGAGGAAGATCGACATGTGACATACCGCGAAATTCAGGCAACTTTAGACATTGGCACGAGTCAAATACAAATAATCTTGCATGAACAATTAGGTGTAAAAAAGTTGTTTTTCCGATGGATACCGCATTCGCTCTGTGAAGAGCAAAAAGCGGCTCGCGTTACTTGGTGCGTCAGAACTCTCGAAAGATTCCACGCAGGATCCTCAAATGCTGTATACAATATTGTATCAGGTGACGAATCCTGAATATACGCGTACGAACCCGAAACAAAAAACCAGTCACGAGTTTGGGTGTTCGAAAATGAGTTCAAGCCAACAAAAATTGTTCGTTCACGGAGTGTTGAAAAAAAAAAGGTGGCCACGTTTGTCCCCAAAACCGGCCATGTCACGACTATTCCTCTTGAGGGACAAAGAACGGTTAATGCAGAATGGTATGCTAGCATTTGTTTGCCACAGGTCGTTTCTGAACTCCGTAAAGAGAACTGCAACCGCCGCATCATCCTCCATCACGACAATGCGAGTTCTCACACCGCGCACAGAATAATAGAGTTTTTAGAGCAAGAAAACATAGAATTATTAGACCATCCGCCGTACAGCCCCGACCTAAGCCCAAATGATTTCTATACTTTCCCTAAAATAAAGAATAAATTGCGTGGACAGAGATTTTCATCACCTGAAGAAGCTGTGGACGCCTACTAAACGGCCATTTTGGAGACCCCAACTTCCGAATGGAATGGTTGCTTCAATGATTGGTTCCATCGTACGGAAAAATGTGTCAAATTTCGCGAAGAATACTTCAAAAAGCAATAAATACATTTTTAAATAGTAATGTTGGGTCACTTCGTTAATTCCCGAAATTTTCAGTGACGCCTATGTATAATTTTATATTTAAGCATGATTTTAACTTGATACAGCGGAACAATACAATAAGCAAACTATGTCAGCTCTAGTACTTTTTTTTTATTGCTTAGATAAGTGGACGAGCTCATAGCCCACCTGGTGTTAAATGGTTACTAGAGCCCATAGACATCTACAACGTAAATGCGCCACCCACATTGAGATATAATTTCTAAGGTCTCAGTATAGTTACAGCGGCTGCCCCGCCCTTCAAGCCGAAATGCATTACTGCTTCACGGCAGAAATAGGCAGGGCGGTGGTACCTACCTGCGCGGACTCACAAGAGGTCCTACCACCAGTACAGCTTCGTTAGCTCACCTGACTCTAGCGGCCCCCAAGCCTCCGATCATCTCGATGAACTCTGAACCGTTCATAGACAGGAACGGAACGTTGGCCTCTGTGGCCACCGCCTTAGCCAGCAACGTTTTCCCGCAGCCGGGCGGGCCAAGCAAAAGCGCACCTTTTGGTACCTGCAAAAAAAAAGTGAAACAAAGGTCATTAAAACACTTAATTAACTTCTGAATTATGGCCTACCCTATGATTTCTAAAGGCTGGGTGCTTTGCTGCATATATACGCAGCATGTTTGTACCTACCTATGTGTATAGTATAGCACCAGCAGCATGCAAATCTATGAATTTCTCCTTTTTTGTCACTATGGCAGGGAAGTAATTCAATAATGTCTTTTGGGTAAGATACCCATTTTTGACAGTAATCACAAGATTGTCTCGTGTTCGTCTTATCTCTGAGGGTTACTTAATTACTACCGATGATTTGCTTTAGTTTATTTAAAGTTTATGGAGTAAATAACGGTTTTTTTCTTTCTTTATTTTATTATACCTGTTAAACAATTTGTTTCTTCGAATATCTTACCTTTGCACCCAAATTCTTGTAATGCTCCGGCCTCTTTAGATAGTCCACGAATTCCATAACTTCAATTTTGGCTTCCCTAAGACCGGCGACGTCTTCAAATTTCACACCTTTGCCTTGACCGGTCATAGAATCCACTAGAGTGAACTTAGCTCTGCCCAGTTGGCTCTACGGGGTTTAAAAAAATGTTATTTTTTTAATAAGCTTTTATTAACTTCAGTATGTATGTATTTTAGTATGTAACGGAATCTTTGAACATGATTTTGACCTCCTTCAAAACGTCGGGTTAACTCGAAATTTGGTACACTTATTAAAGACCGATGACAATTCAATATAAAAAAAAAATTGAAAAAATTGAAATCCTACTAAAAATGAAAACTAAATACCTAATAGTTTAAAAAAACTAACAAAATAGGCTTTTATAGAAAATCCAACTAAAAATAGAAAATAAATTTTAATAAATTTGTTTGATAACAAACCGTATTTTGTTAGTTTTTTTAAACTATTATTTATATTTATATAAATTCGAGCCTATCGTAAATTCATCATTAGAGCATTCAAATATTACTTACGAATCCACCGAGATTTATATTCATTTTCATACTCTTAGTCGAGTATAAGAAGGACAAAATGACAGCGCCTATGAGTAGGGTAGTTATAACTTTACCGGCTACACTCCCGTTTCTGTCGTATATAACACGAACACCTAAAACAAAGTATACACATACAGTAATATCGATGGTTTTTTCTAAGATGAATCCTGATAACTAAAAACACAAATTCAAGCTTAAAGCGCAGTAAGCTTTTAACAAAAAACCTTAAGTGTCTTAGGAGCAAAATCTAATCTGAAAGGAACCGCCATTAACTATTTTCAAGAAATAATTTGTTATATCGAGGTGTGAAAGGTTTAAGCGAAATTTATCTTTGTAATAAAGGTCCGTTTTTTATTGAACTTCAATTGTGTTTACCCTATTCAAATAGCCGAAGAAGTTTTTTGTTCATGATCTTATGGGACGATGCGGAGGGGTGGGTACCCTAACCGGGATAAATTGTCCGTAACGTAAGAAAACCATATAAGCCTTAAATTTTCATTATGTACGTGCGCGACAAATAGATAAATAACTCAATATCACGCCAACCGATTTCGATGATTATTGTTTTTAGTGTATATTAATTTGTTTTGGAATATCTTTTTTTTATCAATAAAAAAATTATAATAATAATGTATTCCCGAATAATTATCTTCTTTATACCTCGAATAGAACTTAAATTTAATATTTTTATAATAAGGAACTTTGTTCCTATCCGGTGTCCCACGACACCAAACATCTTTTTTTCCAAATTTTAAACTTAAAATGTCTGTCCTGTAAAGTTGCAAAAATGTAGCTTAAACCAAAATAGCCAGAGCCGTCATTTCACCCCACGACATATTTTACCTTCTTTCACTCCTAGGTTCTTCTCGGTTTCCCGTAGCTTTTCTTCGAATCTGTGTATGTCGCCAACGTTTATGTGAAAGACTCTGTTGTTTGCCTGTAGATGGTTTTTTTTTATATTATGTTGTAGCAATATTAGCTTTTTAACTAGTATCATTTGCTACACTTCGGTCGCGAATCAATTATGCGTTCCGATTTAGAGGGTGGGATTACAATCCAATACTGTGCTCACGTGCTATGCTATGAGCTATGATCACGTGTCTCAATATTGGTGGTGGAATTATTCACTTTGTAATATCTATAGGTTCTAGCAACCACCGAATCTATGCCAGAAATAAATAAACAATATTTGAAAGTGAAGGAATGACATCTTTAATTAAGTATATTCTTCTAGTACAAACTCAACACCAATCACAGTGCTCATGTCGCATTTAGAATTGAAGTGGCTTAACATCTTTTTTTAAGAAAATGAGTTTATGCTTTCTCTGAACGACTTATGAAAATGTATTCCATCAGTTTATAAAATTATTATTTAAAAAAAATTAAAAATGAAATTTAAATGCTTCAATCAAGCGCATACAATAAACTTTAAGGTACGCGTTTTAAATAAGGCTTAAAGTATTAAAATGAACACTGGAAAATTACAATTTTTCAATTACATATTTGGCGTTTACCAAAACACAAGAATTTTGGATTATGCCACTTTAATTTTAAAGGTGCGACGTCATCTTGGCTAATCGTTACACTGATATATGCGGCTTGATTTGGTTGAAGTGTAACTACATTATGATCCCAAATGAAGTCGCAAGACACACGTAAAATTGCCTTAAAACATCTTTTAAATATCAAGGAATAGGCCAATATTGCATTTAATGTTAAATGTTTGTCGGTTAAAGTATCACGCAGATGAATTATAACTATGGTCATAATTTTGATAAAATATTTTAAATGTCTAATTTTTATTTTGCAAATCATCTTATTTATCTTTATTTGATATTCTCGCTCTAAAATAATATTATGCTATATGCATAATAATAAAATAATATTATGCTATATGCATAATATTATTTCAGACCAAACTCTTACCCGCCTTCCTTTGATGATGGCGCCCTCATAAAGTATAATTGTGACAACTTCCATATCGGGTCGTACTATCAACTCTTGAACTTCACCTTTCGCCAGCATCGAGTAAACAAATTCATTCCAGGACACATATCGTATTACCTGAAATATAACACTTTGTTATTAGCGGGTTTGGGTGTACACAAAACTGAAATTCAAAATGTCCTCTTGTTGATAATTGTTATGCTATCTACTGGATCTTTATCAATTTAAAATATGAGCCAGTCTTGATTATATCAAGCTAGTCTTATAATATACAAGACTACTTTAAGCCAGTTGACTTACCGAAAAAAAAATATTTAACACTGAAACACTCACCTCATTCTGTGGAGTGTCACTCGGTACAAGCAGAGTACTCATGATAATTAAAATACAAGTTGTGAGCATCCAGAAAACTGCTTTCATTAATAGAGAAGAGAGTTCATTATTCTTCTTGTCTTTTTTATCCTGAAAAATGTCCAGCATAATATAATTAATAATTATTATGTCATGACACCATGCAAGTCACAAAATATATTTTACACTATTGACATTAATTGCATGATAAAAAATAAATGTATTAGTATGACAAAACCTAACAAATACTATTTAGGTAGCTACAATTTTAGACAAGTAGCAAACTCGCTACATTATTTTTTACACATTTATCTAGCCATGAATTTGGCTAATCAACCTACTGCTTCTTTTGAGCAGGAAAAAAATATGACATCTATTAATTTGGAATCCGTTCCAAGCAATTTAAATTAAATACTAAGACAACAGAGTTTACCTCTTGCAGTAAATATGATTTATTTGGACACATACTGTTTCTTTGAAAACAACTGTGATCAACCTGGTGCATCAGAACTTACAAGGTTTGATGGGTAAAGAACTTGAAATTGATTTGTTTCTAGATTACAATAAAGTCAACTTTCTATGTGTAACTGAACATTGGCTTAAAAAATATGAAGTAAATTGTAATTTTAAAAATCACCAGGTTATGAGTTCCTTCTGCAGAGAGAATGCTATACGAGGAGGCTCTCTTATCATTGTTAATAAAAATTATAAATGTAAGGAACGTAGAGACATTGTGAGCCTCTCTGTGGAACGGATTATTGAAATGGCATGTGTAGAGCTTGAGCAATTCGTTGTTGTCAGTGTGTACAGGCCCCCGAATTCGTTATATGATTCTTTTGAAAATATATTGGAACATGTTTTATTAAAGCTTTCTGTTTCTAATAAACATATTTTTATCTGTGGTGATTTTAATATAAATTTATTAGAAAATACAAATGCCACTATTAGATTCAGAACATTGTTAAAATCATATAACCTTAGCAATTTATTTTCAGAGCCCACAAGAAAAACTAGCACATCGGCAACCTGTATAGATAATATTTTCACAAAGTAAAACCTTTGCATAAATATATTATTAATCATTTAAGTTCAGACGACAGTGGACAATTCATATCTTTTAAAATTAAATCTGTTACAGATGTTAATAGTTCAAGAAACCTACAGTTTGTTCCTATTAATATTAGACGTATGGAGAAGTTTAGAGGTAAAGTTTTGGCAAAAATTGCGAATGTTTGTTATAGTGAAGATCCTAATGTTCACTACATGGATTTATTTAATTGCATTAATGATGAATTTAGTGCCATCTTTACTTCTAAAACTCTGATCTTACATAATAAAAGATCATTCAATGAATGGGCTACTGTTGGAATTCACAAAAGTAAGCAGAGATTATATGACCTTTATCATGAAAAATCATATAATCATAATAAGTCATTTCATGAGTATGTCTGTAAATATTCCAAGCTGTTTAAAAAAGTATGTACATTGGCCAAGTCATTGCACTTAGGCAATCTTATAAAAAATGCACCTGACAAAATTAAAATGACTTGGAATATCATTAATAGGGAGACTGGGAATGTCAGAAACAGCAATGCTGAATCAATTTTGAAAATCAATGATAAAATAATAACTTCTCATCAAGAAGTGGCCAGTGCTTTTGAGCGCTACTTTGCTGATATCCCAGCTTCTACTACAAAATCTTTAATTTCATCTCCTACCGTCGCCGAATCATTACTGCAAGATCATGTTGATAAATGCAGTGTTAACTTTAAGTTCACAAATATTGCTATAAAGGACATAATTGATAATTTCAAGCTCATTAATATTAAAAAAACTGGTGATTTATGGGGAATATCAATTAAGGTTATAAAATCCATTATTGATATAATCGCACCTTACCTTGCTACAATATTTAATGACTGTATTGATAGTGGTGTGTTTCCTGATCTAATGAAATATAGTAAAATAATACCTCTGTTTAAACCTGGTAGTACTTTTGACCCCACTAACTTTAGACCCATTTCAGTACTACCAACTTTGAGTAAAATTTTTGAAAAAATTATTTTGGAACAGCTTTTGAACCATTTCTATTCCAATAACCTGCTTCATAACAAACAATATGGATTCACTAGAGGCCGTTCGACTATTGATGCAGGTGTAGATCTTATTAAAAATATTTTTCAGGCTTGGGAGGAATCGCATAATGCCCTTGGGGTATTCTGCGACTTATCTAAAGCTTTTGATTGTGTTGAGCATAATACATTGTTGAGGAAATTACACCATTATGGTATTAGGGGCCTTTTCATTTTTCATTATTATTATTATTTATTTGAATTGTATTTTTTTGACTTGTTTTTTTGTATATTGTAAATATGTTTTCTTGTTTAAAAAAAAAGAAAATAGTTGAGAAAATACAAAAAATAAAAAAGCCCGCTGAGTTTGTTTCGCCGGTTCTTCTCACGACTGTGGCTTTTTTTGGAACCGGTGGTAGAGTTAACATTTTCTTTTACATTTTGACATTCAACAAGTGTGTTTTTGATGACATCCAAGTTGAAATAAATGATTTTGAATTTGAATTTGAATTTGAATTTGAATTTAATATGATGATGTTTATATTTTCAAACTTGTACACTAATTATATATATATATATATATCTTTATCTTCTTTAATCACAAAACATATGTTCGAAATGCTTTATGAGAGGGTTCTAACATTAGCAGTAAGCTCGAATTCCAAAATGTACGAATACAATTATTATGAAATCATAAGGCTTTATAATGAAACAAGTCAATCAAACATTTCAATTCCACTATTAAATTAAAATGAAGTACAAGCAAATTTTCTACTCCTGCCATAATGCAGTTACATGATATAAAAGTGGTCAATTTGTCTTATACCAAGGTAATCAACATTCCAATGCTTTACCTCTGACATTGTCATATCAAGAAGCTTGATTAACCACTTAACATAAAAAATCTTGAAGCTGACCATATACACTAACAACATGTCGAAAAATATAAATTTTATTTTTAAATCTCTTAAAAGACAGATATCTAAATATAAATATAAAGTAAAAAAATGCACCAACTTAATAATTAAAAACTGTTGGTTCAATATTATCCTACTTTAATAAATTTTTTAATCAGTTTTGAATCTTGTTATTTATATTTATTGAATTATTACTACAGACCTTATCTTTATCATCTTGTTGGTTATGGTTGGTTTGTGTGGTGTGGATGCCCCTTGTGCTTATGCTGTGGATGAAAGAGTCCAAGCTTGGAAGTTGTGACCTCTTAAGTAATGCACAAGCAGCTTTATATTCTGCATTGAAAGTTCTGAGTTGCTGTTGATAAACAAAGAATTGAGATGACATATATATATCCACTTATAGCACTCAAGTAACGATTTTTTTGTTGGCTAATTACGTGGACCAGCTCTGCCCTGTTCCGTATGAAGTAGTCACTGAAGCCCATAGACATTATGCACGTTAATGCCGCCACCCACCTAGAGGCATGAGTTTTCATTACAATGGCTGGCCCATCCTACAAACCAAAATGCATTATGTCTTCTCTGCAGAAATAGGCAGAGTGTTGGTACTAACCCTAGCGTGCTTACAAGACATGCTACTACCAGTACAGCTTTTCATTATTGCTTGTTAAATTTCTAGTATAGATCATTATGAGGTCATGAATGTGATTAAAGTAAATATTTCATTAGAAATATTGGAACCTGCTTGTGAGATTTGAACAGTAGTATAGTCTCATCTCTCAATTCAGGTTCACCAGACATCTTATTGTTTAAGCCAATATGACTTCAGACTTGGTGTATTCATTAGATTGATATCTGACTATGTTGTTGTTTTAGTCTTACAGCATGTCTAATGAAACTCTGATTTTACGTAGATGAGACTTGTATTTCATTTTCTGGGTTTTCTGAATATTATGTCATAGTGTGTATAATTTGCAGACTATAAGATGCCAGCCAATATATATCATATTATGTTTAATTGGGGGTCAGAATAACTTTTAAATTAGATGTTTATTGTTCATAGACTAGGTTTCTATCCAGAAGCCAGTCTTTTGATAAATATCAAACACACATAGTCAGCATTAGTCTTTACAGTCATGAAGTGATGAGAAGCCTCAAATTTTGTTATCAATTTGAGTTGCTATATAAAAAAAATCTAAAGAGGATTATTGTCAGCTCCTAATTGTTCTGATGGCTGTAAGTTACTGTTTAGTGAGGAATTCATATGTTTTTTTTTTAAATTTCTTTACAATAGTCACACTGCCTATATTCATGCAATAGCACTTTTGTATCACATGCATGTAATAGCATATCCGGAGTATTCTAAGCAGATATGCATATAAGATGTTAGATGACAAGTTACTCTGGTCATTTAGCAGAGCTACTACTCCACTCATACAGTAGTTGTAATATTTTTACTTTCTTAAGTCTCATTAGTTCATAATCATTTTTTGTTCACAAAATATAAGTGAGGTAATTATTGCGTAATGTTTTACTATATTCACTATTTTTAAAGAAAGTTCAACTCACCGGATTCTTAGATTTGGCGGTCAAATTGTGTAAAACAGAGAACGATCTACATAATTTCAACATCTTACTTTCATAATGTTTGTTTACTTGCTTTCCTAAGACATAATTACTCAGATTAAAATGTAGTTTATTTTGAAATTTTGACGCTGAAAGTGCCGGGAATCTTTTCACTGATAACATTTTGTAGTTTTTTAATTATTCCGTTTGAGCTTTTGCAAAATAAATTGTAAACAGGATTTTTTTTCGGAAATTAGTCCATAGTCGATTTGAAGGTTATGTTTAAGTTTCATTTGACAGTTGATGGTATCGGATTTTCTGACATATATTTGTGACAGTGTCGCAGAGTACAGATTCATACATTCCTACCATAGACCTTCCTACTACTTAGGTCACAACATGTCAAATGTCAATTCGTACAAAATTCAACAAATCCGTAGTTCTAACTTATATGAAATTACGGCATTAAAAATAATAAAAGAAACTATTTACCTACAGTAAGTTTGTTAAAAGGTGGTGTTAATTTTAACAAATAGAAATTTTGGGTCATAAGTCTTGGCTTCGGTCATATTGTATTTTATGTAGTATGGATATATTTTCCTTTGTCTAACTAAAATCCCCAAACATAAAATTGTCTATGATGTTGTTAGATGATGTCAGATACTTAGAGGTCTTCAAAGTACCTCTAGGATAAGGATTATACTCTACCCTAGTGTGTAGAACCTTTAAGAAATCTCATCCCTTCTGGCTGAGCCTTTGCCCGCCTACCTGTGCTTGTGAAACTGGAAAGGCCTCCGGGCCACCAGTAACACTTTCTTAATAAAAAAGGGGTAGCATAGATGTACTTGTGTTTTGTTTTGTTCCACGCAGTAGCTTCATTTATTAAGTTAAACTGAGGTAACTAAATTTATTTTGGATAATTTATAATTATTGATCCTAATTTTGTTTATTTTCCTATATTATTTTTTAGATAGATAATTTTCTTTTATGATGTTTATCACTTAATTGAATTTGATGAAATAAACGGTCATTGGCAATCTACTGCCAAATTATAATAAGTTTCATTCGATTTGACACCAAGGTAACTAGCTATTTCAATCTTTTATGGGAGGAGATTTATTGTGATTTTACCTTTGATTCCAAAACTTAGAATTTCTCTCCGCAACAAATTTAGTAATTTCTGTATTAAGGTCTGGAAAATCGAAAACGATCTCGGATTGCCAATTTCTTTAACAAAGATTTTGACCCGACTTTGAATCTTAGCCCGACCCTTGTATAATAATGCAGTCAAAAACATCACTGTATCAACGTGGTGATCAAATATTTCATTATATCTATATCTATACTAATATTATAAAGAGGAAAGATTTGTTTGTTTGTTTGTTTAGAATAGGCTCCGAAACTACTGGACCGATTTGAAAAATTCTTTTTCCATTAGAAGCCGACATTGTCCCTGATGAACATAGGCTACTTTATTTAATTTATTTTTTTTTATTTTTTTTTGGTTTCGTGTGTGTTTTAATGTTTCCGAAGCGAAGCGAGGGCGGGTCGCTAGTTATATTAATAATGGTATATCATAAATGTAAGAAATGGTTATAGAGTATCGTCTTTATGAGTAGAGTAGTCAAGTTTTATGGAGATAAGTAGGTGCAGGCAGTTACCTATGAACGAACAAAGCAAAAAAAATCAAATCGTCTTTTTAATGTATACCTACAATCTTCAAACTTTCATAAATAAACAAATTTATATTTTAGTGAAGTTATTTTAAACAAAGCCGACGTTAGTGAGTCTGCGCAATGGATCTAGGGCGCGGCACTCGCAAGGTTTCGTGTTCCAATCGATAGAGTTGTAGTTCTCGGAATTAGCTGAAGCCCGGGCAACATTGAAAGCTGCTATTTCCTTTGTTTCTGTATGATTTCGTTGTATGATTAAATTGATTTGCGTATTTGCAATAGCATTGACAAATTTACACCTGAATAGTTTGGTAAACATAAAATAGGTCGATTACGAAGCAAGAAATAGTATGATCGAATTAAAAAACGTTCATCTTGGATTTTGGTTATTTGGATAATCTGGATTGAAATGGCGCTTTAACGAACTTCTTTTTTAAAATAATCAGTACATTAGTAGGTAGCTAATGAAGGAAATTCTTACTACACCTCTTTAATGAAAAAGAAATAACTATAAAACTACAAAAATATATATAATAATATATATTTATATTTTCTAACATGCTTTTGTTTAAAACTTTAACTGTTTAACTGTCGGAAACTGTTATTAGTTTGGTAGCTAAACGAAACGCAGCATGATTCCCAAGAGATGGCAGCACGATTGCGGTATCGTCGGAACTCTAGCCTCGTCCTACGACAGAGCTTAGCCGATGGAGGCGCGAAGACACCATCACACTTACCAACCAGCCTTCTTGAAGAGTGGTGCCTCCGCCCTAAGAAATGCCGTTCGTTTTCGAATATTTCTTCAAGAGAATATTTTTAAATTGTTCTAAGACAACAAACGTGATTGGTGTAGCTACTCAATATTTCTATTAGCTCCCCTACGATGTCTGACGATGGTGCTAATAATTGTGGCTTCTTCGAGATAAATATATTTATGTATAATAATATATTTATATCACATTTAATCGGATTCTATTCAATTTTCCGAACTTTGATTTTGGTGTTTCGGTATATATTCGTATTGAAAGTCGATATAAAATATTATAATAATATTATCATCGTGTAATATAACGCGAATATGCAATGCTAGAGGTTATTTAATAATACTTAGATTATTCTGTTCTTACATAATATAACCTTTAAAACTCCTCAACAAAAATGGTTTGTCTTGCTCGACCACCTGTCTTGGTGAAATTGGATAGGCCTCTGGGCCACCAGTAACTCTTCCTTGCTAAGCAAAAAAGATCTGTCTCTTTCGAAGTATTTCCTAATTTATCTACTAGCTGACTTCTTCAAAATCAGTTTAAGATCACGTTCGCAATATTATTATTTTTTGTAACGCATATTGTCATTTTTAAGAGTGAAAATTAGGTGACTTCTAAAAGCCTAATAATAATATGGCTGTGCTAACCTGCTAATTGGAATTCACTCAGTGTTTTTACTAGTTCTTAGTGCAAGTTTTTTTAATGTTCTCGATAGCGTAAAAAAGAACTCAAATTTGTTTGGAGTTGGAACAGCGCTCTTAGTGGCAAAGGTAAGCAAACGCTCCAACTCCATACAAATTTGAGTTAACTATCACGCTATCGAGAACGTTAAAAAACACGCACTAAGGACACAGAGCAGTCTACAGATATTTTTTTGTTAATTTAAGATAACAATAAATGAAAATAATACGAACATGCAGTGTCGATTGAGAGCTAAAGATTGATGGAAATGGATTTAAGAGGCCTTTATAATATCAATGTCCTTGTTCCATTACATCTTAGTTTATTTCTTATTACATATACATTCTAACTACTTAAGGTAAAAATAGTTAATGCGTTCATTTTGAACTATACGTTAAAAGATCAATGCGTCTGTTTGCAAATATTTAAATCTTCCAAATTTACAGTCTGGCGCGTAGGTAGCTCCCCTGGTATTCACTGGGAAACATGAATCCACTAAAAACGTGTTTGCCACAACCAATCTTAAAACATTAGTATCTTTAAATCATCTATAAAATACCTATATAAATCACGCTCACTGAAATGTGTACGTACAATATAATCTATACCAAAAATTACGGGAAGGGAAAATGTAGTTTCCAGAGTAATAAGTATCTATCAATAACAACACTTTATGTTGTATGTAGGTATCGTTTCCTATATCGAGCTCAGCATGTATGCAAGCTCGCCCGGTTGACAAATTCCGATCGATAGCGTTCCTGGAATAAGCTGGAAAACCCTGGATGCCCGGGCCTCGGTATTCGCAGGGATATTTGAATTAGTTTCAACGTGACACGGAGTGCTTTGTTTAATTTATGCAAAATAATCACGGCACAGCTTTCGAAGCGGAACATAATAATGTATATCGCGGCAGGTTCAAGATATGTCAGGTCAACATTGGCAGTTCTTCTTCTCAATCGTGTCACTCTTGTCATAGTGGTCGTGATCGTCATGTAGTGTTGCAAGGGGCAGACTTGATGCGTCTCACGATGTCCCGCCATCTCTCCCTGCTCGAGGCCATTCTACTGCACTCATTTAGGGAACCTCTCACTGGATATATTAGGATTAGGATATAATTAGGCAGGATGATGCTACTCTAACTTGGGTAGTTTATACGAAAATAATTAATTTATGTGGGCTGTATGACACTTACTACGTACGCATATATTTGGAACAAAAAAAATACTCTGACGCTTAAAGTAGGTAAGCGTCGCGCGAGGCGTGTGGGTGGTGTAACGGGCGTCTTAATCATTAAGATACGAATGCCTGGTCAACGCTACACAAACAATTATCTTTAGATTTTTGTTAAATGATTCGTCTTAATCTACAGCTACTTTTCAATGGAAAAGGTTTCAGGAGTATTTGCGTTGTGTACCACGAGATGGCGCTAGTAGTTGATAAAATAAAATATTGACATTCCCATGAAAAGCTTAGCCGCATTCTTCACTGTTTTTTGCAGGATAGCCGTCGGATCACCGTGGAATGTGAGCAATTGAGATTTAAATTCGAATCGATCAGTAAGTACTCGAAGACAGCATTGGAACGCTTTTTCGGAAAAAGCGGCGACGTCTAATTACATACCCGATCCAGACGATCGGGCAATACAAAGTTCTCGTCGCCCGAAACACGTCATCTATGATCCTAAAAATCTTCTCTCGGTGCTTTTATTTTATTCTGTACTTAAGAGTCATACACAATTAAATTGACGACTAAGGTGTATATCCTTTATTCTGCAATTACAGATAGTCGTTGTCTGTACTTCGGTCGTCGCGGTCAGGCGATTCTGCTGGTGTTCCGGAATATCCCACCGCGCCATAACCAGCCCCCCGGATCGGAACGCGATATACCGCCAACCGGTAGCTTTTCCACAGCATTTTCGTAGAAATGCAGTTTTGTGGGACAGCGAGTATCCAACCTACTAGACCTGTGGTCAGCAGCCTACGCATGTGGCTTTTCGACTCCCCAGCTACGGTTCTTCCGGAAAATGTTTCCGTATTTAATTGTCATGAAATTATTTTCGGAATTATTTCTCTTAGCTCAAAGCATACATGTTAAAAAAATGGCTCTTTGAATAAATGTCAATTGTGTATATAGAGATAATACATGTTTGGTTCTTTTAGATCACAAGGTTTCCCAACAGTGCACTACGTAGTGCGTCACACAGCCCCCCCCCCCCCCGAGTTCGCCGTCGGGAGGAACCCTCTCCTATAGGAGCTGGAGTCGTGCGAAGGTCATCCTCCGGCCCCCGGCTCGGTGACAAGGGAACGGTGCGTAGTGGGATGAGATCTCCCTCTTCCCCTGTTACGTTATCGGTATTATACAAATGACACTCTCATAAAATATATTGTCAATAAAAATATTCCACAATTCAATTTTCAATCACTATATCGTCTTCTCGCATTAAAACTGTATAATCTCAAAGCTTACTAATTTTACAGGAGAGTGTTTTAAAGGTTTATTAATATGTGATATTTTTAATATTAATGATCTTTGCAACATTTTTTTTTTTACCAGTTACATTATCTGTCTTTTAAAGTAAGATTTTTTGGAGAGTTTATCTACCTCGGATCTCTACTTACTGACCAGGGAGGAAGCGAACGGGAGATCAAGAAAAGGACTCAAATGGCCAAAGCTGCGATGAGCAAGCTTACACGTATTTGGCAGGACAGAAAAGTCTCCAATACTACTAAGATGAGACTAGTCCGGACGTTGGTTTTCTCGATTTTCCTCTATAGTGCAGAGTCGTGGAGGATTCGAACAACAGAGCGGAAAAAAATAGAAGCGTTCGAGATGTGGTGTTGGCGAAGAATGCTCCGCATACCGTGGACCGCCAAGAGAACAAACAAATCTGTCCTCAAGCAACTTCGCATAGAAACGAGACTATCGACGATTTGCTACCAGAAGGTTCTTGGTTACTGTGGTCACATTGTTCGGCGGCCACCAGAAAACCTTGAAAGATTGATTGTGGTGGGCAAGGTAGAAGGGAAAAGACCCGCCGGCCGACCACCAAACCGTTGGTCGGATCAGATAACTTCACTCACTGGACTCTCTGTTGCGAACGCCCTGAGAGAAGCCGAAAACCGAAGCAAATGGAAGCTGAGGGTACAAAGAGCCACGAAGGGCTTTCAAGGCCACGACCTTCAGCAATGAAGTATTCAACTAAGAAGAAGAAAGTAAGATAAAATTAAGTATTAATTTTGTTGATAGTAGTCAAAATATAGGTAAACTAAAAAAAAACTAAAACTATATTAGGTTCTTTTGACAGTATTTGAGAAAAATACTGGTGATACCAAATGATTCCGCATATTAACTCAATTTCGAATATTTTTGGAAATTGTACACTTTTAATGCGAAAAGACGATATGAGGATACAATCTACCTGGTAAATTCAAATGAAAATTTAATAACTAGTAACTATATAAAGAATATTGCGGTATTTTGGTCATGTTGCACGTAGGGATACCAGCAATTTGGAACGCCTTGTGGTGACCGGTAAAATATAGGGAAAAAGGCCTAGGGGTAGAGGTCCCAAACGATGGTCGGACCAAATAGCGGAGGAACTGGGGATACCTATCAGCGACGCACTCCACCGGGCTGCAGGGCGGGATCGATGGAGACAGTTGGTTGACGAAATCGGACGGAGTCACGATCCTCAGCAGTGAGGGACCGATCGAAGAGAGAGAGAGAGAGAGTAACTATATTTAAATGCAAACATAAAAAAGTACATAGACGAAAAACCGACCAAGTTCACATTTCTACGAATATCAAAACTGTTGAATATTTTATGTCATTTAGCTTTCACGAATTGTAGATATCATTAAGACAACTTTTACGATTTCATTTTGCGTTTTTTTTTATTGTCACCATATTATTTACTATGTTTCTAATATTTTACAGTTTTCGTTTCCACGGACGGTTGACCTGAGTCGTAAAAGTAGTTATAGGGTGACTCGTGAAAACCAAAGAAAATACTACCTATATTGGATTTTTTAGAAAAAGGCACTTTAAGAAAACACCGCTAACAAAAGGGTGGTAAGCGATTTTGATTCCTCGGCGCTTAATAATAACAGTCTGTGTTCTTATTTAAATTTAAACGTAAGCTTACTTTTGTAGGACGCTATAAAAATTAACAGTACATTGACGATTTGAAATGAAGAGCACTGACGAACAGACTGACTGACGATTAGTACTAGGAACGTATGTATGTAGACATTAGCTATGTACTATACATCTAGATGTGATCTTCGATCTTTATCTAGATGTGATACCAAATACCTGTCAACCCTTAGAATATACCTATTCAGGTCATAAATTCTGTCACATGTTTAATGTAAAATAATTGAAACAAGTTTATTCATTATGTAACCATTCATATACCAAAATGAACTTAACAAAACATAGATTCTTATGACACTAAAGTTTATTCAAAATGACCTCCGTGATTTTGAATACAGGCCTTCAATCTGCGCGGCCAGTCGTCTATCGCAGCACGAACGAGGTCCATATCAATATCGGCGGCTGCCTTAATCAAGGATGTCTTGAGTGACTCCAAATTGGGATGATGCTTTGAGCACGCCTTTTCCTCCAAGTGTTGCCATATCTTGTAATCTAACGGATTCAAATCTGGACTGGAGGAGGGCCAGTCTTCGTGCCGGATGAAGTCGATTTCACGCGCCGCCAGCCAGTCTTGTGTGCTCTTCGCTCTATGAGCTGGCGCCGAATCTTGTTGGAATACTCAGTGCCTGTTATTGAACATGGTATGAGAAACAGGTTCCACAAGGTTCGTCAGGACTGTATTTTGATACACAACTGCATTCGTTTTTACACCTTTTTCACAAAAATGAACCTCTGTTAAGCCCCAATAAGAAACTCCCAACCATACCATGAGCGAGGATGAAAAATGACCTCGTTGGACACGCGGAATACGGTTGCTCGCTTCTTCACTACTGTGTGCGTACACCTTATCATTTTGTTTGTTGTAGCTCTCTTCTACGGTAAAAATTTTTTCATCCGAAAAAAGAATTTCCCGATATTTTTTTCCGGCGTACCGCTTCAACAAAGCGCGGCATCTTTTCAGTCTCAGGTCCATTAGACGAGCATTCAAACAATGTCCTGTTTTTCTTCGATATGCCCGAAGCCCTAAGTCTTCATTTAACACCCTTTTCACCGTAGTTCTGCTTAACCCCATCTGAAGGGCCAACAGTTTCTGATTACGTTTGGGATTTCTTTGAATTCGCGCCTTCACAGCTTTTATCACTGCTGGAGTCCTAACAGACCGAGGGCGACCACTTCTTGATCTGTCATCTACACTAGAGTCTTGATGGTACGATAAACGAATCTTTTGGTTATATTCAAAATTTTCAGTATGTTAAAAATTTGAATTGGCGCGTAACCGCAACGATGCAACGCAATAACTGCAACACGGTCTTCTTTAAGCGTCCCCTCTATATTTAAAAATGAGTAAAATTCTAAAAGTATACATTTTAATTTTCATGAACAATTCGAAATTCGAATTCAATAAACTTTTTTGTGGCCAGCATTCTAAAAGAAAAGTTTTTACTGTGTGACAGTACTTATGACCTGACTAGTTATATTAAGAAACAAGAATAAATTTTTAAGCATCGTGATTTATGTACATAATTCAATATTATAATTTTTTTTAATATAAAAATTTTGATCATTATGGTTATTGACATGGATTAAGTTTTAACCTTGGAATAGCATTTATTCACGAGTTAGAGAATGAATTTTGTCCCGCTGCGCTGATGGTTCTTTAAAATCTATTAAAAAGGCTACTTCTAGTTATTGCGGTTGCGGTCTATTAAACGGTTGGACGACATCACGGCGCCTCACTTATTGAATGGTTACCGGAACCGTGTAAGCTCTGCGATTTACTTTAATACATAACGGCCGGAAAAACCCTTGAAATTGGCACGAATGACTGCTTCGCATTAGAAAAATAGGTCGGATGGTGGTGAGTACCCGTGCAGACTTTGAAATATCTTTTTTCGAGGAATGGACCGAGTCTGCTATGAAATATCCGCGCCTAGGGGGTACGCGGGGTATGTGGGACTTGACAGTCTGAAGATGTTGGAGCAGATCGCAGGCCCAAGGATATTTTTAGGGTCCTACCGCACCAAACGGTTCCCTTATATTCTCTCACTTCGAAGTCCTGTCTCCGCCCGGGGTCAGAACCCGGTCAGAGTAGGTCATTAAAAAAAGTTCTAACACAAGTCTTCTGAATTACGTTGATTATTAATTTTATTATGATCCCAAATTTAAACGTTTTTGATGTCCAGAACGCGATTTTCATAGAAAACGTTTGACAGAAATTTTAATAGATACTCTTAAAACAAATCCTTAAAGAATATGTAAAAATCACCAAGAGAAAGAATAGGCGATTGGCTCTAATCTAGAATTTGGAAATCTTTTTTGAAGAACGCATATATGTCCCATAATTATTAATGTGTGCTAAAATAAAAATATTGTTTCTGAAGTACTGTCTGGATGATAGTAACCCGTGTCGTCATAATAATCGCCTTATCGTTGCCGCCGCTGACTATTCCCCGAACCCTGATCACGCAGGAGCAAGTCACCGTCGTCGCCCTAGATCCATCAGATCCAATAACTCTTGCATTAGATACCTTCAGCTCTAACACTAGGAGCAGGCTTAGGGATCCCGGTAACCGTACTCGTTGAACTCGGCAAAGAGTTCGACGTGCAACCTAACCCGTGCATCAGCCCGCTAAGTTTCTCGCCAGATCTTCTCAGCGGGTCGCGATTCCGATTCGGTAGTAAATTCATTCGCGAAGCAGCTGCTCTTGAGTTGTTAGGTCTTCTTCGGAGGCGCTCGGGTAGCTGTTAGCAATGCCCACCTCTCCTGGCTGAGCCATGCTCGCCCACCTGTCCTGGTGAAACTGGAAAGGCCTTCAGGTCACAAGTAATACTTCAATTATAAAAAAAGTAACACGTAAACACGAGTAAGTGTTGAGAAAAGCGTCAACGTTCTAAAGCGCGAAGCTGAAGCATTTTATGTACGAGTATATACTCATAGAAGGGCCCTATGGAGATTATACTGATAACCGCGCAACCTTCAAGGAACGCGGGGGCGTGTTTCTGTAATTTTGTTTAGATAAGGGTCGGAGCCTCAACGTGAGGGGCCCTGTTTCGGCAACAAGTGCTTGGGAGGAGCTAATGCTCGGATATTTAGGTGAAATGATTGTTAACTGGGCGTCATGAGCTGATTCCCCGCGCAGAGACATTGCGAAAGTTTTTTCTTGCGTCGAACGCGTATTGTTTTTCTGCCGCCGCTGTGAACGAATTAAAGCAATAGAAACGACTTAAGATTAATCTAAATCCTTAAAACTTCTAACATATTATTCAAATTTCATTCATACACATTATTTTTGTTTAATAGAAATCTATATAAGTATATATAAAAATTAATTGCTGTTCGTTAGTCTCGCTAGAACTCGAGAACGGCTTGACCGATTTGGCTAATTTTGGTCTTGAATTATTTTTGGACGTCCAGAGAAGGTTTAAAAGGTAGATAAATATGAAAATTCTCGGAATTCAATAAAAATAATAATTTTGTTTTCCCTTTGACGTGACCCCCGTCGGACGGATTGTTTTTGTTTGTTTTATGTTTTTTTTTATACAAAAGTTTGGGTCTTTTATTTATCGATTGAGGTACTACGAAGTCAGGCGGGTCAGCTAGTAATGTAATATAAATGGGAAACTTTAGTAGTGCGTACTAAAATGAAATAAACGCCAATGAAATACTTGGATGTTTTTTGAGTAAAGAAGTTTGTATGTTCATTTTTTTTCTTTGTTACGTTCACAGTAAATTCCAAAGCGTTGGCCTGACCAGGTCTTCACTAACCATACGTCGTCTGCTGTTAGAATAGCCGAAGACAGGACGAGACGGCATGGATGCAGTAGCCGTTCATTCGGAAGCCGCGCTATACAGTTGCAGTGAAGGTCGACTCGACACACACTGTTATAATTTGCTGTCAAACAGTCAAGTTAATATCTAAGTGCCCGATTTGTAATATCAGTAAGTTCTTTACATTTTTACTGTGTTCAATCTTCATGGATTCATGTTTCTAATTATGAATAAATAATTATAGGGTTCCAATAGTCCCGTTAATCGCAACATATTTATATATAGTTGGAATTCGCTCCGTGGATTGTCCAGTCACGTCCCGGAATCTGAATCTGTGCCCTTTACTAATCATCTTACGTTAAGGAGCTGGAGTATCTTCATTGGATCCCATGGTGCTTCAGGATCACTATTGCTGTAAAGATACGTATTTGATCTTTGTATCTAACCTCTACCCTCGTTAATTTAAGACTGTAATTTCCAAATTTAATTAATATACAATCTTGTTAATTTATAATTTTAATTGTTATTATTCGTGTTGTTTGTGTGCCTTGTGTAATGTTTTGTACGATTGCACTTCTTCTTTTATTTGTACTAGAGGTCCCGCAGTAGTCGAAATTCGACTATAATTAATTGGAATTGTAAGTTTGTACACTATTATGATTGTATTTTATACTCACACTATAATCACCAATTTCGCCAAGACTACACTATAAAAAATATTAATAAAGAAAAACAATATTAAATCTATTCTCAATTTGACAACAAACGTCAAGAACAAAAGTTTGACAATAAATAGTAGGTATGCATGCGTGTGTGCATCAAATACATGGTATGTAGTGTGTGTAATGTTTTCTTTATTGATTTAATGTATCTTTTATGCATTACTTTAAAAAAATATTAGCATTGTGCACTTTTTCTCTATATTCTCTATAAGTGTGGAAAATTTCATACTCCTCCGACCGCGCAATTTTCGTAAAAAGGGATACAAAGTTTTTGCTTCACGTATTAATATATAGATTGTTGATTTAACTGTGTTAATAATAATTAATTAAAATTTATTTCATATATTAAATTAAAATAAATCACATACTCTCCAGTGCGGCTACCGGTTGGTGTAACGAATAACGTTACATATTATGTCATTTTAAGTAGTGTAACAGCATCCAAGGTTGGCGCTTCAAACAAATCTACTTACTACTTTTCAGGAGAATAATAATACTTAAAAGGTGTACTCAAATTTCGTACAAAGCTAAATTATAAAAATATATTATATAGGAAGATACGGTAAAAATGCTTTCTGATCAATAGTGCCATTTTTAATTGTTTTTTTTAATTATATGTAATATCAATCTTAAATATAGCAATAAATTTATATTATTAGCCCACAAGATTATAGTTTTGTTTGTATAATTTTCTACGTCACACTTACCAACCTTTATGCATATTAAATTTTATGTCACACTAGTTTTCTGTTAGCTTAATATTAGGGGTTAATTGATACTAAAAAAATGAAATTCGTTTTTTTTTTCAGTTAACATATTTATTTAATCAAAATATCTACCATTATTATCTATACATTGCTGTTATCTAATAGGAAGGTCATTTATGCATTTGCGAAAGAACTCTGGTGATTTAGATTTTACAAATAGCGTGAAAGGATTTTGTACTGCCTTCTGGGAAGATAACTTTTTATCATGTAAAAAATTATCCGAATTACGTAAAAAATAGTAATCCATTAGAGCAAGGTCTGGCGAGTACGGAGGGTGACGAATGGTCTCTAATTCCAGTTCCTGTAGAGTTGAATTGGTTTCTCGTGTTGTATGAGGTCTCGCGTTATCATGGAGCAATAATGGTGAAGGTCGATTCATGAGTCGGGGATGTTTCACTGCAAGTTTTGCTATCATTGTTCGGAGTTTGGCACAGTAGACATCTGCCGTTATTGCTTGACCAAATTAGAGAAAACTGTAGTGAATAGCACCGTACTGAGATTAACAAACAGTTACATAATATGTCACAATTCGATCCAATATTCCTTTATTTCTATATCGATTCAACAGGGCAATAGAAGTTTCAACACGTCCTGTTTCTTTCTGCTGCTCAGTCAAATCACGAGGCACCCATACTGTTGTTAAGGTAACGTTAAACCATACCGCTAATCCCTGCGTAGTTTGGCTCGGATCGGCTTCCACCATCTCTTTCAAACAATTGTTATTCACATGTGTGACCTGACTTCCACGTGGTTCGTTCTGAAAACAAAATTTCCATCACGCAAGCGTTTAGACCAAAATCGCACGATGCTTTCATTAGCAGTCGCCTCTCCAAACGCAACATTGGTATTTGCAAACTGTATCTGTAGCGCTAGTTCCACGTCAGAACTTGTATTAAAAAATCACTCGAATTTTCGAGGTATCTATCTTTTTTGTTTAAGCTGAATAAAAAAAAAACAACTGAAAGTCGCTAATCGAGTGCTGCACATTTTTTAAAAGAACAACCTCATACGTACCATTTGAAAAAAGTTTTACTCAAAAATCTCAAAGCATGAAGGTTCTATGTCAATTCGAAGTACCTATTACAATAAAACGGCAATTTCATACTTTAACGCCTATTAGGTATTTTTTGCCCATTTATTTCATATTTTACTATAGGTATACAAGTCATGATTTCTTTTCCTCGGTTAATAGTTATTATTATACGAAAAATATACAAAAACCTTATGTTACTTAAATTTAATTGATGATAAAAGTAATCAAACAAATAATATTCGGATAATGCTTTAATACAATTACTTGATTTGTAATTAAAATAATAACTTGGTCCTAATAAAATAAAAGCGTATGTAAAATAATTTAAAAACCATAAAACAATGTACCTAAGCATAACATTCTACTACCCGTCATAGAAACGAACTATTGTTATTAATGAAGGACATTACAAAAGCTGCTTTGAGAAATTCTGTATCTATAAAATGACCAAAAATAAAAAATAAGAACAGTCATTATTATTTGAATAAAGCGTGATGGGTGCGCACGTATATAAATTTAATTGCGACCATTGGTAGAAATAGTTAACAAAAAAATTGAACTTTAATAACAGTTATAACAGTAAAACTGGTTGTAGGACGTCTTTACTGGCGGTAGGACATCTTAAGAGTTCGCACGGGTAGGTAATGTATTTCAGTTTGAAGGGTAGGGCAGCCATTGTAACTATACTGAGACTTTAGAACCCATATCTCAAGGTGGGTGGCGGCATTTACGATATAGATGTCTATGGGCTTCGCTAACCACTTGTGAGCTCGTCTACCAATCTACACAATAAAAAAAAAACCTCAACCGGGGGAATCGAACTCACAACTCTCGGCGCAACAGTTAGGGTCGCTAACTACGGTACCAACTAATCAGTGATATGTGAGTTATATGTGTGTCTGAGTGATATACGAATCGTGTCGTCCAGATGACGAAGCTTGCTAATGCAGTGTGACAATTACTTAGAAGGCCTCTGGCCCTTTCACCACCACCACCCGTATTGGCGACTAGTTAGCACCGGATCCCTATGAGTCCGAAACTAACGTAACAATGTTCCCTCCTATTATATGTCCCTTAGGCCAAAACAGATAACAGGCCTTAGATTTTAATAACCATGAAAAAACAGAGTTACTGGCCGATGCACTGCAAGACTAATGCACTACCATCAGTCAAATTGCAGATCCTAACCACCAGCCTGGGACTGTTCTAAAATCATAATCCCCATGAAAAGCATAACCAACTCGCCAAAAGGCGCCCCCCTCGCCCCGTATTAGGTCCGGTAATACTATTCCCGTGATAACTCTCTTTGGGCCGAGAAGCTTGACAGAGGGATGACATTCAGTTCCCACACAAAGCCAATCCGCTACCAAGCCGCGTTCTAACTCGGTTGTCTCTAGCCCATAATTTGCAGGAGAAGTATATTGTCCCGTCATAGCAAGGTGACACTCAACAAAACTTGAATAGGTACGGTCATGACTTTAAGTCTATTGTATCTCACCTAAATAAACTCCGTCCGGGTTTTCCAATCCCGTTTCTAGTGATAGCCGTTGGAGCATCGTGATGTATAACGAATGTAGATCTTCACGCGTCGGAACGCTTCTTCGAAGAAGCGGCGAGACACGATAACCCTCTTACTCGGTTCACTTAATAAAAACTTCCAGAGTAGCACACAAAAAAATTACAGTCGAAACCATAACGATAATAATATTTATTAGAACAATTACAATGTCTTAACATGAAATAGGTATCTTTCTTTGTTTTTGTAAATATTTGTCTATCCTAAAACCTAGCTTAATTTTTTATAATTTCACTGCAAAACAAGGAATTTGCGGCACCATGACAAAGGGCCCTGTTTGTCATGGTGTATCAATTCTTATTAGTATCCCTGCATCTTTCCACGAGTATTGGGATACTTGGAGTCGGCGTTTCGATTGATGTCCAATATAGGAGGAATTGGGGCAACAAAGGCAAATTGGCTTTCAAAATGCTGGGAGTCCTCAACACAGGGAAGCGGTTCTTCACTCCGGGATAAAGATGCCTCGCATAGAGTACTGCTCCCACCTTTGAAGTCGTCGTGGCCTAAAGGACAAGACGTCCGGTGCATTCGTGTTGAGCGGTGTTCGAATCCCAGGCGGGCACCAATTTTTCTAATGAAATACGTACTCAACAAATTTTAATGTCCACGATTAACTTCCACGGTGGAGGAATAACATCGTATAATAAAAATCAAATCCGCAAAATTATAATTTGCGTAATTACTGGTAGTAGGACCTCTTGTGAGTCCGCGCTTGTAGGTATGCCTATTTCTGCCGTGAAGCAGTAATGCATTTCGGTTTGAAGGGTGCCGTTGTACCTATACTTGAGATCTTAGAGCTTATATCTGAAGGTGGGTGGTGCATTTACGTTGTAGATGTCTATGGGCTCTAGTAACCATTTAACACTAGATGAGCTGTGAGCTCGTCCACCCATCTAATAAATAAATAAAAACCTCTGTGCCGGGGCTCCCAAATACCAGCTAATTCCATTTGATTCCATACGGAAGAGGGCCGGATTATTGATAATCCTATCCTCACGGATCGTTTGGAACCTCTGAGTCTACGGGGAGCTTCGGTTCTCGCTTTGTTTGGTTCCATATGTTCCATGGGGAGTACTCTGAAGAATTGTTTGAGATGATCCTATCATCTCGTTTTTCCGTTGCATCGCCCGCCACCGGAGTAGACAGAGTACATCCATACTACCTAGACCATTGCGTTCATTCACAGTTGTTATTCGTTTCCAGCGTTTCCAAAGATATTTTTGTCACATACCATTGGGCTTTCACCATCAGGCGAGCCGTGTGCAGGTCTGCCTGCAAGGGCAATAAAAAAAACAATAATTAGTAAGAATAAAATTGATGTACAAGATAGAAATTAAGAAAATGTCTTGTCGAAAAATTGTTGAGATGTTCTTTTTTGTGGTTTTTTTTTTATTGCCATTGTAGGCAGATGATCATATGGCCCACCTGATAGTAAGTGGTCACCGTCGCTCATGGACGTCAGCAATGCTAGGGGCAGAGCCAAGCCGCTGCCTACCATAAGGTACTCTCCGCAAGCCTCGTTTTAAGAAGAACATGTCATAGCGCTCGGAAAACAACGTGGAGGGGAGTTCATTCCAGAGCTGGATGGTACGTGGCAAAAAAAATCTTTGGAAACGCACTGTCGATGAAGGCAGCGGTTCCAGATAATATGGATGAACTCTGCTCCGATGGCGGGAGGTGCGATGATAAAAAGGAGATTAGGGGATCATCTCGAATAATTCCTCAGAGCATTCCCCATGGACCATACGGTATAAAACACAGAGAGAACCGAAGTCCCTCCGTAGACCCAGAGGTTCCAAGCGATTCGCGAGAGCAGTACTATCGACCATCCGAACAGCCCACTTCTGTATGGAGTCAAATGGAACACATATACATATTTGTACACATATTATTATGTAGTATGTGTTTAAGTAATCTTCTTCTTAGTCGCATACTTCATTGCTGAAGGTCGTGTCCCTGAAAGCCCTTCGTGGCTCTTTGTACCATCAGCATCCATTTCCTTCGGTTTTCGGCTTCTCTCAGGGCGGTCGCAACAGAGAGTCCAGTGAGCGCAGTTATCTTATCTGACCAACGATTTGGTGGCCGGCCGGCGGGTCTTTTCTCTTCTACCTTGCCCACCACAGTCAATTTTTCAAGGTTGTCTGGTGGCCGCCGAGCAATGTGACCAAAGTAATCAAGAACCTTCTGGTAGCAAATCGTCGATAGTCTCGTTTCTATACGAAGTTGTTCAAGAACAGATTTGTTTGTTCTTAGCGGTCCGTGGAGCCGTGGTATACCGTGGATACCGTGGTATGCGGAGCATTCTTCGCCAACACCACATCTCGAACGCTTCTATTTTTTCCCGTTCTGTTGTTCGAATCGTCCACGACTCTGCACCTTAGAGGAAAATCTAGAAAACCAACGTCTGGACTAGTCTCATCTTGGTAGCATTGGATACTTTTCTGTCCTGCCAAATACGCGTAAGCTTGCTCATCGCAGCTAATAATAAATAATAATAAATGTAGTAATAATATTTATCTAAATACCAACTAAATTTAGATACCTTAAACACTACACGTTATTTTCGTTTTAGCTAACTTGATAACGAATTCAATTTCAAATTCAGCGAAAGTTTGTTACGGTATTCATTCATGTGTTGCATAAATCCAATCAGTCACACGCCCGTCCTGATACGCCTTAGGGGCGCAAGCAACATGGATTTATTTGTTAGAGTCTGCATAATATTTATGTGTATCAAACGCAAAAGTCTGTAATAATGAAAATAAAATAAAATTATATTAAATTAAAATTATTTTATTGCATAAATATAGCACACAAATGGTAATTGATTTTTTGCTGGAGGCTAAGCCGCAAATGTCGGTTCGATGTCGCTACACCCCTGAAATTCTTATATTTTATGAGTGTCCACTTATCTAAAGGTCTACAAACGTTATAAAAAAATTATTGGGCAAAGTAAGCTAAGCCGATTCCAATAATGATTTTTCAGTCACCATCAACTTTGAGTTTTGACCAATTCGACAAAAAGTTCCCGAGAAACGATCCCCTGGACATAAGGAAAATTCGAAATCTTAAGTACTTCTTAAAGATATTTGAATAGAATCAACAAAAACAAGCATTATAAGTCTATTTATAATAGCGCTTTCGGCGGGGTTGGACGTCTCCTCGTTCAGTGTCTGCGGAAAAATTATATTAAGGAAAATTCTCATTGAGCAAGTTGCAGACAGACTCCGTGTATTCTGTATCAAGCGTATCTATCTATTCACTCAGCACACGGATCTTGAGCCTGGCGGACGTTTCAATTTTAGTCACCAAATTTTTAAGTGACAAATCAAAAGCTACGTGCACGTCATTAAGCATTTGATATTCGTTAAAGTGTTGTGGTGTTTTAGTGTTTTTCTGGTTGTGTTACAAAATGTGTTATTTATCACAAAATATCGAAAATATCGAAGGTGCTCTTCAATAAATTAACGTGTCCTGTGAAATTTGCTGGAAGAGAATCTACAAATGTGCTGTTTTATTTCGTCCGCTGCATGAGTAATGCGTATATCACACAAATTAATCTAATTGATTAATTATTAATTCTAGTTCAATCAGACTATTCGACCAACAACTATGGAGAGTACAGGTACGGATTTTGGAAAAACGTCGACTGCAACGGCTGGGTCACCGAAAGGAAAATGTCTTCAATCGACTTATAATTACTGGAAACATCACAATAAAAACTTTAAGATTAAAAGGATGAAAATTGCAGCAAAATTGTCCAAAGAGGTATCCAAAGTAAACGCACGCAATGATTCGATAAAAGAATTGAGTCATGAAATTAAAAAGTCGATCGCTAATTTATCGGCGAAAAATAAAGAAATAAATGCCAGATTGGATTTGTTAGAGGCAGAAAGGAAGAAGCGGCACGAAAAGATTGAATCTATCGCGAAGAGGTTAGAAGACTTTGATCGTTTGACGCGTCTCAGTGAAACAGAATTTCAGAATATACCTAACGGACTAAATGAAAATAGGGAGGATTTGATCAGAGCCGTGGTACATGTCTACAAGAGGGTTAGCACTGATATTGCCATTAATGATTTGCAGGAGGTTTATGGGGTACTCAATGAGGATGGTACTTAAAAATAAAGAATTCTAGTAAATAACAAGGCGTCACGGGCGGCCGAGAATGAATAACAAAGTGATTTAAAGTTACGTAACGATAACTATTTACGTATCTATCTTAATATATTCTGGCACGTTATATTGTTATAATAGTCAAGTTATGTAGCATATATTATTGATGGTTTTCAAAATTTTATCAGTACCCTTAATGGCATTAAAGATTGCCTCAAAATCAGCTGTAATTAAGGATTCTCTTACTTCACCTTTTGCCTTTCATATCATTGATTTTTTTTCTAGAATAAATACATAAACAAATATATACCTATTTCAAATTGTAAAGCAGGAAAATTTAAATGCGTTACATCATCGCTCAAAGTTGATATGTTGAATTTTCTAAGTGATATCGTGTTCAGCAATCGTGTCCTTCAATCAGGAATATATGATTGCTTCACCGCGGAAATAGGACAAGCCCTTGCAAGGCGTACGACACGCCCTACCGCCTGTAATTGGATCGAATGAACTACAGTATATTTAATATACACACGGCTGTTTCAGGAAAATATTCATTTTGATTGATTTGAAATTTAAGTGTACATATTGTGAAGAATATGAAAAAGACAAAAAAAATACAGGATATGAAGCGATTTTTGCAAAAAAGTGATCCGAATTACCATGGGGAGTTTGTATGTAGCATGATATTAACTAAGAATACATTCAGTGTTATTAAATTCTAGACTGTCTCTTACTGTGAATCGAATGTGTAACTGTGAAGTACAAATTAGTAAATTAGTTAATCTGTTGTAATTCAATTTATAATGTGGTTTAGGCTCAATATATTTAAGTAAAATAAATATTTATATTTAGTTATTTATATTTTATTAAAATAGAAAATGTAGATGATTTACATGACAATTCTCAGTTTCATTAGGTTTTTTAATTACCTACCAAATTGACAATGATGAGTTGTGCACCGAGCTATAACCGATTTTTGAGACTTCGGTAATCTTCTTGTATTATTTATTATTGTGTCCGTATTTGTAAATTCTCAAAATAGGATACCGTTGTTTGATTTCATGAGTTAGGTATATGAATGAATATTTTTTCTCTAATCCGTGTTGAAATAGTTTTATATAGTTATAATCTGTGTCTTTGCTCAGAAACTCTCAAATTTATATGTAACTAAGTATAAGTATATAACTACTAAGAATATGTAAGTAAGATTTGCTTACTTTACGAGAATACATATTTTGGATAGTCATTTTAAGCTTAAAATTATTCGAATTTTGTTAACTGTAATATTTTAGTCAATTAGTTAGTCAATTTATTGTTAAATAATAATTTTTTTCTTAAAATTGTATAAGCCTGAAATCGTGAAGAATTTTATTTTAAAAAACGATTTTTCGATAAATCGTTTTTTTCCCCTTCCCAATCGTAGATAGTCTAAGGGTCTATTCCAACTATGCGCGGACCTGTAGATGAGCTCACGGGCTCAACCTGAAACAATTGCTAACACTGACCCTAGCGAGAGCAGTACTGGGTACTGGTGGTAGGACCTCTTGTGAGTCCACGCGGGAAGGTACCACCGCCCTGCCTATTTCTGCCGTGAAGCAGTAATGCGTTTCGGTTTGAAGGGTGGGGCAGCCATTGTAACTATACTTGAGACCTTAGAACTTATATCTCAAGGTGGGTAGCGCATTTACATTGTAGATGTCTATGGGCTCCAGTAATCACTTAACACCAGGTGGGCTGTGAGCTCGTCCACCCATCTAAGCAATAAAAAAAAAAACTTCGCTGAACTTTGTGTATTATATGTATTCATAATATAGTAGTCATTTAATTTATCAGTAATACCAAGTTTATTCACATTTATTCACACTTTAGAATTCGTTTAATTTTTTATACTGAATCCATTATTTTATAAAATCATTAGTTAGTTTAATTACAAAAAAAATATAATTATTAAAAGTAAAACCGTTCCAGCTGTGTGTCCATAAGACACCTCTTTTTTATTATATCTACTACTTGTCAAAACTAAAGAAAATAGTGCGTTCTCTGTCACCCGTAGGGACTTTTTGGCGAGAACGCGAGGAGTGAAGTTGTGTGATTTTTTTTATTTTGTCTATTTACTGTTTCTTCAGGTTTAAATGTGTAATAACGGTGGTTTATTAAATGTTTAATATCTGTGAAAGTGCACAAATGTGGGAAAATCAAACAAAGCCGCTGGACATAACTTCACCGGATCCTCCAAAAAGTCCACTTTAGAAATTTCAGTAAATGACCACCATTTTACTGAGATTATATTTCATCCCATATCATCTTATCTCATTTAATTTAATTTCATCCCAGTTGAATAATGTCTCAAATGAATCATCTTCTTTTCATTTCATTTCATTTCACTCCATATTATCATTTTTCATAAAAATAATAATATAAATTAAAATAAGACATTAAGGTCTTAGTTACCAGGTCATAAAATCCCTTAAAAAAATCTGTTACCCATATATTTATATTAAAAGCTCACATCATTTTATGGGATACTGTTGCCTAAATGTCAAAATCCCCACAGGCACATCCGACTGTGTTTCTCGTGAGATTTTCTCTCAGTGGGTCGCGATTCCGCCAAGTAGATTCAGCCAAGTACTCCCCTTGCTAGGGCAAGTGTTAGCAAATTCGTCAGGTTGAGCCCCGTCAGCAATAAAATAGCAGCAATAAAAAAATAAAAAAAATCAACTACACCTTTGGCGAACCTAGTATAACGCCGCGAGATTACTAGAACAGGTAAGCAATAGGTAGGCAATAAAAAACAAAAATTCATGACCTTCACCTTCAAACTAGATGTAATCATATTACATCTAGTTGGAAGGTCGTGACATTATAGTGCTGCCGAAGCACCACGGTGAGGACTTTAGGCTAGTGCCGGAAACCTTAGGGTACACTACCACACTACGCTATTTAATTACAAACCCCTTTCGTCGTGGTCTTGGTGTTTTATTCTTAATATCAAAACTTCAATATACATAGTTGACTGAATAATGCTACGCGCTGGGGCTTGGGATAAATAAAAAAAATCTACCGAATTACAAGTTAACGCTGTATTAGCACTTAGAACACTTAAAACACTTTAAAACTCTAAATTCGCTTCTTCCGCTTCGCTTCAGGTGATCCGTTCGCTGTTCCGCTTCGAGTAGTTCTGATTACTAACTGACTGCGTGTCATCTCTACAACGCTTTTATAGTCGATACCACATCCCAAGAATTATCGAGAATATTCCACACATCTCGAGTATTGTGTCTCCGCTATCTGACAATAGATGGACTTCTCGAGCATTCTAGGTGCTACGAGATCCTTCAATATTCCTTCGACTATTCGGCGATAGATGGCGCTACTCTTACTGACTTAACAATACTAATGTATTTGATCTTTTATTTATTAACACACAACATGACTATTTACTTATTAACTCAATGTGCAGGAGTACACGTGTAAGAAATTCAATTCACCATTATGATTCTTAACTCGTATTATCACATGCGCCAACAACTTCCAAGCTAATTGTTACAAAATCACTTCACTCGAACGATTATGGAATAAACATTGAAATAGATAGGACAAGAGGGATCGTGTTGTATCTACCAAATACTGGTGTGACATTGCAATTAGTTCGAATTGTAACGTTTTTTTAGCATACATTAACGATTTTTAGAACAAGACGAAAACAAGTTTTCGTTACGGAAAAGTAATGGATGACGGGTCTAGCGATAGTCTCCACTGCTTTGAAACCTCCTCGATGCCTTGATCGGTGTCGCACGTCAGGGCTTTCGAATGTTCAATAAATATTTTTATTTTCTTTTATTGCATTAAAATTTTCTTGGCTGAACTTATGATCAGCGTTTGAATTTTCAGAAATTTTCAATATTCTTACCATTTTATCATGGAGACTACTGGTTAGGTAAGAATATAGTCATATAGGTAAATGAGGAATTAATTTAACTCTTGAGCTCCGACATGACCCTTTTTTAACACAATGTTAAAAATGTTAAAAAAAAAAATATTTTAGTTATTCACGCAAATCACTGAAATCTGTTAATTTTTGGTGCGCGTTCTTAACATTTAGTAATGCGAAAATGTCCAATGGATATTTTACTAAGCTAGCAACTGAATGGGTTGTAATAATATTGAATACAGTATAATTTTAAATACATTGTTTTGTTAGAAATCTGTCTTAATTGAAAAAAAAAGAAGTGTGGTGTCGTGGGACACCGGATAGGAACGAAGTTTCTTATTATAAAAATATTAATTTTAAGTTCTATTCGAGGTATAAAGAAAATAATCGTTCGGCTATACATTTTGATGGTTTTTTATTGATAAAAAAAAACTATTTTACAAAGCTATCAACTTTATTTTATTCACAATGATTTATAAAAAATATATAATTAAAATATGTTATTTTTTGTACGTTATTACAAAGCTAAATCGTACACTGTGTGCATTACTAATTTGTACATTATTACAAAGTTAAGTCGTACACTGTGTGCATTACTAATAAAAATCTTACGTTACGGATGTTTTTTCCCGGTTAGGATACCCCTCTGCATTTTCCCATATGGAACTTTGTTCCAAAAAAAACATAATTCGTCAGAAAAGTAAACATCACACAGACTAGCTGCAATTAAGAAAAAAAAATACTTAAACCTCTCCGCTACACCCCTATTTGTCATTGGGTGAGCGGGTCAACCTTGAAACCTACATAATCCCACCGGGTGCCACCCTATCTCCCGACTAAGCCACCCAGCTTGGGAGTTATTCTCCACAACCTTACAACTAGGAGGGCTAAACTCTTCGGATAAATACATTTATCTACAAGAGCGAAGGTGTTTTGTTGTTAAATCTGATATTTTAATTAGCTATCTTCTTTGTCTAGCTTATATCTCAACTTACATTGTGCTCAAGAGTTTAATTTTTTTAATACCGTTAATTGGCTACCGGAGATATCACGAATGCGAATCTTAAGTTTTTATTGCATGGGAATTTCGATTTGATTTTTGCATGCTTTTGAGATTTGAAAAGAGTCTTAAGCGCCAAGCAATGGCTTAGCTGTGTTCTTCGCATCGATGGTTTCAATAAGCGACGGCTTTACACAGTGAAAAACTGAAATGTATCTGAAATAGGTATGTATTACATATTATCTAATTAACTATGAAGTGATTTTAGACTACAAAGTATCAGAAGCAACGTTAGTGTTAGGGCATGAAGCTCACACGAATAGGTATCACTATTGTAACATTTTACCACGACTCATAATGCCTTCGAAATTTAAGGATAGGACAACTGCTGTACCAGTACCTAGCGACCCTAGCACTTAACGTCGGCAACAGAATTTCGTGAGCTCGTAATTATAACCGCTTAGCTTGATGTGGACTTTGAGTGGATCAAAGCTAAGTAATTCGTTACAAGTACGTACTCTGTTTTGAAAATTTAATTCCATAATTGAGAGATTAATCTTAACAAAAAAAATATTGTTCTTAAAGAAAATTAGACCAGGAATCGAGAGCCAATTAATACGGGACTTAATTTATAATAGCGTTTTAAATTTTTTCTATGGATATTTTAAGGAAAAACATAATCAATCTTAAATGTTATCTGTGTCTGGTATTTTCTAGAATTTTCGGAAGTCATAAACATAATTAAAACTAAGCTAGTAGTAAACTGCTTAATTTCGAAAAATAACTCGCTAGTTAGGTGTAAGAGCTGACGCAAAACAAGATGCTTCGTATAGTATACAACATTAATGGGAAAGCTCTACGCTGGAAAAATATTACAGCTTTACGTACGAAATTTCTGCTTGGCATATAGAGAGATAAAGTCATTTATTGTACATAAGTGTTGTTCATTTTTATTAATAAAAACATGTATCTATGGTATTGATGTAACTCTGCTAGTCCTTCAGTGCCCTTCTTTAAAAATAAAAGAAGTCGTCGTGGCCTAAAGAATAAGATGTACGGTGCATTCGTATCTAGCGATGCAACGACGTTCAAATCTCGCAGGCGGGTACCAATTTTTCTAATGAAATACGTACTTAACGAATGTTCACGATTGACTTCCACGGTGAAGGAACAACATCGTGTAAAAAACATCAAATCCGCAAAATTATAATTTGCATAATTACTGGTGGTACCATCCTGCCTATTTTAGCCGTGAAACAGTAATGCGTTTCGGTTTGTAGGGTGAGGTAACTGTTGTAACTATACTGAGACCTTAGAACTTGTATCTCACGGTACCCACCTTTACATTTACATTGTGGATGTGTATGAGCTCCAGTAACCATTTAACACCAGGTGGGCTGTGAGCTCGTCCACCCATCTAGGCAATAAAAAAAGTGAGGTGTACGCCAGCCAACAAACTTTTCAGAGGCTCTAGAGCTAGCTCTTGTAGCTTAGAGACCATCTGTTGTGCAGTATGATCAAGCATTGTCTTGTACTAACAAAGCGGCTTGGCAAGCGAGTAATCAAAGCTGGCCGGTTCATTATTTAGATCAACATTTCCACGTCAGATGCGTTTTAGTGTTACTGAGTACACACACATTATTGATCTTGTGAAAATTAATTGAAAACTGAAAAAAATATACAATTGAAAATTAATTTTAATTTAGAATTTATTTACAGCGTTACATACTTACGTTACAAGTGGCCAGTATTGTAAAACAGTAACTTCATAGATAAAAATTAAAGCTGTAAAAGTACTTTTAAAAGCACTTTAACTTTTTATAGGTTTGAGGTTTTACAAATAAATAAAATTAGAATAATTTCAAAAAAACAAAAAAAAGGTGATAGTACATAATATTCTCTTTTATCAAGTAGCATCTTCAACCGTACTGATTATGTGTTTTAGATACAAATTTATTTATTTATTTATTTATGTAATAAAGTTCTTTCTAGGCCATTAATTTAGCTTTCAAGATAAATTGATTTATGGTCCTTCGATTGGTATGGGAAAGAAACCGATTTTAAAATTGCTAATACAAGTTAATTTAACTGGACGTTTTCATACAAAACATAGCACAATCAATTATTATTTTACTCTTTAGTGTATATTATGAACGGGGTCGGGAACTAAATTAAATTAGACTCACTTACATTAGATTTAAAGTTAATAGTGGCCCAGGGATCGAAGGTCAGAGCACTAAGGGTCCCTGGATAATTGCAATTATTTCACTCTCCACAGCGTAGAGTGTTTGTTTTTTGATTGATTTGTTCTATGTATAATTGAAACACTTATTGAAAGCAATAATCCACTGATTCTTATAAAATCTGTAAGTTTAAATAGTTACTAGATGATGACCGAGCTTTGCTCGTTTTTCTTTTTTCTTTTTTTATAACGCCATCTTCTTGTGTCTTTAAAGCAGTAAAAATAGTATTATTATTCGCCAATAGATGTCGGGAATAGTCATAAAGTTGATTATCGATAAATTTGATTATTGAAAACACGAATAAAACATCATTTTCTGAAAATAAATCGTAGCTAGATCGATTTATCGCCCCCGAAATCCTATGTATACTAAATTTTATGAAAATCGTTGGAGCCGTTTCCGAGATTCAGATTATATATAACTAGTCAGGTCATAAGTAGTCACACAGTAAAAACTTTTCTTTTAGAATGCTGGCCACAAAAAAGTTTATTGAATTCGAATTTCGAATTGTTCATGAAAATAAAAATGTATACTTTTAGAATTTTACTCATTTTTAAATATGGAGTGGACACTTAAAGAAGACCGTGTTGCAGTTATTGCGTTGCATCGTTGCGGTTACGCGCCAATTCAAATTTTTAACATACTGAAAATTTTGAATATAACCAAAAGGTTCGTTTATCGTACTGTCAAACGATACAATGAAGATTTTAGTGTAGATGACAGTTCAAGAAGTGGTCGCCCTCGGTCTGTTAGGACTCCAGCAGTGATGAAAGCTGCGAAGGCGCGAATTCAAAGAAATCCCAAACGTAAGCAGAAACTGTTGGCCCTTCAGATGGGGTTAAGCAGAACCACGGTGAAAAGGGTGTTAAATGAAGACTTAGGGCTTCGGGCATATCGAAGAAAAACAGGACATCGTTTGAATGCTCGTCTAATGGACCTGAGACTGAAGAGATGCCGCGCTTTGTTGAAGCGGTACGCGGGAAAAAAATATCGGGAAATTCTTTTTTCGGATGAAAAAATTTTTAAATGATAAATTTTTAAATGATAAATTTTTAAAAATGATAAGGTGTACGCACACAGTAGTGAAGAAGCGAGCAACCGTATTCCGCGTGTCCAACGAGGTCATTTTCCATCCTCGCTCATGATATGGTTGGGAGTTTCTTATTGGGGCTTAACAGAGGTACATTTTTGTGAGAAAGGTGTAAAAACGAATGCAGTTGTGTATCAAAATACAGTCCTGACGAACCTTGTGGAACCTGTTTCTCATACCATGTTCAATAACAGGCACTGGGTATTCCAACAAGATTCGGCGCCAGCTCATAGAGCGAAGAGCACACAAGACTGGCTGGCGGCGCGTGAAATCGACTTCATCCGGCACGAAGACTGGCCCTCCTCCAGTCCAGATTTGAATCCGTTAGATTACAAGATATGGCAACACTTAGAGGAAAAGGCGTGCTCAAAGCCTCATCCTAATTTGGAGTCACTCAAGACATCCTTGATTAAGGCAGCTGCCGATATTGACATGGACCTCGTTCGTGATGCGATAGACGACTGGCCGCGCAGATTGAAGGCCTGTATTCAAAATCACGGAGGTCATTTTGAATAAACTTTAGTGTCATAAGAATCTATGTTTTGTTAAGTTCATTTTGGTATATGAATGGTTACATAATGAATAAACTTGTTTCAATTATTTTACATTAAACATGTGACAGAATTTATGACCTGACTAGGTATATAATAATTTAAAGGTATAAGATAATATAATGTTAAAATATCTACATTTAATTTTATAGTGTGAAATTATAAAGTTTATACTTAACTATTCTCATAATAGGTATAGTTCGGAATCAACTCCGGTATCAACTACTATGGGCAGTATAAAGATAGCGTCACTTTACCGCGTCGGAAACTAATTTGCCCCGAGTGCTTTAACAATTACGCAGTATGGAGCCTATATAGTGCTGGTGATACGGTATTTATCCGCTTAGTGAAAATACACGAGACGCTCGTGATAACCGTTGAAAGAGAAATACGAAAAAAAGTCGCCTAATAATAATTCTATTGTTCTGTGGTTTTCATACAGAAAAGTAAGAAAACTATTTAAAAAAAAACACGCCTCTAATTCACCAGCTAAACGTGAAATTATTTATTTCTTCTTTATTTATGACTTATTATTATGTAATATTTAATTTATTCTTAATCCTTCGCCACAAGCGTAGTTCTAAATAACTCAGCATAATACAGGCAGTATTGTGGGTGGTAATATTTTAATTGTGATTTTTACGGGCTCTCATAACAATCTAATATATAATGTGTTCTTTACATGCCATAATGACGAATACGCAATAATTACCTCTTGCAATAAAAAAAAAACTAGTCCACGGATCCAAGCATCGGCTTAACGATAAAAAGGCACGTCATTATCCTCTCAAAGCATTTTTGTTATTGCCCTTGTAGGCAGACGAGCATACGGCCCACTTGATGGTGAGTGGTTACCGTCGCCCATGGACATCAGCAATGCCAAAGGCAAAGCCACGCCGCTGTCTACCGCTTAATAGAGTAACGAGGCTTGTGGACGAGTAACGAGTAACGAGTTCAAATGAGGCTTGTGGAGAGTCCACAAGCCTCGTTTGAAGAAGGAATATGTTATGAAACTAAGCACTACATATAGTTTTGCAATTAGTATGTATTTCAAATCAACATCAAAGCGAATACCGGAACGAAACACATTAAAATATCAAGTCAGAAAGATGAATAAATCCTCTTTTTTCCGATATTAAGTCGGAATTGATATGCACGCGAATGTAAAAGGAAACACAAGTGGAAACAATTAGCGTCGGATTTAAAACACTGTATTCTAATCCCTTTTGTAGAGGGTAACATGTCGTGGATTCTAATAGAAGTGCATATATTTGCTTATCGATACGGATGCGAATATTTTTATGATATTCTATTTTAATTAAAAATATAATAGTTATTTCAGCCTGCCTGTCCAAAACGAAAAGTGCTCATAAGTACATTCCATGTACATATCTAAATATTAAATATATATAGTTTTCAGAAAACGTGAATTGCTTTGATGTGTTACGTGTATTGAGCGTTCTAAAGCATGAGAGACTTAAATTATACCAAGCGCATATAATATTATTATAATATATTATACGAAATTGTACAAAAATCTTTCAGGGAGAAGACGGTTAGCACTTAGATGCTAGCAATGGTTTTTCCGTGGTTGTGTGTAGAGTATACTCACCGGAGTACTCACTCAGTTTACTCGGTAAAAGTTATTAAGCTCGTCTATCGATAATTTTGTTCTTCAACTCTAGCTCTTAAGGTTCGGTTTCGATAGAATTGAGACCATTTGAAAGCACTGAACATTTACCTCAAGGCCTTAGTGCGGAATATGATGCTTCGAAGGAGTGATCGGTGGCGTAGAACCGTTTTGCGTCGTCTTAGCTTTGAAGTTTAGATAAGTTTGAACAGGATTTCGTTCTAGTACATCAGTTTTCTAATAGTTTTAGGGCTATCAAGATTATGGTTTTTAATTATTTCTTTAAGATTAAACTAAAGTCTTGATAGCGCAGATTAAAAACAAAACATGAATCCTAAAGATTTGTATGCATCAACTTCAAAAAAATATAATTTAAAACTTTTATAAATTACAACCTGATCGACTGAAAAATATTGAGGCAACCCTATTTGATATCTCTGTGAAGAATTCTCAACAATTACGCCGTACCTCCCTAACAGACTGCTTAGGGGAGGTGGAGATGGTTCCATTTAAATACTATATCAACATTTAAATTAGATACAATGATGTGGAGTAGGCTTTTTCGTTTTCATTGAATTGTTTAATAGCTATTTAGGTTTTTATAGCTTCTTTGGGCAACGGGTACACAGCTCACTTAAGGAGAAGAAAATATTTTTCCCTTAGTATTTACACAGCACAAGCAGGATTGCCTCTTTTCTTAAGCATAATCCTTATTCCACCTGGATTATCTTTAAATTAAAATAATAATTAAATTAAAAAAATAAATAATTAAATTAAAAATAAATAATTAAATTAAATTAAAATAAAAAATATATATTACCGAATTACAAGTTGACACTGTATTAGCATTTAGAACACTTTAAAATTCTTAATTCGCTTCTTCCGTTTCGGTTCAGGTGATCCGTTCGCTGTTTCGCTTCGAGTGCTACCGATTACCAACTGACTGAGTGCCATCTCTGCAACGCTGTTATAGTCGAGACGAAATCCCTAGAATCGTCGAGAATAATTCACAAAAGTCTAGTATTGTGTGTTTCCGCTATCTGACAATAGATGACGTTGTACTTCTCGAACGTTCTAGATCCTATTAGATCCTTCGATATCCCTTCGACTATTCGGCGATAGATGGCGTTACTCGTATCGGCGTAACATTTATTTATTTATTTATTTATTCATTTATTTATTTATTCATGTATTTATTTACACAGAAGAGGCAGGATTGCCTCTTTTTTTAAGCATAATCCTCATTCCACTTGAATCATCTTCAAATTAAAATAATAATAAATATATATGAAGACCGAGAGTTTTATGTTTCAATTATTATTTACTGGTGGTAGGACCTCTTGTGAGTCCGCGCGGGTAGGTACCACCACCTTGCCTATTTCTGCCGTGAAGCAGTAATGCGTTTCGATTTGAAGGGTAGGGCAGCCGTTGTAACTATACTGAGACCTTAGAACTTATATCTCAAGGTGGGTGGCGCATTTACGTTGTAGATGTCTATGGGCTCCAGTAACCACTTAACACAAGGTGGGCTGTGAGCTAGTCCACGCATCTAAGCAATAAAAAATAAATAATAATAAACGAAAACCAAAGAATTTAAATTATTTGGTTTTCGTTTAAACATGTTCCTTATAAAAGAACATCGTTACATTTTATTGGTATTGCTTGATTGAAAAGTAAGATATATTTATATAAGTATACTAGCCGTACTCGTCCGCTTTGCAGGGCATTTAAAATTAACACTATTATTTATTGTCATTATTATTAGGGAGTCCAACACTCATGTAAATATTAGCCTATCTATTAAGTATTTTCTACATGGATACCAAGTTTCAAGTCAATCGGATACATGGTTAAGTAGTTATAACGGAACATCCATAAAAACTACTGTAGATTTATATAATATTAGTATAGATTACACTGCCTCTAACGATAATATCATTAACAATATTTGAGCAAATAAATTGAAAACAGCCACAATCTGCTAATATAAATACGGAATTTTTTGTAGTAATATTAGGTGTTTTGTATTCGTTACTTAGAACGAAGACAGTTGTTAGAGTTAGTAAACGGCAATACCTCAAAATCATGATTGATTTACTGGCACCATGGGTAGGTACTACCTTCGTGCCAATTTCTACCACGTAACCGCCATGCGTTTCGGTTCGAAAGGTAGGACTGGCGTTACAGAGTTCAATTGAGATTGCGATGTCTGTGGACTTCGGTAGCCACTTAAAACCAGAAGAAGCGTGAGCTTACTCCCCAAGTCATTTTGAATTAAACGCAATGTATCACTAATCATTTGAAAAATAACAACCTCTTAGTACTGTGTAAAATAAAGTTAGTAAAATTACAAGTGATTATTGTTCCTCTTATTAAAATGTTTTTTTTTTTTTTTTTTTTTGTTTTTTTATTGCTTAGATGAGTGGACGAGCTCACAGCCCACCTGGTGTTAAGTGGTTACTGGAGCCCATAGACATCTACAACGTAAATGCGCCACCCACCTTGAGATACAAGTTCTAAGGTCTCAATTATAGTTACAACGGCTGCCCCACCCTTCAAACCGAAACGCATTACTGCTTCACGGCAGAAATAGGCAGGGTGGTGGTATCTACCCGTGCGACGTCACAAGAGGTCCTACCACCAGTAATTACGCAAATGTGTAATGTTTTGGGTCGGTTAATAGTTTATTATCTTGGTCTTTTTATTCTTATTATTTGTATAAACGTCTTTAGTCGATGTGTGCTCTGCTATGCAATCTCAACTAATTTAAGTCAACTAATTGACCACTAGTACTACAAAGGTGCGGCTTCAGACATTGAATTCCGATGTCCAATTTGGATGCCCATCGACCAGGTCTACCCATTAATTAGACTGTATACTAATTGAATTATCGTGTTCCTATATTATAACCAGTGCTATAAACATAGCTGTAGTTACATTGGTATTATTGTATAATATCAATGTAACTACAGTTATGTTTTAGAACGGTATTTTTGATTGATATTGTGATAGAAAATTGTTTTTCTTTACAGAATTGTATGTTAATTTGAATATAATAATATATTTTCCAGTTTATTATGGAGTCAAAATACGTGAACTTTAACTACCTACGCTTTACAATGATTGAAGAATCACAAAGACACGTTTTTAAATTATTTTGTAAATTTATCATATAATATTTAAACTTGTGAACTCTTCTTTGTATGGTGTCTGTTTTGTGACTTTATGAAAATGATACGTTATGCACAATAAAGTTGTATCTAATCAAAAATCAATTCCAAATGAGATCTGTTCCTAATCACTATTTATCATACATATCGTATACCTGACGGTAGATTTAAAAGATATGTAGACAGATTATTATAAATAGGTATATATTTTTAATTATTTTCTAAAAACAATTCTGTACAGATATTGTTGACTCTGTTTTACAGCAGTAGATAATAAACCTAAAAGAAAATAAACAATGTCCAGAATAAAATACGAATCAAAACAGAACCCCTCATGAAATATTAAAATTAAGTAACAGAAGGAGAATCGTAAAAGTTTTGTCAAGACGATTTCAATCGCACAATTTGCAGCCCTGCCATTGTCGAAGTTCATGAATAGGAATAACCGCCATCAGGTGGGCCGTATGCTAATCTACTTAAAAACTCAAAACAAGAAAATCAATAACTTTGATCGACTAGAATAACGATGCGTGGACTTGTAGCAAATAATACATACACTATGATATCTGAATCCGATATACCATCAAAGCGACGGCCAGTATCAATACGGGTTTTCATTTACAATGTTGACAGTGAGGGCAAAATCTCGTTAAACTCCCTCACATCGAATCCTGGGTTTGGAGTTACCTTGCGGCGCTTGCACATGCAAATGCCTCGCAAAGGTTCAGGCTTTGTACAATATCCGGCAACGACTATTCCAGTAAACATGAATCGAGTTTGTACATTACGGTTCGATAAATTTTGTATGCTTATCTCTTCACAGAGAAGCTATTCCCTAAGCTTTGGTGAAGTTATTATGTTTATCAAGTAAACAAAATTTGATTTTTTTTTATTGCCGTATAGGCAAACGAGCATATGGCCCACCTGATGGTGAGTGGTTACCGTCGCTCATGGACGTCAGCAATGCCAGGGGCAGAGCCAAGCCGCTGCCTACCGTTTAATACTCTCCACAAGCCTCGTTTGAAGAAGGACATGTCATAGCGCTCGGGAAACACCGTGGAGGGGAGCTCATTCCATAGCCGGATGGTACGTGGCAAAAAAGATCTCTGGAAACGCACTGTGGATGAACGTAGTAGCTCCAGGTATTATGGATGAACTCTACTCCGGTGGCGGGCGGTGCGATGGTAAAAACGAGATGTCGGTATCATCTCGAACAATTCCTCAGAGCATAACTTTTTTATGTGCGATTTTATTTAATAGTCGTTGTAAAACTTAAGGATTTCAACTAAAGCAATTTCCATAATATCGAGCCGCTCAACACGGCTAGCCGAGAAATTAATTTCTATTTTCGTAACCAACAAAGAACATTACAAAACCTTATAAAATGCAAACGGGAACCCGTAAACCGTATACGGAAAACAAAAAATAGCACTAAGTATATATTTTATTTTTTTCAATTACGATCCCTGAGTCATAATTTGCCAATATTCCAAATGTTCCAAAAAAAAATAAGGAGGCCGCTTCATGATTTCGTTTGTCGCATATGTGTTTGAACGGGCACAAAGTTATTGCTGCTCTATACTGAGGCACTGGAATGAAGTCCATGTTGGCTCAAGACCAGCCATGCTCAATGTAAAATAAATAAAATGTACTTTTTTTCGTATTACTAACACTTCATATGAAATTTAATTCTGAAATAAAAAATTTTAAAATTACAAAAAAAAGAAAAAAAGTTCCGCTAAACCGGAGTTCTTAGGCATCGCTACGGGAATGATGCCATCCACCTCGAAACATGAGGCCAAAGCAATAGTTATATTGGAAAATGACTCGGTGATAGTCTTTGATAGCGCCTTTTATTTATTGCTTAGTTGGGTGGACGAGCTCACAGCCCAGCTGGTGCTAAGTGGTTACTGGAGCCCATAGACATCTATGACGTAAATGCGCCACCCACCTTGAGATATAAGCTTTAAGGTCTCAAGTATAGTTACAACGGCTGCCCCACTCTTCAAACCGAAACGCATTACTGCTTCACAGCAGAAATAGGCAGGGTAGTGGTACCTACCCGCGAGGACTCAAGAGGTCCTACCACCAACTGCAGCAACTAAATAAGGAAAACAAACTTTTTGTTAAGGAACATCGATCGAAACTTATTCCGGGCGATAGCTGTAATTCTTTTACGGACTTTTACTTAGACTGACTCGATGGTGTAGTAGTTAGTGCCTCTGACTGTCGCGTCGAGGGTCGTGGGTTCGATTCCCACATCGTGTCAACATTATGTGGTGAACAGGTTTGTTTGCCCTTTGTATTTATTATCTATACATTCAACCGTATTTAAGCATGTTTGTCAATCTCTGGTACCCATAGAACAAGGAAACCTAAATTGAGGCCGGATAATCGTGCGTGATTTGTTCCCAGCTATAGTTTATTTATAGTATAATATCTGCAGCGAGACAGAATCAATTTAGTGGTTTTAATCATTTATAATAAATATAAAAATACCTAAATAAAAGAAAGAAATACCATATTAATATAGTCGTATTTAATTGTGCACAGAATAAACTCATCAAAGATTGCGAGAGGGTGTCTAGAGCGTAACTGACACCACTTACTAGTTGTAATAGAATTAGAAAACAGGTTCGAACTACGTTGAACGACCTTTATTGAGCCACGTTTAATGTATTATAGGAACAATTTCATTAAGTTGTTATTAAGGCCTATTGAAGCATGCCAGACGGTAGCTTTGTTGATTGGTCATGCTTAGGGCTTTTTTTATGAGTTTTTATTTACAATTTTCTTTGCTGAAATGAATGCTGTATGAGCTAATGTTAATTATTTGTGCAGGCTTTAAGATGCGTCGTGTCATCATGGACCATCAGCATGGAGTTAATAAGTACCTTTAGGTACAACATTAGTACAACATTAGGTAACTCCGCAAATCTACAATTTTGATGGGTATTCGTTTTAAAATAATGTCATTTCTTCATCGTGAGTTTTGTTAGTAAACAAATCATCTAGCATTTTCTTAAACAATTTTAGTATCTGCCTGCGATATTTGAACACCGACAGAGTCCCGTTACTGAATACGCTACACCAGACGTTTTACCCTTTTAATTGGCTCAAGACTTAATTAATTTAACAGCGGATTGAGTAGCTTGTTTCAATTTCAAACGGTAAAATAATAAATTGTTAAAATATTAAATTCTTATTTTAATACTTGATAGAACGTAACTAAATATTACTATTTGGCTTATAAAAATATTTTTATGATTTTTCAAGCGATGTTGTAAAAGCTTTAAAAATATCTAAGAAAAATGAATCGACTGTACAATAAATAAACATTTTTTTATTCAGTCATGAACATTATATTTAATATAGAAAGCATTCGGAGCGTAACTGTAACACAGACGCAATACTGGGGGCTACAGAGGAAATAAGAGAGAATAAGTCAGTGTGACAATCCACAATCAAATTACCTTTACAATCCTACTAGTGCGGTTTTTCCCATTGAACGCACTCACTCCGGTATTTGCGATGGTCATAATTATTTCCGCCGTAAACCAATCGGGAATATTAGATCTGAAGTGCGACTGGCGTTGAAAATGAATTGAAATCGCGTATCCTTCTTTCAGCACTAAGTCACTTTGATTTCACGGCTCAAATATGATTTATTCAATCGGTGTGGCTTAAATCAGCACCGATTTGTTCATAAGAAATACATAATATATTATACGAAGAGTCGGGAAAAAATAATACAAGTATTTAGATTTATTCATGACAATTGAATATTATATAATTACGTCTACTAAAAATATATTTTTGTAGCATCCCTGTTCGATGAAATTAATAATAACATATAATAATTTGTTTCGATAATTATACATTATTGTTATTTTGGATTGATTTCGACGGACACACAACTGTGTAGGTCATTTTAAAATGATGCTGGGACTCACTGGCGGTAATGCTGTCTTTGTTGTCTGACAATCAAACGATACGTCATGCGTCGCTAGGAGACTAAGCATCTGGTCATCCAAACCAAATAAGAAGGGGACTGATCATTTTAACGGACACGGGGAAAAACAAAATTGACCTTTACGCAGTTTGACGTCGAGGGCTCTCTATCACGTTCATCTGTTTACTTCTGTGATATGTGGCATTGTTTGATGTAGATCGCAGAGCATCGCAGCCCGGATCATTGCCAACGATAGGTTGGGCTAGTCCTCATCGCTTCGGTTTCCTCAATGCTGAGGGTCATGACCACCTCCTTGCAACAAGGGTTTATTGTGAATCACTCCAAGTTAATTTTTCCGGTCTGCCGCCGAGTGTAGAGCATCGTGGACTGTGGTGTCGAGAGTAGTGCGGAACTGGTTAGTCCAACGTGTCGGGTCTCTACCTCGTGGTCTTTTTCCGTCCACTTTGCCAGTGACCATTAGCTTTTCCAAGTTGCCGTCTACTTATGTCATTTTAATTATTACGTTAACGTAAACTATTTATATTAGTGGCATCATTATATCACTTAAAATATTCCGTCTTGAGAACTAATCCTGTTTACATATAAAACTATCTTCGCCGAGAGCAATCATCTCTAAAACTATGCATTAAATTTTAGTTGAAAATTAGTTCGTTCTGCCGCATAGTTTACATTGAAGCGCTGTTACAGAACTCAATCATCCCCTTCGAAGCGATGTTAGCATAATCCAGCACGCTAAAGCTCTGTTTACACGCTCGTTGTCATTTAACATTTTAATCCACGACAAATAATTTCTTCTTTCGGTTTTACTTAAATACTGCTACAAGCAATATGTATATTTTTTTCTGTTATAAATTAAGTAAAACAATTATTACTGAAGTGGTCTTTGAAGTTTGTGGGAGCCTATCAAATAAAACGCGAAATTTCTTCCAAAGGTAAATTTTCCGCTGTCAATCTTAAGGAATGTCTAAGGGACTAAATTTTAACGATCCCTTAGAGTATGCTATACTCGTACAAAAATATATACTACACCAGCTCCTATAAAGTCAGATACGATTCTTCATCAATGCTTATGTGAATCGAGCTTTGTGGCCCGGTGCGGACATTCGCTTAATAGCCCATTTTTTGTACCATAAAACATAAAATAACGTGTTTTTAAGAGGCTTTACCGCCTTCTCAAAAATCTTAATATCTTTATACACCTTATCGCAAAAACGTAGCTTGCCAATTCTTTGATGACTAACACCCCACCAAATCATTACAGAAGACTGAATATTTCCACTATAACCTAGAAACTAATAAGGCAGCTTCTAAACCGTTTTGGGTGAAGAAAACTAGATAAATAATATTTCCGTGGCCATCTCAACGCGGTGTGTTCTGATTTTCCAAAGTGCTAGTGGTCCCCGATAAGTCGAAATTCTAATTACTTGAAATTATAAATTTGAACATTATTATGGCTCTATTGTCAAAGACTATTAAACTTTAATCACAGTTTTCGCCAAGACCACACTATAGATATACTCAATTTGACCACAGACTGCAATAACAAAAGTTTGACAATAAGCCAAGAGTCTAGTTAAATACGTGTTGTGACAAACACATGGTAGTGTGTGTAAAGTTTCTTTTTCTTTATTTAATATGCATTTTATATGCATAATTTAAAAAAATAGTACTCTGCACTCCTTCTATAAGTGTGGGAAATTTCATAATCCTCCGTCCGCGCAATTTTCGTAAAAAGCGGTACAAAGTTTTTGCTTCACGTATTAATATCGATAGATCTTTAACGAAATTTGAAAATCTGGTCGTCCACATCGTGGTAGCTTTCAGTAAAGCAAAAATGGTAATCAATATCAAGTATATCATTTTATATATTGCCTTCACTGAAATTACTCTGATCAAATAAGCGACGTGCCGTGTGGTTCAATTCCTCACTGTGTTTAGTTTCATAGCTATTTATCGAGGTAATTATCGCAAAACTTTGTTCAAATAATTAACTAGAGGTGTTTCAATATACTGCTTTCCTTACGAGGGCTGCACTAAAAGTATCGGGAATGGAATATTTCCACTGTTCCTGTCATATTAAAATCTTTTTAATTGAAAACTCCTTGGTTTTAAAAATCTAATACCATTTATTTATTTAAAAAAAGATTCTCGGTCTTGTTACGAGGTTTTGTCAAACTTGTTTAGTCGTTGAGAAAATGGAATTGACTCGGAGAAAATTCAAGAGCGATGATTTATTATGACTTTCGAAGTGGTTTAACACAAAAACAGTGTGTTGACCGGATGATTTCTGCATTTGGTGATGAAGCCCCATCCAAAACCACAGTTTATCGCTGGTTTACTGAGTTTCAACGTGAACGTGTCAAGCTCAGTGATGATCCCCGTCAAGGTCGTCCAAAAACTGCAGTCACCCAAGAAAACGTTGATGCTGTGCGTAAGCTGATTGAGGAAGATCGACATGTGACATACCGCGAAATTCAGGCAACTTTAGACATTGGCATGAGTCAAATACAAATAATCTTGCATGAACAATTAGGTGTAAAAAAGTTGTTTTTCCGATGGATACCGCATTCGCTCTGTGAAGAGCAAAAAGCGGCTCGCGTTACTTGGTGCGTCAGAACTCTCGAAAGATTCCACGCAGGATCCTCAAATGCTGTATACAATATTATATCAGGTGACGAATCCTGGATATATGCGTACGAACCCGAAACAAAAAACCAGTCACGAGTTTGGGTGTTCGAAAATGAGTTAAAGCCAACAAAAACTATTCGTTCACGGAGTGTTGCAAAAAAAAGGTGGCCACGTTTGTCTCCAAAACCGGCCATGTTACGACTATTCCTCTTGAGGGACAAAGAACGGTTAATGCAGAATGGCATGCTAGCATTTGTTTGCCACAGGTCGTTTCTGAACTCCGTAGAGAACTGCAACCGCCGCATCATCCTCCATCACGACAATGCGAGTTCTCACACCGCGCACAGAACAAAAGAGTTTTTAGAGCAAGAAAACATAGAATTATTAGACCATTCGCCGTACAGCCCCGACCTAAGCCCAAATGATTTCTATACTTTCCCTAAAATAAAGAATAAATTGCGTGGACAGAGATTTTCATCACCTGAAGAAGCTGTGGACGCCTACTAAACGGCCATTTTGGAGACCCCAACTTCCGAATGGAATGGTTGCTTCAATGATTGGTTCCATCGTACGGAAAAATGTGTCAAATTTCGCGGAGAATACTTCGAAAAGCAATAAATACATTTTTAAATAGTAATGTTGTGTCACTTCGTTAATTCCCGAAATTTTCAGTGCCGCCTATGTATAAAACGACTAGTTAACTTCATTAAACTTCAAATTCATAATCATGGATAGAAGGAGAAATCTATTTCTTTGGAAATTTTCTGTTTACATCTTTATAGGTTTCAAACTGGAATTTTATTAAAGTTCACAATGCTTAAAGTCAATAAGTTAGCTGTCAAAACGGAATATAAAATATCATTTTTGACGCGAAAAATGTAGCGTAAAAATGTTGAGTTACTTTTTTTTGTAAAAACATCCTTTCGACGATGCAAAACATATCTTTTTAGGGTTGTCGATGACACAGGAAATTCATATTTTTTATATCATATATTATGAAGATTTCTTATGATAAATAAACAAGCAAGCGAATTCAAGACTATTTAATTAGTTACGGGAATCCATTACAAATTATGCTTAACATACGAATGCTGCCACCCGCCTTGATACGTGAGCTAGACGTTTCTATTGTACTTTAATAACAGTTGTACCTTATCTTTCAAACCAGAACAGTTATGGAGAAGCTATTATATTTTTTGTTGTGTGTGTTACTGTCTTATTATTAATGAAATATACATACATACATCGTGGAAAACTTTTGTGTACATTGCGCACTCGCATACTAGACTATGAAATTTCTTTTGTAAGTCTTTGTTGAGATCGTTCTTACCAATTTTTTTAATGCGTAAATTTTTATGGTTGCTTGGTAATCTATATATATATATGGTGGTGGTGCAATGAGAATTTACCGAGAGAATTGAAAGAAAAGAAGAATGCATTAAAAAAGTGGCAACTAGAAAGAGGAAATGAAAGTGAGAGGCCAGCTAGGGAAAATGAGTAAAGAGAATGTAAGAAAAGGGCCACTAAAGTGGTTGCTATAGCCAGGTCTGATGCTCAGAAACGGTTGTATGCCACTTCGGATGGACCTCATGGACAAAAGGAACTTTACCGTATCACGAGACCTAGAGAAGACAGAGCGAAAGATATTAAGCATATCACATTTATGAAAAATGAAATAAAGTTCTAATGAAAGATGGCGAAATAACAGAGCGCTGGAAGATATATTTAAAAAAATTAATGAATAATTGATGAATGAAGAGAACAAATGGAATGGGTGATTATTAGGAAGCCAGAGAACGTCGGACTTGTGAATGAAATCAGTATGAATGAAGTTAGAGAAGCAGTGAGAAGTATGAAAAGCGGAAAATCTGAAGGACCAGACGGTATACATGTGGAAGTATGAAAGATACTGGGAGAAGACGGATGTAAGTGGCTGACTTTATTCTTCAATAAGCTGCTGCAAGAAGAAGTGATCCCTACGGAATGGAGCACCAATACACTGGTGCGCATATACAAAAATAAAGGGGATGTGCAAGACTGTGGCAGTTATTGGGGAATAAAGCTTATGTCATATTATTATAGTATGAAAGCCAGAACAACTTGGCGTCGCTCGGTGGAGCAGGAGCTAGGGGTCTTAGGCATGACGTGGGAGGAGCTAGAACAGACTGCCCAAGACCGATACAAATGGAAAAATTTGATTCGAGCCCAACACCCCAGCAGAGGGTAATAGGAAAGCATGATGATGATGATGATGATGATGATGAAAGTTTGGGAGCAAGTGATAGAAAAACGATTGCGAGATGAAAGTGAGATCACCTAAAACCAGTTCGGGTTCATGCCTGGTCGCGGGACAACGGACGCCATGTTTGCACTCCGCCAAGTGTGCGAAAAATATCGCAATGTGCATAGGAATCTGCATATGGTGTTCGTTGATCTGGAAAAAGTGTACGACCTAGTACCTAGAGCAGTTTTGTGGTGAGCATTGAATGGGAAAGGTATACCTTGTAAGTATGTGTGGTTAATCTGTTGGAAACCCAACAAATTGGTCTAAAACCTTTTTTATTGTTGTGGTTGTGGTTTTTGACATTACATTTGAATTTTGAATTTTGACATGTCTTAGATTTGTTATTCTCTTTTTTCCGTGCTATTGTACGCGAATTATAAAATTTCCAATAATATAAGTTTTATACGTGCAATCCTCGCGAGTTTATTTATCAAGTTCCTTGCCCATCCTAATCCTACAGTCCACTAAAAATTTGTGCCATGTACAGTCGAGCCAGGACGAATGTACGAACCGCCGCAGGGAATTATGACGAGTTCAATGTAGCAGTGGGCTTACACCAAGGGTCTGCGCTAAGTCTCTATCTCTTCCTGCAGGTGATGGACGCCTTGACATCGGAGATACAGAAAGAGGCCCCTTGGTGGATGCTGTTTGCCGATGACATAGTGCTCGTCGGAGAAAACAGGCTCGAGGTCCAAAACATACTGGAGAAATGGCGATGCAGGTTTTTTTTTCCACAGTAGAAAATTGCCGGATTCCCACCCGCATGGCAGGTGGGGTATGTGGGAGTCGAACCTCACTAAAAACTCCTGCCGCTAACAGCCGGCGTCCTACTCCGGACCGGGCGGAAACCCAGTCGGAGCTATTGAGACGGCGGGACAGGGTTTACGCAGAGCATAGTACATCCATCCCGCCGTCCCCCAGACGCCGGACCAGCGGTCGCCAGTGACACGACCGCCGGTTTCCTCGGTCGACGGGCCAAGAGCCCGCATTGATGGCGCCGCGCTACACCTTCCCCCGTCTGGCCCCCCGATATTCGGGAGCAGTCGGCTCAGAACCGACCCCTGCGGAACACCACGTAAGACCGGAAAACGGTGAAGGGTCCTACCGTATCCGGTACATTTGACCGACCTGGCCTCCAAATAGGAGCCAACTAGCCGGCGGAGGTAGAGGGGCACTCCATGTCTCTCTAGTGCCCCCACTATCACGGACCGGGGCAGGGTGTTAAATGTGTTGGCGATGTCAAGAGACACCGCCAGCGCCACCCCACCCCGTGAGACAGCCTCGTCTGAGAGGGCCCGCACGCGAAGTATTGCATCCACGGTCGAACGGCCCTCCCGGAGGCGATGCAGGTTGGAGAGTGTTAGCTTAAAAATCAGCAGATTCAAAACCGAACATCTGTTCTGTGATTTTGGCGGTTTCTCCAATTTTACACCCATTGCTTTTGATGGGAGCACCTTTGCCAGTATGTCGAGATTTCCGATACCTAGGGTCTGTCATCCAAAGCAACGGTGAACTCGATCGTACTGTGAGGCACAGAATTGACGCAGGATGGATGAAATGGCGGCAGGTCACGGGCACCACATGTGACTCACACATTCCTCTTCCCCTAAAAGGTAAGATATATAAGACCTTAATAAGGCCTGCCGTCTAGTATGGATCAGCTGGTTGGACGACTAAGGTAGCGGATGAAAGGCGATTGTATGCGAATGTTGCAATGGATGTGTGGAGTAACGAGAATGGATAGAATACGGAATGAATATGTTAGAAGAAGTCTGAAAGTGGCCCCTGTGACAGAGAAGCTGAGAAGTGCGCGCTTGGGATGGTATGGACATGTGATGAGACGAAATGAAAATGAGGTTGGTAAGAGAATGTTAACTATGGTTGTGGAATGATATAGAGGAAGGGGTAGACCTAAGAAGAAATGGATGCATTGCGTGAAAGACGATATGGGGAAGAAGGGGTGAGCGAAGAAATGGTATATCATAGAAGAGTATGGAAGGACAAAACATGTTGCGCCGACCCTAGGTGACTGGGAGAAGGGCAGGATAATGATGTTGATGATAATGATAATCTATATATATAAAAATGAATTGCTGTTCGTTAGTCTTGCTAAAACTCGAGAACGGTTGGACCGATTTGGCTAATTTTGGTCTTAAATTATTATATTTCTGGAAGTCCAGAGAAGGTAATAATGCTCAGAATTAAATAAAAATAACAATTTTGTTTATCCTTTGATCTGTCCCCCGTCGGACGGATTCCTTTTGTTTGTTTTAAGTTTATTTTATACAAAAACTTAGGTCTTTTATTTATCGATTGAGGCACTACGAAGTCTGCTAGTTTGCAATACAATATGTTGGGAAATTCTGAGGAAGAGTGAGGGCGCGGTATTTATGTGGTTTGCTGTTTTGCCTAAATTAATATGCAGTAACTTTTAATATACTCATAATAAAATCATTACTATGTTAGCTTTTTACATGAATGCATTTGTTTAAATATATCATTATACACGTATTTGATCATTGCTTAGTGTTTGTTACTTTTAGAATGAAAAATATCTGTCGTAATTGGGTTTCCCTACATATTACTGTACATTTATGAAGGCGTTACCGTTTGTGACATCCCTGCGCGAAATTCAATTAGGTGCGACGTAGTACCCAACAAAGGGAGTGATTTGGTCTGCACCAAAAATGCACGTTAAATATTCTGTTGATTTTTATTTTAATAACATCTGCTCGGGATTCTGTAGTCGACGCGACGCTTGAAGTGTAACTAGCGAACTTTAGCGGGCTTTACACAAACTCATCCAACGAACTGACTAACAAGCTTTCAACAGCAGCTTTCAAGAGTCACCTTGTTCGTTTTAGGTTTTTGATATCTGCACGGTGCGTTCGATGTGTTGTATCTTTTGAATGTCAGTCAACACAGGGAAAAAGTTCATCAATGCTCCTCGTGATTCATTATTACTTTTTGAAATATGCTGTGACAGTATTACAAAAAAAAAACATTTTCAAAGATACAGTAGGTTTAATAATGAATTAATAATTAATTTATTCAATGAAAAGTTGAAAATATTTTCTTTAATAAATATTTATTTAATTCTTATTAAAACTAAAAGAGCTTTTCTTCTTTAGTGTGTTTTTGAACGGCTAACTCCACTCTACTGACGTAGGTCATAGACCTTATAAGATGCCTACGGTTGTAGCACGCGAGCGCGATTTAATTCAAACAAAGCAAATTCGTATCGATTTTTTTTTGTATTAAAATTTTCTTGTTTTATTTATACCATATACAAACAAACAAATCTTCCCTCTTTATAATATTAGTATAGATAGTATAGATTACTTTATTCTATCATCAATAGTTTTCGCAGCGCACGCGATGTAAAGAATATTTTAGGTAATTTTTTTAAACCTTGCGTTACATTATTGAAGTTTTAGCAAGGATCCCTAATTAAAAAAAAGATTATAGCCTATGTCACTTGGGAATAGTGTAGCTTCCAAGCAGTGAAAGAATTTTTAAAATCGGTTCAGTAGTTTCGGAGCCTATTCAATACAAACAAACAAAAAAATCTTTCGATCGATCGATAAATTTGTATTTCATATCGCATTATATGTCTGTGCCGGTGTTCATGTCTCGTAAGCAGATATCAACTCTCCTGGCATCTGGATATCAACTCTTCGACTGCATTTGTCGTCGTGAAAGGTGTGGTCGGGTGCATTCCATTCCGATGCAGTGGGCTAGTTGTGACAAAGTGGGGTATTTTGGAACATCAGCGGCACCACCTGGGGCGACAGTATCGAGACGGCTAACGTAGACTACAGCCTCGATCGAACTGTTATATGCGGGCTTCAGTACCGTAGATATGCAGACCCTACCGTATTCCTGCTGCATCAGGTCTCCCGTAACCTTATCCATACCATACCTCATTACTGTTCCCACTCAATCAGTTCGTCTCCATCCTTCGCCGCGCTCGCGCCTATTACTTTTTATTAAATCCAGTGCGGATTATAATTTAAGTTTTTTTAGAAAGAAGTTCATAGTATCCCGTGTAACAGAACGTCCTAGGGGTGGCGCTCGGATTATAGTGCTGACCGCCAAAAACTCCCACCTAGATTTTGTTTTGATCGTATATGGGGCGCGTATCTAAGAGTGTAAGGAAGTAGTTTAATAGCCTTCTTTTGGTCTACGACGGCTACGAGTACTCGAGGTGAGGGGAATCTGAAAATATAATAAAAATTAATTAAAGTCAACTATAAATAGGAAATCTTAATTAGGAATTAACGTGGTTTTTTTTTATTGCCTTTGTAAGCAGACGATCATACGGCCCACCTGATGGTAAGTGGTCACCGTCGCTCATGGACGTCAGCAATCCCAGGGGCAGAGCCAAGCCGCTGTTTAAGCCGCTCTAAGTACGTAAAATTATCACATACTTTATCCTAAATAGAGAAAAATTACACGAAATACAATACACAAAATAAGTTGTTAAACAAGTTCTCGACTTATTCGTATGGAATTCGTATGAATTGTCGATTCAGCTTTGACTTTAATATCTGAAAGCAAATGCTTTTCAAAATTATTCTGAATTCAAACAAACAATTTTTAACTCAACTGACAAAGCTTTACACAAGTATATTTTTGTCATCTGTACTGAAGCGAGGTTAAATTATGTACAAAAATATCCTGTAATATTTCAAATTTGCCATAAATATTATTAATGTATAATATTTTGTTCTAACACTATAATAGTCTGGTAGTATCTGGTATACCTTTCGTAGAATATGTTGTGGTATTTTTAAACGAAGAGCACGTCAGAATGGCTGAGTATTTTATTGTTGTCTTCGATGGTAAGAAATTATCGTGTTTCATGGATGACAGTAATGCCAGTGGTACAATGATAGCCCATGGTGCAATGAAGCGGCTGCCCACCGTTGGGGACCATTTTCAACGCGCCCCCGCCTTAATTCTTGAGTACGACTCTGGAGCTTGGAGCGTGGAACCCATGTCAGAGTTTTTTTATTACGCCATATTGTAAAGTGAAATGAGAAACGAACAATTGAGTTTGAACTTTAAAAGGCTTTTTGTCGGGCTTTATACTTTATATCAAAGCTTACGTCTCCATTGTACCAGACTGCCAAAGGATGGTAATATTTTGCGAACGCATGTATGGTGTATATTTTATTGTTTAACACGCTCTGATTTAAGCCTTTTGGAGGAATTCACTAAATTAAGATAACTCATTAGATCCGTCTGCGCTATGCAGCAATACACTGAACGTTATTTCAATATGTTCGTGATAAAAAAAAAAATCCAATAACAAAAAAGTGAAATAAATTGATAAATTAATAAATAAATAAAATAAATATGTACTCGATTTTTTTTAATACTGATCACAAGTCGTGAAATTCTATATCATACATACATATAAACATAGCTTATCTATATTAGTTAAGGTATAATTTAATGGCCATTTAAGCTATACTTATAGCTTAGTAGTTAGTACATATATTAGTAAATTTGTCATTTGTATCGCTTTTAGGTGTTTTTGATGCAGTTTTTATTTTACTGGTTATGGAGGAAGCGTTTTGATTCGGGTTTCGTTACTTTTGTTATTGCTTATATGGGTGGACAAGCTTACGGCCCATCTGGTGTTAAGTTATTACGGCAGCCCACAGACATCGATCATGTAAATGCTGCTTGAATCACCTTGAGACATGAGTCTTTTGTTACAGTACAACGGTTTGCTACTTCACAGCAGAAATTGGCGAAGTGGCGGTATTTATCCATGTGGGTTGACAAAAGTGCGCTTACTTTCTGATTTTAAATATAAAAAAGGGTGCGTGTACATATGTACGCGCGTAAGAAGTTATACTTTATTTTTATTAAATTTATTTCTTTTTTTTTTAATATTAAGTAATTAATAATAAATATTTCACGTTAATAATTTAATAATATTTAGTATGAATTATATTAAATAATATTTTTGTCATTTATATTACTAAAAAATGAATGCTAATAACACTTTTTTTTACGAGTGTACATGCGCGAAAGTTCACCTGCGGCTATATTCAGAGTCGCCAAGTTACGTCCGTCGTATTGTAATGACCGATTTAGTGGGCAAATTCATTCTGTTAATTTTGTGTCACGGTGCGCGCGCATCCTAAAATTTCACTCTCATCAATTTTTCATAACGCGCCTAAAGAAGTATAACTTCAAAAAATATATAAAGTTATATAAATATTAAGTCGCTAGTCAAACCCGGCCCGCTCGACTGGCCGATCGTTGACTTTAATCCAACCGTTACCAAATATGACAGGATCACTCGCTAGCCAAATCTGCAGATTCCCTGAAAATGTCATCTAAATCGGTGCAGTTGTTTCGGTTCACATACATACACATCGATTTTTATATTCATATATAGATAATATCCCAAGGTTTGCATGTGTTTCAGCTTAGACGTAAGCTCATGCTCTAATTGAAATTTATTATATTGTTTTCGCAGAGTACAACATTTGTGTTGTGTTGCTTCAAAATTGAGATATTAAAAGCTCATCAAGCGGTCAAATTGCCACATTTCTATAAGATTTTCGGTGGACAACAAACTTATAATATAAAAGAAGTTAAATATTGTCCTAATAGAAAATTAAGAAATTAGTCTACTGATTCATAGATTCATGTGATTAACAGTACTCCAAAATCGCCTTGACCTTAAACTTCAGCATAAAAGTGAGGGGAGCCTCCTTTTACCTCCGAACAATGCCCTTGACCCAGTTACCTACTTCGAAAGTAAACATGTAGCTTTGAACATTGTTGTCCTTCATTTCGTAATACTTTTGAATTTTACAAATTGCATTCAATAACTGAGTCGTTTATTATCAAAGGTGGCAATCTGTGCATTTGGAGACAAAAAAATGTTATTGATATGTCTATACAGATTGATTTGAATATAATCGTCTCCTTCAAAGAATACGGTTCAAAACCTGCATTAAATAAAGGTTAATAGTTAACCTGTTATTTATCTAAGATGTCGTTCCGAAGAGTTTTGTGACTGCCAATGGAATACAAAGTCAATAATTCGTTTTTCTAATTTACCAATAATTGTCCAAAAGTCACATTGCCGGCTTTGATCATAGTCGACTCAACTTAAACTTACTTTTTCTAAATCGAATTCAAAATATTTTCTCATTCTGCCAATAATTAATTAACTAAAAAAACTCCATTAATATAACAATTTAATTCAAATCACAAACCAATCCAATTAATTTTAGAGTGCCCAGACTCTCATTAGGACTAACGAATTTCGATAAGCGGATTTGAATCTGTATGATACATGATTTTGGTGAAGTTTCAACAGTGTAAAACGTTCTCTGGGTGGCGGGCGAGCTGACACAACACCCTTATCCCCCGAGCGGGTTTCGCCGTGTTTCCCTTTTGTGTTTTGGTCTAAGCTACGAATGCTCAGCGTTTAAATTGATTTATATCATTATAAGTGAGTATGCTCATACTCAAAACTTGCGTTTCGGAGAATTAAGTCTGGGCATACGTGTCGGTATGACTATCGGTGTCCTATTCCGGAGCAGCTAGTAGCAGGTTAGTAACTAATCCCAAAAAACGACACCCAAATTGTAATGCACGTGGTTGCCTAACTCTTTAGTGTTTTGACGGCAGATGTTTGGCAACGGAATCTATATATTAACACGTGAAGCAAAAACTTTGTATCCCTTTTTACAAAAATTGCGCGGACGGAGGAGTATGAAATTTTCCACACTTATAGAGAATACAGAGAAGAAGTGCACAATGCTAATTTTTTTTTTAAATAATGAATAAAATATACATTAAATCAATAAAGAAAACATTAAACACACTACATACCATGTATTTGACGCACACACGCATGCATATTATTTATTAATGTCAAACCTTTGTTCTTGACGTCTGTGATTAAATTGAGATTAAATTAAATATTGTTTGTCTTTATTAATTTGACAAAATTTGTGATTCTAGAAAATAGTCTTTGAAAATAGAATCCTAATAGTGTATGTACAAACTTACAATTTCAATTAATTATAGTCGAATTTCGACTACTGCGGGATCACTAGTAATTATTAAGATACGAAAGAGTACTCAATTTTATTTAATATCGCTGACGATACATCGTTATTAATTTAATTAAATTACCATAATAATAAAAAGTACTAGAATTTAGAATGTAAAATAATATTATCTATACTAATATATAAATCTACAGTAATTTTTGCGGATGTTCTGTTATAACTACTGAACCATGCATCCGATTGACTTGAAACTTAGTATCCTTGTAGAAAATACATGTACTTAATGGATAGGCTAATATTTATATGAGTGTTGGACTCCCTACACCAGCTGCGCGGCCCTTAATGATGAGAATCTTTGTGGGGCTGAGAAACAATAATGTTAATTTTAAATGCCCAGCGAAGAGGACAGCTAGTATAAAATAATATTATAAAATATTAATATTAATAAACTATCTTCGTTTTAAATTTTACCAAAAACAATTATAAACAACACGAACAGTTAAATAACGTTTCTAATTTTCGTTCAGTTTCCTATTTATTTTCCAATCAGGGGCTAAGTGCGCTGTCAAACACAGCATACGAGTAACGAATGGACAAACCAAAAGTAATTTTACATGTTAATAAATGCTGAGGTCTAAATGAAATCGCAACTGGAAAATGATTTTCTTTTGACACACAAAGAGCTTAATCGAATGTCGTTTTGATTTTATCATTTTGTGTGTAACGTTAATAATAAATTTCGGACGAGACGTAAGTAGTAAAGTGGATATGCTATTTATTACTTTAATTAGGATAGAGGGTCGGTTCTTGGCAAGATTTTTGGTGTTAGTATGTATCACAATGGTTGGCGCCACCATTGAGACCAGTTTGACGGGTCAGATAGTGAAATTAAATTTAGTCTTGGATCTCTTGTATGTAAGTGGGTTCCAGTAGCTTCTAAGAGTAGTTGCATCGTCTGCTTGTTCATCCACCTGAACAATGAAATATGCAAATAAAATAATCACTAACAACGTGAAATATGCAAATAAAATAATCTCTAACAGCATGTAAAACCACTGGGCAGATTTAGTATGTAATATATAAAATAATTGAAACGGAAAATTGTTCAAAAAAGAAAGTTCTGTTCGAGACGACGTTGTGCTTATTACAGTATTTTTCGCCTTTTTAGACCTTGCCTTTGACTTGTTTAAAACTTGACCGTTTTTATTTTCAACGTTAAAGTACTATCTACACATACAAATAAAATTGGAGTGTCTGTTTGTAATATTGAAATAACCGCTTTTTACTACATCCATATGAATATATATACGGTACATACACCAAAATAAATTTTTTTACAATTTTTGTCTCTCTGTTTGTTTGTTCCGGCTAATTTCTGGAACGGCTGGACATATTTCGACGGGACTTTCACTACAGGTAGCTGATGATATAAGAAATAACTTAGGCTAACATCGTGGGACTCAACTATCAATAATAAATTTAATGTAACGGCCGTCTGGTGTAGTGGTAAGTGACATGGTCACTACACAAGGGGGTCGCGGGTTCGAATCCCGCCAAGGGAAGATATTTGTATGATAAATATAAATGTCTTTTCCAGGGTTGTGGATGTCTATTAAATATATGTATGTGTATAATAAAAATCTTATATTTATATCCGTTATCTGGTACCTGTAACACAAGTTCTTTACGAACTTATCACGGGACCAGTTAACGTGGCGTGATTGTTAGTAAATATTTATTATTTATATTTATTTAATGTTTCCGAAGCGAAGCGAGGGCGGGTCGCTAGCTTAAGCGTAACGTTTAAGCGTACATAAAAGCTTTTGGAAATTGACTGCGAAGTTAATAATGAATGTTCAGACAGGGAGTGACGTTCTCTCGCCTCAAATGCATTTAATTATTCGTTGAACAGCCCTTTGTGAATTAACTACTTGATGAACGCTGCGAGCTTGCTATCGTACGTTGCAATAAATTAAATTGAATTTTGTAAATTATATTTAAAAAATGTCAGATTACGTAAATGAAAATTGTGTTTGATGCTTGGAAACTATCTTATAAAAGGGTATTTACAGCAAGACTCAAAACACAAATACTTTTTAAAAATTTCAACATAAAATTAAAATTATGTTTTCACAGATAATTTAAATAAATGCTGGAACGTATTTTAATATTGTCAGAAATATTGTCTCAATTAGATTCTCGGATATTATTCACGCTCTTTTTCTTAGATGTAGTTAATAAACAAATTTCATTGAGTTACTTAGTACGTCGCGTAATGTCAGATATAGAAAATTTATTACGAAACAAACTTATTTATGTATTTAAAGGTAAGAAGACTCTGTCGGAGCCGGTTAGGGGATAGCGTACACACCCACGATGTTCACGGGTCGAACTTGTCATTAATGCGATTAGATCTAGATTTACATCATCTGAATTATGATGATCCTACAAAATAGTATTCAAATGAGTCTGATACATACGCAATAAACTGCAGGTAGTGTAGCGGGTGGCGGAAAGCGTTGGGGTTTAATTATTGTAAAGGGTCTTTGTGTCTGCAGATTTCGAAATCGTGCAGTTTATTTACTGAAGTGCATTGCCAGTTATAATGTATATTTCCAATAATTCCGACGTTAGAGAAAATGTATGAAGCCGTTTAATTTACTTTGGTTAATTATTTTATTGTATCTACAGGCTGAGCTAAATTCGAACTATTCAACTTCGTAATTAGGTAGTTTGTTTTTAATTCGTGATGCTTATTCAAGGTCCACAACTTGATATTTTCATTTGAAAGGGGGGCTGGAAAATATATTGAACACACACGATATAAGGATAAGTACACCTACCGAGAGTCTGAATATCAAAAATCTTTAGTAAAGACGATGACTGAGTGATCGACCAGCCCAGACCCGCGGGTCATTGGCCACTAAGCCGACGATGTGTTGAAAAAGGTTTGATCGTATCTTGCAAACAATTAAATTACGAAGAACAACTTTAATTTAATATTTTAAATCGTCTTTGATTTTAATTCATAATTCCTCACGGTCTGGACGTAGCCCACTTTAAAGACAACGAATAAATGAAAAAGATCGTCTTGCACCAAGATCGTAGTTCTTTGAAGTCTTTGAGAATCTAATGTCGTTTCCAATTACAACTGTAGACAGAGGTGCATTTGGTCCACCTGATAGTGAAGGAATCGTCGCTCATGGATGTCTGTAATGTCAAGAGTACACCCAAGCTGCTGTTTAAAAACATGAAATGGAATATCTAGAAGCAGTCCAACATAATTTAAATGCGAAAATTTAATTCACTTGTTTTGTAGTGAAATTATATTAGAATTTCCAATGAAGGTAAAAAGCGTTGAGGATATTGCTGTAATTTATATAAGCTAAGATATATTATTTTGTTTTCTGTAGGTGTCAAGAGCGAAATAGTAATGTAAAAAAAAGATTGTACATATTTAGTCCAATTTGTTGTTATAGATGCTAATTTATGACATGCCGTTATTTCGGAATTCAAAGTTGAATGCGGTATTTCGTGAAGCATCGTATCTAAAATGATGTATCGGAATGTTATTGCATCCATGTGAAATATTCTTCGAATCAAAATAGCGCATCCATGATTGTCATGTGCGATGTCCGTCCACCCCTTTATGGGGTGGCAGCGGCTAACAACATCCAGAATGTTCGAATAGCCCCCCACATCACGCTTTACGTAAGGGCTGCAATCTCTCTTCATTTCCCTGATGGCTAGACAGAGGTCGATTACGTAATGATTTTATTCCTTAGAGTCCTGAAGAAATTACACCAATTGCTGTTAAATTAGCTTGTTTTTACATGACACAATTCTTTAATGGTTTTTTTCTGTTTAGATTTTTATACATTTATTTCTTTATCTATTTGATAATCACCTCCATCAAAGTTTAATTCTAGAGTTAGATGAAAGTAATGATCTACTAATAAATTAATGTAATCTTCAAATAAATTAAACTATTAAGTTATGCAACATTATCTATCGCCTTACTCCAAAAAGTTCGCTCTATAAATAGTTTTCTATTTAGTTATTACTACATAGCTACGTATTTCATACATAATTTTTAGGGCTATGTATCTTGATTATATTAAAGTAATCCTTAATAAAGCAAAGTTAAAATTATGAAATTAATAAACTGACCAAAATTTTTAGGATTTTATTTTTCAGCAAATACCATCCCTAGCAGAAGCGACAGCGAGTTATTCATACCTGATACGTTCTCATCGTCAATATTTATGGTATATGGAGTATTACTTCAATCCGCCAAACCACAATTCCGATGTAGTAGATTTCAGAGTTTCATTATGAAATTCTCAAAATTTCGATTGGTTTATTGATATAGACGGCTATTTAGTGTCTGGCGTTTTATTGGTGGCTATAGTTATATTTTTGTGTGTGCTGTTGGATTGGCATTATACTTTTGTTCTCATGGCCTCTGTGTTATTAGAAAGACCGAAGTATGACTGCCGTGATTTATGGCGCGAGCAAAATAAAAGTCGACTTGGGAAAAGTAGGCGCAAGATCGAAAAGTAGATTGAGTATATTTTTATTAAAGACAATTTAGGTCATAGCACACATCATGACTTGTGAAAGAAAATCATAAAACAGTATTCTGAAAATCTATGATATGAATCCGTTCAGAATTTTAAATCTTAGACTTAGTTTTTAAAAATTCTCGGACAACAATCCCCTTTGTACCCGTATCGATGTACAAAGAATAATCCGGATTGAAACCATTATGGATCATTGCGGATCACTTACAAACCCCGACGGATGCGAAAAACAAGAAAATTAATTTGCATTCAACGATCCATTGACTTCGGAACAGAGTCTGATTTTATGGGGTGCGATTTTTTACTCGTTGGAAATCAAAGGGTGATCTTTTTTCTAGGGTGTTAATAGCTTATTACTTTTTGCGATTATCTTTAGGAGGTTAAGTTGATGATATCTTTATTCTCTTAGTAACGATAAATGTCGTAAACTGTTTTTGGTAAATTTTAAGTAATACGCTGGTGAAAAGCTATTTATCGTGCCTTTTAAGATTGGTATTTTTGACGTAAGATAACAGATTATTTTCAGCCGTGTTTTAATGTATTGGATTATTCTTGACTAAGCATGAAGTTTTGTAATATGTACTTAATTCCATATACCTTTGTGTTCTTATTTAAAAAACCAGTTCTTTTATTGATTTTTATTTTCGGTCATGTACATAGACGAAGTTGCGTACTCAATTTTTATTATTTTCAACTGACTTCAAAAAAGGCTTTACATATAGGGTTTACTGGAATACCGAGCGATTCACCGTAGTTGCAGCACTAAAGCAACAGCAATGTTGCTTGTTGCCGAGTTCGGAATCACACCTATATAGAGTATATTACATTCGACGGTTTTATTTTTTTATCTGCTCCGCTGTCACGGCCATATATCTGAGCATCTCGCATATGTTGGAGAACACACAGGTTGCCCTGCGAATTTTTTTATTACATATATCTATATAATATATAAAAATGAATTGCTGTTCGTTAGTCTCGCTGAAATTTGAGAACGGCTGGACCGATTTCGCTAATTTTGGTCTTGAATTATTTATGGAAGTCCAGAGAAGGTTTAAAAGGTAGATAAATATGAAAATCGGACGTCGGACGGATCCCTTTTGTTTGTTTTAAGTTTATTTTATACAAAAGTTTAGCTCTCTTGTTTATCGATTGAGGCACTACGAAGTCTGCCGGGTCAGCTAGTATACTTAAATCTACAGTTGACTTGAAACTTGGTATCCAGGTGTTTTTTTTTATTTTTTTTATTGCCCTTGTAGGCAGACGAGCATACGGCCCACCTGATGGTGAGTGGTTACCGTCGCCCATGGACTTCAGCAATGCCAGGGGCAGAGCCAAGCCGCTGCCTACCGCTTAATACTCTCCACAAGCCTCGTTTGAAGAAGGACATGTCATAGCGCTCGGGAAACACCGTGGAGGGGAGCTCATTCCATAGCCGGATGGTACGTGGCAAAAAAGACCTCTGGAAACGCACTGTGGATGACCGCAGTGGCTCCAGGTAGTATGGATGAACTCTACTCCGGTGGCGGGAGGTGCGATGGTAAAAACGAGATGCCGGTATCATCTCGAACAATTCCTCAGAGCACTCCCCATGGAACATACGGTACAAAATACAGAGGGAACCGAAGTCCCTCCGCAGACCCAGAGGTTCCAAACGATCCGTGAGACCGGGATTATCGACAATCCGAACGGCCCTCCTCTGTATGGAGTCAAATGGAAGAAGCTGGTATTTGGGAGCCCCGGCCCAGAGATGGGAGCAGTACTCCATGCGAGGCCGGACTTGTGCTTTATAAAGCAAAAGCCTTTGTCCAGGCGTGAAGTACCGCTTCGCTCTGTTGAGGACTCCCAGCATTTTGGACGCCAACTTGGCTTTGCCTTCCAAATGACTCCGAAACTGGACATCGCTCGAAATGTCGACCCCAAGTATCCCAATACTCTCGGAAGGTTGCAGGAATACTCCTTGGAATTGCAGCGCCATGACAAAGGGGTCCTTCTTCGCAGTGAACGCGCAAACTTGTGTCTTTAACGGGTTGAATTGAACCAAGTTCAATTCACCCCATTTGGAGACTCGCCCCAGAGAGTTCTCCACTTCAGACACAAGTTTTGATCGTCTCTCTTGCACCACGCTCCGAGAGAGACTCTGATGGCCAATATATCGCGCATCCCCCGTGCTGTCATCCGCATAGCAATGCATGCCATCAATAGACAGCATGTCATTGATATACAGGTTGAAAAGCGTGGGGGAGAGCACCGAACCTTGTGGAACGCCAGCGTTAATGGTCATGGTATCAGAACAGTCACCGTCTACAACGACCGTGATGCTCCACCCATCCAAAAAGCTAGCGATCCACTTGCAGAGACCCTCGGGGATTCCGTAAGATAGTAGCTTCGACAGAAGTGCCCTATGCCAGACCCTGTCGAAGGCCTTCGCGATATCAAGGCTCACAGCAAGAGCCTCGCCCTTGCTCTCCAAGGCTTCAGCCCACCTGTGAGTAAGGTATACAAGAAGATCGCCAGCTGAGCGACCGTGACGGAAACCGTACTGTCGGTCACTGATCAGCTGGCGGTCCTCCAGATACTTCAGGAGTTGTATATTAATTATTCGCTCCATCACCTTGGAAAGCAAGGAAGTTATCGCGATAGGCCTATAGCTCGATGGGTCCGACCGGTCACCCTTCTTGGTGATAGGGTGGACGTGGGCAGTCTTCCATGAAGACGGAACCCTGTTACTGCAATAAGAGAGGCGATACAAACGCGTTAGCGCAGGCGTCAGCTCAGGGGCGCACGTTTTCAGAACCACTGCAGGGATGCCGTCTGGCCCGCTCGACTTATGGACGTCCAGGAGTCGGAGTTCCCGCCTGACTGCACACTGTGTAAAGCAGATCTCTGGCAGGGAACTATCACACCGGAGGATGTTCGGTGGTGTGGCACCCCCGTCGTCCACAGTCGAGTTCGAGGCGAAGAGTTTGACCAGAAGGTCAGCCTTCTCTTTCGCACTATGGGCCAGACTGTCATCGGACTTGCGTAGTGGTGGGAGACTAGACCTGCAAAAGTTACCTTCTGCAGCTTTGGCGAGCGACCAAAAAGCACGGCTCCCAGAGGGATAGCTCTTCAGTCGCTCGCCAATTTTAGCAACGTGCTCCGATTTCGCCCTGGCAATAACCTTCTTGTAGGACCTGGAAGCGGCGTTATATTTCCGCCTTTCCTCTGAGATGTTAGGATCCCGACGTCTCCTAGCATCATCCCATGCAACGTATGCGGACCGCTTGAGGTGTGCAGCATCCCTGCTGGCATTGTTATACCAGGGTCTGCTGCGACCCCCAACGGGCACTTCAGAGGAGGGGATAAACAATTCCATCCCCTGGAGCACCACGTCTTTAAGACGGTCCGCACAGACGTCAGGATCAGCAGAGGAAAAGCAGAACCGCCCCCATGGGTAGGATGCGTAAAACTCACGCAATCCATCCCAATCTGCTGACAAATACTGCCAAACTCTTCGATACCTGGTCGTCGTTCGACGACTAGGACGAGAGAGTGGTGTGGCAGCACGGATAAGGCAGTGATCAGACGATCCAAGTGGAGCGTCGACCACCACACTGTATCCGGCTGGATCGGTGGTCAGCAGAAGGTCCAACAGAGAAGGCTCGTGCCCCTCAATATCTGGGACACGGGTGGGCTGTGTCACCAGCTGGGAGAGGCCGTAGGCCAAGGCGAAATCGTAGGCAGCCCGACCCGGGAGGTCAGTGGTTCTGGACCCCAACCACTCTTGGTGGTGAGCGTTAAAGTCTCCAAGAACCACCACCTCCGCAGATGGGTACTGCTCAAGCACGCGGTTAGTCCCCTCTTGCACATGCTCTATCAAAGCTGAACCTGCATCACTGCTGTGGGACCTGTACAGGCGCGCGTAGACTCGGGTACAACCCCCGTGATCTACGCGCAGCCACAAGAGGGACAGGTCCCGTTGTTCGAGGCTTCGTAGAAGGCGACAACAGACATCAGCCCGGACGAATACACACACCCCGGCTTTACGCAGGAAGTTGTGCTCCAATACGTATCCGGGGTATTCAAGGTACGAAGTATCATCCGGAGCAGATATCTGCGTCTCCGTCAGAAAAAGGAGGGCAGGCTGCGCCGTCTCAAGATGGTGGTGTACGGCGTCGAGGTTGCTATGTAGACCCCTTACATTGCTGAAATCCACATTAAATGTGGAATGGGGAATCGCCGACAAAACCCTTTTCCTTTTTCGAACTTTCATTATTTATTTATTTTTAATTTTATTTGGAGAGTGGGATTGGGTGGGGTAGGATGTTCGAGGCGAAATCGTGACAATACCTGAATAAAGCGCGGAGCACAGTACGTGCTCGACCACGGGTTGCGTGAGCGACTGACGCAGGGCATGGAAGGGCCCCCAGTCCACCCTGCGTGCGATCGCCGGGATCCACTCCGGTCTCCGACTCCGGCACGACGACCGCACGACAGGATTTTACACCGGTTGGCGGGACAGCTTCCCGGGGCGGAGTTGTAGAATGTAGAAAATACATGTACTTAATTGATAGGATAATACTTATATGAGTGTTGGACTCCCTAATAATAATGACACTAAATAATAACGTTAATTTTAAACATCATAATCATACCTTTAGGTAGACAGAAGAACTATTTTGTCCGTAAACAGGGAAAACGTGTCCAAACAATACAGTTCTCCAATGGCATATAGTTCATCACAGTCTAGTGCCTATTTTCATTTAATGAGTAAGTACATTGTTACAGAACAAAATGACCGGTCCAGAAATTCAGTATTGAGCGAATGACGTTCGTATCACAATGAAATCCATTGAATTGAACGCTCCATTGTTTGTCGACCCGTTTGCAACTGATACATTTTCTATTAATTTCGGAACCATATATGGTATGCTTTAGCACATTGTAAATCGATAATTAAGTTTCCCTGCCCTAAGGTGGTTACCGGAAGCTGAACGACACCATAATTTCCGCCGCCTACCTCGAAGCCGACGTCAGATTTCCCATTGAATCGTAATTACGACTGCCTACGCGGAGTGATCACGGAAATAGATCTTACGTAGGCTTAGTTTTTGTTGCTCTGTATTATAGCTTTGTGATCTCATGTTGGGTTATTTATATTTATTTTTTATTTGCTTAAGCTGTTTACGGCCCGCCTGGTGTTAAGTGGTTAACAGAACCCACAGACATCGACAAGGTGAAACCGCCATCCTCCTTGAGACATGAGTCCTAAGGCTTAATTTTATAATACAGCGGCTGCCCCGTCCTTCAAATTGGAACGCAATATTGTTTTTTTTTGGTACCAAAGCTAATTATAATAATATTTCTAATATTTCAAAAAAAGATTTAGAACGAAAACAGATCTTAAATAGAGTTTTTTTTTTGTCGCTAAGTCGCTAACCCAATCGCTAATCGACTATAGAAACCGGGCGTAAATGTATGTGAACAACTATTAATTCCGTTATTATGATCTACGTTGAAGTTAATGATCAAAACAAGGTAATGTAAATTCTAAATAGTCAAACGAGGCAATTTCTAAACAACCTCCAAAATTATACTCACGTTTGAACTTTTTCACCGCGATATTTAAGAGCTGTTAATATAGTCCAAATTGATGTTATAACGACGGGAGCGGCCCAGGCCCAAACACAATACCATTGGTAGGGGACACGTTTTCGCAAATTGTTCGCAGCTACTACGTTATGTAGGTAAAGACCTAAAATTCGTGAATGTAATCAACAATAATCAAATACATATCTAATTATTTTGCCTAATAAAATCGTAACATGATTTCGTAATTGTTTGCTATTATATTTAAAAAAAAAACCCTTTCTGATGAATCTAACAAAACTCTTTAAGCTAAACAGGCCGTTTTTTTACGGGTGGTAGGACCTCTTGTGATTCCGCGCGACTAAGTACCCACCGCCCTGTCTATTTCTGCCGTAAAGCAGTAATGCGTTTCGGTCTGAAGGGTAGCCGTTGTACTAAGATCTTAGAACTTATATCTCAAGGTGGGTGGCGCATTTACGTTGTAGATAGACATCTAATCAACAAGTGGTTACTGGAGCCCATAGACATGGGCTCCAGTAACCACTTAACACCAGGTGGGCTGTGAGCTCGTTCACTCATCTAAGCAATAAAAAAAAGTCGATAGGAATCGACCAAGTTTCGTGGTTGTTAAGAGATGGATGATATTCTAACAGCCAATAAAAAATGCATTCAATGAGTCCCGATCATATACTTGATAGACACCTACAAACAAACAAAAAATCATAATGTAATTCATTTTAATTACTCAAAAATATATGTGATGGTTTAGGGAGCGGTTCGAATTCCGTGAGGCTGAGGAGCGCGAAAGGGAGTGGGATCCCTCTTCGGCTTCTCAGCGAAGAAGGCGGAGTGGGCGGAACGGGCGCGAAGCTCCCGTTCATCTCCCGTAGGGGCTGTCGGGTGTCGGGTGCGGGGGTGCCCGGTACTCGGCTGTTGGTCCGGCGGTGAGGCGGCGCAAGGTGGCTCCTGTGCACCGCTCACGGTGTGTCTCCGAGACGACGTCCTGCGGGATTTTCCCGGGGATGGACTGCCGTCCGGCGACGGCGAGCCTTCGGCGCGCACTGTGCGGTACTGTGGGTTTCGTGGAGTCGGAGTGGTGGGGCTCGATGGGGTTTAGTCGGTAGTCGGTTTTGCGGGGTAGCTCTTCCGTGACTGACGCCGTGCAGTGCCTCGCGCGCCTTTCTCAAGGCGAAGTCTCCCGACAGGAATTTGAAGAAGAGGAGGACCCCTGTCTTATTCTTCTCCCTGTTCTTCTCTGGAGGCGCCGGAGTCCGACATAATCCGGCCTCCTACCCCCCTCGACCGGGTACCCGTAAATACATACACCAGCGTTAAAAAAAAAAAATGGGAGCGGTCAGAATGCCGTTATTCAAAACACATAAGTGTACTATTACCTATATAATATGCAATATAATCTAGAAACTATTCTTAGCGCGATTCAAGTTTTTAACATATTTCATTGATAATTACCGCTGCACGTGTAAAACTTCCACGATAAAATATGATACACGTGTAGCACAGACAGCAGCCGAATAATAAGTTTAAAAAATGAGGTCTTTAATACCAAAGACTTCCATTAATACTTTTTATCGTTCAATATCATGCTGTTTTCCTTTGGGACATATTAATATTATGATTTCATTTTATAAATTTATCCTCCAGAAAACGTATACTATCAGGTAAGAAGTGGGAATATAATGCTTTCACACACGGTCCGGTATCTACTAAGGTCACAAGTCGTATACTTATTGCGCTCTGTAGTGAGGATAAATATGTGAAGCAATATACAGCTTGTGTTAATTACACAAACACTAGAATTAATTATGTTTCCTTCCACAGAAGAACGTACTAAGTGTTTTTTTAGCCATTGATATGACTACAGATCTCTAACTAATTTAAAGTTAGCGGACGGAACAAGCTTAACTTGCGAGACAAAAATCAAACAGCAAAGAAACCCTGGAAAGTACACAAGTTTTTGCTGAATGCAGTATTAAAAAAACTTAGTATTTTAACATGCTAATTCCGCCTTTAATTTTCATAGGTCCGACTATTGTGCTATAACAATTTATCATTTACCTTCCATGAACATCCATAAAAACATCGCTGATGTAGCGTACTCAAGTAGGACATATTATTATGATCCTTCGCAAATGTACGGCTGAAATGTTATAAAACGCGAAGAACATGATTTTGAACAAAAGTATTCGCGTAAGAAGATGTCTTCATTGAAATAATTAAAACTTATCTAATTAATACCAGGCTAGAAAAAATAATTGAACCCATAGCCCACAATAAAAGTAAAACACTAAAGATCATACGTATTTACAAGCTTGACACAATCTAAAAAAAGCATTTGAGATGCCATTAATAAAATTGTCATATTATTATACTAAAACGATCGAAAACTTTTGTTTATGAATAATATTCAAGAGAATTATAACGAAAATCTTGAAATAAACCATTCAATGAAAGGTGCTATTGAAAGAAGAATAACAAAAAAAAAAATACAAAGCATTCTCTGAAAAGGGATTTAGTTATTTTATATCGCACTTGTAACGTCTTTTACGACGTAAGTATTTTTCTCAAGCGATTTTACACCATGGCAACAGGCTCATATCAAGTATATTTTTTCCTAAGCAAACATTAAGCTCTCCAATTCCCGAAAGTATAAGAAATATACTTCTTAGATTTAAGAAATAAAATATGGATCAGTTTTTATTAATAAATGTATTTAATTGCTTCAACAAGTCTGCGAATATTTATTTATTTATTTTAATTTGTTGTTTTGACTGCCGAAAGTAAATAACGGGTCTTTTTTATTGCTTTTAAATTATGAACGACAGACAAGAGTGCTCGTATTTTCATTCTACCGGCATTAAAATGAAATAGCATTGGCGTCTTCGGGAAAAACCTCATACCAATATAATAATTAAAAAATCGCAAATATATCAATAACGGCTGCTGGGTAAACAAACTCGCAATCCACCTGGTTTTAAGTCGAGGTCGACCCCATAGGCATTACTGAATGGTGAATGCCACCACATCACTAAATCTAACAGTACAAAAGGCTGTCTCAGCCAAGCTGCAATGCATTACTGTTTAAAAGCAGAAATAAGCAGGGCCATGGTACTGCTGGTGTGAGTTCAGAAGATACTAACCCTATCATGAGTAATAAACTGAACGTCATTCGTGAAAGTTTTCGGAGTATATTAAAGTGAAACTTTTATTACATCGTCTCAAACTTTTTCGTCTGTGTGTTGCATGTCGCGTGACGTTCGGCCGCAGGAGGAATAAAGTGAAAAGCTTGTCAGAGCAGCCAAGGCCAATATGGCAGCGCCTTTAGTTCGCAGCAGCTGACCGTGTAGTGTATATATAGACTATTACTCATTTGTGCTCAGTTCTCCACGCTATTTTGTTTTTTTTTGGTTTAATGTAAATGTTGTTTCTCGGAGTTAAAAAAAGTTTCACTTTTACCGTGAGAGAAGAGAGAAAAAAGTTTCACTTTTTCCGTGGTTTCATAAAACCACACAATCCTTTTTAATTATTAATTCATTTGTTGATTAAATTCCTATTATAAATTACACAATCTTTTTAAATGTAAATTTGAATAGAAAATGCTGCTGTGGGTTATAACGCATAAGGCGTTTCGTATAACCAAGTGAAACAGTTACTTCTTGACGCCACTGTATCTAAATAATGCAATAAGCGTAGAAATTTAAAATATTTACGTAGGGCACTATACCGTGAGACGACATAATATTATCTGTCCTTTAAATTTATTCAAATGTAAAATGAAATGAAAACCCCGCAGAACGAATTGTACGTCGAATGCAATAAACTGATATCCGATATTACATTAGGCTTCCAGCGAGCTTCGCCGGACAAGAGCTTTTCCGCTTCGATGCATTTTGTTTTTCATAAAGAGCAAATTCGATTGAAGTGTTTTGTTTTTCGTCTTCGTACCAACATTTGTTGCTCCGGCACTAATCCGGTCCGGCACCATTTCGCAATACATTCAGTTGTCAACGAGTAAGGCCTTAGTCGTCCGTAAGCGCCAGATTGTACCGTGAAAATATTCGTTGTCGCATAGGGACGCAGACATAGGTACTACCGATCTGCATATTATATTGTGACAGGATACGGTCATGCGTTATGATTCGAAGGGTGAGATAGCCATTTTACAATACAATTGAGACCTGGTGACGTAATTCACAATGGGAAAATCACTTAAGAATAACTAGATGTACACTTAATAACTAGATGGATCCGGAGCTCTACTACCTAAATAATATGCAATAAAAATTTTTGGAATAGAAATAATGTTTTGTAAGAAGCGCTTTTAAGCCAGTGAATGCCACGGTATTTTGTTGACGCGACAATTCAATGATTGAATCTTACCCGGGCTAAAATTACATACATTTATGATTAATTGATTGAAAGAAAAACGAAGGTGTTAATAGCTGAAATAATACTTAAATGTGTCCGCTACTTTGTCCACTTGTATTTAATATACACGTAATCTACGTGGACTCTTTTCCAGGGGTTTTAGCGTGCATCCATCGCCAGCCACTAGGAGTTGATATTCTGTAGGATGAAGTCAGTATTAGGTACCAGCTGAACTGAATTTTGGATTTAGTAGTGACTTGGAAATGTCTTTTATCAAACCAAGGAACATGGCCGTAGCGTGATTTAGAAAATTAATAAATAAACAATAAACTTTTCCCAAATTGAAAGAGAATTACCATCTCTGTTCAATATTTGTTTCGGAAATAAACGGTGTACCCAGCTGAGCGAACTGTAACACAAAAGCAAAGCGCTTAAAGCTTATACTGTCTCCGTTAAACAGTTCACAGGAGTATTATCAGGGTATTCAAATTTCGCTACGAATTCACAAATATTTATTCACAGCGATAAATATTGTGAAAAAATGAAATCACATTATTTAAAAAGAGATATTCCAATTAAGCGTTCGACATTCAAAAACCATAAGTTTGGTTTTCTCGTGGTATCAGAAATACCGATGTTAAGCTACACCCAAATCATGAGTTTGACCAGAAATCAAACTCTATGAGTTCCTTAGACAAAAAACTTAGCTTATTATATTATTATATTTATAAGCGAAGTTTTCGTAGAAGCTCATCCCGCACTACGGCGTAGAAGCTTAACCCGTGCTATGGCGTAGCACTCCTGTTATCCAATAAAATCGTAGCTCCCACAACTGATTTTATTCGATGTTATTCGGTTTTTTATTTCCTTGTATGCGTGTTATATTATTGAATATATATTTCTAGATGTCTTAAAAATTAAAGCTTGGACTTCAATCGCAAAATATATTTTACGAATATTTCACTCGAAACCAAACTAAGTTTCTGATTTAGCATTAAAAAAAAAATTCAATTCTTCTATGTATGAGAAACAAGGAACCGATTATTATAAAAATTAACGTTTACATTACAATGGAAACAAAAAACATTAAGTAGAATTGATAAACCCTCAAATTAATTGGTAGCTCAGTTCGATAAAGAGCAAGTGGATGAAGTGAAACGTAGGGCAGGACGGGGGCGTACTTGAACTTGAAAGGTGAAGATGTATTTGTTACTTGGTCATGACCTTTTGACCTCGTTTTCGGGAATATGTTTACAAAATAAATCAGAGAGCGAATATACTTGTTGCTCGACGTTTTTTCTACAGCTGATCTGCACACACATGATTACTTTAGAACTGTATGTAATTGTGCATATCAAAATTATATCTATATATTAATACATGAAGGTTAAGTTTTGTATCCCTTTTCACGAAAATTGCGCGGACGGAGGTGTGTGAAATTTCCCACACTTATAGAGAACATAGAGAAGGAGTGTAGAATATCAATAACTTTTTTTTAATTATGCATAAAAGAAACAAAAAATCAATAAAAAACAACAATACATCACTACCGTGTATTTGACACACTCATGCATGCATACTATTTGTTTATTCTCAAACTTTTGTTATTGTTTAAAGTCTGTGGTCAAATTGAGAATAGATCAAATACACTGAAGTATGAAACCATAAATTTTTTTTTGTCTTCATTAATATTTATCTAAAGTGTAGTCTTGGCGAAATTTATGATTATAGAAGTATAATGGTCTTTGAAAATGTAATCATAATAGTGTACAAACTTACAATTTTAATTAATTATAGTCGAATTTCGACTACGGCGGGACCTCTAGTTAAAATAAATTAATAACTTTCACCTGAAATTGTTACTTGGTTTTTCAAGATTAACGAAAAGTGTAGTCAGATTGTAAAACTTTTTTTTAACTTTTTATAGTACATATTATAAATAATATATCTCATGCAATACTTCGTCGTAAAGATTTACGAAGACGACTGAATCGGTGATTGTTGGTCACAGAACTAAAAGCAAAAACAAATAGTTTTGTGACTTAAATATTAAACAGTATTCGTGAGTAATTAATTAAATCCATACTTGTTTATGTTCCCTCTAAAACTATATTGAGAGGTAAATTCAATCAACTGCACACGAATATTGAGTTAGGTACCCCTTTATCGATCAGTCTAGGTGAGTTACAAGGGAGCTACCCTCAAAGTGCTTTCTACTGCACAAATTAAAGGGCTGAATGAGTACCCCTTAATATTTGCATAGATAATCACAGGGCACAAAACTCAGTAGTTTCAAAATTGTTTCGTTATTAATTTAGCATAGTGTTGTGATGTTATCTGATAGTTAATCTTCAACAACAATAAGAATACATAGTTACCCGTTATAATATGATAATATTATTTTTTATACTATAATTTGTGTTCTTTAATAATGTTGTGATGTAAATTTATTAATTTTTTCTGGCTTCGAAAACTACAAATAACCGGAATTCGTCGCGCTGATTTGCTGTAATGGATTGAATCTCAAGCAAGCGACTGCAGTCGAGCTCAAGCTAAAGTTGTAAGCGGACATCACTCTAATTTAATTAACTGTGTATTTTGGTGCGTCTCAAAGTTCACATTTCAGGTATATATTCTGAATAGTTTCTAATAATCTGTGATTCATAGTAGCTTCCTTAATATATTATTCCAAACAATCTTAAAAATTTAATGAAAGTTCAAAAGGACCACTGCTCATGGGTCCTATCTTTGCGACAAGGACACGGCGATGCACCTCACAAGCGGAGCAGACAGCCAGCGTATACTCCGCCGTGTCTAGGTCGTGTCCACAATGGTGGCACCTCGTCGTCAACTCAGCTCCTATCCGGTACAGGTACTTCCCGAAGCATCCATGCCTAATCAGCACCTGCACCAGACGGAAGGTGAGTCGTCCTCGGCCACAATTCACCCAGCCTTCCCCTGTAGCTGCCAAGAGGCAGCCAGGGACATGGCGACGAGTGACCGAAAGGGAATGCCCTCCGGTTCACTTCTCATACACGTGGGTCTACCATTACTGACAGACCCACACTTCTGACCACGTTGTGGCCACGCCGGCGTACCGGTGCCCCCCTCTGGAGGGCTTCCCCTTTAGCAGCCAGAGAGCCGCCGGAGAAATGGCCTAGCATCCAAGAGCCCTCTCTCTCTTCACGCACCCTTTGTCTTGCAAAGGTGGGAAATGGGAACACGGTGTGCAGTCTACTTAGTTCGCGGCACCCCTGTGCAGACAACGCTGCTCCACGGTGTCGGGGTGCACGCTTAAGCCCCACCGTCACGACAAGGCGAGACCACGCTTAGTGGGGATTGTGTATGTAGTCTTGGCGAAATTTGTGATTACAGAAGTTTAATAGTCTTTGATAATAGAACCGTAATAATATTCAAATTTATAATTTCAATTAATTATAGTCGACCAGAGTGTTGGACCACTAGTAATAATAATAGTACATAAAGAATAATAAAAAAAAAACATATTTATTTTTTACAAAATTCTATGATGACGTTCAATCTACATAAAGAAAAAGAGAGATAATAAAATTGAAACCTATCAATGGCGTGATTTGAAAACAAAATTGCACAGACTAATAAAAAAGGAATGAAAACATTTCTAAAATTAACGGAATATGTATACGAAAAATTTTATTAGCACAAAAAACAGCTTATTGCATACACTTGGTATTAATTCGTTATCGGAATTTGAATGCCGCGGTCCACGGGCAAAGGTTGAAATCTCTATTTAATGTATACAGACTGTTCCTCCCTTCACACCGAAACGCATGACTGCTTTGAGACTTAAATTAGCTGGGTGGATGGTATGTACCCGTACGACCCCTCAAAGTGCCCTAGCACCAGTAATGCAAGTTAATAAAATAAAAACACTTAGAGAATACACCTGCCTATTCTCCCTAAACTCATCTTTTACAATGCCCACGGGAAAAGGTAGACTGTTTTTTATGATCAAAAGGGTGGACGAGCACACGGCTCACCAGGTGTCAAGTGGTTACGGAGCCCATAGACATCAACAACGTAAATGCCGCCTTACCCACCTTAAGTCATGAGTTCGAAAGTCTCCGTTTTATAATCTAAAGGCTTTTTCATTCTTCAAGCCGAAACGCATAACTGCTTCACGGCAGAATAAGGTAGGGTGGTGGCACCTACACGTGCGGACTCATAAGATGCCCTACCGCCAGTAATTACGTAAATAAAGCTTTTTGATTTTATTCCTGTCCCAGTATATTTGTAAAAGTCTTAGAAGAAATCAATTTAACAGTATACTTATGTTTTATTTGAGCTTTGAGTTCAATTCATAGAAGCCGTTCGGAAATAATGTGAATTTTCCAAGAAAATGAAATGTAAGTTTTCAAAACCACCTTAATAAAACCTCGACTCAATATGTCTATTGTTTACAGTAACTGTGTTTTTCTTGAAAAGTTGATAAAATTGTTCTATAGCTTTATTGTGGCTTTTCATTCTTATGGCTTGAAATATTGTATTGCAGGTGAAAGGTGTCATTGTGTAGAAAGGCGGAGATTGTTATCAACTGCTCCCACTCTATTGAAGTAAAGAGAAATAAAGGCTCGCCCATAGGAGCGTTGATAAATGATTAGTTTCATTTATTAAGTAGCATATTAATAGTATATAATAAGTAGTAATTATTATTTATCATGTGATCTTCCTCACCGCCTAATTTCCGGTTTATCTTTTGATATTTAAAAAAAAAATGCATTCGTTTTGTTTGTTTTTTAATTTTTCAAATTCCGATTTAGATTTATTTGCTTAAGTTATTTGTGTTACGAATTAAATATAGACGACCGATCTAATGTGTTTGAGATTTACGTTGTGATGTCTATGAACCTATCCTGCTTATAACCAAGAGAACTATGATGAGTTTTTTCGTTATTGCTTTTTAAAAAGATATTTGATTAACTCACGAATAAATCGTATGTATGCAGCCTTACCAGCCTTTAGTTTTAATCACGGTCTGTACAGTAATATCCAGTGAAGCTTAATAAGTATGCAGCGAAGAAATATCCGGCGCTTTGAAGCATAATTCATTGTAGCAGCGCGACGAGACGGAGATCTTGTTGTGACATGTAATATATAGATTCAAGAACCATTTACACGTGTTCAGCGGGGATCCTGTAGGCGAATTCAGAGAATGTATTGGTACGGTTTGCAGTCAATCAATAGGGACAGATAACCGCGAGTGATGATGACAGCATGGCCTAATTAAATCAATCAACGTGGTCCGCGTACTGAGCAGGTGTCCTGCATTCATGAACCTTACCCTAATATTGAGTTATTTAACGAGGGCGTACTAGTCCACTACCGGACTAAAACACATTGATATTTGAAGCTTTCACATCTAAATGATTATCCCCTAGAATTCATCGGAGAAATATTTTTAGATACTATTAAGAAAAATAGGATAGGATTAGATGATAAATAATAATAAAAATGCTTCGGAGAAATATTTCGTGAAGTATGAAATGTTTTAATTAAGTTAGAATAAAGCTGGTTGCGACAAGAGAGACTCCTAACGCCTTTGGCTTTAGCGGATTTCGCCTCGAAGGAAAGCAATCAGCCACGAGTAAAACATCATTAGTCGGAATCCGAAGCTAAGAAAACCATATTGCGGCTAGCTCAATTATATTTTTGTAATATTCTCGTAACAGGCTATTTCGTTTATTTTCATTTTATTCAGTGTTAGAGAATTGCTTGAATAAATATTTCATTTTGGAACGAAGTTCCTTATGGGACGATGCGGAGGGGTACCCTAACCGGGAAAAAACATCCGTAACGTAAGATTTTTATTATTTTATTATTTATGTATAGTCTTAGTACGATGGCTATACAGTGTCTAATGTATAGTCTACGTGATGACGGTTATTATTATTATTCATATAAATAGTTGTTTCTTTGTATATTATTATTATATATTTTTATAAATCATTGTGAATAAAATAAAGTTGATAACTTTGTAAAGCAGTTTTTTTTAATCAATAAATAAATTATAATAAAAAATGTATACCCGATAATAATTATTTTAAACCTCGAATAGAACTTAAAATTAATATTTTTACAATAAGGAACTTCGTTCCTATCCGGTGACCCACGAGACCACATTTTTTTTTTAACATAAATATTTTAAACACATTTTTTTTAAATATTATAGTAGTGCTAAGTTGAAAATACATTAAAACGCATAACAAAAGCTTTCTCACACCTTTGACATATTCGGTGAACGTGCGAGTCGATGATTGAATTGTGTTTGGATCGTCGTTTTCGAACTCGATTGTTTGATTTACACGCGGCGAAAACGATTTCAGAATTTACTGCACTACCAACAATGCAACGATTATTCAGTATTGTTCGCCCGCAACAAGTTACATTCACCGACAACTGTTTGTTTATTTCGATTGGTTTTATTTCTAGAGAAAAAAAGATTGACAAATGAGAAATAATTTTATTGAAAAAAAAACGGTTGTCTGTAAATTCGGTTTAATGACGATAGTTGAACGTGACAACGTCATAAAAAACTACTGATGGAATGGTTTCATTTTTCAAAAGAAAAACTTAATTTTATTTGATAGATATTTTGTATGGACCATTGACACCAAATTCACTTTTCACTGAACTTCATACTTGACGAAAGCATGTAAATGTATTATTGTATAGCAGCTGTCCATGCGGATGCATCGCTCACTCAAGTAAGAGAGAGACAGATGTCGAATGCTGCCGAACGCGGAGGCCGATTGTTCCTCTTTGTCACTTGTTGCGCGCTCTCGCTTGCACTTCAAGCCTTAAATGGAACGCCTCAATGAGTTATGTTTTTTCGTGCGTGCAGCCGGCTCCATCGAATTATAAGACGTTGTCACGTCAAAAATTGTTCGAAATATTTACACACACGTATTTAACCAACACTAGTCTTCTAGTTAACGTCTACCAAACTATCGAGTAAGCGGATAAGTTAATTCTATGTCGTATTCATAAAGCCATTTTTGCACCTCGCTTGAAGAAATATATGACCTTGTAAAGCGCCCGTTTCACCCCGTGCGCGTCATAAAAGACGACTTGGGAATTCACTGTAAAATTCATAGCAGCGTTTTCTGAGTGCATGTATACTGCGCTTGCCAACCGGGATTTATGGATGGTCAGGCGAATTGTGAAATTGCGCGGATGAGTATTAATACCCTTCTGCTGATTTTGTCGCGAAAAAATAAAAAGCAATGAAATAAAATTGAGGATTCTGTCCCATGCGAGTGTGTGTGTGTGTGCATGGTGAGTGGTCTTAACGCAAGGTAGACAATTCTTGTTCACCCGTATAGACCAATCTAGGATAATCTTCGAAGCTTACATAATTGAATGAGTATAAAATTCACTATCATTGTTTATATGCTTTTAACTTTTTCAAGTCATAGAAAGGCAAACGAATTGTTCCAAGGGCTAATGGATTTAAGTTCACGAGTGTTAATCCACAGACATTACAATTTTAATGTTTGTCATATTTTGTTAACTCTATACATTTTTATCTTTACTTATAAAAAAAAACAATACCTTTTTATTTCTCAAATGCCATATCTTACGTTCATTATCACCGGATGTATTTAAATTAGCGTCCATAGTTTACAACAACTAAAACATATCTAAACGCTTAAATAGAAGTACGAGGATAACCCGCAAGTTTAACGCCTAGCTCCCGCCGTCGCCTCTCACCACGCTATCACACAAAAGTAAGCCTTGACTATTTGTAATTAAGAGAAATCTATATAATATTAATAAATGTATTTTTCATAGTTTCGTGATAATCAAAACGAAACGTGGCCAATTATTTTTAGACACTGATAAATAATGATCCGCATAAAATAAAACTTATTTTTTCCCCTCTGGGCGGAAAGTGGCCACTTTCTGCACTAAACAAAGTTACTGCTTTCCGCCTTTGTCGGACAAAAAAATAGTATACAGTCCTTGGAAAGTAAAAAAGTAAACCTGATCTGAGGCTTTTCTTATTTTTCTTCCCAAGGGGTGTAATATACTATTAATTCGAATCGTGACATTACGCTATCTCGACAGTACTCATCATAGATTTCTTAAATGCTTTATGCCTTCAAACTTAGTAGTACAGATGAATGGGAATTATTTAATAAATGAAAAATATGAAGACATTTTTACGCGTTATGTTTTCAATAATACTAATGGAATTATTCGGCTTATTTCTAAATCATCTATGTTCAGGATCTAGTTTATGCTGCACGAAATCATAATAAAATATATTTATGTTATAGAGAACTGCAAGTTAAGAATGCACGATTGAAATGCGGGAGAAAACGCTGCGATGCCAGCTCACTGTTTCTGCGATACAGCGCGGCGTTGCCGTTCAGATCCTACATACCGAGTTCTGTAATAACAGTTTAAAAAACTCATACTCAAGAAATAATTATTATTGCATATGATTTTCAGTAAATTGCACATAATCTATTATTTATATGAATAAAAATTAACAGTTAAACACTTTGCAGGGAAATAAAAAAAGGCGTCCTCATTGGGTATTTCTTTTGTGTTAATTATTTATTTAAGAAAACTTTATGCATAGAATGTACACACGATAACTTTAAAAATACTTGTAATTATGTAATCAAACAGGAGAATTGAAAACAAAGATTGAAAGTGTTACATTTTTTTTTCGTGAAACGGAAAGTATGCTATACATTTGGAAATAGTATGCTTATTAATTAAAAGACACGGGTAGATGACCATTACGTAACCTAGATCTAATACTACTATTTCCTTATAATCTGAAGACCCATAGTGTCACTTACAGAAATGAGTTCCAACCTTTTTTTTAACGCTGGGGAATCCGTTTACGGATCCTGTTGAGGGGGGTAACATACCGGCTTATGTCGGATTCCGGCGCCTTCGAAGAAGAAGAGGGGGAAGAGGAAGATCTAAGTCGTCTTCCTCCTCCAAGAGACTAAGTACGCATTGAAAAGACGCGCGGTGTACCCGCCCTGCAGAAGCGCCTACTAACTAAAGCCCATCGAGCCCACAAACAGCCCCTACGGGGGGTAAGCGGGTGCCTCGCGCCCGAGTCGCTCCGCAACCGTGCTGGGCGTTATCATCCGGATGCTCACACTGGTGGCAGCCCGGATGTGGCTCTCGCCTGCAGACCACCCATAGGCACCTCCCGAAGCAGTCATGTCCCGAGAGGACTTGTATGGTGTGGGAGGAGAGCACGCCGTGTCGCCGATCCGATTGTCTCCAGCAGGGACACCTTAGCCTCGAGGGTGCACTAGCTGGTGGCTGAAGTTCGGCCAAGTTCCTCTAGCCACCACTCTCTCCACTTAGCGTATGCTAGATGACGCGCAGTACGCTTCCACCGACCGACAGCCGAATCAAGGACTGTGTCCTTCGCTGGTATACCGCAGCCAAGACCTGGGCCTCGAGATCCCAAGAATCGTAGGGTATCCTGACTACGAGCGCCAGGTGAGCTCAGCCTAGCTTAGAAAACAAACCAGTCATTTAAACATTACAAATTTATCCAAGAGAAAATAAATCTTTGAAATTCTATTTAAGGAGGTAATCCCTCCTTTGTATGAAATATTACTTTTAATAAGTTTGTTTTTCTTTTTATTTTTCTAATGCGAATCCGATTATAAAAATATCTGTAAGCAGTGAGTTGGTAATAAGTTACGGGTTCTGCATTAATAAAAAATGTATCCAAGACCTTTACTACTTAATGTTACCATGTACATTACATTCTTCGAAGTACGCAGAAAGATATAACTTGTTATTTCTCTCAAATCATGCCAGAAGTGATTACATTCAACGGTGTGAATAAATGTAGGATTCAAACAGAATACAGTTCGCACAAAACTTGGACTACCCATCATAGCTTCTGTCTGCATCACCTACTTCTTCTATCGCTTATAAATAGACTAAAACAATAGAAATATTGTCATATCACCTATGAAAAAGAAAGCTATTTCTCAAATAGACGATAAATCGAACTAGAGTCGGCAATTAGGATTTCGATTATTTCAACCATTTGATTTGATCATTCAGCTTTACATAATAGCATTATCCACTCGGAAATCTATAACGAAATTCTAAGTTCTGAATACATGCTGTTTATGTTACAACAGCTAACATACCATTGAAACTAGCAGCACGCATGATTGATTCGCAGCTACAGGTCAATGATCAACAATCCGGGAGAGCTTACAGTACTGAGAGCGATATAAAACGAAGATAACTGTGTATCCATACCATTTGTCTTTTGATTCATAGACTATCCTATCTCGACGCCTTCAGCTCTAACGCTAGGAGCAGCCTTAGGGACCCCGGTAACCTTATTCGTCGAACTCGACAAAGAGTTCGACGTGCAACCTAACTCAGCTGGTCGCGATTCCGATCCGGTAGTAGATTCATTCGCGAAGCAGCTACCCTTGAGTTGTTAGGTCTCCTTTGAAGGCGCTCGGGCAGCTGTTAGCAAATCCCACCCCTCCAGGCTTAGTCTTTGCTCGCCCACCTGTCCTGGTGAAACTGGAAAGGCCTTCGGGCCACCAGTAATCCTTCAATCCCAAAAAAAACTGTCCTATCTGTCTAGGCTACTAAAATAATAGAACCGATTTATTTATAACAAACAACGATCTGCAAAGTCTCGTAGGCTGAGTCCTGTGAGCTCGCTTACACGTTCGGTGAAGCTAGCATAGCCCCTCGAGGCTACTAGCTTCTTCTTATCAGCTCACAGACGTCCACTTTTATACATAGGCCTCCCCCAAGCCTCGCCACAAAGGCCTCTCATACGCTGCCTGCATCCAGTGGATCCCCTACTAGCAATAGGTATAAATAAAAATGTTACATATTCCTAAATTGAACTCTAATTATTCAAGGATTTTTAAAAATGTTTCGAGTAGAAAAATATCGCGAACAAAATATGTTTTTTTTGTGAAGAGTCCTTAACAATATTACTTGGATTGTCTTGTCAAAGCACATAATGGGTTCAGTACAATATTTATGGAATTGTACGAAAGATTTTTATCACTTCGTTTTCTAATATTTGAGTCGATACATTCTATTTTATGTTGAACACGATACGGAAAGCTGGATTTCGTTTTATGAACGCCTGACAATAATGTTGAAATATTTTATTTATTGAAAAACGGTGCTCTACGTACGACTATACGGAGCGCCGAACGATTCGATCTTCACTTCGATCAACTCAAGGATTTGTATTGAATATAGTAAATTTCAGAGTTTTCACAACATTTACTTCGCTGAACTCGCTATCTACGCTTTATGATGGCGCTCTAACAGGTAACAGTCATATCATATACTAAGAGAAATATTTATTTGTAGCACGATCAAAGTGATCTATCTATCTCTTAGGTTTATGGCGTTTCCTTTTAGATTTCGCCAATGTCAAGTGTATTTAATACTCTGCTTTCTATAGCGGGCTTCGTGAACGAGCAAGGTCACAGATATTCACTAAGAATTAAGTGAGTAGCTAAGAATGATTGATGACAGCATCTCTGTTGATTTACCTAAAACAAATAAGACGCACACAATATATATACAGGGCTTAGTTCGATAACAGACAGACAAACTAAAGCTTAATATTATTATGGTTAATGAATGAACTAAGAATATGATCAAAGTGATATCTATCTCTTAGGTTTATGGCGTTTTCTTTTAGATTTCGCCAATGTCAAGTGTATATAATACTCTGCTTTCTATAGCGGGCTTCGTGAACGAGCAAAGTGATATCATCAATATAAAACATTGACAGATTGACATGAATTACATGACAGATGTCACCTCCATTATAGATGCAATCGACAGTGCAATAGTTGACAACATTTTTAAATTATATGTAATAGAAAAGTAAAAATAAATGAATAAAAATACAATGAATAAATTTAAGAACTATGAATTGCAGAAACAAACAACTTCACTAAGTAACAAAAGTTTTAATATCTACACTCATTAGAAATTATGGAGGATTTCTGAAATCATCATAACACCTGCTTTAAACACAAAATAAATATTTTTTAATGTGTGTATGTACGTAGAGTACACAATTACTATAAAATATAGCATACCTCAAATGCAGTCGAGTTGTCTGCTAGTCTTACATTCAAGGAAAAAAATACAATTATACCGACATTAAGGAAATCGGGAATGAAAATATAATGCGTCAACATACGTCAAACACGTCCCGTTTTGCTGGGCGATCTTTGATATGACTTTAATTTGTTCAATACCCGCGATTTCATCCAAATCGGCCCGGAGGTATCAGAGCACGCACTCCACTTGAACATATTTAGATATAGAAACTCCTTCGTGTTTTGTAATAAAAAAAAAGAGTAAAAATCAATATCTTCTATTGCATACAATGTATGTATTATTAAACAACTATATTTAACAACGTTATCGTTATGTGAACAAAATTAACAAAAATTCTAAACTTATTTTCGTTAATTCCGAAAATCCTCACACTCGATGCTTGAATGAAGACCGGCGTTTAAATTAGTCTCTCATTGATACTTGTACTCAACGTGATAAGCTGACATGCACGGAGGATACAATCTAATTACGTCTTAAAGTTACCGTTTTCAGGGCTGGGTGTGTTAAAATAATGATTCATTGTTTTGAATAATATGTAATAATAATAATTGTTATTATATATATAACAAGCGAATAAAAAACAATGTCAAATGCAAATGTCTAATGTCTAATGTCTACTGTCTAATGTCAAACGTCAAATGTCTAATGTCAAATGACAAATTGTCAAAGGATTTTGGTTAGTTAAAAAATTATCTACTTTTATTACAAGAATGTCAATGATAAAAAATAAATGCATAATCTATGAAATATTAGTGACTCTACGATCGAATTTCGACCACAATGTAAATATGTTTTGTTTTCGAGCTTTGTGTATGTAAATAAACGCTGTTTTCCGTTTGCTATGGGCAACCATTTGTTCCTGTTTCGACATCGGAAACGGTTTGAAACGGTTCGCCTTTATTAAAATTGCCATATACGGACTCTACTGAAATGTTCATTTATTTAAATGTGATTTTCAATTTTTCCTTATGTTAAATGACTTTCTGTAAGAATGCCCATACATATATGTACATAATAATATGTATGTGGAAATGTACGCAACACAATTTTTTTTTATTTTTTATTTTATTGCTTAGATGGATGGACGAGCTCACAGCCCACCTGGTGTTAAGTGGTTACTGGAGCCCATAGACATCTACAACGTAAATGCGCCACCCACCTCGAGATATAAGTTCTAAGGTCTCAGTATAGTTACAACGGCTACCGCACCCTTCGAACCGAAACGCATTACTGCTTCACGGCGGAAATAGGCGGGGTGGTGGTACCTGCCCGTGTTTAGTGGTCGTTGATGGTGGTGGTAAGGTCACCAGTGCCGGGCGGCACAATAACGAGTCCGTAATTGGATGGACAGTTTATTTCCAATCACAGACGGTATAACAATATTTAGAAGGAGAAATTACGGAGTACAGAAGGCACAGATAAAGCGGTAGCAAGTTCAAACACAATAATACAAAATAGACAAAAGCAATAAATCGTAACGAAGCAAAAGAGTACGCGTAAGTCGAGGAGTGACACAGTCTTAGCGTAGCGTTGATCAAACCCGACTGGCCGCGAGCGGCGGCCGAGTCTTGGCGCAGGCGACGACCAGTAGGTACGTACGCAGCTATACATAGTCGGGGTCTTTGCCGCATACTAGCGGTTGCGCCCGACTATGCTTGTGTAAATAATATAATTTTGAGTAGTGTTGTGAATGTATGATTGTTTAGCGTATTTGTGTACTGTATGAGAGTGTGTTATAGAATACGTAATTAAATATGATATAATATTAAATATTGCGTAGGTGTACAATGTAAATTAATAAATAATATGAACTAATATACATAAATATAGTAGAAACACCTACACCGTGCGGACTCCCAAGAGGTCCTACCACCGGTGATTACCCAAATTATAATTTTGCGGGTATGGTTTTAATTACACGATGTTATTCCTTCACCGTGGAAGTCAATCGGGAACATTTGTTGAATACGTATTTCATTAGAAAAATTGGTACCCGCCTGCGGGAGTCGAACACCGGTGCATCGCTACATACGAATGCACCGGACGTCTTATCCTTTAGGCCACGACGACTTCAACTGCTTCTCTAATATTCATAGTAGTTTTCTTTTTGTGTTGTAAGCTGGTATCGATTAGATAGCTGTTTCTGTTTTGGAATAAATATTTTACTTTACGGTTCAAAAGGAAGGCTCATGTCTTAGGAACTGCTCCGCATTAGGTGTGCCATGAGTACACTAGTCCGTCTACTCAAAACATAAAAAACGACACCTAAAACAAAACAACTAAAAGAAAACATGAATTTTTTCTCACGGAACCCTTACCGTTTCATCATAATTTTCCTCTCAGAATATTAAGGATTTAAAAATTATTACACATTGATTGCTCTCTTAGATTATTAACACATAATCCTGAATTGCTTTGTTGTGATTTCATTTATCTTAGCAATGTTTATTCTATTTACGAATTACGAATGATACTTTATACAAGTTATAATAATTTTTATAAAATCATTAAAATTAGACAATTTAGCATATTTTAAATTATAATTTATGATATGTCCGAAAACAAATTATATGATATAATACATAAACAATTAATAAACAAATTAATCACAATTACCTGTTGCGCAAAAATAAAGTCTCAATTGACTCATGTTTCAAAGCGCTTTCACCGTTTCTTACAGGTAAATTGGACGTATCATATCACTTTTCCTCATTTGAGCTCTGTTTTCACTCGACGCGAAAATACAAAATCCTATTTAAATAACATTTCGTAGCTCTTTTCTGAACAACTGGTGGACAAATTTACCAATATCCATGCTCCTGTATCATGCACCTATTTTCTGTATTTCCATCCATTATGCCAAAGGAATGTATAATCATATCGTTACAGTTAAAAATAATCTTGTTTCCAAATAAAATTAAATTATCTGGAAGAAGAGTTAGAAGGTCGGATGTCCACAGTTTTACCCATTCGTATTGTTTATTATTCGAGTTTTTTTGTGTGTTCAATAAGTGATGTGTGATATTGATGTGTGTGTCTGTGGGATTATTTTTTATTTAAAAGAAGCTAAACACGGATCCGATAAACCACAAAATCTGAATAGTTTTATTGTTACACTAATAATGAGTTAGTTACAGTTCACTCGAATAGACCTGCAGAAGCACTCGTGAGTATTCCAAACTAGAGACACGTGAAATTATGTTGATAGCTACCTATATATAAGCCTAATACCTGGCCTAGTATTCGAAATGCCTTTTATTGAGAACCATGCACTCTGAGGTTTCGGTTTGAAGGGTGGGGGAGCCGTTGTAACTATACTTGAGACCTTAGAACTTATATCTCAAGGTGGGTGGTGCATTTACGTTGTAGATGTCTATGGGCTCCAGTAACTACTTAATACCGGGTGGGCTGTAAGCTCGTCCACCCATCTAAGCAATAAAAAAAAATAAAAAAAATGATATAAAGTCAAAGTCAGCTTACACTTCATCCGGTGTGAGGACTGCCATGTTATTAGTTAAAAAAAAATCTCGCTGTCCAAAAATTCAGGTGTGCGTCACTTAACATGACCGTAGAGTGGTGAAGCAATTAGTATTGGTCAATCATAGTGTGCAGAGCCGAGTAGTGTCGTACACAATTTTGTACGGTAATCTGATAAACGGAGAGTTGAAATTTGCAGCTTTCGGTTTCATATCGATCAGGCGCCCTGCGGGAGAGCTAGCTGCATCCGTTAACAGTTTTGTAATGAATTCTGTAATTAAATGTGTTTTTTTTTTGCAAATACAGACCTAATGTCGTCCTGACCTAAAGGATAAGACTTCCGTTGTATTCGTACCTAGCGATGCAACGATGTTCGAATCCGGCAAGCAGGTACCAATTTTTCTAATGAAATACGTACTTGACAAATGTTCACGACTGACTTCCACGGTGAATGAATATTATATTTAGATTGTCTAATTGAGAACTTATACTTTTTTTCAAAGCAATTTTGAAATGTGTATACTTATATATTATAGCATAGGATAGTATTAGCATAGCATTTAGTATATAACATAATTAATAGGTGTAATCGTATGTCCTCTTAATAAGGCGGACCACGCAGAAATATAGGATTCTTCATAATTTGTAAACTAGGATTAAGATGATTATTAAACATGGAATACACGCAAGAAGACGTTTTCCTTTAACACCTCCCAAAGTACAACATTACATGGCGACCCTGCCAAACGGTTAATTTTGTCAGTTTAAATTAAAATTAAAAGCAGTGAATAAAATGTGTCAGTCATCTCAGTCAAAAGAAAATATAATAATTGGCCAAAACGCAGCTGGGGCCAGTTCCAGAATTAATAGTAGATTTTCATACACGAGTTGGCATTTTTAACATTCTTCTCGAGTTCGTGCTGTTGATTTTATTTTTGGGCATGATATACGGAGCTTATGTCCTATACAAGCGATGCCATAGAACATGGAATCACCAGGAAGTGAACTCTCTGGCGTTGCAGCGGGCTACGAGTGTCATACGACGAGCTCAACAATCATCCGACGAGAGAGCTGAATAAAAAATAAAGTGAGTAGGTGGAACATTTACGTAAGTACAGGGTGGCCCATAAGTCCTTTGATATGAAAAAAAAATTATTAAAATAAAACTAATTACATTATGAATTAAATTTTTATTTACATAAAAAGCTTAAAAAACGGGAATTATTTTTTGAAAATAACATCTCCTAAATGTAATCCGTTGCGATCACGGCACTCTTGCAAACGACGTCTAAAATTGTCGATGACTGCGCGGCACGTCACTGCTGAAATGCTTGTCATTTCTCTGCGGATGTTTTCTTTTAGGGCCTCAATTGACCGCGGGTTTGTGTCGTATACTTTAGCCTTAAGGTAGCCCCACAAAAAAAAATCCATCGGGGTCAGATCTGGACTACGTGGAGGCCAGGAAATGTCTCCTCTCTTAGAGATAACTTTGCCAGGAAAAAGTTGACGGATAACGGGCATAGCAGTGTTAGAGGTGTGAGAAGTGGCCCCATCCTGTTGAAACCACGTCCTGGCATTAAAGCCTGAAAAGTTTTGCAATTCTGGTATGAAAAACTCTTCGATCATAGCCACATATCGCTCCGACGTAACAGTAACTGCGCGCCCTCTGCCATCCTCAAAGAAGTAAGGCCCTAGGATACCATGGGCTGACATAGCGGCCCAAACAGTCACTTTCGGACTATGTAAGGGCTTCTGATGCTTAAGTTTTGGATTGATGGGGCTCCAATAACGGCAATTTTGTTTACTAACATGCCCGTTAAGATGGAAATGAGCCTCGTCAGAGAACATTATGCTATTGAAGGAAGTAAACCGATTCAACATTTCATTCGCATAATTTTGTCTTTGAATACCGTCAGTTTCCTTTAATTCTTGAACCAACTGAATTTTGTAAGGGTGCATATGTAAATCTTTCTTCAAAATCCGTTGTAACGATGTCCTGGATACGTTTAATGCTCTGGCGCGCTTACGAGTTGACTGTGTCGGATTTTCGCGAATAGACTGTGTCACTGTGTCTATGTTTTGTTCCGTACGTGACGTCCTTGGGCGACCCAACCGCGGTTTATCTAACGTCGAACCGGTCTCCTCGAACTTAGCAACCCAGTTCTTAATCGTTTGAAGAGTTGGAGTGTCGTCAAAGTTGTGTAAACCTTTGTGTTCTCGAAATTTACGCCGTGCAACGGTTGCCGAATTGTCGTTTTTATAAAACTCGCGCACACAAAACGCACGGTCCGCTCCGGTAAAACGCTCCATCGCGACTAAATTCCCAGAAACCGAAGTTACTCCCCCCGCTTCCCCTGCACCGCTCACGCGCGCCCTGTTCGTTTTATTCAAATTTTACTTTTCAAAGGACTTATGGGCCACCCTGTATTTAAATAATATACTAAAGTGATTTAAAGTGATCAGAAATTAAAATATTAGAAAATAAATGTTCAATTAATAATATTATATTATTATAGAAAAATGTTATTAATTGATATTAATGTATATTGTATAACTATAATTAAAGTGCGCTAGAATCGTTGCAGGCACACTCGGGAATATGATACGTGCCGCCCGAAAAGGAAAGATTTTACATTCCAATTCAAGTAGATCTTAATATGGAAAAGACATTCTATTTTTGGATTAGTGTTTTGTTAAATTAGTTAATATTTTAGTATGACAGATCAGTTAAACTCAATAGGTAATTTTCTTTTAAAAATTAAAAATAATAATAATTAAAACTGGAAAGAGAAGGTTCACGGAGAATATTATAGAGAATAAATTAAAAGAGTGTGAAAGCCTTATATCTAGAAGTAATTTAATTGTAGAAAATGTAAAGCATACTAAAAGATCTGATTTAATTAATACATGTGTCGAATTAAGTTCAAAAATAAATATAATATATTTAAAAATAAAAAAAATTATGTAACTAGTCAGAAAATAAAAACACAAATATGGATTTCGACTTAAAAACGGCTTGTACTTTGTTTCCAGCTATGGACTGTAATGAAGAGACAACAAAAAAATGAATTAATAGTATAGAAATGTATGCAGATATGCTTAACGATTCGGATCATATTTTATTGATTAAATTTATTTTGAAAAATAGACTTTCTGAGAATGCCAAATTGCGTATCCTTAGCAATTATGTTTCAGTTAAAGATATGGTTAATGATATGAAAACTCTCCTGTTGACAAAAAATCTTTTACGGCTATTCAGTCACGTCTTCAAAATATTACTCAAGGTTGGAGATCAATTGAGGAGTATGGTAGTCAAATTGAAAAGCTTTTTACGGAATTAACATTTACGCAAGCGGAAGGAAATTCTGCTCATTATAGCATTCTAAAACCTTGCAATTTAACAATTTTCAGATGGTTTCAAAAACAGTAAGTTGAGCACAATAATTGCAGCTCGAAACTACTCTTCTCTAAAAGATGCAATACAGGCTGCCAAGGACGAGGAGGTTTCCATGCCATCAACGTCGGCTAACGCTGATGTCATGAACATCAGGAGAACATAGTAACGCGGTAGACGAGGTGGATTTCAAGGTAGGAGTTATAATAATTTTAATATTAGGTACTCTACACCGAGTCAATTTTATAATCCGCGAGGCCAATTAAACAACAATAAACGTTTTTCGCATAGTAATTTTTAGAATCGCGGAAATCAACAGCGTTTCCAAAGTTCAAATCGAGGTAAATTAATGAATAAACGGGGTAGGAATAATGTATTTCCGATAACTAACGATAATAATAATGAGCATAATAGAAAAGATGATGTAGATAATTTAGCAGATCAGTTTTTTCGGATATAAAAATCATATATACACGATAAATAGTAAACAAAAAATTGTTATTTTTAATATTGATAACTATAAATATTTCTTTTTACTTGATACAGGAGCTTCGTTATCTGTTATACGAAACGAAGTTCTGCCAAAAAATACTAGTGCTTATAAAAGTGACACTATTGTAAATGGAATAGGAGGACAAATAAAATCACGAGGTCATGTATATCTCTCGCTGTTGGTAAAAAATGGTGATTCATTTCATCATAAATTTTTAATTTTTACTAATTTAGCGTTGGAAGTAGATGGTAGTGTAGGATTTAGACTTTTTGAGTAAATTTAAGTGTGATATTTTATTGAATTCTAATGCTTTTAGTTTCGAGTTATGCGGTAAGCCAAGTTTTATACTAATTTATGAAGTACCAGATTATACGACGGATTATTTACTTAGTCTGGCCATAAATACTGTTTAATACTATTAAAAATAAACAAAATATTACATTGGAATTTGGAATCTGTCATTTTTATATGAGTGCTCCACACGCTTGGTATTAGTGAAATGTTTGTGTACCGGGCTATTAATAGGTGCAATGAGACCTCCTCTGTTTGTGACAGAAAAAGATCTGGCCGTCCACGTAGTGTTCGTACGAAAAAGGGAAGCAGTAAGGGAAAGAATTCGAAGAAATCCTGCCCGAAAGCAAAATATTTTATCTCGGGAGATGAAGATAGCACCTAGAACCATGTCGCGTATTTTAAAAGATGACTTAGGACTTGCATCCTATAAAAGACGTACTGGTCATTTCTTAGCTATTAATTTAAAAGAGAATAGGGTGGTAAAATCGAAACAACTACTGAAGCGGTACGCAAAGGGAGGTCATAGAAAAATTTTGTTTACGGATGAGAAAATTTTTACAATTGAGCAACATTTTAACAAACAAAATGACAGTATTTGTGCTCAAAGCTCTAAGGAAGCTTCCCAATTAGTCGACAAAGTGCAACGTGGGAAGTATCCGACTCCAGTGATGGTTTGGTGGGGTATTAGCTATGAAGAAGTGAATGGGCCATACTTTTGTGAAAAAGGTATCAAAACATCGGCACAAGTGTATCAAGATACCATTCTTGAGAAGGTAGTGAAGCCCCTTAACAACACCATGTTCAATAATCAAGAATGGTCCTTCCAGTAAGAATCGGCGCCAGGTCATAAAGCTTGGTCTACGCAGTCTTGGTTGGAAACGAACGTTTCGGACTTCATCAGAGCTGAAGACTGGCCGTCGTCTAGTCCCGATCTTAATCCGCTAGATTATGATTTATGGTCAGTTTTAGAGAGTACGGCTTGCTCTAAACGCCATGATAATTTGGAGTCCCTAAAACAATCCGTACGACTGACAGTGAAAAAATTTCCCATGGAAAGAGTGCGTGCTTCTATTGATAACTGACTGGCCTCAACGTTTAAAGGACTGTATTGCAGCCAATGGAGACCACTTCGAATAAGCTTTTTATACTTTAAATTGTTTTATATTTATGTATTAAACTAACACACTGTAAAAGTAATAAATGTTATTTGCAAGAGATTTTTTATTTATTTTTAATTGTAACAGTATTTATGGCCAGACTAAGTATTCATTCCTGCTTGATGCGAATCAATACATTATGTAGCGGTTTGAAAAAGTTGATTGTGTAGTGTGCGCAAAAGAGGTAAGGGTTTGTTTCTAGGAAGTGCAACTGTGACGGTGGAGGATGGCAAAATTCCTATTAAAATTATGAATACAAGTGAAAATGACATTAAATTAGCGACATTTGTGCCTAAGGTTCATATGTTAGAAGATTATATTATTTGTAATTTTAATAAAAATGTAGCGAACGCAGAACGAGCTCATACGCTTTCATCAATTTTAAAATTAGATCATTTAGAATCAAATGAGAAAAAATCTATAGGTGACATTTGTAGTAAGTACCCAGATATTTTTCATTTACCGGGTGACAGACTAATAATGACTAATATATATGAACAGAAAATAATATTAAAGCCAAACGTTAGTCCAGTTTATATAAAACTTTACAAGATTCCGCAAGCTCTTAAACCTGAAGTTCAGAAACAAATTGAAAATATGCTTAAAGACGATATAATTGAAGAATGTAAGAGCAAATGGTCTAGTTCGATATTATTAGTCCCTAAAAAAAGCGATGAAAAAGGAGAAAAGAAGTGGCGTTTAGTAATCGATTACCGGAGGTTCAATGAAAATATTCAAGACGATAAATTCCCTCTTCCAAATATTACTGAAATTTTAGATTCACTCGCTGGTTCAATATACTTTTCTCATCTTGATTTAAATTCAGGATATTACCAAGTATCTCTTAATGAGGCAGATCGTAAATATACAGCCTTTTGTACTAATTTAGGTCAGTACCATATGAAACGACTACCTATGGGTCTAAAAAATTCACCGAGTGCGTTTAGTAGAGTAATGTCAATGCCTATGTCAGGCTTTACATTTGAAAAATGTTTTATATATTTAGATAACTTAACAGTTTTTGGTAGAAATTTAGAAACACATAATAAGAATTTGAATGATATTTTTGAGAGACTTAGAAAAGTAAATTTGAAATTAAACCCTAGTAAATGTCAGTTTTTGAAAAAACAAATTTTGTACCTTGGACATGTAACCTCTGCTCAAGGCATTTTACCTGATCCTGAAAAAGTTTCAGTATTACAAAATTATCCAGTGCCTACAAATGCTGATGAAGTGCGACGTTTCGTAGCATTTTGTAACTATTACAGAAAATGTATCCCTTCTTTTGCTGATATAACAATACATCTCAATAAACTGACTACAAATAAGTCAATACTTGTTTGGAGTGATGAATGTCAAAATTCATTTACTATTCTTAAAGAAGCTATGATATCTCCCCCTATTCTTCAATACCCAGATTTTTCCCCAGATAACGAATTTGTGCTTAACACAGACGCTTAGGGAAATGCAATTGGTGCAGTTTTAAGTAATAAAATTTTTAAACCCATTGCCTATGCAAGTAGGCCTTTGAATGCAGCAGAATTAAATTATCTGACTACAGAAAAGGAACTATTGGCGATAGTTTGAAGTATTAAATATTTCAGGCCGTACTTATTTGGCAGACATTTTACTGTTAAAACTGATCATAAGCCATTAGTATATTTATTCGGTATGAAAGATCCGTCGAGTCGTTTAATGAAATTTAGGTTAACATTAGAAGAGTATAATTTTAAAATAAAATATGTGAAAGGTAAAGAAAATGTAGGAGCCGATGCATTGTCAAGACTATTTATTACGTCTAATGAATTGAAATGTATGAATGAACAAATTATGGCAGTAATTACAAGGAAAAAAAGAGAGAAATCGAAAAACTTAATGAGGAGGGTATAGAAAAGGAAACTCCCTTCTTTAATAACTCTGTAGATGAAAGGCTTGATCAACCAAGAGTTGTGGAGTTATTGAGAAAGCCGTGTGGTTCTGTAGAAATGAGATTAGTCGGAAGTTGCGAAATAGATAAATTAAGAAAGGCGAATAGAATAAGTGATGAATATGAATGTTTCTCTTATTGTCCTAGTAAGAAAATAATTTACATTAATCTCAGCTTTAGGGCACAATTTTAACGAGTCGAATTTGTGAGACTGTGGAGTAATTATTGTAAAAAGTTAAATATTGAAGAAATATGCCTGATAAAGGATAGTAAAAATGAAAAGTTTGTTAATGATTTAAATGATGAAATAACATCGGCTAAAAAGTGGTCCGGACCACGACTTTGTATTTTAAGAGGCGTAACTAGGATAGAGAATGATGAAGATAAATCCTTTATATTAAATTATTTTAATTTAGGTACTACCGATCAGTGGCCATGCTGGCATTCGGAAAATGATGAAATAATAAAATAGAATCTTTGTACACCCCAGAAAAGTATTGTAGTGAACTTAAGTATAGAATGCGAATTGCTTTTAAGGATGCTAAAAATAATTTATTAGATAGTAAGCTTAATCGTAAAATAAAATATGACAAATATGTTAACCCTACATCCTATAAATAAAGACGATTAAATTTTAGTAAAAACAGAAACAGGTGGAAAGCTAGATGAACTATTTAATGGTCCATTTATTGTGTTAGAAGATATGGGACCAAATGTTAAAATAATTAAGAATAATAAAATAGATATAGTAGATAAGAATAGGTCAAAAAAGTTTGTTACTTAAAAATTGTGTTAAGTTTGTAGTACAAATATAAAATATAAAAAAATATATTTACATATATGTATATTTTTTTCTTTCACCCCCGGAGGTGAAGTGTGTGGACTTATATAATATTATAGCATAACATAGCATAATATTAGCATAACATTTAGTATATAACATAAATAATAGGTGTAATCTCGTATGTCCACTTAATAAGGCGGACCACCCAGAAACATAGGCTTCTTCATAATTGTAAACTACGATTAAGATGATTATTAAACATGAAATACACGCAAGAAGACGTTTTCCTTTAACACCTCCCAAAGTACAACATTACAATTTGTTCATTTACGAAATATAATAAAAATGAGACAAGCATAACATGTGCATAAATAAATGAGAAGGAATATTTTTTTTGCTTTTAATAACTAACTAAGCATCCTCGACAAAAATGCAAGAGAGTTGTCTCCAGCCGTCTCGCAGCAATCAGAAACTCACTTTTCCATTCCATAATTTCATTTTTCATTACGGGTTTTTATTAGTGTAAAAGCGTTCACTGCAAATCTATTTACCGTATTTCACGTAAAAGCTTCGATCGGTGGGCGCGAAGCTAGAATTCACTGAACTTTCACCTTTAAATTCTCACCAACTAAATGAATATGAAATTTATTTGAATTTATTTTTATTTAATTGTATTATAATAATGCAATTTTGAAATATGAATCTTTGGGATCGCAGTGGAGTTGATTTTGATATTCTGTTGAATAGACTTATTAATGTGGTAGCCATGAATGATGAATTTGAATCAGATTTTAAACGTTCCTATTGGAGGGTTGGTCATTTGTATTGAACAAAGCAATGCTCTCTGACTGCTATCCGTCAGTAGCTAGTTTTAAGAGCATTATTACATACGAACATTTAATTACAAACTCCCTGACATTGCAACACTAATATAATATGTCTGATAATTATTCGCGACTCAAATGGACACTGAATATTGGATCAGAATGTAAATTAATATGGCCAACGGTATATACTTATAGTTGATTCCCGGGAACGCCTGCATACTAATGTGTTGGCTAATTCGATCTGAAACGGGAGATCTAGTGGGGTGTGAAATACATTAAGCATACGGATCTTAGCCGCAAATTTAAAATTAAAAGTGACATAATTAAAGTTATCTTCTTATCTAGGTATCAATTTGATATATGCCTTTATTTCTTATTAATTAATCTTTAAAATTAACACACTGTATTTTTTAATGTCATTACTAATTCAATTAGTCTTCTTAGAGAAGCTCTCCTCTAGCTTGGAAAGGTGGACGAGTTCACAGCCCACCTGGTGTTAAGTGGTTACTGGAGCCCATAGACATCTACATCGTAAATGCGCCACCCACATTGAGCTGTAAGTTCTAAGATCTCAGTATAGTTACAACAGCTGCCCTTCAAACCGAAACGCATTACTGCTTCATGGCAGAAATAGGCAGGGCGGTGGTACCTACCCGCGCGGACTCACAAACGGTCTTGCCACCAGTAATTACGCAAATTATAATTTTGCGTGTTTTATTTTTATTACACGATGTTAATCCTTCATAATAATTCATAATCCGTGGAAGTCAATCGTGAACATTTGTTGAGTACGTATTTCATTAGAAAAATTGGTATCCCCGCCTGGGATTCGAACACCGGTGCATCGCTCAACACGAATGCACCGGTCGAACGTCTTATCCTTTAGGCCACGACGACTTCAAAATTTTAGTCCAAATGGATTATATAATCAACTCTGCGACAATTATTATCGACATCCATATTTCTAGAGCAATAATCGCGGTGTCAATGGACATCTACGCGCCATACCTGACTCCCCATTTGTACCACGTGTGCATCGCCCTATCACGTGGATTTATCACGAACACTTGTTTTTTTTTTAAACACGTACGTTTAAATTGTATTTCGCATACACAACGGTATTTTGTGTGCAGGCTGTTATTAATAGCACTAACAGTAAAGGTGTTGTGTTTCGGCACAGCAACATGCGAAATCCAGTACAAGCTTCGTTTTATCTACGTCACCTGTGATTTTTTTTACGTAGGTCGTGATTTGACAAATGCTTTATCAGCGTTGCGGCGTCAGCAGCACTATAAATTTACCGACCAAAAACAAACCGTGTAGCGTTTTGTCATTCTCACTTTTAGTCCGATAACGAGTATTTGTTTACAGTATAAAAAATGTAATAATGAAGCATTTATTTATCAAACTCAATCTGTGTACGTAATGCATAACTTATACTGACTTTATACTTCGAATTTCTCTGCATTTTATTTTTGCGTTAATATTTCTCAGTTGGCTTTTTTCGCTTTTAAATTATTTTAAGAGATTTTACTATTGGCTTTAGAAATGCTCTTACATCCATACCATTATTATCCATTATTATCGATATCATCAAGATTAAAACCATAGCTTCGAATGACAAGAGTTATTAGCTTTACAAAATGAACCTTGTGAGCATGACGGACGCGAAAAAGAGATTTCACATTACAAAAAAAATAGTGTTGAAGTATTTCTTTTATTTAGATCGCGCAGTGGCTTTACAAGCGCTGAACGAGTCAATTTCCGCTTCCATCAACTCAGGGCCTTAAATTAACTTAAGTGTGCTTCAAAGTTTTTTAAACTTCTACTTCGCTTAATACTTATCTACGTCTTATGTGAACATACAATACAGATTTAATTTAGTTTTTATATTGTTTTGTAGATTACGATTAATCTAATGAAACGCTTATAATTTTTCATAGCGTGCCTAAATTCTGTGTTATGAGACGAGAATTCTTGGATCGTATGCTTTTAGATAATCAAATTTAGTCTTTGTTTTTGACGAAACAATAAAGGCTGGTTTATATGCAATGTTATTCCTGCGAGCATTAATCATTGTTAAATTCAAATTATTTTGCATGTGACGTTACAAGGATCCCCCACCTGGTGGGTTATTCGATGTTAGCCCCGTTACAAAGGGGAGAAGGGCTGCACATATTACAGACCAATTCCGATATCCGTAGTCCAATTAGTGGCCAAAGGACCATTTCCGTGGACCGCAACGTAATACTCGTGTTTGTCTATCTATGTATCCATATTCTATGAATGAACAGATTGATCTCCATTTCTATGTTATAGGATTCGCTCGTCTTTAAAATAAGGATGTTAACTTTTTTGAACTCCTTTGAAAATTGTGGTTTACCGGTTAACCATTATCAGAATACGGGTGCGATAGAGATAGCGAGATGTTCCTATCCTGCACGTGCACCCGACTCCTAATTCCGATACTGTTCTCAGAGATTCCATTATAAATTTACTGAAATTGCTGATACGTATTGTTTGATTTTGGAGTTTAAATTTGGAAATGTCCGCTAAGTTGTCCGGTGTTGTCCAGGCGACTAACAGAGTACGATATTAGTCCTAGGCTTTGCAGCAATTTTTGACATGTAGCTTTTTAAAAAAAAACAATCGTGAATTCACGCATTTGGCATTAAAATCGTTTTTTTATCTTTAAAATATTAATAAAATTGGGCCATCGTTCATGCATGAAATAATTTGTAGAATATGACAGACCTGTTATTAGTTAGAAATAAAGTTGGGGTCTATTATAAAATATTCAAAAGGACTGTTTTTACGAAACAACATTTAAAGTTTAAAGATTTAAAGTTTTCTGAATTTTTGTGTGTGGCGGTCTTTGGTATTTGCCCAGCAGTGGATATCTTTCAGCTGGAGAAAATTATCGTTTAAAAAAGAAAACAAAAATATTTTCTTTGACTGCTAACGTCTGACTTGCGGCGCTCGCTTAAGGAATACGATGGAATTTCAGTTAAAATCAAACAAACCTTCAGCAATGAAACACTACTAATTTTATGTTTAACGAGAGAAATATTCATCGTATTGCTACATGCGTCAATATTTACACGTATAGTTTTATTAACATATTGTTTTATAAGATGCTAGCTGACCTGGCAGACTTCGTAGTGTCTCAATCTATGAATAAAAAACCTAAACTTTTGTATAAAATAAATTTAAAACAAACAAAAGGAATCCATCCGACGTGAGACACATCACAGGAAAAACAAAATTGTTATTTTTATTTAATTCCGAGTGTTTTCATATTTATCAACCTTTTAAATCTTCTCTGGACTTCCACAAATAATTCAAGACCAAAATTAGCAAAACCAGTCCAGCCGTTCTCGAGTTTTAGCGAGACTAACGAACAGCAATTCATTTTTATGAATATAGACTAACTACATGCTTAGAGAAACATGTTATGCAAATATTTTGCAGAAAAACATTTTAAATGTCACATAAGCTAATATAATAATATTTCTTTATTTCCCAGACTTTTATGGTTGTTGATGGCAGAAAATTCTTCGAGACCTCTAGCGATAACCTCGTTCATCGCTCATGAAGGCCAGCTATAGCAGGGTACAGCCAAGCCTCTGAATACACATTGGCTCAGTACTCGCGAAGTCAGTCCTCAGTCTCCGAAAAAATGCTCTCCTTATTTTTTTTCCGCATTGTCATCTATATTACAATATAGATCTAGTTCTTCGACTAATAAGGGTAGCGTTCAGTGGCAAACTTCAAACATAGCTGATGACCTCCTCTTCATGTGACTATGAACACACACAACCCACAATTTTTTTCTTTTTTTCCTACTTATGCCTTGAGAGGCTATTTCAGCTTCTCCTTGACGCGTAGCACGTGTAGGAGCTCACGGGGCTCGAACCGGGAGTGTTGCTAACACTGGCCCTAGCAAGAGCAGTGCTTCGTAGAATCTACCACCGGATAGGAAACGCGACCCACTGAGAAGATCCGGCGACTCAGAACTCAGAACAGAAGAAACTCATTGGGCTGTGTCTATGGGCTAATTCACTCGTCGAGCCCTTCGTCGCAAGCGACGGGTTCGACAAGGACGGTGACTGGTGCTTGTGGTACCTAAAAGCACCGTTAATGGATCGGGAGGATCCGTAATAACGGGCTTAGGGCGACGTCGACTGTTTACCATTCGGTCCACAGGATCGGGTATGTAATTTCCGGCGGCCACGATAGGAGGGTTTTCATATCGTGCCGCCTTCTCGAAGTGGCGCATTGATGCCGGCTGTAGATACTTACTGACAGAGTCAAGCTCAAAGTCATCATGGAGATCCACGTTCCTTAGGAAATGGGAGTGAATAACTTGAAGGGGCTTCAAATTGGTGTGGGCTGCGTGAACGAACTCTACGCTTGCATAAGTCATGACGGGGCGTATACAAGTTTTGTAGAGTATCACCTTATTTCGAAGGTACAATTTGCTTCGCTTGCAAATTATGGGATAGAGACGTCTTAATATTATTATGAAGGCGGCACGGTCGCGTACCGTTTTGATATGGGGTTGGAATGTCATCCCTCTGTGGAGGGTGACACCTAGATATTTGACCTTCGAGGCCCACGGTATGGGCTGGCCAAAGAGGGTGATGGGGCTAATGGCGGAGATGTTAACGCGCCTATTAGGGAGTGGGCTTCTCGAAGCTGTATTCGAAGAGCGATCCCTTTTGAAGAGCACCGCTGTGCTTTTCGTGGGGTTGATGTCAATGCGCCACTTCCGGAACCACTGTCCCATGGTGGCTAATGCGATCTGAAGTCGCCGATGCAATAGCAATTTCTTCCTACACGAGTAGTTAACCCATATTCCTACATATTATCAGTAATATTGCATACATGAAAATTTCTCGCGTGCTATTTGTCAATTTCAAACATTTCACTCACACATTCACTTTAGCACGCTGGTTCAATAACTTGAAAACGATATAGAATCTTTTAGGGTATTTCAATTCCTTATACGAGAATAGGACGTTATATTATTATGAAAATTTTATTTCCATTACTAACTTACTTTCTTTATTATAAATTCCGTCACCATCGTCCCTGACATCTTAACCATAAACCTATTGGACTAAACGAGCATTCTATTAGCCTTAGGCTGTCCATTTCATCTGTCAAACAAATGCTTCACAGTTGGTGAAAAGACAAAACAAACTCGAATCTGCTTTGGACAGTACTATATACATATTCACATATTTTATAATTAATTGTCTACTGTTCTGATATTTGTTGGACATGTCCTGCGAGTCATTTTAATATTTATTGTGTTCTCGGTATTTCAATTCTGATGCAAGGTCCATGAATATCGGCAAATTGAAGACTACGGGTAAGTTGTGCGGAAAGATTTTTTTTTCTATCCCCTTCCAATAAGTGACTCGCAGCATGGAGACACGCAAAGCAATGACTCCAATATACATTATAAAATTAATAAAATAATACCTACATACCTAATGCTGCGTATAAGACACAAGCAAACAATTTTAATATGATATTGAAGCGCCCCATCATGTGATATTTTAAACATTGTGAATAATTGAAGTGGTGCACAATGAAATCGAGAACCTAAAACGCTCATCGCTTGTGTGTTAGAGCACCATTTTACAAACAACAGTACAACGCTACTGAATATGTTGTACATCGATGTGCGGAAGGGGAGAGTAAAATCAACGCACCGACAAACAGGCGGTGCAGGCCAATAAAGCTTTTAAGCTTGGCCGAACTAGTAACTGCGCGCTTTCTATGACCGAACTTTGCCTTTACATACTATATTAAATTTAAAATTCACTTTCGACATTCCATTAAGTGCCGGAGTAACTTTTACTCACAAGTGCTTCGTAGCTTGCAGCATCCAACATTTATCTATTTTGTAATTACATTATCGGTTTTTCGATCGTAATTGATTTTAGATGGAGGCTTATTGGAAACGCTGTTATTGGAAAATGGAGAGGAATGTTCATTGTTTTTTTGAGAGAATAAACTAGATACTTGATATTAAACGAAGTTTCTGTTCCAATCACTGCTTCTATTCCTACCTCCAACCGAAGACCTCGTGACGGGTAGCTATCATACAACATCAGATACATGACAGATGCCTGAATCTGGCATAAGACATTTCCAAGATAAGCTTGCATATATAACTATACAACATAAACAAAGTCCGAACAACAACATACGGACCGTCGGTGTCTCTACCGAGAAATATTACCCGCTCGGTGGAAGATATTTCCTTTCGTCGTAAACCTGTTGATATTCCTCCGATTTTCTTTGAATTTAAATCTCGAGAGTTTTCTTCAAAAGTCAAGAATTTTGACTAAAAAATTAATTACCACATTGTTTTGTCAATCAACCCTTTTTATTTTCACTGCGTCTGATTTATGCAAAACTTTATTGAACAGTATACATATATGTTCAAAAAATTTATTTTTAAATTAAATTATTTATCGCCGAAAATTTTGTATTTTAAATAGTTACCCTATTAAAAATACTCCCGGTTTTTTTTTTCAGATGACGTTTGAAGCAAACTATATTAAAACTGACACCATGTCAATACAGTCCTTCGCAATCTAAATTACTATTAATTAATTCCCAGTCTAGTATTTCTAGTTAACAGTCTAGACTATTGTGTTAGATGTGAGGCTTAAAAATCTACGCAGTCAGTAACTCAGTAACTCCCCGCTTGCGAGAGGGAAGACACGCGTCGATTTGTCAACTCTAAGACCGATATTGTTGAAATAATAAACTTCGTTCAGTGAACACGCCAATGTGATGTTGTAGCTACATTTTTTAAAAATTATACTTATATATTTGGCAGTGCTTTTCTTTTAATTTGCAAAGTGAAGAAAATTTAAAAATAAACAATATATTTACAACTTTATTTTAAGAGTTTATAAAAAGTATTGTTTTTTTTTTAAGTTATGTTACGCACTAAATGTAAATTTTAAATCATATTGTTACTACGCTAGCTTTAAAGGCTTTTAATCACTTTGTGATTCAGTGGACCAGGCTTCAAACGCGCCACGGTATGTTAATTTTGTCAATTTGGGGTTTGAGGTTTCAGGATAGTCGAAAATGTTCATTAGATAGACACGGTGTTTTTTTTTTGCTTTAGCTCTGAAACTGTTGCATGCTATAGTTATAGTAATTTTATTCTAGAATGTAATGGAAATCAAGATAGTAGTCTTCCATAGATGTTCACAAGGTAACCTTCAGCTCGTTTTGTATTTAACTTTTTATAATTTTTTTTGATTAACTTTAAAAATTGCATCTGTTCCACGGACCTATAATATTAACATATCCGCATAAACGTCAGAATAGATCTCACAATATCACACACGATCACACACATCAAATATTTTATGCAGTGAATGCTTGAAGCCGTGAAAGTATTTGTAGTGAATTATACCATTGAAAATGCAGGCGACGCTGCTCATGAGGCAACATAACCGATATATACGACAATGTATTCAAAGTACTTTTATATTCCGATATTTTTAATTTGTATTTCAATCAATTAAAACAGCAGTTAAAAAAGTATACTCATAGTTCGAATTCAAACTGTAAAGGTAGGTGGCTTCTATTCTTGATACAAATTACCTTTCTGTATTTAGTGACTTAAGACTTTACAAATATACGTATTATAGAGCAATATCGAATCGTCTGGGCTCTTCTGTAAGAAGAATTGAAAGTTTCGTCTGATATGTTTTGTATATTTAATTTTCATCTTTTATCTTTTATTTGAAATCATATTTTCTTGAATTGTGTTGTAATTTTAATTTAAATATTTCGTTTTTTAATTTATCATGAAGTGGGGTTATTTAATATGTTTTAGCAAACAAGTGAAGGTTATAGTTTATCAAACAAAACTTTTAATTCGGAACTCTTATTTTCTATTATTTTTTTCCGTTACTTTTATTATTGTAGATAGACTAAGTTATTGTATTTGAAATTGTATATATATATAGTTATATAAACCTAGTCCAGTCTTAAGTTCTGTTACAAATGAAAATGCATTTTTTAATGAAGTAGTATAATATTATAATAAAAATACCTACATATATATTAAAGTTTCAGTAAAAACTAAAAAAATATTCTATTCGAAATGGCCACCTTTGGCTTTTATACAGGGCTTTAATCTGTTTAGCCACGAATCTGTGGAATTACGCACTGTTTCCAACGGAAATTTCGCCACTGTTTGCTCCAAAGATTTTTTAGGAGACTCAATGTCGTCGTGTCGTTTAGAGCAGGCCATGTCTTATAAAACTGATCATAATTTGAAGTCTAAAGGGTTGAGGTCTGGGCTAGATGAGGGCCCGTCTTCAGCTCTTATAAAGTCCGGAACGTTGGTTTCAAGCCAGGCTTGGGTAGTTCGTGCCTTGTGAACAGATGCAGAGTCTTACTGGAAAGTCCACAGTATATTTAAAAAAAATGTATTGCTGGGAGGTTTCACAACATGATTCAAGACTGTATCTTGATACACTTTGGCTGAAGTTTTCACTCCTTTTTCACAAAAATGTAGTTTGTGACTCCTTGATAAGACACGCCCCACCAAACCATTACTGACGCAGGATGATGACCACGTTGTATTTTTCCGACCACCTGACTTTCTTTAAAACTGTGAGCGTACACTTTAGTATTTTGCTTATTGTTGTGTTTTTCAATCGTGAATTTTTTTTCATCGGTAAAGAGTATATTTCTGTGCCTTTCACCTGCGTATCGCGACAGAAGGCGTTTTGATCGATCCACTCTCTTTAATTGTAAAGATTGATTTAGGGCATGTTCTGTATATCGACGATAAGCACCGAGCTTCAGGTCTTGTTTTATAATACCCGACAGAGTCCTAGCGGGAATCTTCATTTCTCGCGATAAGATTTTTTGCTTCCTAATGGGGTTTCAACGAATTCTGGCTTTAACAGCATTAACAGACTTTGTAGTTCTAACAGCACGCGGCCGCCCCGATCTTTTCTGGTCTTCGACAGACGAAGTGTTGTTGTAATTTTGTTGATAGTACGATATACGAACATACGGGTGATACCAAGCTTGGAAGTGTCTGAAATATGACCGACGGCTCCATACCCACTTTGTGCAAGGCGATCACTGCAATCCTATTTTCTTTAACACCCCATTCCATATTGTAATTTGATAATGAACAGAAAAAATATGTGAAATTGCGCAAAATCTCAAGAAGTTTTTAAATAACAGTATTTATGGCCAGAATAGTTATATATATATATAATAATAACAAAATAATTTAAATCGAAACCACTTTTTCATACCCGTATAAGCTACCACCACCCCGCCTATTTCTGTCGTGAAGCAGTAATGCGTTTCGGTTTGAAGGGTGGGGCAACCGTTGTAACTATACTTGAGACCATAGAACTCATATCTTAAGGTAGGTGGTGCATTTACGTTGTAGATGTCTATGGGCTCCAGTAATCACTTAACATCAGGTGGGCTGTGAGCTCGTCCACCCATCTAACCAATAAAAAATATTTAAAAATCACCGAGCACAACGCGATTTTTATTTTTATGATTACATTAGATTTTTTTAAATAAATATTTCTGTGGACATGTATAGCTTTCGAGCTAAAATAATTTATATGAAAACCAAGTCAGCTTCCAATAACAAAGAAAAAAAGAAACCTCACAAGAAACATAATCTGGTTACACAATAACGGCATTGTTATCTTGACTATTTGTTTGAGAGATCAGAAAATCGCCGGCGATGCTTCATCTAACACTATTCTACCGTAGATAAGAGAGCGGGTATAATTAACTAATTAAAAAAAAAAAACCAAAAAATATAATTGGGTAACGCGCAAAATTTTGAGCCTAAAATCGTGGTCACCGCTTTGGACGTTGCTGTCATGAAATAGTCTTTTATAACCGTAGCAATATAGTAAATATACTAATGTATTTGAGCTTTCAAGCACCGGGCTCTATACCGCAATGGTCAGGTGCGGGAGATGTCCATGAACTCTTGTTACCAGCTAAAACCACGTTGACTCTGATTCATCTACACTCAGAAAATTAGTCCTGACGGGTTTTAGTCGAGGATACAAAGTAGCTTGCAGGTGATAACGAAGCAAGTTTTGCTTATTTGTTTGCCCTACTAACGAATGATTATTGGAATAGAAAAATAGTGTTGTAGTATTGCGAAGTGTTTGGTATTTTTTCCTAGTGGTAGGGTCTTATGTGCTCCACCGGTAGGTATCACTCCATTGCCATGCAATAATGCACTTCGGTTCGAAAGGGGAAGCAGCCGTTGTACTGTAAAAACGAAGACTTAAAAGTCATGTCTCAAGGTGGGTTGTGCTTTTGACGTAGTTGATAGCCCTGGTGACCACTGAACACCGAGTGGGCCGTGGGTACGTCCATTGTTAGTAAAAAAAAAAATGAATCATTTAATAATTGATTAATTTCGACAAATATTTTTTCTCAATTTAACCCCAATAAGGTAGGCAGCTTAAGCTTAAGGCCGAAAAACTACATTCCTCTTGAATTTTTACCCAAAATCCATTGACAAATACGAAATGATTACGACATGTTTTAAAACCAAGAACTTCTCGTCTTCAATTTAGAGTCGATAATTAGCATTAGAATTAGCAATTAGCAGTAGAAAGTAACATAATTGTTGTAGTAATTCGATCAACACATTTATTAACTACACAAATGTAAGCCAGCGTGATATTGACGTCGCAGGAATCATGACTCTTCCGCTACGCGTTTTCAATTAGTCCTCACCCCAATACTGTTTGTGAACCAGATTCATTTCGTTTTATTTTCTCGCCGTTAAATCTACAGAATATGAAGTAAAAATCCCCGAGATTTCCTGCTTCGAACAAAATTCTTTACACGTGTAAGTGTACTCGCAAGATTTGTTGTAGCTTCTATTAATAATTCGATTTCAAAACCCGAAGTTACGTGGTTTTTTTTTGGACGATACCATTAGTCATGGAGTCATGGTGGAGTGCAAGCCAAACACGTAACCTTGAGATAAAGTATCGATTTCATTGAATGATCAAACGTTCAACATTCAATGACCGGACACTAGAATTTTCTCATGCCTCATAGGTACAGGATAAAAAGAACAAATCCCGAACAAAGTAATGACACTGAATACAAAATACTTAAAAAATTCAGAAACCGACATGGAGTAAAATTCGTTAAAAAGTTATTGTAAAATACTAGATTAACGAGATTTTCTAACGCTAGATCCACCCTTCAAGCCGGAACGCGCGGCTGCTCCACAACAGAAAATGTTCGTATTAATTAAAACACTACCGGCGCTTTGTTAGTTGCATGTCATTATAGGAGATAATAGGAGGGTTGAAATCGGAGTTCAAACACTCACTGGGCTGTGTGTTCGTGATAAATAATATAAAAAGTATTTATAAACATGCTTTTTATTTAGCTGCTATCCGTGGGTTCGTCCAGGTGTTGTGTCAGTATTCTTTTTTCTGAAGGAAGGATTACTGGTGGTCTGGAGGCCTTTCCAGTTTCACAGAGAAAGGTGGGCGAGCACGAGCTCAGTTAGGAGGGGTGGGTTATGCTAACAGCTATCTGAACACCTCTAAAGGACCTAATAACTCAAGAGTAGCTGTTTCGAGAATGAATCTACTACCGGATCGGAATCGCGACCCGATGAGAAGATCCGGCGAGAAACTCAGCGGGATGATGCATGGGCTAGGTTGCACGTTGAACTCTGCCGGTTGTCGAGGTCCCTAAGCCTGCTCAGCTGCAAGAGTTATTGGATCTGATGGATCCGTAAGGACGTGTCTAGGGTGTCGAAGCTGACTGGCTTCTGCGTATTATTTCTGAAGTATCACGTAACTTTTTTAAAGATATTTACATTAATTGTTTGTCGTCGGAATGTTTTGTGAGGGTAAAAAGTAGCATAATAATATGTCACACTCCTGACTTAAAACGATTACATACTTTAAAAAAAAAGTCAATCCATTGCTTCGTTTCAGCGTGAAAGAAGAACATACAAACAAATTAAAACACTTTCATATTTTTATTATTATTAACTATGGAAGTATGGTTGTACGTGATTTTACATGAATGTATGTGTATGTACATGTATGTATGTGTATGTATTTGATTACGCGAGAGTAACAGCGCATATGAACGACATTCAGCGCCTGCCTAGCTCGCGGGCGTGCAAATTTCAAAGCCCTGAATCAACATTCCAGTGCATATCCTTTCGGTGGTATGGAGTTTTCGACTGTTGCCTAGTCGAATCAACGTAATTAAAACACAATACTCAAGTAAATTTTAAAACATGTCGCTAGTGAGAAATGATATTACAGAATACTTTTAAAACTACCGTCAAATTCGAGATGTATCGAATGTATTTTTTTGATTTGTTCTCAATTAATCGACAATCGATTTCTCAATGCTGTCAAACTTACGGACTTGGTTCTGTACGAAGCTCTTTATATTATTATAACAAAATGCAAAACAAATGTTCAAAGGTACTTACTTAAACCAAAGGCTCAACGGATCTAAAACGATTGGAAATCTAAGCACTAAATTTAATCTTCACGAGGACGGAACGGGGAGAGACATGCCGCTTCATTGCGGAAATGTAAAAGTACAAGGAAATGAACATCTTTACAATCGGAGGTTTTATTGCCTTCAAAAGTAGACTAGCCGACGGATTAAGGCATAAGGAGGTCAGATCACGGTTCTTAAAAAAAAAAAAATATGATGTGAATCAGATTTTTAAAATCAACTGCGTTCGCTCATTTCTCGCCACGCGAAAGAAAACTTTTTCGATTAAACATACTTCACTCGGTCCTGTTCGTTGTTTATTTTTGAAATCGGTCGAATCGCCGCTCTTAAATACAAAAGACAGAATCTAGACATACAGACTTTAATCATTTTTCAAAATAGCCGGGCAGACTACGCAACGCTGCGGAACAGTCAATTACGGGTGACATCATTTAATTTTGGCGCCAAAATAAGTGACGACCTAAGCGTAAAAATACAACACGTGGATTAGGCTCATTAAAATGTTAGAAATAACATTAGTAGTATTTAGGATGAAAAATATATTTTGGATTTATATCTATTACTAGTTGACCCGGCAAACTTCGTAGTGCCTCAATCGATAAATAAAATACCTTTTTGTATTTTTGTACCTAATTTTTGTACCTAAAGCTTTTGTATAAAATAAACTTAAAACAAACAAAAGGAATCCGTCTGACATCAAAGAAAAAACAAAATTGTTATTTTTAATTTAATTCTGAGCATTTTCATATTTATCTACCTTTTAAACCTTCTCTGGACTTCCACAAATAATTCAAGACCAAAATTAACCAAATCGTTCCAGCGTTCTCGAATTTTAGCGAGACTAACGAACAGCAATTCATTTTTATATATATAGATAAAGATAATAAATTTACTCACGATATTGGCATAATTTTTATAAAAAAAAACATGAAAGATTCCGTGTTTATACTATGCGCTTCAATCTCCCAGACAAGGAGCAGAATGTGTGGGGACCCCTCTCCACCTCGTCGGCCGTCGCTAATCGGCCAACAATCGAGAGATTTCTTCCTTGCAATTATCGGGAAAGGTCGACTTTTTTTTTTAATTCATTAATTTAGTAGACTACTTTCTTTTTTAAATGAAGCTTAAGAGAGGAAGGCTAACTGACATCTAAATGTTGAAATGCAACGCATTACTCGAAATTCTTCTGAATTCTTTGACATGCTCTTAGGAATAAATTTCAAAGCGTAGGAATAGCTTCTTGTAGGTACACAATAAAAATCAAAACCTTCAAAAAGTATAAACTAATAAACATGTGTGATCGTATATACACGTCGTCTTGTGTCAAAAAAACTGAAAATTAAACTGACATTTTTTAAACAGTCTTATTTACATAATATTATGTCTATTATCGTTTCCGAAAAAACCTACAATTCTGAGAAGAATTGGCGAAAAAAATACAGCGTGTAAAATCCTTTTAAAAAAATTATCTTGTGATTCGTTTTTACTTAACTAAAGTAATTAAATTTTCAAAACTACACAATAGTATAATAGTATTTAATATTACAAAGTTACAACAGATTTAAATTAAAAAGGTCAGAGCAAGCGCCTTTCGAATGCCTCTTGTGACTTGAGGTCCATGTCTCATATAGACTAATTACGCAAACTATAACATTTGCGGGTTTGATTGTTATCTCACGATGTTAATCCTCCATCGTACAAGTAATTCAAGAATATGCCTGTGCTTAGTACGTATGTCATTAGAAAACCTCGTACCTGCCTACCTATTATGAGTACAAGAGGAGTTAGTTCCTTATATCACGATATCTTTTAAAATAAACGAACCCGTGAAAATAAATAAAATAAACGCTTCGTGAGATTTTGTAGAAAAGTTCAAACACGGCCCCTCTAGCCGTCAGCAGTACAAGTCTTTTTATTTTTCTAGTCTTCATTCGATCGCAGACTATAAGGAAACCGCAAAAAAAAAAAATGTCAAGCTACGTTAAAGCTACTAATTTTATTTCCTTCAATTTATCTTCCGACGATTGTATAGTGGGCATATTAATAATAAGCAAACACACAAGCCCTCTTCTACAGGATAAAACTCTATTCGACATTGGCAGCATTTTTACACAGGACACTAGAGCTATTAATTATCGTATCAATAATCTTGATTTAAATATTATAAGTTGATGAATTTAAAATATAAAATTTGTTTGGGCGTGCAATAAAATTTACTGTAATCTACTTTAAATTTGTAATGGCCTAAGTAAGCTCTAACTTCATCGAGTTCACCATAAATTCATTAAGCATCAGACATCAATTTACATCCATAAAGGTATTGCATCTATGAGGGTTTCAAATGACGGGAGGTGGGTACCCATACTCGCGCCGATCGGGCGACTTAACAGGGGGGAGCAAGGGGGAGGCAAGATACTTGGTGGGGCAAACCCTGTTCCTAGGGCGTAATAAATAATCAATAGACCCCTATCTAGGGCATGCGAAGGGCCAAGAGAATTTATTATAAAATGCGGTATAGTTTTGTGTTGTCTAATACCGGAGATAAATTTTAATGGTTTCGTGGATTATTGTTTATTGTTAAACCACCTAGTAATACTCAGGTCTCAGCGAAATCAACTTTGTGTCTCTCCGCTCGATCTGTGACTATTTCTTCAGTCAGTTGTATTAAATCAATGTTACCATTTTTCTAATACTAATAAATACATGCGGTTACATTTTTTATGTTCACCTCAAATTTTAAATCAATTATTATCATGGACACGGACTCTGATTTGAATCGAAGCCAAATCTGCGAAGGGTTACTCACTATTAGACCAATTAAACTTTGAAATATTAGCTGCATTTTAAGTTCTCTGCGATTCTTTCAACAGGATTTCTTGATAAAATATACCACAATACTTAATTAGTTCCGATTATTTTATTTCCGTAATCAAATAAGAGGCTCGATTGGAGATCGATTGGATCGGATCAAGGGATCCATGTGAAAGTCAAGCTCGAAGAGATCGACTTTATACACGACTAGCGACCCGCCCTCGCTTCGCTTCGGAAACATTAAAACACACATGAAACCAAAAAAATAAAATAAAAAATAAAATAAAATAAAAGTAGCCTATGTTCATCAGGGACAATGTCGGCTTCTAATGGAAAAAGAATTTTTCAAATCGGTCCAGTAGTTTCGGAGCCTATTCGAAACAAACAAACAAACAAATCTTACCTCTTTATAATATTAGTATAGATATAGAAAAGTCATCTTCAATAGCGAAATATCACTATTTGTGTTTGCAAATAATCGTATACGAATATATCGGATACGTTGTTTGTGTAAAATTTTCTCATACTCGTTTCTCTTGTGTTGATTTTAGGGCAGACAGTTTTTTTTATACAGGAGAAAACCATCGGGTCCCCACCCGCGCGGTGAGTGGGGTATGTTTTTTTTTATTGACTAGATGTGTGGACGAGCTCACAGCCCACCTGGTGTTAAGTGGTTACTGGAACCCATAGACATCTACTGCATAAACGCGCCACACACCTTGAGATATAAGTTCTAAGGTCTCAGTATAGTTACAACGGCTGCCCCACCCTTCAAACCGAAACGCATTACTGTTTCACGGCAGAAATAGGCGGGGTGGTGATACCTACCCGTGCGGACTTACAAGAGGTCCTACCACCAGTATTTACGCAAATTATAATTTTGAGGGTTTGATTTTTATTACACCATGTTATTCCTTCACCGTGGAAGTCAATCGTGAACAATTGTTAAGTACGTATTTCATTAGAAAAATTGGTACCCGCCTGCGGGATTCGAACGCCGTTGCATCGCTATATATGAAAGTACCGGACGTCCTATCCTATAGGCCACGACGACTTCAAAAGTGGGAGTTGAACTTTACTAAAAACTCCTGCCACTCCCAACCGGTGCCCGACCCCAGACCAGGCCGGATCCCAATCTGGGCCAGTGTGACGGCGGGACAGGGTCGACGCAGAGCATATTACATCCATCCCGCTACACTTTCCCCCGGAGCGATCGGAGGAACGTGGTCTACCATCATCCGGCTTCCTATTACGGGCGGGGTGTAAAGCACGCCGCCCCACGCCTGGGTCCCTCCCCGCATAAAGCGGATGAAGCCCGAAGCTCTTAGGGGGCTGGGTCACAGATGGGACCCCGGTTCCGACTCCCTGCTCGGCGATGGCGAATTTCTACGTAGTGAGGAGAGCTTTCCCTCACACGCTCCGCCACCTCCTTCCGCGAGATGGTGCACTCACAGAAGTCGAGCTTAGCCTTACAGGACTCGTCGCCGCCAAGCATCGAATCCACGACGCCAGGCAGCGACAAGTCTGGTCCCATCTTTGCGACCAGGACTCAGTGCTGCACTTCCCAAGCGGAGCAGACAGAGGGTAGACAGTAGATTGAGTTAGCTCATTAGCCGTATTGTTGACATGCTACGTACAAAACTCATCTAACAATATCAGTGTTCATCAGTATACGCAATAAAAATGTAAAAACATAATATGTGCATGTGTTATAAACTCTATTCTTGATAAATCGATATTTATGAGACTTGAAAGGAATAAAATTTCCTTTGAAACGCACTTTATTCAGTCGATCTCAACTTTATTGGGGCCAAAGAGGATCACGAGATATTAAATACCTGATTTTTTACACTTGATTTCATTTCTCCGCCGTAAATATGCTCGGAAAATACACTACTGAGTTATTATAGTCGATATAAACAGATTTGATCCAAGACCTTATAAAATAATTCTTTCGTAAAATTCTGATGATAAAGGTTTCAACACTAACGCCTCTTTAAAATTGTAAACACACACTTCTAAAAAGAACAATTGGTGCGGTGTACTATTTCACTGTTTATAATTTTAATATTACTAACGCAGATATGCTTACCGACATAAATATTTTGTACATTTATTTTGATAATGAAATTTTCGTAAGGGAGTGAATTGTTTTTTTTTTTTGTGTGCTGTTTATTGGGTCCGTGGATGCAATAAATTCAGAACAAAGCTCGGTAAGTGGGGTTTCGATTGGGTTATATGCGATCAGGTTGCAGGTGTAGTTTTTAGGAGAGGGCAACGTCTGACGTACTGGCTCATGAAAAATATTTTTGTGAATAATAATTATTTGTGACATCATAGGTCGGGGAAAAGTTTCTTCGCATTTTGTAAGAAAATTCACAACATTTTTTTATATAGTTTATTTACATTTAACTAAAGTATGTAGGTACCATTTTATTCGATAACTTTTTGCTATATTGTAGGTAGGGACATGTGTGGTGTAATAAGATATAAGACAGTAATAAATAAGTATTTGAATAGTAAAGACGTGTTTCATATTCGCTGCGGCATCAATTCTTTATATGGCGACTCTGCCAGCGCATTCGCGATGTTCCGTATAAGGAAAGTAAAATATAAACAATGAGTGCAGTGTGCAGTTCAGAAGACAATTAAATAATTTTTGGACAATGTAAATCTAAAACCAATAAAATACGAAGCGCCCGAGCCGCTGATACTTTTTTTTGTACTTTTTTTTACAAATATTATATCATGGGAAAAGGCCAATCTAAGGAGGACGTAATTATAGTGCAGAATGGAGTTGCAAATTCAGCCGGCCCTGACAAACTGCTGTACCATTCAAACATAACAAGCTATGTTTTAGTTACAATTTGTATCATTTTAATCGTCAGAGTAATTATGTTATTTCTGCGTTTTTACCGAAAAAACCATTCAGAGTGCATGCAAAGTCATATTAACGAGTACGAGCTACGGAGGGCTTTGAGTTTGAGCCGCAGGCAACAACCATGGCTGCCACGGGTTCATCGTCAGTGTGAGTGAATAGTGGTAAAAAAAAACCAAAAAAACCCTAATGATTAATCAATGTGCTGGTAAAACTCTTTGACGAACTAAGAATGGCAATGTATTTTAAGGATATATTGTGTAATGTAATAACGCTTTTTTTGTAAATTTTACCTGGTTTTAGTTTTTTTTTCTTTCCGCTTTTATGTGTCGTTAAACTGAATTTATCCCGGATAGGCTTCACTATGTGTAGGAAAAAGTAAGCTATGGACAATGAAATTAGAGAAATATTTGAGAAGTTACAATATATTAAAGATTATCTAACAAAGTTAGGTCCAGATAGAAGATCAGTTAGTATAAGAGAGGTAAAAAGTGCAGACGAAAATGTTTTATTTAGTCGAATTATTTCTATATGTGATATTATTGCACGTAAGATAAAAAACAAGGAAATAATTAAAGATAGTGAAATTGATATTTTTAAGACATTATTTAGTGGTATAAATAAATTATACTCAAGAATAGTTCAACTTTTTTCTGATAGTACGGAGAATATGACAAGCACCGTGGAAAAAAATTATTTAAAAACTGCAATTGCTTTATTACCACTTATAGACGGTGATGAGCATATCCGCAAACAATTGATCTCAAATATTGACATGCACGACTCTATGATTGATGATGGTAGTAAAAAACAACTCATATGGTTTATTTTAAAATTTCGTCTGCCCGAAAGCACGAAGCTGCGCATGAGTAGTACCTACTTAAATGTTACAGATCTAATTAGAGATATGCGCGAAATTGTATTGCCTAAAAAATCGGATACTGCAATCCAAAGTCAGCTGCAACGTAGGAGGCAAGGTGATAAGAAAATTGAGGATAATGGTAACGAGATAGAACAGTTATTAGTCGATTTACAATTACCCAGGCCAACGCAGATTCTAACGCGTATCAAATTTTGAGGCCAATATTTGAGCGTATAGCGATGAAGAGATTTTTGGCCTGCGTAATCTTCGCCTTAGCACAATAATAGCTGCAAGAAATTATAGCTCACTAAAAGATGCGATCCAGGGTGCATTGGATGAGAAGCTCTCAAGTGGTGAACAACGGGTGATGACCTTCCGTCATAATAGAGGTAGATTCAATTATAATCACTTTGACAATTATAGCAGGGGTGTTATTAGAAATGTTTTTAATACCCAGAATTATAATAAGCGCGGTCGTGGTTATAATATTGGTTTTCGCGGAGGACGTAGTTTCGGTACGCCGTACAATAATCGCGTGCGCAGTGGTTTTCGTGGCCACACCCTATATCGAGGTCGTGCGCAACAGCAACAAGTAAATATAGCCGAGTCGAATAGCAACACACATTTAAGGCAAATTCTCGGAAATCATAACAAAGCTGACTAAGTTAAAGTAAAAACAAGACGAAGTTTTTTCGTGCATAATCATTTTTATTGTGAAAACATTAACTCTGTTTATTTTAGCGTTTGTCAAGAACCGCGCTTTTGGTTACTTGATACCGGCGCGTCACTGTCCATAGTCCGGCAAGAGTTATTAGAGAACTTACACATTCCATTCCATATGTAGCAAATCAAAATAAACGATATAGGAGGTCATGTTATGTGCGATGGCTTTGTTTATCTTAAATTAAATTATGATAATTATGAGTTTGACCATAAGTTTTATGTAACTAAAAAATTGTAGGTAAGCAGTAATGCGTTTCGGTTTGAAGGGCGAGGCAGCCGCTGTAACTATACTGATACCTTAGAACTTATGTCTCAAGGTGTGTGGCGCATTTACGTTGTAGATGTCTATCGGCTTCAGTAACCACTCAACACCAGGTGGGCTGTGAGCTCGTCCACCCATCTAAGCAATAAAAAAATGCTTGGTTCTAATGGCTACTTAACAATACCAGTGAGATGTGAATTTACGTATTTAATACAGACAGGCTTACGTAACGAATGTATAGTAACGACTAACCAGTTAAGTGAAGGAGTATTCTTGGCATCCATTACTGTCAAGCCCAAGGATGGAAAGATTCCGTAAATTTTTTTCAATACAAGAGAGGAAGATGTTCAATTAAGCTATTTTACACCACACATGATCCCATTGCTATAGACATTTTGGGCCTTCTGATCAAAATACCGCGATAATTACGTCATAATAAAGAATCACAAATGAGTACTCGGTTTATTAGGTTTCTTTCAGTGAGATCGTGAGGTACCCAAATACTGAGCTTTTTTGTGTACCCAGTTTTTTCAAATGCGCCAATGATGGTCAATGCCCAGTTCTTCAGCTACGTCGTAACTACTGATATGCCGATCTTACTCCACTTTTTCAAAAATGGCATCCGTTTTATCCGTAATAGGGCGACCAGAGCGACGTGCATCTTTGACATCAAAATTTCCGGATTGAAAACGCTTAAACCAAAGGGGAATGCCCATTTCAGGCCCAAAGCGGACAATAGATTAGAGAAAAAATACTTAGTGCATTAATTTTGTCATAAATAAATATGCATTTACTTTCTTCCAAAGAAGCGCCACTACAGTTTACAATAAGTAGTTTAAAAAAAGTAGCTCTATTGAAAAAAACAAGATTTTTATTTTTGCGGGAAAAATATTGCCAGCATCAAAACCTTTTACGTATTAAGTAAACATTTTACGTATATAAAAAAAAAAACATATAAATAAATCATTTTAAGTATTATCATTAATCAATCGATTTTAATCGATTATAAGCACATAAAATAACATCAAAGACATACCCATTGGACTTTAACTTGTTACTATACTTGAGACCTTAGAACTTATATCTCAAGGTGGGTGGCGCATTTTCGTTGTAGATGTTTGTGGGCTCCAGTAACCATTTAACACTCTGGTGTTATGAGATCGTCCACCCATCTAAGCAATAAAAAAAAAAACTTAGCTTGTATTGTTATTTAAATATGTACAACTAAAACAAAAGCATAAAAAATTATGTGTACTCGTAAAAAAAAGATTTATTTTTATTATATTTTTTATAATAGTGGCGTCAATTTCAATATATTTTTTAGATATCTAATACATTTAAGAATTTGAATCAGTCCATTTTTATAGTAATATTTGATGTCCACCTTGGGCCTAGCACACTATGGAGAGTGGGCATTCCCCTTTGTGATACTCTCACAGAAACTGCACTAGGTCTATAAACAACGCAAATTTTTTCGCGGCTTGCGTTGCATTTTTACCTTTTTTGTAGTAAAATTTTAAAATGTATTGAATTTCTTCATTAGATTCACTCATCTTGACAGTACGAAAAACGAAAAATAAATAAAATCACACATTTTCCCAATTTGAATTTGGAATTGCCTTCTTTAAAATTTAAACTTTTATTGATACCAAAATCAGCCAGATGCAAATAGTATAGCCAACGAGATTTTATTACAAGTTCATACATACTATAATGCGAAAATACTTTTTTCCCAGCCTATTAGTAACCGAACGCAAAAAGCGCTCGGTCAAATGATTATCTATGTTTCGACGGCGAACGAAGTTTATACGGGAGCATTGAGGCTTAAATTTAATGGAGTCAGAGCTCTCGGGTACTGTGATGAATATATACATATATATATAATATATACATTAAATTATGTACTAGTGCAACTTGAAAGCGCGTAGTTATGATTACCGCAATTCAAATGAAGAACATTTATTTCTTGAAAGTGCTGGCGTGCCATCTATCTCTTCTTCTTTTTCTCCACCTTATCCCACTAGGTGGGGTCAGCACAGTTTTTCTCTTCCATTCTCTTCTATCAGCTGTCATCTCAACACCTCCTCCTCCCTCTCTCATATCGTCATTCACACGCTCTATCCATGTCTTCTTCGATCGACCTCTTCCCCCTCTACCATGTACTACCATTTCCATAAATCTCCTAGTCATATGTATCTTCTCTCTCACGCATCACATGTCCATACCACGCTAACCGATGGCTAACGAATGGCGTGCCATCTATCATACAATGGTAATCTCATCAAAGCCATTGATTTACCAATAAAATATGTATTGTAAAATTTGGATGAATGATTTAGGAATGTTAGGAATGTTTGTGGGTGCAGCTGAAAATCGTCTAATAAAAATCGTATCTGCAAAAAAATAATTGTAAATACTCTACAATTAAGACATAGATAGACATTAAATTTCAAGATGGAATTCATATTGAGATGTCTATGGGATCCGGTAATCCACTTAACGGGCTGTCAGTTCGATCATCAGTCTCAGCAAGAAAATAAATGAACAATTTAGCTTCTGGGGCGACTTAAACTTAATCATTCAATTATTTACTAAATGTTGCCTTTTTCTAGTTTTTACTGGTGGTAGGACCTCTTGTGAGTCCACGCGGGTAGGTACCACCACCCTGCCTGTTTCTGCCGTGAAGCAGTAATACGTTTCGGTTTGAAGGGTGGGGCAGCCGTTGTAACTATACTGAGATCTTAGAACTTATATCTCAAGGTGGGTGGCGCATTTACGTTGTAGATGTCCATGGGCTCCAGTCACCACTTAACACCAGGTGGGCTGTGAGTTCGTCCAACATCAAAGCAATAAAAAAAGAAATTGAAAAAAAAACATTTATCGTGAACAGTTCAAAAATTCAAAATTAATGTAAACTAATTCAATTTAGAAGTTACCTAGTCATTTTGAACGCAGCGCTCTCCAACGCTCCCCCGGTACCCTTTTAACTAACAAAACTTTCGGCGCACGTCCTAAAATACTCAGACCGCGGACCCTTCCATCTCTAATTATCGGCTAACTTATGGGCTAATTATTTGTGAATAGAATTAAAATGCACTTTGTGGATGGTCCATTATGAGTTTTTTTGACAGTGTCAAGGGAGAACAAGTTCGGTATCTGCCTTGTGTTAAGACGTCACAATTTGAACCACACCTTGAGACATGAGGTTTACGTCTCAATCGTACAGTAACGGCAGTCTCAACTTTCAATCTGGAAGGCCTTAATGCGTCGCGGCAGAATTAGGCCGGGTAGTGGGCTCTACCACATGTAAGTAAGTGAAACGTAGTAAGCCTTAAGCTATAAAAAAAAATCTTACAAAATGTATTTTCTAATTAAATGTCTTTTCTAATGAAAGACAGCAGTTTTTGACAATAAAAGAATATTAACAGATACAATAGACTAAATTAGAGAATCCTAATAAGATAACTCACAAACTTATTTTAAAAGCTATTATTGAAGTAAAGTTTTGTTGCAATTAAATCGCATAGAGATTAAAATAAGTTCAAATGGAAATACTGAACGCATTCTTCATAAGCGGTACTTACTCAAATTGTTACTGAAGGTAAACATTACGAATAAAAGTCCAATTAAATGGAGCTTAAGGGTAGCCCCAAAGCTATAGCAGAGAGCTTCATATAATAATTTTATTCACAATCATTTCACGTGTATAATTTAGCGCACATCGTTTTCTTTTGGTCCCCTTCGGTTGAGCTAATTGAAAATTGCTTGACAAATAGGTAAAAAATGTCATATAACTTTTATACTATTTATATTATTTATGTAACTATACTTGAGACCTTAGAACTTATATCTCAAGGTGGGTGGCGCATTTACGTCGTAGATGTCTATGGGCTCCAGTAACCACTTAACACTAGGTGGGCTGTGAGCTTGTCCACCCATCTAAGCAATAAAAAAAAAAACTTACATATTTATCTTGTCATCATTGAGGAGCAAACTAATTAAAAATAGACAAAGTTTTAACTTCAACAAATAGCTTTAAGTCAGCTTCCGAAGTCGTAGTCTTTACAACTTTTGTCATAAAAGTTAACAGACTGACTACTAAAATTAAAATACAAGTGTGATTTAAGTTTACGTAGTTTTCCTTTTCTTTGGTACAGTGTGAAAAAATATGACGATTTGAAGTGAACTAAAATATTTCAGCTGCTACAAGCCGTTTAAGAAAATTGTGATATAGATTACAAACAAAATGATAGTTTCCAACATCAAATACCATAAATATCTTGAAAGCTTGTGTATGGTACCTTATAAATTAGGTTATGGGTCTTATAGATTATGTCAAATGGCCAAAATTTTGGGAAACTCTGTTGGCCATGGGTACCCCCGAATACTTGGTTCTTCTGGTTCTTCTTGGTTTATCTGCTGAGGCCATATAGACTATGAGGAAGGAACAGCTTCCGTTAGAATATATGGCAAATTATCGCACGACGTGTTATCCCTAGCGCAGGAGTTCGCCAAGGGTGTGTCATATCACCGCTCCTATTCAATATATACACGGAGCTTATAATGAGAATCGCCTTTGAAAATTGGTCGAATATAATAACTATCGGAGGTCGGAAGATTTCAAATCTTCGATATGCAGACGCCATCACTTTAGTCGAGCCAGGTTTCAGCCAGATGGAAGAGCTACTCAGCACTGTAGAACGCGCCAGTCTTGATTTCGGACCTAAAAATAACCGCAACAAGATAAAGATCACGATTGTCGACCGTGCTAATGCTAATAATAACTCGCCAGATGTCACAAGTAATGCTAACTGTGATGTCGTACAATCATAGATTTACTTGGGTGCACTAATTTTTAAGCAGTGATGGGTATGTTGATGAAATCAAGCTGAGTGGAAGCAGATTTTCTTCATGCAATACTTCTGTACTCGAACTGACATAATGGCGTTATTATACAAGTACTTCAACACTTCGATATACCAATAGTGATTATGGCATCGCTGGAGACATCTAAGGACCGCCCAAGTCTCTACGGAATCAAAGGCTTTTTCATAACCCAGAAAAAACCAAGCATACCGAATATACTCTTCGGTCTTTTGAAAATTTATCGCAGTATACGTATATGGTCTACGGTGCTAAAGCTTTTTTGGAAAATGGCTTGCTTGGCAAGCTTGATTACTTCCAGCTAATCGGATACTATAAGCTGGAAGTAATCAAGCTTGCTTTCGAGACGATTCACAATGACTCTCGAGAACAGTTTATAGACACGGCTCAGCAGTGCTATAGGCCTGTAGTTCTTCAATAAGGCTCTGTCGCTTTTTTTTTTAAAAACAGGACCACAACTTCCCTATTCCATGCCTGTAGCGTTTTCCCTTTGAGCAAGTAGGAATTAAATAGCTTCTGAAGGAAGTGGTCGGACTGCAAGGCTATCGTATCCTCTCCTTGTTTTCGAAGTTCCGATAAATAATGTTCCAGCGCAACTTATCCATCTCTTCCTCCAACTCAACGAGTCCTTTCTCAAATCTCTTCTCGTCCAATCTCAAAGTGGGCACGTTGTGTGTTACCAGGGCCAGTAGTTCTCATTTTCGGGGCTGCTAGCCGGGTCTCCGCCAGGGATTCTTAGCACCTCCCGCCCCGTCCTTGTCGTAGCCACTACCATAGGCTAGGGGCCTAGTCTCTCTGTTTGTTGCCATTGAGGTATTTGGACTACTGTACCGCGCTGACTAGAAGATTGGTACAGGGTTTAATTTCGAGTTGCCTTCTGTTTTTCCTTTCTATTTCCTTGTATTGTATTGGCGTCTTGTGCATGTTCCTTTAGTTGGTTCTTACGACTTCCCGTAATAGTATAGGAGTGGTGACGTTTTATATTCTTGCTTTATCACCACACGGACAAATTTTGATTTTGCACAAACAATATTTACATGTATGCTATTTTTTCATAGATTAAACTTATGTCCAATTGCGTGCCCAAGACGACAAGACAAGCTATACCGCTATTTATTGCGTAAATAATAATTTTATATACTAGTGCTAAATGGAAAGACACAACAAGCTTAATTTTGATTAATTTAATAACAGAAATTTAGTTTAATGTCCCCATAAAATTTGATCCTCTCTTGGTTAGTTGATACAGTGCAGTAAGACTTAAAGCCTTGGGTTTTACAATTTTACTGGTTAGTAAATTTAAGCTTGGTCGCAATGCTACTATGTAACATTTTCCTCGGTAAATTTAATTTAAGTAAAGTCTAGCTCATACAGCTAATAACACTGGTTCGGCCGCTAAGTGGATTAGTCCACTCTTACCGGTCTACGGCGTAGCACCGTAGCGCTTGGTTAATGCTCTACGAAAGTACTATCTCTACATTGTACCTCAATTTTTAACATATTAGGAGGACTTTTTTACTTATTTTTGTGAGGTCGTAGATTTACAGGAATTCTTAACATTTTCATAAACAATATTTAACTTTAAACTTTATTATGAATGATCACATTTGACAAGATGGCAATTTATTAATTCGTACCTGATTTTATATGGAATAAAATGAAGTTTTGAAGAAAATCAGTCAGCTCATTCATTATTAGAAAGCCAGAAAACAGATAAGAAAAAACAAATAATTTCCTTTCAAATCTGTTTTCCAAAGAAATGCTTGAAATTAATTTAATATGAGATTCAAGTTTATAATGTCAGTGTTAATAAATTAAAGCTAGTTTACAATCTTATTAGTTTACAACCTTTGCGAAGGATATACGGAGAATTCCAAAACAAGTAGGATGGTTGAAGTTAATTTTATTAAAGAACATAATATTAGATATACTGTCAAAGAATAAGTAAAAAATGTATTATATAATAATTTGGAATTTGAAGCAATTTAATGAAGCAGTATAAAAAAGTTTTTTTTAGCAAATTTCAACGTTATTAGCGATTAAAAAAATAAAAGATCTCGAGAAAACAAGAAAAGCTGAAAGTTTTGCGATTACGTAATCGGAACACAAGGCGAAGCGACGTGCGTTCATTGCGGCTTCACGATGGCAACTGAGGAGTAGAGAGAAATGTGCGGACTTTGACTCCTAAATATTTACTATACTAGAAAACTTGTTGCTTTACCGTACGTTTGTAGCACTCGGTATTAAATGCAGTAATAATGTGCGATAATAATCATGGAACAGAAAATTACGATAGGTATCAATTATAGTTAGATAAATAATTTGATTTAATTAAAAATATATATACTTATATATGTTGAATGAGTGTAAAAGTCTAAGTTAGAAGCAAGTCTGCATATAAAATGTAGTTTATATGTGCATAAAGTCTACTTTATATGAATAGTTAAAATTCATCATATTATTATTCAGTATATTGAAATCTTGCTGAATATGATGTTTGGGATTTTACATTTACTTTTATCATGAGCTTGTCTAATAATAAAAATACTGAATTCTGATTTAAAGAAGGGAAGGTTATAAATTAATTGTTGTGACTGCTTTGGTATGTGTGATGAGATCTTACGTGTTTCTGATGTGAAGCATTTGTGCATCCCGGATCGAATGGTGTTAGTTCCATTCTAGAGCACTATAGAGTGGTCATCCTAGTGTATTCAAGAAGTGTCAATCTTTTCATTGTAATATGTTGTAAATACTACGTAGGTGAGCTTATTATACACATCTATTTGAAACTTTTCTATGAAGTGAAAAGCCAAATTTAACATTGATACGAACCCAATAAATAACCTCTTAATTAGTAGACACTCTCAAAATTAATGCTTCTATATATAAATAGCTACTTCGTCTACATTTAATCATCAAGTCATGTTTATACTTGCCTTTTAGCAGATATAGTAGTAGTTTTATATATTTAGATTTAGATTTTACATCAAACCATACCAATGGGCTTCTAACATCGACTGCTCCTTATGAAATACTTTGTCATATAAATAAATGCTTCTAATGAATTTGTTGCGAAAAATTTCTGAAACAGTGCAGATGAGTTGTAAAAACGATGATATATGAGAAATACAGTATTCGACGATTTGATACTAAAATTTCATACCAACACTTTGACAGCAACGTCCGAAATTAATTCCGGCTACGTTCAAACAATACGGTAAGCCTATTGTAGTAATAACTAGCATATCGCTCAAGTTCGGTATAGGCTTGTTAAGATGTTTGAATAGCAGAGGCAACCCCTGCCACAGAGCTTATCGCGTTAGGACCATTCATGCAACGTTCAGAAGCTCTAGATAAACTGCCTTTTGATGCTTCATGCTGTCGGAAATAATTAAAGCTTTTGGTCCAATTTATATTGTGCGTATAAAATGATTCGGTTAAACATTTGCAATATTTATCTTTTAGTCCACAGAGGTCCACCGTTGGACCGCCCAGCCCCAAGTCTCGCCGTAACTGGATTGCAATATGCAAAAGCTTAAACACCTTGCTGTTTGATTTTGCTTTGAAATCCTCGCGCCACAGGTTGCCGAGAAACACGAAGCCGTTTGGCATTTTGCCATAACGTGTTGCATCTAGCTGTTTTTAAGTAAATGTTTGCTATGAAGCTTTATACGTACAAAAAGTTTTATTAAGTCTTTCTATTTTAATAATATAATTTAGGGTTATGTGACGTGACTCTAAGGATAAATTATTACTGTCTATGTGGTCATTATTTTGTTTATTTCAAAAATCAACTTTAAGATTACTTCAAGTTCTAGTAGTCACAGATTTGATTCAGATTAAATAAAATATACCGCGAAAATAGACAATAAACTTATAAGTACAATAAACATTTTTTCTGTTTGTCTGCGAATTTATAAGGCAAAACTTGGTATAGGTATGTAAAATCTAGGTGGTTCTTTATAATCTTCTGAGACGAGTTGAGATATGACTAAAACGATGAATTATGTTAATAGTCCAAGAGCTAACGACGACATCGAATTTTGAGAAGTTTGAAAAAAGATTAGTTATGTTTCCGATGTTGGCGAACGTGTCCGTGTTCTCAATTCAGGATGAAGTTGAACATCTATCCAATTATTACACAGAATGTGACATTATATCATTCAAATATAGTTAGTCAATTTATCTACTAAAAACTATTTGCAGATTTCAATCAAGTATATTCAGAACTTAGATATAAAAACGGTTTGAACTCTATAACAAAGCCGTCTTGTAGTTTTTTGCAGAATATTTATTAATAAAAAATTTAATATCTAAATAAAAATCTAGATTAAAACAGTCTGAACGAATGAATGCTTTCAATTAAAAATTGCAATTAAAAAACTAATCCGAAGAATAAGAACGGAGGAGGAGGAACAATTGTGCGGACACAAATATGACGCTTTTTTTACGGTTAATGGACTGAACCTCATACGAGGTGTATATGGGACTTGACGATCTGCAAATGATGAAAGCAGACCACGGGCCCAAGGATATTTTTAGAGCCCTAGCCACCAAACGACTTGACTCAGAACTTGATCAGAGTAGGGGGATTCTCGCGGTCAACAATACAACCAGACTCGCAGTTCCTAGTTGTTCGCTACCGATTATACGTGCCGATGCGACCTCTGCAATAAGGGGGAGTCACATCCCGGTGATGGAGCGATTAAAGCGCGGAGGCTCCAATCTCAGCGGTCCATACCCTCTACCATTAGTTGTGGTCTCGCCGCTTAACATCAGCTGGTCTTCGGATCATCGACCGAGTGAACACAAATATACCCTGACGTGCCATCAACCACATTACAGCGACGAGTCCAAGCAGACGATGCTCGACTTCTGCATCTTCTTCTTACAAAAGGAGGGGGTGAAACGGGAGAGGGAGAGCTCTTCTTTCCTATCAGCGCCGTGCCGCCGCCGCCGATTCGGAGATCGGAGGAGAGCGTTTGTCCAGCTCCAGCTTCTGTGAGGAGGCAGTCTCCTCCTGATGATGGTTACGGGGTGACTTGAGGGGGTCGAGGCTGCACTGCGCACTACCGTCACTCTAGCATGCTGGCACCAGGAAGATGGGCACGTCGTCAGCTGCGGTCCGCGTTGGCGTCGTCGCTGTCGTCGCCGAACATACTGCGGAAGAGCAAACTATCTAGTGGGGTATCCCGGAATACCAGCGGCATCACCCGGGCTGCTGTACCGCGGAGACCGGCGTCGCTGGGCGATTAAGCGTCAGTTGGACATCTTATGGGTGGCACCGCGAGTCTGGTTGTAGTTTTGACCGCGGGAACCCCTCTACTCAGAATGGATTCTGACCCCGGGCAGAGATCGAACGTCGTTAGCGATAGTGCAGGGAACTTAAGCCTGAGCACCAATGCTCCTTCACTTAACATTATTCTTGTTGTCATCAAAGGCTGCGAGTACATGGTTCACCTGATATGGAATGGACCAAGTCTCTGTCTAACGCAGATTTTACCCTTTGTTCAAAACAAACAATATAAGTATGATTATATCAAAAATTGCACTGAAGATACCAAGATTGCAAACTAAATTGAGTTGAAGCAGTCCATTTTCATGCAAAATAGTGTCTTGTCTCGAGATGGGGTCGCGAGAATGCTCTTGTATCAAAAGCTATCGCAATCTGCCTATAAACGAGACCTTACAGACGAAGCGTGGTAAAATACGACAATCTCTTCAATTTCAGGCACGTTCTACGAACGTTATGTGTTTTAAAGTAGATTAGGCTGCGTTTACTTGAGAGCTTAGGAATGTCAAAAGTTTATTTGTGTTTTTTATTTTGTCGGTGGTAATATACATTTCACCCGCACGAGAACCACGCACTGGTAGGTAGCATCGGTTCATTTCTGTTATGTAGTAGTCACGCATTGTGGCTTAAAGATTCGATAGCAGCTTACAATTCAATCGAAATAGCAAGCCTGTCTCCCATCAGTAGCTTTCAGTTACCGCTTAGCACTGTGACGATCATAAGGTCGTCCAAATGCTTAATGCAAACACAGACGAATATCTAAGTGCCTCACCCACCTCCCCCACCTCACCCACCTCACCCCCCTAGAAACAGAGAATTAAGTTACATCTTGAGTGAAGCAATTTTTATCCTAATTCTAAAGAAATTGGCTGTAACTGTTTGCTTGAGGTTGACCCTACTTACAGTGAAAATTTATCTCTTGCCGCAAACAATCATTTAAAAACTACATATTCCTAGACACTACGCTAGATATACCCGTACATGTTATTATTACAATTATAATTTTGCTATTACGAATACAATTTTTGAAATAGTTGAATTTATTTCTGTTGCGATAGATACCTGCTCAAGCTCACGCCCAGCCTGTGTTAAGTGGAGACGAGCACAATGTGAATGTTACCACCCAATTTAAAAAAACGAGATTAAAGTCTCACATTTATCGACTATCCCAGAGCTCCTAACACGAATGCGGGTAAAATTAACTTTAACATATTTGTTTAAACGTTTGAAAGGAACCAAGGATAATTAATTGTTATAAAAAAACATATTTTGAGTAAAAAGTATCGTAAAAATATAAAGTAACTCGAATGAAGCGTTCTCCGCCTCTGTCTGTACTACGATACGCATTCTCACTTAAGTCATGACTTATAAATCTACGCGAGTTCTCGTAGTTGGCGACAGGATATCGATTTGTCGAGTGTCTGTTGCCTGTTGACCGATATTTTTGTTCTTTAGCGCTCTGAAACGACTGCAAATTGTGTGAGTCTGTATTAACTTTTGCAGCGTAGTTAATAATTGTTTATTTGAGTCTGAAATGTGTTAATGTTTAATTTTAAAGCTTTACTTTAGGAAGTATAATCAGCTTATGATGTTTCGACTTATATTCATTATTATACATAATGTAAATACTCTTTATTTTTATTTATTTATACTTATTGTACACACAAAGAAAATACAATAAAAACAGATTTAAAAAATAAGAGGGGAATAGTGTACAATATAAAAGCTATTAAAGCATTATTTTTAAACTAAGCTTTAAAAAAAAAAACTAATATAAAATGAAAAATACATATAAATAAACATACATAAAACAATAACTTAAATACAATTAAAGTGACAGGAAATGTTTCTTCATTTGACTCTTAAAAACTTCTAGAGATGAACTAGCACGAATAGGTTGAGGGAGAGAATTCCATAATCGCACTGCTTGTATTGTGAAAGAGCCACTATAGCGACTAGAGCTGTGTATGGGACACGTCCTTACGGATCCATCAGATCTAATAACCTTTGCATTAGACGCCTTCAGCTCTAACACTAGGAGCAGGCTTAGGGACCTCGGTAACCGTACTCGTCGAACTCGACAAAGAGTTCGCCGTGCAACCTAACCCATGAATCAGCTCGCTGAGTTTCTCGCCGGATCTTCTCAGCGGGTCGCGATTCCGATCCGGTAGTAGATTCATTCGCGAAGCAGCTACTCTTGAGCTGTTAGGTCTCCTTCGGAGGCGCTCGGGTAGCTGTTAGCAAATCCCACCCCTCCTGGCTGAGCCTTTGCTCGCCCACCTGTCCTGGTGAAACTGGAAAGGCCTCCGGGCCACCAGTAATCCTTCAATCATAAAAAAAAACTGTGTATGGGAGTTTTTAAAAGAAGAGAAGTGGCTTGTCGACTAACTTTGCCGTTGTGGATATATATGCCTTAACGTTAACTCTTTATGGATTATACTCGTATACCATGCAAATAGAAAACATTATACGAATTTTAAATACCACGTAACCGTTACGCTGTTACGTACGTTACATAATAACTGATATTTCTCTATATAACCTTTTATGTTCCTATTCTATACTTGCTTTATATATTACGTAAATTGTGTATTGAGAACCAATTTAATTTGCTTCATCGCTGTCAATTGGTGGAAAACGTTCAGATATAAATTCGATTCAAACGATAAAAGTGGTTGTGGTGGCGACCGCGCACCGGAAAAAAAGGGGGATAGACTTCCCACGAGGTGGACCGTCGTCCTGCTTAGGGTCGCGGGAGTCCGCTGGATGCAGGTTGCCCAGAGCCGGTATCATTGTGGTGGGAGCGGCCTATTTACAGTAATGGGTGCGGTTTGGGTATGAAATGGTATTAAATGGCAATTTATTTATTTATTTAACTTAATGCACAGAAGTACAATGGCGGACTTAATGCCTGAGAAATTCTCTACCGGTCAACCAAGGGTGGTGTAGAGAATCCTGTGGTAGGTGCATAGCTTAATGTGAAAATAACCAAACTGATAATAATACTTCATACATATACAAACACATACAGGATATATATATAGGTATGAGTATATATATAATCACATACAACAACTTACACAATATTATATCGTGATAATAATATAAAATTTACACATATATCTATATATAATCTCTATCATATACTCGTATATTCACATACATATTTATATACACACTTAAACACAACATAAAAATATAACAAATTTATCAGAGAAATAGAAGAATATATACATATATAGTACAAGAAAATAGTATATTGCACAGAACACGCTACATTGCGAGTCAAATTGTTAAGTTTTTAAGTTTCTCCAGAAAAAGAGGGCGAACCTTTATTTTGAAAGTTAGGCGATCAGTCATCATCCTAACATTAAGAGGAATTTAATACCGAGGGTGCCAAAAAGCAATAGAGCAGCGGTCGGGGAACTTTTTTCATTATTACCCCAAAATGTTGTTGTGTAAGTTGATATTACCCAATGGCGAAGAACAATAAAAAAACGAAATCGCTTCCTTTTAGCATTTTTCATATTAAAGCCCCCCTGATAATTTTGAAAAGAAAACAATAAACTAAAAATTTAACGATTGTAAAGAAGTTTCGCTTCAATATATACTTTTTACTCACAAAAGTTTCATTTTTACCCCCCAAAATGTCATTTTACCCCATTTGGGGTAATTTACCCCGGTTCCCCGACCGCTGCAATAGAGCGTATGTACCTACGCTGCTCCGAGAATCAATTGTGTCAGTATAGAGATACGACATAAGCATGTAGAGACATACATTATAGACAACAGTGCGTTGCTTATGTCGTGTATTAGGCTGTGTTAAATAAACTCGAAACTATAGAACTTTGTTGCTGTCGGTGCAAAAACATACACGTGATTTAAAAACATTTTTAATTTTTTAAGTCAAGTAAAACAAACAAAAGGGATCCGTCCGACGGGGGACACATCAAAGGAAAAACAAAATTGTTATTTTTATTTAATTCCGAGCATTTTCATATTTATTTACCTTTTAAACCTTCTCTAGACTTCCACAAATAATTCAAGACCAAAATTAGCCAAATCGGTCCACCTGTTCTCGAGTTTTAGCGAGACTAACGAACAGCAATTCATTTGTATATATTATTATATAGATAGACAGATTAGACACCAGAAAGATAATTAACAACACAAAACCGATAACAGATAGAAAACGTAAGGGGTGACATTTACTTAAACTATTTTATAAAGAAGATTTTTTTTATTTTTATTGCTTAGCTGTGTGGACGAGCTCACAGCCCACCTGATGTTAAGTGGTTACTGGAGCCCATAGACATCTATAACGTAAATGCGCCACACACCTTGAGATATAGTTCTAAGGTCTCAATATAGTCACAACGGCTGCCCCACCCTTCAAACCGAAACGCATTACTGCTTCACGGCAGAAATAGGCGGGGCGGTGGTACCTACCCGTGCGGACTCACAAGAGGTCCTACCACCAGTAAGCACATTCAGTATGACGTGTCTTTCTTCAAACGAAGTTTGAGGAAAGTACTCGGCAGTAGGCGGCGACTTGGCTGCCTACGACCTGCCACTGTTGAAGTCCATAGCTACGGTAACCACTCATAATTAGATAGGAGGTACATTCATTTGCTAGTCTACCGAGATTGGTAATTGTGGTGGGGCTAGAAGGACCGCTCGATTAGGTACCATCACTCTGCCTATTTCTGTCGCGAAACAGTAATGCATTCCGGCTACCTTGTTTTCAAACACGTACATACCAAATGTAGTGCACGGGATTGGCAGCATTTTCCTCCGGCACCATATTTAGAGGGCACTAATCTGTTTGCATTCTGCAAGCCTTAGGGTAAAATTATCAGCCCCATAAAGAAAACGAAGAAAACGTAGGTGCGCTTTAGTTTGATCTTCATCTTGAGCGGTTCGTTCCTTCCACGCCTGTACGTCACTCTTGCACTGATCGCAGGTTCTCCTCACAATATATTTCAAGTTAAGTGACTGCCTTTACATTGATGGTCACTTAAAATGAGGTGGGCCGTGAGGTCGTTCCACGGACCAAAAAAAAATGTAGGCTTAATGACCCGCAATCATCTATCGGTACTGGAATTGCGACGCATTCCGCTGACTCCTTATAGAATTGTAAATTTATAAAAAAATAAAAACAGCTATGCCTTTATATTATTACTAGCTGTTCTCGTCCGCTTTGCTGGGAATTTAAAATTAACATTATTATTTCTCATCCCCACAAAGATTCTCACCATTAACGCCCCCGCAAGTGGTGTAGGGAGTCCAACAGTCATATAAATATTAGCCTATCCATTAAGTACATGTCTCTTCTACGTGGATAATAAGTTTCAAGTCAAACTGATGCATGGTTCAGTAATTATAACGGAACTTCCTTAAGAACCACTGTAAATTTATATATTAGTATAGATGCGCTTTTAGATAGTCACGGCATGACTTTTAGAACCCTTTAGTGAACAGAGAATTGAAATTGATTTGCGCTTCTGCCGCGTCTACGGAAATAACTATTTAAGATAATCCAGCCTTTAAGTAAATTACTCTTAATCGATCTTAAATGAAACCATCAATTATCATATGTTCTTTGTATTTGCCAAAGAGATCGGAATCAAACACGCCCTCGGAGTGATTGATTTTGCTAATTAATGAAAAAACTGTTAAAGATTTTCCGATAAAATTCGCTTACAGACGTCACATAATTTACAGTCTATTCCGAGATAATAAAATCGTGTTATTTTATTCGTTGTTATGTGAGAGTGTTCAGTTATAGTATTATATCCTGGTGTATACTAGGAGTAATTTGAACGAGAGCCCAAAAGGATTTGTTCATTGAAAAACAAATGACACGATCAAATCAATGAAAGGAATTTCGTTCTATAGATTTAAAGGAAATATAATTTTAAAGGAAAAAATTTAACACGACATTGTTGGTGCAATAAGTTTTAAGCAATATTTTAAGTATTTCTTGTTCATTATCAAACTTATTGAGATATAATTATGGGACTTAACTATAAAGTGTATTTGAAATAAATAGCAATGAGAAAAATCAAAGATTAATATATAGGAGCGTGAATGTATATGAATGAATTTTGCTTGGTTCTCGGATGTAATTTAAGGTCTATTTAAAATTACTAGTGGTCCCGCAATAGTCGGAATTCGACTACAATTAATTTAAATTATAAGTTTGAACATTACTAAGTTTCTATTTTCAAAAACTAATATACTTCTTTAATCACAGATTTCGCCAAGACTACACTATAGACAAATACTAATAAAGACAAACAATATTGACCTATTCTCAATTTGACCACAGACTGTGTGTGTGTCAAATACATAGTAGTGTGTGTACTGTTTTTTTTTATTGATTTAATGTATTATAAATATCAAATTTTAAACAAATATTAGCATTCTGCATTCCTTCTCTACATTCTCTATAAGTGTGAGAAAATTCATACTCCCCTCTCCGCGCTATTTTCGCAAAAAGGGGTACAAAGTTTTTGCTTCACGTATATATAGATAGGTAGTGAAACAAGAGTTATTACGTTAACCACAATTTTCAAATTTTATAAGCCTCTTGAAAAAATTTTTGATACCGTCAATTTAAAGAGAAAGTAAAAAGTTTGTTCATGTTCCCTTGTTTGGTTGTTAGCGCATTCTCCACTCAACTGCTTTTTTTTTATTGCTTAGATGGGTGGATAAGCTCACAGCCCACCTGGTGTTAAGTGGTTACTGGAGCCTATAGACATCTACAACGTAGACGCGTCACCCACCTTGAGATACAAGTTCTAAAGTCTCAGTATAGTTACAACGGCTGTCAAACCGAAACGCATCACGGCAGAAATAGGCAGGGCGGTGGTACCTATCCGCGCGGACTCACAAGTAGTCCTACCACCAGTAAACAAACATAGACCAGTTAATACGTGAACAGATTCAATGGGTGGGTATCATTCGCTTACAACGTGACGCAGGCGACATGTTGTCATCGAGGTATTTTTCAAATTACAAATGTCATTAGATTCAAATCTAATTACGTAGTTTGTTTTTAAGCTTGTCTACATTATTGTGAAGTTTCATACCTCAGGGTTTGGTAGTTATGCTGTAACTGGAGTTACAACGCGCGGCGGTGTGCATGCGTGTGCGTAATGAAGCTCACCAAGATAAATATAGCGGTGAACTATTTTTGTTATAACTCAGTGGCTTTTCGAGATAATTTATTTAAATAAACGTAATTACATAGAACAATTATTTATCTATAATAATATTTAAGTCGAATCGAATTAATTTTAATATCTAAGGCTATTTTTAAATTACAAATGATTAATTACAAATATAGATTACAAAATTCAAAAACTTCCTTATTGATTTTGTAATAATTGCCGTGATACAATTAATTTGTAATCTAAATTAAAAGACGCATTAATATAATTGATTGAACGTGTCGTTTAAAAAGGAATTTAGTAGGAATTACAAATTTATTAATGAAAATTTTCAAAAAAAATTGTCATTGTTTGCTTGTTTCAATGTCATTGCTGTTATGAATTGAAAAACGAAAAATGGTAAGGGGAAGAGCCGTTGTATACTTAAGAAGCGCGTTCAACTTCTTTGTTAAGTAAAATGCCAGTATTGTCTCTGTATTCAGCAAATTAACTAAGATATGAACATATTGTTTTTTTAATTATGTCCCAAAAAAATTACATATGTATCTGAGAATAAAAGTGTCCAAATCTTGTTTAAGTGCTTCTAGGCCTATTTCTCTGTGATTATCATTCGCATTATAAAAACGTAAAGAGTCGGAATTTGTTATAAGAAAATAATAATTATGTTATTACTAGAAAATGCATGAGTGAAGAAATGATATAAAGTCTATTCAATTCAGATGCAAATCAAATGTCCTTCAGACAGCTTATGCGTTTCTAAAACCCTTCTAAATATTTAATTTGAATACGTTAACTGATTTTCGATAGATTTCAGCAAGTTTATCAAAACGGCTTCTATTTGCCGCGCCGTCGGCAAAAGTTAACTTTTAACTAATCGTTCAATTTGTACTAGGGCTTTGAGTTTCGGATGCAATTATCTTACCGCGTATCGGTTTGTGCACGTTAGTGATCTACGTGAGTTTTTAAGTTGTGTAAATATGACATTTTTGCCTCTCAATCTAACAATAGGCTCACTGATTTTAAGCGTGTATTGGCCACTCAAAAATCGGATTATTGACGTTTTGTAACGGGATTCAAATATGTTTACTTAAAGGTGCGATATCTATATTACTATATAAATGTACAGTGGTTTTTACGGATGTTCCGTTATAACTACTAAGCCATGCATCCGACTGACTTGAAACTTAGTATCCATGTAGAAAATACATGTAATTAATGGATAGGCTAATATTTATATGAGTTTGGACTCCCTACACCAGTTGCAGAGGCGTTAAAGATGAAAATCTTTGTAGGGGTGAGAAATAATAATCTTAATTTTAAATGCCCAGCGAAGCGGACGGGTACAGCTAGTCATATATATATATATATATATATATATATATGTATCTTTCGAGTAAAATCTTTTCCGTGATCACAGAACTACGGAAATCGTGAAATTGATTGGCCTACAAAAATTATGTATAAAATATGAATACGTGGCCTATATATAAATATAGTTTGGTTGTTTTTTTTGTGGTTTTCCGAAGAATATCAGACACTTTAATTAGTCCGACGGCACGTTCACTTTAGTACAGGATAATGTTTTTAAAATATAATAGATATTTGTAGAGTTTTTAGTGTCAAAAAAGAGGATATGCGAATTTGTTTTCATTTTATTTATTTTTTATAGGTATTCAACTTATTTAATAATTTTAGGATGTGAGGAATTATATTTTTCACGTGTTATTAATAAGGATACATACTTATTTTGTAACGTTTGCCTTTTAGCTTGCTGCCGACGGCGGGTGCCTTAGAATACTCATACTTCAATCACAAAGGTTGCGTTGATAGTTTGCGGGAAACATATTATAGATTCGTATTTATATCACTTGTGCTGTACCGCAACGATGTTCTAGTTGAAAATATTCTGGAATTTTAATTCGAATGCTCGTTTTTTTTTTTTTTTTATTAATTTAAAATAAATTAGTTTTTAACAACTTCGGAGAATTTCCTAATCGAGTGATCGATGTTAGGTATTTAACTGTTGCGCACTGTTTTAAGGAAGTCGGCATGAAAACCATCTACCAATCGTTGAATTCGAACCCCAAACCACTGAAACTGAAAACTTTCTGATTGGTCTGTATGAGTATTTTAGGCTCTATACGAATCTCTCTAAAATAGGCTAATTTCATCGCTAAAAACATCTGAAAATGTGTTTTTAGTTAAATCTTATTCGTTTTGTGAACCTAATGCGTAGTTGCATAACAATTTTCAGCATCCAGGGTCATTTTACAGAGTATTGATGGAAGTGGGCGGTGTCTAAAATATATGCGCGCGCACCATAGTCGAGAATTCACGATGGAACTCTATCGATGGCCAAAGATTCCATCAGCTTCGTTTAAAATCAACCAAAAAGTGACCCCTTCAAAAACACAAAAAATGACATAATAATCGAAATATACCGCAAGTTCATTAGAAAAAAAATAACCCCAAAAAAAGAAAATGTTTTATATATTCATTTCCTAATTTGCACAAAAAAGTAATTGTGCTTTTAGTACACATTATGTCTTAAGGAGTTTAGCAAATTCATTGATATCATCTTTAATAGCTATCGTGCGAATGCTATAAAATAAGTAAGCTTTATTTTCCCGGGCGACTGAATCAATGGAGGGAGGAGGGTCTGATGGCTGCGCGGAGAGTGGGGGAAACTGCGCATTTTTGTTTGACTCCTTGACTATAAATGCCTCAGACCGGGGCGAGGGGGCACACTTCCCCTTCAGAGTGCGCCGCGAGCAGGTCTAAACAGCTGAGCTCCTGCCGAACACTTCTGGTTCCAAGCTCATCTAAGTGAAAAAATCAGTCTTTTCAAATAATTATATTAATTTTTTTTTGTGTGTGTTTCTACCAAAGGCATCAACCAGGGTGTCTAAGGCGTTGCAGCCGATTGCTGATTCCGGACAGAACAAGTAAGTGATAATCACAATTTTGTGGTGCTTTTAATGGAGCTCTTGGACTTTTATTTTATTTGGACGAGTCACATCTCGAAATAAATTCAACTATTGGCTTCATTATTCGATGGCGTTGTGAAGTATTTATTAGTTATTTGTGTTTTACGATTTTTAAATAATAAAAAAAGAAGTTTAATATATATTTTTTTAAATAACAATTTATTTACTCCACAACGTAAATATTTTAATTTTCAGTTTAAAGTTTTTATATATTTTGTGTCAGCTGGCGAGTGAAATATGCATGCAGTCTGCGGGCATCCAAGCGATTCTTTTCTCAGTGTTGTGCTTTGCATTTATATGTTCTAAATTGGCTCAAACAATTTCAATTTAAGAATACTTATTCTCTTTTAATTCTCTGATAGTTTTAACTTTAATCGGACTACCAAAAAATAAATTGGAATTGGTTGATGATCTTTTTAAATGTGTTAAATCATTGTACGTCATAGCTTCAATTTTTTTGTCGGCCTTACATGAATATTTTTGCGATAATTATTTAGAGTGAAAATTAACTTCAGAAATTTTAAAATCCCGAGCTTACATTGATGTACGGCCTCAATTATTGCAGTGTGTTCCTGTTTTCTGTTAGACCGCAACAAGCAGGCAGAATTTAAAAAATAAAAAATATTACCCTTTTACAACATTTAAATTTTAGTGAAGATTTCATGTTTGGAAAGTTCTTAATTAAAATTTGTATTGTTGCGGGCTTTCACAAACTACATTTCCCGTGATTCATTTTTCCGCTCTACGCGTCGCTGAGTTCAAACTTACATTTCTTTTTTGTTATTTGATATTAGTAATAATCAACTTGCGTAATTTTCTATGGTTTCGAGCAAAGGCTTTTGTAATCATTCGTCTTTCAACAAAATCAGATGATATTAATGGTGAAATTACAATGCACAAAATTTATAAAAAAATTTAACAATGCCTTAGTAGCTTGATACACATATACTGTAATTCCAAAAATATTGCACTCATTTCGTTACAACTTGTAAAATCAATCATGTATATAATACAGGCAATTTTGCTCTTGTTTTTTTTTCTTATTGAATAATCAGTCTTGTAAATTCAGTACGTCATTCGTCATTTCCCTCACCCTACCGCTTTCATTCCGCCCCTTTCAAAGCCCCCGGCCCTCGCAACCAGCCTCCCTAATGCACACTACCACCTTTTAGTAAACTGCCTCTCCACCTCCCATCTATGTACATAATGTTGTGAACAACAGCGAACTCCCTGCCACCACCCACCCTGTTTTATTTTGAAATAGCTATTTATTCATGTACATACATATATACAGCAACTTACGACAACCCTAACCCCACCCACCCCACCCACTCCACCAGGCTTATATCATAAACATAATTTATTTTGAAGGGCACTTCACAACACCTCTTGAACACCCCCCCCCCCTATTCATTTATTTTCAACAGCAACCTACCGCCCCTCCGCCTCCCATCCAACCTTATCTATTGTGAACAGCAATTCAATAGCCTCCTACCTCCACACAGCCAATCACCCATCCCCTCTACCAGCTTATTTTTTTTCAAGAGTAACTCACCACCTCCTTTGCTTGTTATTCAAACATATATTATGATTAGCAATTAATTTTCAATTTCTTACATCGATGTCGTCCATCCATCATATACCACATACCACATACCACATACCACATACCACATACCACATACCACATACCACATACCACATACCACATACCACATACCACATACCACATACCACATACCACATACCACATACCACATACCACATACCACATACCACATACCACATACCACATACCACATACCACATACCACATACCACATACCACATACCACATACCACATACCACATACCACATACCACATACCACATACCACATACCACATACCACATACCACATACCACATACCACATACCACATACCACATACCACATACCACATACCACATACCACATACCACATACCACATACCACATACCACATACCACATACCACATACCACATACCACATACCACATACCACATACCACATACCACATACCACATACCACATACCACATACCACATACCACATACCACATACCACATACCACATACCACATACCACATACCACATACCACATACCACATACCTCATCCTACATACCACATACCACATACCATACGCCATACACCATATACCTTATGCCACATAACATACCATATACCATATACTATACACCATATACCTTATACCATATAACATAAACTCTTTAATATAATCCTCCTGCCCTTGCACCAATAACAAACTCCACAACCACATACTTCACACACCCCTCACCCTTTCCCTAATAACTGGTAACCCCTCTAATATATTTACTACGCACATACCCTAACCATTCTCTAATAATAGGGAGCCCCTTCTCCCCATTAAATAACATTTGAGAATCGGGTCTCGCGGCCGCTTATCGACGAGTGAGCTGAAAGTTCGTCCACATACTAATAAATGCAATAGCTGAAAGCTTACTCCTGAGTCAGCTTTTCACATAATGACTACATCGTCAATAAGCCTACTTTCCAATAGCTCTTATAGGCAAGCTCTTCTAGGCATTCTTAATACTGTCATATAATAGGCACAGCTTAATACTGCCATCAAATTCTCACTAAATTTCTAATCTATATCTCACTGTTCTCACTTTCTCTTTGGCAACTAATCACTTCTTATTCAGTACGAGGAATGAGATCTGAATAAAAACACATTTCATAAGTCAATTATTTTGTTGGTACTCGAACAGTGTAGAACATCGAGAAAACATTTCAGCTACAAATTTTATGTTTTTTTTTTTTGCTTAGTTGGGTGGACGAGCTCACAGCTCACCTGATGTTAAGTGGTTACTGGAGCCCATAGACATCTACAACGCAAATGCGCCACCCACCTCGAGATATAAGTTCTAAGATCTCAGTATAGTTACAACGGCTGCCCCACCCTTCAAACCGAAACGCATTACTGCTTTAAGGCAGAAATAGGCAGGGCGGTGGTACCTACCCGCGTGGACTCACAAGAGGTCCTACCACCATGTTGCAAACTTTATTGATACATATTTCACCCTAAATACGCAATATTAATTTGATTTTGGATTGAAAAAATTTTAATTTTATTTTCCAAAACGTAAGCATTCACTCACAGCTTGCGATAATGATGTGTTTCAAATATTAATTGCGCGCAATTACAACGCGGCTATATAATTTTGTTCTCCCAGGCATAACTGAATATTGTCACTGCTTAAATAGAAATTTTTCAATAGTGAAAGTCAAACAATACGTTTTTGCCTAAATGCCCAGTAAATTTGAACATTAAACTTGAATGAAAAAGTATTTTCTTATTATTACCTAAAAATTACCTTCCTCTACCTACATGCTTATATTTCCTGTTATTGTTTATTTTTTCCTAATAACAATTAATAGAATTGTCTGATTCAAGATCATTTTTCCTTTTTTGCAGACCTGCATCATGCACTTCATCCCGATCATGGAAAATTTAAATATCGTTCGTCATAAAATAGACAGTACTTCATTTATTCAGCGCTTTTCTTTCTACACGTACATTTTCTCCTTATGGTTGTTAGTCATGACGTTTCGTATGTGGGTGTTGAATATCCAAGCTTGACAGAGGGAGATGCGTTTTTATTTCGTTTTATACGTGGTCTACAATTCCATAAGTATTATATCCATCATACACCTGAATCATGTGTACGACGTCACTATTTGTGTAACCCTGTTTTTGGTTTTGGATTCGATGTTTCTGCTACGATTTATGTTAGCTGTAATCGATAATACTATCCAAACTGTTAATCGAGCCCACAATGATTTCCACAGAGAAATGAGACATCTCCGAAATCATCATCAACGAAATTGAAATATCAAATAATCATTTAAAGTACTTTTAAGAATTAGAATTAAGTACATAACCATGTTTTGATTTGAGCTATAATATGGATGAGCTCTTTGATGATCCCAGAGATAAAATAGAAATGCAGCAAAATAAAAGAACAAGCAAGATTCAACGATAACTGACTTCGACATCACACAAATGGAAAAAACTAAAATCTAAAATTATAAACTCAAATTAGAACAATGCTCGTGATATGTATAAGTAGTTTTTGAAATATAATATAGGACAATACATACGTATACAAAATATTTGAACTATATTTTGGAGTTATTATCATGGAGAAAAATGATTAGATTTATAAAGGAATGTACGAAAAAAAAATGAAGTAGAGAAATATATCAAAATGGCGGCAGATTACCACCACCCAGTCAGAAAGAAAAATCACTGCGTCCATTTTGCGGATGATTTATGTGAAATTTTTTACTATGAAGACGAAATCGATTTACCCGACGAACCACGGCTTGTCTCCCCCACTCTCAACGTTACGAAACTAAAATGGATAATTTTCGCGATAATAACGGCTATACTGATCACGATCTCGGCTGTGTTGTATCTGGTAGTTACAAAGCCTCATCTGCAGGCACCACCTCCAGATGAACAACAAAGGCTTCTTCGGCAATTCAAAATGAACAGGACTATAGATGATAATGAGCTTGCAAAAAAGCAATTTCGGGTAAAACCAAATTGTTTTTTTGCGTACTCTCTAATAGGAGTACGCAAATTCAACAAAACAATTTGTCTTTACCCGAATAGTACTAGCATGATACCGGATAATAAAAATGCCGAGATCATTGACTTTCGATTGGATCCACGGAAAGTGAGTTGGATTTTATTGTTCTAGTTAGTTTTTTTTTTATCTATTCGCTATGAGTAGTTTTTTGGGCTCTAAAAAAAGGAAGTTTCTTCTTTTTCTAACTCTCTCACTAACTCTTTCAAACTCTTCTCAAGTCTTTTCGCTTGTTTTTCGCTTTTTCTGAGATTCATTCTTAAGTTAAAACAATAAAGATTTCTCATTAAAAAAAAAATTAAAACATTGGCTAATATTATTTTGTATGTTTTAGATAATGGCAAAACATCGAGCGGTGAGTATTATAGTTAATCCATTTTTTTACTTACCATTACTTTTTCATTTTGAGTTGATGTGAAATTATTTGGAAATTTTTCTTTTTATCGATGTCCTTATCAGCATTGTTTATTGGCTTTAAAATTATACTTATAGAATTACAATATTACATATAGAAAGAATTATAGAGCCACTTCGAAAAATTACAAAAAAAAAAACAGAATAATAGAAATACAGTAATATAACCTTGTATGCCTAAAATAGACAAGACTCACAGTGTCCTGTCTTAATTCCTATGCTAATTCCTGTTGCCTTATGCCATGAAGCAATCACGTGATTGAGGTTGGAATTGGAGGATTGAGAAAGAACTTTTACTTCTATTTGTGAATATGATGTAAATACATAATTCTAAAATCAGGATTTCAGTAATCAGCATATTTCCATAGCTCAAGTCTCTCTCTCTCTCTCTCTCTAAGGCCAGCATAAAACAATAGTTTTTTTTTCAATATTTACACATTAAATGAATGGTTTATACAACTCTCAAAAAATATTTCATTTGTTTCAGCTAAAAGTAAATTCGAAAGTTATACCCCCAACAGGACAGGTAAGAAAAGTCCCTCAATTATTTGTCACTCATGTAATTAATATACTTCTACGAGTATATTCATCAGAAGCATTTTATCTATACTTAATATTATAAAGAGGAAAGATTTGTTTGTTTGTTTGTATTGAATAGGCTCCGAAGCTACTGAACCGATTTAAAAAAATCTTTCACTGTTTGGAAGCTACACTATTCACGAGTGACATAGGCTATAATCTTATTTGAAAAAATCAGGGATTCTTACTAAAACTCCAATAATGTAACCAAAGGTGTAAAAAATCACCTAAAATATTCTTTACATCGCGTGCCCTGTGAAAACTGTTGATGATAGAATAAAATAATGTACTACGACTTTGTAGAACACATTAATATTTACAAAAAGTATCGCGACAGCGTATGTCTCACTATTATAGTTATGCCGCAATAAGTGTTATTTTATTTAAAAAAATAAAACAACGTCAAATATCGTTGAAATTTTTGTTAAAGACCCGAGCAGAGCCGGAGCGGGCCGCTTGTTTTCAAATAAATCTAAAGTTAATCATCTATTTAGTTATTACAAGAATTAGCTTTATTACTTTATAGTCATTAGCTTCAAAAACTAAAACAACAATTTAATTTCTACCAGCAGGAAGCATTAAGCCATAAATTAGGAGTTCAAAGAGGTGCCTTTATAATAGAACCGATTGAATTCAACAAATTGGTATGTATTATAATTTAACTGTTTGTAATGTTACATTTTACGAAAAACGGATAATATAATCATCTCTTTCTGACGACAGGACCCAGAGATGAAAGACATTGAAATGTTTGATACATGGGAAAATTTGTTAGCGGCTGTACTTCGTGTACGTAAGACGTTAATTCAAAATTATTGTGTTTTTATGAAAACAAAATGCTTATTAAGTTTATTTTGTTATAGGGCTTAGAAACATTTAATACCACAGAAGAATTTGAAGCCGATGAGGCATCGAGAAAGACACAGCCTTTCAAAAGAACGGTAAACTAGATACTTGCTTTTAAAATCAGACCGATACCTCGATGGCTTTATTGTGATTATTAACCAATATCAAATTATAATATCCTTTAATAACAGAGTTCAGGCGCCGTACACGAAACAGTGGCATTCAAAGTCAATAGAATCTTAGAAGAGACGATGGCAGATAGTGCTTGGGTAAGTTACAGATGAAGCTATATCTCTTTGATTAAATTATGGGTATTATCTATGGGAGGGGCTGGTACCAGTGACAAAAAAAAAACACCTACCGCATTATTTAAACTAAACACGATTTGTCGAATTTGTAGTGGATACAAAAACATATTTTTACGAAGGACAAACAGTAAATCAATCGGCAACGAACAAAATGATGTGAATGTAGCATACTCATCATCAAATATTTATTATTGCGAGTCAATAAATACCATGAAATAAAATAAATAGAACTATTTTTTTATTATTTATATTTTGGTTGGGTTAGAGCATACAATCCACCACTTTAATAAATCCCATTTATTAAATGTTTAGTGCAATAAAAATAAAATAAAAAAAACAACTACAATTAACAGGCTTCAATCGTCGTAGAAACAATATCACAGATCTGTAACAGTGAAGAAAGTGAAGAAATTACCAACAAAATGGCAGTAAAAGTATCGGTAAGTTCATACAATAAAACCTATATTTTCCATTTCGAATATACTTTGTACAACACTATAACTTAAATTATTGAACGTGTGTTAGCTATATCCTAGTATTTTTGAAATCATTTTTTTTTTATTGCTTATATGGGTGGACGAGCTCACAGCCCACCTGGTGTTAAGTGGTTACTGGAGCCCATAGACATCTACAATGTAAATGCGCCACCCACATTGAGATATAAGTTCTAAGGTCTTGGTATAGTTATAACGGCTACCCCACCTTTCAAACCGAAACGCATTACTGCTTCACGGCAGAAATAGGCGGGGTGGTCGTACCTACCCGTGCGGACTCACAAGAGGTCCTACCGCCAGTGAAGAGAAACTAATCCATTATAATAACAGGAACAACTGAAGATAGATATGCAGGGAACTAGTACTGAAGAAACATTTGAAGACGCTACCAAGACAAGCATGGCTTCTAAAAGACAGGTAAGTTTAGACTAAGCAATATATCATGGTCAGTTTGATGTGTGATCTAACTTTGGCTGGGACCACTAGAATATCGTTTATCGAGTTGCTTTACTTATTCATTTTATAATAGGAATTAGAAGAACGAAGAACATCAGAGGCAGAAGACGGTGACGACTTAGAAGAATTGAAAGCCTTAAACGATACGGTAAGTTTAACATGAATATTTTTGTTACACAGTTGGAAACATCCCTTTATTTTAATCTTATTACCCTTTTTATACTATTTGGGTAAAGCGTGGCCAGACTATTTTGCTGGAATTGCTGATGTCCACGAACAACAGTTTTACACTCAACATCAATTGGGTTATAGTGCCATTTACCTTCGAAGTCAATAATAATAAACTAGTTGACAAAAAAAAATATATTTTTTATTATTTAGATGGGTGGACGAGCTCACAGCCCACCTGGTGTTAAGTGGTTACTGGAGCCCATAGAAATCCACAACGTAAATGCGCCACCCACCTTGAGATATAAGTTCTAAGGTCTCAGTATAGTTACAACGGCTGCCCCACCCTTCAAACCGAAACGCATTACTGCTTCACGGCAGAAATAGGCAGGGCGGTGGTACCCACCCGCGCGGACTCACAAGAGGTCCTACCACCAGTAATTACGCAAATTATAATTTTGCGGGTTTCATTTTTATTACACGATGTTAATCCTTCACCGTGGAAGTCAATCGTGAACGTTTGTTGAGTACGTATTTCATTAGAAAAATTGGTACCCGCCTGCGAGATTCGAACATCGGTGCATCGCTCAACACGAATGTATTGGACGTCTTATCCGTTAGGCCACGATGACTTCATATCAATAAGGACAAAAAGATGCCTTATTTTTATTTCTATTGGTTCCCTCAGCATAACCTACTAACTAAATAAAACCCACAGCTTATAAACTATCGATGCAAAATAAATATTCTTCAGGGTACGTACTGATGGCTAGAGGAAAACTAAACGATCCCAACTCTAATAGCTTGAGATTGTAGTCCATATTTGAAGTACGGCCGCCTAGGGGACTGAAGCTGAAACTAGAAATTATAAGTTACACATTTCCAAACGCTACGTTCAAGTTCTGTGCAGTAAAAGTAATATGTTTTTTGTCGATGATACCGATCGGCTGATTGGAAGCCTTTTCGTTATAACACACGCATCCAACACTCTCTTTCTCTGTTCCTTCAACAACTTACACTTGTTAGTAAATCCCCGAATTATTGTATAAACTAACATTTTAATGTCCCTCAGGTAATCACCACCGATCCAACGAATGAAAATAGCACGGCAAAAGAAGAGTACAACATCACGCAACGGTAAGTTTCAAAATATATTATTATACTGGTGGTAGGACCTCTTGTGAGTCCGCGCGGCTGGGTACCACCACCCTGCCTATTTCTGCCGTGAAGCAGTAATGCGTTTCGGTTTGAAGGGTGGGGCAGCCGTTGTAACTATACTGAGATCTTAGAACTTATATCTCAAGGTGGGTGGCGCATTTACGATGTAGATGTTCATGGGCTCTAAGTAACCACTTAACACCAGGTGGGCTGTGAGATCGTCCACCCATCTAAGCAATAAATAAAAAAAATTAAAATATAATACTAATCTACTAATCAATGACCAAAATATAGTGTAGTATAACATACGTGAATGATGTATAGATTTTTAAAGACAGCATTATGAAAACTAATTATAATTTAACAATTTTGGCATAGTTTTTGAAATAAAATTATTTTGCAATACTGCGTTATTGAAACATTCATTTAATGATAGATTTTCTTTGTAGCAGGTAAGATCCATCCAGTCCTGGGGGGTGATCGAGGTAAGTCTTAGGTAAGAACACGGCCGCTGATTTAAATTCATTTTAAAGAAGATACAATATCAATCAATTACGCTTTAAGAATTCAGTATGACGTAATAAAAATCAGCACTAAAGTTGGACACGTAGCTTGACCCGTCAAAACTATTTATAGACTTAACTTTTATCAAGCGCCCTCCGAAGTGAATGTGTTTTTGTTAATGCTGTTATTAAATATTAATTGCCTAGTTTGTGATAGTGCTAGTGTAATTCGATGATTTAATAACACAAGATAATAGGATGTTAAAATTAACGTTTTTGGTTTCCAAAGTACTTGTCTGAAATAAAAGTAATGAATTGAATCAGCGGTCATGATTACAATGATTTCAAATTTGATTTATAATTTTCGTAAATAAAAAACAATAATCAGGTATTTTATTTGAAATCGATTGAAAACTTTTTTTATTTATTTGTAATAGTCAAAAAAATATGTTCTATATTTTAGTCATATTAGATGATGTTTAAATTAGTTTCATTTTCAATCGAATAATATTGGTTTCACGGATATTTTCATTTTGACCATTCATATGAATCGTCTGTCTATGGCAGGCCATCCATAGGTTGGTAAGCCATGCGTGCTTCAAGTTATTTTGAAAGCTCAAAATTGGTAATAGATCCGTTGTGCGCCGAAATTATATCATTAAGTATTCATTTAGAATAAGAGAATGGATCGAAATAAGATCGATTGTAATAAGATCATGCGGAAACTTCTGATTTTGTAAAAGCATTGTTTTACAAAGCTTTCCAAAAACAGAGACCACGCGAACAGATTGGTTAGATTTTGAACGTTTTAGTGCATAACAATTTTTGGCACACATTACCAAAGAAAACAATTTTATCCGTTGAAAATTTAACTTAAAAATGTAACAGTTTGAACATCAAAGAATGTAAAATGAACGAAATGATCTCGCTTTGTCTGGCTTTGTCCCTGACATTGCCTTTTGTATGGGCTACAATGAACAATTGATATCTAGTAAGCTGCACGTCCGAATCTGTATTTCAATACAAAGTTTAATTATGTATAATTTTAACACAAACTATTGATATCTTAACGATATTATCTTAAAATCGAAAACTTTTGGATTGGAAAATTTTGGAACAAATTGAATTGGGAAGCGAGTTAAAATTTAAAAAAAAATCATTTAATTTTGAAATAATTTTAATGAGGTTAAGTTTAAAGGAATTAATTAAAGCAAAAATTTCGAAAAGCGCTCAATTTTCTCTTTGTACTATGTTTTTCGACAAACAAATATCATGTCTGCCGTAGCTGTTTAAAATCCTTAACCTTACTATGAAATATCGTCATTGACTTGGGTTTAAAAAAAAAATTAAAATTTATGAAAAAAATTGTATTATCATCTGTTAAAATCTGCGCTGTACTTTTTTAAAATGTATTTTAAACTATAAGCACTATAATTTAAAAAAAATATTATGATTACGGTTATAATACTGATCACTGTAAACTCTGTAACATTTTTAATTTTTTTCACTACCTATCATACCAGAAATGTATAAATGTAATTCTGTGGAACTTGTGTTCGTAGCTACATTTGTCAAGTAATTAATTCGATAGCATTTTTTCCTATTATTTGAATTAACTTTTAAATGTATAACATTGAACATTACAAACACTTCAGAACTAGAGTACAAGATCCATCTTATGATATCATTAATCTTATGTTGAGAGGTAAAGTGAGACATTAATTATAATTAATTGATCAAATTCAACGAAACAAATATATGTATCTCTCTTGGAGAGTGATTTTCAATAAATGCTTCTAATAAAAGAAAACATTTCCGAAAGTAAAACTAAATTTATCAATGTTTAGATTTCAAAATCAAGATGTACATTAACTTATCGTCTCGAATTTTAAAAATTTCAATCAATTTCATATTTGTCTTTTTTATCATTGCATTATTAGCATACAATGATATTATTTATGCCACCGTTAACATTTTAAATAAAAAAGTGACCCAATAATAAAAATAGGCATAAAAACAAAAAAGCAAAATATTGAATTAACTTTGGTAGAGACGATTGTTTATTGCTACTTTAAGCGCGCTTGGTTTTCAGCGTTGGTTTTCTTCTTAATATAGACATTGATCGGTTTTAAGCAGCCAGTAGCAGCTAAATAAAAGCGGTCGATTTGTCTACTACAGCAAAGCCCGTTCTCAGTAGGAGGCAAAGTTTAAACAAAGCTCATTTTTGAAATATTTTATGCATCTAAGGTTCGTTGCTAATTAAATATACAATAACACTACTTGATTTATTATATTCAGGTTCTTACAAACTAATTTTGACTATAAATTTATGGATGATTTTATTAATTTAAAAATGATTTAAGTTTGATTTAAATTTACTAATCATTCAGTTTGATTTGATACCCATATAATAATTGTTAATTTATTAATAGACGTTGAAACATGACGCCATATTAAAATAGTGATCACGATATTTTCACCGAAACAAGGCAAATGAAATAACACGCTAAAATGAGTTGGCACATGGTAATCATATCGCTACGTCACATGAGATCCTCCGAGTGTGTTTGGTAATATAAAACTTTGGTAATGCTCAATCAGCGAACGTCTATAAAATCGAATATTACGACACAGTGACACAATCTCTCGTTTGAAAGCGTAAACATTAATTTTACGACGAGCTCTTTGCTCGCGAAATGTTAAATTCCTAAAAATAAACTAACAAAACACGCGAGAAATTCACACGCCGGGAATCTCTTTTTAGTGTTTCCGGTACCGAATACGAATCCAGGCAAATCGTTCATTTTTACAAACTCAATAATGCATGTGCATTCAAGAAACAAATCGCGCTATCATATAAATGTGTTGTGCATGCAAATACTATTTAGATATCTGAAAATGAGCGCGATCTGCGAACTCCGGGAGTATCTGCTGGTCCTTTATCTCAAAGCACGTAGCATAAAATCAAAAAGAAAATAACAACTCAAGTTTGTAAATGATACACGTTTTTTTTTTTTTTATGTGAACGCTCCTCAACACCTTGTACGTGCAATAAAAACAAATTAAAAAAGGTTTAATTTAATAATGAACCTGCAATCGAAACTACTAATAACATAGGTGACGGCTGGTTTCGAACCAACAACAAGTCTGCCGGCGTGAGCCAGTAGTAAAGGTAACAAAAATAAACATATATTACTAAAATAAACATACTTCGCTGTCGATTCCCACGTTAAAGAAGCGAGTCTATTCATCACAGTCACTCTCATTAAAGTACTTTTTTTTTTTTAATATTTTACACTCCAGACGATGGCTATTACATATAACAGTAAAAAACAAGATTCGACTGTGCGAGGTGAAAATAAAATAAGATATATATTTATAGCCAATTCGGCTTTTGCTAATATAAATGTCCGACAAAAGAAGGCACCTTAATAAACACGAGATTTAAACGGCTTATGTGGTAAACATAAAATTGTTCGGGACATTGCTATATATAGTAAATTAATTTATTATATTCGCAATAACAAAATGCGAGTTTGTGTTTTTAATTTACCCTCCTTCACTAACACGAACTAAGCTTGAGAGCTTCAGAATTAATTTCATGCATTGGCAAAAATATTGTTTTTATTTATTATCATGCAAAACAAGATTAAGAAATTAAATAGCCCAGTAAAACCTCGAATTGTTAAGAAAAAGTCTAATTGAATGTAAACAAACACACGGAGCATCCTATGACACCCAGATTAAAATATTTTAGTAAAAAAACACATAATTACACTACACTTAACAGATAATTACGAGCGCAGCGTGACGAGAATTATTCAAAGAACGAATCTAATATAAGCTTGAGTTGCCATTGACCTATAATACGTGAAGCGACTTCCAAAAAGAAACCACCATGCACGTATAAATAGCTCACAACAATACGTTTGCTTTGAGCACAGCCGATTGTCCGGCTAGAGCACTGAGGGCTGGGTAATTACGCAAATGTGATAAAAAATTCGAGTACCAAAAATAAAAATAGCCGTCGCCACAAGCGCAGACACGGTAACTCCGGAATACTTTACGCATTCACTGAAAATATTCAACGGAAACATTCTAGTGAGATCGCCCGTGTGGTACGCGAACGATACTTCGTAAAAAAAAACTTCGTGCGCGCAATATAGGTACCGCATTGATGCGTAAACAATGACAAGTTGTGTAGTGCATTAGCTATCCGAGAGGAATTGAAACGCGACAAAAAAATAGTGCCAGTGCTGTGTGTTTCGTGTTCTAGTGATATAATATTCCGTATTAATGTTCGCGGGTGGTGGTGCCGGATTCCAGAAACAATCGAAGCCGCCCTGGGAGAACGCTAACACCACATCGACCCCGACCGAAGTAGCTCCGTCTTGGTGAGTCATTTATTTTACGACATGCAAAATGACAGGTTGAAAATTGTTCAGGGTCATCAGAGATAGTGGCAACTTCGACTGGATACGCGCTGCATTTATTTACGTACGGCATTTCGCATATAAATTTACGATCTATTACGAACTTATTTGGCGTACACGTGCTATTTTATTAGCGGTCGTAAGTTTAATAACTTATTAGTCGGTTATTAACTAAAACGTTTATTGTGCGCGCCGGATTCCGCTGCTATTATAATGAAGGTTAAACTGTCTTCGTCTTGTGTATTTCGCAAGCTGCGGTAACATATGTACCCGATCGCGTGATCTTCGTTCATTGAAAAATAAATAAAAGAGCTTCAAAATTTCTCATGATTTTCAAAGCCGTCGATACCGTTTGATGTGTAAACAAAAGGTTCTTTAAAACTGACTGGGATATTTGCACTTCCGATCTCAAACAAAATTAGAACTTAAAACAACGATTTCAAATTAGAAATTGGCTTGAAACGGACCAATGTTTTCGATGTTCGTTTTGTGTAACTGACAAATGTTTTCAAACAGCGTGCGGTTTAAGAGTTCACACTTATTGATGTTTCCAGCCTTCATTTTTGAATGAATCAAAGCGGTACACCGCAATACGTTTACGTTACGACTCCGGGGACTAGGTAGGTCGTTGAACTAGTTTTTTTAAATAAAATCTGAAACTTTTAAATATTTTTCTTTTGATAACAAATCTTTGATGTTGTAAACTGCTTATTGGAATCGTCCGGTTTTCGTTAACACTATTAGCATCTGAAAAAGGCTCTCTGCCATCTGCCGGGAACGTGTTTATGAGCTTCTTCGGACACATCATGCGGTCTCTCAGACGTGAATTAGAGAAGCTCATAATTTCGGGTCGCATAGAGGGCAAGCGTGCCGTGGCTAGAACACCAGCCAGATGGTCAGATGTAGTAAGGGAAGCACTTGGTGGTAGTCTGTACCATGCGATCCATGCCACCCATGATCGAACACTGTGGAGGAACATCACATGTGGTCGCGATCTTCAGCAGTGAGGGAACGATATAGAAGAAGATTAGCATTATCAAAGTTTTTTCACCGCACTCATAAGAATCTTGTGGCATAGTTATAACAAAACCCTATCTGTAATTACGTCCATGTTTCAGTATCGACCAGCCAAAAGTAAATGTTTGTATTATGAAGTACAATAGCCACGTGAATAAATGTTATGAGTATTCTATGTACCGCTTTTTTTTATCACAAATACTTACAGCAAGTGAACTCAGTGTATTTCATTTTATATTATATGTATTTAATACGGATTCTTAGAATTAAACGTTATGTTAAACTTTCAAGCCAATACTATTTGCTCCAGATTCCGATTACGCGAATTATGTACAATATTAGTATCACACGCACACCAATCGTCCGCAATTAGATCAGGGACTTAAGTATTTATCCGAATCAGATCATTTGTCCGCTACGAGACAGATTCTCTTCGAATGCTCCCGACTAAAGCTAGGCTATCCGAAACAGAACCAACATTTAAGAGAAGTTTTACTATTATTCAACTCTCTTTATCATCATCAGAATATTTTTCATTTACAGAGATTATTTTGATGCAAACACTTTACTAAATTATCTTGTCGATATCATGATTTTATTGAATTTATAATAACAGTTGACCGAGTGAGATTTGTCTTCGATTATAAATTTTTGATTGAGGCCACACTAAGGCAGGTGATTAATTAAAAGGTATTTTATCCCTTAAAGTAAATATATATTCTCGTCTCTACCAAAGTTATTTGGCAAATAGAGCCATAATATCAAATAACGTGAATGCTATTAGAATGGATTAAGATTTAAATCGACTCCGATTGATTATTTATAAAATTCGAGTAATCATTTACATACCTATGTCGTCTTTTACAAGTCGCACATATACGAGAAAAAAAAAGCGTTAGCATTGCTTTAAAACAGCAGTTCGCGATTTATTTCCAATCCCTAAAAGACCACTAGGTAAATAATGATACGATAAATTGAAAAGGAAAAATCATTCTCTCTTTGATCGCATCAACAAATTGTAACCAAATTTTTTGGTTCCGATATTTTGTATACGAATGTATGACGTAGTCTAGTAAGTTTTTGATTCTTAATCACTATATTGTAATCATTATTATCATCGTTATAATCAATAAATACCTACATAATCAATTTCACTATTATCAAACTATAATTTTAAATGCGTAATCATACATTACTATTATCTGAAATAATATCAGCCATAATAAAAATTATGAGTCAATGTAATCCAATCTTCTCATTTGTCTTTTTTTTTATCGCCCCCTTGTAGGCAGACGCTATGCCGCTACCTACCGTTATCTCCCATAATATATTCATATATTCAACACTTTTACATCCTTCTACCACACCCTTCCCGTCTGTTACTGCGGAACATACATACATAGCAGCAGCGTTCAGAAATAACAGTTCCGTCAAATTGAGAGTTGGACTTCACATCTCAGAGAAACCTAAACAGTAAGAGTCACGTGCAGCTCTGATGTCAATACGGTATCCCTTTCCACATTAGGCAATGGAAATAATTCGTGACCTAGTGTGAAATTTATGATAGATTCAAAGTCCATGCATCTAATAATTACTTGATACTTACTGATAGTTTTCAGAGCATGTTGATTAAATTTTTTTTGTAGCATTTAAAATATAATGTATTTTAAATGTCACCCTACATATTTGTAATTTTAATGTATTTTAATTGTCACCCTACATTACGATTTGGACTTGTTACTGAAACCAGACCGTTCAAACGATCGACCTTTTAGAACTTTCGTTGGATATTGTTTTGGTATGAACAGTACTGTCAATAACACCAATGTTGTCAACATTATTAACTTCGCTGACAATATTTATCGCAACAAAGAACAAAAACATTTATTTTTCTTCCTCTCCTTAAAAGGGTTTGTTACAGTGCCGTTGTAAAAAGTCGTAAAAGGCGACTTAGGTAAGGACGTGTACAAATCAATCAAAACATACGAATATTCGCGTCAACCGATTGATGGCGTCACGAAACGTGGTGTAGTTACCAAAATGCAACAAGCTCATGACGAGCAGCTGCGCCATCAGCATGAGTAGCGATTATGGGCAAACCTTCCAATTATGGCAAGTCAGAATAATCCATGGCAACCAGTTCCCGGTCGCCGTACTGCCCGTGATTACAGCGGTGGTCACGGTGAAAGCACGGCAGGGGGTGCGAAGAATCCCTGGGTTACGGACTACGACCGCCGAAAACAACTGACCTTGGCGACGTACAACGGCTTGACGGCACGTTACGGCTTGACGAGCACCTGATACAACTCGAAGAAGATATTGGGAAGATATGGTGGCACATTTTGGGGTTATGTGAAATCCGAAGAGAGGGGGAGAATACAGTTACTCTAGAATCGAGTCATCGAGTCGTCGAGGGGGATACCAGTTATCCCAAGGTGACGTAGGGTTCTTGATAAATAAAGTCATTTCAGACAACGTTATGGAAATCTTGAGTGTGTTGAACAGGAAAGTGTATCTCGTAATCAAAATGACTGAGAGGTATAGCCTCATGGTTGTGCAGGCTTAAGCTCCGACTTCAACAGCACCCTGATTATGAAGTGGATATGTTTGAGGATATATTATCAAAAGCTCTTCACAACACCACGAAGACCCCTATAACGTTGTCATGGGAGATTTTAACGCAAAAATGGGAGTATCAAATTGCAGCGAAACGGTAGTAGCATCCCACGGTTTTGGCATTAGGAATCATAGTGGGCAAATGAAATGGACATGACAAAGCCCTGACACCAAACCAAAAAATGAGATCGACTTCATCATAGCGGATCAAACTGTCACAAGGGAGGGTCTCTGAATATCGACTTCAAGCATGAACGTGTCCGTTTGATGAGGTCCAGGCTCCTACTTTACCTACTGCAGACCATAGTGGGATCTGAAATATTTCAGTCAAACTTGGTGAGCTAATTTGCTGCCTTGGAAACCATTAATAACGTTGAGAAAACCCTCGAAAATATGGTTAGAATCCTCAGGAAAGAAGGCACAAGATTTTATGAAATGTGGGGTACCGACGGAAAAGTTAGGCTTTCGGATGTACCCGGAGTTTTATGAGAGAGTGACATGAAAATTCACTTGTCACTTTATTAGAATACCGTGCACTTAAAAAAAAATACACACTGGTACGATACGATCTTCCATGCCCCAATACACGCTCTGTAGAGATCGAGCAAAATCGGGGGTTGAAAGTATTCGTCCAATCTTCAGGGAGGAGCCACTTAACGAAGTTGACCACATCCAGAAGAGGAGTCGTTACTTCTAAGCCTGAGATTTTGTCCGAGGTTGAAAGTTTTTATAGCCAGCTATACGCTTCGCGTGTTTCTCGTGCTGATCCCGAAAATGATGATTCAAGAGCTACTTTGTTGCGCCACTTTACCAAAGACTTGCCAGAAATTTGCCTTAGCAAAATTGGGATGGCTCTTGGACACCTTAAGAATGGAAAAGCCCCCGGAGAGGATGGAATCACGACTGAGCTTCTGTAAGCAGGTGGCGCACTATTGACTAGGAGTAAGCAGGTGTGGACTAGGAGCGTGGTTGTATTGTTTTTTCAGAAGAGTGACAAAACCTTGTTGAGAAACTAGGGCCCTATCCCCTTTGAGTGACATTTACAAGCTATTTTCAAGTGTCATCACAAATCGTCTCGGAGACTTGACGAAATTCAGCCACCGGCGCAGTCGGGTTTCGTGGAAGATACATTACCATAGATCACATATACACAATAAGGCAGATTATACAGAAGACCGATGAGTATAATCAGCCCCTGTGCTTAGCTTTCGTGGTTTCTGAGAAGGCTTTGAATTGAACTTTGACTCTATAAAATTTGGTCAGTTCTAGAATCCTTGCAGCGTTACCAAGTAGACTGGTGATATTATATCCAAGTGATGAAATGTTTTTACAGCGACGCGACTATAACCGTCCAAATCGAAAACCGGCAGTCTGACCACATCCCTCTGCATCAAGGAGTGAGACAAGAGGATTTTATATCCCCAAATTGTTCACAAATGCATTAAGGGACATGTTTAAGATGCTGGACTGGAAAGGACGTGGCCTAAACATAAACGGCGAATACATTTCACACTTGAGATTTGTAGATGACGTCGTCATCATAGCTGAAACGTTTCAGGATTTGCAATGAATGCTGAACAGCCTAGCTGACTCTTCTAAGCGCATCTGTCTCCGGATGAACTTTCTCAAAACTAAGATCATATGTAACCAATATGTTCAGTCGGAACCGATTGCCGTACATGGTAGTTCTCTCGAAGTTGTTCAAAAATATATTTACCAGGGGCACACATTACAGTTGAGTACATCACAGTTCGAGAACGAGGCCAGCAGAAGAATACACCTGGGCTGAGCGGCGTTTGGGTACTAACGTCGAGTATTTTCGTTATCTATTCCACAAAGCTTAAAGACGAAAGTCTTCAATCATGTATTGCTAAGGAGTATCATAGCTATCAATAGAGTTTTTCTCGGAGCGTGGTGCAAGATCGATACTTTGTTGGAAGTGGAGAATCCTATGATAATTATCTGCAAACAGAGTAAATGGAACTTAGTTCAACATGAAGGCATTTGCACTGCGAAAGTACCCCTTTGTTGTGCAATTCCAAGGAGTATCCCTGCATCTTTCTGAGAGTCTGGAGTTATTGGGATCGGTATATCCAGCAGTGTTCAATATAGAAGTCGAGTTTCAATGGAGCTGTTGAAGATGTTTCCATCATCTCTATTTTCCGATTGCGTTACCCGCTACCAAAGCTGAGCTCGTCCATACTAAGAAAAATAGATACCTACTACCTGAGACTAATGCGCTCAACTAGAACTAGTTTTCAGATACCTTCTTTGCCACCTACTACTTACTACCAATGATATGTTAATTGTATGTGACAAACTTACTCCCATCACGAGTTTTTTATTTTGACCTCATAAGCAAACGGGCATACAGCCCACCTGATGGTGAGTAGTTACTATCGCTCGTGGACGTGAGCAATCCAAGGGGCACAGCCAAGTCGCTGCCTACCGATACCGGTTTTATGAGCGCCATCACATATCTTTCTTCGAGTGACATTTGAAAACAGTCCCAAGCAAGCTGTGACTTAGCTATCCCCAGAATTGCTCGTTTCCATTTACAATGACCTCTTGCCTAAGGGTCAATAAAGCATCTGACCTGAATTTCACTAGCGACATATTTGGCATTATTTTTCTTCATAATCGACGAAGGCGACGAAGATGGTGACTGTGATGGTGATTGAAGAGCCTAAAAACACTGAGAGTGGATTCGGAGGATCGAAGAAGATATACTTCGGACGACGACAGCTTTGTATTGCCCCGTCGCCGTGGTCGGACTTTTAACTGAGGGCAGCCACAATACGAGAGTTATCGTGTTGCGCCGTTGTTCAAAGTAGCGTTCTAACATTTTATTAAAATACTTACGTACCTATCAGCTCTAGATTCACGTCGTCGTCAAGATCAACATTCCTCACATACCACAGTGCTCCTACGGCTGTCTTACAGGGGGGATTGTTATTGTTTTGTTATTGTTTATGTGCATGCAGGCCGAACACTACGCTTGCAAAGGTCATGACGGAACGTATGCTAGTTTTCTAGAGAATCAATCACCTCGTTACGGCCGTAATCAATTATTATGACTATGTTTCAGTTCCTTAAGCTTCATATGTCTCTTGCCGTAGATAGATATCTCGTCTCGTTGCGCAGTCTCTAAGCTACGAGGCGAAAACTTTAAGCTTTCATAGCGCTTAGGCTCGTTGATGTCTTCTTTTTTAATACCATTTGTCGTATTAAAATTAACTTAAAAATGTTCAGCACAGATAATTTCAATGCTTTATTAAGATGATGTCACGGTTGTAACATAATTTTGTAAAAAGGCTCAAAAACAATCGTAACCATCATTGTTTTACAAAATTGTAGGAAATACTCTAACACTGTTAAAATCCAAGCGATAAAAGCTATAATACCAACTGCTAAGCTTAATTTCTTAAATAAACCAAGTTTTCACTGTAAATGGTCAGCGGTTGATCAATCGACCTCCGAAAGGAACGTATAGGATATCACTCCTATACGCTTCAGGAAGATAGCGAGCACGTGCCGTCATCCACGGTGTCTCCAAAGAGTTCGACGTGGAACTCATCGAAAATGATATAAAGTAACAATATTTCCCGGTAACTGGCGTCCATCACATGCGCACCAGGCGGAGAAAATTCCCATATAACATCGTATGGATTACCCTCGTTCCCACCTCAAAGGGTAAACGTATTGCCTCCGTCCTCAAAATTATAAGCGGTCTCTCCGGGATGGTAGTAGAGATCCCCACAAGTGTGGCACTCCTGGATAGGGCCACAACTGTCAGTTTTCTAAGAAATCCGTTCGTAGCTGCCACGCATACTTCCGTTGCGTGAAATGCTTGGGATCACCCCACTGCCCGTTGTATAGACGACATTAAAACCGCAACCGAATCCCTCAGCTGTGTCTTGTGGCAAACACAGGGTCACTCCACTAATTAACACGGTTACCCCCAAGCCTCGCAGAAAAACTAAAACCACCGCGTCACCCTTCAAACCACCGACCTTAAAACCCCGACGCCCCCGAAGACATCGAAGCATGCCTTAGTGCCAGAGCCGGTGCCAACTGATTCGGCATGGGTAAAACCGTTGCCCCTCATAAAATCTGGCAAGATTCTCGCGCCCGCGTGTCACCCCGCAACTAGTACACGCATCTTGCATACTGAGGTCTCACATCAAGACCAGACTGTGCCGCATATCACTGACGAGACACCAGCCGATACTCATCGCATCCGTGTATTTCCCCCCCGGAAAACCCCTTCTGAGTAGCGACATCGAAGCACTACTCCACAAGGTGGATGAAATCATTCTGGCAGGACACCTTAACTGTCACCAGACTAGGTGGAATCGCCCAACAACAAACTTAAATGGTAGGTGACTGGACTCGTTCATTGATGATCCTCGGCCCTACGACTCAATTCCCTATAATGTTGCTTTACATCCGAGCCCCATCGAACTGGCATTAAGCAGTATCGTACTTGTGCGGTTGATCGCTCGACCGTACGCTCGATCATTCTTTCGATTCAAGCAATGTTAGAGCTCAACTCCGACCTGTCAACATGCAGCTCGGCCGTTCTTACACCTCAGACCCACTCAGAAGGATCATCATGTATTAGCAGTAGCTGAGCACTAGCTTGGCAGAAGCTTCCCTAATAATACCTCTCTTACAGCTTAAATTCTTCACCGTCCTCGCATGACACCGTCACATCCATAGACATCCTGACCAATCAATTGTCCATCGCGATAGGTAATGTGTCTTACCAAATCAACATGGAATACTTTTTCCACATCTCAGACTGCCCCCGAGCTCAGATATCTTCTAAGAGTTAGGAACGCGTCAATTCAGGCCTCCGATAATGCCCATTGAATCAATCCAAATTCGAATACATCCCTTACAGCGAGACGTCAAAATAGCTTGCCTAGACGAAACCCGAAATAGAAGATGGGAAAGTTCTTCCTGTCCTCGCACCCTCTCACTAAGCATAATGGCGACTGGCTAGGATCCTCAAACTGGAAACTATTGCCTCTATACCTCCCCTGGTATGTCCCTCAGGCCAACTCCCGGCTTTCGATGACGATGAAAAGGCAGACTTACTGATTGATGTGATTGTAAGAGCAGTGCACCACCAGTGCTCAAACCGCAATCTACGAATAAACCAAACTATTCAACAGGGAAGTCGAGCGCAGAGTTTCCCTGCCACCCTCGGACGCGTTATCCCCGTTACCATTAACGAAGTCAAAGAAGAAATCGCGAGCTTACAATAGCTTCCATAACCGCGTTTCAAAAATTTTATCCGCTCAAATAATAATCATGTTAGTCTCCACTTTAAATGTCACTGTGACGAATTGCATCTTTCCCGAGGTGTGGAAAGAAGTATTCGTTATCGGCATACACAAACGTGGAAAATTTAACAGAGAACCCGCAATCTATGGTCCAGTTAAGCCCCTCCCAGCGGCTGGCAAACTGTATGAAAGACTGATTCGTAAACGCCTCTAGGACCTCCTCGAACCTCAAAAGGCATCCTCATAGAGTTCATATTCCGCGCCAAACACTCTTGCATCCAACAAATGCACCGCCTAACGGAGCACACCTTAGTAGGGCTAAGCAGATCCGTCCCCACAGGAGTCCTCTTCTTCAACATCGCGAAGGCTTTCGACAAAGTCTGGCAAACAGCTTAATTTATAAACTGTATACCATGAGAGTGCCAGATAGTCGAATGCTCATCACACGATACTTCTTGTCGAACCGTTCGCTTGGGTATCAAGTAGACGGAACCCGTTCCCTCCCGCGACACATCTGGGCTAGACTTCCACTAAACTCCGCTCTCTCCCTGCTACTTGTCAGCTTATACATTAACGACAAACCCCGGTAGTCAGTGACCCAGTTAGCCCTCGTCGCCAATGATACGGTTATCTGTTACTCGAGTATGAAGATTTCGTTTGTTCATATTTAATAAACTCCAAATCGCAGACAAAAATTTAGGACAGTGGTTCTGGAAGTAGCACATCGACATCAACCCCACGAAAAACACAAAACGGGTCGCCTTCCTGACACCACTGGTAATATCATTGCTCAAATTAGGTACGGTAGCTTCATTCCCGCCATTAAAAACTGGGCTGCCCATACCCTGGGCTTCGAAGGCCAAGTACCTACCTCCTTGACACGGCGATGACATTTTGTCCTCACATTAGGTCAGTACACGACCGAGCCGCGTTCCTACTCGGTCAACTCTACCTATAATATACAAGCGAAGTAAATTGCTCTTTCAAAACAAGGTGAGACTCTACAAAACTTGTATACGTTCTTTTATAGCCTATGAAAGTATAGTGTTCGCTCACTCGACCCGCATGCACTTAAACTTTCTCCAGGTCATCCAATCCCGGTTCAAGAGGATAGCCGTCGGAACACTGAGGAATGTCTCCACAATGATCTAAATTTATATTTTTTTTTTTTATTGCCTTTGTAGGCAGACGGGCATACGGCCCACCTGATGGTGAGTGGTTATCGTCGCCCATGGACTTCAGCAATGCCAGGGGCAGAGCCAAGCCGCTGCCTACCGACTGATACGTAACTATGTTATGGTAGCATCAGAACACTACTTCGATATTCCTCTTGTCGAGGCCGCCGCTAATTTACCTATAGACGACCCTAGGCGATGAGGCAACGCAAAACAGCCGTCGCCGGAAACAGCTCCTGTCAGATCCCTCGGATCAACTCCCGCTTCTTTTAGGTTCTTCAAACACCGGTCACCGTCCTCGTAAAGTTTGTTGATTACGACAAAGAGTTCGACGAGCGAACTAACCCATAGACACAGCCCACTGAATTTTTCGCCGGATCTTATCAGTGGGTCGCGATTCCGATCCGGTGGTAGATTCAGCCAAGCTAGGGTTAATGTTATCAATTTTATCATGTTGAACCCGTGAACTCACCTACCGTTCTGCACGTAGTTGGAATAGCCCCTTAGGCTACAAGTGAAAAGGAAAGAAAAAAAAAGATTAATTTCAGAGAGAACGTGCGATAGTAGAGCTATTTGAATGTGGAAATTTGATATAATCACGCTAATTTGGAGGGTAGATAACTGTGGTGGCGATATCTCGGTTTTTTCTCCTCCAGTCATCATTGCTATGAAAAATAAGCTTCATTAAAAATTTACGTGAAATAAAAAAAAATGTACTCCACAAACTTTGTCTTTGACCGACAGGCGTAGATTATTGTAGTTGTAGGTCCCATGCATAATTTTATTTTTAAAGAGTTTTAAAAGGTTAAAGTGCGAGTAAAGCACGTTAACTGTTACTAAATAAACGTAGGGGAGCTCTCTTAAGAAATACTCGAGAACAGCGCCACTTAGCGGATAGCAACTTAAGCATAACAAAGCATAGCAAATTTCGAAACCGATTGCGATTCTGTTTTTCTTATATAGGTGGCGCTGTTTTCTTTTACCATTAATGATAATTATATTTCGTTGAGTTGATTAATATTAATAGGTATGTCAATATTAACTAGTGGTCCCGCGGTAGTCGAAATTCAACTATAATTAATAGAAATCATAAGTTTGATTATTATTATCATGGTTCTATTGTCGAAGACTATTATTTTACTTCACACTTATAATCACAGATTTCGCCAAGACTACTACTTATAGACAAATAATATTAACGATAAACAATATTAATCTACTCTCAATTTGAGTACATCTGTAAGCTCTGTCTTAAGTCTAAGTCTTAAGTAAAAGCACTTAAGTCTGCTTTAAGTATTTAAAGCAATAACCAAAAGTTTGACAATAAACTAAAAGCCGTGTAAAAAAAAAGTATTCGAGTGTGTGTGTGTGTGTGTCAAATACATGGTAGTGTGTGTCATGTTTCTTTTATTGATTTAATGTATTTTTTAGGAAAAATTATAAAAAATATTAGCATTCTGCACTCCCTCTCTATATTCTCTATAATTGTGGGAAATTTGATACTCCTCCATCCGCGCAATTTTCGTAAAGGGGGGTACAAAGTTTTTGTCACGTATTAATATATAGACATAGGGACGGACGAACAGAAGATTACTATCGAGTGGGTGATGTTGTCTCTTCTCAGATTAGTTATTAATACTATAAGTGCCGTCACGGAATTCAAATTTCATATTATATTTCATTGGAATTTCATGCCTTATAGACACAAAGTACATTTTCAATATTATTATAATATTTTTTGTTACGTGGTTTTATTCTAAATATTCAATGTTTTACTTATGTTAAATCAGTTGATACCAGAGAAACTTACTGTTGGATTTTATATTAAATGACCTTATCCAGTCAGCTTAGTGCGAGTTTTTTAACGTTCTCCATAGCGTAGAAGTTACCTCAAATTTGTATGCAGTTAGAACAGCGCTCCTAGTGGCAAACGTAGGCATTTATTACAACTCCATACAAATTAGAGTTAACTTTTACGCTATCAAGTACGTTAAAAAACTCGCACTAAGCACACAGGGGGGGAGTGCAACTACTTATGGCTGGCACTCACCAAATGAGGCGGTGGAACGGGAGCCTCCTTTCTCTGCTAGGGCTTAGGAGTCCTAAGAGAGCCAATAGGGATTTAGGGTCATTTAGTAAAACCGGCTAAGCAAATTTTTATTGCTTATTCAGTAATTGTAGCGCCGATTTTAAAAGTCTTGACAACAATAGCAAACAAACAACTCCCAACAAACAGCTCAACTCAATCATAAAAATTCTTTTACAGGTCTCTTTGAACAATGACAATTTTGTGATATTTAAAAACATTCTCCGAGTTTGTGAGGACTTAGTGTACGAGAAATTTTCGCTTGACTAGTGAATTACGTGGAAGTTTTAAATTCAATGATTCTATACAAAAACTTTATTCAGAAAGTCGTTGGACGTTTTTGTGTGAACTTAAGTAGTGTATGAAAAAACTTGAACATACACAGTTAAGATTATGGAAAGAAACATTTACCAATATCCTGTTTATTCATCACAAATTGGTATGAGAAATAACTAAAATGCCTCTGTTTGATTTCAAAGATTTTTGTCTTATATTTGGCTTTAGAAGGAAAGCGCTAGTTGAAATTGTTGTAGCATATGTAATAGAGTACGTGAGACTTCTTCTAATACCTGCTCTGATAAGATCGACAGAGATATGAATAATAAGATGAAACTTTTTTTTTTATTTTTTATTTTTTATTGCTTAGATGGGTGGACGAGCTCACAGCCCACCTGGTGTTAAGTGGTTACTGGAGCCCATAGACATCTACAACGTAAATGCACCACCCACCTTGAGATATAAGTTCCAAGGGTCTCAGTATAGTTACAACGGCTGCCCCACCCTTCAAACCGAAACGCATTACTGCTTCACGGCAGAAATAGGCAGGGTGGTGGCACCTATCCGCGCGGACTCACAAGAGGTCCTACCAGCAGTAATTATGCAAATTACAATTTTGCGGGTTTGATTTTTAATCGAAATAATAAATAACCTTAAATCGAAATAATAGCGAATAATTGTCTAAATATACCAATCAAATGCACAAAGCGCGCTTCTTGCGGCTACTCATTATCATCGCAAGCACTCTCCTGACGACAGCCACGAGAACGTGCGTTTCATTTTAGCTCCAGAGAACTCTCTTAATAACTAAATTCACTTGCTCACTGACATTTGTATGTATTAGATTAATATTTTTTCAGGATTGAACATTGGAGTGAATATTAAATCAGCAGTGCTAAAACGATAAGTGATTAATTACACTGCGCAATACTTATTAATTTGTGAACACAGATAACAATGTATTAACAGTTTATATAGTGTACTAAAAGTGTAAAAGATCTGTTTTACAATTTGTCTTAGACTGTTTCGTGATTATGTGTTTGCCTCGGTACATTTTCACAGCATAATTTGAACTTTTTAATGGACTATGATTGATTGTACCGCTTTAATTAAACTTCAAAATAACAAATATGAGACAGTGAACTCTCTCAATAGAGTAGTATACAAACAGTTTGAATATAAATGGAATGACTGTGCCATTCTGCAGTGTTTATGCAATGGGCTTTCTTACAATACATCACCGAAAGACAGTATCTTTAATAAAAATTATGTTGATTGTTATGATTTTCTCAGTATATTTCATGCTGACTAATTGGCATAATGCAGTCCTAGACTTCTTTGCGGCTTCATTCAATCAATCATCAGTGACTATCTGATTGCACAGTCTCAATCGTATTATGGACTAACACCAAAATTGTGATCTCTCTCAGGATTATTCACTTGTACTGGACTAAGAACTTTTCACTATAGTACATTGAAGTGCATCCTAGACTTACAGTGCTAAAACTATACGTGACTAATTATACTTCGTAATATTAATTTGTGGACACAAAAAACAAAGTGGTATAATAATATACAGAGTGTTAAAAGGGACAAAGAACTAATTTGAAAGTTTTCAATGACTATTTAATGCTGACTAGTTGTCATAATGAAGACCAAACTTCTTTGCGACTTTATTCAGTCATCAGTGACTATCTGGTCGCCCAATCTCAATCGTATTATGGACTAACATAAAAAATGTGATCTCTCTCAGGATAAAAGTTTAAGCTATATTCATTTGTACTGGACTAAGAACTTTTCACTATCGTACATTGAAGTGCATCTTAGACTTACAGTGCTAAAACTATACTTGACTAATTATACTTCGTAATATTAATTTGTGGACATAGAAGACAAAGTGGTATTTTATACAGAGTGTTAAAAGTGAAAAAGAACGAATTTGAAATTTTTCTATGACTATTTAATGCTGACTAGTTGTCATAATGAAGACCAAACTTCTTTGCGACTTTATTCAGTCATCAGTGACTATCTGATTGCACAGTCTCAATCGTATTATGGACTAACATAAAAAATGTGATCTCTCTCAGGATAAAGTTTAAGCTATATTCATTTGTACTGGACTAAGAACTTTTCACTATAGTACATTGAAGTGCATCCTAGACTTACAGTGCTAAAACTATACGTGACTAATTATACTTCGTAATATTAATTTGTGGACATAAAAAACAAAGTGGTATAATAATATACGGAGTGTTAAAAGTGTAAAAGAACTAATTTGAAATTTTTCTATGACTATTTAATGCTGACTAGTTGTCATAATGAAGACCAAACTTCTTTGCGGCTTTATTCAGTCATCAGTGACTATCTGATTGCACAGTCTCAATCGTATTATGGACTAACATAAAAAATGTGATCTCTCTCAGGATAAAAGTTTAAGCTATATTCATTTGTACTGGACTAAGAACTTTTCACTATAGTACATTGAAGTGCATCCTAGACTTACAGTGCTAAAACTATACGTGACTAATTATACTTCGTAATATTAATTTGTGGACATAAAAAACAAAGTGGTATAATAATATACGGAGTGTTAAAAGTGTAAAAGAACTAATTTGAAATTTTTCTATGACTATTTAATGCTGACTAGTTGTCATAATGAAGACCAAACTTCTTTGCGACTTTATTCAGTCATCAGTGAATATCTGATTGCCCAGTCTCAATCGTATTATTGAGTAACACCAAAATTGTGATCTCTCTCAGGATTATTCATTTGTACTGGACTAAGAACTTTTCACTATAGTACATTGAAGTGCATCCTAGACTTACAGTGCTAAAACTATACGTGACTAATTATACTTCGTAATATTAATTTGTGGACATAAAAACCAAAGTGGTATTTTATACAGAGTGTTAAAAGTGAAAAAGAACTAATTTGAAATTTTTCTATGACTATTTAATGCTGACTAGTTGTCATAATGAAGTCCAAACTTCTTTGCGACTTTATTCAGTCATCAGTGACTATCTGATTGCACAGTCTCAATCATATTATGGACCAACATCAAAATGTAATCTGATCTCTCTCAGGATAACAGCTTAAGCTATATTCACTTGTACTGGATTAAGAACTTTTCACTATCGTAAATTGAAGTGCATCTTAGACTTACAGAGCTAAAACTATACGTGACTAATTATACTTCGTAATATTAATTTGTGGACATAGAAAACAAAGTGGTATTTTATACAGAGTGTTAAAAGAGTAAAAGAACTAATTTGAAATTTTTCTATGACTATTTAATGCTGACTAGTTGTCATAATGAAGACTAAACTTCTTTGCGACTTTATTTAGTCATCAGTGACTATCTGGTTGCACAATCTCAATCGTATTATGGACTAGCATAAAAAATGTGATCTGATCTCTCTCAGGATAACAGCTTAAGCTATATTCATTTGTACTGGACTAAGAACTTTTCATTATCGTACATTGAAGTGCATCTTAGACTTACAGTGCTAAAACTATACGTGACTAATTATATTTCGTAATATTAATTTTTGGACATAGAAAACAAAGTGGTATTTTATACAGAGTGTTAAAAGTGAAAAAGAACTAATTTGAAAATTTTCTATGACTATTTAATGCTGACTAATTGTCATAGTAGTTCACTTTGACAATTGGACTTCCCAAGCTTCTTTACGACTTTATTCAGTCATCAGTGACTATCTGGTTGCACAGTCTCAATCATATTATGGACTAACACCAAAATTGTGATCTCTCTCAGGATTACAGTTTAAGCTATATTCATTTGTACTGGACTAAGAACTTTTCACTATCGTACATTGAAGTGCATCTTAGACTCGCAGTGCTAAAACTATAAGTGACTAATTATACTTCGTAATATTAATTTGTGAACATAGAAAACAAAGTGGTATAATAATACACAGAGTGTTAAAAGTGAAAAAGAACTAATTTGAAAAATTTCTGGTACTATTTCATGCTGACTAGCTATCATAATGAAGTCGAAACTTCTTTGCGACTTTATTCAGTCATCAGTGACTATCTGATTGCACAGTCTCAATCGTATTATGGACTAACATAAAAAATGTGATCTCTCTGAGGATAAAAGTTTAAGCTATATTCATTTCTACTGGACTAAGAACTTTTCACTATCGTACATTGAAGTGCGTCTTAGACTTACAGTGCTAAAACTATAAGTGACCAATTATGGGCTTCATAATATGAATTTGTGGACAAAGAAAACAAAGCGGTATAATAGTATACAGAGTGCTAAAAGTGAAAAAGAACTAATTTATATTTGTTCGAAGCCTACTTACTGGAAGTCTAAAAGAATAACGAATTAGTGACATCTATTTGAGCCAGTATCTGAATCTAAATGGATTGGAAAAAGCTTGTCTCTACGTCTATCTAGCCTTGTCTAAAATAATTACATCTCTAGACTACTGATGATAACTACTTTGGACTGTTTGAGCTATACTGTTGGTTTTCTATCATCGTTTCATCACGTAAGGATTGAACTGCTGCGTGAACATGGACCGGACCACGCTGCGAAGGTAGCGCAGTTAATCATCAGCATCTGGCTCTTGCGTTCCGTCGCTTCCCCCTGGGAGATGGCGGGCTCGCAGAAGCCAACCATTGACTTCCAGGATGCGTCGCTGCCGAGCATCGTAGCCACAATAGTTGATAACGACCTGACCCGCGACCGCTAGCGCGGTGTTCTCCTCCTCGGCAGGTACCAGCCGAAACAATCGTGACAATGAGTACCGGTGTCAGCCGGAAGGTAAGCCACCTCGACGGTCCCTGCCCCATAGGACGGGCTCGCTAAGCGGCAAAATCACATCTCAAGAACGGATCGCCGAGATCGGTGCCTCCACGCTCAAATTACTCATTCGCCAGGGCGCCGATTACCTCTAGAGCAGATATAGCTATGCCGCGCGTAATCCACGGGAAGCGCCCCCGTCTCCAGGCCCCAGTGTCGCAGCCTGGCGACAAAAAACATCGTTTCGGATTTCAGTGACGGTCGAGTCAAAAGTCAGATAAACTCAATTGCAGTTTTACTCCGATTTTGATATTCGAAGTCACACAACGCTAAATAATTATAATGGGGGAATAGTTATACTTTCCTGAGTTTTTAATGTCCTTCTTAATAAATTTAAACAGGTGTTTGAAAATTTCTTATTTACATAATATGTTACAAAAACTATGTGATTTTTTAAATGTTTTTTTTTTCTCATTACGAAGTCGTACAAGATGGTTCTAGTCTAAACCTAGCAGCTCTCACAAGTATCCTTGATATTTTCATAAATGCCAGGAAACTGTAACTTTCCTAAAAATATTTTTTTTAATACAGCGTCATCTCTTGGTGAAAGCCTCAAGTGGTTGAGAGATGCTTCTTACTAAGGCCTTCTTACTAAATTGTTTTATTTGATTTCGCTAGATGGTAGTACTTATCCAAAATAGACAGTTAACCGTATTAATAATAATTATCATATTCGTTTTCTTAATATTCTGTATTAATATAGATAATATAGATTTATTTTAGTTTAGAACATTTTTAGCTGTCTTCAATGCGAGTACAAAAACATATTATGATAACTACAGGCATACAATTAAATGGGATGAATGCATACAAACACGTTATGTAGTACTGTTGGTATATTAATAACAGTAAGTTGCAGGGCAATACTAATTGTTGACCATCAGGTGAATCGTAAACTCTTTCGCCTTCCCATCTACTCTCCTAGGAATAAAGCAAACATTTACATATCATTATTACATATAAGCAGGAATATGTAGGAAAAGGTTTTTAGCGAACGAAGCCGCTAATTATAGGGGATTATACATAACATAAAAATTTATTTTCGTGTTCAGTACGAAACACATCTAAAACATTAGAGGGCTAAGCTCGATTATATATTTTTGAAACTCGATCATTTCAACTATTGATTCGATTGTTATTGCGATTTTTTTTTATATGAAACAACTGATCTTCATTTTATAAGATTTGAAACCTTAGAGAGAGATTCAAGAAAAAGCAAAATGGTCATCATCTGAAGATTAAGATGGCCTGTTTATTCGTATTGATCTATGACGGTATGCCTATTATCAAGTCATACAGACAGATATTAAATTTAATATAGTAAAAGCTCTTCATACGCGGGGTATATGCTCCGTAAATATACCGCGAATACAGAAACCATGAATATGGAAAGCGCGTTTACAAAGTATATTCAGTTAGATACTTACATATTAGAATCCTTTTTATCAATCTGTATATACCGAAGTATCGATTAGATCCGCAAATGAAGAAATCTTTAGCTGCGAATATAGAAATTGGGTAGCATTTTTTAATCCGTGTATAGTGAAAACGCGAATGTAGGAAGCGCGAATAATGAGTTTTTAGTATAATGAAATACGTGCTTGATATACAAGTTCACGAATGATTTTCAGGATGTCGGAGAAATCACTAATTAATTGTGCATTCACATACTTAAAGTTAAACATATAACTGTATACATATATAGATTTAGGACAACATTTTACTCTCGTGTTTCATAAGTATTCATAAATATGCTTAAGTATTCCGTGATTTTATTATAAAACATTCGAAATATAATATGTTAGTTTAATAACTCATAATTATTATAATTCATGTAAAATGTACTAAAACAATTCATGCCGCTTCGATTAATTAAATTTCTAAATGTTTTTAAGCTATATATTGTTTTTTTTTTCTAGTCGCTCGCATTGTATTTACCTTTACTGTAGTATTTTGATCGAAATTGACTAGCTGTAAGATGCTAGGTTATAAATGTGGGGGTTAAAGGAGGGGGGCTCACGTAGGTTGTGGATGGAGCTCACTGGAGTAGTCGATGGCGGAGACTCTTCCTCGGCTAAAATTTCGATCAATTTCACTTTCAAAAACGATTTTTAAGGAACGAATAAAGTAAGAAAAAAACACGTGTGGCACTCAGGGACTGCCGCGGTAAAGCTATTGCATAGTATTTTTTATCAACTTATGCAATTATAATTAGACAATAATAATTTAAAATTAAAACAATAAAAAATAAGACCACGCTATATTTATAAACATTGACAAGAGCAAAACATTAACTGTCCCTTTCACACTCATAAGCTAGACCGCGCGAGAGAGAGATGGGCAGACTTTTCATGATGCGCATGCAGTGCGACGTCACGCCGCGAGCATATTCACAAACACTACACAAACGCAACGTGTGAATGTGTGAGTGGGTGGTGTTAGGTTTTATTTTCGTTACGGAATTTCTTGATTCGGTCGCCGCGCTCAAAGCCCACCATAAAAGCTATGCAATAGCTTAAAAACGTAAACTAAACTAAATTTGAGAATGTAAGCGCTCGTGAAAAGGAAAATACATATCAGCATTATCTTAGAATTACTACTATTGATCGAAAATTTGGTTGAGCCCTATCCCCCACAAACTCATCAAAGAGGCTGTTAGTAGTATAAGGTTATAACAAATGCGAACAAAAGTTTGTTGTGTATAAATCACCTTTATATAATAAACATAAATATTATTGAGAATTATTATCTTCAATACGGATTGCACCTCATCAGAGATTGTGGAGGATTTTTGTAGTAGTACTAGCTGTACCCGTCCGCTGGGCATTTAAAATTAACATTATTATTTCTCACCCCCACAAAGATTCTCATCATTAACGCCCCCGCAACTGGTGTAGGGAGTCCAACACTCATATAGATATTAGGCTATCCATTAATTACATGTATTTTCTACATGGATACCAAGTTTCAAGTCAACGGATGCATGGTTCAGTAGTTATAACGGAACATCCGTAAAGACCACTGTAGATTTATATATTAGTATAGATACGGTACAATTTTGGCTGATTAACAATAACATTATTTTATGTGCAGGTAATTTACAAAATTTCAGTAACTTGTCTCCTAACATTGAAGCGAAACCAGCAGAGTACCAATTCGACCCGTTTGAAGAGCTGTCTCTGTTCTTGAATCTGTAAATAAACACTTCGATTCAATGAATCTTCGACTTTAGGAGAGCATTGTATAGTTTTTTTAATATTAAATTTTTAAAAGCATTTTTCTTATTATTTCTCCTTAACGATAGGAATATACTGAATAAAATTATTGTTTGATCTGTATTTTTTTAATTTCATTTCCTAATTTCTACATTCAATGGTTTATAGTTATTTGTATGTTCGATTACTTTTACTTTGTGTGCACGCTTGTCGGATTTCTTTGAACTTTGATGCAGTTGAATGATTCTGGTAAAGTATTAGCAACGATAGGTGACGCAAGAATTGAACTAAGAAATGGACTTTTTAAATATTATAAAAATTTTGATAGCATTATTTACATTTGATTTCAGATATTATGGATAACTTTCCTATGATACAGAGTTTCTTAAGAGAAGAAAATTACATTAATGACCACATTTGCGTATTTTTACGAGAACTCTACAAGCTTGTTTTTAACATAGATCTTACGAAAAGCTAAGGTTGGTTCATTTAGGAAAGATCTGCTTGAGATATTTACTTATTTACTTCATTCTTATTGCTTCTTTATTTTAATAGTTCATTTCTTTATTTTAGGCTTTGAAATTTTTGAAGAATTTTCTTTTTTGTTGGATGTTGGTGACGCCATAAGTGACAAGCGCAATGATCCCGTACCAAAAGTATATATATAGAACACAGATATATATATATATAACAATAACGTAAAAAAATTAAATAAAAAAATGTATTTATATCACTATTTGCACGAAGCAAATTTAGTGCTTAAGCGGTTTATGTGACATTATGTTTAATCAGTGTTCGTGTAATTGAATTTTGAGCTTTACTTTGTAACAGTAAGGTCTGTAATGGAGGGGGGTGCAATAATAGAGGTTGGCACTCACTGAAACGGTCGCAGGTCGGAGATCGTTTCTCAGCCGAGGCCGCGATCTCGAGCCTCAGCTGAACCGTTCTTTTCATTTGCTTTAGGTGACTGGAAGAACTTCACTATCCCGTACCGTATTATTGACTGAAATTACACATTTAAGCAGTCACCTTGAAGTCGTCCTGGCCTAAAGGATAAGACGTCCGGTGCATTCGTATTCTAGCGATGCACCGGTGTTCGAATCCCGCAGGCGAGTACCAATTTTTTTAATGAAATACGTACTTAAGAAATCTTCACGATTGACTTCCACGCTGAAAGGAATAACGTCGTGTAATAAAAATCAAACCCGCAAAATTATAATTTGTGTAATTACTGGTGCCCATAGACATCTACAACGTAAATGCGCCACCCACCTTGAGATATAAGTTCTAAGGTCTTTAGTATAGTTACAACGGCTGCTCCACCCTTCAAACCGAAACGCATTACTGCTTCACGGCAGAAATAGGCAGGTTGGTGGTACCTACCCGCACGGACTCACAAGAGGTCCTACCACCAGTGAATCGCTTCATAAGAGTTTATTGAGCCTTTTATCCATCCATCGTTTCTTCTTCTTTTTGCTCTTAGCTCACATTGCGTGAGGGATTTTTTCCGTTTCTTCTTTCGATCTTTCTTTTATTTCATCTATCAAAAGGCCATATTTTCGTCGTTTATAAATTCGTGTTCGGTTGTCAGAATGTCCGACTATTCAAAGAACACAACATTAGAATTTTCATATTTTAATTAAATTAATTCAAACCAGTTAATTCAAACTGCCTCCTCAGTTCAGATAAAAAGACTGGTGAGAACAAAGTATAATATTCATGATATTTGCGTTATTATCTATCTATATATTAATTATCTATATATCATGTGTAACAGTTCGTTTTCTTGATCTCATAATCTGATGCTCATAAAGTTAAAAGACCCTAGTTAGTAATAATCTAACAATATTAGTATAATAGTTCGCGGCGGGTTCGAATCCCGCCAAGGGAAGATATTTGTATGATAAATATAAATGTCTTTTCCAGGTTTATGGATGTATATTAAATATATGTATGTGTATAATAAAAATCTTACATTTATTTCCGTTATCTGGTACCTGTAACACAAGTTCTTTACGAACTTACCACGGGACCAGTTAACGTGGCGTGATTGTTAGTAAACATTTATTTATTTATTATTTATTATTAATAGTAAGTTAGGTTAACTATCGTATTGAACCGCTGAGTTTCTCACCGGATCTTTTCAGTGGGTCGCGATTCCGATGCGGTGGTAGATTTTGCGAAGCACTGCTCATGCTAGGATGAGTGTTAGCACACTCTCACAGGTTGAGCCCCGTGAGCTCACCTACTAGTAACAGCATAGCTGGAATTGCCCCTTACGCTAACAGTGAATAAATAGCGAAAAATTAAAAAAAAAAACCTTCTGATATTCATTTACGTAAAATACCTACTATAAAAAATATACGATACAAGTTTTTTCGGATCGCATATGATAGATTTTAGAATTTTGTTTGCTTGATTTAATGTTTACACAATGCTCCTTACGATAGATGAGAGGAACGCACATTAAAGTGGTTGACGTTTATTGGTTATCATTAGACAGATACAGAGACCTTACCTACGCTAAAGTCTAGATTTGATTACGGGACCGTAGAAATTAGACTCACTATGTATTTTAAGTAGGGATCGAGTTAGACCAAAGTAAGAAAATCAATTTAAGTACACTACTAATTAAACATTGAGCTCTTTCGTCTAAGCTTAATTAAGAATTCGTAATTTAAGTTAGGTTAGTAAACAGGTAAATACACGTGTAAAATTCAAAAGTTTCCTAATTTCTATATTTAGCATAATATGTATAATAATCATTCCTTATCATAGTTAACTTTAACAATATAAAAATTTGTTACATAGAATGTTAAGAAAACTTCAGATCAATGAAGGCAAAATGAATCGAAACGCTTTATGAAGTAGAATTTTATTACATTAGGAAATTATTACATATACATTTGAATTAAATATTAAAAATAATTTAATCTAACTAAAAGCACACAGTATACAAAGTTCCTATACAATTTTATAAAGAAAAGTTATCCTATTTCTAGAAAGAAGAAATGGATTAACAAATAAAATAATCTTTTGCCAAAAAAAAAGAAAGGGAAGAGAAATGGGAAAACAAAATTAGATTAGAGTAGATTGTTCAGCGAATGCTGTGCGAAATAGATATTTTGAACAGCGCTGATTTTAAGTCACGAATTACTGATATAAATAAAGAAGAAAGAATAAAGAAAGTATATGATGGTAAAGAAAAAACAATCGAGCAAGGTTAGACAAAAAGCTAATTGGAAACTATTTATTTATTACACTTCATGTAAAATTTACACTGGCGGACTTAATGCCTAAGGAATTCTGTACCAGTCAACCAAAGGTAGTGCGGACTAAATAGTGGTAGGTGCCATGAAATATATATTAAATTACAATTTATATATATTTACAATGAGATATATATACATAAATACATACATATAATAGTTTATACAGCATTAAAAGGTATTAAGTACAGAATTATTAAAATAGAAAAATAATAAAACACTAGATATCGTTCTAAATTTAGAGAACATGAGTATGAGATGTTTATACATACGTTTGCGCATTGTGTGTCGGTATAATATATGCTTCAAATATATTATACATAACTCTTTAGTGTTCGCTTAATAAAATATTACTTTAATTTAGTTCTAAGTTTCTTTCTTAACAACGCCAATATTCATTTTACAGGTTTATATTTATTAACTAAAATACGTAAAAGAACGATTCCTCTTGTTTTAAAAACAAACGAACTTTTAAATTATTTAACTTAAACATTATTACTTACTTAACAAACATTAACTTAAAACATGAGATAACCGACAAATAAGTCACAATAAGTCCTAACAAAATTGTAGATTTAAGTTTAACACTTTTATAGGTCTTACCCGAAAGCTTTATTGGTAAGCTTATTTGTGCACCGGGCTTTCAGTTTGAAGAAATCAGAGTAGAAATTTTAGCAATAGCAGTAAAATCAGTGAACAATAAATTAATTACTTCAACAATACTATATATAATATACATAGCTTTTGGTGCGATGGAAGAGATAAATAGTTCATCTTATTATTTTTTTCTTTATTCTTTATTGTACACACAGTTAATATTACAGTAATTGCGATAAGACATAAAAATGGCGAGCTTAACTCAACAATTGAGTTTTCTACCAGCTAAACGTTCTTAACGTCATTTGAAGTATGTAATCCATTTTTCCAAGTCACTTTTATACAGCAGCGGGTGTCAATTATTCTTTCATCTTCTTCTTGAAATCCGGACTACTATGTTATAGATTAGCCCGTTGAACTGTTTTAGTGTAATCTTTCAATTATAGGACACATATTTCGTCTAATTTATTAGTATTAATTTAAAATTGTACTAAGAAAATATATAATAGAAAATTTTTTTACGGCAAACGATAACGCGCTATTTTTTTTATAATTTAGAAGTCGTTATTTTTTATCTCAATTAAATACGTAATGTTATTTGATTTGTAAATGTATTGTATTGTAATTTGTATGTATGTAATGTATTATAGCTTAAGTAAACGTTTTTAAAATAATATTGATGTATTAAATACTACTATTTAAATCTAAGATTGAACAGAAGACATTTTTGTTTTTTTTTTTATATTGACACATTCGTAATGTGATTTTTTTGTGATTTTAAAATCTACATAATATTGTCAAGAAATGTAAATGTATGACTTATTTCTACTTTTACTCTTAACATAGTACCTATTAATGATAGGTATTAGTTATCTAAATATAATAAGAAACTACTTTTTATAATATCTACATTATCTGTATTCAGCACTTTATACTATTTCAAATTTAGGTAATAATCAAATAGTTATTAAGAATTTTAGAATATAAAATTGGATGTTAGTCTTAATCTAAATATAAGCTTAATTTATGAAATAATCATAAACGAGCAAAATAATATTCTCGTAGAGTATTTGCATGCGAGTTTAAAAAGGAGCGAATGATCTTATGGTCTGATGGTACTAATACAAGGTGACAATGAAGGAACTCTTTTGTGATTATTTGATAATCAACTCTATGATTTACATAATGCATTATAAGTACTTTTTGAGTCTTTTTCTCGTCTTACACTTTACGATCTTTAAATATATCTGAAATCATTTAGGACCTACGATTTATTTTCTAAAAATATAAATATAGCAATTTTTAGTTTTCACTGTCTTTTTATTTCGCATCTTAGAGATAGGTCATATGCTACATAATATTGTAGGAAAGGCTTAAAAGTAAAACACGTTTTCCCGTAAACTGAATTTTAACGGTTTTTATAACAAAAATCTAGGAGCTAAGGTGCATTCCATATGCATTTTTTATTTAGGTTTTTTACAGGATAATTGTATTAATTGTGATGGAATGTTTTTCATTTGGAATACCGCATTCGCTTGAATAGAGAGTAATAAATTATGTATTAAACTTTCAATGTCTCCGAGAAGCAAACGCTCCTATTTAGCATATTTGACATGCACTAAGATTTCTATGTGGTATCTCAAACTCAGAGACAAAGTGATTATAATGTATATATTCCATTTCAAGCAAGCCACCTCTAAAATTACTATTGTTAGGCTATTTTTTATTTATGTTAAATTTTGACAGTTGATTTTGTACTTTAGGGCTTATATTGTATAGGTGTAGCTTAGGTTAACTCTGCCATTGCCGGTCCCAAGCCCGGATGAAAAAAGAGGAGGGAAACATAGACGTATTACCTAAAGGCCGATTATCATTTTGTTTAAATTTTAATTCAGTTTAACTTATAATCATGTTTTATATGATAATCAGTCAACTTACAAAATATTCGGAAATGATTGATTTTTACTTTAAAAGCATTAACCATTGTTATTATTGAAAAAAAAAAAATTGAATCCGCAAGACATGTTATACGTCTATGTAATTGCTTACTTTTACAAATCGTAAATGTATATTTAGCTTTTACGGTTTGTAAAATGTGCTTGTTGTTGTAGGAAGACCGACCGTTTATCTGAGACTGTCTCTCATTCGAACCCGTGTTACTAGTGGATTTGTGGCGGTGCACGTACATACACTGTCTGTTTCTATCACGAAACAATCGATTGACATGATTTGAAAAAAGGAAGAGTGGTGTTGTAAAATTTAATTGATTCTATAGCAACCCTAACGCCTGCCGCGTCGGCAGCCGCGTCTGATTGCGCGCCGCGACCAATCAGGGGCTCTCGTTGTCGGCTCCGGCGCGACTCAAAGAGTAGCGACCGAAGGGCTTTCCTTTTGGCAAGCCGCGCGCGCCCCCTTTCGGGCGCCGACAGTTCACCCGCAACCACCGAAGCATACACACGAGAATACGTCCGCACCTCGCTCGCTACCATTCCTTTTCGAACTTGTTTGTGGGACCCTCTGGAGTATTCATACCCAGTGCTCCAGCTGGACAACACAAAAAGTCTAATTTTATTTTATTGCTTAGACGGCTGGACGATCTCACAGCCCACCTGGTTTTAAGTGGTTACTGGAGCCCATAGACATCTACAACGTAAATTCGTCACCCACCTTGAGATATAAGTTCAAAGGTATATTGATGTATAGTTACAACGGCTACCCCACCCTTCAAACCGAAACGCATTACTGCTTCACGGCTGAAATAGGCGGGGTGGTTGTACTTACCAGTGCGGACTCACATGAGGTCCTACCACCAGTAATTACGCGAATTATAATTTTACGGGTTTGATTTTTATTACACGACTAGCGACCCGCCCTCGCTTCGCTTCGGAAACATTAAAACACACATGAAACAAAAAAAATAAAATAAAAAAAGTAGCCTATGTTCATCAGGGACAATGTCGGCTTCTAATGGAAAAAGAATTTTTCAAACCGGTCCAGTAGTTTCGGAGCCTATTCGAAACAAACAAACAAACAAATCTTTCCTCTTTATAATATTAGTATAGATAAGGGTAAGTATATAAGTATAGATGTTATTCCTTCACCGTGGAAGTCAATCGGGAACATTTGTTGACAGCCTCAATGTGGGTGGCGGCATTCACGCTGCCATGTCTATGGGCTCCCGTGACCACTTATATTCTTGTGAGCTGTGAGCTAGTTTACCGACGTAAGCAGTAATAATTACCTAAAGAGACATATCAGTTAAGCGGTCGGCCAATTGCTTTTTTATATCATGTAATAAGTTTTCTGTTTTCATATTTACTATTCGAAGATGTTTTAATGCTTGTTGTGCTTTGACCTCCATTTGCAAATCACAAATTTTCCTCAAATAAACGTTTGATAACGCTTAAAGCTTGGCTTTTGTTATACTAATTACTTATTTAGTAGATTCCTTACGAAAATGTACATTTTAAGGCTTGATGAAAAAGGTGTGTTTTATTTTTATTTTTTTATAGCATGTTCGGGTGAATCAGCTGACGCTGCACTTGGTGTTATACATCAGTAAGAGCCCATACACAATACTACCTGATTGCTGTTACCCGTCTAAGAGACACCCATCCATCAGATATGAGGTCGAAAGCTCTATTATCTTGTATAACGATTTTTCCATACCTCAAACCGGAACGCACGCATTGCTTTGCAGCAGAAGTTGCTAGGCCAGTGATACTTACCCGTGTTGACTAATATACTATATAGATATAATAGATATTTCTAAACAATTCTATAATAAACGTTTTATAAGCCAACGTTTTTATAACCATAAACCATTGCCTTTAAAGATGGCTGACTAGTTATAATACTCGTATTAGGCCGTTATTTGAATTAACTGCATTCAGATAACAGAATCTAAATCATACAAATTAGAAAACATTATTGCTTCGCAGCTAGAGGTTAGGAGTTATAAACAAATCTTGTTTGAAACAAACGATGACACCGTATCATAAAAATAACATAGCCGGATAACCTAAAAATATATAATTTAGCAATTGGCTATGACCATATCTCGTTTAGTAGATCAGCTCTCTTGAACAGCTAGTAGGTTTTTATTGAATAACAATTCTCACTCTCTCTTGGTTAGTGGATCGTTGCCCATAAATTGACGTTGAATTTTTGTCTCGTGCCTTCCCAAAAAGAAGGTTACAACCTTTTAGGAGATAGCCTACGATTTCTGGGTACTGGCTCTAATGTTACTAATGTCTTTATTTATTTATTTTCAATAATACATTCTGTAATAGAACTTTCTAAGCTTACCCTATATGTTCAGCGTGTTTGACATCAAAAAGTCAATTTTCTTCAGAACACTCCATTCTGAAGGCTTAAATTCAACTAGCAACCCTCTTTATTAAATCGGTTTTAATTTAAATTCTTCGTTATATTTACAGCCTTCAGCTAAGGGTTTAGTAGAATCGTGACCGAAGGCCGACAGATTAACAAATCATGCGATAGGGTAATTGCATAAAGCCTTTTAAGTTAGTCACTGGTACCAAAGCAGTTTTCGATTTTATGCTTAATGAATAAAAACAATTAAGCTGGAAAGTGAAATATCAAATCTGGCCATCAGCGCAAAAGTGGCCTAACCCACATTTTTTTTAAATTCAAGCTTATATGATGTATATTGTTATTTATTTAATTTAAAATATAATAAAAGCAAGCAAGAGGGGTCGTCGTACCCCCTGACGGGGGTACGGAACGGGCCTCGGGACAAACCCCATTGCCCGGGCAGACGCTCCCTGCCACTCAGGGCAGGGGTGAAGTTGATGCAGGGAGTAGTTGGGGGAGGTACGCTGTTCGCAGCGTGCACGGCTGCACTACATCGACAAAATGATATATACATAATACGACGGGCTTGTTGCTGTGTGGAGCGACGCCCGTGGACAAGGCGCCCCGGCGCCGGCTGCTGTTTTCTGCTTGATTTTTATTTTTTTTTCCTTAAAACTAACTACTAACTAACTAAACTAAACTAAACTAAACTAACTACAACTACTATTTACAACTAAGCAGAGACAACAGTCAGCAACGACGAGGACCCACCACCGGCCTCATGCCGCGGCCCCACTTCTACAAACCAGAGGGGGGGCCGCGGCACTAGTTAGGCGCTCACCCGCTCAGGACTCTCCAGAAGGGGAAGTCCGTCACGGGGAGGGTCCGAAACACTCCCCAGACGGGGGAGTGGTCCACCCAACGGGGTGGGAAATACGTCTCCATAGGGGGGCACCCCAACGATGTGGGGGGAAGTGACGAGTGGGGACAGCTCAGTCCCATGAGGGCACTCATTATGAGCACTCCCATATCACTCTATCTTACCATAGAAGGGGGTTCCAGTAGCTCACTTGGTAGCGCCCAACCATCAGGTGGCCTGGCGTGCAAGGGAGCTAGATTGTGGAGATGCTCGTGGGGTCCACCGTCAGCCCGCTCGTAAAGATTACGAGCTAGCCTCCGGATGAACTCCTTGAGCGACTCCACATCCAGATCCCGGGCGATTACGGCATTTCTGACGTAACGCCCTGCTCCTACTATCGTGCGAAGAGCCAGATTTTGCTGGACCTGTAACCTCACCCGCATACCCTGCGGGATGAGGTGATACCAGGCCGCAGCTGCGTACGTGATACGGGAACGGACATACGTCTTATAAATGCCGAGCTTAGTCCTGACCGGCAACCTGGAGGCCAACAACGGCCGGAGGAGGAATCTTGCATAGCGAGCCGCCGCCAACGCCGTATTGGCGTGGGTGGTCATCCTCAAACTCCGGTCGATATTGACCCCCAAGTACCGGATGCTGTATCTAAACTCGACATTAGCGTCACGGAGACTGAGCTGTCCCGGGACGACTGTTGTGCGGACCGGACCGAAGAGAATAGCCGCCGTCTTCCCCACGTTGACCGCGACCCTCCATCGGTCCAGCCACTGGGGCAGTAAGTCCAATAACCTCTGCATCCTCGAAATGGCCGCAGAGGGGAAGTTGCATGACGCGAAGTAGGCGCTGTCGTCGGCGAACAGCGCCAACTTCACGTCGGCTTCCCACGCTCGAGGGCAACCTCCAAGCGTGCCTCCATGTCGTTGGTGTAGAGAGCGTAGAGAAATGGTGCCAGGACGCTCCCCTGCGGAACTCCGGCCGTGACTGGGCGCACCGACGACTTGGCGCCCTCGACCGCGACAAGGAAGGATCTTCCCTCCCTCCAGGTACGACCCCAGCAGTCGCACGTAGGCGTGCTGGAGGACCGTGTTCTGCACCAGCTTGTAGATCAGTCCCGCATGCCAGACATGGTCGAAGGCCTTCTCGATATCGAGAAAGACTGCGGCCGTGTACTGGCGCGCGTTGGACCGATCTGCCAAGTGATGCATAACGCGGACCAATTGCAGCGTTGTCGAGTGACCACTACGAAACCCGAGTTACTCGGTCTGAGAAGGATGTGCGGCGACACCCTTCTCAACAGCAGTAGCTCGAACAACTTGTCCACATGCGACAACAAGGTGATCGGACGGTAACTGGAGGGATTTCTAATATCCTTCCAAATTCCAGGGAAGTGTCCTGTGGATAGAATGGAATTGAACAGCCGTGTCATGTATGACACGACCGTTTCAGGGAAATGGAAGAATGCGAGGGAGGGAATACCGTCCTCACTCGGCGCCTTGCGCCTCTTCATCCGCTTGATGGTGGCACCGGGGAGGAGAGTAGGTTCGCTACGCTCTCTTCCACCGATTGGTGGAATGCGGCCTCTGAGGGTACAGAGTCATAAATATAATAAATTTTGATGCAAAACCGGGCCTATCATAGTTTCACCCATAGATAACAGATAGCTTTGTTATCATTATTCTTGCGCGTATTGTTTTTTTCCTTACTTAAATTCAAATTCGAAAAAATTCAAACCTAATTTCCTCCATAATAAGTATGGTAAGCTTAGGCCACATTTACGCTGTTGGCCTCAAATTGAAATTGATGTTTAAATATACCCAGATGTCACTTACGTAAATTCCCTTTTATATTATTACACATACACGACTTGTTTCAATACCAATTCTGTTTGATAGCTGTATACACTATGCTTATCATAAGAACTATAAACACCACTGTGACTATTTTCGAGAACTATATATAAGTATAGATAAATCTTCTTACAATAAATTTTAAACATATTTCTTGTTTGTTCGTTTACGATAATCTTCCTAATTGCTAAATGAATTTGAATAGTATTTTAAACGATGTATTAAGGCTAAAAATAAAGAATAGAAATACATGTCAGTGCAAATATTTTTCGTATGGTTCGTTATGGCCCAGTTCTTTCCACTAATTGGATTTTAATAACATGAACATGTCGCACGCAAGCCTCTTATTTCCTTTGCAAATTCTACGTTTGTTTGTACATTTTCTGTATTTCCGTATTACTGGCTTCTCAAGAACTAATAACTAAACCTTAGTGTTTCAGTAAGAAAGCAATCGAGGATTATTATTTTTTTATTGCCCTTGTATGCAGACGAGCATACGGCCCACCTGATGGTGAGTGATTACCGTCGCCCATGAACTTCAGCAATACCAGGGGCAGAGCCAAGCCGCTGCCTACCGCTTAATGCTCTCCACAAGCCTCTTTTAAAGAAGGACATGTCATAGCACTCAGGAAACACCGTGGAGGGTGTGCCACTTGCATTTCGCGTTCACGCTTCAACGTTTAAACGTTGCATGCAAAACGTATCGATTTTAAGTATACCAAAGCACTAAAATAAAACTCCGCTAATTTATTTAATGTTTAGCATTTACATATGCCTCTGACCGCAGCAATACTTCTAATTATTACACAATAATGTCCTAAGGTCTCATAATATGTACCTAAATCACTGATCTTTGTTTAGACATCTGTTTGGTTGTTTTTCTGCAAATCGCTAAAAACCAAAAGCTGACAACTCTCCTAGTCATTGAATCTATTCATATATTTAGGCTGAAGGACCGGAATGCTTTAAATTTCGATCTCTCAAGAACAGAATGGCTAACATTTTTTTGAAGTGACATTCAAGCTCATAGACATACTACCGTGTGAATAATTTCACCAGATTTTACGTTGAAATCTCGATTGAGTTATTAGTAATACGCTTTTTTGAGCGAAAGACAGGAAAAAGTCACTAATATCAACCTTTGAGGGCTCAAAATCCTTCCAGATTAGTACTCTATTGCATTGAGTGATTAAGTATTAAATAAAGTCGGAAATAACAAAATCGTTTCTGAAAAGTCTAAATTATTTAAAAAATTTAGGTTTCCCTTATTGTGATGTATTCCATCTCTTAAGACCTCTAAAAATTCAAAAAATATTTCGGCTTGTATCTTTTCGGTATTTTATAGGTATTTTTATCTTCACAGAATTACGGTAACTCTTAGATAAATTTTCTATGTTAACAATTTGCTATCATTCTTCGCAAAAAACCACTAAGCGTTTTGTTTTAATCTAAGCTTCATTTTACTTACCATTCACACGCTTGCTTCACGCTCATAGAATAGTTGATGTACGCACCTGCTTTAATTTATTTATGTTTGTTTTTCACATTTAATAATAAAAAAAATGACGCTGATCGATAAATAGATGCCATTATATGTAGATAAGTTGAGAAACTCGTAAAATTCTTCATGGTTCTGTTTATCGTGAAATGAAATTGGCTGAATTACGTTTAACCTAAGGCAACAGCTGCACTGAAATGGGCCACGGTCGCGCTTCTGTATGCGGCCACTAAAACAAAGGTTATGCTTAAAAAAGAAAAGATTTTAATCAAAAACTTAATATTTATTCGAAATTTCCAGGGTTAGCCTCTTTTTTTTTCGGACACGGGCCGAACCTTTTACGAGGGATCCTTGCTTAGGGGGCACGCGGTATATATGAGACCTGACGGTCTACAGATGCTGGAAGTAGACCGCGGGCCCAAGAAGTTTTTAGGGCCCTCCCTACCCTTAGGGCACTCGCTCACCCGAAGTCCGATACCATCCTCCTGGTGCCAACTCGCTAGGGTAACGGTAGCGCGCGTGAGACGTCCTCCGTCGCAATTCACCCTGTCCGAGAGGACCCGGTGGATCGCCTTGGTAGTCCATTGCCCGCAGCTTCCATTATTACCCGCCTAATGTTAATTCAAATACATTACATCGTTTTAATTATTTTATAGATAGCATTACATTATAAACGTAGCTGTTTAAATTGTAGTTCGTTGAAAGTTTATTTTAATATTTAGAGCAGTTTTGAACTATTTAAAGCATTAATCAAAATTGGTTGTTCGGGAAAGGTGATGGGGTGAACAGAATTATTCTCAATTTTATTTGAATTGAGAACTGGACACGCGTCGTTTGTTTGTTAAAAAGGCACTAATTTAATAGATATTCAATTCTCCGTTATTATTATAATACTTATATAATTAAATTAACACGCCGTTTTAGGTGCCCTAATAACAGGTCGCGACACGCAAGGCATAGTCTGTAGGTCAAACATCGGGGTTGAACACGTTGAAAATTTATTTAAGATCACTATCCGTAATTACAGAAAATCATAACCTTCCTCTTTATGTGCCAATCTAGAGTTACCTTCGGATCTAAATGTCAAATTTGTATTCTGTGGACTACGTAGTGTAGTGGGTACGAAAATCGAGTGCAATGGAAAATATCAAACCATTGAGCGTTTTTGAAAAAAAAAAACAGTTCCTTCATATTTCGAACACTATTGGCACTACGCTAAAAAACTTAGGAATTTATTAATTTGTTGTATACTATGTATTTAGAGCCCTTTTTTATTTCCAATTTCATATCAATATAATAATTGCGCGAATTTAGATCGAAATTACAAGCAAATTGTTTATATTGCGTCCGTCCAGCGTTCGAGTCGTGCGTGGCATAATTAATTAATTTTAATTAATTATCTTAAATGCGGGCACATACGAATGTGTTCCAAACCGTAAAAAAATAAGTTAGACATATTATTGAAGAAAAGATTAGCTCCCTAACAAACTAGTGAGAATATGATCTTGAATTTTTTGGCACAAAAAGGTACTGTCGGGAGGAAAATAAAATCAACACCTTTTTTAAATATTAAAGTGTTGTTCTGGTTTCTAGAATTCCTTCAAAACTATTTATACATTTAGATTCCTTTTTTCTAAAAGAAGAGCCGAAAACACGGTCACGTGATCGCAATTATTAATATATAATACAGCATACATTCGTATTTGGCCGGATTAAAATAAAATTATTTGCTTGATTTAGCGAATTATTTTCTTGTGTACCGAAGCGAACTTTTTTGTATTTTGTATATTATAGTTGTTATAGCAGCACTTGGAACATTCAGATATGTTAAATCGTTAAATTGGCTTACTCAGTAATATTTTTAAAATCTCAGTACCAAGAGTTTTGCCCAACTGACGGTGAGTGGTTACCGTCGCCCATCGACGTCAGCAATGCCAGGGGTAGAATCAAGCCCCTTGCCTACAAAAGTGCATTATAAAATGTAAACCTATAAAAAGTAAAAGAGTACATGATAACAGTCTTTTTGATTTTGCAAATGCGAATGTTTTTTAAGTTGCGCTTAGCGAAATCCTATTATCTTGATGATATATTTGATATAAGTTTAGCTTTAATTGCGAATGAATTTTAAGAGAATTACCTTTTCATGGGTAATGTACGACTACACTCTTTAATGTTAAGAATCTTTTGGGTCTGGTACTCACTGGTTAATTCATATTACGAGCATTCGATCGCTTGATGTTGAACACAATATAAAAAAAAAAAAGTTCATTAAGATGAGGTTCTATTGAATTTAAATAAAAACCATGAAATTTTACAATTTGTAAATATAGTACATTTGAATGTATAGAAAAAGGAGATTCTCGTAGGTGTAAGGTGAAAGTACTGTTATATATAGTACAAGTCTGTATTTCACATTTACATTTTTTCATAGTTATCAAAAGTTTGCAGGTTTCAAATGAACTTTGGTTTCAAATGAACTTTTTACGTTGCATTTTCTGAGTCGATTTTGACCTGAGTCCAATGCCCTAAATCTAGTTCTTATTTTAAAAATTTAAATGAATTAATTTATTTTCCATATGTTAATCCTCCAATCAAATCAAATTAAATACTTCAGTACAGTCAGGCTTTTTTTGGAACCGGTGGTAGAGTTAACATTTTCTTTTACATTTTGATATTCAACAAGTGTGTTTTTGATGACATCCAAGTTGAAATAAATGATTTTGAATTTGAATTTGAGTACTCATAAAGTTCATATAGTTGTAAATAATTAATGTGGCGGAATATAATTATCTCACACAACATTCAAATTACGTATGGTATGAATGACAATTATAATATTTCGAATTACGTCTACACATGGATCCACTAATTAAACCCAAAAGGTGCAGGTAGATCTTCCAAATTACTAAAATAAGTGTTGCGGCTTTCAAATAATTACATTACTTAATAAAACAGTATCGTGATGCGTGCAATATGTCTTGAGTGTAAAAATTGTCCACAACGAACTACAACTTAAATTCCACTATTCATGTATCATGTCCAAATGCTTCCTATTGTTTTCTTTATGTTGCATTAGGTACATAAAGCAAAATCAATGTTTTAAAATATGACATATTTTATTAAAAATTATATTTTAATTACCTTATGAAAAATCTATTAATTAATAAAATATGTGATATATGTGCAAATAATCACACCTCGATCTAAAACTATCTGTTCATAAGAAAGTATGAATTTGGTTCAATAGCCTGATGAAAGTTATTCGTGGGAAAAAATATACAATTAAAACAAAAACAAATTCTATAAACTAGGTCGTATTGTAATTGACTACTTGGATATTTTTCATACGATGATATTCATTGTCTCTACAGTATTCGTGTATTTTCAAGATTCATATATTTAGATGCATTTTTAGAGAGATACCTTACGAATCGAGTACCTTGGAAGAATTAGTTTTACATCAAAAATACTGTATCGAGTTTTGATTATTGCATGGGACACAAGACGACCTTACCTCCTCGTGTGCTAAGTCATTTTGGGTACCTGTTGATCTGAGTCTCCCGGTATTTAAAATGGATAGCCGGTGTGTCCTGGGTCACAGTTAGTAACTTTGTATAATATGTCTAACAAACTAATGTGGAATAAATTTCGGCCCAAAAAAAAATCAGGTTCTTACGTTACATATTATGATGATCAATTTTTTTTATCGAAAATCTATTTCGTGGTAAGAATTAATGTAAAAATTTACTATCTCAGTTCAGTTGATTACTTAAAATGAATAAGAAGTAACATTTTCAAATCTCAGTTAAAATATTTGACTCTATTCCCGTGACATTATTATGCAATCTTGCTAATTGTGGGCAAAACGGGTCGTCCCTAATCTAAGGTGTGAAACGAACCGTGCCGATAGATGCGTGGCTGAGAAGGAGCTCAGTCTTGAACGGTGTGTCTTCGATACCTGGGCACCTCGAAGAACTATTAACGCCCTCCTTATGGCATGCCAGGCTCTGCTGTTTGTGAAATTGTATTCCTGCGCTACTCGTGGGAACTATATTGGAGCCAGATAACAATAACGAATATGATATGCACTCTTTTAACGCCATCCTTGATGCAATACCTGAAACATCAAAGGCAAAAGACGAAGAATCAAGGAAGGTAGATTATCTAACATCGTCTTCGTCTGCTCGAAGCACTTCGAGTTCTGATAGTTGGACAGACGCAGAATCACATGCATATAGTCGTGTTAAGGACTTAAGCGACGGAGAAAATGCTAAGAAGAGTAAACGCAAAACAACATCAAACCCTACAGAGAAGAGCCGAAAATATAAAAGAAACTTAAACCAACAACGATTATCTCAGCCTCTGAATTCTAAAGAAGTACGGCCTACTCGTCCATCGGTTGCACTTAAGCGCAGATTATCTCTGGATTCATCTGAACATTCTCAAAAGACCACTGACATGTTAATAGAACGCGATCAGGAAGAAATCAAAACGCCAATGAGAGAGTTAATCGAGGCTTCTTCTGTTGGAATCCGCAACAAATACCCCATGAGCGAATACCAAATGCAATTGATTCATCTATCCCTCTGTGATCTTATTGAAAATATAAATATAAAAGCATCAGGGCCGAGTTTCTCAGGCTTTATTCACAAAAATGATTGGATCATGATTGTTTGTGACAATTCGGAGAGTGAGCGGTGGTTAAAAAAAGCTATACCTACCTTGAGACCGTGGCCGGACGCAGAATTGTCTATTATAGAAACACGGGACATACCAATCATCACAACAGGAACCGCATACATTCCATACAGCGAAGCTATAACTATCAGTACCGCTTTTCATTTGTTGAACATTCAAAATCGAGGTCTGAACACAGAACACTGGAAAGTGGTGAGTATTAGGCCTGAAACGTTTGGTCAAACTGTAACATTCACTCTGGATCATGATTCCGCTGAGGTCTTACGAAGTCTAAACGGTCGCATCACACTTGGCTTCGAGAAGATCAAAATTGAAATAGAGAGTAATGTCAGTGAAACTCCAGATGACCCCGTACCAGGACCTTCGGGAATCACTCCAAAGCGTCGAAGAACGGAAAATCTGCAATAGACAAATATTTAAAAAGAATTTACATTACAATCCGAAAATTCAACGTGTTTTCTGTTTGTACTAACTAATACCAATTCAAAATTGTTAAACAAAAAATGGGATATCATGAGTAAACAACAACTTGTAAGTTCACAGTAAAACACAGTTTCTAAACATCGTAATTGATGCATAAACAACAAGAAGCATATTGGTTTCAAGTAAAATTTTGTTTAAATTAATTATATTATGTTTCAATTAATTATCTGATTAGATTAATAATAATAATTTGAACTGTTTTAGTTTCAGTGGGATGAGAGGAATGAAATTTTAATGTAATTTTCTAACTTACTTACTCTTCGTTTATTTACTGGATCGACATAGTATTTTAACAGTATCTATATAACTCACTTATTTTAAATTCATTTAATTTAGATAATGTGTTCGTCATTGTAATTTATACATTTGTTAGTTTTGTTATAAATTTCCATGGCATAAAGCTTCCCATTGTAATCATTATTTGTATATTTGTTTTTAAATTTTGTAAAATATTAGTTAATTACTTATTTTAAACTATGTCCTTATTATGTTTAAATAACAATAAATAAATAAAAATAATTTTCCAATAATCAAACCTCAATCAATGCCGTCAAATTGTACATGAAAAATCTAAATTTTAAACTCGTAATTATGAAATTCGTGAGTATGCCACTAACAAAATATTTGTAGAAAACACGGTTTATATTTAAACGATGATATTATCACGATTATAATCATAACAATAGTACCATATCGAGGTTAGATTATTGCATGGGACACAAGACGACCTTACCTCCTCGTGTGCTAAGCCATTTTCGGTACCTGTTGATCTGAGTCTCCCGGTACTTAAAATGGATAGCCGGTGTGTCCTGGGTCACAGTTAGTAACTTTGTATAATATGTCTAACAAACCAATGGGGAATATATTTCGGTCCAAAAAAAAATCAGGTTCTTACGTTTCATATGATGATCAATTTTTTTCTATCGAAAATCTATTTCGTGGTAAGAATGAATGTAAAAATTTGTTATCTCAGTTCAGTTGATTACTTAAAATGAATAAGAAGTAACATTTTCAAATCTCAGTTAAAATATTTGACTCTATTCCCGTGACATTATTATGTAATCTTGCTAATTGTGAGCGAAATGGGTCGTCCCTAATCTAAGGTGTGAAACGAACCGTGCCGATAGATGCGTGGCTGAGAAGGAGCTCAGTCTTGAACGGTGTGTCTTCGATACCTGGGCACCTCGAAGAACTATTAACGCCCTCCTTATGGCATGCCAGGCTCTGCTGTTTGTGAAATTGTATTCCTGCGCTACTCGTGGGAACTATATTGGAGCCAGACAACAATAACGAATATGATATGCAGTCTTTTAACGCCATCCTTGATGCAATACCTGAAACATCAAAGGCAAAAGACGAAGAATCAAGGAAGGTAGATTATCTAACATCGTATTCGTCTGCTCGAAGCACTTCCAGTTCTGATAGTTGGACAGACGCAGAATCACATGCATATAGTCGTGTGAAGGATTTAAGAGAAGAAGAAAATGCTAAGCAGAGTAAACGCAAAATAACATCAAACCCTACAGAGAAGAGTCGAAAATATAAAAGAAACTTAAACCAACAACGATTATCTCAGCCTCTGAATTCTAAAGAAGTACGGCCTACTCGTCCATCGGTTGCACTTAAGCGCAGATTATCTCTGGATTCATCTGAACATTCTCAAAAGACCACTGACATGTTAATAGAACGCGATCAGGAAGAAATCAAAACGCCAATGAGAGAGTTAATCGAGGCTTCTTCTGTTGGAATCCGCAACAAATACCCCATGAGCGAATACCAAATGCAATTGATTCATCTATCCCTCTGTGATCTTATTGAAAATATAAATATAAAAGCATCAGGGCCGAGTTTCTCAGGCTTTATTCACAAAAATGATTGGATCATGATTGTTTGTGACAATTCGGAGAGTGAGCGGTGGTTAAAAAAAGCTATATCTACCTTGAAACCGTGGCCGGACGCAGAATTGTCAATTATAGAAACACGGGACATACCAATCATCACAACAGGAACCGCATACATTCCATACAGCGAAGCTATAACTATCAGTACCGCTTTTCATTTGTTGAACATTCAAAATCGAGGTCTGAACACAGAACACTGGAAAGTGGTGAGTGTTAGGCCTGAAACGTTTGGTCAAACTGTAACATTCACTCTGGATCATGATTCCGCTGAGGTCTTACGAAGTCTAAACGGTCGCATCACACTTGGCTTCAAGAAGATCAAGATTGAAATAGAGAATAGCGTCAGTGAAACTCCAGATGACCCCGTACCAGGACCTTCGGGAATCACTCCAAAGCATCGAAGAACGGAAAACCTGTAATAGACAATTATTTAAAAACAGTTTTTGCTATATTCCGAAAATTCAACGTGTTTTCTGTTTGTGCTAATACCAATTCAAATTTGTTAAACAAAAAATGGGATATCATAACTAAACAACAACTTGTAAGCTCACAGTAAAACACAGTTTCTAAGCATCGCAATTGATGCATAAAAAACAACAAACATGTTGGTTCCAAGTAACATTTTATTTAAATAAAGTTCCTTCAAATGTGGTCATAACTAAGATTTTGTATTTAATTTTAATTATTTTATAATTCAATTAATTATCTGATTAGATTATTTATAATAATAATATGAACTGTTTTAGTTTTAATGAGATGAAAAGATTGAAATGTAATTTTCTAATTTACTTACATACTCTACAATTTTTTTCAATAACTAACAATTTTTAATTTAATTTAATTTAGATAATGTATTCGTCATTGTAATTTATAAATTTGTTAGTTTTGTTATAAATGTCCGTGACATAAAGCTTTCTAATGTTATAATTATTTGTATATTCATTTTTATGTTTTGTAAAATAAAACTTAATTAGTTATTTTAAAGTATGTGCTTATTAAGTTAAAATAACAATAAATAAATAAAATTGTTTTCCAATAATCAAACCTCAATCAGTGCCGTCAAATTGTATTTGAAAGACCCAAATAGTTAAATGTCAATGTTAAACTGGTAATTATGAAATTCGTGAGTATGCCACTAACAAAATATTTGTAGAAAACACGGTTTATATTTAAACGATGATATTATCACGATTATAATCATAACAATAGTACCATGTCGAGGTTAGATTATTGCATGGGACACAAGACGACCTTACCTCCTCGTGTACTAAGCCATTTTCGGTACCTGTTGATCTGAGTCTCCCGGTACTTAAAATGGATAGCCGGTGTGTCCTGGGTCACAGTTAGTAACTTTGTATAATATGTCTAACAAACCAATGGGGAATATATTTCGGTCCAAAAAAAAATCAGGTTCTTACGTTTCATATGATGATCAATTTTTTTCTATCGAAAATCTATTTCGTGGTAAGAATGAATGTAAAAATTTGTTATCTCAGTTCAGTTGATTACTTAAAATGAATAAGAAGTAACATTTTCAAATCTCAGTTAAAATATTTGACTCTATTCCCCTGACATTATTATGCAATCTTGCTAATTGTGGGCGAAATGGGTCGTCCCTAATCAAAGGTGTGAAACGAACCGTGCCGATAGATGCGTGGCTGAGAAGGAGCTCAGTCTTGAACGGTGTGTCTTCGATACCTGGGCACCTCGAAGAACTATTAACGCCCTCCTTATGGCATGCCAGGCTCTGCTGTTTGTGAAATTGTATTCCTGCGCTACTCGTGGGAACTATATTGGAGCCAGACAACAATAACGAATATGATATGCAGTCTTTTAACGCCATCCTTGATGCAATACCTGAAACATCAAAGGCAAAAGACGAAGAATCAAGGAAGGTAGATTATCTAACATCGTCTTCGTCTGCTCGAAGCACTTCGAGTTCTGATAGTTGGACAGACGCAGAATCACATGCATATAGTCGTGTGAAGGATTTAAGAGAAGGAGAAAATGCTAAGCAGAGTAAACGCAAAATAACATCAAACCCTACAGAGAAGAGTCGAAAATATAAAAGAAACTTAAACCAACAACGATTATCTCAGCCTCTGAATTCTAAAGAAGTACGGCCTACTCGTCCATCGGTTGCACTTAAGCGCAGATTATCTCTGGATTCATCTGAACATTCTCAAAAGACCACTGACATGTTAATAGAACGCGATCAGGAAGAAATCAAAACGCCAATGAGAGAGTTAATCGAGGCTTCTTCTGTTGGAATCCGCAACAAATACCCCATGAGCGAATACCAAATGCAATTGATTCATCTATCCCTCTGTGATCTTATTGAAAATATAAATATAAAAGCATCAGGGCCGAGTTTCTCAGGCTTTATTCACAAAAATGATTGGATCATGATTGTTTGTGACAATTCGGAGAGTGAGCGGTGGTTAAAAAAAGCTATACCTACCTTGAAACCGTGGCCGGACGCAGAATTGTCAATTATAGAAACACGGGACATACCAATCATCACAACAGGAACCGCATACATTCCATACAGCGAAGCTATAACTATCAGTACCGCTTTTCATTTGTTGAACATTCAAAATCGAGGTCTGAACACAGAACACTGGAAAGTGGTGAGTGTTAGGCCTGAAACGTTTGGTCAAATTGTAACATTCACTCTGGATCATGATTCCGCTGAGGTCTTACGAAGTCTAAACGGTCGCATCACACTTGGCTTCGAGAAGATCAAAATTGAAATAGAGAGTAATGTCAGTGAAACTCCAGATGACCCCGTACCAGGACCTTCGGGAATCACTCCAAAGCGTCGAAGAACGGAAAATCTGCAATAGACAAATATTTAAAAAGAATTTACATTACAATCCGAAAATTCAACGTGTTTTCTGTTTGTACTAACTAATACCAATTCAAAATTGTTAAACAAAAAATGGGATATCATGAGTAAACAACAACTTGTAAGTTCACAGTAAAACACAGTTTCTAAACATCGTAATTGATGCATAAACAACAAGAAGCAAATTGGTTTCAAGTAAAATTTTGTTTAAATTAATTATTTTATGTTTCAATTAATTATCTGATTAGATTAATAATAATAATTTGAACTGTTTTAGTTTCAGTGGGATGAGAGGAATGAAATTTTAATGTAATTTTCTAACTTACTTACTCTTCGTTTATTTACTGGATCGACATAGTATTTTAACAGTATCTATATAACTCACTTATTTTAAATTCATTTAATTTAGATAATGTGTTCGTCATTGTAATTTATACATTTGTTAGTTTTGTTATAAATATCCATGGCATAAAGCTTCCCATTGTAATCATTATTTGTATTTTTTTTTTTAAATTTTGTAAAATATTAGTTAATTACTTATTTTAAAGTATGTCCTTATTATGTTTAAATAACAATAAATAAATTAAAAAAAATTTCAATAATCAAACCTCAATCAACGCCGTCAAATTGTACATGAAAAATCTAAATTTTAAATTCGTACTTATGAAATGCGTGGGTCTGCCACTAACAAAATATTTGTATGAAACACGGTGTATATTTTAACGACGATATTTTCATGATTATAATCTTAACAATAGCACCATGTCGAGATTAGATTATTGCATGGGACACAAGACGACCTTACCTCCTCGTGTGCTAAGCCATTTTCGGTACCTGTTGATCTGAGTCTCCCGGTACTTAAAATGGATAGCCGGTGTGTCCTGGGTCACAGTTAGTAACTTTGTATAATATGTCTAACAAACCAACGGGGAATATATTTCGGTCCAAAAAAAAATCAGGTTCTTACGTTTCATATGATGATCAATTTTTTTCTATCGAAAATCTATTTCGTGGTAAGAATGAATGTAAAAATTTGTTATCTCAGTTCAGTTGATTACTTAAAATGAATAAGAAGTAACATTTTCAAATCTCAGTTAAAATATTTGACTCTATTCCCGTGACATTATTATGCAATCTTGCTAATTGTGGGCGAAATGGGTCGTCCCTAATCTAAGGTGTGAAACGAACCGTGCCGATAGATGCGTGGCTGAGAAGGAGCTCAGTCTTGAACGGTGTGTCTTCGATACCTGGGCACCTCGAAGAACTATTAACGCCCTCCTTATGGCATGCCAGGCTCTGCTGTTTGTGAAATTGTATTCCTGCGCTACTCGTGGGAACTATATTGGAGCCAGACAACAACAACGAATATGATATGCACTCTTTTAATGCCATCCTTGATGCAATACCTGGAACATCAAAGGCAAAAGACGAAGAATCAAGGAAGGTAAATTATCTAACATCATCTTCGTCTGCTCGAAGCACTTCGAGTTCTGATAGTTGGACAGACGCAGAATCACGTGCATATAGTCATAGAAACTTAGAACAAGAACGATTATCTCAGCATTTGGATTCTGAAGAAGTACAATCAACTCGTCCTTCGGCTGTACCTAAACGAAGTTGGACTCCAGATTCATCTGAGGATTCTCCCCAGGCCACAATTGCGTTAAATGTTCGCAATCAGGAAGAAATCAAAACGCCATTGAGAGAGTTAATCGAGGCTTCTTCTGTTGGAATCCGCAGCAAATACCCCATGAGCGAATACCAAATGCAATTGATTCATAGATCTCTCTGTGATCTTATTGAAGATATAAATATAAAAGCATCAGGACCGAGTTTCTCAGGCTTTATTCACAAAACTGATTGGATCATGATTGTTTGTGACAACTCGAAGAGTGAGCGGTGGTTAAAAAGAGTTTTACCTACCTTGGAACCATGGCCGGATGCAGAACTGTCTATTATAGAAACACGGGACATACCCAACGTCACAACAGGAACCACATACATTCCATACAGCGAAGCTCTAACCGTCAGCAGCGCTTTTAATTTGTTGAGTATCCAAAACCGTGGTCTGAACACTGAATACTGGAGAGTAGTGGATACTACGTATGAAGAATGGGGAGAAATTGTAAAATTCACTCTGGATCATATTTCCGCTGAAGTCTTACGAAGTCTAAGCGGTCATGTCACACTTGGCTTTAAGAAAATCAAAATTGAAACAGAGAGTATTGTCAGTGAAACACTAAAAGGTCCCGTTGCAGGACCTTCAAGAATAAACCCAAAACGTCGCAAATTGGATAATTGAAATTTTACAACTCATTGAAATTCAACGTTATTACCGGCTGTTTTATGTTACGTACTTACAATATAAAAATAATTATTTAATTCGATCATAATCACTCAACGTTCTAATATAATTGAAAGTAATTTTCATAGTAAGAACATGTTAGATAATAGTACTCGTAATTATTTTATGTTTTCACAACACTTGCCTACAATATTATTTACTTTATACAATTTGTTATGTCGTCTACTTAATCGAATTGAGACCCATGAATAGGGTAGCCATAACATATGTATATCAAGACCCCAATAAATAACTTTGAGTTTTTAAAATCAAAATATTACAAAGAATCAGTAAAATTCCGTGTTAGTTTAAAAAAAACACTAAAGCGTTCTGTGTCATACCATTTTTCATTCAGATATGTGTACATTTTTTGTTACGTTGAATGTAAGCTTTAGTTCAGCATCTTTAAAATTAAGCAATATCTCAATAATATGACAAGAACGAAAAGATACTAATTTATCGACATTTATTTTTGAAAACGTATTCATTTCCCAGTCACCACGCGGCAGTCAGACGTCGGTTCTCAAATGTACGAACGTTGTAAGGTGTAATGTTGAGGGGCATACATAGATAAATTGTAAGACGGATCGTATGATTCAGATTATTGTATGTGAATAAAAACCAGGTGTCTCAAATTCTAGTGGAAATAAAAATAAAATAAAAAAAAGATGTGTATTATTTCATTTTACGTTTTTGGTTTATATTGCAAGTTGTATACAAAAAATCATTTAATTTTTTTTATCAAAACCTGTTCTAACATTTACAAACAATTATGCATATTTCCATTCTAAAATGGATAAACGGAATATAAATGATGTAAACGGATACTTATGAAATATGTCGATTACTTATCAATCAGTAAATATTCAGGAAAATTATATATTATAATAATACTAGCTGACCCGGCAAACGTTGTGTTGCCTTAAATAAGATTGCTAGGGAAATTCTACTGTAGAAAAAAAAACCTCATTTAACCACATAATACCTCATTATAAACAAAAAAATATATCCAAAAAATTAAAATTAAAAATAAATGTTTGGGGTAGACGGACAACCCTTTTCACTTAGGTATGAAAAATAGATAGAAACCGATTCTCAACCCTGACCGATATGCACGCTAAGATTCACTAAAATCGGTCGAGCCGTTTCGAAGGAGTATGGGAATGAACATTGTGACACGAGAATTTTATATATTATATGTAACCAAGGTAAAACGAGAAGGGAAAAAATTAATGCATCATGGTAATAAAATTGGTAAGGTTTGAAGGTATGGTTATGTTTTTAAAGGTATTACGGTTTAATTGAAGTCTGTATTACCGGTGAGATATAATCTGTTAGGAATCGTTACCCGCTGAGAAGATAAAAATTTCAGCAGGATTATGCTACGAACTCCGTAAGTTACATCGGACCCATTCTAGTGGGGTCCAACAACGCTGAGAGTTAAGGTGGATTCATCAAAATATGTCCACCGTGGATGCTGCGTGAGCTTGTTCCAGATTGAAGCTAACAACGGCAACAATAAGGGATGACGTGAAAAGATGTAGTAAATGTGGTAGACATGAAAAGACGTAGTAAATTTAAAGTAGGTTCTTGATATATGAAACGGAAACACGCATTTGCTCGTAGCGGCTAGACACTATGTATACCTTCCCAGAATGACTGTCCTTGAATATTGATTCTTCGAAGATTTGTTTTCTAAAGTTTTATATATTTTTAAAGCTACTAATAATAAAATAATTGCATTATATTTATGTTCTACTTTAATCATTGCATTTTCTAAATAGTTCAGCAAAAAATTTGGTATGCGAGTTGTCCTCGGCTATCGTTAATTCCCGCAGACCACTTTTTTTTACAAAATATTTACTATTATTACATTTTATTTTACTGTTATAAGATATAATTACAAATATATATTTTTACTATAAAATTTTACTTGATGGCAGTTTTAATATAGTTAATTAAGCATAGCCATTAGATAAACAGCATTTACTGAAAACTTTACTTAGAAAGTCTAAGAACAAAAGAATGGGAAAATTTTGTCTAGATACTTCTCTCATGATTGGAAATAACCACAGAGAAAAATAAAGATGAGATTCCATAAAAAGGTAAGTAATTGAAAAGTGTGTAATTGAAACAAAAAAAAAATTGCGTTAAGAAGAAGTCGAAAAAGGAAAAAAACTACCTACTACTTCAATTTTAATTTTCAATGGTAATGTAATAAATTCTCATTAAATTTTTGCATTAAAATATAAAGTGTCGTTATATATATTTATTTAATGTATCACTATTGTTACTGGTTTTCGCTGATTCCTTGAAATGAACTTAATTGTGGATACGCCCCCCAGATCCCACCTTGTTTCAGATGCAGTTCATTCTATTGCGCAGACGTGTCGCATATTCTTGCTACACCGCTCCACGCGTTCATGGAATTAAAAAAGGAACACACCATAGTTAGAAACGACGAGCCACGTTGTCAACACATAGCATACAGGTGAGTTCTAGTGACCTATTTTTTTATTGTTTACAGTCCTGAACGGCAATAAGTGACCAATTACTTAAATTCTGAGTATCGTAAATAAACAAAATGCTTTTATAGCTGTCATTATGTATGTTTTTGTAAGCTACTCACAAATACTAATTCTATTCATTTAAATTTTACTTCAATAAATTCCTGTATTAAAGTGTAATAGTTGACTAAAAATCGTGTAGAAGCTCCAAGCCTAAGACGTTTTGAGTGAATTCATTAGACAATATAATTAGCGTCATTTTTTAAGAGCTTATTGAAAGAAAAATACTGCACTAATTGATTGCATTTGTGGTTTAGTCTATCTAATAACTTTGAATTCAACTAATCCCCTAATCATCAATAATGGATTGGATCGGAAAAAGGTAAATGCCAGGCAATTCATTAACACTCTGTCGGTTCAGGCGTAGCTACAAATTGCGGCAATTCCTTGAATTTTAAATAGGTCTCATGAAACCGGGTCAGAGGAGCTACTAATGTAATTGAACGATTGGAATTCCCTGTCACACAGATGTGAGCTTAAGTAACATGCATAGCTCATTGTTTCTAAAAAAACAGACCAATCACTCTTCACTCTTTTAGAGATGTTAAGGCAGTACAATTGATGTTTCAACTTCTTTAATCTTTTACTACTATACTAAGCTTTTCAATTATTCATTTAATAAATTAATGTGAATTATCAAGGTTTTCAATTGTGGTCTGGGTATTCGACAATAAAAAAATATTGGTGTATTGTACTGATATATAACAATTAGGCATTGAATATTTGCAGTATCAGAATAGTTGCATATACTTTTTGAAACAACCATTATTTTAAATCGGTGAGCTATGCAGGGGCGCTCTAGTTTGAGAGCCGCCGATATGACAGCGCTATCGTAATCGAAAGGGCTCTGTAGGCATGGGAAAAATACGGTAATACAAAATACATATTATTTTACTGAAAAAGAACGTAAATGTAATAATGATAATGATATGTTCGTGATCTATTACCAAACAATTTATTGTTATGGTAATACTATTGAACTTTAATTGGATGACTGGAAAAGCTTGATTTTTGTTTTTTTCAACAAAAATCTGTTTGTTTAGATTATTAATTGTTAAAACATTTTCAAACAAAATATTATGATGATAAAACGCGAGTGGTTTTAATTTTGTATCATCAAAGAAAATTTGTTTATATGAACAAAAAACTTTGCTAAATTACAGGGATTCAGATATGATTAAACACATACTACGCTGCTCACTCGCGTTTCATTTTGCATATGACATGACTTCGCATGATTTAAATGGGAATATATTTTCGAGGCTCATGGGTATCAGCAACACTAGATGATATCACCGCTTAGATCCCTTCAAGTCTCGTTTGACGGAAGACATGTTATCGACGCATCCTAGATAAGCCATTACACATTATTTTTAATTGATGTATTTAATTTATTTTGAATATGCAAGTTAAATTAATTTGATTTAACTCTTTTCAGGTACTCAGCAAAAATGTCTGTGCTCGCGTGTTTTTTGCTAATATTCCTGATAATAAGAATAATATATCGATTCATCTCCAGGAGATGTAGAAGGCTCCGGCGTAGACATCGAAGAAACATTAGATGGTTTAAACGATTTTTAAATAGATTCATCTATATGTAAGGTATCCTTGTGCCATATATTATTAATGTATGCGTATTCACACACTTATGGGATTACAAGATCAAATTCCCGCGAGATAGTAGTCGATGAATTAACAGCTTCTTCTAGCATGGAGCCGTTCGCTTTTAGTGGTAGTATCAATAAAATCTATGTTAAATAAATGCGTTTTTAATTTAATCAACCTTATCGGAAAATATTATTTAATTGTTCGTAAAATCAACTCTGTTGTTCGTGTCCACTTGATCAATATTAAAACATTCAATTAAAAAAAAAAAACATTATCTTGTTATTTTCGAACCTCATTTTTTTGTGCTTTTGTAATTTTAAAGTGAAATAGTACGAGTGATTGATTTATCGTTACTAAAGTAAATTTTTATTATCGGTTATCGGCTAACGTTGTCCTACTCTATATTTATATCCGTTTTTCGTTCTTAGCTCTATATGAGAAATGAGCTTATAATAATGTGTTTAACACACACACACAATTAAGTGGTCACCAGAATCAACAATCAGCATTACCACCGTTCTCCTTTAAATATGAAGTTGAAGTTTCATTTACATTTTTTGTCCTACCTGTACCGACAGCCTTGAGAGGCTATATAAACTAACACTAGCCCTAGCAGGAGCAGTGCTTCACAGAATCTACCCCCGGATCGGAAACGCGACCCACTGAGAAGGTCCGCCGAGAAACTCAGTGGGCTGCGTCTATGGGTTAATTTACTCGCATCCCGCATGTATCCCATCCGGGATAAATGCATCTCATTATATCCCGAAATAGCCGCATCGTCCGATACACAAGTACACCAGGCCGCCTTGCCTATTACGTCACAACGATTTTCGTATTCAGTAGCAGAGCAGCTCGCAACATTGGTCTTGACCGGCACCGCGAGACAGGCTCAATTGAATTAGGATAATGGTCCTTGTATCTTTCATGTTAGAGTGGTACCTACCCTATTTCCCAACAATACAGTCTTAAATACTGCACCAGCTTAAAAACTGGAACAGTTATTATGTTATCGTTGGCTTCTATCATAATTAAAATGTTCCAATTGGGTGGGATGATAGAATAACTACCCACTAAATCCAATTAAAGGTACCTTTAATTTGGATGTTCGACAAACAGTAATCGCGGTGTTGGAATCGCTTCGAACTCAGAACGTCATCTGTACACTTCTATTCGTTTCCACGATAATTTTTATACAGCATCCATGTACCAATGTACCTTTCTGTACCCATTATGAGTTCGGAACGTCCATGCTTCAGAATTGAATTCGACTCCTGTAAGTTCAACGGCTGCCTACGTTTTAAAATTATATTTAAAAAATAATTGTGATTATAATGTATCACATACATCGAAGTTATGGCTTTAATTTTTTTCTAGAATCGGAAGCGGCATTGTACTGCAATGTTATTAATGAAACGCGCCAATAACGGCGCAATGCACATCGTTTTCCTGCAAAAACGGCTACTGACTGCCCTATAAAGATTAAATTGCTTATAATTCACAAGAAAAAAAAAACTTATTTTGTGCTTATTTTTTTTTATTCTTGGATTAAAAACCAAAGAAGAGGTAATCTAATCAAAAACCTTAAAACAGACCATAAAACGAAAATTGTGTTCTTACTTTATACGTTTAACGCTAAGTTACGTTATTAAATTGTGCTAAATACTCAAGCAATTTGATCAAGGCGAGTTCCGACGTGTTGTTGTCTGCCGAGTTAATTATAGCATAAGTGACAGTGTGAAACCTCTTTATAAAGGCACTCGGTAAGGTTAATTTACCTTACTTAATTGAGCTGTAAAACGTAACGCGAGCTCTGAACACCCGCGAGGGTTTGTTTACGAGAGATTATTGATAATGTTTGAAGGGTTTCGAAGTACGATGAGACCGATTGGGATATTTTCGGTGCAATATGTGAGCGGTAAAGGCCGCATTCTCAAGACCGTAGATGCCTCGAAGTGATTATTTTCTTTAGTTTTCTTTATTGATAGTGGCTAGAATGCCTTTGCGGTTTTATAGGGATGAATAAGTGAGCACGAGTACAGTCAATAGGGGTAGATTTTCGCTAACAACCGCCAAAACGCGTCTCTGAAGCAAGTCTTTTTGCTCAAGAGCGTTAATTCTCCGGTGTGTACTATCAGATCGGAATCACAAATATTTTGTCTTATTAGCTCGGAGGATCTCATATTAGTGTATCCAGCTGATCAGAAAGAGAAACAGGTACGTGACCCTCGCCTTTCTTAGCTTCTGCTGTTGCGTTCCATTAGTCCATATAGCAGCAGTAGCTTCTTAATGGTGTTCTCCCCCCAAAATAATTCGGTGTATATGTTAGTTGTATAAACTTTCACGAATAGGCAAAGGATCTCTGAGTTTCTACTTTACGAAGGATCTCGATATCATCTATACTAATAATATAAAGAGGAAAGATTTGTTTGTTTGTTTGTTTCGAATAGGCTCCGAAACTACTGGACCGATTTGAAAAATTCTTTTTCCATTAGAAGCCGACATTGTCCCTAATGAACATAGGCTACTTTTTTTTAATTTTTTTTAATTTTATTTTTTTGGTTTCATGTGTGTTTTAATGTTTCCGAAGCGAAGCGAGGGCGGGTCGCTAGTACACTATAAGACTATGAAGTCTCGAAACAAAAAGTTTTTATTTATTTTTAAAGTTCACTTTATGAGTTAAGGTGATCTATAACCAATTTTCTGTTCAGATGAATGGACGAGCTCACGGCTTACCTTATGTTAAGTGGTTACCGCAGCCCATAGATATTTACAACGTAAATGCCACCTCGAGATATGAGTTCTAAGGTCTAAAGTATTGTAGAACGGCTGCCCCATCTCTCAAACCGAAACGCAATACTGCTCCGGTAGAAATAGGCAGCGTAGTGGTACCTACCCGTGCGGACTCACAAGACGTCCTACCACCAGTAAGGATTGTTGATATTTTGTACTAAGAAGTATTATCATATAATTTTTTTAAATTCAACCCAATTATTCAGTGGTGGCCACAATCCAGTCAAGTATTTTTCGAAGCAATCTCGCAAGCGCTCGGTCTTAAATCATATCGATACACCTGGAACGAGACATATAAGTTTTATCGAGATCGGATATTCTCCGGAGATTGCTCGCGTCCATACTCGGAAAATTAGTAGTATTTTTTTTTTTTCTTTTTTTTTTATTGCTTAGTAGACTGAATCATATTGTTTTTCGTAGGTTTTTCGTAGTAAAAATATGTATAAAACAACTAAAAGTGAAAAAGTGACATTACAATAAAATATCGTCGAATATTTTACATTGAAGACGTATTAAATGATATTTTCATTCATTCATTAACAATATCATTAAATAAGAACTAGATTTTCCAATGTTTTTTACTGGTAGTAGGACGTCTTGTGAGTCCGCACGGGTGGGTTATTATTGTCCGGTTGCCTTCTTAAATATCATACCGATGTCAAGAAAAGGCTTAAACTGTAAGCTATAAGCAATCAGATTTTACTGGTGCGTAGGGCGTGTTGTGAGTCCATACAGGTAGGTACCACCACCCTGCCTATTTTTGCCGTGAAGCAGTAAAGCGTTTCGGTTTGAAGGGTGGGGAAGCCGTTTTTCTGTAAAAGCTGAGACCTTACCACTCATATCTCAAGGTGGGTGGCAGCATTTACGTTATAGGTGTCTATGGGCTCCGGTAACCACTTAACACCAGGTAGGCCGTGAGCTCGTCCACCCATCTATACAATAAATAAAAAGGTAAGCCACCTAGTATGATGAATACGTTTTGGAAAATAATAAAATTGTTATTAAAAATATAACAACTTTACTAATGCTCTTCTTACACAATACAGTTATTATTTAGACTCAGACGAGTCATCTACTGCAATAAAAAAATAAAATCTATTTATTTTTATCAATGGTGCCAATTAGTGTATGTTAGTGTTCTATGTTTATTAAAATCGATCTATTTATTACCAACTGTGCACATGGCGTAACCGGCGTAATCCAATTTCACACCATCCAAATGGCGCACTATATGTAAATAAACAGAGAATCGTCATTCGTCACGTTGCACACGATTATCCCTAATGTATGTTATAACTCAGAAGCACTGACATGTGATGTGAAAAATGAAAATGTCTTCTCTTATTTTGTGTACGAACATGAAATGTCTAAATCAAGAAACTGTTTACTTTTAAAATAGATACACAAATGTCTAAAGAACCGCTCTTGGCGTACCGGAAAACCGCTGCCCAGAACGTTCAAAAGATTTAGAAGACCACTTAACCGACGCCCATAAAACACTGACACAGGCCGCATTGTTTATGACGCGTTTCCAACACTTTTTATCGCTCACAGGACGCGATAATTTAAAACTAACATTTTAATACCTATAAATGTTACGCAGTGCGTCCGAAAGCAGCCGCACGTCTGGCCGCCATAAACTAACCCGTTGAGAACGATCGCCCTGACCTTGGCTAGATCCGAACCCGCCACCTAACTTACACGAGCCCGTTTACATATGCAATTTTATCGGTACGTATTCATTAAGGATGTACAATGTGTAATTTCGGTAGGACAATAGCGACAGGTAGGCTCGGGTGGGGCGGGCGGCGGAGCGCGGGGCGGCCGGTGCGGCGAGCGAAGGCTCCGCGACACTCGCGCGTTCGACGCCGTCGCGCACCAACGTCTGCGCGTCCGGTACGAATACGTTACGTAACGGCACCGACTCCGGCATCTGTTGAGTCCAGCCAGCTCGCGGCACGCTTGCACCGCTGACCATCCCGCGCACCGTCATGCCGCCCGCCGCGACGCCGCCCACGGATGCCGTCGCCATGGCTACCGTGCAACACCCAAGCGGCAACACGTAACATGCACTCCGAAACCATCGACTGCCGACACATTCCTGCCAAATTATATAAGTTTAGATAATAAGTAGATTAAAACATCGACGCTTCACGCTTGTGATGTACGAGGACCGCGCGCGACCTCAGCTCAGATCACAGTCCATCGCTTTGCGAACGCTTTAGCCGTCGTTTCTTTCGTATTTTTGAAAAGTTCCGACCGTATCAGATCCGAGAGGACGTCCTAACTCCTGCCGGGTGCTCGATATCCAAGATTCGCGACAACATCAGCTCGTGGGTGCTGTGGTGGCGTCAACGCCATCTTCGGATGGGCGCACCGCAGACACCAAAGCCTATAGAAGAAGATGAGTGCGTGCCGCGCGTGGCCGTAGTCGAGGCAATCCGGGAAGCGCAACAAGAGCGCAAGCTGGAGCGACGTCGAGCGGCGGCGGGCCCGAGGCGACGAGGCCTCGAGAATGAGCTCGAGGGTGAGAGGCGTCGTCCTAGACGCAAGCCCAGGAAGAGGTGAGTTTCCACTCATTCCGCGATCCACCCTTCGGTAGATCATCCCCGATCCTGCGGAAAGAATGGGAAGCAGTCGACGTCGCCCCAAACACGTCATTTCGGATCCTCCCGATCCACTAACGGTGCTTTTAAGTACCTCAAGCACTAGTCATCGCTCTCGTCGAACCTGTCGCTTGCGACGAAGGGCTCGACGAGTAAATTAACCCTCAGACACAGCCCACTGAGTTTCTCGCCGGATCTTCTCAATGGGTCGCATTTCCGATCCGGTGGTAGATTCTGCGAAGCACGGCTCTTGCTAGGGTTCGTATTAGCAACGTCATCAGGTTTGAGCCCCGTGAGCTCACCTACCAGTTAAGGCGATACTGATATAGCCCTCAAGCATAGATAGGAAAAAAGCGGTAGATCTTCGACTGGCCAGTAACCTTTTCATCGCCTATCTAAATCACGAACAGTCTACTTGATAACTGTATTCCGTGCTACGTTTTGTTCTCTCGCTCTATTTTTGTGGTATTTATGATTATTTACTGCGCACTGTTACCGTCATAATCACCTGTTGACGTGCGCCAGATGGTTTTCGTTACTTAAACTATCAGAAACGTGTACATAGCGTTATATACTATTTTTCTGGAACACGTATTATACCTAATTCAAAGATGCAAAAATGAGTGTTTCTATTTTCAAAATAGATTTCATTAAGAGAGCACAGTTCGTATTCTCGTATTTAAATTAGCTGTCAACGAGGTCCGCTCTAGGAAGGCTTCAACAATTTTAACGAATATTTAATTGAAATAGACTGCGTCAAAAGTTTCTCGAATGTTTGGAAACTTTCGAGATTCAGACGACGTCTTCGATCGGCTATCGTTCAAGATACTTGAAATGTATGTGCAAAATTTCATTTAGCCGCTGTAAATATTTCAGATATGTACAAACAGTTTTTATAATACGCTCTGATACACTGTATTTTTTCGTAATTGATACAAAAACATATTTTCTTTGTGTAACGATAGATACCGATCTACGGTGTAGTCCTCACCATCAATCATTGTTTCTCATATTAAAATATGTATTGATTGCAATACTGATATTGGGAAGTTGCTTGGGTATTTATCCGAAACACTCATGCGCTTAGGTTTAAAAAGTGATACTTTGATATCTCGTCTACTGTGACGACGGGACCAGTATATAATGCGATACTCGTATAGGTTATATGAGAATAAATTATCAGGCCTTTAATTTCAAAGACCATCCTGTGTTGAAACACACCCTTTTTCCAATACCGATTAATTATATTTATCGGTAAATTTAGATTAGATTCGTCGTGAGCTCGTCTGGTCCTGTATGCAGAAGAAAATACTTTTTCTCCTACCTACGCCGAAAGTTCGGTTTTCCTCCCGCTGTACAGGGAAGAAAGTGTAACTTTTCCTCCCTGGGTACTGACAAGTGCGCATGCGTGTTAGTGTCTACGTCTGCTCTCACGCACCTAAAATTCTCCGCTATTGTTGTGCTCGGGTAATTTGCGATATTGTGTTTAGTGTAAAAGTGAAATAATCAAAAGGCAATAAAATTTAATAGTGAAGTATTAAGCAAAGATGAGTTCATCAGACAGTTCTTATTCAATTAGTAGTAGTTTATTTAAAAATTAAAAAAGAGGTATATTGTTTTTTTATGAGTAAGGGGGTGCTCCGCCCCCCTACCCCCACCCGAGCTTCGCCCCTGGACCCCGGCTGGGTACTCCACGAACTTTCGGCCTGGTAGGAGAAAAAATAGTATGTGCGGCGCGGGAAAAAAGTAGGACATCTCATCCTTTTCTCCCTTGGTGCACAATGTACTACACTAAAGCTGGCCACCACAAGTCACTGGGTATCAAGTTTGGTCAATTAAAATTTAAAGTACCGATAGCATAATTACATGACGGTAAATTTTATCTGAACCATATAAAAATAAAACGAACGAAATCAATGTTTAGTAGACGTAGAAGAAAGCCAATATTTCAAGGACCGCAACGTGCTTAGCTTATCGCTTAATAAGGCCAAATAATACAAGAGCATTCATTAAAAAGTGTCTTCCTCGCTCCAGACCAATTTGCTAGCCAATTCGGAGTTGCGGTCTCCGTGACATTGAACTGAATTCGTACGGGTGTCAACCTTGAGAAACGTTTGCAAGTAAAATGTGCCGCAATGAAAGATCGATCCTGTGCTCGCACCTTAACTATTTCCTATAAAAAGTGATCCAATATTTGGCGGCGTCGATAAAAATAAAAATAAAAACGCAATCGCACTCAGAATCTTTGAAGTGTCAACTAGAGCTTCCGAACATAAAATGTGCTTTAATAAACGTAACTAGTGGCCCCGCAGCAGTCGAGATTCGACTATAATTAATGAAATTATAAGTTTAAAGATTATTATGGTTCTATTGTCAAACACTATTATATTTCGATAATATAATCACAGTATTAGCCAAAACTGCACTATAGATCAATAATATTAAAGACAAACAATATTAATCTATTTTCAATTCGACCACAGACTTTAAACAATAACAAAAGTTTCCCAATTGACAGTAAACAAAGAGTATATTTTTATGTATGTGTTGTGTCAAATACATGGTAGTGTGTGTAATGTATTCTTTATTGATTTAAAGTATCTTTTATGCATTATTTAAAAAAAATATTAGCATTGTCCACTCCTTCTCTATATTCTCTATAAGTGTGAGAAATTTCACACTCCTCCGTCCGCGCAATTTTCGTAAAAAGGGGTACAAAGTTTTTGCTTCACGTATTAATATATAGATAAACGAATGTCATTTATCGCAACACAATCGAAATTCACATTTTAATGTCCAACAATATTATTGATTTCAACTAAAACTTTCTGGAACTCAGGAAAAGAAAATAATACCAAAAAATCGGGCATGCTGACTTCTTTATCGACTTTAATAACCCTAAAATGCAATCGTACCTTACTTACGCAACCTTACTCACGCAACCATACTCTTACTATTAATAAGTACCCTTTTAGGTACATTCTTCGAGCAATATACGAATGGTCAAATATTTGATTGAAGATATGCAATAGGAAATATAGTTGAATTATAGCAATATCCAATTGTTTTTTAATTCTGGTGACATCTACGTAAAATCTTGACGTGATTTTTTTGCTGTTAATGTTGTTAGTCGAGTTCATAGATTTAAGTTGAATATTTTAAGTGTATGTAACATCTAACTTTTTGAACCCAGAAGCTATAGAAATTAATAGGAATATTGAAGCAATATTACATGCCAAACGAGTAATTTAATTGAAAAAAACGTTAGAAAAGCAATCAACAGTTGAAAACAATTAAAAGTTGCTTGAGGTCTGAAATGTGTAAGTAATGTACAGTAATTTGATGGCAGATGTAGGCAACTGGAGGAACATGTTGTTTTAATGAAATTAAACAAATTAATCTACATAGCTATTAAATATAGACAAAATAACATTTATAGTAAACTAGCAACCAGCCCTCGCTTCGCTTCGGAAACATTAAATTTGATTATTGTTAGCTGAGTCCCGCGATGTAACCCGCGGTTATTGTCGTACCGCGGGTGACGCTACGAGGCAAAGCTAATCTAAAAAAAGTAGCCTTAGTTACTCCTTATATCATTAGCTACTTATGAGTGAAAGTCCCGTCAAAATCGGTCTAACCATTCCAGAGATTAACCGGAACAAACAGACAGACAGACGAAAATTGTAAATAATGTTATTTTGGTGTATGTACCGTATATATAGGTATATTCATATGCACGTAGTAAAAAGAGGTTATTTCAATGTTACAAACAGACACTTCAATTTTATTTATAGGTATAGATAACACGATAGGTGCAGTACGTACCATAAGTGTGTAAGTTTTACCACATAGACCAGACTGAGGGTAATGAATGAAACTCAGAGCGTCCGTGGATTAATAGGCAAGATGTCAAGCGGTTAGCCGTTGTTTAAACCCGAAGCAGTTGCCAATTTAGTTACTGAGTTAAACTGGAGAATTTTTTTATAGAAGCAAAATGCGGTAAGCCGGAGCAAAATACATTTACCTTGAACAAGCGTGCAAGCTTTAATACGGGCTTTTATTTTTATGCTCACCCTTTTGATACATAGATATTTTTGCAATACCTCACACCTTGACCCATTAAATACGAGTTTTATGACTGCATTCTTTACCAATAGTGGAAAGCGTGTGTGTTATACTACAAAAGAGCAAATTTTAATTATTTAATTCAATAAAAATAAAATACGATTAAAACGTACATATCGAGGGGTGAAAGGTTTATTTGGCTTAAGCAACATTTTGGCAATTTTACAGGAGAGCCATTAAAACTTTAAATTTGGCAAATATATCATAACAAAAAAACTTCTTCAGCTATTTGAATGTAGTTAATTTAAATAAAATCCAATTAAAAACATCAAACTGTAACAATATAGGTATATATAAATGAATTGCTGTTCGTTAGTCCTCGCTAAAACTCGAGAACGGCTGGACCGATTTGGCTAATTTTAGTCTTGAATTATTTGTGGAAGTCTAGAGAAGGCTTAAAAGGTAGATAAATATGAAAATATGCGGAATTAAATAAAAATAACAATTCTATTTTTCCCTTGATGTGTCCCCCGTTAGACGGATTCCTTTTGTTTGTTTTAAGTTTATTTTATACAAAAGATTAGGTATTTTATTTATAGATTGAGGCACTACAAAGTCTGCTGGGTCAACTAGTACCTAATAAATATTACCTAATAATAATACTTAATACCAAATAATACCTAATAACAAATGAAACGGATCTTTAATTACCAAAATAAACATAACCAAAATATCGTATCACCGCTCGATATGTGTGTCAAGCTAAAATACGTTATCTCTGTCATTGGTTCCAAAAAAACCACAGCCCTGAGAAGAACCAGCGTAAGTCTCGTGGATGCGGAATCATGTACCGGATCTGATACTCGTCCATACCAACGCCGATGTTCGACATTGTATTCGTTGTGTTTGATACTTGAATTTTGATCGCCGAACAATCGATGTTCGAGAATCATCTCCAAACGAAGAGGAAAAATAACAAAAAAATACAGTGTACCAAAAAACAAATGCGTCTTCTGGTTCAATAGGAAGGATGGCCGATGTTATTGTAACTTCAACCTCATTTATGTACGTACATATGTATATTGTCATAACTACATAAGTTCCGGTAACCGTTCAATACTGTTGTTGTGACCACAGTCCAAACTACGTCAGCTTAAAGCACGGTACCCACATAAAACGCAATAATAGCGTTAAACACATTTTAAATTTGATTTAATTATTAGCCGAACGAAATTTAGTCAGCTTCGCCTACGACGACTGATATTACCAGTTTTATATTTATTCTATAAATATTTACGTTCACGTTTGAGAAATATTTTTTTGGATCGGGAGTTTGAAATGATCATAATATTAAGAATCGAACTTATTAAATAGCTCCGTCGTTGCGTTTCTAAGCAAGCTCCTATTCAATGTCGAGAAATAATCTGCTTAAAAGAGTAAAACAGTAGCTATGACACACGCTGATTTCGCCGTAGCAATCCATAGGACGCTGGAGTAGTAATCGCGAGTGTCAGCTTTCGCTGTTTTTGACGTGAGAACGTCTTATAATTCAATGGAGCCGGTTGCATGCACGAAAAAACATGACTCATGTGGCGTTATCTCGCTCTGAGGCGTTCTATTTAAAGCTTGAAGTGCAAGCAAGAACTCGCAACGAGCGACAAAGAGGCACAATCGGCCTCCACGTTCGGCAGCGTTCGACGTCTGTCTCTCTCCTACTTGAGCGAGCGATGCATCCGCATGGACAGCTGCTATACAATAATACATTTACATGTTTTCGTCAAGTATGAAGTTCAGTGAAAAGTGAATGTGGTGTCGATTGTTTATAGCAACGATAATTGAAAAATGAAACCATTCCATCAGTATTTTCTTATGACGTTGTCACATTCAACTATCGTGAGTAAACCGACTTTACAGAGAACCGATTTTTTTAATCGCCTTCAAAAAAAAGGAGGTGGTTCTAAATTCGACTGCATTTTTTTGTAAGTCACCTCAGAACTTTTATCAAACTGAACCGATTTTGATGAATAATTTTAAATTTGGAAGCTGGTGTTTCTCAAAGTTTAAATTTTTTCAAGACCCTACCGCTAGTGTTGGAGTTATCCTTAGTTGTACATATTTAACGACTGTATTGATGATGTTCTCATCTATTTTATTGAGGTCAGGTTTCTTTTTTGTTAAGGCTGTGTACTATTAATGGTGAGTGGAGTTTGTTTTGTCTGACCATACAACTATCCACGTGTTAGCGGGTTAGGATGTACTTTCAGTCCCGTCGATCAGACTGGAATTACTTTAGAATTGGAGAAAAGTATGGAACTGTTTTTATAGCTGCGAATGGTCTATGGTAGTCAAACATATTAAATATTGTTTTTTGTTTCAGGTAAGAGCAATTATTTTGCTTTATGTCTACGGTAAGCCAATAAAGTTAACAACTTTTATTGTACTACAATAATCAACTGATCAAATGCTTAAGGTAAAGTGGAAAAGTTTGTTAGAACATTCTTAAAGTTTTTTGAAAATAAAAAACACTGAATCTTATCTCATGTTTTATCTAATACCATTGAAACCCCATTTTTGACTATCTAAATCTAATCGAATGAAAAATATATTTTTCCTGAAATTATTTTAGCTCTACGAATCTTACGTTAATTGTACTATGATAGAGATTATCTCTAGAGTACCAACAAGAACTGTCCAAGTTTCACCACACTTGGCAGTCGTCGTGGCCTAACGGATAAGACGTCCGGTGCATTCGTGTTGAAGCGATGCACCGGTGTTCGAATCCCGCAGGCGCGTACCAATTTTTCTAATGAAATACGTACTCAACAAATGTTCACGATTGACTTCCACGGTGAAGGAATAACATCGTGTAATAAAAATGAAACCCGCAAAATTATAATTTGCGTAATTACTGGTGGTAGGACCTCTTGTGAATCCGCGCGGGTGGGTACCACCACCCTGCCTATTTCTGCCGTGAAGCAGTAATGCGTTTCGGTTTGAAGGGTGGGGCAGCCGTTGTAACTATACTTGAGACCTTAGAACTTGTCTCTCAAGGTGGGTGGCGCATTTACGTTGTGGATGTCTATGGGCTCCAGTAACCACTTAACACCAGGTGGGCTCTGAGCTCGTACACCCATCTAAGCAATAAAAAAAAAACACTTGGTTTCGTTAATATTTATTTACATAAGTTCACTATTGTGGAAGCTGTAAAAAATAAGCAAAACTTTGCTAACGAATGCAATTTCATATGTACTGAGATTCACAGATCAGAGTAAACTAACTGAATGACCCTGTGAGTTCTAATTGACATTTTCATTTCAAAGTAATTTATCTACGACATGCCTGCTAACATTTTCACGAAGCTTAAAGCCTTGTATATAACTGGGTTCAATAACATAATCGCAGACTCGTACTCATATAATCAAAACGTAAAGGAAAACATTATTTTTTTTATTCACAATTCCAGTAATGTCGTTCGAGAGCTTTGTTTTGATTTCCGTGTCCCCAGCATTGTTCGGTATCATGGCAACCGTTTTCATTACATTATTTGTTAGAGCACTTAAAGCTCGTTTTCTATCAACTAGTATATTATTACGTGGTTACAACATAGCTTTAGACCGTGTAAAATCACCCACTTTTAGATATCAGGTTAGGTTTTATTGTACCACATAGCTATTACACAGACAATTTGGTGGCCGTCACAATAGAATTGCTGAAACAATAACTGAAATAAAACTTATATGTTCTGACTTGTGTGGCATGTTCTTTGTTTGCATAGATCTGTAGATAAGCACACAGCTCATAGGATGTTGAGCGATTACCGGAGCTTTTGGTACATCTATGACAACGTCTGCTTGTATGATATTATTACGACGTCTCAGGTGCTTTGGGATAGTAGCGTTCAAATGTTTCGTGGAAGAAATAGGCAGGTTCCTGGTATCACACCATATCTGCCAAATTGTGTGATAATAAAGATTTTTATTCCAAGAATAAAGTAGAACAAAATTGTACATAATATATATGGATTGAAAATGAAAAAAAGATAGCAATCGAAATCATTAACATTTTGTTTTTTAATAGTGCTTTCAAAATATTATATCAGAGTAATAAACTTATTATATTCTTAACGGTCTTTGATACATGTGGAAATTTCTTATTGTGAATTTATTTAGGCTTAAATTATACATAGAGCTAAAGTGTACCACTTAAAAAAAGCTGCATACTAAGTTTTTTGGACATCCCTCAATACGTAATCGCATTGACCGTCGGACCTTATTGTTTTGAAAACCGGAATTGTTTGTTTTAAAAAGGCTTAGGATAATGAAGTCGTCGTCCCAACGACAAAACCCAAAATCAGCTTTCCAACCTCGTCGTTTCGAAGACTATAAACTTCGCGATGAAGTCAGGAAACTCGGATGTAATTTTAGATATCACATTTTTTACTTTCGTCCGCACTCAAATATTTTATAACTTATTTGAGGCGTTTAATTCATTTAGCTTGGATCGTTATTGAGTTTGGAAAATGAGTTTTCCAATCAGCTACTTGGACGTGTTTTAAGTACTTTTCATCGTGGTAACGAAAGAAAATATTGTTTTAGTGTACTCATGTTTCACTATAATAATACAACTATTATTATTAAATACTGTGAATTGGTATGAAAATAAGTGTTTTGAGGTTTGAACGCACAAAAAAAGACATTTGAATTTGTGAGGTGACGTCGGCTGTGTAATTTGGTATCGGGTTCGGCCATTATCAGAAATCGTCGCCTCTTCAAGTTCCTCGGAATCAACCGGCTAGTAGTACTCAACGGAAAAGTCATTATTGTATGGATTCGCAGATGGCTAATTGTCGCTCTTATTTACAATCACATTGTCAAACATTAGATCGTTATCTATAAAGTTAAAGCTATTTTTGTATACATATTTTTTATTTCTGTCAATAAAAATATGCGCCCATGGAATCAATGCATCTCTGTCAGAGCAATGGTGTTTTACAAAGCTCTTCTTGAAGAAATCGGGTGTACGGAAGCAAACAAACTCTTCAAAGGCTTATTCACTGCTTTTCGGGTATTAATTTTTTCCGTGTCAAGAAGTTGTCCGAGCTTTGGAAAAAGTAGCAGTCTATCGGTGCAAGGTCTCGTAAATACGGTGGATAACGCCAAAGTTCCAACGCTGCCTCTCGTTGTTTAGAGTTTTAGGAACCATCTGTTATGCTGCGAGCGTTGTTGTTTAGGACTATCGCAGCTGGAACGAGCGATTAACCAAGGTTGGCTAAAGATTCGCAAGCCTCTCCATCATTATGTCTAGTTCTTCACGGTGCACATGTACAGTAATTCTAGTGCTATTTGGTAAGCAATGATGAATTATACCCGCAAAATTATAATTTGCGTAATTACTAGTGGTAGGATTTCTTGTGAGTCCACGCGGGTAGGTACCACCACCCTGCCTATTTCTGCCGTGAAGCAGTAATGCGTTTCGGTTTGAAGGGTGGGGCAGCCGTTGTAACTATATTTGAGACCTAAGGTCTTATATTATAACTATAAATATAACTTATATCTCAAAGTGGGTGGCGCATTTACGTTGTAGATGTCTATGGGCTCCAGTAACTACTTAACACCAGGTGGGCTGTGAGGTCATCCACACATCTAAGCAATAAAAAATAATAAAAAAAATACCGGCACTAGGCCACCAAAATGAAATAGTGACCATAACTTTTTAGGAGTAATTTTCGTTTGGCACATGCCTAGGTCCTAATTCAGGGCTCAAGCAACATGATGCCCTCTTAAAATTATCAAAAATAATCAACTTTTCATCACAAATGACAATGCTGTTAAAATCCCTTTGTTTATGTGTCTATTAAGCAACGCGAGGCATACTTTAACGCTATCCTCGCGCTGGCGCTCATTCAGTTCGTGTGGCACCCACTTACCAAGTTTTTTTTTACCTTGATGACCAATTTAACGCAAATGGACCAATATTGTTTTGATGCTAACTATGAAAGCTGCTACTAGCTCAGCGATACATTGAGTATCGTCACCATCCACTATCATTTTTAATTCATCGTTGTTGACTTTAGTGTGAGGCCGACCATGGGGCTCATTTAAAAAAAAACCATATCGAAAGCCTTCAAATCAATAATAAATACTTTTTTCGTTCATATTGGGCACTGGATACAGAGCATTCATGTTGTGAGCCGCTTATACATTGCTGCAGCGACAAAATCCGTGTTTCCTTAATTACTTTTATTTTTATCGTGTCTATATCGACGAAAAACACAAATGTAGTGAAAATTAAACACTAATCAATAAATCAATTTTAAAATAGTTTCATTCTTTTTTAAATAAAACTCATATGAATTTTAGAATACGTACAGTCGTACGTACATACGTTACATTTCAAATGACCAGTATTGTGAACCGACAACTTCATTAGCAACGCCTTATCACGTGGAATGAAGTATACTCAACGATGGGTTAGTTTATTAATTAGTTTACTATCCTCTGCACTTCAAAAATATGCAACTCATTAATGTTACCAAAAAATATATATCTAATTAATCATAAATTATGATGCCTCTTTGATCACCCTCAATAAAATACATAAAAAAGAAGCACTATGCAGTAATTCGGGTAGATTTATTAAACCACAAAATACATAAATAGACTGCGGTTACGTGATTATGTCTGGCTTAATGGAAATTTTCAATATGCCGAGGCGGCCCGAAAATTAATTAGCGAACAAGTAAATTAATCCTTTCTATAAAATTATTATTGTGGCACTTGAAACGAATCCACAAGCTTAAAGCTTAGGTTAACAGTTCGACATAGGTCATGAAAGCTATTTCTATTCTATCTGTAACATCTGAAACCATTACAATACCAATGCATATGAAAGAGATAAGAAAGGACTGAGAGGGATATTATAGTGATCACCAAGAATTTATGACATAGTTTTATGTAGATAAAAACTACACAACGATTAAAGTCTCTTGTTTTATATCATAGTTAATCTATTAAAAAGGGGATAGTTTGGCTGTAAAAATTCCACTTATATCAAATCATACAGGCATACATAGATCACGCTTAATAATTCGCCCACGAAAGGGATTTTAGCGAATAATCCAATACTACCAAAGAAAAAACAATAACCTCGGTGAAGGAGCACTACTGCCACCGCACTCATTTCTCTCGCAACCACCTTACGCGTAACACCTGTGTACCTGTATATCGTCACGGCCGTTATTTTAAAATATAATTTGGAAGGAAAAAAAACCATTCATTTCCTTTATACACCACTGCTTGCCTCAACACAAACCGAGAAACTCATTTTAAAATCTTATGATTACAAAAAATGGTTTCCTGGAATTTAGTCCTTGATATTTCTCTAAGCATACTATCGATGAGCTGTCGAACTAGATTATTACAATAAATTTGACTTTAGGTATCCTAAAATATGGTCAAATTTCATTTCAAAACCTAACTTTCGATATCATTTAAGTGCAAAACAAAACTTTCGATATTGACATCGTCACTAAACTTAGCTGAAACTTAGTTGTTTCACAGCTTCTACTCAAAAGCTTGTAGGAAAAGATGACGTCAAAAGTTCAAAAGCTCAGTAAACTCTATGCAAGTAGCTTTCGAAAACTCTATCTAACTATAAGCCAGTATATTAAGTAAAAGATTTTGTGTCCATTTATTTTTTTGGAGAAAACGTAATTCAAAGAGTGCATTCTAGAAAATTTATTACTGTAATTTACAAAGTTATTCGAATACTATTTGCGCGTACTGTCACACCTTTTACAGTACAAGCCAGTATTTTTCTGTGGTTTTATCATAACCAAAAATATTGTCTGAAAGTGTAGGCTAGTTAATATCAAATAAAGATTCAAAATTAAGAGCTCTCTTCTAGTCTTATGAAAAAACGCAATATCATGGAATATAGAATTGGTCATCGATAGTACATATTGATTATCGTTTGCTACAAATTACAACAATAACTAAATTATGTTGCTAGTAAATTATTATTGCCGAAATCATATTTGTAGCAATTGTTAAAATTAAATAAATATTACGGAGAAACAATAAAGTTCGTTTACAAAAGTATAAACAGTGTGTAGATTTGTTAATTAATAATTTAACAAAATATATTAATTAAGTCCTTACATATGAAATTGGCGTTTTATACGGGAGGAATATAAAGTCTTTTTTTTTTTGTAAAATATGTTTAATTAATCAAAGTATGCACCGTTGCTATTTATACACTTTTGCCATCTCATAGGTAGTTCATTGATCTCTTTACTAAAAAAACTATCGAGGGGCGAGAATCCATAAATATACCGATATTTCATGTTATCCATTGTGCGGTGATAAGCGACGCCAAAGAAAAAAATAATGCGGAAACAACAAATAAATGACTGTTTTCAAAATTAAAATGTACCAGCTAAATGAATTTATAAATTTTAATTTGGAATTCTTAACCAAAGAGGAGATATTCCAGATCAAAGTGGTCAGTACGACAAAACGCTAATTTCATATGTAAGGACCATAGACCTATATAGGTAAGAATTCCTACTTCAGTGATAAGGACCTAATATTAATGTCATCGTGACGTTTCTAATTGAATTTAAAGAAATTGTTGTAGCACGAAATCATGCGACGTTTCTTTAACATAAACAAAGTTTTGAAAACGTCAACGTTGCTCAATTAGTCGTTAATCTTGTTTGAAAATCCTCTCATGGTAGAGCGGAGACCGTGCTCATATGAATAGAGAACGGATTAAAGTAAGCTCTGTGATTTACTGTGCTCTATGCTTTGGTACAGGATATGAAAGTGCACTTCTAATTATCTTTTTCAGACAGAATATGAACGAACATTTAACTATTTAGTTATAGATGAGTAATCAATTACACCTATCAAGCCACCCTTGAACTAGGACGTGTAGGCTAAGAGGGTACGTTCCGAAGGCGGCTTTTACGTAGCAGAAAAAACACATATCTCAGTCTTTGTCTATAGGCCTATAACCTCCACTTCGGCTACTTGAGGGACGATAAAGAGAGATTACTGGGTCATATCAAACAACTTCTTTTAGTTTACCCCATGAAATACACAGTTTATTTCTCAAAAAAACACTCTGTGATTATTTACACAATACAAAAATACGCAAATTATGAACCTTATATAAGTGTATATCAATCACCTTTGACCCTTGAATAGATATGGTTTGATGATTAAGCTTGTTTCTTTTTCTAAACCGTCACAAAAAGGGGTCACGTTTAAACGCATTTATTTAAAGCTTAATTAATCCTCTCAACAAACGGATTAAAAAGCCAGCGGTCACGTGATGACTGTACTGTTTTTGTACTGTATGTAAATTGTAGAGTATGATAGAAATAGAGCAGAAATCATAGATAGATTAAATAATTAATAGTTAAATAAATCTTAAGATAAAATAATGTTTGTCCTGTATCTAAGTGCTTTGATTATTTGAAACGATGTTAGTAAAATTATATAAATTATAATTATAGTTTGAAATACTCTAAAATGTTTATTATTCTGGAACGCTATCCATTGCGTAAAAAAACACTGGCGGTTCAGCTATGGCTCGCTGATGTCCACGAGCATTATTAAATACACAACATCAGATGTGGAGCGTATTTGTCTATGAAAAATCGGTAAGCTGATTCTGACCCAGCGGGGTGTCATGGAACACCAGCGGTGAGGATCGCGAGACGCAAGGGAAGCTCAGCCTGCCCAAAAAAAAAAAAAACATTTTTGACTTAATAAACATAAACTAACTCTGAAAGGTTTCTTATTTATCTGTCCCATCTCTAAAGCATACAAGATTTAATTAAAAACCGTTTTTAACGCGAAACAACCATCGGCTCGGAGTATAAATAATTACATATTACCGAGTACACAGACTCAGAGACTATTGAAACCCCATTAACTACGCTCTTATTCATTTCCATTCAACGAAGGTAGCTATTTTCCCATGTAATATCTCTTTATATACCCGTTGACAGGTCGAGAGGCTAGTGAAAGCGTGTCTGTAAACATTTTTGAGGTCACCCAAAGGTGTTTGCGTGTTAGCCCAGTTCCGACTTTCGACCTTATGTTAATAAACGTTGTAAACTTCTTAAATTATGTTCTTTTTTATCTATTGCTTAGATGTGTGGACGAGCTCACAGCCCACTTGGTGTTTAGTGGTTACTGGAGCTCATAGACATCTACAAACGTAAATGCGCCACCCACCTCGAGATATAAGTTCTAAGATCTCAGTATAGTTACAACGGCTGCCCCGCCCTTCAAACCGAAACGCATTACTGCTTCACGGCACAAATAGGCAGGGTGGTGGTACCTACCCGCGCGGACTCACAAGAGGTCCTACCACCAGTTCGTAGTTTAGATAGTCCAAAGTAGCGCGTTCGAGGGTAGTTTTTTTAAATTTAATTGCGAATCTGATTAGCAATTAGCCCACTCAATATCTTGATGATAACCTTGTCTATTACTGCTTAGTTGGTGCTGATCTTAAGGACAAGAACTCTGCTACTGTAAAGCCACTGAAAGATTAACTTAACGTTAGCAATATGAGTGCGTGTTACGAGCAACGACGTCGACCGTGACGTCATCATTCACTCACCTACAGCATTAAGATCTTCATTAAGGCATTAATTAATTAATTAATTCACTTAAATAAAATTTAGAACGTATTTGTTATCTCGTCTTGAAAATAAATCCTTGACATCACATGTATCATAATAATATATTGTCAATAGTAAATTTACTTAGTGTATATTGTTAGCGTGCCATTTTGTCATGTTGTCACAAGTTAAAACTGAGCATCTATATATTAATACGTGAAGCAAAAACTTTGTATCCCTTTTTCTTCGGATCCCTTTTTACGAAAATTGCGCTGACGAAGGAGTATGAAATTTCCCACACGTATAGAAAATATAGAGAAGGAGTGCAGAATGTTAAAATTGTTTTTAATTATGCATTAATGATACATTAAATCAATAAAAAAAAACATTACGCACACTACTATTTGACACATACACGCATATGCTTTTTGTTTATTGTCTAACTTTTATTATTGTTTTTAGTCTGTGGTCAAATTGAGAATAGATTAATATTGTTTGTCTTAAATATTATTTGTCTATAGTGTGGTCTTGGTGAAATATGTGATTATAGAAGTTTAATTAATAGTCTTTGACAATAGAGCCATAATAATGTACAAACTTATATTTTCAATTAATTATAGTCGAATTTCGACTCACCGGTCCGGCGTCCGTGGGACGGTGGGATGGATGTAATGTGCTCTGCGTCAACCCTGTCCCGCCGTTTCAATAGCCCCGACTGGGCTCCGGCCCGGTCCGAGGTAGGGCGCCGGTTGTGAGCGGCAGGAGTTTTTAGTGAGGTTCAACTCCCACATACCCCACCTGCCACGCGGGTGGGGATCCGGCGATTTTCTCATGTGGAAAAAAAAAAAAAAAAAACCTGGGACCACAAGTTATATTAAATATGCGAATATCGATACAGTTGCATACATCGCACGATACAATTTCATCGGGTATCTTTGACGCTAAAACGACTTCAATCTGCGCGTATGGTGTTTTTATTTAATGAGTAGTAGATAATTGAGTTAGTTGTGAGCTCATACGCGTGTAGTAATGCCTAACGCGAACTCATAATACACGAACAAATCAACATGCAAAACAAACGTGCCAATTTAAAACTGTTTACCATATTTATTTATTTATTAAGTTACACCAACAAAGTGATCATCAATACAAAACATTGAACAATTGACAAAAGTTCATGGCAGATGTCACCTCAATTATAGGTGCAATCGACCGTGCATTAACATAAAAAAATATATATACCTTATATATACAGCTAAGATTTATCATATCAATGTGTTACTCATTCATTATTCGAATTCAGGTATAGAACAGGCAATCCATTTCTTTTCTGATTTGACTATTCGTATAGTATTAGTAAGCTAAGATAGACAGTGAACTTAGCGCTTGCCATTGACCCTATAATGTTTATTTCACCATCAAATATAACACTTGTAACTATACTGAGACCTTAGAAGTATATCTCAAGGTGGGTGGCGCATTTACGTTGTAGATGTCTATGGGCTCAGGTAATAACTTAACACTAGATAAACTGTGAGCTCGTCCACACATCTAAGCATAAAAAAAAAACTTGAGGTTTTGGCACAAACATATTATGTGTAGTGGCTTGCAGCATACCTTTGAAGGACCATTTCATTGATAACAAGATTGTGTGATCGTTTCTAAAATAACCCCTTCGTTCCTCGTTAACGCGATTAGACAATAATTATGCAGACCCAACTTCGGTCGCAAATCGTAAAAGTTCCTGGTTCTATTTTAGTTACGTATTTCATTCTGACTCGTTATGAAAATACCGATTTAGAACGGTCTCAGTTTAATTAGATTTCCGTAATTTTATCACACGTTTCTTATTAAAAAAAAATATTTTATTTGATTTTGCAAGACCATGCTATTTAATAAGGGATTTTACTATGTGTAACTGGAACTGCCGTGCCTACGGATTGTGGTCACTAAAGATCGTTGGTACAATAGTCGGATAGTAGTTTTCGTAAAGACAAAAAATGGTGTGGACTCGCGCTGATTCAAACCGGTGCCCATACTGATTTGCAAACACATTGACTTGTATATCGGATCCGGTTTCAAGATAACACCGGGTTTTGTTATCCGTGTACTTTATAGTCTGTGTTCCAAGGGTAGTGCTCCGCCTGTATGTTTGAGCTCATCCCGGATGATACCGATATTACTGCGAGAAAAATCCAGATTACCATGCTCGAGGATAAATTATACTCGAGGAGTAAGTTTTTTTTTATTCCATAGATGGGTAGACGAGCTCAGAGCCCACCTGGTGTTAAGTGGTTCCCGGAGCCCATAGACATCTACAACATAAATGCCGCCACCCACCTTGAGATATGAATTCTAAGGTCTCCGTATAATTACAACGGCTGCCACACCCGTCTAACCGAAAAGCATTACTGCTTCACGGCAGAAATAAGCAGGGCGGTAGTACCTACCCGTGTGGACTCACAAAAGGTCCTGCAACCGGTAATTACGCAAATTATAATTTTGTTGTTTTGATTTTTCACCGAGAAAGTCAATCGTGACTTTCAGAGATTTTTCTAGGCTATGCGATAAAATCGAAATTTCATGTATATTTATTTAAACCTTTTTCCCAGTCTCATCGTGATGGACATTAACATTTTTTCAGGTTGAAGCCACGGATGCCACCTAGTGTTGAATTAAATTACCAAACGGACCTGAATTAAAAAAATATGATTTCATTTGCCTATTCACGTGAGATAAAAACCCTTATATTCGGACAAAACACAGTACACCATTATTATATTATTGAAGAGAAGACCCAGAGCATTTTAATTAAATCACAAGCGACGTATTTTCCTTGCATTTTTTATGCTCATAACAAATCCTCTACAATATATATTTTTAATAAAACTAACAATATTAGATAGAGGAATGTTCCTTTATATTCCGAGCTACAAGGAAGCTTAACAATTTGTCCTAGCACACCAGTACAGACGTTGTTTTATAATTAAATTCCATTCTTACAAATCTTAGGTTGCTGGATAGATTTAGTACGATATAAATTATTACTAACATTTAGATTACTTTGTGTTAGGGTTCGTAATAACTTCTTAATACTTATTTATCTGAGTGACGCTCCAGATTCGCATCAGTTCATCTCCTCCCGTGAATGTCGTGAAAAGCTATTAAGGGAGTTACCGGCGCAGCAGCGTTGTCTAAGTATCATACTAGCGTACCATGATTGTTTACCACCGGCATTTACTGGTGGTAGAGCATTTTATTAGTACACGCGAGTAGATACTACCATCTTATTTCTGCTTCTAACATGTGACGTACCAGCAATTTAATGTATATTCTCATTAATAGCATTAATTAAGAACTGAATAATTAATCTACTATAAATATTTTTAGACTCCATTTTCATTTACAACGGGATATGTTGGTTCAACTTTAGTGAAAGAACATGATTGTTAAGATACGATAAGATAAGAAAGGGTCGTCTTACCCCCTTACGGGGGCACGGAACGGGCCTCGGGGTGAACCCACTACCCGGGGAGAAGCTCCCTGTCATGAAGGGCAGGGGTCAACTGATGCAGGGGGAATCGAGGGGGGGGGAGCTATTTGCAGCGTGTCCGGCTGCATTGTACATCTGATTGTTATAATATCCAAGGCGCTATGTGATAAGAAACAATGAACTATATGGTATTGATCCGTGATAGTAGTCCCGAAACGAACCAACACCAAATGTTGGTAAATATTTGCGGAATAACTCGCGTGGGCCTCTGAGGACAGAAGGATATGAAAGATTATCGGAAATACCGGCTTTAATCGAAATAGACTTTCTGGGAGTGAAGGAAAATCACAAAAGGGAATACTGAAAAGTTCAGAATCATTTCTTAACAAAAAGTAGATTTTATATTGTTTTGCTTTTCGGAGCCTACACGAAATTTTCTATTCTTAATAAATAAAAATACAAAAAAATAATGGGATTTTTATTTACGTATGCCTTTACAGGCAATTTCAGACTGTCACAACTTCAACATTACCTATATTTAAAAAAGCTTTCCTAAATTAAATAGATGATCATGCTGGTGTTGAACAGTTTTATCAGTCCCCATACACCAAACTACCGAACGAATGTATCGCAGACAACTTGGAAGCGTGAGGTAGGTGAGGTTGTTACTCTACAAGCTGGGACACATAATCAGGATCTTCGGTAAATTAGGTTCATAGTATTAACTCTACAAGCTTGCAATATTCTCACCGTTCAAAAGATTATAAATAATGACTTTCACGATGAAGGAATAACATCGTGTGTCAAAAAATAAAAAAAAGCCAAAAAAAATTAAGTTTGTGAGCTCGCACGGCTTAGTGCCACAGACCACTTCCTTTTTGAGCTGGTTGTCTTATGTCTAGAAAGTATACGGGTGATGTGGGACTCGGGGGTCGAATATGGTAATAGTCAGGGCGAAAGGTGGTTGCGGATGGGCCTGTAGATTAAACGGCTTTCCTGTACTCTTGCCTGACGTCCTATCCCCACTCGAGACAGAATCCGGGTAAGGTAGGATCACCACAGTCAACATTACATCGAAACGTGTAGCTCAGCTCATAAACGCCCAACTGGTACAGCCGTCGTGGCGATAATCGAAGACTTCACGTCGTCACGTTGAAATATAAGTTCTAAGGTCTCAAGTATAGTCATAACGGCTGCCCCGTCCTTCAAACCGAAACGCATTACTGCTTCACGACAGAAATAGGCAGGGTGGTGGTATTTAGCCGGGCGGATTCACAAGAGGTCCTACCACCAGTAATTACGCAAATTATAATTTTGCGGGTTTGATTTTTATTACACGATGTTATTCCTTCACCGTGGAAGTCAATCGTGAACAATTGTTGAGTACGTATTTCACTAGAAAAATTGGTACCCACCTGAGATTCGAACATTGGTGTATCGCCTCAACACGTATGCACCGGATGTCTTATCTTTTAGGCCACGACGACTTTAACTGTGCACTCGTTGTACTATTAAACTAAGACTTAGAACTCAAGGATCAAGATAAGTGGCGGCCTTTACTTTGTTGTCGTCTATGAGTTCTGGTTACCACTTAACATCAGGTAAGCTCCGTGACCTCAGCTGTACATATATTTAGGAACAACTGCTGTTGATAAAAAGGTGTGAAGATTTTTCGCAAATTGAAACATGCCTTATTAATTAAAAGTTTTGCGTTTGTACCTACTCTTAACTTTGTTAATGTTTACGAGCTTCACAAACAACATACACGGCCCATTCAAATCAGTACGTTCGCATTGTTACTAAAAAAAATAATTAAAAGCTCCACGAACCGTATAAATCCGTGTATTTTTTCGATGATATGAAGGATGATCCTCAAAGAACTCTGTATGAATTTTAATGTAACTAAGAACAATCTTGATTAAATCATCATATAATAGATTATCTGTAGTGTAATCCCTGATTATTGCCAAAGGACGGATAAAGAATTCCGAATCATAGCACCGAACTATATATATGTATATATACTGGACCAGACAACCGGACAAATGGTTTTTCCTACACATAAACATTAGTATAAATGCCGTCACTCGCTTTGAGTAATGAGATCGAATTTTTAATTAGAATGGGATACAGAATACTTTACCCTGATAAGTCCGAAACCAAAAATCTTATTTCTCAAAATTTTATAGATTTTTCGTTACCACACTTAACAATTAGCCCTTGAAACCAAAGTCCATGACTGCTTCGCAGCAGAATAAAATAAAAAAAATGGTACCTAATAATATTCAATGCAGAATTAAGAAACAAAATGGTACCTAATAATATTCATGAAAGACTGGATGAGTCATGTACCATCTACCCCTGCCCCCCAGAATTCATAACTCAATTGCCAATGATGATGGCTGCATTTATTGATGCAGCAGTAGCAGCAGTAGTGAGTGCAGCAACTGACTGCAGTTTTTGATGTCCACGGGCTCCGGTAATCGCTTAACATCAGGTAACCAGCGAACTCGTTGACCCGTATTAGCAATAAAAACTTTAATTTGGAGCATAAAAAAACCTACCTTATTTAAAAATAATTAGATACATAGTATAATTATTTCTTTCTTAACCGGTCGTTTACCTCATTATGTACTTATTTTTTAACTAAGTGGCTTTTTACATTTTTATAATACATATTTTAAAAATTCTTGCTGCTTTTTTATTTTAGAGCGCGTGACATTTTTGCAGACATATTTACTCGTAAAATATAAATTACAAAAGTCTATACGACTTTAAGTATGGATATTTTTAAATCGAATCCTTCGAAAAAGTTGCTTTCTTACATGTATTTCTTACCCTGCCTATTTCTGCCGTGAAGCAGTAATGCGTTTTGGTTTGAAGCGTGCGGCAGCCGTTTTAACTATACTGAGACCTTAGAACTTATATCTCAAGGTGGGTGGCGGCATATACGTTATAGATGTCTATGGGCTCCGATAACCACTTAACACCAGGTGGACTGTGGTAAGCTCGTCACGCATCTATGCAATAAATAAAATGTAATAAAAAGACCGTCAACGTACCAGTATTAGTAACTTATTATTAAAACAGATCAAAAATAATAAAATCTTTACGAAAATCTTAACGCCGAATGACTGGGGAAGTTGAAATCCTAACGATTTGATGAGCCCGAGCTAAGAATTCCATAGTGGTTAGGGGGCGAGAAATATATAATAATAATAATAAGCCCATTATATTTCCAAAAACAAAGAAAGAAAAAAAAAGAAAAAACACCTTATCAAATAAAAATTACAAAGTTAAATATAAACTTGTGTTTGGAACCCCATTCGGGTATAGGCCTCCTCCAGCTTGCTCCACTCTTCCCTATCCTTGGCTTTGTTTCTCCATTCTTTTCCAGTTGCTGCTATTACATATTTCGTCGATCCATCTGCTCCTTGGTCGTCCTCTTCTTCTTTTGCCCGCTGGTCCCTCCCATGTCGTAATTTCTAATGTCCATCTTTTATCCGTATATCTCGCAAGATATCCTGCCCAGCGCCACTTTTGTGTCAGAGCGTACCTTAGAGCATCTATCAGCTTTGTTTTTTCTCTAATGTATTCGCTTTTTATCCTTTGTATTTTTCGAATTGTTCATCAAAATAAAAATGTATAACTTTTAGAATTTTACTCATTTTTAAATATGGAGTAGACGCTTAAAGAAGACCGTGTTGCAGTTATTGCGTTGCATCGTTGCGGTTACGCGCGAATTAAATTTTTAAACATACTGAAAAATTTGAATATAACCAAAAGATTCGTTTATCGTACCATCAAACGATACAATGAAGACTCTAGTGTAGATGACAGGTCAAGAAGTGGTCGCCCTCGGTCTGTTAGGACTCCAGCAGTGATAAAAGCTGTGAAGGCGCGAATTCAAAGAAATCCCAAACGTAAGCAGAAACTGTTGGCCCTTCAGATGGGGTTAAGCAGAACCAAGGTGAAAAGGGTGTTAAATGAAGACTTAGGGCTTCGGGCATATCGAAGAAAAACAGGACATCGTTTGAATGCTCGTCTATTGGACCTGAGACTGAAGAGATGCCGCGCTTTGTTGAAGCGGTACGCGGGAAAAAAATATCGGGAAATTCTTTTTTCGGATGAAAAAATTTTTACCGTAGAAGAGAGCTACAACAAACAAATTGATAAAGTGTACGCACACAGTAGTGAAGAAGCGAGCAACCGTATTCCGCGTGTCCAACGAGGTCATTTTCCATCTTCGCTCATGGTATGGTTGGGAGTTTCTTATTGGGGCTTAACAGAGGTACATTTTTGTGAGAAAGGTGTAAAAACGAATGCAGTTGTGTATCAAAATACAGTCCTGACGAACCTTGTGGTACCTGTTTCTCATACCATGTTCAATAACAGGCACTGGGTATTCCAACAAGATTCGGCGCCAGCTCATAGAGCGAAGAGCACACAAGACTGGCTGGCGGCGCGTGAAATCGACTTCATCCGGCACGAAGACTGGCCCTCCTCCAGTCCAGATTTGAATCCGTTAGATTACAAGATATGGCAACACTTGGAGGAAAAAGCGTGCTCAAAGCCTCATCCCAATTTGGAGTCACTCAAGATACCCTTGATTAAGGCAGCCGCCGATATTGACATGGACCTCGTTCGTGCTGCGATAGACGACTGGCCGCGCAGATTGAAGGCCTGTATTCAAAATCACGGAGGTCATTTTGAATAAACTTTAGTGTCATAAGAATCTATGTTTTGTTAAGTTCATTTTGGTATATGAATGGTTACATAATGAATAAACTTGTTTCAATTATTTTACATTAAACATATGACAGAATTCATGACCCAACTAGGTATAATACATGCGAAACTAGTACATGTTTGTTTAGACTAGGAATGCAAATGAATCAGACGAAAAGGAATATCCGACACGTACTACAGAATTGTAGCCAATCGGCTAACGAAACATCACAGGCTACGAAATAAAGTTACACGATAGTTATTTTTCATCATTAGCTAATGTAGAAATATTGATTTAATATTTAGTAAATCCGAACAAAATTATTTTCATGTGATTTAGTTTAGTGTAAATGAGAAACATGTCTTTGATATTATTGATTACTATTTATTTAGAATTAGGAGAAAATAGGCCATAAATTATTTCTTATAAATGTTAGTAGAAAAAATATGAGGTCAAAATTTTGTGTTTCCGAATAATTTGTGTAAAAAGTCGTAAATGTATAAAAATAATTAGAAATAATGAAAATTGAAATCTGCTCCACCTTAAAGCAGATTGTGTGACTTTCTCGCCGCAGAAATAGACAGGACGGTGGTACTTTTCCTGTATTAAGCTACAATTAGTAACTTAACGTGATATTCAAACGTATTAAATCTGAATAATTGCCAATATATCTTTGTTTTGCCACAAACAGTAAAAAAAATCGCAAAAAAACTGATTTCATTCAAATCCTAAAACGTAAATTACATAATTTTACAAAAATATGACCCTAACTTAAATTGCAGGTAGAAGTGTTTCAATAACGGACAAATTTAGATGGCCTATACAGCTTACTGTTTTTTTTTAATTGTCGCCTTTTGATTATTTGATTATTTTAATAATATTTTTTTTCTTGAAAATCATGATTTAATAATTTACTCAATTTTTTTGACATATATTTTTTTATTGCCCTTGTATGCAGACGAGCATACGGCCCACCTGATGGTGAGTGGTTACCGTCACCCATGGACTTCAGCAATGCCAGATGCAGAGCTAAGCCGCTGCCTACCGCAAACCTATGTGCCATCCCCGCCTTAAAATAATTTAATTGTATCCCATTAGTTGAAGGTCATCAAAAAGGTGACGCTGTAGAGTGTGCCAAGGAATCAGATAATCATTCATTTGAAAAATATTACTCTTTTCCTGTAGCCACCGGGTAACAATAGTGCAGAAGTAGTATGAACACGTTTTAATGATTGCATTGATTTTTTTTTTACTTTTTGTGTAGTTCTTCGTAGTGGGAAACTTGCAAGGTGTCAAATTCATACGGTAATAAATAATGATTATGTATTCAAAATAAACTAATTCCATTCATCTATCTGCTGTTTTTCTCTTCGAAATAAGCAAATTATCGACTAAAACAATCGCGACCTTGCCCGAAAAACCCTTATTAAATCGAAAAAAGAACGTGCGTGCACAATCACACCTCTACGCTGGCGTTAATGTATTCGTGAACACGTGAAAATACAGTCTGAAAGTAGCACGAAACTGTAATAATAATCGAAATGAGCGCCTTTGTCCGTTTGTGCCAGTTGGTACAAGGTCTCGAAGCAAGGTCGCGACGTTAAGGCTCTGCCCACTACAACTTATGTAATCTTAAGTCTAAATCGCGTGACTTTTTTATTTATTTATTTTTGTTTATGAAATATAATCACTTTCATATTTTATTGTTACCAAAAAAAAATGAGATTTCTGTCAACCACCTACACTGTGTGTAATTCAATAAAAAAAAATGTATGATTTAACGATTAGATATAATAATATTTTGATGAAATGTTTATATATATTCTCATACTTACGCGAGTTTCTCAATAGTTCACAATCGAACCCGGCATGTGGCAATGCGAGCTAATTCTAGTTTTACTAGCTTTAAGTGACGAGAAATATTGCTGGCACTCACCTCGTAGTCTAAATCTTAACTATATAGCATATTTGCTACCAAACCCTTCAAACGGAAACAAATGCCTGTTTTGTGGTAAAAAATAGATAGTTTGATGGTATCTATAAGTGCCCTTGCAGACTCACCCACGCCCTTCCGTTAGTAATTAACGAGTAATCATTTTGCTGGTCTTAATATTTATTACCCGTGGAAATGCTTCCTGCAAAATTTTAACCCTGAATCAGTCGCACGTATCGATATGAATACACTTAACATCTAATGCCTAGGCTACACCTACTTCAAAACATTAATTTTAAAGCTTCTTAAAGCTTTTTAATGCTTTTTACTGGTGGTAAGGTGTCTTGTGAGTCCGCACGGGTAGGTACCACCACCCCTCCTATTTCTGCCGTAAAGTAGTAATGCGTTTCGGCTTGAAGGGTGGGGCAGCGGTTGTAACTATACTGAGACCTTAGAACTTACATCTCAAGGTGGGTGGCACATTAAAGCTACGTTACACATAGTCTTCGTGTATACGCTACCCGTTCTAACATATTCTTTGTTCACACATGGGCACCGTATAACGTTCAACGTATCCGTCATTACTGAATACGATGTTCACAAGCAAATTCGTAGTATACCGCCGCTTTTCTGCCAGGATGAAACTTGTTTGTCTAGCTGCACCGCCCGCCGGCCCCCTCACCCCCGCACTGAATCTATCCGGTAAAATTGTACGCTAACATGACGGATACGTATTCCGTTCATTCAGCGTTCGATGACAAAACGGAATGTCCTAATTTACCGGAAGGTTTTTTTTTTTTACTGTATACTGAATACTGTACAATATGTGAAATCGCTCATACAACTCCATGCTCCATCGATGAAAAAAAACGTATCTGACAAAACGGACCAGTAAAACGGAGACCGTGTGTGAACGGGCTGTAAATATCTATGGGCTGCAGTAACCACTTAACACCAGGTAGGTTTTGAGCTCGTCCACACATCTAAGCAAAAAAAAACAACTTCGAGATATTTAATGTTAAAATTGTCTCTTACATTGACTCTGAAAAATCACGTAAAAAAGTTATAAAAATATATAAAGTACACACTCAAACAGATATTTTCCAAAAAAAAAGGATCTCTTTCTAATTTCTGAGCTCAACAAATTCTTCTAAAACTCACGTAAGTAATAGGCATTTTATGAATATATATAGTTATATTTTTATTGCGTACTTCACAGAATTCGTAAAGGCAGTCACTAGAACGGTATTCATAAAATATATGTATTAGGATGATTTTCAAACATTAAACTATACGCACACTGAAACGTATGATTATTTTATTAATAACTAACTGACTCGGCAGACTTCGTAGTGCCTCATACAATAAATAACAGACCTAAGCTTTTGTATAAAATAAACTTAAAACAAACAAAAGGAATTCGTCCGACGGGGGACACATAAAAGGAAAAACAAAATTATTATTTTTATTTAATTCCGATCATTTTCATATTTATCTACCTTTTAAACCTTCTCTGGACATCCACAAATAATTCAAGACCAAAATTAACCAAATCGGTCCAGCCGTTCTCGAGTTTTAGCAAGACTAACGAACAGCAATTCATTTTTATATATATAGATAATAAAAAAAAGGGGGAATTAGTAAATGTGACTAGTTTAGTATTTTTCTCAATAGTCAAAGATTGCAGCCCATCGGATAGAAAGTTTAGAATACCAGTTAAGGCAATGGTAGATATTATAGCCGTCTGCATCCTGTAAGAGATACTCAAAAAAACTTTACTTTGAAACGAATAACCTTGTGGAACTTTTTAAAAAGTTCAACAAATTTCACGTTTAGTGGTGTAATAGTAACCGCTCGACCCGATTCTTTGGTGTAAATCAAGACTTTTACAGCTTTCAAAGATTTATGAAACGATCTATTTTAGAAAGTTTACGCGATCTAGTCTTTGTAAGTGTTCCGTTTTTAAAAAAAAGTCAAAAATCTAAGTTGAATTATCTATACATATAAATAAAATTGGAGTGTCTGTTTGTAATATTGAAATAGCCGCTTTTTACTACGTGCATATGAATATATATACGGTACGTACACCAAAATAACATTTAATTTTTTTACAATTTTTGTCTGTCTGTCTGTCTGTCTTTCTGTTTGTTCCGGCTAATCTCCGGAACGGCTGAACCGATTTTGACGGGACTTTCACTGATAGGCAGCTGGTGATATAAGGAGTAACTTAGGCTACTTTTTTAGACTAGCTTCGTCCCACGGCTTCACCCGCGGTACGACAATAACATCGCGGGACTCAGCTATCAATAATAAAATTTAATGTTCCGAAGCGAAGCGAGGGCGGGTCGCTAGTATGTTGTAAAAGGCGAAAATTAACAGAGTCAATTTAGTCAGGTAAGTTTGTAGAAAATATTCATAAGCCTCATATTAAAGTACATATTTTAAAAAGCTTAGTGATAAGAGTATTGCAAGATTTTCCATATTTTAAAACTTATTTAAAAGTAAGATCACAGGCGATAGATAAGTTTTAACGCAAGAAGATGGAATCTAGGGGGGGGGGGGCGCGCATTTGGCTCTCTCTGTGCTTGATACCGTATATTTCATTGGGATTGCTCTGAGGAATTTTTCGAGATGATCCCTCTATATCCTTTTGACCATCGCGACACCGGAGCACAGTTCATCTATACTATGCGCAACGATTCCGCGGAGGCATTTTCAGAGATCTTTTATACGACGTACCATGCGGCTTTGGAATGAGTTCTCCTCTATGGTGCTCCTCGAGCACTATGACATGTCCTATAAATAAGACTTGCGAGAGCACTGAGCGGTAGGCAGCCACTTGGCTGTACCCCTGACATTGCTGACGTCCATGAGCCGACAGTAACCACCAACCATCAGGTGAGCCGTATGCTACGTCTGCTTACAAAGGAAATAAAAAAAAAAAGGAGTAAGGTGAAGTATATCCATTGTAAATAAAGGAATTGTATATAGTAATTATTATACACTATTTTTTGCCCGCGACTTCGTCCGCGTCGAATAGATACTTTGGTATAACGCTAAATTTTACCCGTCTCTTCATTGGTGGTCATTCATTCTTTATTGGTGCTCCGATTGTATTTGTCTTAGCGTAATTTTATATAGCCTATAGCCTTCCTCGATAAATGGGCTATCTAACACTGAAATAATTTTTCAAATCGGACGAGTAGTTCCTGAGATTAGCGCGATCAAACAAACAAACTCTTCAGCTATATAATATTAAGTATAGATGTCGTTTGAGTGGTTACAGAAGCCCATAGTCATCGTAACAGTAATGCCTTCGCCCACTTTGAGACAAGAGTTTGAAATAATAGTATTAGTACAAATAAAGTTAATCATACAAAAGGAACTATTTTGTAACAAACCCCCTTTTTGTTTTAAAAGTGTGAGTTCAAAAGAAACCGATTAACAGAAAGACAAAGACGGAGGGGGCTCATTTGAATTAAAGTTAAAACTCATGACTAAATCTGACCTTTCCATTATGAAAAAAAATCTATTTTAAACTGGATTACGAACCAAATTACTTTTCCGTGACTTTGTGCATGAATGAATGATTCCAATAAACGACGTGAAATAAATACAACTATCATAAATATAGATTTGTCGAAATTTGAACAAACATTTTTTTTTATTTTTTTATTTTTATTGCTTAGATGGGTGGACGAGCTCACAGCCCACCTGATATTAAGTGGTTACTGGAGCCCATAGACATCTACAACGTAAATGCGCCACCCACCTTCAGATATAAGTTCTAAGGTTTCAGTATAGTTACAACGGCTGCCCCACCCTTCAAACCGAAACGCATTACTGCTTCACGGCAGAAATAGGCGGGGCGGTGGTACCTACCCATGCGGACTCACAAGAGGTCCTACCACCAGTAAAAATGCAACAAAACGAAGTGGCCAGACTGAGCTACTCTTATCCGCATCATTTATAATACCTAGACGTTCTACTGGTATGTCTTCGTAGCGAAATTTAGGTATATTGTTGAACTTTGCAATCTCGCCCGCTTGAAGCTTTGAAGCTTTAAGCAATTCTCGGAAGAAAAAATCCCCGAAAAACAAAACGACTTTAACTTTTATAACAGCCATTCAGCTTATCAAGTCACTTGACTCTTAATTACGTGAGTCTGCTTATTTTCATGGTAGGTACGTGTGTATCGTATCGAAGTATCATATTTCTGCCGCAAACCAGCCTCTTTCAGGATCGATTGGTATTTAAAAGCATTTATTTACAAGGGAATACAGTGTCGTATTTATTATGGCAGAGATAACGCGGTCAGGATGTTTAAGTGATCGGTTATTTGTGCATCACTGAGTAGCAAACATACAAACTTTCACATCTATACTATAATATTATAAAGCTGAAGAGTTTGTTTGTTTATTTGAATGCAATCTCAGGAACTTTAATCTCAGGAACTGGTCCTGAGAATTGTTTCAGTGTTAGGTAGCCCTTTTATTGGGGAAGGCTATAGGCTATATAACATCACGGTAAGACCAATACAAGTGGAGCACCGATAAAGAATGTTTCAAAATATTTCCACTTTCTACATAAATGAAGTGGGGGGTAAAATTTATCGTTATGCCAAAGTAACTATTCCACGCGGACGGAGTCGCGGGCAAAGGCTAGTTATTATAATTTTTAGCTAGCTAGATATTATAATTTTTATTTTTTATTTTTAGATGGGTGGACGAACGAGCTCACAACTCACCTGATGTTAAATGGTTACTGGAGCCCATAGACATCTACAACGTAAAGTCGCCACTCATCTTGAGATATATCTAAGGTCTCAAGTATAGGTATAGTTATTATAGAAGATTGCAGTTCAGCTAAAATACGTAACAATATACACATATATTGATTATTAAAAACAAACTCTGATTCACAAATTAATCACATATCAATTCCCTGAAGCACATGGTTTCGCTTCGTGTGATACAGACATCCAATAAATTGGCTACACCAACTACTGTAATAACCTTCAGGTGGCTTCCATTCTACATTATTTGTTCACAACTACTTTGAGTTTTGATTGTTAGATCGGTGTATTTCCTAATAAATATAATTTCGCCCAGAACTTCGGTAAGACAATTGTGATAACCAGTAATTCAATGACCTAATAAACGTGGTATTCAGGATTTACTGTATACGGTATGTGTAAGCATGTGTAGAAACGAGAGTATTTACTTATCTTATTGTAATATTATTTAATACACATTTTAGAAGTTAGGTAGTGCGTTTTATGTACTAACGATTTCCCAAATTTATAGATTAATTTGAACAATTATTTTTTTGCGATTCAACTAAGCTGGTGCCTAAATTGACTGACTGTACAATAACTGAACTGAAATTAATTCTGGAGACGGAAATAGAAACAGAACACAAATAACACTCGTCAAAGCTATGAATTCTTTTAAGGTAGCAATGAGTAATGTAGTCTTCCGTGTTAAGTTCCATAGTCAATTAAATTGTTTAATTAAATAAAGTAAAAGTAAAGTACATTTAAAACCAAATAAATAGCTTTATAGAGTGAAAAAGATAATATTGTTTGAAAAATAATGATACTCTATGCAATGTTTAAGTCGTGCAACTAAGATCACGTGAATATAACGTCCAATGGAACATAATAAAAAACCCACAGAGAAGAGATATAAATAAATTAAATGTTAGATTAATAAGGTTAGGTTTACTGGTGGTTTACCTCTAGTCATTACTGGTGGTACCACCATCACCCTGCCTATTTCAGATGTGAAGCAGTAATGCGTTTCGGTTTGAAGAGTGGGGCAGCCGCTGTAATTATACTGAGACCTTAGAAGTCATATCTCAATGTGGGTGGCAGCATCTACGTTATAGATGTCCATGTGCTCCGATAACCACTTAACACTAGGTGGGCTGTGAGCTCGTCCGCCCATCTAAGCAATAAAAAATTAAAAATATATTTGAGTTTAACTAAAATTGTTTATTTGGCTATAAATCAAAAAGAATATACTTGTCCTAGCATCTTCACCACTAATTAGTTACCCGTCATCAGTAGCAGTAGGATAATTTTCTTATTAGCCATATCGAACTTCATTCCTATTTCAACGTCTTAAACATTGGACACCCGTTATTCTAAGGCCACGTGAGACTTTCTCATTTCTTAGTACCTATGGGTTCCTGAGCTCATTTATTCAACTTGCCTACTGAAAAAAATATAGCTTAAGCTCAATAAGTAGTGTTAATATTGATAATACTCAGAAATGTGCTTAATAAACTACGGTTCCAAAGCATTCACTTTGGTATTCCAATAGAGCTAATCGCGATCGTCTTATGAACGTTCAAAGTTTTACAAAAACAAAGATGACTTGGTATTTAGAACATATGCACCGAATTGAGAAATTACTTTGTATTTATAGTCACTTAGATCGCTTGCAGCTATGACGGTGACGGATAGCGTGATTATCTTTCGAATAAGCATCATTTGAAGCCCCCGGAGGGTACTTTCAAGGGATCATATTAATAATATTTTTAGCCTTTTCTATCTGTAGATAGCTAGGACACGAGGCATCTGGTATTACCCGTTTATACCACAAGGAATTGTGACCCGGAATATAGCATAGAACGAGATCTGCCTATTTATTCTTTGCTACAGATGTGCAGATGGGCTTGTGGTTGTTATACAGACATCACTTTGTGAATATCGCTACAGACCTTGAAATATGAAGTATAAGTCGCAATTTTATAGTATCACTAGCCCAGTTTGTACTAGGTACTAGGGTATCCAAATACAAATATGTAGGTCGTGGTGATGGGGGTTGGTTGAGGGGGCGGTTTTGTTGTTTCACCATCATAAACATTGCGCTGGTAGATACAGCCTATAGCGAATACACTAATGTATGCTAATCAGAATCAATTGATTTGGGTTTGCCTGATAAAAAAAAAGACTGCGCCATTGTGAAAAGAAACAAAGATTGTATGTGCGACTACCGGGAAAATAAGGAAAAGCGGGGAATTACGCAAGAACGATTCGGAAAACAAAATAATTTATGAAATGGAATATGAAGAAATCGATGTGTCTGATATACATCGCTTCTCCAAAACATCGCGAGCGCGACTTTACCAATACTAAAACAGTAATGTAAAACAAGACTTTGAAAAGGGTCGAACTTCAATACAATAACGTGAATTCCATTTAAACGAAGAATTTCTTATTTGTTGCTATTTGAAAAGGAACCTTACTGCGGAAAGTTAAGTCATATATGATTATTATCTATGTATTAATACGGGAAGCAAAAACTTTGTATGCCTTTTTACGAAAACTGCGCGGACGGAGGAGTATGAAATTTTCCACACTTATAGAGAATATAGAGAAGAAGTGCACAATGCTAATATTTTTTTTAAATAATGCATAAAATATACATTAAATCAATAAACATTACACACACTACATACCATGTATTTGACGCACACACGCATGCATACTATTTATTGTCAAACTTTTGCTCTTGGCGTCTGTTGTCAAATTGAGAATAGATTAAATATTGTTTGTCTGTATTAATTTTTTTTATAGTGTAGCCTTGGCGAAATTTGTGTACAAACTTACAATTCCAATTAATTATAGTCGAATTTCGACTACTACGGGACCTCTAGTTATAATAAATACAGGATAACCATTTCGTGTCGGGTGCTCGTGACGCCGTGCATTAAATGCAAGGTCACAGTACAGTCGCATGCAAAATTGTTCGCGTTTTAAACGTTATTGGGTCATACGCGGTCGGGTTTTATGAATTTTTAACAAGTTCGTGGAGCAATAAATGTTTTATGCAACGAATTAATTATGATAGTAGTAATTAATGTTTAGTATTGCGTTTGGTGGTTTTGAACCTTTTTCTTATATATGTGTTGTTGTTGGGGCTGCCTCGGTTCTGTAGCGCGTCGGGCATGTTTGCCGAGGCATGAGTCGATTGCTTCGATTGCGGAGAAGGTGCATATCCCTGATTTTCTTTTCTAATTTTTTTATTGCTTAGATGGGTGGACGAGCTCACAGCCCACCTGATATTAAGTGGTTACTGGAGCCCATAGACATCTACAACGCAAATGCTCCACCCACCTTGAGACATAAGTTCTAAGTTCTAAGTAATTATTTTTAATAAATGTACCTTTTTTATTTGATTGGTTTTGTTAATTTTAAGTATGTTTCAATGATACTATGTACACATATGGACTTTTGCTGTTGTCTGAAATAAAATAAATCATTCATCATTCATATATTACTTTGGCAAGTCAAAGAACGCCGAATGGGATTCCCACGATTGTTTTAAAATTGACAAATTATAGTCTACTTAGCGAACTATTGTCGTATTTTGCTTTATTTTCATCAAAGTTATTTAGGAAGTAGCTGCGCTTTAAAAAAAAAGTTTCGTCTTAAAATTAATTTTAATTGGAATCTCTTTTCGAAATATATTATTATTATTATACTTAATGTTTGTTACTTTCCAAATAACTAGATACTATATCGCTAGCTTGAATTCCAATGCAACTGAAATTTTGACTAAACGTCTTAAGGAAGGTAACACTAATTTATCTTATGGTATCTTTTGGCGCGGTAAGTCTTCCACCGGCCGACTTTTACTATAAAAAAAATACAAACTATGACAAAAAATACCAATTTCTCAACTTTGGAAGTCGCCGTGGCCTAAAAGAAAAAAACCTCCAGTGCATTCGTATGTAACGATGCACTGGAGGCGGGTACCAATTTTTCTGATGAAATACGTACTTAACAATTGTTCACGATTGACTTCCACGGTGAAGGAATAACATCGTGCAATAAAAATCAAACCCGCAAAATTACAATTTGCGTAATTACTGGTGGTAGGACCTCTTGTGAGTCCGCACGGGTAGGTACCACCGCCCCGCCTATTTCTGCCGTGAAGCAGTAATACGTTTCGGTTTGAAGGGTGGGGCAGCCGTTGTGACTATACTGAGACCTTAGAACTATATCTCAAGGTGTTTGGCGCATTTACGTTGTAGATGTCTATGGGCTCCATTAACCACTTAACATCAGGTGGGATGTGAGCTCGTCCACACATCAAAGCAAAAAAAAAAAAAAACTTGATGAATGGACGTGAAGGAATAACACCATGTAATAAAAATTAAACCCGTAAAATTATAATTTGCGTAATTACTGGTGGTAGAATCTCTTGTAAGTCCGCACGGGTAGATACCACTTCCCTTACATATCTCAAGGTTGGTGGCGGCATTTACGTTGTAGATGTCTATGGGCTCCAGCAACTACTTAACATCAGGTGGGCTGTGAGGTCGTAACGCACCTAAGCAATAGAAAATAAATCACAAAAATAATACCATAATAATCCACTAGCGTTCGCTGCCTTAGAATTTGGTAACGTCGGTTTATTCATCAACTACCAGCCGAAGCCCGTAGATTTGTTTCGTTTTGATAATATAATTGTTGATTTTGTTTAATAGTATTAGTTAAGGGTCGTGTTATGAGAAATTATAGTATCTATACTATAGCAATTATAGTAGTTGTGCAAAAATATTCTTCTGCCGCTAGATATCTTGTGATATGTGCAATTTTCGACTATTTAAGCTAAACAACCACAAACAATAAAATCGACCAACTTAAATTATTGTCAAATGGATACAAAAATTCATTTTTTTTTTCTCTCTATTTCTGATCTCGACTGTACATTTATAAAATGGCTTGGTAACGTAAAACTCATACAGCAATTACTATTCTCACGTGTTTTAAAGCAGTTAAAACTTCAGAATTACTGCTGGAAGTCTCATTATTGCTTGTAATTCAATTCCGAAGTATTTTTCCATATTCTATTCGTTTTAGCTTAGGAACGATGGAATAAGAATTTTCCTCGTAGCATTGTACATCACATTCGTTAAAATTACAATACCATTTATGATAATTTCTTACGATTGCCCTTTCATAATCTTTCCCTATCTCTTCCACATTATACCACTATTCAAAACATTCAAGTATGTTTAGACGACATCATACTTCACTTTAAAAAAAATGTTGTAGATACAAAAATATGGCCGCTCCAATTTTTTTTTATTTTTCACAAGTTGAGTGCCTATGTGAGCATTATACATGGGCTTTGTACATGGTTATAAATAAGTTTTAATTTAAAAAAGGTTGCAGTAGCCCGGTGGATCCAGGTCTCTTTCTGAATAAACAAAATTTTTAACAAAGTTTATTCATGTGCCATTTTAATATAACATTGAAAACGTATTCATAAAAAAAACCATAAAAGCATAAAAAACCTATTTACGTAACATTTACTCCTATGTCATCGTTATAATTAACTTTTTTAAGCCAGTCTATTTTTTTTCTTTTTTTTATTGCTTATATGGGTGGCCGAGCTCACAGCCCACTTGGTGTTAAGTGGTTACTGGAGCCCATAGACATCTACAACGTAAATGCGCCACCCACCTTGAGACATAAGTTCTAAGGTCTCAGGTATAGTTACAACGGCTGCCCCACATTTCAAACCGAAACGCATTACTGCTTCAAGGCAGAAATAGGCAGGGTGGTCGTACCCACCCGTGCGGACTCACAAGAGGTCCTACCACCAGTAAAGATCCTCGAAGATGTGCTCTACAATATACTGTAGCACAAGTAAATGTGGGTAGTTTTGTTTCGTATTTATTAGGCGATAGTTTTACTTTTACGTTAGATGTCGCTTCTGGGCACGTCTTAGGTATTTTACGACGCCAACAATGTCACTATACTTTAATTTAACCGCCTGCTAACTTTATTGGAAGCAATTTACTCGGCGAAACTAAAACAAAAGTTTGTAATGAAACTATAAAATTGTAGAAGAAAAATTGTTGGATTCACGTTACAGTTGTCTATGTGCTCCGGTAACCACTTAACACCAGGTAGGCAGTGAGCTCGTCCAACCGTCCAAGCAACAAAAAAAAATTATCTATATATTAATACGTGAAGCAAAAACTTTGTATCCCTTTTTACGAAAATTGCGCGAACGGAGGAGTATGAAATTTTCCACACTTATAGAGAACATAGAGAAGAAGTGCATAATGCTAATATTTTTTTTAAATAATGCATAAAAGATACATTAAATCAATAAAGAAAACATTACACACACTACATACCATGTATTTGACGCACACACGCATGCATACTATTTATTGTCAAACTTTTGTTCTTGACGTCTGTGGCCAAATTGAGAATAGATTAAATATTGTTTGTCTTTGTTAATATTTTTTATATTGTAGTCTTGGCGAAATTTGTGATTATAGAAGTATAAAATACAATCATAATACTGTACAAACTTACAATTCCAATTAATTATAGTCGAATTTCGACTACTGCGGGACCACTAGTATTAATAAAAGAACAGAAGCTTATCAAGCATTCGCGAGCAGAGGAGCATGAGATACAAATGAATTTCAACAAGAACCACACACCCGATTACAAATCGTCAACTCTAATTGGGGCGGACAGAGTCCCTGCGTTTAGCGACACTATAAATTCACTTCACACACGACCCACATCACCGATTATTGGACGACATTGTATTTATCTTGTGTTAGGTATTTATAAGTACATAATACAAGTTGCCGGGATATTGCATAAATTATAATAAAGTCTGCTGTCGTCCGGACTTAGTTGCTACGCATATCCGATATCGTTGTCAATTGTATTATATTGAATATTAATAATATGTGAAGTATCTAACTAAATCGCGCATATGTGTAAAACTAATCTAATTATTCCTGGAAATAGATAATAGTACCTCAGATATAATTAACTGACGTTGCCGATCGCACCACCATTCCGTTGTGGTGGGGCGATCAGGCAATATATATTCGAGCGCATCGGGGTAGCATTCATTCTCGGCAGAAAGTTGAAAGTGTAAACACGATCACTGTAAATTGCTTTGTAAATGAAAAGTGGAAATAAATACAAGTTAGTGTAAAGTGACGCATTATTTAATTCCTGAAGACCTAAGTCCTTTACTTGGTTACATTTCACATAACCGAATGTGGCATTAGATTACACCAATACTATGTTTTAAGTGTCAGTTCTGAATTTTGTAACTATAAAGCTGTGTGTGTGGGGTGTAAAAAAAGTTTCAAATCAAACGTAATGTATTTGGACTAAAAGTATTTGTTTAGTTCTGTTTTATCGACTGGTTTTCTTTTTAATTTATATCGCGAAATTACTTGCTATCGTTCATGTGAAAAAAGAGTTTATATCAGAGCTTATTATAAATAGGGATATCAGTTTTTAAGTGTAACGATATACTTTTTGAAGTCGTCGTGGCCTAACAGATAAGACATCCGGTGCATTCATGTTGAAGCGATGCGCCAGTGTTCGAATCCCGCAGGCGGGTACCAATTTTTCTAATGAAATACGTACTCAACGATTGACTTCCACGGTGAAGGAATAACATCGTGTAATAAAAATCAAACCCGCAAAATTATAATTTGCGTAATTACTGGTGGTAGGAGCTCTTGTGAGTCCGCGCGGGTAGTTACCACTACCCTGCCTATTTCTGCCGTGAAGCAGTAATGCGTTTCGGGTTAAAGGGTGGGGCAGCCGTTGTAACTATACTTGAGACCTTAGAACTTGTATCTCAAGGTGGGTGGCGCATTTACGTTGTGGATGTCTATGCGCTCCAGTAACCACTTAACACCAGGTAGGCTGTGAGCTCGTCCACCCATCTGAGCAATAAAAAAAAAACTTTGAAGAAAAAAAATCATAAATATATTTTTCAGCCCACAAACATCCACTGCTGAACATATAGACCTTTTTATTGATTAGATGGATCAACGAGCTCACGGCCCACCAGGTGTTAAGTGGTTACTGGAGCCCATAGACATTTAGAACGTAAATATCGCCACCCACCTCGAGATATGAGTTCTAAGATCTCAGTTTTTACATTATAACGGCTTCTCCACCCTTCAGGCCGAAACGCATTACTGCTTCACGGCTGAAATAGGCAGGGTGGTAGTACCTACTCGTGTGGACTCACAAGACATACTACCACCAGTAATGCCTCCCCCAAGCCTCGCCTCAATGACCAGTCCTGCGATGCCTACATTCAGTAGATTCTCGCAAACCTCAATAGGCCATCCACCTGTTGAAGGCCTGTATTCATAAATCTATACACATTTCTTTTTTACTCGACGCTCGTACGAACAAACAAAACGTGCCACGTTATTAAATAAATATAGTAGCTTTGATTTTGTTACTCCATGTTAATCCTCCAAGTTCCGGTTCCAAACACAATGTCTAGATAGAGAGATTTTTATAGAGACACGTCATGTTACGTAATATCGGTAGAGCTTTCCCACGTATTTGTCAGACGGAATTGATCAATACTCCCCAAGGATTTTGCAGTTGTTTACTTTGTTAACAAGTTTACGACAAAGTACCATTTTATTACCGTGATAGTGGACGGGCAGCTTTATGAAATATAGTAGCAATTTTCACTGGAATCACAACGATGTGCTTTATAGTGGAAAACGTTTTATGCGCTGTAAATCGATTTGTCTGAATCAACTGATTACACTTGCTTCTCAAACTTGATTACTTTTACAGAGGAATAGAAATAAAACAATTAGTTAAGCTTCACATTTACATGGGGAGTGTTATTTTTATTACGTTTTTTCGGGTTTTTTTTTAAATATATTATTTATTTTGTTTAAGCCTGTTGCAGTGGTAACATTCTATTAGCTTGTGAAAGAGATAGCAGTTTAAGGTTAGAGAGGGTAGGAAGATAAGGAAATTTTTAGAAAGACGTGTACGAAGTGATTGTGAAGTAAAATAAAGAATTTCGCTATATTCATCCCGCTCTTACTCATGAACGCTCCCACATTTATGTATGCCAATTGATCTGGAAACCTTAGATCTAGACACAACCATCAGCAATAGAAATAAAGACAGAGAAGAAGGCGTAGAATTCAAAATAATTATTAGTATATCGAAGCAACACTCTTAAATGAAACATTACCTACGAATACCAACACTACAGTTACAAAGTCGGTAAATGGTTGATATATTAGCTATAATATTTTCAGGATCCAACTTGTTCCACGGGAAGTATAAACTGGCACCACTCTACATTGTTAGCTAAGAGGTTAAGGAATCGGGTTTGGGTAAACACGTTTGTATAAAATTCTGACGTTGACGTTGGAAATAGAGTATTACGACTGATATATTCAAGATTAAAAATGGTGGTATGTTAACTACATCGGTTGTTTCATTGTTTGAATTATTATGTACTTTAAGAACAATAGGGCGAATGCGTGATTGACTGAATGTACGAAAATAGCCTTTGAAAAAGAGTGATAAAGTCGATTTTCATTCGTTTCAAAAAATTTCCATAAAGCATTACGGTTTTGATTTTGTATCGCCTTTATATTTACTCGGTAATGAATTCACGTCAATTAATCATGTTGCTTTTTGTGGAATTGAACGACAAAGGCTTAGGCTTACTCTCTCGGTTATAAATTGAGTTTTTGTCTAATTAATTTGTAATTTGATTAACTAGCTTTAGGACTTGTACAGTTTTATTTTTTCTCACAGTTTTCTTGTTGCGACTGCTGCCTACCTATCTGATATCACTAGTGTTCCCTCAATAATCTAAATTGAATTATATTAACTAGCATATTCAGACTTAAGATTCATTTTATGTACTATTTTTCCGTTTACTTTTGTTATAAATATAAAACTAAAGCTCATCAATATTTACAAAAAAAAAACGCTGTCAGGAGAAAATGGTTCCGAGGATTGTGTTTGTTTATTTATGCAATAAATGTAATTTGCTATATTTCGATATATACATTGAACTTCTAATAGGTTAAGCACGAAAATATTTAATAATAATATATTTACCGTATTTGTATAATTTTTTTTATATTAGGCCCAAGAGTGTAATTCTAGTTTAAAATCTAGTATTGAGCTTTCATCAGGTGAAATATTTTTTTTTTTATTTTTTTTTTATTTAATTCTTTATTAGAGCCATACACCTATTAGGTTAAGTCGGCTATAATAAATTTATCATCATAAAAAAATAACTTAATTATAATACAAAAATGCCTTAAATTTCAACGGCCAGTCATCAATATAGCCGTGTCCAGTTCGCGTGGTCCGCAACGGTCGACGCTTTCATCCAGCCCTGACGATGTGAGAACAACACGTGGACATGTTTCCGATGCATCCAATTTCACGATACACGCTTGAAAACTTGTAGGGGACCATTGCAATTTGTGGAGATATTGTATTTTTAACGGTCTCTGTTTGTATTATTACTTGTTTATTTTGTTTTACAAATAAACATGCGCTTTTCTACGTTACTTAAAACATCGCGATCGAACCAGTGAGTTTTACAGAAACACTTTCTAACTCTCTAAATGCGTTGTATGGTTTTTGTTCGTTAGTCTTGCTAAAAATCGAGAACGGCTGGACCGATTTGGCTAGTTTTGGTTTTTAATTTTTTGTGGAAGTCCAGGAAAGGTTTAAAAGGTAGATAATTAAGAAAATGCTCCGAATTAAAAAAAAATAACAATTATGTTTTCCATTTGATGTGGCCCCCGTCGAACGGATTCCTTTTGTTTATTTTAAGTTTATTTTATACAAAAGTTTAGGTATTTTATTTATCGATTGAGGCAGTACGAAGTCTTCCGGGTCAGCTAGTATATATTAATAATAGTAATCAGGATGTCTGTTCTAATATTTCTAATTATGTACCTAGTAGGAGATTTGGAAGCCAATACTAGCCTAACAGGTGTTAGAAATTGTATTCTTTTATCTGACTAAACATAGCTTACTAGCTAGAGACTTATACATTTCCTAAGTATTACAAAACAAGCAGCTAGCGAATGCAATCCTCGGTTTTTGAGGTCATAGCCCTGTGATAGTCGTGTCCCTTATTGGTAATACACTGCGTGTTAATCAAAAAATATTAATAAAGAAAATTAATTTGGTATCGCATTTCTAATACAAGAAAATATGTAATTCTCTCACAATTTAGTGTCCATGAAAAAGCAGGCTCAAAAAATACATTGATTAGTGTAATTCGAAACTAGAATAAACGAAACTTTAAAGCTCGAATTTAAGGTGAGCTTCGTTAATACTGTAAGCCGTTTTAACAAGGAAACTTTGATGGACTATTCAGGTATTATTTCCTATTTAAAATCAGGAAGTTTCATCATGCCATAGTCCAATTTCACAAGGGGTTCATTCTTTACCTGCATACAAGTATTATCACGGCGCGCTTTAAATCGTTAACGGAGTTTGTAAATATCAGAACTTAAGCGCCACATTGAAGCAAGGGTATGAGGTTTGCAGTATGAAATCGAATAAATATTTATGAAAACAACGGCTATTACGAACAAGAATGCGTGACGTTTCTGCACGTATCTCGTCGCCTACCCTTCTTCTTCTATATCGTCCCCTTACGCGCGACCACATGTGCCGTACTTCCAATGTGCTCGATCATGTGTGGCATGGACCGCATGGTATAGACTTCCACCAAGTGTTTCTCTTGCTAGGTCTGACCATCTGGCTGGTGTTCTGCCCACGACGCGCTTGCCCTCTATGCGACCCGAAATTATCTTTATCCGAGCTTATCTAATTCATGTCTGGGAGACCGCATGGGATAGCGCTTACCCTACGGAATCTAAAAAACGTTGCAATTTATAAAATTCATTATCGTATAGACGTTAGAAATCGTTAAATCAAAAACATGTTATCCGCTTGAATACCGGTTAGTCAGCGGCGCTGCTCAGAGCGGATGCGGATGGATGGGCGCTGCCCGGTCCAGCCAGAACCTCCTTAGAGTTCACCCAGCGAAACGATTCGCTCAATAAACCACTAGTTCAATAAAAACGGTTCGCTCGAATGCACTCGGTTTGAAGGATGTAACTATACTTGAGACCTTAGACCTTATATCTCAAGGTGGGTGGCGCATTTACGTTGTAGATGTCTATGGGCTCCAGTAACCACTGAACACCAGGTGGGCTGTGAGCTCGTCCACCCATCTAAGCAATATTTTTTTTTAATAAAAACTCGATTGCTAAAAATCTGGTAGATACATCGTACCAAGCTTATGCCAAGCGATGTTTAGTGTAGTTTAGTTTATGACCCTTAAACACAATCTGAAAAAGTTTCCTCTATGAGATATTTAATGAAAGCTATGAAACAGCCCGTCATCAAGTTACTCTGTTGACATCATTTTAAATTGCATTGTGACACAGCTCAATCTAATTGCCATTGACATTGCTAATATTTGTGGCGATGGTGATTCATTCAACGCATTCGTTTACCATTAGACAGCTAAGGGAAAATTTTAAAGAAAAACTTCAGAAACGATTGCGTCTTCTAAAACCATCAAACCAAACGCCTTAAGGAAAATCAAAGAGAGAACTTCTTCTATCTAGACTAGAGTACAAAAAAACAATATATCTTTTAAATTAGTGACCTCGACGTGATGTTGCCACAGCAGAATATATTGTGGTGAAGATAATTAAGATAATGGGTTCGTGGCAAGATTAATGGTAAGAAACGAGGTTTCTTCACGGATCGAATTACTTTTTATTTAATTATCACCACTGGGCGAACAGCTACTGCTATTTATTACTTAACTTCAATCTTAAATCCCCTAGAACCAACACAACGTGACCCGAAATATTTTAAACACACGATAAATTTAAATTCGGAGCTCTATTTATTAAAACCACACGGAAAAGTAGTAGTGGCATTTTCAAACATTACAAATACATAAAGCAACTCATATTATATTTGATCATTTTTAAACGTTATCTTTTCCCTGGTAAAACAACACAATACTTTAGTTATTTGACCGTCGTATCTCAGATGTGAAAAATAAAAAAATGAAAAACTGTAATCACACTTCTTTTATTTAGATTTTATCGAATAATACGCCTTTAGTTTCATTTCGTGACGCACTGAAACTATTTAATATTTTAACAACGAATACCTGAACTTTTTCGATTATTTTTGAAACAATTCAATTAATAATATTGATAGGTGGTGTATGTTTTTATTTTATGATTGAGGTATCACTGGTGGCCCGGAGGCCTTTCCAGTTTCACAACGACAGACGGGCGAGCAAGGGCTCCACTAGGGGGAACGGGATTTGCTAACAGCTACCCAACCTTACTGGTGGTAGGACCTCTTGTGAGTCCACACGCGTAGGTACCATCGTCCTGCCTATTTCTGCCGTGAAGCAGTAATGCGTTTCGGTTTGAAGGGTGGGGCAGCCGTTGCACTGTTTAAGCTGAGATCTTAGAACTTATACTTCAAGATGGGTGGCACATTTACGTTGTAGATGTCTATGGGCTCCAGTAACCACTTAACACCAGGCGGGCTGTGAGCTCGTCCACCCATTTAAGAAATAAATAAATAAAAACGTTATAACAGAAACGGCTGCGGCATATAGGGAACAATCGAGGACTGCACAGCCGCGTCGACTTGACGCAAACCCGGCGCTGCGGCGTGCGAGATTAACCGTGGCCGCCATTGAGTCCGCGAGACGGGATGGCGGCAGATCACCGTTGGCCCGACGAGACGGCGTGGCGGCGACGAGCAACCCAACGGGACCGTACTGTGCGCATTATTTAATTAAATTCAGTACATAGCAACTCGTTTTTGGCACGCCGACCCTCTGCCGCAGTCGCATCCTCGTCATAGCATCTCGATTGTCATTCGCTTCGCTTCTACCAAATTTAATCTGTTTACGATATAGACTTATGAAGCGGCTTAGAATATTTGGACAAGTACAATAAATACACTTGAGAACCATTGATGTTTTGAATGTTTTCGTAAGTCACTCTAACGATATTTCTTAATAGCAATCATTTCATTTCTACTAAAAAAAATTGCGTTTGTCGTTCCGTAATATAAATCGGAATAACAATGAAATGTATCGTCGCCGAAATGTTGCATGTGATTTAAGTGCTTACAATTTATATTAAGGTAATTAACTCATTTTAGGGCTGACGAATGTGGACGTGGTAAAAATTTAAAAGCAATATATAACGTTTAGAACTTTTTTATTTATTTATTTTTTATTGTTTAGATGTTTGGACGAGCTCATAGCCCACCTGGTGTAAAGTGGTTACTGGAGCCCATAGACATCTACAACGCAAATGCACCACCCATCTTGAGATATAAGTTCTAAGATCTCAGTATAGTTACAACGGCTGCTCTACCCTTCAAACCGAAACGCATTACTGCTTCACTGAAATAGGCAGGGTGGTGGTACCTACCCGCGCGGACTCACAAGAGGTTCTACCACCAATAGTTTTTAAGTAGTGACTGATTTTATGAAAATGTTTCCATTTTTATTAGTTGCATTTTATATTTACTTTCAACTAAAATAACGCAGATTCACATTTGTCAAACTGAATAAGTCCTTCATTCGGCTTTGAACTCTGAGGCTGAGAGGCTTGAAGTTAAAATTGCAAGAATATTTTCCTGCGAGTGAGCTATACAAGAAAAACTACGTGATAAATCGTACGCTTATGAAAAGTTATTTTTGCTTGTTTTTATTTTTCGTAAAGAACCTAAAGTACAAATTCAGATTTAAACTAGAATAATTCGTTCACGGATGTGTGTAATGCGATAAAGAATAGATTTACTATATGTATATATTTATATTCATTACCTTTTTGTGACATTTTCGATCCTTTTGACGTTTTGATAGTTGAATTTGAATATAATTCCACGCGGTCTCTTCTATTATAACAGAGTCCGCGGTCTACGGCGACCCTAGAGCAGTTATTAATATTCGTGGTGCGCTCTCCAACGAAAATATAGTTTTTTTTTTCTCTCTCATCCCGAATACGTGATTAATCTTCATAAAAATGACTATCTGACTTTCAGTTCACAAAGACTTAAGCTCTTTCGTTTCTTGACCTTATTGTAGTGCTTAGAAAAAACGTTTTACATTTACAACTCCGTACTTTCTTAACGAATTTACATAAAATAATGTATTATATTAAAAATACGAATTTTATTTGCCTGTCTAATTGGTGCAGTTTGCAGTTTTTTGCAGTTTTGCATGCAGTTTTTTTTATGTCTGCAAGTTGTTGAAATATTTTAAATTTAATTTCTCTAAGAAAAGAAAAAAAACATTTGTGAGCTATTATGGGCACCAGAAACTGGCATACATACATAACTTTAAATATATACATATATAGATATGAAACGCCCAGAAAAAGAGCAAAGAAACCTGGTCATCACAAAAATGTTTGTCCGATGTGGGAATCGAACCCACGACCTTCAGCGCCACAGTCAGGAGCGCTAACTACTGCACCGAGTCAGTCAAAGCTTAAAAATGTTTATTGCATGAATATAAATACAAAGTATTATAATTATTTCAGAAAGATTTCTCACAGAAATAACACATACAAATTTCACGTCAACCGAACAGTCGTTTACATGTCACGACCTCACCACGACTGAGCTCAAAGTTTGCGGGTTACAGAGAGCACGTTACGTAGATGGGTGAACAAGCTCACAGCCCACCTAGTATTAAGTGGTTAACTAGAAATAGGTAGGATGTCGCTACCCACCTTTTATTTCTTTTATTGTCCTTGTAGGCAGACGAGCATACGGCCCACCTGATGGTGAGTGGTTACCGTCGCCCATGGACTTCAGCAATGCCAGGGGCAGAGCCAAGCCACTGCCTACCGCTTAATACTCTTCACAAGCCTCGTTTGAAGAAGGACATATCATAGCGCTCGGGGAACATCGTGGAGGGGAGCTCATTTCATAGCCGGATGGTACGTGGCAAAAAAGACTGGAAACGCACTGTGGATGACCGCAGTGACTGTGGTTCCAGGTAGTATGGATGAACTCTACTCCGGTGGCGGGCGGTGCGATGGTGTGTACGGTGCGGGCTCCGATTACTAGCGACCACTAAAGCCAGTTGGTGATCGCAGTATGTTGGTATCATATTTAAAAATCTCTGTTGATTATTCTATGGTCGCATCCAATAGCTTAGTCGGGTTTTATGCGATACCTATGGGAAGAGATGTGGTGCTAATCTAGGCTGAAACCGCGCACCCGATATTTTTTTGTTAGTTCAGCAGATTTTCGAATAAAACTCTGAATGTATTGGAGCGTGACCGCTTTCCATTAAGCCGTGGCTCGATAGTTTTTTAATTGTGTAACCAAAAAACGATCAATGGAATTTTTGTTCGATAAATCTCGAATCGCTGATATGAATAACTTTTACTGGTTTTACTGGTGGTAGGACCTGTTGTGAGTCCGCGCGGGTAGGTACCACCGCCCTGCCTATTTCTGCCGTGAAGCAGTAACGCGTTTCGGTTTGAAGGTAGGGCAGCCGTTGTAACTATACTGAAACCTTAGAACTTATATCTCAAGGTCGGTGGCGCATTTACGTCGTAGATGTCTATGGGCTCCAGTAACCACTTAACATCAGGTGGGCTGTGAGCTCGTCCACCGATCTAAGCAATAAAAAAAAAAAAAAAGAATAACTGTACTTTACAAAAGACTAAACATCGAAGAGTTCGTTTGAATCATATTGTATTGTTGTATTTTCTGCGAACATCACATTTTCTGTTCTCCCTTTATTATTTGCGAGGTTCCAAATAGGTACTCTTAATATATTAAAAAAAAATTGAAAGCTGAAGAGTTTGTTTGTTTGAACGCGTTAATCTCAGGAACTACTGGTCCGATTAGAAAAATTATTTCAGTATTAGATATTCCATTTATCGAGAAAAGCTATAGGCTATATAACATCACGCTAAGACCAATATAAGCGGAGCACCAATAAAGAATGGTTCAAAATCGGAGTATTTTTCCCTTTTGAGAGCTTCCGTTGCGTGCGCTGCAGAAACAGTTGAAGTTTCGCTAAAATAATGTATGACAAAATTGTTCCCCTTTAAAAGATCCGAAAAAAAGTCTGCGACAGCATAGGTTTATATGTTAAGGTTGGCTCACTGTAACGTTTTTTATGCTAACCAAATTTGTTCTAAAATAAAGCATTATTTGTGAACTATTCCACGCGGACGAAGTCACGGGCAAAAGTTAGTATATTAAAAACACGAGATTAAGTTGTAAAAGTAGTTTTAGTTAGTTACATTATTTATTGTTATTTTAATCGCTCGGCCTTACACAGGGAATGTTTCATGTTAATCTTCACGATACCCTCCGTGCAGTGGTGCTCGTAATAGTCTCACTGCTACGGATTAACTTCCGTAATTGGCGATCGGATTCCAATTCTGCATAGTTCTGTTTCGAGCATGTCCTGAATTGTCAATTTGTCTTCCAGCTTCAGCTTAACGAAACGATCTTCATGCTAGAGTACTTGTTAGGCGTTGAATTATTTAATACTTAAATATTTCTACGGTTTTAACATCTGAACGTGTAGATGTGGTCAAAACAGTCAGAATCGATGTTAGCGTTGTCTTTTAAATCATCGGGACTTTGAAAATGATTTGTAATACGTGGACGTTGTAGATGTCTATGGGCTCCAGTAACCACTTAGCACCAGGTGGGCTGTGAGCTCGTCCACACATCTAAGCAAAAAAAAAAAACAATTTGTGAGAACTGTCCACTTTGAAGCATAAAATTTGTTGTACTATATTTGTAATACTATACAAATCGAAATGTATGACATTAGTGAAAATAAGTAAAGGACCGTAAAATGGGGCTAATAGGACATTCAAACCAATTTTAACAATCAAAATTATATGTTTCAGACATTAAAATTGCTTTAATAGGGGGAGTCTAATGCTATTTTATCACCATATCACTGTTAAAACTTTAAATTATCACCGCCTTAAGTGAAAAAGTAAAAAAAGTGGCCAATTTCTATTTGCCCGTAAATCGGAGTCAATAAGAACGGCGTATGGGGATAATAGAGAAAAGTGGTAGGGTTGTCAAAATATTTTTGTAATTAGGTAGGTAAGTTCCTAGTTAAGTAGATAATTATAAGCTTAACTCACTCAAATACTTAAGGTTGTTATTTATGGTAGTGGTTTACCTTCCAGGTGTACTTGTAACATACAACATTGTTGCTACAAAGAAATTATAGGAAAGTGTTTTTTTTTATGACGCGCTAGTTGAGTGGTCAGTTGCCTGGTGTAGTGCAGCGCTAAGTGGTCCGCTGGTTTGCTCGGAGATCTGGTCGGACCAACGTTTGGGAACCGATGGAGGCTGACAGTAGACAAGCTAAAACGGAGTCACGATCCTCAGCAATGAGGGAGCGATGGAGAAGAAGAAGAAGTTGAGTGGACTCGCCCATCTTCTGTTAGGCACTTATCGGTGCTCAAAGGCATAACAACGTGAATGCCACTAGTCATGCTCAGATATGAGGTCTATCTTATCCAAGCCGGAAAGCCTGACCGTCCGCAGCAGCCCCTTGTCTCAAATACTCCGTCACCAGTAATTCTCATCGAACCCTGTACTACAGAATAATTCTTTTTGTATTTTTCACAATTTTGTGGTGGACAATAGCCTTCATTGTTTCGTGCCTAAGGGCTCATTTAGTTACCTAACAGGTGCCTCTGACTCAGATAGTTATTATTATGCGCGTATTTCAAGCAATGCATCAAAACTTTATTAGCAATATTGGAAATTGATGAAAAAACATAACAACAACCATGATGTGCTTTTTATTTGGATCCACTTCAATTTGTTTGTTCTCTTATAGCCTAAGTCAATAAATTCACATGTATGTAGTTACTATACTAAAAAAAAAAAACAGATTCGTAATCACATTCCTTTGCTTCAATTATTTATGGAATATATCTAAAGGCTCTATGTTGTAGAAATATTATAATTAAACCTGCGTCCTGCCCTTCAAAAAGTACGTTTCTCCTGGCAACCAGACAATTTTCAAAAATACCTAAAATAAAATCAATCTTATAATTCAAACTTTAATCGGACGAAAGAGATGCTTGCCTCATCAAACTTTTATTCGATCCTGCTACGGCGTAGCGCCCAAGCGCCGTAGAGTCTCGTAGCTCGTCGTAGCTTCTTAATACTGAACGTACGTAATCGAAGTTACGCAAGTCCGTTGCGTAACACGACCTCAGTTGACTTTCTTTGTCTGGGATGTTTGACTAGCAAACTAAAATCGAAAATCAAAATTCAAACAATTTTATTGTTGCAGCTTTTAAATAATTTTATTACAATATCGTTTCAGGTATGATGAAATTTTCTTTGTATTAGTCTCAATTTTTTTTATTCCTTAGATGGGTGGACGAGCTCACAGCCCACCTGATGTTAAGTGGTTACTGGAGCCCATAGACATCTACAACGTAAATGCGCCATCCACCTTGAGATATAAGTTCAAAGATTTCAGTATAGTTACAACGGTTGCCCTACTCTTCAGACCGAAACGCATTACTACTTCACGGCAGAAATAGGCAGGGCGGTGGTACCCACCCGCGCGGACTCACAAGAGGTCCTACCACTAGTAATTACGCAAATTACAATTTTGCGGGCTTGATTTTTATTACACGATGTTATTCCTTCACCGTGGAAGTCAACCGTGAATATTTGTTGAGTACGTATTTCATTACAAAAATTGGTTCCCGCCTGGGATTCTAACATCGGTGCATCGCTCAACGCAAATGCACCGGACGTCTTATCCTTTAGGCCACGACGACACTACAAATAACAATAAACTAACGACAAATAAAATTCAATAATTAAGCTTAATGAATTTGTATAGTTCTAAGCTTACAAATAAGTGAGAGCTATTTCCTATGCAGCTGTAAATGATTGTAACAAAAAAATATAAAGAAATTCATGGAAATTGAATTTAAATAACCGTCAGCACAGTGAATCAGTACGTTATTTTTTGTTTTTTTTTTAGCCCATTAATATTCGTGAAATTCTGTAAATGAAAAACTTTGTTTGTGCTCTGACAGTGTGAATGCGGCGTTATTCATATGCAGAACATTTGCATACACAAAAATAAAATGATTTCCCGTGGGTCAACATGTTTAATCTGGATAAAAAGTATTTTGTACACTTTTCTTGAATCAAAGGTATCATCACATTTAAGCAGTGTGACTTCACGATTGATTCTCAAGGAAATAGAGCTAAGGATACTAAATAAAATCTTTCAGATTGGTGAGAATCTATTACATGTATATAAGCGGTCTCAGCTTGTCCGGATCACATGTAAATTTAGGGCTTTGTTGGTTTTTTTTAACAATCAGATCTTCTTCTTAAAAAAAGCTATCCTTGCCAAAAATAATTTTGCTTAGGCGGGTGAAATGAACCCCAGCCTACAGGAGATCATAGGCACCAATAACGGAAATATCGCCACCCACCTTGATACTTGAGCTCTAAGACCCAGTTCTATAGCACACGTCTTCCCTATTCTTCAAACAGGAACGCCTTACTGATTCGCGACAGTTGTAGGCAGGGTGCTAGTACTAACTCCTTCAAGCCCACAAGACACCCTACTACTACTAAAAATAAGCCTTGGATGACCTAAAGGTAAAAATTAAATGTGTTACGTTAGAAATTATGGTACTGAATAAAAACATATGAGACGGACGATGTAACCGTGAAATAGATGACGTGATATCCTCATTATAAAAACATTTATAATATATTTATTACCGAATATTTAACACTAACAATTGCCTAAATCTTTCGGAGCTATTAAATTTATAAACACTTTTGAACAATTTATTATCACGATATAATTTTTATAGTGAGTTTCCGATATTTCTGGATTATAAAGGAACAGCTAGCACATGGTGTCAACGGTCGCGCTGGAACGCGGGGGCGGGGCAACTGCTAACTACCTTCGTGTTTTGCGAATTTACAAAATATGAACTAAAACGAAAATTATGTACAATTATGTAAAAATTAAATTATATAAAAATTATGTAAAATTATGTATGTATATAAAATTATGTATATTATGTTATGTATTATTTATGTATGTAAATTATGTTTTGCGTCGTTAACATAATGTTTCAGAACACGTAATAGTGACATTTTATTTGCCGACTTTAAAAACGGTCTGTCTGTGCCTGTGTGAATGTCAGTTTTAAGTAGCTCACATACTAAAATCTAAGACAACAGTTATCTCCCCTGTGTCTCTTTAATTTGAGAATATAGACATACTGAGACAAAATATTTTCAAGACGAATCAGAACTTTATATTCACAGCATGTGCGCACAGAAAAATCTCAGAACGCGTACGTAGTCTGAGTCAACTTGAGAATTATTAGTCCACAATATCCTATATGAGAAAACATGTTTGTAGAAGCTTCCCGGAAACGTTCATATGTAGACTCAAACAGAATATTGCTTAAGTAATACGATGCAGAGATTAATCAAAAGTGTATTTATAATCGTTTTTAAATGTTGATTTAAATAGAGAAAGAATAGGGAATAGTTGCTAGATTAATATTTAGGAAGAGCATGTAGTTGTTCTGCCTAAGCATCCGCTTGAACTAGAATAATTCGTTATTGGAACGAAGTTTCTTATCGCGCATTGTGAAAGGGGGCTAGACGGAAAAAATTCTTACGAAAAGTTGTCACGACACTTTTTAGACCCGTCATTCTGACCAATCAACGTGTAGGCGCTTATCGCGTGACATTGCTCGTATCCGATTGGTCCGCGTAATGAGTACAGTTTCTCGAGATAGCGTTTCAACAATAGTAATTTAGTTCATAGTGTTGTCTTTTTCTTCTTCATAATGCCGTAATTTATTATTATATCTTAAAAAAAAATTACAATTCCTTCACTAATTAATCGAAAGGAACTTCGTTCCATCCGGGTGTCCCTTGACACCTCTGAAGTTTTTTTTTATTACTTCCAATGGGCAGATATAAGATATGGCCTAAAATTGCGATTGCCTTGTCCCAATGTCAGTCTAATCCTTACAGCCAAAACACATTATGTAAATATATTTTTTTTGTAAAATTTACCAAATTGCTTATTCATCATAGAAGCCGACATGAAACACGTGTAGATTAATCTTGTTCGTGTAAATAAGATATTTTCCAGAGGATATTAATCCGGACATGGCCTTATTTCTTGATACGGAGACACCAGTTTCTTACCAATAAAGCAATGAACAAATGCATATTCATATGACGATATCGAATTTTATATTCTTGCCGTAAGGGAATAAGATAGCAAGACAAAACACATCACAATCACTTGCTGTAGGTTGTATCTCTTTCCTTTATATCTATTACAGTACAGTCCATTGAACAATATTCAATACACATGGAATCTATAATTTATTAAGATACTTTACTTTATTTTTTCTGCCCATTGCGCTAAATGTATTTTCTTTTTTGTGCTTGCAGTAAAATAGTGTTTTGAAATTATTTTCTTGTAACTAATCAGAAACTATTTGATTGTCGATGGATATAGATACTTTTTTTAGTAAATTATTGTTTTTATTTATAATAATAAAAGTGAACAAATCACGCATGGTCAACCGGGCCCAATTTAGGATTCACTGTGTTATGGGTACTCGAAAGTAATAAACATACTTATATATGATAGTGGTAGGCAGCGGCTTGGAGCGGTAGGCAGCGGCTTGGAGCGGTAGGCAGCGGCTTGCAGCGATAGGCGGCGGCTTGGCTCTGCACCTGGCATTGCTGAAGTCCATGGGCGATGATAACCACTCACCATCAGGTGGGCCGTATGCTTGTCTGTCTAAAAGGGCAATAAAAAAAATTATATATACATAGGTACATTACATTAAATTTGATTCGAGCCCTACACCCCAGCAGAGGGTAATAGGAAAGCATGATGATGATGATAGGTACATTACCGCATATGAGATAACAAGTCGAAATAATAATGCGGCCGTGTTTTCAACGCGACGAACACGGAATATTCATGTTGTGCACTGTTCATATTACATAGCAAATAGTGTCAGGAACACTCGAAACTCCGCTCGTGAAAGACCACAAGTTAAACACAATTTCAATTCAATTTAATTCAGAACTACGTTTTGGACATTGTTATTGTTTACGGTACAGAAAATTGCTTGTTTCGATTTCATTTTACACTGCTGTCAACAACACACGTGACCCCAGGGTTAAATTTAAACAACGCCTTCATTCATTTGACGACCGTCTGGTGTAGTGGTAAGTGACTTGATCACTACACAAGGGGGTCGCGGGTTCGAATCCCGCCAAGGGAAGATATTTGTATGATAAATATAAATGTAATTTTCCAGGGTTATGGATGTATATTAAATATATTATGTATGTGTATAATAAAAATCTTACATTTATATCCGTTATCTGGTACCTGCAACACAAGTTCTTTACGAACTTATCATAGGACCAGTTAACGTGGCGTGATTGTTAGTAAATATTTATTTATTTATTTATTCTCTAGAAACGCATTAAAATTTTTAGTGATTGTCATATTTAATCCAAACACTCGTTTTTTTAAATGCCAACTAAGCACGAGTAAATTAAAACACTTATTTAAGAATGGTAATACTTTGTAGGCTTAGAATATTTAATACTATCCTATTGCCAGCTATTTCAAATTTTACAGCATCCGGTCACCTCCCAAAAAAATGTCAACTTCAACGTAAAAATAAACAAATCATTTAATTTTTTTTTATTTGCGACCCCTTAAAAAAATCCTTCGAAATTTTAATAGTATTTATTTTGTTAACGCTATTTCAAGATTGAGGTATTTTAACTCCATTTGTGTTCAGCATTATCTATGCCAACACATAAGATGATTGTACAAAAAATGTGAAATATAATAAAATGAAAGTAGAAAAGAAACGTAGAGGTTTAAAAATATTTTTCTTAGAAAAAAAAATGTCGGTTAGTACAATATATGTCAAAGAATAATATCTTGGTCGTCCGTTATTGTAGGCTTAGGATATTTAATTCTATCTTATTTGCAGCTATTTCAAATTTTACAGCATCCGGTCACCTCCCAGAAAAACGCCAACTTCAACGTAAAAATAAACAAATCATTTTTTTTTTTTTTGCGACCCCTTAAAAAAAATCCTTCGAAATTTTAATAGTATTTATTTTGTTAACGCTATTTCAAGATTGAGGTCTTTTAACTCCATTTGTGTTCAGCATTATCTATGTCCACACATAAGATGATTGTACAAAAAATATGAAATATAATAAAATGAAAGTAGAACAGAAACGTAAAGGTCTAAAAATATTTTTCTTAGAAAAAGAAATGTCGGTTAGTACAATATATGTCAAAGAATAACATCTTGGTCGTCTGTTACCACCAAAATTCTAAAACCGGATGCTTTCTTAAGCGTCGAAAATAATATGATACCAACAAAAATATGAGTTTCAACCGTAAATGAAGTTTTAATTATAAAAAAATATGCAAAAAACCTTAACAAGCTTAAATATTCCTATAAACCAGCAATGTTTCAACTGTTTTTCGACTTTCTGTAAATAGTTTTATATCTTAACTCTAGTATCATATAATACAAATAGAACCTTTTTAAATATTGATAACTGAGACATATCAGTAATTAAGGAACTACATACTTTATAAATATTAATTCGGTTTCAAGTAAGCGCTTAACAAATAAATGACCATTTAACAGAAGTTATTCGTACGAAAAGGCCACAAGTAGAGACTATTGGGTATCTTTGGTGGAAGCTGTACTGGTGATAGGACCTCTTGTGAGTCCGCGCGGGTGGGTACCACCGTCCTGCCTATTTCTGCCGTGAAGCAGTAATGCGTTTCGGTTTGAAGGGAGCCGTTGTAACTATACTTGAGACCTAAGAACTTATATCTCAAGGTGGGTGGCGCATTTGCATTGTGGATGTCTATGGGCTCCAGTAACCACTTAACACCAGGTGAGCTGTGAGCTCGTCCACATATCTAAGCAATAAACAAAAAAAAAAAGCTTTTACTCTCAAACTCTCTAGAAGTCTTCGTGGCCTAAAAGATAAGACGTCCGGTGCATTCGTATCTAGCGATGCACCGGTGTTTGAATCCCGCAGGCGGGTACCAATTTTTCTAATGAAATACGTACTTCACAAATGTTCACGATTGACTTCCACGGTGAAGGAATAACACCGTCTAATAAAAATCAAACCCGCAAAATTATAATTTGCGTAATTACTGGTGGTAGGACCTCTTGTGAGTCCGCACGGGTAGGTACCACCACCCGGCCTATTTCTGCCGTGAAGCAGTAATGCGTTTCGGTTTGAAGGGTGGGGCAGCCGCTGTAACTATACTTGAGACCTAAGAACTTATATCTCAAGGTGGGTGGCGCATTTACGTTGTAGATGTCTATGGGCTCCAGTAACCACTTAACACCAGGTGAGCTGTGAGCTCGTCCACACATCTAAGCAATAAAAAAAAACAAAAAAAAAATAGAGGGGTTCACGAAATACAAAAAAAATCATTACAAAGTAATTAAATAAAAATAATAGAATAAACAAAACTTATAAATGATAAAAAACAATAAATGTATAATGTAATACTTATCTTATTGAGTGTGAAATAAAAGGTTTTTTTTTAATCGTACTCATGACGACCTAACTTTGTATTTCCGTTTTCATTACTGTAGATATAATAATATGCACAAACAATAGATTCGCGTAGACCGCAACATTATCCGGGACGCGTCGCAGTCGTACAGTTCGATTATGTGAAACCAAATTTATTCCATATTCAACTGCGTCGTGTTATCGTGAATCCGACGTAATTACGTGCGGTATTTACCAGTAATGAAACGTTGTTTGTCGTACATACGTACAGATTTGATGCCAGAACGTCGATATTAACGATTGGTACAAGTTATAGGCGGAATAGCATTTGTGCAACAATTTACGTGCTCGTTTAAGTGACATTTATTTGAGCTCTTTGGGTACATCTTTTTTTTTATTTTTGAAGTTACACTTCTTTAGGCGCGTTATAAAAATTGATGAGAGTGAAATTTTACGGTGCGCGCGCACCGTGACACAAAATTAACAGAATGAAGTTGCCCACTAAATCGCTCATTACAATACGACCGACGTAACTTGGCGAGTCTGAATATAGCCGCAGGTGAACTTTCCGAACCGTACCGAGAATTACCAAATTTATACGATGTCAAGAAAAGGGATGTCCAATATGCCTGTTTGAGGATGTTGTTTAATCGATTTTTTTTCAAATTGATTAAAATTTAAATTAAAAAAATGAAATAAATTTAATAAAAATAAAGTACATATAACTTTTTACGTGCGTACATAAGTACACGCACCCTTTTTTTATTGCATAGTTGGGTGGACGAGCTCACAGCCCACCTGGTGTTAAGTGGTTACTGGAGCCCATAGACATCTACAGAGTAAATGCGCCACCCACCTTGAGATATAAGTTCTAAGATCTCAGTATAGTTAATACATCTCCAGAAAGGAATATACCATGGACAGAATTGTCGTTCATGGCCGTGTAGAAGGCAGAAAACCTCGAGGTTAATCTCCCACGAGCTGGATTGACCTCATCGCCAGCACTACGAAAGCCACAAAAGTACAATGTGCCCGCAATGCTAACAGCCGCCTCCGATGGAGGAACATCGCTCGACGTGCGTCTACTTTGGAAGCGGTCGGCGACCTGTCCTTCGACATCCACGACAACTCAGCCAAGAGTATTCGACTGAGATTTATTATTTTCCATTTTTCTGTTCTATCTTAAGTAAGATTCCTATGCTTAACCGGTGTAGAATAAATAAATAACTAAATAGCAGTCAACAAATCTAGTACGCTCGTCCGGTCCCAAATTAGTATTCACTGTGTTGTAGGTACCAGAGACTGACTTATATACGTTTAAATATATACCTAGTCAGGTCATAAATTCTGTCACATGTTTAATGTAAAATAATTGAAACAAGTTTATTCATTATGTAACCATTCATATACCAAAACGAACTTAACAAAACATAGATTCTTATGACACTAAAGTTTATTCAAAATGATCTCCGTGATTTTGAATACAGGCCTTCAATCTGCGCGGCCAGTCGTCTATCGCAGCACGAACGAGGTCCATGTCAATATCGGCGGCTGCCTTAATCAAGGATGTCTTGAGTGACTCCGAATTGGGATGAGGCTTTGAGCACGCCTTTTCCTCCAAGTGTTGCCATATCTTGTAATCTAACGGATTCAAATCTGGACTCGAGGAGGGCCAGTCTTCGTGCCGGATGAAGTCGATTTCACGCGCCGCCAGCCAGTCTTGTGTGCTCTTCGCTCTATGAGCTGGCGCCGAATCTTGTTGGAATACCCAGTGCCTGTTATTGAACATGGTATGAGAAACAGGTTCCACAAGGTTCGTCAGGACTGTATTTTGATACACAACTGCATTCGTTTTTACACCTTTCTCACAAAAATGTACATCTGTTAAGCCCCAATAAGAAATTCCCAACCATACCATGAGCGAGGATGGAAAATGACCTCGTTGTACACGCGGAATACGGTTGCTCGCTTCTTCACTACTGTGTGCGTACACCTTATCATTTTGTTTGTTGTAGCTCTCTTCTACGGTAAAAATATTTTCATCCGAAAAAAGAATTTCCCGATATTTTTTTCCCGCGTACCGCTTCAACAAAGCGCGGCATCTCTTCAGTCTCAGGTCCATTAGACGAGCATTTAAACGATGTCCTGTTTTTCTTCGATATGCCCGAAGCCCTAAGTCTTCATTTAACACCCTTTTCACCGTGGTTCTGCTTAACCCCATCTGAAGGGCCAACAGTTTCTGCTTACGTTTGGGATTTCTTTGAATTCGCGCCTTCACAGCTTTTATCACTGCTGGAGTCCTAACAGACCGAGGGCGACCACTTCTTGACCTGTCATCTACAATAGAGTCTTCATTGTATCGTTTGATGGTAGGATAAACGAATCTTTTGGTTATATTCAAATTTTTCAGTATGTTAAAAATTTGAATTGGCGCGTAACCGCAACGATGCAACGCAATAACTGCAACACGGTCTTCTTTAAGCGTCCACTCCATATTTAAAAATGAGTAAAATTCTAAAAGTATACATTTTTATTTTCATGAACAATTCGAAATTCGAATTCAATAAACTTTTTTGTGGCCAGCATTCTAAAAGAAAAGTTTTTACTGTGTGACAATACTTATGACCTGACTAGTTATATATATCGGAGACGGTCATTAGTTTGATAGCTAAACGAAACGCAGTACAATTCCTGAGAGATGGCAGCACGATTGCGGTTCGGTTCGGAACTCGGCTAACTTCATGCTACGACAGAGCCTAGCCGATGGGTGCGCGTAGACGCCATCACACTAACCAACCAGCCTTCTTGAAGAGCGGTACCTCCGTCCCTAGAACTATCGTTCGTTTTCGTTTGCTAACGTCAAGAGGAGATTTCTAAATTGTTCTAAGACAACAAACGTGATTGGCGTACTCAGTATTTCTCTTAGCTTGATCACCCTATTCGCCCCTATGATGTGTTAATAATGTGACTTCTCCGACATATAAATATAAAGATACTGAACACCCAAACAAAGAGCAAACAAACAACGAATCATCATCACGAAAGTTCATCACACGAATGTTTGCTCTATGTTGTAATCGAACACAAAACCCTCTACTGCACCAACGAATCAATCTATAAGCCAATGTATTCAGCAAACTCGAGTTCTATAAGTTTTGGTGAAGAGAATAGCCAAAACTATTGTATTGGTGATGATATTTATTGGAACTCACTATTAACTTATATCAGTGGAAAAAAATATTATATCTCCATAATACTCGTACAATAGTAGTTTTACTATAACACTTTTTGTACTAAGGAGGTACTAAGTACTAAGGAGGCGATTATATTTCATAAAAATAATGGTGGTAAAATTCCATAAATTTCATCGTAACTGAAACTTTACTGGTGGTAGGACCTCTTGGGAGTCCGCACGGGTAGGTACCACCGCCCCGACTATTTCCACCGTGAAGTAGTAATGCGTTTCGGTTCGAAGGGTTGGGTAGCCGTTGTAACTATATGAGAACTTACAACTTATATCTCGAGGTGGATGGCGCATTTACGTTGTAGATGTCTATGGGCTCCAGTAACCACTTAACACCAGGTGGACTGTGAGATCGTCCATTCATCTAAGCAATAAATAAAATAAAAATGTAAAAAACCGACTAGACTTTTTTGTGTGCAAGTAATTTTAATTAAGAAATATGTTGAAAAATCATTTCATTCTTTTAATAACTGGATCACGCGATTACTTTTTTTTTCTCTATAGATTGTGAGTTTACTGCTGAATATTGCACTAAAATTCTGTACAGGCTACCCTCTAAAATCGAGTACAATAAAAACATAGATACAGTTTTCCCTTTGTCGCTTATTACTTAAACCACCGCCAAAGGAAATACAGTAGTACCGAGAAACCATTGTGCACTACATAAAGGAGACATGGATGTGACGTCACTGTTCTTGTTGATAGCCATTTGCTTGAATAATCCACCGGCCAGTAAGATTTATTAATTACTCCACATACGAGTAGTAATATAGGGGGCATCATATAAAAAACTCTACTTAAAAAAACCTTTTGTAGTAACATAGGCAGGCAGCCTAGACAGCTTTGTAGGCAGCAGGTTGGCTCTGCCCCTGGGCAGTCCATGGGCGACGGCAATCACTTACCATCAGATGGGCCGTATGCGCGTCTGCCAACAAAGGCAATAAAAAAAAGACATGACTTCAAAAAAATATTTATATACATATATAGAACTAATATTCACCAAATAAAATCCTTTTTCTGTTTAATATGTTTTTTTCTTTAAAAAGGTTAAAGGCGCTAGCTTTGAAACGCTAGTTAACAGGTATCTGGTCGGCGACGCGGAAAATTAAATTTCACACCATCCTACACCTTAAATGAAAATAACTAAGATAAAATTTATTATTTTCACAGAATTGCGTTTGTAATTTTACAGCTACCTTAATTATATTACGATAAGGAGTATATTTATTAAAATGCCGCTTATGCCATTTTGGAGCTAGTCTTACGTGTGGAACGAAGAAATATTGGAAACTGCACTAAACTATCTTCATACTATATAACGGATTCGTTTATCATTTAATATTTTATTATTATTTTGCTCCACTTATTTAAAGATTTATTAAAACATTTGATCAGGTTGTTGACCTAGTTATTAATGACCCGGGTCGGTTAAAAAATATTTGTTACTATAAATATTTGGACTTTATGGATATTTCTGATCTCCATACTTGAGGAAATCCTAGCTTCAAGTCTTTGAATGTGGAACGCCTAATATGTAGTTTTCCCCTAATCTGTTTTCCGGATTTAAAACTAAAGTTCAAAATTTCAAAATTCGACTGACAACGCCAGAAATAAAAAGTTCTATCATTTATCAAAGGCTTAGACATCGAAGGAAAGAGCATGAATAATACACGACGTTTAACTTCTTCCATTGTCAAGCAAAGCATGAAACGGTCTCATGCAACTAATTTGCGAAATTCAGCTTTTTTGTAACATACAAAAAGTTCAAAACGAATTTAGCAGCTTCAAAAAGAGATACACGGCCCCTTTGTGAAGCGCGCCACAACATAACATTTTGATTGCTTTTAAAATCCACGAATTTTGTTTTGTTTAAGAGCCTTTGTGCCGAGCTTCGCATCGATGCGATCGAAATACCCATTTATTTGTGTCTAAAATTTATTTGTTAATCTCGATCCTAATTTATATACTAACATAATAATATGATGCTAAACATATGAAGGTTAGCTTGATCAATATTGTATGACACAAACTTTTAATAGTTTGATAGCTTTGCTTACTGGACATTATTGAAGCTCACGAAATTCAGAAAAATCCATTTTGCTTCGCAAATGTGTCGCCTTATTCGCCAAAACTTACTTCTCAACATTATTCTCGCTCACGACTCGGTCGTGCGCGGACGTGCTTTCCGAATCGTGGCCCGCTTGCGAGCTGCGTCTCTGAACTCACAGCTGTGCTCGACAGTGTAGTGACCGTGAATACATCGTGCGTACAATTCAGTAGTGCGGACGTGCCGATCCGTTGGTCGCTTGCGATCTGCGTATCGAGGTCCATTTTTGTGCGCTAAAGTTTTGTAACCGCGAACCCACCCTTACCAACTGCCTTTTTCAAGGCAAAACCAATCGCTACGTTCAGCTTCCTGTGGCACTCACAGGCTAGCGATTTCCTAACCCTTCCCAAAAACAACAGTCTTTTTCAAGACTAGACCCCCGCTCGCGATTCTGCCTGCTGTAGCACTATACAGCCCGAGCGGGTTCCTTTCCTTTTCCCCGCCGATTGCCGTTTTCACGGCATAGGCATTCCCCCCCCCCTGCTCCTTGCTGTCCTGCAGCACAGGGGGGTTACAAATCCTATCCGGGGCCTCGCCTTTCGGCGAGTTCAACAAAAGTCCCGGGGCCGCCCCCCCCGGGCAAGAAGACCGAAGCATGGAAGAACTCAGTGAGAGTGTTATTAGTGACAGTGATTTTGTCGGGTTCCTCCGGGAAAGGTACCCGACAATTAGGGCCGAGTATGTTAGGTATAGGGCCTCTCGTGGCAATCCCTCTCCCCCCGCGTCCGTCGCCGCGTTTCTCAACCGTGCCTCGGAGGCACGCCGCGCGCCCCCCGCCGCCGCGTCAAGTTCGAGCGCACGTTCCCACGATGCGGCTCACATAGCGCCTAGCGCTACCCCCACCCCCGCGTCCGCGTCGTTTACGTCATCGCGCGCTTCGTCCGTCGCGACCTCGATCGTTTCGAGTTCAGGCTCCGATACCGAATCGGAGATGGATTTCGAATCCGCGTCAAGCCCTCAGCCTGGAACTTCGGATGGGTTCCAAACCGTAACGCGCGGTAAAAAGCGTACTCGCGCCGTGGAGTCCCGGAGCTCCACGACGAAGCAGACAAAATCCGCGACCGCCTCCCGCCCGCAGGTAGTCGTGACACCGGAGTCGGACTCCGCTCGCCGCGTAACCCCGCCGCCGCGTCCCAAGCCCGCGCCCGCTCCTAAAGCAGCTGCCCCGCCCCCGCTGATTCTCCAGGAAAAAACTGCGTGGAACCGCGTTTCCCAGGCCCTTCAGGCAAATAAAATTAACTACACCCATGCGCGTAACGTCGCGCATGGGATTCAGATTAAGGTCGCAACGCCGGGCGACCATAGGGCCCTCTCAGCATACCTCCGAAAGGAGAACATAGGTTTCCACACCTATGCTCTTCAGGAGGACCGCGAGCTCCGCGTAGTAATACGTGGAGTACCGAAAGAGCTAGACATAGACTACGTTAAGGAGGACCTGATCGCTCAGGCACTCCCTATAGTTAGTGTGCATCGGATGCACAGCGGGCGGGGCAAGCAGCCCTACAACATGATACTCGTCGCGTTGGAGCCAACCCCGGAGGCCAAGAAAAAGATCTCATGCCTCTCGACAGTCTGCGGCCTATCCGGGGTCTCCATCGAAGCCCCCCATAAACGTGGCACTCCCGGGCAGTGCTATAGATGTCAGCTTTACGGCCACTCGGCTCGTAATTGCCACGCGCGCCCCCGCTGCGTAAAGTGCCTCGGCGACCACGCCACACTAGATTGCTCGCGTGTTAGGGAAACCGCGACCGAACCTCCAAGCTGTGTCCTATGCCTTAAGCAAGGGCACCCCGCGAACTACCGTGGATGTCCTAGGGCTCCGCGAAAACGTCCGACCCACCCAGCCCCCCGAACCGTCGGCCCAAAGACTTCGGCGCCTTCAGTGCCGAAACCCGCCTTCGTGCCGGCTGCAGTTCCCACGGTGTCGGCGTGGAAAAAACCGCTGCCGTATACGAAGGCGGGAACGGAAACCGCACCCCCGCCCCCGCTCGTGACACGCCCCGCGCCCCAGACCCTGCTCGCACCTCGCCCCGCGCCCGCGTTCCGTCCCCCGCAACCCTCTGCCGTCAACGACTTCGCGCTCGTGCGATCGTTCGCAGACGCGATACGTAGGTCGGTAACCCCCGAACAGCGGCTCGCGGCCGCTTTCGATCACATGGACGTCTACGAGTCCGTGTCGCGTACGTTATAAAATCTTTACTGATAATCAATGGCGCAAAAAGGTAGAGAAAAACCGTATTCCCTTACGTTAGCATTCTATAATGCTAACGGACTCGCGCGGCAACGCGATCAAATTTTTGAATTCCTCCGCGATAATCTTGTAGATATTCTATTAGTGCAGGAAACCTGTCTGAAGCCCTCGCGTCGCGACCCGAAAGTCGCGAACTACGTCATGGTTAGGAATGACAGACTCACCGCCTCCAAAGGCGGGACTGCCATTTACTATAGACGGACCAGCCGATCGTCATCGCATCCGTTTATCTCCCCCCGGACAAGCCCCTCCTGAGCAGTGACATCGAGTCACTGTTCGGCATGGGAGACTCCGTCATCCTGGCAGGCGATTTAAATTGCCACCACACTAGGTGGAACTGCCATCGTACTAACGTTAACGGTAGGCGTCTCGACGCGTTTATAGACGACCTCACCTTTGAAATAGTCGGTCCCCCAACTCCAACATGTTATCCGTATAACATCGCGCTCCGTCCGAGCACTATAGACCTGGCATTGCTTAGGAACGTAACTCTGCGCTTGCGTTCCATCGAAGCAATGTCAGAGCTCGACTCAGACCACCGACCTGTCGTTATGCAGCTCGGTCGCCCTCACAACCCAGTCACTGTTACGAGGACCATGGTGGATTGGAATAAGCTGGGCACGTGCCTAGCCGACGCCGCTCCGCCAATCCTCCCTTACGGCCCGGATTCGAATCTATCCCCCGAGGACACCGTCGAATCCATAAACATCATTACCGATCACATCTCTTCCGCGATCATTAGATCTTCAAAAGAAGTCGATGTGGAGGACAGCTTCCACCGCATCAGACTGTCCCCCGATCTTAGGAATCTCTTAAGAGTTAGGAACGCGGCAATCCGGGCCTACGATCGTCTTCCCACGCATTCAAACCGGATTCGGATGCGTCGTCTACAACGCGAAGTCCACTCCCGCTTAAGCGACGCGCGTAACGATAATTGGCATAGTTATTTAGAACAACTCGCGCCCTCCCACCAAGCATACTGGCGACTAGCTAGGACTCTCAAATCCGAAACTACCGCTACTATGCCTCCCCTCGTACGCCCTTCAGGCCAACCACCGGCATTCGATGACGATGACAAGGCTGAGCTGCTGGCCGATGCACTGCAACACCCCATTACCACTGACGAAGTTAGAGACGCGATCCACAACCTACAACCTAGGAAGGCACCCGGCTCCGACGGCATCCACAACCGCGCGCTAAAACTCTTGCCAGTCCAACTGATAGCAATGTTGGCTACAATTTTAAATGCCGCTATGACGCACTGCATCTTTCCCGCGGTGTGGAAAGAAGCGGACGTTATCGGTATACATAAGCCGGGCAAACCGACAAACGAAACTTCTAGTTACCGTCCGATTAGTCTCCTCTCGACGATAGGAAAAATTTACGAACGGCTCCTTAGGAAACGCCTCTGGGATTTTGTTACCGCGAACAAAATTCTCATTGACGAACAGTTCGGATTCCGCTCTAAACACTCGTGCGTACAACAAGTGCACCGCCTCACGGAGCACATTCTGATAGGACTAAATAGGCGTAAACAAATCCCGACCGGCGCCCTCTTCTTCGACATCGCGAAGGCGTTCGACAAAGTCTGGCACAACGGTTTAATTTATAAACTGTACAACATGGGAGTGCCAGACAGACTCGTGCTCATCATACGAGACTTCTTGTCGAACCGTTCGTTTCGATATCGAGTAGAGGGAACTCGTTCTCGTCCCCGTCAACTGACCGCCGGAGTCCCGCAAGGCTCCGCGCTCTCCCCGTTATTATTTAGTTTGTATATCAATGATATACCCCGGTCTCCGGAGACCCATCTAGCGCTCTTCGCCGATGACACGGCTATCTACTACTCGTGTAGGAAGATGTCGCTGCTTCATCGGCGACTCCAGATCGCAGTAGCCACCCTGGGACAGTGGTTCCGGAAGTGGCGAATAGACATCAACCCCACGAAAAGCGCAGCGGTGCTCTTCAAAAGGGGTCGCCCTCCGAACATCACTTCGAGCATCCCACTCCGTAGTAGGCGCGCAAACACCTCCGCCGTTAGTCCCATCACTCTCTTTGCCCAGCCCATTCCGTGGGTCTCGAAGGTCAAATATCTAGGCGTCACCCTCGACAGAGGGATGACATTCCGTCCCCATATAAAAACGGTACGCGACCGCGCCGCGTTTATTCTAGGACGACTCTATCCAATGCTTTGTAGTCGAAGCAAACTGTCCCTCCGTAATAAGGTAACTCTCTACAAAACTTGTATACGCCCCGTCATGACGTATGCAAGCGTAGTGTTCGCTCACGCAGCCCGCACCAACTTGAAATCCCTTCAGGTTATTCAATCACGATTCTGCAGGATAGCCGTCGGAGCGCCTTGGTTCCTTAGGAATGTGGATCTCCACGACGACCTGGAGCTCGACTCCCTTAGTAAGTATCTACAGTCGGCATCGCTGCGCCATTTTGAGAAGGCGGCACGACATGAGAACCCTCTCATCGTAGCCGCTGGAAATTACATACCCGACCCAGTAGACCGAATGGTAAACCGTCGACGTCGCCCAAAGCACGTCATTACGGATCCTCCTGATCCATTAACGGTGCTTTTAGGCACCACAAGCACCGGTCACCGTCCTCGTCGAACCCGTCGCTTGCGACGAAGGGTTCGACGAGCGAACTAACCCATAGACACAGCCCACTGAGTTTCTCGCCGGATCTTCTCAGTGGGTCGCGTTTCCGATCCGGTGGTAGATTCTGCGAAGCACTGCTCTTGCTAGGGTCAGTGTTAGCAACTCTCCGGTTGAGCCCCGCGAGCTCACCTACAAACGTTAGGGTGAAGCTGAAATAGCCTCTCAAGGCTATCAGCATAGGTAGGGAAAAAAAAAAAAAAAAAAAAAATCTCAACATTTACTCCAGAAACAACCACTCAGCTCAAGGACTGTACTCGCCGAATTAACGCGGCACAAACAAACAACTAATAGGCTTAATTGGTATTACAAATAAATTGATCGATCTAGCAGCTACAACCATATCTATACATATAAATAAAATTGGTGTGTCTGTTTGTAATATTGAAATAGCCGCTTGTTACTACTACATGAATATATATGCAATACATACACCAAAAATTTTTTTTTTTCAATTTATGTCTGTCTGTCTGTCTGTCTGTTTGTTCCGCCTAATCTCTGGAACGGCTGGACCGATTTTGACGGAACTTTCACTGATAGGTTAGCTGATGATATAAGAAGTAACTTAGGCTACTTTTTTTAGACTAGCTTCGCCCCGCGGCGTCACCCGCGGTACGACAATAACCGCGGGTTACATTGCGGGACTCAACTATCAATAATAAAATTTAAAGTTTCCGAAGCGACGCGAGGGCGGGACGCTAGTATTTATATATTATTTTTTTATTGTATTTATATTATTATTTACATTTGTTCAGTCGAACAGAATAAATATCAAAGTACATTTTATTGTTCTAACGAAGAAACTGATCAACATGAGTTCAAGAGTGATAAAAAAAACCAATAAAAGCTTAGTTCTTTAAGTTTCAAATGTTGTTCACATTTACAGAGCGTGTGTAGCGTTTGTAGGTGAAGAATCAAAACGGCGTTCTGAGACAAGCGCTCATTTGCTCAGCTCGAGATCAAAAGCTACGTCAGACAACTTCCGACTGTACACAGCCTGCACGTATCAATCTTATACCGTAAACAATACGGTCGAGGATTGTTTGCAGATTAATTTAGCTCCGGTAATAAGGGGTGACTGTTCCTTTCAACAACTCTTATTGTGTGAGGAATAAGTGCGAAATTCATTGGTTATAGATTTATATAATCTCACTTTGGGTTGAGGCGTTTTAGAATGAGCATAGATTTTTATTTATTTAAACTATCCGAATTTGGATAGCATACGATTTTGCATTGACATTTAACTCATTTGATCGGTGAGTTAGGGGATATAATGAATTTATAATTCAGTAAGAGATCGATCTGGAAATGTTTAGAACACGTTAATGATGGCGGATTGTTTTTCGGCAGTTCGAAGCAGCAAAGCAGCAGCTGTACCCAAGTTCACCCTCTCTGATGCCCTTGGGAATTTAGAGATCCCTTAATTAAAAAATACAGGAAGTCAACCGTCTAGCATCACATTTCGTGTGATACAAAAGCGCTCATAAATCCAGATCTGCTAAAAGTGTTTATGAATTCCTAATAGTATATTTTAAGGAATTGCTGAACCAGTCCTCAATAATATCATTATGAAATTTATGTATACATAGCGATAAAATGTTAGTGGACTGTTTGATAAAGGATATACGAGAGAAGAATAGGTGTGAGTGTAGAGATGACGTATGACAGGCCTGAATGAAAACAGAGGTTATGATGCGCCGACTCCACTCAATGTGGGATAAGAAAAAAAAAACACTTGTAGCACTCGGGTCGCTACTATGTGCTAGTAGTGTACTAGGGTGCTATTGCATAGCATTTTCTATCAACTTATGCAATTATAATTAGACACTTATAATTTAATACTAAAACAATAATAAAATAAGACACGCTATATTTATAAACATTAAAAAAAGCAAAATATTAACTGTCCCCTTCACACTCATAAGCTAGAACGCGCGAGAGAGATATGGGTAGGATTTTTCATGACGCGCATGCAGTGCGATGTAACGCCGCGCGCTTATTCACGAACACTACACAAGTACAATGTGTGAATATGTTGAACGCGAGCTCCGTGGTAGGCGAAGTGAGGGGTGTTAGGTTTTATTTTAGTTACGGAATTTCTTGATTCGGTCGCCGCGCTCTACGCCCACGATAAAAGCTATGCAATAGCATAAAAAGTAAAAAGAATTATCTATAAACTGAAAATTCCTAGATCCCGACTGCGCTTTATTAATCTCTTATTGTTTTTATTAATTTATACAATTTATAACATTTTCACTTGACATCAACATGTGTGATAAATTCGAAACGACAGTAATGAACGCGAATTGAAATCATCATAGTAGGACGTCCTGTGAGTTACCGGTGACAAGACGCCTTGTGAGTCCGCACGGGTAGGTACCATCACCTTGCCTATTTGTGCAGTGAAGCAGTAATGCGTTTCGGTTTGAAGAGTGGGGCAGCCATTCTAACTATACTGAGATCTTATCTCAAGTTGGGTTGTAGGTGTCTATGGGCTCTGGTAACCACTTAACACCAGGTCGGCTGTGAGCTCGTGCACCCATTTATTTATGATGGCGTAACAATTTATTTGTAATTTAATGCCCTCAGAGGATCCCCAGAGGATTCTTGGATCAAGACTAACGTATTCCTAATAGAAGATTTTACGAGTCAATTTCCACAAAGGTTTTGCTGCTATGTTGTTCTGATGATGTAAGTTCTGATGTTGTGAGATTTTAAGCTGTATATGCTCATTTAGTATCATTCTTAAATGTTTTTTTTGTAGTATATTCGTTATAACATGTATTATAACTGACAAATTTACATGATGTTTAATGTTTTTGACATATTCTTTCACTAAAAGTCCGACTGGCAGGACTTTTGTAAGTGTTTTGTGGTTTACTGTGAGTTTTGTGTTCAGGGCTGTTTGCGAAGAGGATATGGAAATTATAAAAAAAATAACATAATATTCCTAACCTAAAAGTACATGTTATTATCCGCAACATGCTTCGTCAGATTACAGAAATAGAGTTATCAGCAACATGCTTCGTCAAAAAGTACAATACTTACTCTCAGCTACAAGCGTCGTCATAAGTATCACATAGGTCTACGCTAACAGCAATGCGCGCGTAGGCATCGGCTAGTCAAACAAAACTTTGCATGTCTGTTAATTTGTATGTAATATGTTATAAGTATGAGGCAGCCATGCCTTTCGGTACGGAGGATGGGACTTCGACTTCATCTCTCAAGAAGGGGACAGACAATAAATCCATGTCTACAGTGTCTATGAAACTGCCGTTGTGGACGCTAACCTCGTCTACTGACCTACATCATAAAAAAATAAAAATAACGTAATTTTCAATCATAATCTGTAAATAACAATCATTTATAATCCCTTAATACATTTTTTTTAAAAGTTAAAGCTGTTGGAAATCTAGAGCTTTATAAAACTTAACAGACAGTCCTCGAGAACACGTCAGAAACCCTCTTCTCTAAAAGCTTGAAAGTACGAAACTTTGTTTTAAACTTTACCGCGTTAATAAAGTGTAATGTTTCGTGGGTACGTTTTCCTGTTAAATTTAATGAAAGTTTTTAAAATGTACCTACACAATTTCCTTGAGAACATATTGTATTCTGTTTGTAGAAATAATTGCGCCTTTAAGTTTCTTGGAGTATTAATTATTTTTTAACAAAACCAATAATAGGGTACAGTGAACTCATAAAATCTTATTAAACGATAACAAATTCAGGTCCTTACAGATCCAATAACCTTTACATTAGACGCCTTCAGCTCTAACATTAGGAGCAGGCTCAGGGACCCCGGTAACCATACTTGTCGAACTAGACAAAGAGGTCGACGTGCAACCTAACCCATGCATCAGCCCGCTGAGTTTCTCGCCGGATCTTCTCAGCGGGTCGCGATTCCGATCCGGTAGTAGATTCATTCGCGAAACAGTTGCTCTTGAGTTGCTAGGTCTCCTAGGTCTCCTTCGGAGGCGCTCGGGCAGCTGTTAGCGAAGCTCACCCTTCCTGGCTGAGCCCTTGCTCGCCCACCTGTCTTGGTGAAACTGGAAAGGCCTCCGGGCATAAAAATCATAAAGAAAAAAACGATTACAAATTATATTTTTGTTACATAATTTCTCAAAAATAATTTAATTCAACCTAACTATAGAATTAAAATAAAAAGTACTCAATCGATTTCGTAGTTTTGCGTGTTGCTCGAACAAATAAACAAAAAGCTGTTGCAATGGATGTGTGGAGTAACGAGAATGGATAGAATACGGAATGAATATGTTAGAGGAAGTGTGAAAGTGACACCTGTGATAGAGAAGCTGAAAAGTGCGCGTTTGGGATGGTATGGACATGTGATGAGACGAAATGAATGTGGAAGGATATAGAGGAAGAAGTAGACCTAAGAACAAATGGATGGATAGCGTGAAAGACGATATGGGTAAGAATAGTATATGAGAGGTAGATAAGAGAAGTATATGATAAAAGAGTATGGAAGGAGAAAACATACTGCGCCGACCCCGGATGACTGGGAGAAGGGCAGGATAATGATTTAATTTTGTATGTGTCTTTAATCTTTTACATCAGCAGTATCACATAAACGTTAAGAAGACACTCAAAACAATTTTGTTTGCTATTCTCTAGAAACAATATATCGATCTCATATATTTTAAACATACTATTTAGTACTTTATTTAATTGCATATATGTTTATCATATTTAATCCTAATTATCGTGCTCGTTACGAAACAAATGACAGTCAGCCGAAAAAAATGTTTGATGTCAATTTGATAACAAAAAAAAGATAACTAAAGAATATATAACTTCGAAAACTTCCTTCGTGCTATACTTATTTCGTCATCTGAACATAATTGAATTAGTTTATTCAACCGTAATAATGCGATTCCACGGAGAAATCGACATCTTCATATTACTGTACTAGCGGACCCGGCGAACTTTGTTCCGCCACACAGATTGTTTTAAACACGACAACTTCAAAATTCTACCATAATTAACCATATAATATATTACGTTTAGCTGTCAGTTGCGTTTTGTTATTCCATATTAGTTGCGTTTGTTAAACCACGTTTTGTGTCACGTCCCACGGGAACGTGATAAAAAGTATCCTATGTCCTTCTCCTGGTTCTAAGCTACCTCCTCACCGATTTTCAGCCGAATCAGTTCAGCCATTCTTGAGTTATAAATAGTGTAACTAACACGACTTTCTTTTATATATAAGATAACAGAAATAGAATGTTACGGATAACGAAAATCTCTGTAAGTAAGGAAGCTCGATGATGTGAAAATAATTGCTTAAACGCATCCGAAGACGTTGCTGAAGGTCACGTTACACTTTGGTGGTGGTGGGGCGAATTGAGAGACCGCAGTGGTAGGTACCACCAAAGTTGACTGATTGACTATTTCAAAGCGCTGATGAGTTCTGCTTTGTGGGGAATAGTTTAGTCGATATACAATACAACGGAACACCGGCCTCATATCTCAAGGTTGATGGCGATGTTCACATGGTGATTCACCTGAACTCCAGTAAACCTTTAAAATGCCTGGGCTCTTATCATTTTCCGCTTCAGAACTAAACAAGAAAGAAGTTACTTATACTAACTGTACTCTTATTCAATAAAGACCAGTAAACAAGTTTTCTTCAAACAGGAAAACAAGGAGTTCTATATTAAATCAGCTCCACACTATCAATACGTCGTAAGTCGGATACAATTTGCCAGAGGAAAAAGGCCATTTCAATTCCATTTTAAATCTATATCCATTCAAATCCATCTAGCATGTTAGAAATTGATTCATAGAAAGCATCTTGTAGAGACTCATACTGGAACTGAATCAGTTTCTTCTGCTTTAAATTTCTCTCTGTTAAATAGAAGAGATAATGATAAAATAAGATAGTTTTAATTCCTTTTTTTCTGAAAGTAGTTCTTATGTAAATTAGAATAATTTAAATATGGGATGAGGCATAAATATTCAATTAATACATACTAGTGGCCCCGTAGTAGACGAGATTCGACTATAATTAATTGAAATTAAAAGCTTAAACATTATTATGGTTCTATTGTCAAACACTATTATAATTCGATAATATAATCACAGTATTCGCCAAAACTGCACTATAGATCAATAATATTAAAGACAACCAATATTAATCTATTTTAAATTCGACTACAGACTTTAAAGAATAAAAAAAAATTCCCAATTGACAGTAAACAAAGAGTATATTTTTATGTATGTGTTGTATCAAGTACATTGTAGTGTGTGCAATGTTTTCTTTATTGATTTAAAGTATATATTATGCATTATTTAAAAAAAAAAATTGGCATTGTGCATTCCTTCTCTATATTCTCTATAAGTGTGAGAAATTTCATACTCCACCGTCCGCGCAATTTTCGTAAAAAGTTTTTGCTTCACGTATTAATATATAAATTAACCAATGCTCTAGCAAAATCTATAAATCAAAAATACTACATATATCCAAAGTAAAATTAAAAAATTGAAATACGTTTGAATTATTTGTAGCATAAGTGAACATATTCTTATTGACCCAAATAATGGATAATATACGATAATAACTTAAATTTTTACTTATTTATTTATAAATATATCTTATTAAATGTCAAAATTAATCAAATCAAAATAAAACTTGAGTTCAAGGTTCAATGAACCTTATATATTATATATGTATATATTAAAATCTGTCTCTCAAGTTCAGACGTTCTGAAAGTTTTATAGATAAATCATTTTTAGTCACTAAAAATTAATTGCAACCTTTTCTAAGCAAAATTGACTTAAGACTTAAACTTAAACAAGTATGAAAGATTACCTCGTCTCGTTCCCAGCAATCGAGGATCAAATCTATAATCCTACTACGGGTCAATAGAAATATTCCGGTCTGTGACATGTTAAGCGATTCATATCACAAGTGGCCCAATTTTTCGATTAACTCGCTCTATGCGTGACAGATTGCGAACAATCTCCCAACATCATTTTCTTGGATTACCGGGAATATTGACAAAAAGTTAATTTGAGAGGCAACTGAATGATTCCTGTGTGATTCACTGGTGGTAGGACCTCTTGTGAGTCCGCACAGACAGGTACCACCACCCCGCCTATTTCTGCCGTGAAGCAGTAATGCGTTTCGGTTTGAAGGGTGCGGTAGCCGTTATTTATTTTATATTTATTTGTAACTTTATATACTAGACAGTATAAAGGCGGACTTAATGACTATACTGAGACCTTAAAACTTATATCTCAAAGTGGGTGGCGCATTTACGCTGTAGATGTCTATGGGCTCCAGTAACCACTTAACACCAGGTGGGATGTGTGCTCGTCCACCCACCTAAGCAATTAAAAAAAATGATAGATAGATATATTTCGATTAACCGGTCATTGATCATTTAACCACTTCGAAGCAAAGCAGCCTTATTATGAATGAGGCCTATTTTAAGCTCGCTGCATTAGTAACAATCGTCATACTTTACCGATGCAGCTAAACTTTCCAGGTCAAATGTTGAAATAGTCAAAATGTTTTTATTCAAGTGGAGCTTAAATAAGTTTTTGAGCTTTCGTAAGTATATGCGGAATATATACAGGTTTTTTCATTGACCTATAATAACGAACGAGAAAAGACTTTTTCTTTTACATTGATAGAATTGCAACAAAGAACATTGATAATGTTTTTGAAAGCATAAACCAAACTATAACTGGATTTATATTACTGAACATCGTCATTATCGTTGTAGATGTCTATGAGCTCCAGTAACCCACTTAACACCAGGTTCTGAGGGGCTGTAAGTTCATCCACCCATCTAAGCAATATTTTTTTTTTTTATTGCCCTTGTAGGCAGACGAGCATACGGCCCACCTGATGGTGAGTGGTTACCGTCGCCCATGGACTTCAGCAATGCCAGGGGCAGAGCCAAGCCGCTGCCTACCGCTTAATACTCTCCACAAGCCTCGTTTGAAGAAGGACATAAATAAATTAAACGTCCTGTTTGCGGTATAAAGATTGTAGATGCGTATAGAGCAGTTCTGAGTTACGACTCTATCTTCCATCTAGCTACGTGGCGTATAATGACACTCATGTTTTCACGTCTGTGAATTTCAGTAAACATTATCCAACAGTTTGATCGTAAGTTACCGGTGGTAGGATCTCATGTGAGTCCGGACGGGTAGTTACCACCACCCCGCCTGTTTCTGCCGTAGCAGTAATGCGTTTCGGCTTAAAAGGTGGGCCAGCCATTGTATCTATACTGAGACCGTAGAACTTATATCTCAAGGTGGGTGGCGAATTTGCGTTGTAAATGTCTATGGGCTCCAGTAATCACTTAATACCAGGTGGGCAGTGAGATCGTCCACCCATCTATGTAATAAAATAAAATAAAAGTTTGTTTGTTCAACAATAAATCGACGATTCGCGAAAGCATTCCTGCATTCCCCTGTGGAATCTGGAATTCACCTAATGATGTGTTCCTGCTAGTATATGTCCTGGTTGGAATCCGAGTGGCCGCGGTTAGTGATGCCGGCAGCCGGCGCTGTGCCAATATCGCTATGTAAATTGGCTGAAACCGAGCGAGAATACATGATTCCTCGATTAAATTTAATTCGTAACACATTTGTTTATGATATATTTTGAATACGTTTTATTAGCTTCAGACGTATGTATGTTAGTATGTAACGGAATCTTTGAACATGATTTTGAGCGCTTGCAAAACGTGGGATGAACTCGAAATTATGCATACTTATTAAGGACCAATGACAATTCTACATTTTGAAAAATTAACAACAGCTTAAAAAACAAAAAAAAAATCGCTTTTATAAAAAATCCAACTAAAAAAAGCGTGCGGTACTTTTCAGGATATTATAATATCAAAATAACCTTTCTACTCATATCTGTTCATAAAATATTTACTAGGCGATGACCGATTTTTTTTTTTTGATAAATTATATTTAAATACGAATTATATATTGATAAAATGATGAAATATTCCATGATCGCTTAGGCATTTTTAAGTGCACAAGTGAGTTAAAAACACACAAATAATATAAATAAACAATTTATTTTCTTGGTCTAACCTTAAACCAAACACTCATGGGCTTCGGGTAGCTTAGTAACGCCACCTGCTGAAATATATTTAGTGTTATTGTGTATTTAAGTTGCAGCATTAAAGCAGTTGCTCTCAGTTATGAAAAATAGTATTATTATTCGTCAATAGATGTCGGGAAGAGTCATTAAGTTGGTTATCGATAAAGTTGATTATTGAAAACACGAAAAAAACAACATTTTCTGAAAATAAATCGTAGCTAGATCGATTTATCGCCCCCGAAATCCCCCCTGTATACTAAATTTTATAAAAATCGTTGGAGCCATTTCCGAAATTCAGATTATATATATATATATATACAAAAATAGCTCGTTTAAAGGTATAAGATATAAGATAACTACTGATACCGTGCACCCCACGCTTTTTTTACAATAAAATCATTTTTTCTTACACTATTTTTAATTCAAATTTATTAAAATTTATTTTCTATTTTTAGTAAGATTTTCTATAAAAGCGTATTTTTTAGTTTTTTTTAAACTATTATTTATCGCTTACTAAGATAGGGAACCTGATGTAAACAATAATAGATCTTATCTGAGATTGTATGTTAAGAAAATAAAGCACTATACATGGCTATGTTTCTTCATACGCTCCTAGACATTCTGTTACTCAGTGCTCTTCATTTACAAACCGTCAATAACCTGTTCCTTTTTATAATATCCTCAATACTAAGATTACGTTTATATTTCAATAATAACATGGACTTACAAAGCGCTGAAGAAGTCAAACCCTTAACGGATCACCCTCTCTGTTATTATCCCCCTAGAATCTATTTAAGTGTCAATACGCGGTATTTTTTGTTGTGTAGTTAATGCTGTGGTTTTTTAATCAATATCTTCGATTATTCTCCGATTTTCATGAGTAGTGAAAATAATAAAAAGTATATATTTTTTTTCTTTGATGGTTGAACGAGCTCACAGCCTACCCGGTGTTAAGTGGTTACTGGAGCCCATAGATATCTGCAACGTAAATGCGCCACCCACCTTGATATATAAGTTTGAAGGTCTCAGTATAATTACAGCGGTTGCCCCACCCTTCAAACCGAAACGCATTACTGTTTCACGGCAGAAATAGGCAGGGTGGGGGGGGGTATCTGCCCGTGCGGACTCACAAGAGGTCCTAGCACCAGTAATTACGCAAATTATAATTTTGCGAGTTTAATTTTTATTACACGATGTTATTCCTTCACCGTGGAAGTCAATCGTGAACAGTTGTTGACTACGTATTTCATTAGTAAAATTGGTACCCGCCTGCGGGATTCGAACACCGGTGCATCACAAGATTCGAATGCACCGGACGTCTTATCCTTTAGGCCACGACGACTTTTACTTTTACGTTTCACGTCATCCACTAGTGAACACAAACATTCTAAAGCATTCGAGACGTCAGATTCATCATATCTATATATTAATACGTGAAGCAAAAACTTTGTATCCCTTTTTACGAAAATTGCACGGACGGAGGAGTATGAAATTTTCCACACTTATAGAGAATATAGAGAAGAAGTGCACAATGCTAATATTTTTTTAAAATAATGCATAAAAGATACATTAAATCAATAAAGAAAACATTACACACACTACATACCATGTATTCGACGCGCACACGCATGCATACTATTTATTTTCAAACTTTTGTACTTGACGTCTGTTGTCAAATTGAGAATAGATTAAATATTGTTTGTCTTTGTTAATATATTTTATAGTGTAGTCTTGGCGAAATTTGTGATTATAGAATTATAAATCATAATAGTGTACAAATTTGCAATTCCAATTAATTATAGTCGAATTTCGACTACTGCGGGACCTCTAGTTATCACTATAAACGCGAGATTAAACTGTTAATGTTATTTTTAAGTATTATAATACTAAGCAAATTTAGTGTTAAATAAACGTAGAAAATATTATTTCAAAGCGAATAAGAAATAACGCGGACATTTCATTCCAAAGTACAGTGTACTTTTAAATTAATATGTCTATTTGTCTAATTTATTATTAAATAATAGGCTAACTATGTTCACATTAATAATATCATTTGCAAAGAACATTGTAACGAGAATCTAGATATATTATGTTTGCTTAACGTCTACGTATTTACCTATGAAGTTGCCATTTCAGAATACTGGAAATAGAAAAGTAATTTAAAAACAATAAATGCAAATGAATTTTTATTCAAAAATATGGTATTCTATTTTCGCATTCATTCATTTCTTTATTGATTACTGTTTTATTTTCACAAATACTCGTACATATTTAATTATGAAATACGCGACAAACACGTTAAGGTATGCCTTGTGCTGCTTAACAAACAAACAAACGAAGGTATTTTTAACTGCATTATTCCTTGCGATGAAAAATAAATTCTTTTTGGTAATCGTAAATGGTAGTTATGTTGATTAGGCTCTGGATCAGGCAAACTGAATTTAAAGCTAAAAAAATACGCTTTTATAGAAAAGCCAACTAAAAAATAGAAAATAAATTTTATTAGAATTAAAAATAGTGTAAGAAAATTTTATTTTATTGTAAAAAAACGCGTGGGTTGCCTGTATCAATAGTTATAAATATTTTATGAACAGATATGAGTAGAAGGGTTATTTTGATAGTATCTTGAAAAGCACCCCACACTTTTTTTAATTCAAATTTATTTTCTATTTTTAATTGGATTTACTATAAAAGCTTATATTGTTTAGTTTTTTTAAACTATTTTTTTGTTTTCAGTTTTTCAAAAATTTCGTTTGAATCAGTCGGTAACTTATCCGAGAAAGAGGTGATCGGCGCGCCTGGTAGATATTAAATTGTCACCGTTCCTTAATAAGTATGCCAAATTTCGTGTAAGACCGACGTTTTGAAGGGGGTCAAAATCATGTTCAAAGATTCCATTACATACTAACATACATACGTCTGAAGCTAATAAAAGCGTAATAATAATGGTCACTGTTTGGTAGTCTCGTGCCGGTATAATTCATCACAGCTTACCAAATAGTACCAGTCTTACTGTGAGGAACTGGACACAATGACGGAGAAGTTCATGATTCTCCGGCCAGCCTTGATTAATCTCTAGTCTCCGCTCAGCTGCTTCTACACGACAACGCTCGATCTCATACACCACAACAGACGGTCTATAAGCTACAAAGCTAGGGTTGGAAATTTTGCGTCATCCACCGTCTTCACTAGACTAGCGCCGTCAGCCATAGTTTGGACAGCTTCTCTTCAAAGTAAAATTCGATACAAGAGACTGTAAAAAACTCCTTTAAGTAATTTCTTTACTCGAGTATGCCTGACTTCTTCATGAAGGGCATCGAAAACTGCGCTGGTCGAGATGCATCAATACCTTATTCTGATAGTAAGAAACAAAATTAGCGGTAGGCAGCGGCTTAGCTCTGCCCCTGGCATTGCTAAAGTCCATGGGCGACGGTAACCGCTCACCATCAGGTGGGCCGTATGCTCGTCTGCCTACAAGGGCATTAAAAAAATACAAATATTACAAAAAAAATACTTTAACTTTCCTTATACGGCTTGTTCTCTATTCCCTATACGGCAATTTCGTAGGCAAAAACCAATATTAGTTTGGTTTGACATATTTATTTACCGAAATTAGTTTGATATACGCAATTATATTAACATAGCGAACTTAATGTAACATACTATTTATATTTCTGTTCTTAACATGTCGAACGCCATATGAAATATCGGGTATTTTTATTCAGATCACAGTGTTCACCGGTGAGCCTTATCCTTCTGAACCGTTTGAGCCATGAGGGTCACCCGTGAGTCGCTTGAGGGTGAAACGTTTCCTACTAGCCACAGATTGTAACTATCAAACAAAATGCGTATGGAAATGAGCCGCATGGCCCTGTAGCCCAACTAAAGGGAGTGGTTTTCAAATCCAATAGAAACTTGTAGTTTTTATCCCGGTTATATATATATATATATATATATATATATAGCCTTTAAAATATCTTAAAAACTAAACGCTCAAAGTCGCTAATTTTTATTTTGAAATTATAAATTTTAGAATGAAAAGCTCAAGTTGATAAAAATCACTGATTCCCTGATTTTGTTTTGGCCCGAATGGTATACATAAAATATATAGTACGCTATACCTACCGTTGGGTCGTAAAGCGTTCAACGTGTTAATTTTATTCACCTACTACAAATTGCTTTAAGCTCTCGGGCCTATCTATATAACTAGGTACATTACACACACAATTATTTAACGGATTCTTGTGACAATTTTAACTATTCTCTGTATCTTATTTGTTATATTATTTCCTTATTGGTAAATACATTATCAATAATTTATCTTTACATTAAAAACTTGATACACCATTGACTTCCTGTTTGGTTCATTTCGTTCTTTCTACTTTGGTTTAACTTTTAAATAAATAATGTAACCTATTTATTTTTATACTCGGTCAATAATCCGCATATTCGGGCCAGTCACTATATCGATTGTCACCTCTTAACTAAATGTGACAAAGCCCCCATCGCGCAAGACATTGTCCATACGGAATGGCGTTGGATAGGACACACTCTATGGTGCAGCGGAGTCAACGCAGCCTCAATCGCGTTTGAGTGGCAACCGTGTAACAGAAGAAGACTTGGTCGCCCTGTACATTGTACTCGCACTGTGGAGAACGAGAGGAGGACCCTCGGCATGACCTGGAGTGATGTCAAGGAGCAAGCGCAAGACAGGAACAAGTGGGGCCTCACAACTTATGAGGGCCCTATGTACCAGCGGGGTACCCTATGACTGCAACAACAACAACAACGTTTATCTTTTTAATTCGGTTTTCTTAAGTATTTATTTCAGATCCTTATATAGTTTAGTTATGTGGATGACTTTTGGTGATTTGAATTTTCTTCCTCAGGGCCACAATGATTTAATTTAATAAATAAATAATACGAGCTAACTAGATTTTATGATTGTATTCTTGTTATTATATATTTAATTTACTGGTGGTAGAGCGTCTTTTGAACCATAAGTTAGACTCCAACCGTCCTGCCTATTTCTACCGTGAAGCAGTAAATTGTTTCGGTTTGAAGGGTCGGGCAGTCGTTGTACTGTTAAAACTGCAACCTTAGAACTCTTTTTTTTTTTCCGGGCCGGGTGCCGAAACCTCTAACGAGGTCCACGCGCCTAGGGGGCGCGCGGGGTATGCGAGACTCAACGATCTGCAGGTGTTGAGAGCAGACCGCAGGCCCAAGGATTTTAGGGCCTACCCACTAAACGACTCCCCAGCACTCTTACACCCGACGTCCGATCTCCGTCCGGGGTCAAAACCCAGTCAGAGTAGGGGGTTCCCGCGGTCAACACTCCAACCAGACACACGGCGCCACCCCGAGGACGCCGGCTATAGTCGATGACCAACGACGTCGGTCTTCGCGGGCGGCCGCCTGGGCGATGCCGCTGGTGTTCCGGGATACCCCGCTGGGCCAGAACCAGCCTGCCAGGTCGGAACGCGATACACCGCCGACCGCGTTGCTCTTCCACAGTATGTTCGGCGACGACAGCGACGACGAAAATGTGGACCGCACCGCAGTCCGCAGCCGCCGACGCGCCGTCCCGTCCTCCTGCTGCCAGCGCGCTAGAGTGACGGTAGCGTGCGGCGCAGCCTCAACCCCCTTAGGTCGCCCCGTGACCTCCTCATAGGGGCCGGAGCTGGACAAACACCCTTCTCCGACCCCCAGCTCAGCGGCGGCGGTACGGCGCCGAGAGGGAAGAAGAGCTCTCCCTCTCCCGTTCCGCCACCTCCTTCTGAGAGATGGTGGACTCGCAGAAATCGAGCATCGCCTGCCAGGACTCGTCGCTGCCGAGCATCGTAGCCACGACGGTCGGAAGCGACAAGTCCGGTTCTATTTTTGCAACGAGTACACGGCGTTGCTCCACGAAAGCGGGGCAGTACACGTGTGCTCCGCCGTGTCCTCGTTGCAGCTACTGCAGTGGTGGCACTTCGGCGTCGGCTCCCTCCGGGCGACGAAGTGTAGGTAGCGACCGAAACAGCCGCGTCCCGTGAGCACCTGCGTCGCTCGGAAGGTGAGACGTCCTCGGTCGCCATTCACCTAGTCCAAGAGGACCGGGCGGATCGCCTCGATGGTCCGTCGCCCGTAGGCGGGGTCCGCCAGGCGGCGAAACTACGCCTCGAGCACGGCACGCCGAGATTGAAGCTTCCGCGCTCGAACTTCCGCCGCAACGGGACGCGGCTCCCCCCTGGAGCGGAGATTGCATCGCCATGCGTAATCCGTAGCGAGCGCCTCCGCTTCCAGGTCCCAGGGAGACGTCCCGGCGAGCACGCACGCTGCCTCGAACGAGACGGTGCGGTACCCGCGAACCGCCCTGACCGCAATCGCCCGCTCCGGACGTCGCAACGCCGCGGGTCAGGGCGTGGCACCACATGGGAGCCTCGTACAGTGCCATCGACCGCACCACCCCCGTGTAGAGGCGGCGCACCACCACGTCAGGCCCCCCGACGTTCGGCAACAGCAGACTCAGCGAGCCGGCGGCCGCCGTCAAACGGGGACCTAATCTCTCGAAGTGAGCGCGGAAGCTCCAACGACCGTCCAGTACGAGACCGAGGTACCGTAACCCGGTCGCCTCGATCTCGACGCGAACGCCTCCGATCACAGGGTAAGCCCCCTGAGGCGGCGCTCTCCGGGCCCCGTGAATCAACAGGGCCTGGGATTTATCGAGCGCCACTTCCAGACAGCCTTCGGATCCTGCCGATGACGAAGGCCACCCCCGCGCAAGAATGACGAGCAGACTCGTGCAAATCCTTCCCCCAGGCCACGACTAAAGTGTCGTCCGCGTATCAAACTATACTCAGACCTATACAGAGAGAGGAGCGCTAAGGGCACCCCGCAGAACCCAGTCATAGCCGATGTTTCACAAGAGAGGGCCAAGGACCGACCCCTGTGAACACCGCGCTCGACGGGGAAGCGGAGCACCATCCCACCGTGTCCGGTGCACACGACCGATCTATCCTCGAGGTAGGACCCGATCAGCCGACGGAGATACGCAGAGACGCCCTGATACTCCAGCGCCCCCGCGGTCACCGACCAGGGCAGGGTGTTGAACGCGTTGGCGATGTCCAGGGACACCACCAATGCAACCCCGCTCCGGCCGACTGCCTCATCAGAGAGAGCGCGCACGCGCATCACCGGGTCGATGGTCGAGCGCCCCTCCCTGAATCCGAACTGCTCCACTGACAGATCGGGACCCACCCCCGCCAGGTGCTGGACGATGCGGGTGGCCACCACCCGCTCGAGCAGTTTTCCCGCCTCGGCCAGTAACACGATGGGACGGTACCCCGCAGGTGAGTCCGCAGGGCGTCCCTCCTTCCTCAGCAGAACAAGTCTGCCCGTCTTCCACTGCTTCGGGAACCGTCCCGATTCGAGGCAGGCTTCAAAAAGCCGCACGAGCCGGTCCCCAAGGGCACCGAAGGCCAAATCCCAGACCCGGCCGTGAACACCGTCAGGGCCGGGGGCCACGTCCTTCTTTCGCATCCTCGACACGGCTGCACGAATCTCCTCTTCCGAGATGCTACCTCGAGATGCTACCTCGGAGGTATTACCTCAGCAGGGGCATCACCGCTCACGCTACCGCGTGGTGGCGCGCCCATGGAAGGGTTTCTCAAAGCCCCTCTCCATCCGCGGGAACCTTAGAACTCATGTCTCAAGGTGGGTGGCCGCATTTACTTTTTTCAAGTCTATGAGCTCCGATAACCATTTAACACCATATCGGTCTCGAGCTCTTTCAGCCACCTTAGCAATAAAAAAATACAGTAAAACCTTTCTTAAACGAGAAAATTCTGAAACGGTCAAACAACTCTAAAGATAGTATTATGATAACTTTTTTTTTTCTCAAAACATTTCCATAAATATACTTTTATTAGACCACTACACATTTTAAGCCTTGTTCATGAAAGTGAAATACAAAGATAAAAGATTAAAAGCCCTTCACTCCCTCTAAATTTGAGCTCAATGTACACAGAGTTCATAATGTGTTAACATCCGCAACAGTTGCGTGACAGCGCGAGACTTCACAAAGAGCACTCGCCGGGAAAAGCTCGTTTTACACAACAAAGCTATTCTTCATTCCAGTTTACTCTGAGCTTAAAAACAAAAGGCGCGTTGACTAAATTGAGACGGTTCTTTATGATACTTGTTATTGTGTCGAAGGTACTTTTTTTGAAGATGGAAGGATTACTGGTGGCCCGAAGGCCTTTCTAGTTTCACCAGGACGTGTGAGCGGGCTCGGGCTCACCCAGGTGGGGTGAGATATGATGAGGTGGTTGTCATGATGCATCACCTTACCGAAATACCGTTCCGACGCTGACTTCAAGTGTTTTTTGATGGATTCAAAGCCCACATTACCATGGAGATCGACGCTCCTTACGAACCACTGCACCCCGATGGGATTTAAGAGACTGAAGGATGTCAATGTGGATGTGGTCCACGTGAGCAAACACCAACACTTGCATAGGTTAGTACGGGTCGTATGCAAGTTTGTATAGTATCGATTCTAAGGGTCATTTTACTCCGCTTATAGATCATAATTCGTCGTAATTACGACGTAATTGGTCAGTCGAGGATGGACTTTATATGTGAGCTGTGGAAGATGGACTTTATATGGGCTCAAAGGGGCTCTACAATACTCTTGCTGATGTTAGGGTGTGTATGACAGAATGAACAAAATAACATTTGAGCTAACAACTGTCATATTAGATGGACAGCAGTAAGCATACAATAGCGGACGGGCTGTGAGCTTGTACCGACGCGAAAAAAAATGTGTTTAATTAAGCTATAATGTAGTTTGCACAATCACTGGCAACATTAAAGTCACAAATGTATAGTGACTAACCCACCCTTTATACCGAAATATTATGCGGCGGAAATAGGCAGCGTAGTGGTACCTACTCGTGCAGGCTTACAATACCTCTTGCTACCATTAACACCTATCTCGCAGTCGCCTTACGACAGTATATTGCTCGGAGAAGGTCACTGCCCATTTTCCGGTGAATATCGAGTCGGCTTTTACGACAGGCAGGGCAAAAGATAGCGTATATTCTAGGCTAAGTGTGTACACAGCTAAAATCGGAAATGTATTTTATTGATTACTGATAATTATATTATATCTATTTCAACTTGAATTTAAATTGCTCGAGGGCCTTAGATTCGATGGAGTAATTAAGTAAAGATGACATGAATATTTAAATACCCGGAGGTACGGGACGTTCATTTTAATCGTGGAACGATGTCGCAAATCCTAATATATTCCAAAGCGCAATCACGTAGGCTATTTTCAGCGTTTTAACGAAATACGCTGGTCAAAGTCTTGTCTTGAGACACTGTGTTAGTAGTGATGAGAAGATTCTAAGTGGAGCAATTTTTTGTTATTGCTTATATGGGTGGACGAGCTCACAGCCCACCTGGTGTTAAGTGGTTACTGGTGCCCATAGACATCTACAACGTAAATGCGCCATCCACCTCGAGATATAAATTCTAAGTTCTCAGTATAGTTACAACGGCTACCCCACCCTTCGAACCGAAACGCATTACTGCTTCACGGCAGAAATAGGCAAGGTAGTGGTACCTACCCGTGCGGACTCACAAGAGGTCCTACCACCAGTAATTACGCAAATTATAATATTGCGGGTTTGATTTTTTATTACACGATGTTATTCCTTCACCGTGGAAGTCAATCGTGAACATTTGTCAAGTACGTATTTCTTTAAAAAAAATTGTGCCCGCCTGCGGGATTCGAACACCGTTGCATCGCTAGATACGAATGCAACGGACGTTTATCCTTTAGGCCACGACGACTTCGAAAACAAGCACAAGGTGGACCAATGACCTATTGAGGTTCACGGGAATGCGCTGGATGTAGGCAGCACAGGCCTGGTCGTTGTAACGAGGCTTAGGCTACGTCAATGGACTGATAAAGAGATAGATATATCGCTCTACCAGCATAATGAATAACGTTTAGCATCATATACAAATCAGTATGAGTTACGTGAGGTCGTGAGTCTGCACAAGTGCCGGCCACGCCTAACGAGATTTGACATAAATCGCGTTAGCGTCAGTAGCCGATGCAGTTTGACTAATAACATGCAGTCTGTGAAAGGGACTTATTGCGTTTAGCGATTAAGATAAGATTTTATACAACTAGATTTGATCACTCACAAACTTGACATTCTGAGTTTAACTTTACCTGCTGTAGGCGACACATATCAATATTCTAATTATTTATTTAGTTACACTTACGGCCTGGCCACGGAGATCGGCGGTGCGAACAGCGAAGCGGTGGACGAGGCGACCATTCGCGCAGCACCGTTTGCAGGCCACGGGTTCACGTTCGCCGCCGCGACTAGTAAGGAAGTCCGACAGCGAAATGTCTATATCGAAATTATCTCGATATTGCTTACAAATTAATAGTTTTTTGGTTCAGGACCTATTATTTGGAAAAGATTGGTGAAGGATTGGTAAGTACATGATTTGAATAAGAATCGGAGTATACCTATAGATGGAGAATTCCACAAGAAGTATGAGAAATACTTTGGGTGGCTAGACTTCCAAATAGCTGGTCTAGCTATTCTATTTCAGCTATATATTTTTTTTATTGCTTAGATGGGTGGATGAGCTCACAGTCCACCTTGTGTTAAGTGGTTACTAAAGCCCATAGACATCCACAACGTAAATGCGCCACCCACCTTGAGATATAAGTTCTAAGGTCTCAAGTATAGTTACAATGGCTGCCCCACCCTTCAAACCGAAACGCATTACTACTTCACGGCAGAAACAGGCAGGGTGGTGGTACCCACCCGCGCGGACTCACAAGAGGTCCTACCCCCAGTAATTACGCAAATTATAATTTTGAGGGTTTCATTTTTATTACACGATGTTATTCCTTCACCGTGGAAATCAATCGTGAACATTAAAATTTGTTGAGTACGTATTTCATTACAAAAATTGGTACCCGCCTGATATTCGACTACCGGTGCATCGCTCAACACCGGACGTCTTATCCGTTCGGCCACGACGAGTTTAAAAATATAAAAAAAAAATTAATAAAATTTAAAAAAATATAAAAATTTCGGCGTTCATTTTTCGCGGCGAAAACAACTAAACTCATTTAATCACTGCACTATTCGCCGCGACTACCGCTCGACTCCGTGGCTTGCGCCGTCCTTATTCATGCATTTGTTTTGCTCGCCCGCCGCATCGTAAGTCGCCCGCGCGATTCGCTCGGTACATTTCGCCGGTCGCTTCGCCGGTCGCCGGTGCGCGTGGCTTGTTAGGTACATTTCTATGCTCTTATTTTAGTCGCTAGACGCTTCGCCGTTCGCACCGCGCGAATATTCGTATCGGCGAATGTCCCGTGGCCAGGCTGTTAGAATTCTGTGTTTTATAACAGTTTACATGTTTTCATTGTTAATAATGATTCACGTTTATTTCTTTAATAAATACACGAGCGCACCCGATCGTCGATGATGGTCTGAAGAACTGTGGCATTTTTTAACACAGCCAGTCGGGCAGATACATCGGCACCGCGCGAACAACAATCAGACGCGCTCATACCTCAGTAAAATCTCGTCTTTTATTTACTTCGCCTACCTACATAACATCTTCTACTACTAAACTTACATTTTGAGGATTGATTTGTACTGATTTGTCCTATAAGTCCAGAAACCGATCCATTATTTCGGTAAACTTAAGCAATAACAAAATGTCTTAAAAACAGAATAGTCACTATCGCGATGCATGTAGCTATAATCTAATGGTGTAATATTTATCGTACAAATAGTTATAACCCCTTATATGTACATAATCAACGAAACTCAAAAAAGGTTTCGTGATAATTTGTTTCTACATCAACAGCAATTGGATCGCAATCACGTTACATAATACACCACGCCGAAAACATTTGGTCAAGGATGTTCGTTCATATCGTGCCGACACTAATGCGACTCGAAACACATTTACATAATAACCTTGACCTCGAAAAGCAAGGACGAAATGTCCCAGACTGAATAAAACCGGGGCGCCTAATCCATATTCTTTCTACGCAGAGGCACATTGTTATTGTCAGACTTCATTTTCCTAACTCGAGCAAGTTTTCATTTTGAATAAATATTCATTTACACAACACCAACAAAACTTCGATCCAATGCTATTGTTTATATATTCGATTTTACTTTAGAAGGTATTTTTGAAGTGAAACTTCTTTAGGCGCGTTGAGAGTAAAATTTAACTCGCGACAGATTCGTTACGGTTAGAGAGAAAATATACAATTTAGGAAGAGTGGGAGTGAGAAAAGAGACAGAGCGTCTCGTGAACCACTCGACCGCGGAGAGAAGAGAACGACAAAGCGAGCTAGATCGTTTCTCTTACATACAGCGTTCCCTACTACAAGAAAAAAATATTTAAGAATGAATAATGAAGAAAATCACAATACTGCACACCACCAATTTTGTTTTTAAATCTTATTCACATTTTCTCGATCTATTTTCAGCATGCTCAAATTTCATATAGTAATATGAATATATTTTGATATTTAAATCTTGAATGTGGAAGATTCAAGATTCGTTGTATGCTCTGTTAAATATTGAATGTTTCTAGTATTTTAAATTGACTCACACGTCACCTGTCCACCTTTAGCTATCTAGAAACTTCTTTGAAGTGCCAACAAGAACTATCAAAAACAAACAAAAAATGCAAATATTAAGTTTATAGTTTAAGAAAGTAATACATATCTCTTTGTTCTCACGTGATAGTGAATACATACATTAAAGTAAAATAAAAGAATATATTTAGAGTTTCTGCCAATTATAAAAATTATGATACAAAATCTCTCAGAATCAAATATTTAAAATTATAATCGAAATAATTTTAATCGTGAAATAAATGACATTTATTCGTAAATTTTAGCCTTAATAGTTTGATTCTAAAATTGTTTTTATTTATCTATATTTTCCTAATAGACTCATACACTGTAATACAATTTACGCTGGACTTAGTGTGTGATGGAAATTATGTTAACACATTTTTGCCTCGGCAAGCGAACACTGACATTATAACAATAATATAACCATCAATTTGTACAAGTTGTATTTTTATTGCTACGTAACTCAGTTTTCTACCTGTTTTTCACTTCATTTATCAAAAGGACAATAAAATGGAGAGCCTTCGGAGCTAAATAATTAATATGAAACACTGCGTACTGTATTAGATTTTTTTGTTGTTACATATACTTGCATATATGCATATCTAACAGTCATACTGGTGTTACGTGGTTACTGCAGCCCATCAACATGACAATGTGAATGCCACCACCCTTAGACGTGACGAGAGTGTCGTGACCCACCTCTAGACGTGAGGTTTAAAACACAATTATATATAGTAAGACGTAATAATTTAATAGCCCATACTTCAAAAACCTTTAAACAATTAGGAAAAATACAAAATATTGATGTTAAAAAAATCTGTCAAACGGACTTAAATGCAAAAACTAGTGTAATAGTAGTAGAAAATTTCGTAATTATCATTTATTACAATAAGAATAAAGTAATAAGTGTAAATGAATTTCAAAATTGTGACAGTCGTAGCGCCACATGTTGTTGCTAGTCGGAACTACATAAAACGAGCTTTGTTTGAGCTTACAGCGAGTTCCACGTAATACTCATAGGTGGCGCATTACGCAATTTTTCTTACCCAAGCTATTTCAACCAGTAAAAGCGTGGAAGTGGGACCATTTCAAACGACAATGATTATTCTTAATGAAAATAAGGCACGCAAGAAATCAACCATCGAGTTTAAGTTTGAGAAATTATTTCACATGTAGCAACACCGCTTCGTGCGTTAATTAATAAATAAATGATGGAGTTAATAAATGTTTGAAACTGTTCATTTGAGCTTACTACCGTAGTTAATAACATTGTCACTGAAAATTAAATGTTTTTATTTCTGTTTCAGGTAAGAAATTTATTTTGTCATGACATAAGTACATCGATGCGTTAGAGACGGTGAGTAGAATGTAGAAATAAAATTTAATTATACATAAAAGATATACCTAATTCTTTTTTTTTCTGTTTGATGAATTGAAGCCGGCTCACGTTTTCCCCGTAAGAAGGATATTATGTTTGCATTACAACACGAGTCAGAAAACGACATAATTACTTCAGTACGCCACATAGCAGTCAAAGGTGTAACTTTTTTCTTTTGATCTAACCTAAAAGCCTTAGAAAAAGCCTTAAAAATTACAATTAGGTATATTTTTTTTGTTTTTGGAAATTTATTACAAGAAAATTTTGTACATCTACGCTATTTATGGAAGGTTCAGTTATTGAGTTGCATGCGTGTCGCTTATTAGTTTAAAATTACATAAATTAATAAATAAATAAAAAAAACATTTCAATCGCAGAAGTGATAAACGTTTCTTATTAAAAAAAAATGCATTTTACTACCTCATCAACTTTAGCCTTGATACCAAAACGAGCTCTATTTGATTTTATCATCTGACGTGTCGCAAGTGCCACTTGACGAAAGACAATAGCTGTAAACAGGTTCTACATAGAACGTATATTAATTATATTTGCATTAGTTTTTGTAGTTTTGTAGTATAGCGGTACATATCTTCTATACTAGTCTATACTAATATTATAAAGAGGAAAGATTTGTTTGTTTGTTTGTTTCGAATAGGCTCCGAAACTACTGGACCAATTTGAAAAATTCTTTTTCCATTAGAAGCCGACACTGTCCCTGATGAACATAGGCTACTTTTTTTTTTGTTTTTTTTTTTTTGTTTCATGTGTGTTTTAATGTTTCCGAAGCGAAGCGAGGGCGGGTCGCTAGTAGTATTATAAAGGTGAAGAGTTTGTTTGTTTGAACGCGCTAATCTCAGGAACTACTGGTACGATTTGAAAAATTATTTCAGTGTTAGATAGCCTATTTATTGAAGAAGGCTATAGGCTATAACTTAATATATAATATAACATCACGATAATACCAACACAAACGGAATACCAATAAAGAATGTTGCATAATCGGGGTTTTTTGGGGTGAACATACATAGATACAAAATTATGGTCCAATTGATAACTTCCTCTTTTGGAGTCGGTTAAAAAGCGTGATTTTAGTACTATAAATAGCTCCTTAACATTTTAATATTCAAAAATATTTTCACTTTCTACGTAAATGAAGGGGCGGGTAAAATTTAGCGTTATGCCAAAGTAAATATTCCACGCGGATGAAGTCGCGGGCAAAAGCTAGTCATAAAATATAAGAAATCTGGTAATAATCTGAACTGATGAATGTCATATACAAGATAAGCCTGAATAAATACTAGTAGTGAACAAAATTTCGACCGTCGCTTTAACGACCAATGTCACCAGCTCGGTGGATGATCAGCTCCATCGCGGTACTGTCCTCTGAAGTACGAAAGCTACGAACACAAAGTCTATGAAGTGTGTTTTTCTATCACTGCAGAGTTCTTGCGTCCCAACGTATATGTGACCGCATTGCTTTCAATACATCCTTGCATTTTTATCTGCAATGTTTGCTTAGACCCAAGTTCCAAGTAACCTGTTCACGATGTCGTGAGAACGCATGTTCAAGAACTACTTTCACAATATATTTTTTTTATCTATACATATAAATAAAATTGGATTGTCTGTTTGTAATATTGAAATAACCTTTTTTTACTACATGCATATGAATATATAGGTATATAAACGGTACATACACCAAAATAACATTTTTTTCAATTTTTCTCCGTCTGTCTGTATGTTTGTTCCGGCTAATCTCTGGAACGGCTGGACCGATTTCGACGGGACTTTCACTGATAGGTAGCTGATAATATAAGGAGTAGCTTAGACTACTTTTTTTAGACAAGCTTCGCCGCATTATTTTCGTACCGCAGTTTCACCCGTGGTACGACAATAACCGCGGGTAACATCGCGGGGCTCAGCTATCAATAATAAAATATAATGTTTCCGAAGCGAAGCGAGGGCGGGTTACTTGTAGGTATATAAATTTGCGTGACTTTTGGTGATAGAGCATTTTATAAAAGTGGAGCACTTCTGCCGTTTAGGTATTCAAACTCTTCCAGAAAGACGGGAAAAAGTAGTGACTAGTAATCTACAATACCTTGAAAGGTGCATTTGGAATTATTTTGAAACTGCATTGTTATTTAAAAAAGCAGCTACAACTTAGTTTGTTGCAAAGCATCAAAATAAGTCAAGCATACCCCTTTGAAGGATGAGGCATTCATCTGAAAATCCTATCAGCGTTTAGCGGTTAGCGTGGTATGGACATGTGATGCGTAGAGAGAAGATGCATGTGACTAAATGATGTATGGAAATGGTAGTGCAAGGTAGAGGGGGAACAGGTCGACCAAAGAGAGAGAAGTGAGGGTTGAGATGACGGCTGAAAGAAGAGAATTGAAGAAAAAAAATAGCTGTGCCGACCGCACCTAGTGGGATAAGGTGGAGAAAAAGAAGATTTGAAAATCCAATTATATCAGAAAATCACAATGTGAGGTCGTATTTACGCGCACTATGCTCTGAGATCGATAGTATTAAAATATCGGCGGCTTCAATTTGCCGGTGTGACAGTTTCTTTCGCGAAAGTTTATTTTAAATTACTATTTTTTCTTTCATTTCAAATCATTAAAAAACATTCTCCGACATGTGTTACTGCGCCTGGCATGCAACATTTCATGACTAAAAGCATTTTTGCTTCTCAATTAATCAACTTTACCACTTTAATGGTTTTTAATAACCAGCAATCGTCATTAGGAATGAAATACCTAAATGATATGTTTTAATGAAATCGTTAGGTAATCGAGGTTTGAAAAACAGTTAAGAATAAAACGCTATCTGCCTTAGAATAGTTTTGATCGGTGTTGTGTATGCCATAAACATATAACCAATAAGAAAAAGTACGCCCAGAACTCAAATACCAAATGTCTGTCACAGAGATACTGGTTCCAATCGTGAATCGATTCCAGACCTCCCCGGGTGCAGTAGCTAAGATCAATAAGCCCTGAAACAACGGGGCATAAGTGACCGGACAAATGAACTGGACATAAACAATGTTGGACACAGAGTATTGGTATAAAAGAGCAAATCTTCATATACTTTAAAGAAACTATTACTTTACGAATCAAAGATAAATACTGTTGGTTCAATTGTGGTAGGACGTCTTGTGAGTTCACAAGGGTAAGTACCATCACCCTGTCTATTTCTACCGTGAAGCAGTAGTACGTTTCGGTTTAAAGGGTGGGGCAGTCGATGTCCTGCTAAAACTAAGACCTTACAACACACGTCTCGAGATGGGTGGCGGCATTTACGTTGTAGATGTCTATGGGCTCCGGTAACTACTTAACACCAGGTGGGCCGTGAGCTCGTCCACTTATCATCATCATTATCCTGCCCTTCTCCCAGTTACCTGGGGTCGGCGCAACATGTTTTCTCCTTCCATACTCTTCTATCATATACCATTTCTTCGCTCACTCCCCTCTTACCCATATCATCTTTCACGCAATCCATCCATTACTTCTTAGGTTTACCTCTTCCTCTATATCTTTCCACTTATCTAAGCAATAAAAACAATACTGTTTTTTTAACTCTGTTTAATAAGGGACTGTTTAATTAATTTAATATTTTTATGACTAGTCTTATGCAGGAAAGTGCGGGCTAAGGTATCATAGATTATTGTACGTGTTTAAAATCAAATAAATGAACTATTATGTATATAAATTAAGACTCAATCAACAATACACATATCTATATATTAATACGCGAAGCAAACACTTTGTACCCCTTTTTACGAAAATTGCGCAGATGGAGAAGTATGAAATTTCCCACACTTTATAGAGAATATAGAGAAGGAGTGCAGAATGTTAATATATTTTTTTTTAATTAAGCTTTAATAATACATTAAATCAATAAAAAAAATCATTACACATACTACCATGTATTTAACACACACACGCATGCATACTATTTGTTTAATGTCAAACTTTTCTTATTTCTTACAGTCTGTGGTCAAATTGAGAATAGCTTCAATATTGTTTGTCTTTATTAATATTTGTTTAAAGTGTACATACATAGTCTTGGCGAAATCTGTGATTATAGAATTTGACGATAGAATCATGTTAATGTACAAACTTATAATTTCAATAAATTATAGTCGAGTTTCGACTACCGGGGGACCACAAGTAATATTTTAATCGATAAATCACAATGCAACAATGTATGCTCCTTCTCATTCCGCCTTGCATAAAAACATCGAAGCCATTGCATCGTAAACCGTAAACCTTAAAACCCTCACCAGATTCCGAGGCAACCTGAAACGGGAATAGTTTCAACCAAGATATCTTTCATAAATGCACAGCAACGTACGCGGCCGAAGAGAAATTAATGTCCCATCTAGCTTTATGCTGGACTGCGGCTCTCAAACTTTTAACGCTCCTCAAGACGAAAAACAACAAACAACTGTTGTTAAGTTATACATACTTGGGTATAAAAATGAGATTGTGTGAAGTTTTCGTGTCTTATTAGGTTTACAGCTTTTTAGTTTTTATTATTGTTGCATTAAGCTTTCAGAGAACAACGGAGTTTTTCGTTAAACCAAAAACCAAACCAACAATAAAGTATGTAGTCTTAGTAAGCAATGCACCGGTGTTCGAATCCCGCAGGCGGATATCAATTTTTCTAATGAAATACGTACTCAACAAATGTTCACGATTGACTTCCACGGTGAAGGAATAATAACATCGTGCAATAAAAATCAAACCCGCAAAATTATAATTTGCGTAATTACTGGTGGTAGGACCTCTTGTGAGTCCGCACGGGTAGGTACCACCGCCCCGCCTATTTCTGCCGTGAAGCAGTAATGCGTTTCGGTTTGAAGGGTGGGGCAGCCGTTGTGACTATACTGAGACCTTAGAACTATATCTCAAGGTGTGTGGCGCATTTACGTTGTAGATGTCTATGGGCTCCAGTAACCACTTAACACCAGGTGGGCTGTGAGCTCATACACACAAATAAGCAATAAAAAAAATAAAAAAAAATATCATAGCGACAAAGTCTACGTATCACAATTTTAACTCAACTAGATCTCGTTAAGATCATCCTGAGGTATGAGTTTGCTGCTTCATACGCATTACAACAACGGCTATCTTGTAACGATGTTCTCAATGCTACGCGGCAGAATATTACAATAAATTACTATCCGATATTTTTTTGAAAATCCATGAATCGTACAAGCTTAGTTAATTTATAATTATACTAGCCGTACTAGCCCTTCGCTGGGCATTTAAAATTAACATTCTTATTTATTGTCATTATTATTAGAGAGTCCAATACTCATATAAATATTAGCTCATCCATTAAGTTCATATATTTTCTACATGGATACTAAGTTTCAAGTCAATCGGATGCACGGTTCAGTAGTTATAACGGAACATCTGTAAAAACCACTGTAGATTTATATATTAGTATAGATTAATAATAAAATAATTTATTGCCTTCAACACAGATACAGATTAATACATTTAGATAAATAAAAGAAAAGAAAAATAAAAGGCAAAATGAGGTGGCTCAGCTAATGCTGTTCAAAGTAGATGAATCGAACAGCGCTGATTTTCAGTTACCTACTTATTTATTTTATTTTATCACATTTCACGGATCGTTTGGAGCCTCTGGGTCTGCGGAGGGACTTCGGTTCCCTCTGTATTTTGTACCGCATGTTCCATGGGGAGTGCTCTGAGGAATTGTTCGAGATGATACCAACGTCTCGTTTTTACCATCGCACCGCCCGCCACCGGAGTAGAGTTCATCCATACTACCTGGAGCCTCTGCGGTCATCCACAGTGCGTTTCCAGAGATCTTTTTTGCCACGTACCATCCAGCTATGGAATGAGCTCCCCTCCACGGTGTTTCCCGAGCGCTATGACATGTCCTTCTTCAAACGAGGCTTGTGGAGAGTATTAAGCGGTAGGCAGCGGCTTGGCTCTGCCCTTGGCATTGCTGAAGTCCATGGGCGACGGTAACCACTCACCATCAGGTGGGCCGTATGCTCGTCTGCCTAGAAAGGCAATAAAAAAAAAATTTTTTTTTTATCGTATACCTAATAAATATTTTTCGTTATATTTATTCATTGGTGTGTTGTGTGTGGTGGAGTGACAGAATATGAGACCGATCAGTAATAAATGTATGGTCTAGAGGGGATTGTAGTGTGGAGCAATATGTAGTTAGTCAGTTGACTAGTTATAAGCGAACCTTTTAATTACCTTAATTATCTTTTAATTAAAGTCCTGCCCCATTAAATGTCGTCGTAATAGCTTTGAAAAACTTTGAAAACTCATAAATTTCAATACCACGATGTCAACTGGAAAAAAGGCTATAGTTTGAAAGCCATCGACCGAGTGTTTTACCCGGTCTCTGCCACAGTTGAGCTTCGTATGTACCCTCAAGGGCTGAGTGCTGTGATTTTTTATCATTACGTTTGTTTGTCTCATGAAATTCGAGTTTGGACTATGCTAGGATTATGTTCGTGTGTATTCGTAATAAAAGTAACACATTATCAAATATTATAGTTAACAGATTGAATGGGGATAAAAAAATTGCATCTGCTTATGATGTCCCATTTTTATTATTATTTTATTGCATATTTGGTTAGCAAGCTCACAGCCCACCTGATGTTAAGTGGTTACCGAAGCCCATAGACATCTACAACATAAACGCCGGCACCCACCCTGAGATATGAGTTCTAAAGTCTCAATATAGTTACAACGGCTGCCCCACCCTTCAAACCGAAACACATTATTGCTTCACGGCAGAAATAAGCAGGGTGGTTTTACTTACCCGTGCGGACTACAAGAGGTCCTGTAAACAGTAATAAAATGAAGTATTATTGAAAGTAAAAACAGTAAAATATTTGTAAGGATTAATTACTGGGGTTCTTTTAGTTGCGGTGGGTTCACACATATATTCAAAACCAGTCTGTCCATTTCTGTGAAAAACTATTTTTTCGTACGGTGAATATTGAAGAAAAGCTTTAATCAGATAAATATTAAATTTAATAAGACACGTGCAATAAAAAAAAAAAATTGCCTGCTAGCCTCGACATGTAATTGGTGTTTGCTCTTTAAGCGCGATTCTCGGAATATAATCAGAATATAATATCCTAGGAAGGCAAATAAAACTCACTCTCACTGGTGGTAGGACCTCTTGGGAGTCCACACGGGTAGGTACCACCACCCCACCTATTTCCGCCGTGAAGCAGTAATGCGTTTCGGTTCGAAGGGTGGGGTAGCCCTTGTAACTATACTGAGATCTTAGAACTTATATCTCGAGGTGGGTGGCGTATTTACGTTGTAGATGTCTATGGGCTCCAGTAACCACTTAACACCAGGTGGGCTGTGAGCTCATCCATCCATCTAAGCAATATAAAAAAAAGTATGTCCTTTAAACCAAAAAAGCAATTTTGGTTCATTCGATGAAATATTAAATTTAAATTATGTCACATAAAAATTTACGTTCTTACCAATGGCTTAACGGCTTGCGTGCCAACTCTGCAACACTTTTATAGTCGATACGACATCGCTAGAATCTTCGAGAACATTCCTCACAAGTCGAGTACCTTCTAAGTGTGTTTCCGCTGTCTGACAAAAGATGGCGTTGTACTTCTCGAGCGTTCTAGATGTTACTAGATCTTTCGATTTTTGTTCGGCTATTTGGCGATAGATTGCGTTACTCTTACCGGCGTAGCATTAAAATTGTTTAATCATGAACGTTTCTGCCTGTATAGTTATAATAATATACTTATATAATAGACATTTCACTGGACTGACACTAGATGGGGCGTGGCAATTAGATATGTCTTTTGTTTAAGCCCATGAGCGCAAATCGTCGATTAATCGACTCTCTATTAATGCGTATGAAGTACGGAACGTCGGAATACCGACCGTTGTGCAGTTTGATTGTAGGTATGAAATATTGAGTTGCACAGATGTGTCTTAGCGCGTGCATGTACATACATATAACGTTCATAATAATATTTTAAATTATTTTGCAGTGAATTCCGCATTGATTTTTGTATATTTTTAAGTTAATATTTTCAAAAAGTCTTTAGCTATTTCGGCAAAATATATGAAAATAAGCTGAGCACTAAAAGGGTTCAGTTTTATGTGATAAAGTTTACTAATCGGTTTGAATTAAAAACATGGCACTTTTTACTAACGCTATATATTACTCTCGTCCAGTTTTCGTCTCAGGGACTCTAAATGTAATCGGTTCTTAAATAATAAACTTCAATACAGCTATTTTACTAAAATTAAAAAGTTTTCCTTCCTCTTGCGATGTTTTGAGATCTTGTTTCGTTATATTTCCTCAAGCATAATATTTTAAAATGTGTAGTAAAATAGTACTCCAAAATTTTGTGAAGCTTTTCTGTGTGCAACCGAATAGTTATTGCGTCCTAAAAAAAACAAGAAGTAAGTATCCATCCTCTGATGCAAAAAGGCATAACTGCACATAAATTCACCTTGTATATAGTACCTATATATTAAAATGTACCTATATACTTTTATATTTTTCAAATAGTAATATTTTAATAATAAATTGTTATTCTAAAAAGTTTTTTTTTCAGAATTCCTCTAAATCATGACGTAGGTACTCTAATAAAATACCCTTGTGAAGACTACACGTCGTATCTTGAAAGCTTAGAACATTGTGAACGTATTAGTTAAGCTTCTAACCTCTAAGCTTAATGTCGAATTAAGCTGGACTTTGAAATCAAGTAATCTACTTAAGCTTTAAATCAAAGTTATAGTATACTTGGTAGTTCCATTTTTAAATGGTTGGTGTTTTAAAGTAAGATTGAACTATTCAAATATTGGGTATTACATCGGAAAATCAGAAGCAAACTTGTCTGATTTGCGGTAGGACCATTTAAAGCTTAAAGTTCGAATGCATAATACTGTGCGCCCGTACCGGATAGGAAAGTTTCCGGTGCGCGCCGGAAGCTACTCGGCGCATACTTTTGTGGTAGATCCCTCATTCGCTCATTCTGTTCCAATGTTCACATTAGAGAGAGATAGAGATCTTGTCTGACATGCGAGCATCTACAATATGCAACTGAGTTATAAACCGCATGGTATTAAGATATTGCAACACAACCGAAGAATTTTATGATGTTGCCAGTACACGTCTATCTCCATGTGTGTCTCAAAGCTTGTAGACAACTTATTGCAGCGCTTTTCAAATTTAAAGCTCCCCCACGTTAGTAACCTTCAGCTCTGTCATATGTTATTATTTTAAACAAAACGTCTTTACTTTAAATGAGAGTGATAATGCGAAAAAGAACATTGAATTGATTTAATTTGGTGCACATTAAAATTTATCTTCTGGAGAATTTGAGTTAAAAATATTTGAGTGTACTCGAAAAATATTCATTATTCAACGTCATGTCGATCATTAACGGAGAGGTTTGTTTACAGCTAAACGAAACTTAACCACTAAGTGCCTGCTGGTTGATGAACCCGAGTACCACCGGATCGGAATCGCAAGCCACTGAGAATATCCGGGGAGAAACTCAGCGGGCTAATGCTACAAAATGTATCAGTCAAATACTCCGGTGAGTTCGACGAGCGTAAAACTGGTGGTAGGATGTCTCGTGAGGCAGCCATTGTACTATAAGCTGACTAGAGGCTTAGAACACATGTCTAAAGATGGATATCAGCATTTACGTTGCTGATGTCTATAGGCTCCGATTACGAGCTAATACTAATGGACCGTGCGATCGTCCATCTATAGTAGCAATAAAAAAAATTGTAGCGTGGGAGTCAATCAGATATAACCATAACATTATATGACGGTGATTGGTGAATGACGTGAACCAGGTTAGGGGTGTAGCTAGGGGCGGTAAAGATAATTTACTTTGTGGGATCGCTGTTGCAAAGTAGCATACCGATGCTGAATTCGTAATATACCAATGAATTCGACATCCAGATAGTTGTGCTGATCCACATTGCTCACGTACCACGGTGGCGCTAGGTTGCACAGGGAGCCAACCAACCTCTACCTCGTCAGTCGCCTTAAAGCTCTTCCCAGCTCAACTGCGGCAGCTCTATGCAGAGAGAAAGCTCTCTGCATAGAGCTGCCGCAAGAGTCTCCTCTACCCCTTCTGTCCCCTGTCTACGAAATATAAGATTACTCAAATCAGCTGTGAGATCAGCCTGGAAATATCTTGTTGGAATCGTCTTAATACATTGCATTTATACCATAACATCTTTAGCTGTAAATCCGTCGTTGATAAATATAAAGAGTAGACTCGTACGACAACCAGTGATATTAAATGACTTTTGTATAATTTATTTATTTAAAGTAAACTTAAAAACCCTTTAAACCATCAGCTGGAACGCAGCGATCGAACAATGAAAATAAATAATTTGTTTTATGAATAATTAATGTATAATATTCTATACAAGCTATCGTCATAAAAATTATGACAAAACTAAATATTTTCTGCTGTATGTAATGAAAATTTCACACCATTGTGAACTTGTTTAACAGCGGTACTCAAACTGTCATAAACAGAATTTGAACAGATATTCTAGAAATAAAATTGAATTGTTTATTGTTCCAACCCAATGTTTGGCATTTAAGAATAGCTAATGATCTTTCTATTTGATGTATATATTTTTCTTACTGTATAACCGAGTTCCGAATAGAAGAATAGGGACGCGTTGTTATGCCAAATAGGCACCATAAAATATTCAACACAAAGTAGATTATAAGCTCGTCTGCTCATCAAATGCACTGAGATTTAAATTTAATTGAAGTCATCGTAGCCTACAGGATAAGACGTCCGATACATTCGTATCTAGCGATGCACTGGTATTAGAATCCTGCAGGCGGGTACCGTTGCGTAATTACTGGTGGTAGGACCTCTTGTGAGTCCACACGGGTAGGTACCACCACCCCGCCTATTTCTGTCGTGAAGCAGTAATGCGTTTTGGTTTTGAAGGGTGGGGCAGCCGTTGTACCTATACTGAGGTCTTAGAACTCATATTTTGGAACAGGAACTCAAGGAACAGTTTTTGGAAAATTCACCCCTAAGAATGTAAAATAAGAGGTGAAGATAGTATGGGAGTCCGTTATTTTCAAAGTGAGCAAAACGAAATTTTACATTTATAAGCACCTGCTTCTGTATACAAAAAAAAAACGTACCTACGTTAACAAAAAACATGTTTATCAGCGTATTTTAATAATTATATTTTGTTTTTTTACTTCATATTTAACAGGTTAAATTAAAAGAGGAAAGCTTACATGAGAAGTTCTTCACTCACGAAACAAAAGAAAAATGCAGTTCAAAAAAACTTAGAAGAAAAATAGCCTAATTAATAATACATGTTTATCTACGGAGACGGACAATCATCTCAATATACTAATTTAAAATTAAATAGTTTTATATTCATACATGCTTTGACAAGCTTCTCCAAATGATGATGATTCATCCGACCGATTTCGGCCATGGCGACCACTTTGACTCCTATCCGTCGATTTGGCGCTCGTGCGCTCGAAGATGGCTTATATAGCCTAGCTTTGCGGCAAAACTCCTTGCGCATTGAGGGCACGTAAGCACGCCGTTCTCATAATTATAGGTTATGGCAGCAGGTGGGCGGGCCTTCAACTGGTCGCGTTTGTAATCAAGGTCAGCTTTACGCTGATCCTCGAACTCGCGTACTTTGCTGTTCACCATCCTGCGCCATTCTGGCCGCTGTGCTGCCAAGCGCTCCCATTGAGAGGGCTCTATATCACATCTCTTCATGTGTCGTTTCACGACATCCTTGTACCGCAGGAGTTGTCCGCCATGCTTTCGCTTGCCATCCTGCAATTCAGAGAAGAAGATGCGCTTCGCCACTCTTTCCTCCGTCATGCGTGATACATGACCGCACCATCGAAGCTGCCGACGCATTAAATAGGTCTCAATGCCACCAACATTGGCACGTCGCAAGACTTCGGTATTTCGCACTCTATCAGACCATCTGATTTTCATGATGGCACGAAGGCATTTAAGGTGGAAGCGATCCAGAGTGCGAATGTGGCGGCGGTACACACACCACGACTCGGAGGAGTATAGGAGGCTTGGCAGCACAATTGCCATGTAAACTGAGATTTTAGTGGCCAACTTAAGGTCGTGTGAGCAGAAGACCTTGGAATATAGCTTTCCAAATGCTGCAGCAGCGGCACCGACCCTGCTATTGATCTCATCATCAAGGTCACACTTGGATGTTAATGTGTTCCCCAGATAGCGAAATTTATCCACCTGCTTCAACACATCCTCACCAAGCTTTATGGTTAGTGTCTCGTGACCGTGACTGTCCAGGGACATCACCTCCGTCTTATTGACACTAATCTTCAGGCCGAATTTACGGCAGGCTTGGTGAAAAACGGACATCAGCTGTTGCAGGCCGTCTGGGGATTCTGCTAAGAAGCACAAGTCATCAGCATAAATGATCTCAGTGATCAATGCATACGACACTTTGGTGCGAGCCTTAAGTCTAGCCAAATTGAAAAGGCTGCCGTCCGTACGGAAGCGGATGCGGACTCCTTGGGAAACAGTTTGTAGAACCTCTCTAACTACGACCGCAAAGTACAAGGCGAACAGAGTAGGCGCTAAGACGCATCCTTGCTTCACCCCACAGGTAACGGGGAAGAAGCCCGTCTGTTCACCATCTACAGTGACGCAGCATTGCATGTCGTCATGCAGGAGTCTAAGAAGTGCCACAAACTTTTCTGTGCATCCGAGCTTCCGTAACACCAACCATAAGGCTTCGCGAGGCACGCTGTCAAAAGCCTTCTCCAGGTCAACAAAACAGAGGTACAGCTGACGACCCTGTTCTCTGCTCTTTTCTTGTAGTTGACGCACAGAGAAGATCGCTTCGCATGCGCCTCGATCCGGTCGAAAGCCAAACTGAGTTTCGGGCAGGATCTTTTCAGATAAGTCCTTTAGGCGGTTTAAGAGTACCCTAGCAAAGACCTTTCCGGGGGCCGATAGGAGCGAAATACCGCGGTAGGAGTCGCAGTCAGATCGGTCGCCCCTGTTCTTATAGAGAGCAGTTATGCGCGATACTTTAAAGCTATCCGGAACGCGCTCTTCCTCCCACATACGAACAAACAGTTCCCAAACCAACGTGTGCAAATCCTCTCCACCGTACTTGATCAGCTCTCCTGGTATAAGGTCAGTGCCAGCCGCCCTTTTATTTTTTTGCTGTCTGATGGCAGTAACAACCTCGTCACGCAATAGGGGCTCGTCCAGCTCAAGGGCAAGAGGGAGTTGAGGCATCAAAGCGATACTTTGCAGATCTGCTGATCGATCCACATTCAGCAGGGCATTGAAGTGCTCTGCCCAGCGCCTTAGTACATCCTCCTTGCTTGTTAAGAGGTGCCTACTATCTAGATCCCTTAAAGGAACCTTTGCATGGTTCGATGTACCCATCAGCTTGCGCACCTCGCTATAGAACTCACCGAGCTGGTTTGTGTCAGTGAGCCATTGCATATGAATAGCTTTGTCCTGCCACCACTTGTCTTTTATTTGTCGAGACAGCTTGCGCAGTTCAAGGTCACTAGCTTTGACCGCCACAACGCTTCCTTTACGCCTTCTGTGCTGTCGCAAGAGATCACGGTGTTTGTCGAGTGCCGCCCGCAAAACTTCATCATTTCCATCAAACCAGTCTTCATTACGACGGCATTTCCTACCCAGTGCAATTGAAGCGGTATCCATGATATGAGATGATAAAGCTCCCCAGTCAGCATCAACATCACCTGTCTCATTAACTGGCAACAGCTTCTTAGACAAAACTTCAGCATAGTTCTTCCTCACCTCAGGATCTCTTAGCTTCTCTATGTCCAAAGACGCAAGCTTTTTCATAGGAGATCTACGCGGGCGGCGGAGGCGGAGTCGTAGCTTAGTGACAATAAGTCGGTGGTCAGACCAGCAGTGCGCACCACGCATAACACGGGTGATCTGCACTTGGCTGAAATCTCTTTGCCTTACGATAGCATAGTCGATCAAATGCCAGTGCTTGGATCTTGGGTGCATCCATGTTGTCTTGTACTTAGCGGCAAGTCTAAACATAGTGTTCGTAATTGCTAGACCGTATTGAGCACAAAGACTGAGCAGCAACTGACCATTGCTGTTCATGTTGCCGACTCCGTGTCTACCCAGAACTCCAGGCCAAGCCTCATAGTCCCGACCAACCCTGGCATTGAAGTCGCCCAGCAATAGTACCTGCTCTCTGGCGTTTATACTGTCAAGGCAAAGAGTCACTTCCCCATAGAATTTGTCCTTAATGTCATCAGACTTGTCAAGCGTTGGAGCATATACACTGATGACATTAAGGTAATTGTCTTTATCCAGGTGAACTCGCAGTGTGGTAACGCGGTCCGAGATATGTACAGGGTACTCCTCTAATCGCTTTACTAAGTGATTCTTGATGGCAAATCCTACACCTGAATGTCGCGTTTCAGAGGCAGCGGTACCTTTCCAGAAGAAAGTATAACCAGCACCTACTTCCACCAGCTCTCCTTCATCGGCAAGATGTGTTTCGCTGAGAGCAGCCACATCTACGTTGTAGCGATGAAGTTCCCGAGCTCCTATGGCGGTCTTGCGTTCAGGGCAGGCGTTGCCATCTCGATCAAGAAGCGTTCTCACGTTCCACGCGCCAAATGTCATGATAGATGTTTTTATAATATTTCTTTTGCAACGTCGACCACGGTTTGACTGATGCAGTGGCAGCCGCGGTTACTACCACTTATCAAATGGGACGAGCAATTTTTAGGGCACCTTTTCTAGCCCCCTCCCCGGCTGAGCGGGGAAAGCAGTGCCTCCCTAAACAGGGCTGCTTTGTCATCTCGGGTGCTGCCGAACCCACGCCGTCGCCCCAAACTCGCAGCGCAAGAACGACCACGGTGTGTACTCACACCCCCGAGACCGCCTGTGTGCAGGTATCGGACAAAGCCTAGCTTACATCAGGCTAGACCTCTCTACTTCTACCCATCGCCACAGGACTTTTGCTTATTCGGAGTCCATTAACGGAAGCGGTCAGATACGCAGGATATATTTAGGTGCGCAAACGTTTGCGCTCACGCAGGCGCACACCCTCGTCCTATCCCTTCTTGGATCAGTGGAACGGGAAACCGCTACGACTGAAGAAGGGGTTGGATGTTGTGTCTGGCCGACGGTGACTATATGCCCTCCACCATCGCCCTAGGCCATCCACCTTGCCTTGCTGACCTGCCGAGTCTGCCAAATCACGTTGCATATCTGCGTTGTGTTGCCTTCCTTGCCAAGTCAGACTTTGTGTGTTAAGCGGGAGGGAGCCGCGTGTAGGGATGGGTATTAAAGAGATGAGGAGAAGAGGGAGTTAGGAGTAGGAAGGACAGGATACTGTAGCCACGGGGAAGTAGGTTGTGGTCTATAGTAGCTCAGGGAAGGCGGGATCGCGTGCCCGTGCACTCAATAATATACTACCGGACAAATAGTATATTTGAGGGCCCCCTGCCTGCGACAAGCTTCTCCAAATAAGCATGTCATAAACAGCGATACGAAATGCAAGTTTATGTGATGAAATTATTATGTTCATTACATTAAAATAACTTTTTTCAATACAATGTCTATGACTATGACAATGGTAGGCAGCGGCTTGGCTCTATAAGGCAATAAAAAAAATACTAGATAAAACAAGTCTAAATTACTGAGCCTTCACACCTCCTATTGCTGTTTGAGAGATGCAAAATGTAGATAAATTCAATAAATGACGCAGTCGCCCAGTTTCGTTTTAAGATCATAACATTCTTTAATTCATGAGTATGCAGTGGAGAGTCGAACCCAGTATCACAAATAAAGAGGTAGGTCGTGTCATTTAGTTTCAATGGCTCCGTCTAGAATCAGTGTTTCGATGTATAGACATTAATTATTGCTCAAAGTTACTAATTGAATGCAGTTCCAGTTGGCTGCTATTTTCATATTAGCCTAGATCGGCAAACTAGTTAAGGCTAGCCAAATTTTTAATAAGACCTTATAGCTTGTTTTACTGTCTTCAAAATGTTGGCTCGAATTTCATAATATTAATCACTGTGACCTTTCGATATAACGGTAATTCGCGATTTTGGCATCGTGCTACCCAAGCAGGGTGAGATTCAAATTAAATTTAAAAAAAAGAACATAATGAACGAAATCACGGCACGGCGTGATATGGACATGTGATGCGTAGAGAGAAAATGTATTTATTTAAGTACGAGTATTTGTATCTATAAATATTATGTATGTTATATATACACATATGTTTAAGTAATATCACCTTCACACTACACCTACCAAGCTTCATCTCTGCACTCCCCTAAGGTACACTGTCAGAGAATGCCTATGGAATTAAGTCCGCCTTTATACTGTCTAGTATATAAAGTTATAAATAAATAAATAAAGATGCATTCGACTAGGAGATGTATAGAAATGGTAGTGCAAAATAGAGGGAGGGGGAAGAGGTCGACCGAAGAAAACTTGGATGGAGTGTGTGAATGACGATATGAGCGAGAGAGGAGTGAGTGTTGAGTTGACGGCTGATAGAAGAGAATGGAAGAGAAAAATTAGCTGTGCCGACCCTAACTAGTGCAATAAGGTAGAGAAAAAGAAGAAGAATGAACGAAATCACGGCCCGCCTGATGTTAAGTAGCTACTGGAGCCCATAGACAACGGGAATGCCGCTACCCATCTTGATACTTGAAATCCATGTTTCATTGTATAGTATTGAAAGATTTTTTTAAATCCGACCAGTAGTTCCTGAGATTAGCGCGTTCAAACAAACAAATAAACTCTTCAGCTTTATAATATTAGTATAGATTGTTTGTAATTCTCACGGATCGTTTGGAGCCTCTGGGTCTGCGGAGGGACTTCGGTTCCCTCTGTATTTTGTACCGCATGTTCCATGGGGAGTGCTCTGAGGAATTGTTCGAGATGATACCAACGTCTCGTTTTTACCATCGCACCGCCAGCCACCGGAGTAGAGTTCATCCATACTACCTGGAGCCACTGCGGTCATCCACAGTGCGTTTCCAGAGATCTTTTTTGCCACGTACCATCCGGCTATGGAATGAGCTCCCCTCCACGGTGTTTCCCGAGCGCTATGACATGTCCTTCTTCAAACGAGGCTTGTGGAGAGTATTAAGCGGTAGGCAGCGGCTTGGCTCTGCCCCTGGCATTGCTGAAGTCCATGGGCGACGGTAACCACTCACCATCAGGTGGGCCGTATGCTCGTCTGCCTACAAAGGCAATAAAAAAAAATCGTTCATTCTAGAAGTTATTCGTCAAAGTGAGTTAAGTGTACATCTCATTAGAAATTTTTTTTTAAAACTTCGATTTGAGCACCGGCTAGTTAGTACACCGAGTTACTTATCTTATAGTCCACGACGACTTCTGAAGTTTTTAACTATTGGTGACATATTATTATTGTTATTGAGATAATACGAACTCTTCGATAATTTGAAATCGTAACGGATTTCACAACACAGGTCATTCATATTAAATAATAAAATCAAAATTATTATCATTAACTTAATCTCAATTTCGATTGGATTAACCAAATTCATTTTCCGAATGTGAATATGCAAAGATGTAATGAACTCTCGGTAAGATCATCTTCCTCTACACCTATTTTTAGTATTTTTTATTGCCTTTGAAGGTAGAAAAGGATACAGTCCACCTATTGGTGAGTGATCACCATCACTCATGACCGTCAGCAATGCCAGGAGCAGAGCTAATCCGCTGCCGACTAGATCAGAAAATAGTAAATGCAATAATGTTATTTATTCTTGCTATTTGTTTTCCTTATTACGAAATAATCTATAAATGAAGTTAAGTTAAAGAAATTTGAAATCGTCGTGGCCCAAAGGATAAGACGTCCGGTGCATTCGTATTGAAGCGATGCACCGGTGTTCGAATCTCAGGCGGGTACCAATTTTTCTAATGAAATACGTACTCAACAAATGTTCACGATTGACTTCCGCGGTGAAGGAATAACGTCATGTAATAAAAATCAAACTATTATAATTTGCATAATTACTGGTGGTAGGACCTCTTGTGAGTCCGCGTGGGTAGCTACCACCACCCTGCCTATTTCTGCCGTGAAGCACTAATGCGTTTCGGTTTAAAGGGTAGGGCAGCCGTTGTAACTATACTCGAGACCTTAGAACCTATATTACCTACTTACGTGGGAGGCGCATTTCCGTTGTAGATGTCTATGGGCTCCAGTAACCACTTAACGCCAGGTGGGCTGTGAGCTCGTCCAACCATCTAAGCAACAAAAAAAAATAGACATAGTTTACCGAATATAACGTTCTCACACGTTGTTATACTGCAAGATACATTACTATTCGTTCGTGGATGCGCATGAATGCATGAACACGCATTTTAATAGGGCCGCGCTCCATTAGAATTTCTGAGTGCATTACTAAAACACCAATCTTTTCAATTTTAGTGTTCGGCAAGGCAATTGTCCCAAAGATTCCTCTTATGTCTAATCCGTACCGGGTCTTTTCGTTTGTTTGTTTGGCCTTGTGTTACGATTGTTTAGTAAAGAACTAAGTGGAAATTTTAATGGTTGACAATGACTAACTAGCTCTGTTGATTTACTGAATTAAGGTTTCACACCAGTCTTTTTCTTGGAGTACCTAACTGAAGATCGGCCATCGTAGTACTGCCCTAACTAAGATACGTCATGCTATTAACAACCCTTGAAGACGATAATAAAATAATTTACGTCGTAACTTCTCCAACATATCTTGAGTCCAATAAAGAAATTGGGAGTCCGATGTTTGGTACAAATATGATGACGTCATCCAGTCTTATTTTAGCATAGTAAATGTACCATACACATGTGTTCTTTGTATGTGTATTTGGATGTAGTTGGTGGTAGGGTCACAAGTGCCGGGCGGCACAATAAGGAGTCAGTAGTAGGGTAGACAGTTTATTCCCAATTCACACACAGTATATTTAGCAGAAGGAGAAACGGAGAAGGAAGAAACGGAGAACAGAAGGCAGAGATAAAGCGGTAGTAAGTCCATGAACAGTATTAAAGATAGGAACGAGCAACAGATCGTAACAAAGCAAAAGAGTACGCGTAAGTCGAGAAGTGAAACAGGCTACGCGTGACGTAGATCAAACCTGACTACTACCTACAGTGTATGGTAAATTGAACGGCCACTTACCAGATGGATCGATGACCTATTGTAAATCGCTGGATCACGTTGGATTCAAGTGGTAACGGACCGGCCGCACTGGACTTCAATTGGAGAGGCCTATGTTCACGAGCGGGCAGTGGACAGGTTGAGATAATGATGATGACGATGATAATGATGATGATGATGATAATGATGATGATGATGATGATAAGTTTTTCACAACTACCGAACCGTTGTACTAAACCAACGCACGCTTGGACGAGTTTTTTATTTCACACTCGATAATAGTTTAATAATAAAAAACAAAAGAAAACATGTCTTGTCGGATCTCCCGGTCCACTCTCGATGCTTTTAGGCTCTTCAAGCACTGGTCACCGTCCTCGCCGTATTCGTCCATTACGGCGACGAGAGAGAGAGAGACAAAAAGAGAATACACTTTATTACACACCAAATCACAATTTACATTAAAAAAACAGTCAAAAAGCAAATATTTGTACAATAGCGGTCTTATCGCTAAAAGCGAACTCTTCCAGACAACCGTTTAATTTACAGAAATTCTGGAAAATGTAAAAATATAGCAGCTATGTTGCGGTGTACTATAGACAATAGAAAATATATAAATACAATAAACAGATATACACCGTTTACAAGAAGAGTTCGACGAGCGAATTAACCCATAGATACAGCCAACTGAGTTTCTTGCCGAACCTTCTCAGTGGGTAGCGCTTTTAATTCAGTGGTACATTCCGCGATGCACTGCACTTGGTAGGGCTAGTACTAGCAACTTCTCTCAGGTTTAGCCCGTGAACTCACCTACCTATCCGCGCGAAGTTGGAATAGCCCCTTAGGCTATTATTAGAGAATAAGTAGGAAAAAAGGCCTTGTTTAAAGAAGGACGTGTCGTAGCGCTCGGGATGATCTCAAAAATGATCTCTGAGAACTTTGATTGAACGCAGTGATGAACTCTATTACAAGGGCGGGCGATGCGATAGTAAAAAGAAGATGAAATTATATTTTCGGATAATTTTTCAGAGCACTTCATCTTAACAAAATCGGTTTTTGATAAAATATTTCCACTGCAAATTTCCCGTGAACAATTCGTATGACGCGGGCTACACATGCGCGTTGACGCCACTGGATCTTACAAGCCTACGTAAGGCCAGTAAACAGTTATCTCTTTGTCCGAGCGCACGGTCCTAGAAGCCAACTCCGCGATCGCGCGCGCATTTCCTTCTAAGCCACTTTAGAAGGTTCCTTTTCAACCATTCCACCCAAAATAGCTTTGTCAATGAGAAAAATATTCATTTTGCTGTTACTGCTAGCTGAATTCAGCACAAGTGACTTATTTGTATCCATAATATGTTTCGTATGGGTAATTTTCTCTATGGTTCAAAAGGCCGAACTTTTGTTTCGTATGTTTGTCATGCTGGCTAGTGGTACACTCATTAATGCACTTTTTGGTAAGCATTTTCTTTTAGTTGTACAAAACAGTTTAGCATACACGTTCATCGAAATAACAAAACTAAAGTACAGTTTCATTGATTTGCACCAAAATCGATTTTAAAAGTATCCGAAAAGTATTTTTGCTTATTCGTAAGCTCACTTCAGTGTCGTGCTTAAAAACATGTTCAAATAAAAAAAAATGTATTTGTTGTTCCTAAATATAAATATTTGTTGAAAGTCATCAAACAGTTAAATTTTTATAATGAATTGTAAAAGAAAAATGTTGCCTAAAGATTAAGGGCTGATTGCATTTTATTAAAAAATAAGATTTTTAAGTTTCACAGTACACACGCCTAAACTACTAAATGACCAGGGAAATACTGACTAACTACTCCGTGTTTCTATTTCATAAATTCTATAAAAGATAATAAGAAGATTATACTTCGTTCCGTGAAAAAAATATAAGGTACTCGAAATAATTTAAGTGTCATGAAATTAGATAAGTTTCACAAGAATCACTATTAGTTCACAAGCTCTTTTTCTTTTTTAATTAAAGTTACATACTTTAGAGTAACATAGCGTTAAAATTTGCTTTGACTCTTTTATTTTTTTAAGAGAACCTAGGGTAGAGCGCTTTGTGAGGCATGCTTTAACCTCATATCTCTGGGTGGATGACTGCGTTATGATCTCTATAAGCTTTATAAATCACTTAATACTAAGTAATTCTACAGCTGCCTTCGTCTACAGCAATAAAAGTAAATCAAATTTAACTGGTAGTAAGACCACAATTAATGGTGGTAGAACCTTTTGTGAGTCCGCACAGGTAGGTACTACCACTCGGCCTATTTCTGCCGTGAAGCAGTAATGCGTTTCGGTTTGAAGGGTGAGGCAGCCGTTGTAACTATACTGAGACCTTAGGACTTATATCTCAAGGTGGCTGGCGCATTTACGCTGTAGATATCTATGGGCTCCAGTAACCGCTTAACATCAGGTCGGCTGTGAGCTCGTCCATCAATCTGGGCAATGAAAAAAACACGCTTATAAACATCACATTGAAGAGACCGTTACATAGATAGATAAAAGTGAACAATCCTATTCAATCGGCTATGGTATCAGTCGGTGAGTCTATCGGTGCCAATACAATATTATAACAATAAATAGGATATTCATTAAGCTATCATAATAATAGGAATCATGTTCTATGGTTTTTTAATATTTAATCATTTAAAAGCGCCCCGCGTTGAATCCAACACGAATGTATGTATATTATTCAGTTGACCGAGTACAGTTAGTAAAAATTAATATTAATATTTTGAAATAAAAAAATACAATATTTGTATTCTTTGTACGAGGAGCACTTCTGCTTGAGATACAGGTTTTATCAGCTAGTTCAAGCACAGATACAAATTATGATTGTGTTTCTACTTCTATGCTAACAATAAATAAAATAAAAATAAATTATTCTTATTCTTCGTGGTAGTTCACTGCTAGCGTGTAAAATGTGTGTGAACGTGAGACGGAATTGCCTTTTGAGTTTCTAGTCGGATCTTCTCAGTGGGTCGCATTTCCGATCCGGCAGTAGATTCTGCGAAGCACTGCTCTTGCTAGAGCTAGTGTTAGCAACACTTCCGATTTGAGCCCCGCGAGCTCGCCCACATGTTAGGGTGAAGCTGAAATAGCCACTCAAGGCTTCAGCATAGCTACAAAAAAAGTGAGGCGGGTGTGAGCATTTCAGTATACTCTACAGCGGTAAAAGTGGTAATTGAAAGTTGCAGAAGATATATCCGTACTTTTAACCCTATCAGTTTTATTAACAACGCATACCTACTAAAAAGTCAAACTTTAGAGTGACCGAATTTAGGGTATTTTTTAGCATTCATTATAACTAGCTACTACCAAGTTGCGAAATCTTTTTTATTTTTATTTCTTAGATGGGTCGAATGCTTACTTAATTAATGTTCACGATGAATTTCGCGATGAACGAATAACATTGTACTATAAAAAACAAACCCGCAAACATTAGAGTTTGCGTAATTACTTACACAATTGAGACAATCTTGATCATAGAAACAATTATATTTTCTATACTAATATTATAAAGAGGAAAGATTTGTTTGTTTGTTTGTTTCGAATAGGCTCCGAAACTACTGGACTGATTTGAAAAATTCTTTTTCCATTAGAAGCCGACATTGTCCCTGATGAACATAGGCTACCTTTTAAAAAAAAAAAAATTTTTTTTTTTGTTTCATGTGTGTTTTAATGTTTCCGAAGCGAAGCGAGGGCGGGTCGCTAGTATTTAATATCTTTGTTTTGAGCCTAAAGATTTTTTTAATAAATAAACAAAAATTTCGGTCTGTAAAATATTGCATAGTAATATTAGTATAATATTGTATTAAAATCGAAATATTGGATAGTACAACCATTTCAAAAGGCAGACTTACAAATATTATAACTGAGTACTCGTAATAGAGTTTGATTTAATGACACTGATATCGAATGGATGGAAAAGAAAACGCTTCCACGAACCTACAAAAAAAACTTTGAAGAAACCTGTCTACCGAGAACCTAAGTTCAAAACAATACCATAAAGGCCCTAAAGCTATGAACCGATTACGGGATTCCATATTTTATTGCGATAGACGGAAAGTTTGATTTTTAAGAACACAAACACACAACCAAGTCGTTTTGATATCATTTGTTGTTTGCTTACTATGAATAACGAATCAAACGCACCTTATATTTTTATAAAGGCATTAATCCGAACTCGGGACCCGAAATAACATCAAAGATCGCAAGAAGAGATAATACTTTTGAAAACACTAAACCGAGTTTCCGAGTGATTTGATTCGAGTAACTTCTCTGAGTAATTTATATTACTTCCGGTAAAACCTGGGTCAATTACCTTTGTTTAAAAGAAAGAAATACGAATATAATATTTTGATTAATTATTATTAGAATAGGTAGTATAGGTGGTACTAGTAGAATAGGTAGTACCACCACGTCGCCTATGTTTCTGCCGGGATGCAGTAATGTGTTCTGACTCAAGGGATGGGGCAGCCGTTCTATAGACCTTAGAACTCATGTCTCAAGAGCAGCGGCGATATTTACGTTGTTGATGACCCTGGACTCCGTTAACCATTTAACAGCTCGTGGGCTGTTAGTATCTGCTTCTCATTATCCAGCAAAAATCATATTACTTAAGCCTTTAATTTTGATTGCCGTTTAACTTAATTAATATAAACATCAAACCTATAAAACGGCCATTCTCGGCATTAACGAGACAAATGGAAGCCACATCGCCGTAAAATAGATTTCCCTTTCACAACTCATTATAAAAAGCATTCAATACAAAATTTATCGGTATACACGTCGAAGTTTGATTGATACAAGGACTGTATTTATACCTCTATGCTCTAGTTAAAGTATAATTTAAATTTGTAAAATATTATACGTTGTATTCAATAATATGCAAAAAAAATCCAATCTTTATTATTAAAATTTATCTACTTAATATTTCAAAAATCATTTGAAAATCAATAAGTGAGTTAAGTAATGAAAAATCAAATCTAAGAAATTTATTACATACCTCAAACCAGTTCGACAGCGTGTTCTAGTATTAACATCGGATATATTAAAAACAAATTACGTGTTCATTAAAGAATTAGAAGTGTATACAATTAAAATTAAACACGTATCGAAAAAAAAATTGAGTAATAATTTTCGTGAGTAATTTCATGTATAAGATGTCACAAAAAAAAAAAACATAGATATCCATTAATAATTGAAGACGGATACTGAACAGCCTATGACGGAAACTGTGCAGACATGAAAACGAACGTGGAGTCCCGGAAGCGACTTAGAACGAATCGTATTGTTTTGCGAAACCTTAAACCCCTTCTAGGTGATTAAAGCGAATATCCTTAGGACCCACTGAATTATTATGTAGCTCGCTCCCAGTTGGACTCCCAGTCGCAACCAAGCCGATATTTACAAATAAAAAAATCCTTCTCGAGCCACTTTTGAAAAGAACATGTAGCAGTTAAAAATCGCCAACCAACCAATACGGTCCAATGCTAATTGATCTCTCGAAATGCATTACATGTAGACGTAGCGGTGTCACGTAGTTTGGACGTGTTTATTTGACAACATACAAACACTGATAGAACATAAATATTCGAAACGACAGAAATATAAAAAATAAATAAAAATACGTTTTATAATTTTATTAACGATGGTTAGTACCACTTAATAGCTATATGGAGTGAATAATAAATTGATACTGATAATACTACTCGTATTTATATAATGCTGAACTAAATGTATGCGGAGCAGCTGTAGAGTACAGAAATACAACACAATATTATTTTGTATTTAAGCGGATATGTCTGGGTAGGACAATATGACTGCGATTTTTTTTTAATAGTAGAATTTCATATTCCAATTTTTAACGCTTCGATTAATTCAGTTATTGTGGTCACAGCCGTCTAATTGGCATTCATCAAAATTGAATATTAAAATAGAGCAGAATAAAGAAAAAATCTTGAAGTTTGGCAATTTATATAGCTTTGAATTTATTTTAACTATAAGAGGGCCCTCGGCATAATAGAAGAAGTTAAAGTAGAGCCAGTTGTTTATTTACGTACGCTTTTAAATTTCAATTTCAATCAATTTCAATTTCAATTATCTCGTGTACGATAACATTCCAAGCTTACGGCAAGTTCTAACCTGGAAATGCTGCATCTATTCCGATTTTTCTAATTAAATACTTACTTTAAGTAACACACATGCTCACGAATCACGTCTGTCTGTCGTATCGATATCGTGTAATAAAAATCAAATCCGTAAACAAAATTGTAAAATGTGTAATTACTAAAGGATTGACACATAGAACAAACCTCAAGGTGGATGGCGGAATTCACTTTGTAATATCTATAAGCTCCACTTAAAGCCAGCTGGTCCGAAAGCTCTTTCGGTCGTCTAGCTAGTAAAATAGAAATAAAACCAACCATTAAAATTAGATACCGTTTACTAAAAGATAAGTTCTCATATTTATCTAGGCCCTAATATATTCAAAGCTTTCATTGGCCATCGTAAATAAATATTCGTTACTGTAAAACGGAAATAAGTCTTGGGCGTCTACAGCTAAAGCAATTAACGGGAAGACAAAGCTCGTAATTGCATTTACTGTCGTGTCTACAAATCGACGTTTTTATCAGTCCGGAAATAGAAGTGAATCGGCTTCCTTCTTAGCGTTCGCTTCGGGAATGCACCTCACTTATTAAGCTGTCTTATTTTGTGTACGTCTACTGAACGTGATGGAAAATCTATTAGCAGGTAATCGCTGCCTGTAATCTCGCTTCAATATGCAAATATTTCTAGGGCACTAGGAAGCAGCTCTGATATTATTTCCTCGTTGAAAATCGTTTCCCATCGTCCCGATTAACGTAGATTATTTATTGATCTAAATAACTAACAGTCTTCGCAACTTATTTGCAATGAAATTAGATACGTATTTAGTGTGTATATCAGTGGAAGTTGGAAAGTAGCCCAGGTGATTGACAAATTAAGGAGCGGAAGGTTAGCGTGGTATGGACATGTGATGTGTAGAGAGGAGATGCATGTTTTTTTTTGTTTTTTTTTTTTTATTGCTTAGATGGGTGGACGAGCTCAGAGCCCACTTGGTGTAAAGTGGTTACTGGAGCCCATAGACGTCTATAACGTAAATGCGCCACCCACCTCGAGATATAAGTTCTAAGATCTCAGTCTAGTTACAACGGCTGCCCCATCCTTCAAACCAAAACGCATTACTGCTTCACGGCAGAAATAGGCAGGGTGGTGGTACCTACCCGTGACTAGCAGATATATGGAAATGATAGTGCAAGGTAGAGGGGGAAGAGATCGATCGAAGAAGACATGGATGGAGTGTGTAAATGATGATATGAGAGAGAGAAAAATTCGTTGCGCCGACCTCACCTAATGAGATAAGGTGGAGACAAAGATGAAGAAATACATTGTGTTCATATTGTTTATGATAGAGTGGCTTGAATACAATACGCATTCTAAGTACAAATACTGTATTAAAAAAAAACCTAAAACAAATGGTTTTAGTCAGAGAAATGATTAGTATCCTTTCTAATCAAGCGATTAGGAGCAGGGTCTTGTTCTTGTCTTCGAAGGTATCGTGATCTTGGTCATGAGTGGTCTTTGTTAATGCTGTCAACGATAAGTGTGTTCCATTGTTGACCAGTATATATGCCTATTTCCATATTACTCTTTACTACCGCGACTGGAAAAGCAATCATACAACACATTAAAATTTTCAACCTTATTTTTTATAGTGTATGACATAATTTACGTTGCAGTATCAACGCGCTCCGGTAATAAAATGATACCAGGAAGCTCGTTATCAGAAGAATTAAAAAGAGGCAAGGTTTCCTTTCTTCGAAACATCAGCGACGTTTTACCGAACTGTGCTTTAAAATATAATTAATACATTTTACAGATTTGATCAATCGATTCAGCTTACAGCTACCGAAGCCGTAGCGGTTTCATTATACGGGTTCATATTATCGGGTTCATGTTGCGGGTTCATATTGTACGAAATTTCGAAATTATTTTTTTTCCTACCTAAGCTGATAGCCTTGAGATGCTTCAGCGTAACTTTAACTAGTATGTGAGCTCACGGGGCTCAAACCTGACGACGTTGGGAACATGAATCCTAGCAAGAGCAGTGCTTCACAGAATCTACCATCGAATCAGAAACGCAAACCACTGAGAAGATCCGGCGAGAAACTCAGTGGGCTGTGTTTGTGGGTTAATTTACTCGTCGAGCGCTTCGTCGCAAGCGACGGGTTCGACGAGAACGATGACTGGGGAAATTTTCATTTATAGACTACACTATGAAACATAATTAATTTGGTTTCGGCGCACTCTCTCTCCCTCTCCTCTTCTCTCTGGTTTAATGGACGCTAGTTTCTTTGACGCTGTCCTATCGTTGCTAATAAGTAATTGAATAACAATATTAATTTACTGTGGCTTGCAAGCATCGTTGGTTCATCAAATCTAATTAGACAGTCTTCCTGTGACCGCGGTCGAAACAATCATAAATGAGGATACGGACATTTCCTAATAGAAAATTCAGTTTGCCATCAGCGATTCAAAATTTGTATTGAAATATTTTAATGGATGGGAATTTCTATAGTGGGTCTCGTTAAAGACTAAAATAAGTAGAAAAAGGACGGTAACTTTTTCTAAGTATTATATCAGCTTAGTACGATAGCTAAGCGGGGCTAAGCCGCGCCGACAGAAGATGGAACGTATTATTGAGAGTCAGACTATGCAACCAGATTGGTTCTGAGTACATCCTTTTTGAGCAACGTAAAAAATGTTAGGAAGCAATGGGTCGCGGTTGAAAGCAATTCAATTTCAGATGGAAGTTCCACTACGGGGATCGAGAATAGTGAACGACTTAAATGGTCTAATCACAGAATAAGTTTGAAATTGGATCACTACTAAGATATGCTTAAAGACAACAGCTATGTGTCTATATTTGCATGCAAAAAAAACACGTCAAATGAATATGATATTCATGCATACAGTGCCATTATACCTGACAGTCATTATTGAAATAGTAAAGGTAGTGGTAGACTGACATAGTCGACTCAACTAGACATTCAGCACCTTTGTACTATCATAAAAGCCAAGAGCTTGTAATATTTTTAGATAGTGAGTTTCAAATAATAAAATGAGCATTAGAAAACGTTTCCGCCATTGTCATCGGCAATTTCACTAAAACACCTCTCTATTTTTAAAATTGGAAAATGCTCAATACTAGGTTCTACCTTTTTACCTCCGCAGAAAATCTAGGAAGGCTTTGTTAGAAGTTGCGACAAGCGTACATTTTTCTTGGTCTCTCCTTTTTATTATTCTATTATAAACAAGACCGGGTTCTTGTCAGTCCATTATAACGGAACGGCTTCGATTTCATAATTAAAAAACTCATTCAAATCTTTATTTTGTTTTCTGTCTGTTGTCCCTGATTCTCTCATTTTTAATCTTCTTAGACATTATAATAACATCTTCGGAGACTTTTTGGCGGGAACGCGAGGAGTAAAGTTGTTTAATTTGTTTTATTTTGTCTATTTAGTGTTTCTTCGAGTTTAAATGTGTAATGATGGTGGTTTATTAACTGTTTAATATCTGTGAAAGTGCACAAATGTGGGAAAATGAAACAAAGCCGCTGGACGTAACTTCTCGGGATCCTCCAAAAAGTCCACTGAAAAATCTTAGTAAATGACCACCATTTTACTGAAATTATATTTCATCCCATTTAATTTCATCCCAGTTGATTAATGTCTCAAATTAATCATCTTCATTTCATTTCACTCCATAATATCATTTTTCATTAAAATATGAATATTAATTAAAATAAGACATGACTTAAAGGTCTCAGCTACCAGGTCATAAAACCCCTTAAAAATAAAACCATCTTCGGAAATTTGTTTCAAATGACTTAGTACATATGCCTTTGTCGCGTTAATGAAGGCTGGTTCCTTAACTGGAATTCGGGCATTTTTAGGCGCTCGTCCTCTCAAAGCCAATTGGCCCGCGAGCCTGACAGTTCTGGGAAATAAACAAATAGTTCGAATCAATAGAGGTTAGACTGTTTTCATTAAGAGCCATAAATGCTAGACCATCAGAAGTTTCACACGCCTTCAACGACATAGCTACAAGTTGATATTAGTCAAGTTACATAGTTATTAATTTAATTTCGTACTAAGTGCTTTTCGTAATTCTACTTGCATTGGAACTATACATAAGCTTATGTTATTTGTAGCACTTCTGTACAACGTAAATGTGCCACCCACCTCGAGATATAAGTTCTAAGGTCTCAGTATAGTTACAACGACTACCCCACCCTTCGAACCGAAACGCATTACTGCTTCACGGCGGAAATAGGCGGGGTGGTAGTACTTACCCGTGCGGACTCCCAAGAGGTCCTACCACCAGTGATTACGCAAATTATAATTTTGCGGGTTTGCTTTTTATTACACGATTTTATTCCTTCACCGTGGAAGTCAATCGTGAACATTTGTTGAGTACGTATTTCATTAGAAAAATTGGTACCCGCCTGCGGGATTCGAACACCGGTCCATCACTAGATACGAATGCACCGGACGTCTTATCCCTTAGGCCACGACGACTTACTACTAATCTAAAATTAATTTTAGATCTAACCTAAACTTAAACATAATTTGTGGATTATTCAGTTTCCGTTACATAGACACTAGTGTTCTATATTTGTATATTAATACGTGATGCAAAAACTTTGCAACCCTTTATACGAAAATTGCGCGGACGGAGGAATATTAAATTTCCCACACTTTTTTTTATTTTTATTGCTTAGATGTGTGGACGAGCTCACGTGTTATGTGGTTACTGGAGCCCATAGACATCTACAACGTAAATGTGCCACCCATCTTGAGATATAAGTTCTAAGGTCCCAGTATAGTTACAACGGCTGCCCCACCCTTCAAACCGAAACGCATTACGCATTGGTGGTGGTACCTACCCGTTCGGACTAACAAGAGGTCCTACCACCAGTAAATATATGTATATATTTAAACGTATATAAGTATGTATGTCAGGCTCTGGTCCCCACAGCACAGGGAATCTTAATTTAGGAGCGCATGACAGCGCGTGATTTGTTCCCAGTTATTTATTTTTTATTGTTATGAAGTCTAATAAAACGCGTTTAATATTGTTGCCCCGGTAAGAGTAACGCCATCTATCGCCGAATATTCGAACGAATATCGAAGGATCTAATAGCACCTATAACGCTCGAGAAGTACAACGTCATCATATGCGGAAACACAATAATCGAAATGTATGGAATATTCTCGATAATTCTAGGGATGTGGTATCGGCTATAAAAGCGATGCAAAGATGGTCCGCAGTCAATCAGTTAACGGAACTACTCGAACCGAAACAACGAACGGATCACCTGAGGCGAAGCGGAAGAAGCTAATTGAGAGTTTTAAATTGTTGTTGAGTGTTTTAAGTGTTGAATACAGTTTTTAATTTGTACTTTGTTAGATTTTATTTATTTATCCCGAACCCCAGCGCGTAATAATATGATAAAAAGTTGTTATTGCGCATAAACGTTCCACCTTCTTTGAGCAAGCAAGCATCTTCGGAAAATTCTTCGTTTTGTTTGCCTTATTCTAGAGTGCCGTTCACTTCGCCTCTTAGGTGCATTGTGACCTACTTTAAAATAAATTTGTTGTGAAATAAACGACGAAGACTTCCTGACCTATCTTTCAGGGACATACCAAGTGGATCGGATGGTCATATTAAAAATATGAATGCATATACGATAAACACTCTTAGGGCGGTGCGGAATCAATATTTATTTTGATATTTAGATTTGAATGAGGCTGAAAAACGCTTATCGGAAGATTATCATTATCTATGCATATAAATAAAATTTTTACAATTTTTGTCTGTCTGTCTGACTGTTTGTTCCGGCTGATCACTGGAACAGCTAAATCGATTTTAACGGGACTTTCACTGATAGGTAGCTGATGATATAAGGAGTAACTTAGGTTTTTTTTTTAAACTAGCTTCGCCTCGCGCCGTCACCCGCGGCACGACAATAGTCACGAGTAACATCGCGGGACTCAGCTAGTTATACATAATACCTTAAGCTACAAAGAACCAGACGATCCCCGAAATCAGGACATTTTATTTATGATCTTAGATAGATGGATGAGCTCACGACTCACCCGGTGTTAAGTGGTTACCAGAGCCCATAGACATCTATAACGTAAATGCCGCCACCTGCCTTGAGATATTAGTTTTAAGTTCTCAGTTTTAACAGTACAACGGCTGCCCCACCCTTCAAACCGAAAAGCCTTACTGCTTCACGGCAGAAAGAGGCAGGGTGGGAGTAACTACCCGCACTCACAAGAGGTCCTACCACCAGTAAAAAGAAAGAACGAATTCCATTTTTCTTTACATTTAGCAGTGGTCATCCAGTCTTTTGCTGCTTTGGACATGATCTCGTATGCATACTGAATTAGTCGTTCTCCTCTCTTGCTTTTGTTTCCAAAACGTTCCCGCCCGCTATTCTGCTATCATAGCTTTTTTTTTTTAAATCGACCATTATTTTTATATACTGTGTAGAGATCAAAATATCATGAGGCTCTTCTATTGCCAATAGTTGCATTTAAAATAACAAACACTTCGTTCTCTTTAATTATTTTAGAAATTCATATAGTTTGCGTGGCCGCATTGATAGTAGGGGAGTTTGAATAAATGAAAACATACCCTGTTACAAAAAATGTATTATGAGGTTCAAATTTTACATTTTGGTATAAACACATCGGTAGCGAGTAAGTATTTGTTAGTGTAGCGAATGAGTAAAATATCTGATATCATACTTACGGATTTCACGGCCGTCTGGTGTAGTAAGTAGTAAGTGACATGGTCACTACACAAGGGGGTCGCGGGTTCGAGTCCCGCCAAGGGAAGATATTTGTATGATAAATATAAATGTCTTTTCCAGGGTTATGGATGTATATTAAATATATGTATGTGTATAATAAAAATCTTACATTTATTTCCGTTATCTGGTACCTGCAACACAAGTTCTTTACGAACTTATCACGGGACCAGTTAACGCTGCGTGATTGTTAGTAAATATTTATTTATTATTTATATTTATACTACTAATATTATAAAGAGGAAAGATTTGTTTGTTTGTTTGTTTCGAATAGGCTCCGAAACTACTGAACCGATTTGAAAAAATATTTTTCCATTAGAAGCCGACATTGTCCCTGATGAACATAGGCTACTTTTTTTATTTTATTTTTTTTGGTTTCATGTGTGTTTTAATGTTTCCGAAGCGAAGCGAGGGCGGGTCGCTAGTTTATATGCACTAAAGCTAGTTATGCCTTGAAGCTTACTCGTGTACTCCTTGGTTTAGACGCTAAACTAATGAAAACTGACTGGGTGCCGCTGCGTCGTCACTGAATCTTCGTTCCACTGAATCTTGTTTACTAACTAAGCTCTCAAACATAACTTTATGAAAACACAGTTACAAGCGTGCGCCATGAATAAATTTTGCGGTATACGTTTAACTAATCAACGATTACAATTCTGTATTTTATGATGGGATTTAAATTAATTTAAATTTAAGAGCTGATCAAAAATTTCATTATCGGAATAATAGGTAATCTTCCTATAATATTTTCTTTTAAACGTTCGAATGTTCAGATAATGTAAGATTTTGGATCTTCTGTTAGAAAATATTCTAATTGCTTACAACCGGATAGACAAAGGATTTTGGACATAGAGCATAGGGATTCAGGGTATGATTTTGGGTGCGACATCGCAAGCTAAGGACAAAAGTGTGACAATACATACCACAACAGCTTGCTTTATAGCCGACGGCCTATTGCGAGTAAAATCCAAAATAGTTACATAAATAAAACGAATTCAGTTGCATCTTAGTTAAAAAATACCACCACAAATCCTTTTTTATTATTGCTTATATGGGTGAACGAGCTCACAGCCCACCTGGTGTTAAGTGGTTACTGGAGCCCATAGGCATCTACAACGTAAATGCGTCACCCACCTTGAGGTATAAGTTCTAAGGTCTCAGTATAGTTAAAACGACTGCCCCGCCCTTCAAACTGAAACGCATTACTGCTTCACGGCAGAAATGGGCAGGGTGGTAGTACCTACCCGAGCGGAGTCACAAGAGGTCCTACCACCAGTAAAAAACTGGATGACCACTGCTAAATGTAAAGAAAAATGGAATTTTTTGGAAGAGGTTTTTACTCTGAGGAGTTCACATTAGAAGGATATTAAATTGCATGAGTTGTAGATTTATTGTGGTTACTTAGTAATATAATTATTAAATACTGAATTAATTATTAAGCTCTTTAATTATTTTGGAATCAAATAAAGCTATTTTATTATTATTATTGTCATTTTTTGTCCATGTTGTTAACATTGATCACGTTGCATCAAATCGAGATGTAAGCTCCGAGATCTTCTCACCACACTTCACATCAGTAATTACGCAAATTATAATTTTGCGGGTTTGAATTCGAACACCGGTGCATCGCTAGATACGAGTGCACCGGACGTCTCTTCTTTTAGGCCACGACGACTTCAAATAACTTCGACTTCTTACGGCAATAATGCACTTAATTCTCGTCGAACGATATTTCTTCCGGCCTTAATATCCAAGACCGCCCAACTGACTTTAGACATCGGATAGAGCCTTCAATTTTACATGCATCAATCAATGTTCGTGGTCGATCGAATATTTATTTCGGTATTATGTAAATTTAAAATTGAATTTTCAATAAAGCCATATTGGCTGTAAGTTTATACTTGTTTTGTGTATTTCTCGTTAATCTTCAACGAATCATATCGTAAGGCTAAAAATAAATTTGTATTACATATACGATAGTAGAGTAATTTGTTGGGCGTATATATAGTTCCGGAGTGCAAATAAATGAAAATCGCGTAAGTTATTCCTTTTTTGGAAAAACATAACTTCTTTCCTGAATGAGTCTGCAATTTCGCCTGTCATAGAAAATAAACTGCGAAACAGCGCCATCTATTAGGAAAAAGGCAAATTACATTCGATTTACACACAAAAAAATTATATCTAGAAGAGAGTGAGACATCCTATCATAATTTGGAGAAAAATATGTTGCAATTCATAAGTGAAAAATTGTCCTTAAAATTGGATTGTAGAGATATTCAGGAAATAAGGAGAGTGGGAAAAAATGTGATAAACCGCGACCAATAATTTTAACCTTTTCTAGCCTTGGTTCAAAGGTCAGCATTCTCAAGCAAAGAAGATTATTAATAGATACCCAATACTACTTGAACGAAGATTACCCTAAATACATATTAGAAAAAAGGAAAGAACTACAGGAAGAAGCAAATAGAGAGCGCGAGAAAGGAAATAAAGTCAGGATAAAATACGATAAACTTGTTTTATTAAAATCAAACAACAAAAGAACACTGATGACTTCACCAGAGTCAGATCCCAATTCTCAAGCACTAGTTCGTAAAAGTACAACAAGACCCACTAAGAAAAGCAAAATAAAACAAGCAAACCCATCTATACCTAGATCAAACAGTGTCTCAGAAGGAGTTCTAAAACCTAGTATTCTAAGCTATTTTAGTAAGCAATAACGTCAACACACCACATAACCAAACCAACGACAATACAACCAATAACTGACATTCATAGCAACCAACTGCTCCCTCCCTCAACGATGCAACATTCAATTAATTTCAACGAAGCAACAAAAACCATCTTCCAATCCGGCTGGTCACCGTGGAAGATCAAGACCATAACCCTCTAACGAAGATATCTCAAACTTCTTCAATAATAAGAAAATGGAACACAAACCCAAGAAATATTTCACTCAACTAAAGAGAAGAAAGATCAGCTTTACATAGTAACTTACAACGTCAGAACTTGATAATAAAACAGCTGTTATTCTTTAGAGGAGGCCTTCACCTTCACTTGAGGAGGGGTCCATGCAAACAAACTTCTATATACTTTTTAAAAACGTTGTCTAGATTTATACTTTTGTAAGGAAACGGAAGGGAGAGAGAAGGGAAGCAAATTAAGTGAAACACATGTAATAACATCAGTACTTTTTTTCTTCTTCTCTTTTCTTCTTTATATTTTTTTTTATATTATATTTAAAATATGTATGCAACCTACTATTTGTATGGAATAAAAGGCTTATTATTATTATTATTATTATATATAGCGAGACAGCATGGGCGAGAACCACCAGCCTGCCTATTCTTGAAACAGCAGTCTTGAGTTTCGGTTTTAAAGGTAGATCTCTGGGTAATCAGAGGCTTGGCCTATGACCCTGACATTGATAGTATCCGTGGGCGTCAGTAATCATTTACCATCCTGCTCATACTCGCAACCTATTCGACGGATCTTCTCAGTAGGTTGCAATTTCGATCCGGTAGGTTCAGCGAAGCACTGCTTCTTGCTAGGGCCAATGTTGGGCAACTCTCCTATGTTGTGCCTGCGAGCTCACCTACCCGTACGAGAGTAGCTGAAACAGCCCCGGCTACTGGTGGCAGGACCTCTTGTGAGTAGGCACGGGTAGGTACCACCATCACCTCGCCTATTGCTGCCGTGAAGCAGTAATGCGTTTCGATTTGAAGGGTGAGCCACTTTAACTTTACTGAGACCTTAGAACTCATATCTCAAGATGGGTGGCGGCATTTACGTTGTAGATGTCCATGGGGTCCAGTAACCACATCCCCATAGGCTACCAGCGAATAGGTTGGAGAACAAAATTACAATCCCGTGAGTCGTAAATTCTTTTAAATAAGTTCAAAATAAAAAAAGGATACTTATTACATTTCAATTGTGACTTCCTTTTGTGTCTCAATGATGGCTGTCACTTTGCCATGTCTATCGGTTTCGATAGCCACATGATATCAAATGGATCGTGATGCTATTTCCGTACTATGAAACAAACAGAAGCCCATAAGAATCTAGATAATTAATTGGATAAAAATCTACTCGCCCTAGGATCCTGTCTACATAATTCTATTCATGACGCTCTGAGCAGTGGAGTATTTCTCGAAGCAACTTGAAACTGTGTTCTGACTTCGTTATCTGCAGTCAGGCGTAGACGCAAATTGAATCAGTAACATAATAATATGTTGCAGAATGGAAATACGAAAGTCGCATGCAGGTGAGCGGTATTAGGTTGACAAAGTAGTATCGATTTATTTGGAAAAGATTTTCCAAGTTGCAAATGTAACAGACGGTTCTGTGTATTTTAATGGTCCATTTAGATTCGGCTCTATTAAGAAAATATACTATCACCTGAAATAGAAATCACAATAAGTGAAGGTAGTTTGACATTCATTCCAACGAATCGATTGGAATATCAGGGTCTCCGTAGAGACTTCGGTTCCACCACCTCCTGATCATTTCTACTGCGAAGCAGCCATGATGAACGATTCTAACGAAACAAAACACTTGAGTATTTAGCCTCATGTCTCAAGGTGGGTGGTAGATTTCATAATTCTTGATTGCATTTATTTTATGGCATCGTGTAAGGAATTACCAGCAGCCCTATAAGTAAAAGTGGCAGTTTCTAGAGACGCTTCGATTTTACTCATTTAAGGACTTGCATGTATTTTCACAACACAAAGTTTACATACCAATAACGTTATTCTCCGCACGGGTGGGTACCATCACCCTGCCTATTTCTTCCGTGAAGCAGTAATGCATTTCGGTTTGAAGAGTGTGGCAGCTGTTGTAACTACACTTGAGACCTTAGAACTTATATTATCTCAAGGTGGGTGGCGCATTTACGTTGTAAATATCTATAGGCTCCAGTATCCACATAACACCAGGTGGGCTGTGAGCTCGCCCACACATTTAAACAATAAATAAAAAATAAAGGCATGGGCAAAAAAAAGATAAGTGTTCTCTCACTTCACTGTACCTTAAATGTAAGCATTGACAAACAAATCCGCATCTCACAAATTTACGAACAATGGGCACATGGAACAACATTACAATTCACTCGATTCATTATCAAAAATGCAACACCTAAACGAGCAGGTTAAAGACTTGGATGTAAACCGCTCGGAACATTTCGGTTGAAATTTTAATGTCATGTTATTGGATTCCTACATCGGCGAAAAGTCTTTTTTTTCGCGGTGCGTATTCATGAGCAACACAGGAGAGAAAAAAAAACATTGTTTCTTTAAATTCGTCATGTTCTGATAAGCTTTTGTGTTTTTGTGACAGTAGTAGTGATGTACAAGTTTCTATTCTTATTTTTCTATAAAAACTTCATTTTTTTCCATCTTTCTATAATTTAAAATAAATTATATTTGAAAATAAGTCTATTTATATTTTGTTTTATATCTTCATTTTTATCTTGATCATTCTGTATGTCTTCTAATTTAACAAAATTGTTATGCTATACAGATAAACACCGCCTCCTGAGTAAAGTCGCTAGTTCAGTGCTCCGTTTGCAATGGAATAACAATAAATTAACAATATAATAAAATAGAAAAAATATTACAACCGACGATTGCAACGGATTAACTTTGAATGCAATAGGAATTCAAAGATTTATTTGGGTAACGATCTAACGTTGTGAGATCATCCACTCGTGAAATAACAACAAACATGACTTCATTGAAGAAAAAAAAGTCGCGGTCGTTGTGACGGAGGGTAAAACATTTTTTTTTTTTTTTTTTAACGCTACAACGCTTACGCTTCTCGTACATGACTCTCTTTTTTCTGTATACTATAATATGTTATTGTAACTCTTTTAATTTGTATAAAGGTGCATTATTAATATTAAACTCAATAATACAGACTAATTTGATTTCTACCCTTTTCGAACATTTGTTTGTATCATTTGTTCATTCGATATTAAAAAAATATATTTTGGGTCCATTGCTGCGTTTATTAACTATGAATGAATAACAATAGCACAATTACGGTATAAGCCTTACACGTAACTGCAAACAATCATAGATATTCAATTATATTTCAATTCGCTGCTTAAACAGATTCATGAAACCGTTCTCGAAGATGAAGCCGCCACTGAACTGGAAATAACATTATTCTACGTCAAAGATTATTTTCAATGATTACCCTTGTGATAGAGCGGTCGTGATCGTCGTGTAGTGTTTGAAGAGGCAAACTTGACGCGTTTCACGATATCTCTCCATCTCTCCCACGTCAAAAATACTTTTCTTTTTTATGGATTCATCTTTGGTTAACACAAAGGAAAAACGGCTTGTGTGTCAGTTCTGAATTGTATTGCATTGGGCAAAGCAGAGAACATTAGTAACAAACGCCTATCAGCACGCCTAGTAAAATCGACTCAAATACCGTAACAATAAAGGCCATATAACCCCCTCTCCTAGCACTACTCCATATGTATCGACTGCCTTGTATGTGCGTATACCATTCAGCCTTATACTCCGTAAACATTTTTATTCGAATCCAGTAGACTTAACCACATGCCGGGCAGACTGTGACTTCCAATTTTTTTTAGTTGTCGAATCACCAATTGTTGTACGTAAAATGGACTAAATCTCGTTGTTTTTGGGAACGATTTTACACGCTCTAGGTATTTCCATGCCCATAAATAATAAAATACAATTTTGACAAAAATAAAATAGGTCTCTACTAGCGCATATGGTCACGGCTCCGCTTCCGCGCGATTGTCGAGGCCTGCAGACATCACAATCGCTCAACGCTGGCACCATAGTCAACTCTCGTGAGCGCGGGCGGGCGCGATACTCCGCTTCATCATAACTCACAGTTATTTAGTGATAACTGAGCTTTAGTTCACATAAACAATTATATAAAAATGAAACACTTGTTCGAAAATGAAAACGAAATAATAACCTACACGTAATAATGTATGTCTTACAGTTTATTTACGTAAACTGTAGATTTGACTGAACTAAAACCGTAGACTGTAAGATTTTATTTTCATATATCACTTAGCTCTTGTTTCATATTCATTTCCGAGTGTTTCTTCTAGATATGATACTGAGGGAGTTCATATAGAGTCTCTTCTTTATTTCGCCGGAAGGTCGTGTTTTATGTAATTAACACCACAGCTGGAACAATATAAATTTTATTGTTGTAGCGGCATAAACAATTCTAAGTAATTATATTATATTAGTTAATTATATTAATTATTTTTACGTTTTAAATTTTCGGCGGTAAAAAGGCCCCGTGTCACAGACTATATTCATTTTCCCACCTCTCGTGCTTTCCGGCTTACGCATCATAAAAATTTGCATTCATAAACGCCACAATACTATCTATGAATGACTCTAAATATGACGAAAAGACCTTTTTTTTCCACATGTCATCATTTTCTCTTCAAGTTGAAATATCTTCTATACTTTCATAACACACTTTCCTGATATACCTTGTTTTTTTAAAAAAATTCACTATAACAAGTAACCCAAAAAATGTAGCCTAAATATATGTATACAGCATAACTATCAGCATCCCAAATCAGTAGATCTGCTATTCTGCACGAATTACCAACATTGTTACTTGATTTCTAAATATCTGTGATTTTTTAAGAACGTTCTCGGACATGTAAAAATATAGCACAAATCGACACATATATAGTCGACATTATTATCTCCAGCAATAAATTGAACGTGTATTTCACCAGAATTTACGACAAAACTAGTTTCACCAGTAATGCTTTATGTGCTGGCGTCCTTTCATTGGTGATGCAATTATGCGCTTCAGTTTGAAGAGTGGATTGCTGTAGCTAATCCGATTGCGACTGACCATATCCACTTTGAGATTAAAATAGGTTTTAATAAAAGACGGTTTTATAAAAGATTCGTATTCAATTAGTTTAATAATATATCAATACTCTTAACATTGTAGGGCCGGCAAATTTGCCGACATCGATAAATTAAATAAAAAAATAACTTATGCTCGAAATAAAACATGTCCAACTCTTTGAAATGACTGCAGTTTTTTCGATCACTTTTAGCAGAAGATTTTAATTTTAGAGGATTATATCCAGTCACCCTCGATTTTAGTCATGCAATTTTGTCAGCTTAATGATGTAATCGTTTCAAAGCCTTCGAAAAATATTGATTGAAAAATAACATAGTATGTACAAAAAATCAAAATTTGCGTCTAGATTACCGTGCGTCACTTGTTACCAGTTATTTATGTAATAAAAAACTATATTTTTTTAACAGCGCATCAGAGCTAAAACTAAATGAAACTTTAATCTTTCTTATTGCATTTTTAAGAAACTGTTTCACTCTTCATATCTTAAGAAACTACTAAACGAACTATAGACTTCATATGTGAACTTATCTTTTATTAGTGAGGTAGTCTAAGAAATTCAATAAATATTATTTGTACAATTGACCTTATTTCAAACATATGCGCGTTGTTTAACCGAATAAGTACAGTTGCCATTAGTGTTACATGTGTGTGTACAACATATTACTCGTATTGTTACGCGCTGCGGTTCGGGGTAATAAAAATTCTACCAAAGTACAAATGACCACTGTATTAACACTTAGAACGCTCACACAACACTTTAAAATTCTTAATTCACTTCTTCCGCTTCGCTTCAGGCGATCCGTTCGCTGTTTCGCTTCGAGTAGTTCCAATTACTAACTAACTTCGTGCCATCTCTGCGTCGCTTTTATAGTCGATATGACATCCCTAGTTTTATCGAGAACATTCTAGGCAAGTCGAGTAGCTTCGATGTGTGTTTCTGCTATCTGACAGTAGATGGCGTTGTACTTCTCTATTTTACTAGTACCTTTGATATTCGAAGATAGATGGCGTTACTCTTACTGGCGTAACAGTACGATAAGTGTAGCCCGAGTTTTTCAAGAAATCGGCATATCTGATTAATTTAGCAATTCACTTATACCTACAACGACAAACTACGGAATTTCCCCGGCCGCTACGAGAAATGCATCCGACATTCCTTTCCCGAAGATAAACAAAAAAAATCCAAGACGAAGACGACAGTACACATTAATTTTCTTTATAGTCTTTTTGTTTGTTTCGTAAACAAGCTTGGTGCAAGGCACCGCCTCTTCTATACTCTGATCACGAAATCGTCAATTTTTATTACACGCTTCGTCTACACAATGAATACGTTTATTTCGTTCGACTCGGAAGGCCTACGCGGCGCAACGTGCTCTTTTGTTAAAATATTCGAATCATTATTTGCTGTATATGAATGCGTTTCACTTGTGATATCTCTTTTGTTTTAATATCCTACGTATAAAATACAGTTAAATTATGTTTTATAAATGAGTGAACTATTTCGTGGAGATGCTTAAGGCTGTGAATGTAATATGGAGTTTTTTTTATTTTGAGTGAAGGCTAAATTAGGTGAGCTTTAAGATTTTTTTTTACATTTATAAAAGTTGATTTTATTCGGAATTCTACTTTAAGCCTCATCAGAAGAGAGACAGGTCATAGCGCTTAGGAAGCACCTTTGTGGGAAAGTCATTAAATATAAAGCCAATGATGTTTCTATTTATCCTATACTTACGTAATAACTCCATCGCGAATATAAATATAACTATGAAAGTGCGGAAAAAAAATCGGGTGTGGTGTGTCTTGTAGCAATTAAAGTAATAAAAATCTACCATGGTTGCTTCCACTGTTCCGCGGGGACAATTTACTTGTTTCTCAAAATCAGAAGTGTGCGACAATATTGAAATGAATATTTCGAATCATAATATCGTGCAATAAAAATCAAACCCGCAAAATTATAATTTGCGTAATTACTGGTGGTAGGACCTCTTGTGAGTCCACACGGGTAGGTAGCACCGCCCCGCCTATTTCTGCCGTGAAGCAGTAATGCGTTTCGGTTTGAAGGGTGGGGCAGCCGTTGTGACTATACTGAGACCTTAGAACCATATCTCAAGGTGTGTGGCGCATTTAAGTTGTAGATGTCTATGGGCTCCAGTAAAATATTAACACCAGGTGGGCTGTGAGCTCGTCCACACATCTGTTTTATGCGGAAACATGTAGAGATTTTTCTCTTCGCTACTTCTAAGACTATATTAAATATACTATATTAAACCAACACTTCAAATAAATGAAATATAAAATAGTTTTTTTTTTTTTTTTTTATTGCCCTTGTAGGCAGACGAGCATACGGCCCACCTGATGGTGAGTGGTTACCGTCGCCCATGGACTTCAGCAATGCCAGGGGCAGAGCCAAGCCGCTGCCTACCGATTAAGTTATATAATTATTTACAAAATTCTACCTCCTTCGCTATAAAATGTTTAATTTCACTTCATTACACATACAACTATTGCTGCCACTTCATTATTAAGCCTCTATGAATGTTGGCTTTGTTGTGATAGCGCGACCTGGTGTTTAGTCGAACTAAATGGTAAGTTCGGGCAGACGCGAATTCCTATCGCGGTTCTGTCGCTAATCCGGTGCAGTTCAAAGGGCTTTGTCGCAACGAAGTTCGTCTGCGCAACTTCACTTTGAAACTTCGAACGCATAGCTCGATGTTTGATTTAAATTAACTCAAATTATTTGAGTTCAAACATATTTATTGATTACTAGCTGAACCGGGCAGATTTCGTAGTGCCTTAATCGATAAATAAAAGACCTAAACTTTTGTATAAAATAAACTTAAAACAAACAAAAGGAATCCGTTCGATGGGGGACACATCAGGAAAAACAAAGTTGCTATTTTTGTTTAATTTGCGGTAGGCAGCGGCTTGCGATACCTTCAATTTTCATTAATTTGACATTTTCGTGGTCAAGTAACTTTTAGGTCTCCTGTAAATTATTCAAACGATGAATATCTATTATGCTACAAACTACGTAACAAATTGTATTACAGTGAAATCGCTACCTTCATTTGATTTCATGCGATTAATCCACGAATGACAATGAAATTTGATTATGTGCAATTGCGTAAAAGAACTCAATATTTAACTGGCACAAATATAATGAATAACGTATTTCATTTTAAATTTGCTCGGTTTTTTTTTTATAACGCCATCTTGTTGTGTCTTTAAAGCGGTTAGTTGTCCTCAATTAAGAAAAATAGTATTATTATTCGCCAATAGATGTCGGGAAGATTTCATTATTGAAAACACGAATAAAACAACATTTTCTGAAAATAAATCGTAGCTAGATCGATTTATCGCCCCCGAAATCCCCTGTGGTTGCGCTATGCGGTTGGCAGACCAAATTGTAACGGTCACCTAATACAAAAATGAGTGGACTGTAGTTGCGTTGTTCAACTATGACACTTTCTCGGGTCGTGGCGGGAAGAAACAAAGGAACACAACCCGAGGGAAATTGTGAAGGAAAACGCCGTACCTGGAGAGGATGGAGTCGTCCGAATCACGGCTGCTAAAAGTGTTTGAAGCCAGTTGGTGTATCTTCTTCTTGCACGACACTGTGATACACTGACACTAATATTGTATAAAAATAAAGTCTTAGGCCATTTCAATAATTACATCACAAAATACTGCTTTCTGTAATGCGGAGCGCGCGCTAGGTAACCGCCATATTATTATAAAAACATCTATCTACCAATTTGTTATGACGCTGGCGCAACCATTCCCCCCCAGTTTGAAGGGTTACCTTCAAGAAATAAAAGCTAACCTACCAAACACCTATGCGAAGATCTATCTATCTATATCTATGTTATCTATGTATATTAAACTAAATCTAACGAATACCTTATATCTAATAGTGAAGTTATTCTATTGTGAATTAGGTAAAGGGCAGAGGCGAATAACCGGGCGTAGATACGATCCGGTTGCGGTCCTAACGCGTACAGTTCTAATCACTCCATTTGAACCAGGAAAAACCTCCTCCACTACTCCTAAAGGCCAATGTAGCGGGGGCGCGTTTTCCGTCATTAAAATTACTACATTTCCAACAACGATTGGGTTGGATGGAGAGTTCCATTTTTGGCGCGATTGTAACGTATGTAAGTAGTCTGTTTTCCAACGTTTCCAAAATGACTGAACTAATTTATCTAAAAGAGAGTGACGCGAGAGAATATGCTGCCTGTCTTCGTCAATATCTCTAGCGGGTAAATATTTAAGCGGCGTCAACGACAAAAAGTGAGCCGGAGTCAAAGCTAACGGCTCAGCTGGGTCGCCAGACAGTGTCCTACATAGCGGACGTGTGTTCATCACGGCTTCTATTTGAGTGAGCACGGTACTCAACTCTTCGAAAGTGAGAATCTGCAACCCTACAACTCTATAAAGATGGGATTTAAGGCTTTTTATATTTGCTTCCCAATTTCCGCCGAAGTGACTTGCGGCGGGCGTATTAAACTGCCATTTAATGCGATTTTCTGCTAACATATGTGCGAATTCAGTTTTGTAGTATTTAGAGTTCAAAAAAGCGTGAACTTCCGAAATATTGCGTTTGGCACCCACATAATTTGTACCGTTATCTGAGTACATACAACCTACAGGACCTCGGCGCGATAAAAATCTTTTAAAAGCAGCCATGAAACTATGCGTGCTCAAATCACTGGCTAGTTCTATATGAACAGCACGAGTGGTCATACACACGAAAAGACAAACATATGCTTTCGATGAACGAATACCCCGACCACGTGAGATGGTGACCTTAAAGGGTCCAGCAAAGTCTGTACCAGTATGCACGAAAGGTTTAGCGGTTTCTACAACGCGACAAGAACGGTGGTCAGCCATTTCAGGTGCGATGGGACGCGGACGAAGTCTATAACAGGGCACACATTTATGTACCCTTGAGCGAATCAAATTACGTGCGGAAAGTATCCAATATCTTTGTCTAAGTATTGACATCAATAAATCGGGACCAGCATGACAGTGAAGTTTGTGATAATAATCGACCAGTAAATCAAGGATGTGGCCCTTACGCGGTAAAACTATGGGGTGTTTTTGATCAAATCCTAAGTTGGACTGACTCAAACGACCACCTACTCGGATGAGTCCATCCTGTAAGAAAGGCTTCAAATTTTGAAAAGGACGCCTGCAAGGTTTATTAGACTCTAGGCTGCTAATTTCTGAAACGAAATGCGCTCGTTGCAGTTCACGAAGAACAATAAGCTCTGCCTTATAAAAGTCAGAGGCGACTATGTACTGTTGCTGTGGTAACAGTTTAGCAAAGCGGCAAACATATACCACGCAACGTAACAACTTTGACCATGACGAAACACGACTAGCCAACAATAATATAACTGAGTCTTCTCTTGGCGCAGAAGTTACAAGAGTGTGTCGTTTTTCTTCTGGCGGTTCAGAGACAGTCGCGGGATTAAAAAGCTTAACTGGCCAATCACAGGGTGCATCTCGTACCCATGATGGACCATGAAACCAGAGCGGATGATCTAATATTTGAGCGGGGGTTAAACCCCGCGAAAGACAATCGGCAGGATTGTCTGTTCCAGCTACGTGATATAGATTTTGAGGTGATAATTCAGACTGAATTTTTGCTACTCTATTAGCAACAAATGTGTCCCAACGGTGGGGAGAAGAATGAGCCCAACACAAAGCTACGGTTGAGTCAGAAAAGCCAGCAATTCTATCAATATTAATGCGGTTGTTACAACCCTTGACTATGGCACCAATGAGCCGCGTCAATAGTAGTAAAGCGCAAAGCTCAAGGCGCGCGAGAGAGACGACCTTTCGAGGGGAGACCTTAGATTTCGCACTAATAAGGCTAACTCTAATATTGTCGCCATTGCAAACGTGAAAATACACCACTCCTCCATACGCCTTCTCACTAGCATCTGCGAACCCCACTATTGTGACTACACTATCTCGAGAGATACCTATATGACGTGGGATTTCTATATGTTCGAGTAAAGGAAGCTCTACCCTAAAGCGTGCCCATAATCTGGCCACGTTGTCCGGTGCGATGTCATCCCAGTCACACTGAGAAAGCCAAAGCTCTTTAATAAGAAGCTTCGCGTATAATACTACAGGTGCTACAAAACCCATAATGTCCCATATGCGAGCGACACAAGACAATATGGTGCGTTTGGTACAAGTTGGCGGGGTCGAGCTAATTTTGAGACTGAATGTATCGGATGTGGGAGACCAGCTCAAGCCGAGAATCTTATGTGTATCATTGACATCAAAATCCTTAACCGTCGATAGACGATGCGATGGCGGAATCCAGTCCAAAACACGTTGAGAGTTGCTCGTCCACTTAACAAGGTCAAATTGCCCAGTCTTCATTAGGCTTATCACTTGAGTAGCTGTTTCGATGGCTTCAGGCTCGCTATCTACACTATAAGCAAAGTCGTCCATATACAGACCAGTATTGATGGTAGCTTTTGCCTTGGGGTAGGAATCACCCTCATCAAAAACTAACTGCTTCACAGTGCGAAGCGCGTGAAACGGACTTGACTTAAGTCCGAAACAAACGCGGTTAAACTGGTAAACCTTTAATGGTTCGTGTGGGGAAAACCTATATAAAAATCTTTGGAATCTACGATCAGATTCCCGAATGCCAATACAAAGAAACATTTGTCTAATGTCTGCAGATAGCGCTACAACAAATAAACGAAAATTGACGATAATATCAAACAAGTTACCTTGAAGATTTTTACCACAATACAAGATGTCGTTTAAAGAAACAGAAGTACTAGTCTTAGCACTGCCATCCAGAACAACACGCAATTTTGTGGTGAGTTTATCCTCTCTAATGACACCATGATGCGGGATGACATAAGAGGGACCATTTTGCGTCTCATCAAGTACAGCGGGAGCAGGTGAGATGACACCCTTATCTACATATTCATTGACGACATCGTCGTAGGCCTTTTTCAACTTCGGAGATGCCATCATCTTACGTTCTAAACAAAAAAAGCGTTTTTCGGCCATTAGGCGCGAATCACCAAGCGAAGAGGTATCACCCTTAAAGGGGAGGGCGACAATATAACGACCACTTTCATCGCGGGTGGTCGTGCTACAATAAATATCCTCAGCGGTCTTATCATCAGGACTCATAACCAGCGGAACATTTACTTCTTCAATTTCCCAAAAGCGGCGGACGGTGGACTCCAGTGGCGGCTCAACGGCGCAGCAGTATGATACGGTCGAGTAACTATTTATAAGAGCGGGTGCGGATCCAACTATAACAAAACCGAGAACAGTTTCCAAAGCGTGCGGTGCGGGGTTCGCCGAATGACCTTGAACCTTACGTGGCAGCAGGAGGTGCGGGAAAATCGAAGCGCCAATCAAAATATCGACGGCTCCTGGAACGGCGTAAGTATCATCGGCTAACGGCAAACTATCAAAGTTAGCTAACAACGAGGTATCTACAGAAACAGTAGGAAGTTGCTCCGTTACTTTATCTACAACCAGCGAGTTTATTTCGAATGAAACATTCGAGCTAAAACGTGATTCAAATTTAATTTTTACGGACCCTTGGATGTCCTTAGTAGACCCCCCTATGCCCTTGACTACGGGGCACGTAGTCTGGTTACTATATTTTAATCCAAGACGTTGACAGCATTCACGAGTAATAAAATTACTCTGTGAGGCGCTATCTAAAAGGGCGCGAACAAGATGCGGCTTGCCATGAGTATCAACCATTACAACTCGAGCGGTCGCAAGCAAAACAGTTGTAGGCAAGCGAGCGGAAGACAGCGAGCATAATGTGACGTCATTTGTGTTGCCGTCCGAGTTGATAGCTGCGGAGCTGTCTGTGCGAGCGGCAGCGACAGCAGCGGCGGGAAGCGCGGGTGAATACGCGGGACGCGCGAGATGTGTCGTACAACGTGCGTTGCCGCCAGCGTGAGTTCGACCATGCGAGTGCTCCGAGCTTGATACTGCTAGCGACGAGTTACCATACATTGGTTGATTACCTGCGCTTGTATTTCTATTGGCTACTATATTACTATTTTTATCAAAATGAAGCAAGGTATGATGCTTCAACGAACATTTGCGACAACTATGGCTACTATTACACACACCAACGCGATGTTTATCACTAAGGCAGTTTAAACACAAGTTATTTGCGCGAACAAAATTATAACGATTGGTAGGCGACAATTTCAAAAACCCAGCACACTGATACAACTGTGTATGATAAGATTTACACAGAAAACAAGTCGACTTGGCGGGCACGGACGCAGGCAACGCCGCGGTATTTACATAGCTATGAGTCGTTCTAAGCGGTCTTGAGGACGTTTCTAAATGTCTTTCTGGTTGTCTTTTCGGGACCTCGTGAGGTCGCGTAGTACGCTGAAGTATTCTTATGTGATTACGTAAAAATGATTCCAATTCATTAAATTTCGGCAATTCAATACCCTTAGTACCCTGATTCGTTTCAAATAAGCGAACAGTTTCGAAATCTAACTTTTTTAAGCCAATGTACAAAAATAAAAAGTCGCTGAGGTCATTGACGTTGAGATTTCTAATAGCCCGAACAGATGATGCAAATATGTCTAAGAATTTCTCCAAATTCTGTTCGGTACACGATAAAATAGGTTTTAATTCGAACAACTGATCCAGGTACGCGGTAGCTATCAACCGTTTATCTTCATATTTGGCTTTGAGTGTGTTCAAAATCAAAGAATAGTTTTCGGCACTAAACGTAATTCCCGCGCAAGCCGCACGGGCTTTGCCGGTGAGTTTTTCTACTAGGTAGTGTAATTTTTCGTGATCGGTTAAGTGATCATTTTGATTTACTGTATTTTCAAAACTATCTATAAATAAACCCCAATTACGGATGTCCCCATTAAATTCGGGTATGTGGATAGGCGGCAGTCTAGGTCTATCGCGGGTGAACTTAGGTTCCGTTTGCGAATACCCGGCGCTAGGTATTTTTTCTAAAGATTTAGCGACACGTTTTATACGGCAATATAGATCATCAAACGACGACATAACAGAGTAACTGACGGCGCAATCAGGATCTAGTTCTAATTGCAATGCGTTAATATTATGAACGATACTTTCGAAATCCGCGCGCAAATCGTCTATGTTTTCAATAGAACAAAGAAATGAATCTCGTATTGCTAAGTCGGATATCTTAAGTGCATTATCACAAATTGTTTGCACGCGTGAATAAATCATATCCCTCTTAGCGTACAAAAGCTTCAAATCGTTCTCGGATTTATTAGATTTAGGCGGCATATTTAAAATTTAAATAAAACTAGTCAACCAGGGTAAGTAGGTAAAGAAACAAAATAAAATCTGCAAAACAGCGCGTGAAATCAAATAATTTTGTGAATAAACTAAATGACGCGGGCGGACGAACGACGCAGGGGCGAGGGGGCGCGCGGCGAGGTGCAAGCGCAGCGCTCGTCGTCTTATAAACTAATAATAATAATATTTAAAATAGTTAGACAGCTACTACTATAAAAGTTGCTATTATTGGCGCGTTGAGAATAAAACAACCAGACAATATCAAACGACCTAGGTTATGCCTCTGTCCTAGTTAAATCAAAAATGATAATAAAATATAATAACATACAAATATTTAAACACGAACGATGTATGTATTATGTTATTCATTCAAATAAATCAAAACAAACCAATTTGGTAGGTAGGTATTTGTATGTTCAAATGCGGTTAGCGAAGCGAGTGAATAACTTGTGAACATAAAAATAATGGGAAGGTAGCTAATCACAAGATCACAATGTTCAAAGTAAACTCTTACGATATCTATGATGCGTTTTCGAATACGAAAAAACTATCTAAATCTACCTACAACTAAATACCTAAATGCGGGTTTTTCTACTATATTAAATAAGTATTTAATTGCGGTGCGTTAATTCCCTATGGAATTAAATACAAATAATGCTAGGTTACTAATATGAGACGATGTAAGTTCGGAATCCGGCTCGAAATGGACCACTAAATAATGGTTGCGCTATGCGGTTGGCAGACCAAATTGTAACGGTCACCTAATACAAAAATGAGTGGACTGTAGTTGCGTTGTTCAACTATGACACTTTCTCGGGTCGTGGCGGGAAGAAACAAAGGAACACAACCCGAGGGAAATTGTGAAGGAAAACGCCGTACCTGGAGAGGATGGAGTCGTCCGAATCACGGCTGCTAAAAGTGTTTGAAGCCAGTTGGTGTATCTTCTTCTTGCACGACACTGTGATACACTGACACTAATATTGTATAAAAATAAAGTCTTAGGCCATTTCAATAATTACATCACAAAATACTGCTTTCTGTAATGCGGAGCGCGCGCTAGGTAACCGCCATATTATTATAAAAACATCTATCTACCAATTTGTTATGACGCTGGCGCAACCACCCTGTATACTAAATTTCATGAAAATCATTGGAGCCGTTTCCGAGATTCAGATTATATATACAAGAATTGCTCGTTTAAAGGTATAAGATACGTAAAACTTCAAGTGTTCGAAATTTAAAGTTCCTTTCTTTTATTTTGATGCCGCAAACAAAAAGATTAATTGAAAAGAAAGAAAACTTCAAAGATATTGTGAAAACAACATTACAATTTAGAATCGCATTTACGTTCCGGTCTTCCGCTGTTTGGCAATACACTGCTTGCTTCGTTTATGACGACAACTGCAATGTTTGAATACAAACGAAATTCCATTATGCTCTTGAATTAGATAACACACAACATTCGTCAGCTACACGCTTCTGTTTGAATACAAGTTCAGATTGTTCGTGTCACAGTTTAATTATTGAAGTCTGATGCACTGCTCTTAAGGCTGATTATTCGATTTTTTAGCTTTTGAATTGTTCTAATAGATTAACAAATGCATTTACGTTAACTAATTAATGAAATCGGATGTGAGAAGCAGGTGTGTGCAAAATAATATGCAATCGTATCGTCTCAAGCCATGAGGCTTGCCGGAATTGCAATCCTGCCGGCAAGTACCATATTTTCGAAGCAAATACATACGTAGGTACTTGACAAGTGTATAGGTATAATAAATAAATAAATAAAAACATTAAAAATTGCGTTTTTTTTTTTAAATGCATCATAGTTAGTTACTGACATTTCATCATCAGTTTTACTATTAATTTAACAAAATACACATACAAAATATCGACCATATTCGTTGCTTAACGAAGACTTATTAAGGTACGTAGAAATAGATTCGTCTTGTGTTTTTAAATTACAAGTCTTTTATACTTTAGTAAAGCAAATGCAGAAAAAATATGAAAAGTACCGTTGTTGTTACTCGCTGTAATTGGAACAACACTAAAAACGCATAGGACCATGCGTGTCGACACCGAGAGAAGACGTCCGAATGTCTACCATTGTACCGAAACTATTGGGGATAAGTTAAACACACACTATTAATTTTCTCTACAGCAAGTGACGAAACGCGATACTGTTTGTTAGTTATTCTTAAATATTATTGGTCGTCTCCCTAACCGGTTTTGTTTTAATGATTCAAATCCTACGTTTTAAATTAGGAATTCAACTGTATTCGTGAGACTAATAGATAAGTAACCCAGCTAAGAAATGTCTTGATTGTTACAACAAACTGTGCGATTCTAGATGTAGATATCCCTTCTCGATTGGTATTATACAGATTTTAAAAACTTTATGCTCGTCTTTTATATTTTATTGCTTAGATGAGTGGACGAGCTCACAGCCCACCTGGTGTTAAGTGGTCACTGGAGCCCATAGACATCTACAACGTAAATGCGCCACTCACCTTGAGATATAAGTTCTAAGATCTCAAGTATAGTTACAACGGCTGCCCTACCCTTCAGACCGAAACGCATTACTGCTTCACGGCAGAAATAGGCAGGGCGGTGGTACCTACCCGCGCGGACTCACAAGAGGTTCTACCACCGGTAATTACGCAAATTATAATTTTTGTGGGTTTGATTTTTAATACACGATGTTGTTCCTTCACCGTGGAAGTCAATCGTGAAGATTTGTTGAGTACGTATTTCAATAGAAAAATTGGTACCTGCCTGGGATTCGAACAACGGTGCATCGTTCAACACGAATGCACCTGACGTCTTATCCTTCAGGCCACGACGCCTTCACTCTTCTTTCATTCACAGCCTGCTACGGCAATGAATGCTTAACGTCGACAATCGTGCATAAAAAGGAAGCCACTATCATTCCTAATATTTAACACGACTTAGTTATTTAGCTCAATTTATTTATGTCATTAGTATAAAAAAAGGCTTTCGTAGAAGGATTTCATACTAAGTGATTACTTCTCTGAGAGTATTAACATTTTTTTGATAAAATCAATCTTTGCGAATACTTGGTTTTAATACAAGGGTATCAAATATTGCCTTTAGGTTAAGGTGTTATTTTTATTATTATTTTCTTATTCCGAAATTGTTTTTATTTAATTTTTGTATTCTGTGTGTAATATATTGTTAATGAATGTAATAATATGTATGCAAAATCTGAAGTAACCAAATGAAATAAATAAATGAATTGCATTGAATAAAAAAGATGACAGAATCACGGTTTCCCTTTCCGATCATCGTAATATAAGCCAAATAAGAGAATGCTTCCTAAGAATCTTTGATTGAACGTTAGAAGCTAATTGCCACTGCAAAAATCGAGTTATTACAATACATCCTTCATACGCCTGAAGGTCACCTTATCGATGCATCAATGCAAAAAAAAAACCCTTCATTAAAGTAGCCCTCCAAATTACGCTACAAGCTACATCGAACGAGTAAATTAATATTCGCGTGACCATAAATTGGACTGTCCAGCAACACACTCCAGTCCATTTGTTTAATTAAAATACAAACGTAATATATTTGGGAATACTCGTGCTTGAAGCGTCGACATGCCGACATTAGTGTTTTTACTCGCGCCGTGGCGATACGGGCGTTTCGTGATATCGTCCTTTCGAAATCGCCGATGAAATCAATCTATTATTTTGCGTCATTGCTATACGTTAGTAACACAACGGATATATTTGTATGTGATTGAAGTGCCGTGAAAAGGAACAATAAAATTAGAACCGGATGCTTAAAATAGATTTAAAAGGTAAATTTGAATTGAAAATCGTTTTGAAGACTAGAAAATGAAGGGCGCAAAATGCAATTTATGTTTCTCCGTCACTCTTCCTCTATTGCTGCGAAGAAAAAAAAACGAAAATAGATTTCTTTAATATTTTACTAATTTTAACATTACCAATCCAAAATTATCTCCATTTCGTGGTGATATTGAAACCAAATACCATTCGAACTTCGTAGAAAACTTCTTAATTCTCCAATTCATTTACTGATTATTCATTCCTTATAAAACTTTTGACAAATTCTTGAATACTTATAAAATTTTCTTTAATCACACACTAAATCACGGGTGTAATGTCACTAAAAATACAATATTCATCAGAAAAATAACTCAGGCGCCGTCTATCGATACATTTTTAATAAACCTTCCTTGAAGCTAAACTTACACTAAAGATTCGGCTTAATTTTGATAAACGATGCAAGAACGCATAGATTTCCAAAAAAACCTGAAACATCGATTTTGACATCGATTTTTTGTAATCGATTTTCAAAAAACCACATCGAACGAAATTCTCTGACCATCTTAAACACGACTATGACATTTAAAATGATATTCAGAATAAGTAACATGAAAAAAATTAAGGCAGTATTTGGGAGCCCACACGAAGATATATCACAATCCTGAGTATTTATGCCACAAAGCACTAATTCGCACGGGCTTAGGAACGGAGAAGAATTTATTATTGAGACTTCGTTAACATTAACGCATTGCTAACCTGTTTTTTTTTTAAATCTACAGTATTGTGTTTTATATATCAAACGCATTTATTAATTCACAATTAGTATTTCAACATAATTATTACCTACAAGGGTCGCGACCTAATAAAGGTACGCGTTGTCAACTTATAAATGATAACGTTTTCAATTTTTTTTTATCGCTTGGGTGGCGATGTTTTGAATATTAAAAGATCGAAGGTTTATTAACCGATTTCAAAAAAGGAGGAGGTTATCAATTCGACTGTTTTTTTTTCATGTGTATTAATTACTTCATAACTTTTCGTTTGGTTAATTTTGAATGTACCTTATTTAAAACCTGGTGCTTATCGTGTGGTATTGTTTTTTTAAGACGGCTAGTATTTGTTCAAGTACTCTTAATTAATTATTAAATTTTATTACGTTGCTGATACTCTTATTTTATTCTGTTAAAACCTTCTCTCTTTTTTCTTGGAAACATTTTCAATTCGCCCATCGATGGAGCCTAATGTTATACATTGCGATTATTGTAACTATACTGAGACCTTAGAACTTAACTTAAGTTAACTTAAGTCGCAGCCGCCATTCGAGCAGCTGAGGACCGGACGAGATGGAAACAGCTCACGAGACAGGCAACGGTCAAGTGTCAGGGACACGACCTTCAGCAATGAAGAAAGCGACGAAGAAGAAGAAGAACTTAAATCTCAAGGTGGATGGCGCATTTGCGTTGTAGATGTCTATAGGCTTCAGTGACCACTTGACACCAGGTGGGCTGTGAGCTCGTCGACCCAACTAATCAATAAATAAATAAATAAAAAATAATTAATGTCTGTAAATGTCTTCGACTTCACGACACGACAAATTGGTAATTGGCCAGTAAGCTGAGCGATTGAAACAAATCTGAAATCTTGCAAGATTGCAACATTCCTTTCTGATAGGCGAGAATGTAAACACCAAAACAACCTTTAATTTTTCGGCAAAAAAATTAACAGAATTTTTATTAGGTATAAATATTTTTTTTCAGTTGGCAACACTTTAATTGAATTTTCCAATAAACTTCCAATGACAGCTATGTTTACGCACCCTAATTATGTTGACTGAGTGGTGAATTAATCTGCTTCTAGTTATCATCGTGACACACTAATCTAGTTATTTTTAGGTTAATACGTTTTTTGTGCCTAAATTACGTTCGACTATGGCACAGGGGTAGGATTAGTAAGCTGAAGTGGCAGGTCACATAGCGCGAAGATCGGACGGCTGAGGGGGCAGAAAGCTCCTCGAGTGGAGACCACGTACTGGCAAGCGCAGTGAGGGACGGCCACCTACCAGATGAACCGATGTCCTGGTGAAAATCGCTGGGTCACGTTGGATGCAGGTAGCAATGGACCGGCCACACTGGACATCAGTTGGAGAGGTCTATGTCAAGCAGTGGACAGTAGACAGGCTAAGATTATGATGATAGCATATGACAATGCAATAATTTGCGTAATTACTGGTGGTAAAACCTCTTGTGAGTCCGCACGGGTAGGTACTACCGCCCTGCCTATTCCTGCCGTGAAGCAGTAATGCGTTTCGGCTTGAAGGGTGAAGCAGCCGTTGTAACTATACTGAGACCTTAGAACTTATATCTCAAGGTGCGTGGCGCTTTTACGTTGTAGATGTCTATGGGCTCCAGTAATCACTTAACATCAGGTGGGCTGTGAGCTCGTCCACCCATTTAAGCAATAAAAAAAGCAAATTCCGATTAGTTTCGGTTACATAAGTCGACCCTAACATTGATCGGCCTGTAAGTCATCGGCCAATTAAACAAACTTCAGTAATTAACAGTTTTTTGGACATAAAAGGAGACGGCCCGACATCCGTCAGTGCAATGTGAACTTTAACTAGTTTAGAACTGAATACATAATTCGATAGCTAAAGTGTCGCGTCACTTGTGCGAAAGTTTTAATGATGGCCAGCTTAGTGCATAACGTATGAGGAACGCGGTCTAGAGTTCATCCAACACGAAGCTCACTTTAACAAGCTTTTAAATATCTTTTAATAGCGAAATTTCGTCTTGACAAGTGCATATTAAAGTAAGACATGTCACCTCACTATTATGCCCACTATTACGCTATCTATTAATACGATTATAAACTATAAAATAAGTACAAACTAAAGTTTGAATGACATCAGTTCTAGTATATAAATATGAAATATAAATGAAACCTTTTTTTGTTATTCTGTGCTCGAACATAGTGCAGAATTGTGTTGAGTAAAAATGAATATGCAGCGGAAATAGTTTTCTTAGAAAATAACAAAACTTCTAAGGGATCATCTCAATATCCAATATGACTTAACGCTTGAAAGTAAATTGAATACGAAGGCTTTTGCGCTCATTTGCAGCAAAAATAAAATATATATGTACATATAAACACAATTTGTAAATTTAGTAAAATAAGCAAGTGATAAAATTGATTAATTTTTTCTTTAACTCACGAGAAAGAAGTTCACTCTAAATTAGATCCAAGAATGAGGAATCAAGTTTTTCAACGGTCAATGCTTATGATATTTACAAAGATCCTAATATCATAACAACTATAAAAATTGGACGCCTACGATGGGCAGGACATGTGGTTCCAATGGAGAGTACCAGAATGCCGAGACAATTGCTCTATGGCAAACCAGAGGGCCGCAGAAGTCGTGGCAGACCCAAACACCGATGGTTGGATGGCGTGGAGCGCGACCTCAAAAATATCGGCGTCAAGAACTGGAAGGAGAAAGCCCAGAACAGAGCAGTCTGGAGAGACATACTGGACCAGGCTAAGGCCCACCCTGGGCTGTAAGGCCTAAGATGATGATGATGAATGCTTATGATAACACAAGAGAGATCGAACGACTAAATAATTGCTTTAAAAATCTCAACTAAAAGTTTCTAATGATCATATCTAAAGTCACAGTTGTAGTTTAAAGTTGAAAAAATGGTCGTTGAATTTCAAATATGTTTGAATAACTTAAACACCAGCTCTAAAAGAAAAAAAGGACATTTCCATCTATTCGTTAAGCGTAAAAGTAAATATGAAAATGCAATCAATTCTGTTATTTAAAATGTAATTACAATTCACGAAATTAACATTTACAATTACGAAAGCATCGCATCAATTAACGCGATGCAAAATTAACTGTTTGATGCGTTCTGATGATTTATTTGGAAAACATGGCTGCATACAATCACAACCACGGCTCATCGACCGTGTATATACATATAGACATATTTTCAACACAAAACGTCGAAGTACCGATGATTTGCACAATGTACTTGTTCAGTAGGTAGCTGTGCCTCCAATTTCAGCTCGGACACGAATCATTTTGGCATACTAATCACCGACCGATTTGTTCACCGACTTAGTTGAAAGCGACACTAATTATCTAAAGACATTCGCAAACAATTCTGAGGGCTAGTTCAACGTCATTGTTGAGATTAGCGTCCTTAGCACAGAGAAATGCACAAAAATCTGTTTCCGATTGCACCTGAAGAGATAGTATCAAATATCACTTAAATAAATTTTATCAGATCGTTTTATAATGAACTAAAAGAATTTTATTTATGTACTTTCCCCAAGATTTAATTTTAAACTCAATTATATATTTTTTCTATAGTACCCATGAAGATTTTATCAAATACTAGCTTACCCGGTAAACTTCGTAGTGCCTCAATCGATAAATAAAAGACCTAAACTTTTGTATAAAATAAACTTAAAACAAACAAAAGGGATCCGTCCGACGGGGAACACAGCAAAGGAAAAACAAAATTGTTATTTTTATTTAATTCCGAGCATTTTCATTCATTTATTTAACTTTTAAACCTTCTCTGGACTTCCACAAATAATTCATGACCAAAATTAGTCAAATCGGTCGAGCCGTTCTCGAGTTTTAGCGAGACTAACGAAGAGCAATTCATTTTTATATATATAGATATAGATGAACTGAGAGATTTGTAAAACATATTCTATTAAAGAAGAAAGTGTCATAATAAATTTTAGGGTGCTTTTGGACCTTTCTCGAAGACAAACGATGATTCCCGAAACGAAAAACAAACACCAAAATTGCATTTCAAACTTGCACGCAACACAATTTGTAATTATACTCTATTACAATTACGAAGTCCCTTTTGACGCTTCTTATAACGTAACTCTTCACGTTTCGCATAATTTGAAATAGCTAGTGGTCCCCCGGTAGTCGAAATTCGACTACGATTAAGTGTAATTATAAGTTTGTACATTATTATGATTCTATTTTCAAAGACTACATCGATGCCTCCAATGAACTCTAACTCCAAATTCGTAGGTTTACAGGAGTAGAGTTTAAACGAAAAAAGTTGATAAATATATCTGCAATAATAAAGATTTTATGGTTTTTTCTTGTGTGACTAGCTGATTTACTCTTGCTTCGAACCCCATTAATAATGAATTTGTAATACTTTTAAAATAGTGAAGCGATTTGCGTGAAAAACCAAAATTTCAAAATTTTGAGTTAGAGTAGTGTTCATTGACATATTATACTTCTTTAATCACAGATTCCGCTAAGACTATCTATACTTTAGACAAATATTAAGAAAGACAAACAATATTTAATCTATTCTCAATTTGATCACAGACTAATCGTATAGCAATAAGAAAATTTTGACAATAAACAAATAGTATGCATGCGTGTTGTGTCAAATACATAGTAGTGTGTGTAATGTTTTTTTATTGATTTAATGAAATATTTATGCATAATTTAAAAAAAATATTAACATTCTGCACTCCTTCTCTGTATTCTTAATAAGTGTGGAAAATTTTATAGTTCTCCGTCCGCGCAATTTTCGTAAAAAGGGGTACATAGTTTTTGCTTCACGTATTAATATATAGATAATATTTTTTTGTTCCTGGTCGTAAACATCATTTAAAAAATACACAATCAATCTAAATAATTATAAAAAATTTATTCACACATACACAATAACATATAATAATAGCATATGTCTCATGGGACTTCGTAATTGGAATAGAGTATAAGTATGGTTCGGGAGCAGTGGTTCCGCGATATCAACGGGAGGGATTGTTCGCCTCTTCACTAACATTACGTATTCCAAACTACAAACACGTCACACTCGCGTTTGAGGATTGGGACAGTGTATACTACAATTGTGTCTTCGATTTCACGTCTCGACTTGGCTATTGGCTTAATATATTGCTTGGAAACGGCAATTTTTCGGTTTTTTCTTTTCTCTCACACCTGGCTTTACCAGCTATAGTTTCGGCGACCGTTTATACCGCTTCTCTTAAAAAAAAAATAGTAAGCTAGTGTTCTAACGATGTAATTGTTTTCTCTTTTTTCCCTCGAATAGAAATGTGCATATAGTATGAGATCGACCGCACACATTATGTGGAACTGATCGTATTCCGTCCATAATATGTGCGTGGTGAGTGTTGTGTGAGGTGTTAGTGATGTCAAGCACAAGAGTAAGAAAAAGACTTTACAAACATGCAGATGATATTGGCGGTCGGAGGAGGGTGAGTCATTTCTTTTAAATACTAAATTAAATGTGTAATTTGCAATCAATATTTTTTTATACGTATAATATTAGATGTGAAGTTTGATATATTAAAAATGTTATTATATTGTGTTCAGTCCTATTAAGGTTGGGCGTGTTGGGAGTCTGCACGGTTAGATAAATTCTGCGTATTTCTGTCTCAAAATTACTATTAATTACTTTTTCGCTTTGAATGGTCAGACAGCCATTGCACACTAAAATTAAAATTAATGTCTATTGGATCTAGTTAACAGCAGGTGGCCTATGAAAACGTATTCCCACACAATACAAAATTGAATTGAAACAATAATTTAAATGCTGCTGAAACAATGACTTCATTGATTTGTTTCGACGGATTCCACAGTCAATCAAACCGTCGGGCCTCAAGTTACTCATAGTTCATTCTGTATGCATACAAACGTAATTATCGTTTTAAAGTTAGAAATAATAATAGCATAGCAGGGCGTGACCAAGAAAACTATAAGTATTCGAAGTGTCGGAACTAATAAAACGCAAGATTGTGCAGTTAAAATAGTTCTATATGTTAAGGATTCGGGAAAACCGTATAAAATTCTACAAATTCAATTAAAAAGAAGAAAAAAAACATTTGTGCAATTCATACGTGGTAGAAGTGAAACTTCCAAAAATGTTAGCTTCAAAATAATGAGCCGAATGTAAAATTTCGGGAAGAGAATAATTAGGTACCTAATGATCACAGTGATACAAAGTTTGATAATTATTTTTTTACATTTTATTCGTATATATTATCTAGATTTATTCAGAATGTATTAAGTACGAATATTAAGTACGAATCAGAGCACAAAGTGAACCACGAATATAACAAACACTGTATAATGTTTCCTATCTCATTTTCGCCCACGTTAAATCTGATGAATTTAAGTGTCTGTCTCTTTTTACTGTCACTTTTTCGTTTCATAGACTTTCGAATCAAAACGATGTTAAAGAAGTTTTCACTTCAAAACTTTAAAAATAAACTATTTTATATCTTATAAGTGTGTACGTAATTTACAATATCCTTCAAATTTAGACACATTTATTTGTTTGTCTTAACTTCCTTCTCCATGTCTTAAGGAAAGTGGTGGTTTTGTTTTGCTGTCTACGGGATTCAGCAGCCACTTAGCACCAGGTGAGCTATGAGCTCGTTCACCTAACTAAGCAGTAAAAACCAAAAGTTACTGTGTAAAGTTACCGTGATTCATATGAATTCGAAAACACAAATTTCACGCCACGGAAGTATGTGCCACTGAAATATGTATTACGCTGTACGTAATCCCGAACTTGCGAGAGGCACAGCCTTAATAATTGCGTGGAAGGCAACGATACGACTGCAGACTTTGCCAATTACGAGCGACCGAGTGCCGCGATTTGGCAATGAGCAGTTGGCGTGGCCAGTAATTGACATGCTCACGTCGGTAGTGAAATGACCTCCTGCTTTTGGGCGACTGGTAATGATGACAAATTGTAAAGTCATTCAGCAACGAAGTTAATATGAGATTTTTTCATAGCATAGCGATCTATGTAGAACCTACGTGCTCACATAAAAAAACAATTTATGTCAATTTCAAAATATGACACTTTTTGAAGTTATACTTCTTTAGGCGCGTTATGAAAAATTTATGACAGTGAAATTTTACGATGCGCGCGCACCGTGACACAAAATTAACAGAATGAAGTTGCCCACTAAATCGCTCATTACAATACGACCGGCGTAGCTTGGCGAGTCTGAATATAGCCGCAGGTGAACTTTTCGAGCCGTATCGAGAATTACCGAATTTATACGATGTCAAGAAAAGGGATGTCCAATATGCGTGTTTGAGGATAATGTTTAATCGATTTTTTTTCAAATTGATTAAAATTTTAATAAATAAAAAAATAAAAAATTTAATAAAAATAAAGTATAACTTCTTACGCGCGTACATAAGTACACGCACCTTTTTTTTCTTTTGTTTTTAAAACTAATAATGTTTTTGTGACTTGCATTAAAATTTCGAGAAACTAATGAGAGCTTATTATTGAGATACACGAATTAAATACACCTAGATAATATCCAGAAATTGTACAGATCGAAGATGAATTCACGGCCTGCCTATCGTTCGCTTGTCCCCGGAGGACAAAGAAATTGCTACGCGAATACCTCACAGTATGAAAAATTCCCCACTCTACAAACTGGAAAGCATTAAACTGCTCACGCGACAGAAATAGGCAGGCTATTAAATAAAATGTAGCCGATTCGTTTTGCGCAAATCTTTATCTATTATAAATGCCCTGACTATCTCAATTGATTACTACTATTACTTAACTGATGACTATTTTAAGTGACCCTACAATAATTTAAAGATACAGCAAAAGCTTCTTATTCGCGCTTTCGCTATTCGCGGATTAAAAAAGTGCGACCCAATTCCTATAGGTATAACGGCCGCTGGTGTAGTGGTAAGTGACATGGTCACTACACAAGGGGCTCTCGGGTTCGAATCCCGCCAAGGGAAGATATTTGTATGATAAATATAAATGTCTTTTCCAGGGTTATGGATGTATATTAAATATATGTATGTGTATAATAAAAATCTTACATTTATATCCGTTATCTGGTACCCGTAACACAAGTTCTTTACGAACTTATCACGGGACCAGTTAACGTGGCGTGATTGTTAGTAAATATTTATTTATTTATTATTATATTAGCGGCTAAAGATTTTGTTTTTCGCGGAGCAGAGCTAAAAAGGATTCCAGTATGTCGGTATCCATACGTAATATCCTTTGTAAACGCGTCTTCAAATGGACTATGGCTAAAGTACGTTGTTGACAAAAGCCGCCTACGCTGCGCTATATAATATATGTATGTAATTTATCATTCCATATTCATAGTTCGCGGCATTATGGAAAATATACACCGCGAATAAACTACTTTTATTCTACTTCACTGCAATTCCAACTCAGTGGTAGATTCAGTAAAGCACCGCTCATGCTAGGGCTAGTGTTAGAGGAAGCTCTTTCAGGTTGAGTCCCGTGAGCTCACCTACTAATCCGTGCATATTTGCAATAGCCTCTTAGGCTACCGACAATTAGGTAGAGAAAAAACAGTTTTCTAGAAATCTTTCCAAAATCTCAAATCAATAAAATTAAAATAACAATAATAAATTATTATTCTTCTTTTATTAGCTTGGTGTGAATGCAACGAAATCTTTAAACGTCATTTCCATTGTCGATTAACTTGAAAATTTTGACCCGCAGCAAGGACCGAATGACAATAATTTTATAACTTCGGTTCAATATCTAAGACCAGTATGACTTTTTGGCAGGAACGCGAGGAGTGAAGTTGTGTGATTTGTTTTATTTTGTCTATTTAGTGTTTCTTCAGATTTAAATGTGTAATAACGGTGTGCTATTAACTGTTTAATATCTGTGAAAATGCACCAATGTGGGAAAATGAAACAAATCCGCTGGACGTCACTCCTCGGGATTCTCCAAAGAGTCCACTGAAAAAACTTCGGTAAATGACCACCATTTTACTGAAATTTTTTCATCCCATATTATCTCATCCCATTCATTTATTTTCATCCCAGTTCATTAATGTCTGTCTGAAATTGATAATCTTCATTTCATTTAATTCCATTTAATTTTACCCCATATTATAATTTTTCATAAAAATAAGAATATAAATTAAAATAAGACATGACCGAAAAGTCTTAGTTACCAGGTCATAAAATCCCATGAAAAAAACAATAAGACCAGTATCCACAGTATAAGAAGAAAAATGAAATTAAATCTTAATTTGGTTTGCTATTGTTTATTTTTAGTTTAGTAAATTATATAATTATTCAAAATATGAGAGTACAAATACAAAACTAAAAATAGAATAAGTTTATCATTTGACAAAATCATTTGAGAGCCGCCGGATTAAGCGATCTTACCTTTCAATACCGTTCGATGCTTTACGCAAACCCATTAGACCGGAGCGTGCAACACACTAATTAATGGTATTTCGAGCCCTTTGTGGGCTCGCTCGATCACCTGACAGTAACTTGATCGTGTTTCGATGTAGTGAGCTTCGTAATTGGCAGACTGCAACGGTACGGTCAAGGATGCATACAGTCTAATTGTGTTTATATAACGCACGTACGGTCAGCCTAATTGAGTATCCTAATTTAATTAAAAAGAGAGAGATAAAGAGAGAGTATTCTTTATTGTACATATAAAAAAAACAATGCGATACATTAAATACAAAAAAAGTACAATCGGCGGCCTTATCGCTAAGAGCGATCTCTTCAAGGCAAATATCAGGTGGACAAGAACCATTTAGAAATGAGTTACCCGCGGCGTATCAATACGAGTATATACGAGTATACACATACATACATATACATACACAAATACCATACATAGTATATAATATATACTAATATTCATAAATATTGTTGACAGTACTTACGGCTGGCAGCGGCTTGGCTCTGCCCCTGGCATTGCTGAAGTCCATGGGCGACGGTAACCACTCACCATCAGGTGGGCCGTATGCTCGTCAGCCTACATGAACAATAAAATAAAAAAATATTTTATACATACAAATACACAATGTAATATAATAATAATTAAATTAAATTAAATTGGAAACAATACAGGTGCCTAGGCGAGGCTAGGTACTTTTTATTGAATTGTATTTATAGTACCTAAGATGAGCATGCCGCCTTCTGGTAGAAAACGATCAAACGCTCGTGGACATCAGCAATGTCAGAGGCTCGGACAAGTTGCAGCTTGGCCACTATAGACTCTTCCCTAGTCTCGTTTGATGAAAGAGATGTCATAGTTTTTGTTTGGAACTTTCGCGGCCGCTGCATTACCCACACTGTTATTAATAGGTTAGGGAAAAAGTTTCCTCGAATTTTTTAAGAAAATTTTCGATTTTTTTTAATATAGTTTATTTACATTTCACTAAAGTATGTTGGTACAATTTTTGCTCAGTGGCTAAAGATGTGTGAGGTCTAGCGTTATCGTGATGAAAAACCACACCCCTCCGGTTGATTAAATTCCGGCCGCTTTTTCTCAACTTCTTCCGTTAATCTCATCAGTTGTTCGCAGTAGAGTTCAGAATCCATGGTCCTGCCTGGTGGTAACAGCTCATAATGAATAATGCCCTTCCAATCCCACCACATACACAGCATTACCTTGTTGCGAGTTAAACCGGGCTTCGCCACAGTCTGTGAAGCCTGACCGGCCTTTGACCACGACCTTTTTCGCACGTTCTTGTCGTACGTAATTCACTTTCCATCACCAGTGCTCAGCTTCTTTAAAAATGGTTCGGATTCATTACGTCGTAATAAAGAGTCACAAATGAGTACACGATTCATTAGGTTTCTTTCAGTGAGCTCGCGAGGTACCCAAATATCGAACTTTTTTGTGTACCCAGTTTTTTCAAATGCGCCAATACTGTTATGTGGCCAATTCCCAGTTCTTCAGCTACGTCGTAACTACTTGGCGAAATATGTGATTATAAAAGCATAATAGTATTTTACAATAGAACCATAATAATGTTCAAACTTAAAATTTCAATTAATTATATAGTCAAATTTCGACTACTGGGAGACCACTAGTATAAATAAAAAATACCCCGACAAAGAGCAAACAAAACCTGTTCATTACACGTTTGCTTACCCGATGTGGGAATCGAACCCACGACCCTCGGCGCAACAGTCAGGGGCGCTAACCCCTACACCACCGAGTCAGTCTATATTGCATTAGACAAATTTCACGAACAAGACGCGTCAGGGGTCATCGCTAGCGAACGAACTACCTAACAATGATCCAGACAACTGTTCAAGGTCGCCACAGCTACCTGACCAAATTCGAAACTCTCAAATCTAAGTCTCTCTTCATGATTTTTACGGAGAAATTTTTACTATATTCAAGATGGCGATAGCTTGGCGATTGCGGTAGGCAGCGACTTGACTCTGCCCCTGGCATTGCTGAAGTCCATGGGTGTCGGTAACCACTCACCATCAGGTAGGCCGTATGCTCGTCTGTTTACAAGGGCAATAAAAAAAAGCTTGGGCGAGAAATTTCAGGGCTTAGAACTGATTTCATAATATGAAGGTTCATTTTCCGATCTTAAAGGATTATTATATTTCCTCTTACTATGTAATTAGCTTTCTTGTTTAGCGTAGTAAAAAACGTAGCCTTTTGTTTAGTTTTCCAAATACGACGACGACACGAATTAATGCATACGATACCGATGCTATTTGTATTTTGATTATACTTTATGGAAAAAGACGAAGAAGATCGTCGATCGAGTGGGTGGGTGTCTTTGTCTGGTAAACCGGCTGGTAAACATGTTGCAGTGCCTTTACCTTAAAAATATTGTTAGCGTGATTCAGGTTTAATGTCGAATTTCTTCTATTGCTAGAAACTGATAAAATATTATTATTAAAAAAAAAACTTAAAATTACCAAAAAACCTCCACCTTTTCCAGCAACGTTGAAAATTTCAAGCCTTTATTCACCAGGAATTTAATTAAAAAACCACATCCCTCTTGTTCTTCTTCGTCGTGCCCTTATTCCACACATCGTGAGAGGTTGGCGCAGTAGTCATCTTGTTGCATAGGGACTTGGAATGAGATTTACGACCAGCATGTCATCGACCCTCCAATCACAAAACTTTTTTCCTATCTATTCACTGGTAGCCTAAGAGACTATTCCAGCCACGCCCAGATGGGTAGATGAGCTCACGGGTTCAACCTGAGAGAATTTACTAATACTAGCCCTAGCAAGAGCAGTGCTTCGCTGAATCTACCACCGGATCGGAATCGCGACTCACTGAGAAGATCCGACGAGAAACTCAGTGAGCTGTAGACTGTCACAAAACTCCATCTGAAACTGAATATAACGTGGTAAAAGTTTTTGATCCACCACTTTTCGGGGCCGCGCCATCTCACATGGGTGCACAGATATCAATGCAAACAAGTAATGTTATGATAGAACTTTGGAGCGAATTGATTCCCAGGCAGTTTTAGAAATACAAACAGACTGGGTCCACGGTGATTTCCTTTCGCGTGATCTCGACGACTTTCACGATGAGGGAATAACATCGTATAAGGAGGGACTAGTATTGTAAGTAAGCACGGATTCCTAGATGTCACCTCCCTGCTTATATCTGCTGAAAAGTGGTAGATATATAAAATATGTCGGAGAAGCCACAATTATTAACACCATCGTCAGACATCATAGGGGCGAATAGGGTGATCGAGCTAAGAAAAAGAAATATGGAGTACACCAATCACGTTTGTTGTCACAATTTAGAAATCTTCTCTTCACGTTCAGCAAACGAAAACGAATGACAGTTCTTAGGACGGAGGCAGCACTCTTCAAGAAGGCTAGTGGGTAAGTGTGTAATGGCATCTACGCGCCTCCATCAGCTAGGCTCTGTGGTAGCACGAACTTAGCCGATTTCCAACGATACCACAATCGTGCTGCCATCTCTCGGGAATCGTGCTGCGTTTCATTTAGCTATCAAACTAATGACCGTCTCCGACAAAATATAAAAATAAACAAACAAAATCATACTCATTGAGTATCTAAGAAAATTTTATACAGTATTAAATAACTATCAGAATACATTAGTGCTCCTAATGGCACGGACTTAATAGCATAAGCCTGAGTACACCGGTTGCTTGTAGCATAACTTAACATTGCTAATTTTATAATCAATTAAAAGCTTTACCGAAGACAATGTCTTTTTTATCTTGCTTTTAGGTGCTGGGCTAATAGTAGTCGGATAGTTTGGACTTTAGGACATTTCGGGCTCTCTAAAAATATGACAAAGGCGAAAAAGGATGAAGCTTATTTAAAAAACAATACAACGAAATATTCGATGACGAGATTTTATTTTATATGAGACTAGCTTTTGCCCGCGATTCCGTCCTCGTGGAATAGTTACTTTGGTATAATGCAAAATTTTACCCCCACTTTATTTACGTAGAAAGTGAAAATATTTTTGAATTATATAATGTTAAGGAGCTATTGAAACGCCTATTATGAAACATTCTTTACTGGTGCTCCACTTGTATTGGTCTTACTTGGTGATGTTATATAGCCATCCTCAATAAATGGGCTATCTAACACTGAAAAAAATTTTCAATTCGGACCAGTAGGTCCTGAGATTAGCGCGTTCAAACAAACAAACTCTTCAGCTTTATAATATTAAATAGTATTGATGTCCCGTAGACATAACCAGCTGAGTTTATCGCCGGATCTTCTAAATGCATCACGATTTTGCACTGCGTCTTGCTAGGGCTAGTATTAGCAAATTCTCTCAGGTTGAGCCCGTGAGCCAGTGAACTCATCTAACTGTTACCGGTCCGTGAGAAGCTGTAATAACCCTTTAGAATATTAACGAACAGGCACGGCAATTTTTTTACGAGAAAAGTACTAAGGCTCTTTACGCAAATCACGGTACCAGTTACTTAACGACGACTTAACTACCGTAAGCTGCTTACAACGCAGTGACAACGCTTTATCACGTATCCAAGGGATACGAGAGCTATGCCAAATCCCACTAACGATCCACGAGTCTGAGACGATGTTGTCCACTGAGTTTCTCGCCGGATCTTCTCAGTGGGTCGCGTTTCCGATCCGCTGGTAGATTCTGCAAAGCACTGCTCTTGCTAGGGCCAGTTTTCGCACCACTCCGGTTTGAGCCCCGTGAGCTCACCTACAAACGTTAGAGTGAAGCTGAAATAGCCTCTCAAGGATATCAGCTCAGTATAAAAAAAGAGACGAAGTTAATGGTCACCGGCATTCTACAAATATTTTAACAACGCGAACAGAATACAGAATTTGTTTTTTCGATATTTTTAGTAAACTCTAAGACGTTTTTACTGGAACAATACTCGAGCTCTCCCGACTAGTTTTGAGTAGTTTTAAAGGACAAAGATATCGGAAAGTGGTGTGAGTTATCAAGAAAAATCAATTCAAAATCTCACAGCGTCATCTAATCTGAGTGTTTGTACGAACAAGAAAAGGCTTCGAGGAAACAAAAAGTTTTAAATTAAAATCTAACAACTGTCTTAAATTTAAATTCAAGTAACAAAAATGATCTATAACGATGTTTCTCTGTTGTCTTCTAAAAATGTGAATTAATTATGTAGTCAATTGTTTGGTGTCTTTTTTATTGTTTGTCTTACGTACAGTACACATAGATAGCTATGGAAATAACGCGCTTACTTCTTTAAATGAGACAAAACTGGCTATTTCAAACTTTTTATAATATATACCTGACAGTTGCAAGACAGCTAATTTTAGACCTTATACATAAGCCAAAAAATCTACTTAGTAATGAAATGAAAATACAACAATTCGTGGAAATAATATTGCATAGATTCTGAGAAGCGGATACCTACTTTAAATTTATAACATTCACGATGAACCACTTGGCTTCCATGATAAGTAAAATATGTAAAATAACAAAAAGTATACTAAATGTATTAGTATAAAGCTATTTTCATAATATGGGGAGAAGGACACCCTTCATAAGGCACCCCCGCCAGATTCCTGGAAAACTGATCTAACAGCACCCACTTCGGATCCTAATCATAATTCAAATGAACGAGGCGATAAGGAATAGTGCATATTATTTTAATTGCAGTTTGTCAAAATCATAATTTGAGAACAGCGCCACCTAATCAAAATCTCTAGCACTATTGTGACACTTTGACGCAATTTATTAATGATGGCGCTGTTTGAGTTTAGTTCAAAATACGTTCGCTAGATGGCTATAGTATAATGGTGAAAATTATATATGTAAATAGTCTGCCATCTAGTGCTATACAAACAAAAATACTCTTTGCACCCATGCTTACACATGCTTTCAGTAGATGGCATTTAAAAAAGTTCTATTTCTCTTAAATTTTAAGTGCTAAGCTACGAATAAATAATAAGTCTTATTCGTAGGTGCTAAGCTTTTTTTACGTCAATCGTTAATTCTTTTTAATTTCAATCAATCAAACCAAGCAAATTTAATATTGTCAAATCAATTAAAACGTTTAACGAATAATAAAATTAGAAAAAGATTAGATTAAAGAACAAACACATTTGTATTAGCTGGATCTATGTTAATTTGGTTTATGGAACGAACATTTTCATCTTAATTGAACATCTAGAATTTGGTGAAAACTAAGTTGAAAGTTAATCGAACATCTAGAATTTGGTGAACATTAACTAAAAATTTCTAGACGTTCCAAAGACGACTAATAATAAATTTTATAGCTGTAGTCAAATTTCATTTTTTTCCCTACATATTTGTCGGTTTCCTCTAGGGGATATTCCGGTATCACTTAACACCTCTCGCGGCTCTGCTTGAGGTAGTTCACTAACACTGGTCCCAGCAAGAGCAGTGCTTCGCAGAATCTACCACCGAATCGGAAACGCGACCCATTGAGAAGATCCGGCGAGAAACTCAGTGAGCTTTCTCTGTGGGTTAATTTTCTCGCCGAGCCCTTCGTCGCAAGCGACGGGTTCGACGAGAACGATTGCCGGTGCTTGGGGTACTAAAAACACCTCCACCCTTAGTGGATCGGGAGGATCCGAAATTCCGAAACGACGTGTAACGCCTCGCCTATTTTATGCCGTGAAGCAGTAAGGCGTTTCGGTTTGAAGGGTGGAGCAGCCGTTGTAACTATACTAAGATCTTAGAACTTAGATCTCAAGGTGGGTGGCGCATTTACGTTGTAGATGTCCATGGGCTCTAGTAACCACTTAACAATAGGTGGGCTGTGAGCTCGTCCACCCATCTAAGCAATAAAAAAAAAACAAAAAAGCTATGGCCCAAGCACCGGGACATGTATTGCTGTTGACTAAATATATATTTTTTACTATTTAAATTAATTTATTTATTTATTTATAAAGTAAGCTCCAGTGCTTACCCAATTTATGGAGGATATAAGTAATGGAGCCGCATTTTTAATGAGGCCCCAGGGCCCTCCCCTCCTGGAAATTGCAGCACAAAACGATGCAAGCTGTAAATATTAACATATTATATTTATTAAATTTTTGTATATTATAAATAAATATAAATAAATAATTAATTTTTTAATTATGCATAAAAAATAGATTAAATCTATAAAAAAACATTACACACACTAACATGTATTTGACACACGCCTATGCATACCTACTCTTTAGTTTATCTTTAGATTGCGCTCAAATTAAGAATAGATTATATTGTTCTTTAATATTATTTATCTATAGTGTAGTCTTGACGAAATCTGTGATTAATGAAATATAGTCACTATAGAACCATAATAATTGTCACACTTATAATTTCAATTAATTATAGTCATAGATATTACACTTATGATTATAGTCGAATTTCGACTACTGGAGTACCACTAGTCTATATATTAATACGTGAAGCAAAAACTTTGTATCCCTTTTTACGAAAATTGGGCGGACGGAGGAGTATAAAATTTTCCACACTTATAGAGAATACAGAGAAGAAGTGCACAGTGCTAATATTTTTTTTAAAATAATGCATAAAAGATACATTAAATCAATAAAGAAAAAATTACACACACTACATACCATGTATTTGACGCACACACGCATGCATACTATTTATTGTCAAACTTTTGTTCTTGATGTCTGTTGTCAAATTATGAATAGATTAAATATTGTTTGTCTTTGTGGTATTTATTAATATTTTTTTATAGTGTAGCCTTGGCAAAATTTGTGATTATAGAAGTATAAATACAATAGTGTACAAACTTACAATTCCAATTAATTATAGTCGAATTTCGACTACTGCGGGAGCTCTAGTAAATGGTAAAACGTAAACTAATCGAAACCTATTCGTAGGCGGTCAAGTGCTTCGCTACAGTGTTACGTAGTGCTACGCTCATCGAGGAGTTACATTTGAGTCTCCTTGGACCGCTCCCCCGAATACACCTATGATTATAGTTGAATTTCGACTACTGGGAGTACCACTAGTAAATAGTAAAACGTAGACTAATCAAAACGTACTTGTAGTCGGTCAAGTGCTTCGCTACGGTGCTACGTGGTGCTACGCTGATCGAGGAGCTGCAATCGAGTCCCGTTGGACCGCTCCACCCGAATACACTTAATATTATAGTCGTATTTCGACTACTAGGAGTACCACTAGTAAATGGTAAACTGTAGACTAATCAAAACGTATTTGGGTCGTTTACAATTTTGCGGCCAAAAAAGTAACGATTTCATGAATTTAAACTTTCTCTAATTTTCCATTTTTTTGTATTTAGGCATGTTCGAAATAAAAAATGCTTAATCACAATCAACTCAATCACTTATTTATTGATAATATTACATAATATTTATTTATATGTTTCATTTTACGCATTTGATAATGCCAACACGGATGACAATAATAATTGAAAGAGAAACTTTTTTTTAAAACTTATAAATCGTACTTCGTTTGTTTTTAATAATGTTCCAATCGAGTTAGTTTTCCTTGATTATTGTATCATATAGTGAATAAATAAAATTGCCGAATTTAAACACGCGTTACTGAAAAAATAGCCAACAAGTTAGAATTTAAATTTCGAACCAGTGATACGAATGAGATTTGGGGTAGTTTTTAATGTACCTATATAACTCCTAATTTAACTGTGTTTACGAATATACAGTTATAGGACCACGCGCCTGTTGTCATGACAACAAATTTACTGTACTTATAATTATGGTAACATTGAGGCTACGAGAATTAAATCAAACAACTCGCTTTTGACTCCAAATTTGAAAACAACCCATTTGTAGTCGGTCAAGTGCTTCGCTACGGGGCTACGTGGTGCTACGTTGATCGAGAAGCTAAAATCAAGTCCCCTAGGACCGCTCCCCGCGAAATAGGCTCCCGAGAGAAAACGCAATAGGAAGGCATCTGTATTAGCAAGTATTTAACAGGAGCCCTATAGTCCAAACGATCATGGGATATAAGATTTGCCTCTCTCTGTGCTCTGTAACACATTTTACGTGACTCAGTTTGGATTTTTTAAGACGATCTCGCTATTTCGCTTTTATTATCGCTATTACGCTGTGGTGGTAGAGTGAATTATAAACATGCCTGAATCGGAACAGTTAATACTTATAAAGCAATAATACGTAATTGTATGAACGACTAGCTAACTACTTAGATCTCGTACGTAACTAGGTTATTAAAAAAGTTATTAGCACTGTACTGTGTCGTTGTATAGGTTTTTTGGAACGAAGTTCCTTACGGCAGGCTTGGAGGGGATAGGGATTTTGCTGCGCGACTGAAGTGAAAAAAATGTGATAGTAAAACCGTAAGAAAAAATCCGTGGAAAAAATCCGTGGAAAAAAGTGCGTGGAATCAAACCGTTAAATGAGACGTGCCCAGGCGCGACAATCGCATACACAAGCGAGTAGTGTATAATACCTTTCTCTTTCTCCCTCTTTCTTTTCGTTCTCTCATCCATTCTCTTTCTATTTTACGTAATTTATTATTTCCTAAAATACTGAATTTCCTATTACTTTTTCCTATTTCCTAATACTTTCCTATACTTAAATAAAAACTAATCAGCAAAATTTAAGAGAAAAATCAAGAAAACCTACATAAAATTGAGCACGATTTTTTTTTGCAAATTGTGTCGATTCTGCATTAGCCGAAGGAACTTCGTTCCTACCTGGTGTCCCACGACACCAAGATGTGGTGTCGTGGGACACCACATCTTTTTTACAATTAAGAATACTTAGCTTCTCTATTTTATTGCTTAGATGGGTGGGCGAGCTCTCGACCTACCTGGTGTTAAGTGGTTACCAGAGTGTTAATGCCACCACCCACATCGAGATATGAGTTGTAAAGTCATTACTGCTTCACGACGGAAATAGGCAGGGTGTGAAACGCATTAAATCCGAAATTTTCAAACTTTAAAAATAATAATTAATAAAACGTTTTCCGATGAAGTGAATTGGGAATTTAAGCCATTCTTGAAATCACTTGTACAACGTTTTTTTTAAAAATCAAAATCTATCCAGTCCTTTAAAAGTAGTTCATTAACATACACGCGGACAGAATAATTATCTCGTATGTATGTATATTAAGATTAATTATTTTTTTGTTCTTTTCAGGTAAGTAACGAGTTTATAATCTAACGCTATCGACCTGGTAAGGTAAGTTATTTTTTTGTGATTATGTTTAACATGGGTGTCTAATATTTTGATATTACATATTTGATAGTTAAACGGGATATATAATAGAACCGTCTTTCACGAGAGTATATAAATACACATAAGGAGAGTACAAATAAGTATACTAATGCTCCCAGTACTTAAATTTCATAAGTCACCTAAAACTATTGAAAAGTGAAAAAGAAACAGCGGTTAAATATAATTCGATCAGACTAGTATTAGTAAATACTATAGTATCGTTACTAGTATGTTCACTGAAATACTATAATAGTTTTTCATAGAACATCGAGCACCTATCTCAATGTAATTACCTCAGATATCGCCCAACATCATCATAAAATAACATCCTCTTGGTCTATTCACTAAGAAAACCCGATTACTATTCGATCGATTTAGCTCAAAATGGATTAGATTCAACACACTGGTAAACCTTAGAAACAACCCACAGTTAATTGGCAGGTACTTTATTAGTATAACAAGATTATCTTCATGATCTAATGTCAAGTTTTTTATAAGTTTTCATCGTATAACATAACTTAGTTTTGATTTGGGCAGCAATATTTTGCGTGCTGAGCTTACTTTCACATATTTTGCAGAAATTGCTAAAAGATTTTTAGAAGAAAGTGTAAATAAATATTATAAATAAATACAAAAATCAATGCCTGCTAAATTCACAGCAAAATAACTTTAAATTGTTATTTATAAATTTTATTAACTTAAAAACAGTTCGTTATACATGCGCGCTCTAAGACAAGTCCGAACAGTTATGTACCTAATACCAATACCTAATCAAACTGCGCAAATAGTCGGTATTCCGACGCTCCACACTTTGGACGCATTCATAGATAGTATATAGTCGATCTATCGACGGAGCGCGATCAAAGCGTTAACTGTATGTAAATAAAAAACTTTCTTATTTAAAACTCTTTAGTTTTTAAAAAGGAATTTTCTTCAGTGTCATGGAGGGAAGTCTGTCATTCAGTAAAAAGAGAGCTCAGTTTTGTATAGTTTATTAATACTGCTTACTGTCTAATTTTTTTTATAATAATTGTAAAACATATTATGGGCTTTACATATTGTTTCCTTATTATATCACAGAAAAAACAATTAAGTCTTTTATTGTTTATTCATTCTGAAATACTCCATATCGTTATATGTATAAGAAAGTAGTTTCGATTGCGTCCACGACTCACACTATATTAAGCGTGTTCACAAATCAATGATGTGAAAGGTTATTCGTTTGATAAGAATAGATTTTTATCGCTCGTCAATGATGCAAAGGACCGTTTTATTCGTAACCCGAACCCTCTTCCTACTTTCTTCTGAAGATAAATACAAACCAGTACCACGGAATATTCATGATATTCAGAGTGTATTTACTTATCAAAGCGTTCACAATTGTCTTCGTTTACAATGAACATATTTTAGGTACTATTTGTTAATTGTAGAGAATATTTCAAGGTGCGAGACGGTGTTCATCGCGATGTCTATGCGAGTAAGTAATTAATTTACCCGAAGCAAAATAAAATAACGAAATATTTATTTCGGATTCAGAATTAATTTATTTCAATACGTTGTCATATAAAATATTTATTACTAACTTTTTTTTAAACAATATTCCTTATTAGCCAAACTTCGCCAGATACTATATTTTATTAACATATATCGTATACTATTATTAAATATTGCGCTCGTAATAACTAATGATAAAGTAATTTAAAATTTTAAGTTCATTTTAGTTAAATTACTACTTTTACTGCTCTCTTTACTGACATTTACTCTATGTAAATGTCGCATGTAAAGGTTCAAATTGTGATTTTTTTTAATTTCAGTATAGCATAGATTATATTTTGACAATTTACTTACCCACTACTGAAAATTTGCAAAAAATTGTCTTCTGTTCCTAGTACAAAATTTGTTACTTTTAGATTTTCTAAATAAATAAATTCCTTAAAATTAATCCGTAAAATAATACCCAAGCAAAACTAATATCACATCAGCAGCTATTCTTAATAATTCCTAATCTTTAACACTTTAGCTCTAACACATATCTTGAAGCACTATCAATTTCAATTGTAGCTATAGCTTCATAACCAACTGTCAAAGTCACTAGGGACTATGACAGCTGACATTTGATTGGCGTGACATACGAACCAGAGCTTATCTACACTGTAACATGCATCGAACGTGACTAGTCTGTTTAAGATTATCAAATGATATCAAACAGGGTAAGGGAGGCATTGAAGGAAAATACCAATTATTAATTAATACGCTTTTATTAGCGTCAGACGTATGTATGTTTGTAACGGAATCTTTGGACATGATTTTGACCTCCTTCAAAACCTCGGATTAACTCAAAATTTGGTATACTTATTAAGGACCGATGACAATTTAATATTTAAAAAAAAATGGAAAAATGATAATTGAAAAAAAATATGGAAAAAATTGAAATTCAACTAAAACATGAAAAATAAATAATGGTTTAAAAAAACTAACAAAATACGCTTCTATAGAAAATCCAACTAAAAATTGAAAATGAATTTTAATAAATTTGATCTAAAAATAGTGTAAGAAAAAATAATTTTATTGTAAAAAAGCGTGGGGTGCTTTTCAGGATATTATCAAAATAAGCCTTCGACTCATATCTGTTCTTAAAATATTTAAACTACTAATACCATGCACCCCAAGCTTTAGTGGGATATTCTATAAAAGCGCATTTTGTTAGTTTTTTAAACTATTATATATTTTTCATTTTTTAGTTGAATTTCAATCTTTCCAATACTTTTTCAAAAATTTTTTTATATGTCACATCGTATTAGATTTTCTTCTTGTTAGGTCACGTGGATATTGCACTTCGTTGTTTGTCTGCAGGTCACCGAGACTCTTTAAAACACGCTTTAATAATTTAAAAATAAACGCCGTGTCAATGTTTCATGAGATATTTATTTTCCGAAGAGCTATATAAGATTTAATACTAAGATATTTAATATTTCACACATATTTAAGATTTTAAATTTAGCATAGTTGCGAATCAGTCGTGCACATAAACTAACCAATATACATATTAATTAATTGCTACCGTTTTGTTGACACAAACTTGAGCGCTCATTTAGGATGGTATTCAGTATCTCAGAATTGAAATCTAAATCAATTTTATTCCTATGAATTCTTAACATACATATGAAAATGCGAATATTAATGTGATTTGCTCATGAAAATTTAATTAACTAACTTAGTATGTATTCTTCTTAAAATTCTTCACCGGTATGCGTTTTTTGTCTTTAATAATATTACTACATATTCCTATTCTTTTAAAAACCCTTTTCTATTTTTCGTAAATAAATAACTCTTTTAAACCGAGTATAAAATAAATGATTTATTTATTACTAGCTGACCCGGCAGACTTCGTTGTGCCTTAATCGATAAAATACCTAAACTTTTGTGTAAAATAAACTTAAAACAAACAAAAGGAATCCGTCCGACGGGGGCCACATCAAAGGGAAAACAAAATAGTTTTTTTTTACTTATATTTTCATATATCATTTTCATATTTTCATATTTATCTAACTTTTAAACCTTCTCTGGACTTCTACAAATAATCCAAGACCAAAATTAGCCAAATCGGTCCAACCGTTCTCGAGTTCTAGCGAGACTAACGAACAGCAATTCATTTTTATATATATAGGTAGTTATATAGATAAATTACAAATGAACGAACAAATTCACAGAAAAGCAAACGTTAAGGTTACTTATAACGGTAATTTTCTCGAGTAAACTTCCACTTTTCGATTGTCGGACGAAAAGATCCGTCAGAGCCTTGTTGTTAGCGCTGAAACGAATTACTGCGTGGCTGTCATCGTAGCGTATCTGGAAATGACCGGCAGAACTAAACATCGATTGGCTCATTGTTGGCCTGACACGCGGTAATAATAAATCAGATTACTTTGCTACTTAGGTTTTTTATTTATTGCTTTGTTGATGGGTGGACGAGCTGACGGCCCACTTGGTGTTAAGTGGTTAACGGAGCACATAGACATTTACAACGTAAATATAACTGATATAAGTTCTAAGGTCTCAGCATAGTTACAACGGCTGCCCCACCTTCAAACCGAAACGCATTCTTCACGGTAGAAATTGGCAGGGTGGTGGTACCTACTCATGCGGACTCACAAGAGGTCCTATCACCTGTGCCTGTGTATCATAAAAACGGGAAAATGTATCGGTTGTTGCTCACTTCAAGACTGAAGATTTCAAAGAGTTTCAAAATAACAATTTTGATTGTTCATTTTTGTTTATTATTCATTTGATTATTCATTGAGCCGAAGAATTTATAATCAGCCTTTGTGAGTTTGCTTTGTACTATCAAAGATAAAGCGTCAGCTAGATTGTATAAGGCTGTTCTTAAAGGGACGTCTGCAAAAACCAGTCTCTCGAAGACTATTGTTCCCTTATTTAACATATCATAATTTTCTTTGTATTCCCTTATTATTGTTATATTTTAACATTCACTAGTAATACATTTTGCAGATTATATTTAAACATACACATGTATGCTGTAATTTTATTTCGTTAACATTTTTGAAAGCATCCGACCAAATGTAGTAATTAGTGGGAAAGTTAAGATCGACATACATTAGCTTTAGATATATATTAATACGTGAAGCAAAAACGTTGTATCCCTTTTTACGAAAATTGCGCGGACGGAGGAGTATGAAACTTTCCACACTTATAGAGAATATAGAGAAGAAGTGCACAATGCTATTTTTTTTTTTTAAATAATGCATAAAAGATACATTAAATCAATAAAGAAAACATTACACACACATACCATGTATTTGACGCACACACGCATGCATACTATTTATTGTCAAACTTTTGTTCTTGACGTCTGTTGTCAAATTGAGAATAGATTAAATATTGTTTGCCTTTGTTAATATTTTTATAGTGTAGCCTTGGCGAAATTAGTGATTATAGAAGTATAAAATACAATCATAATAGTGTACAAACTTACAATTCGAATTAATTATAGTCGAATTTCGACTACTGCGGGACCACTAGTTACAATAAATTCGACTGCTGAACCCTAGTTGTAACAACGTAAAAGAGACACCATGACTACCACCATCACAACACAATAAGATAATCATACACCACGTACTTATACTAACAAATACTTTAGTCCCTGCATACCCCAAGAAACGAGTCGTGACGATACGGTCACCATTCCTGTACATATTTATCAGGCTGTAACACGCAACAGTTGTATTAAATATGTTACATGTGTGTGTCGATCGATAGCTTTGTGTTGGACTTAGCGACACGAATCGATAGCTGTCCTACAGTCGCGTAACTTGACGTTAAAATAAACGAAAAAAATAAAATAAAAATATATGTAGTTGCAGACCGCGTTATGAAACCGCGTTTTTTTTTTGGAACGAAGTTCCTTATCGCGCGTTGTGAAAGGGGGCTAGACGGAAAAAATTCTTACGAAAAGTTGTCACGACACTTTTTAGATCCGTCATTCTGACCAATCAACGTGTAGGCGCTTATCGCGTGACATTGCTCGTATCCGATTGGTCCGCGTAATGAGTACAGTTTCTCGAGATAGCGTTTCAACAATAGTAATTTAGTTCATAGTATTGTTTTTTTCTTCTTCATAATGCCGTAATTTATTATTATAACTTTAAAAAAAAATTACAATTCCTTCACTAATTAATCGAAAGGAACTTCGTTCCATCCGGGTGTCCCTTGACACCTCTGAAGTTTTTTTAATAAAAAAGCAATTGCTCAACGCCTAAGCCATAGTAATGTTCACATGTGTCGGCATAAATAAACATTTGAGAGATCTTTATTTGCGGGTGTATCTATCTAGTAATTTAGCCGTTTCAAAAACTATTTCGTATGAACAAATTGAAAAAAATACAAACAGACTTGAAATGGACTGGTTGGATGTGGTAAAGGCGGATATGGAAAACGCTAAGAAGAAGAAGACTTAGCTTAGTCTTATCCAAGTACAAGTGGAATTATAATTTGCGTAATTACTGGTGGTAGGACGTCTTGTGAGTCAGCACGGGTAGGTACCACTAACCTGCCGATTTCTACCGTGAAGTAGTAATGCGTTTCGGTTTGAAGGATGAGGTAGCCGTTGTAACTATACTGAGACCTTAGAACTTGTATCTCAAGGTGGGTGGCGCATTTACGTTGTAGATGTCTATGGGCTCCAGTAACCACTTAACACCAGTTGGGCTGTGAGCTCGTCTACCCATCTAAGCAATTTTTTTTTTTTTTTAAAACCTAATAATATGATCTTAAAATTACTTTTTATTTTTTAATCATTGCAGATTATTTATAATTCCTAATAAATGTTAATATGCTATTTTTATAGATGATATTACGATTTCAATTCGAAGACATGATCGCTCAAGTGCACCCGGAATGCCGTCACACTACCATCCCACAAATCCATAAATATATATTTTTTAAATATAGTGTTCTAAGCTTTGAAACCAAAACCGCACAAGGGATTCAATATAATCCAAAAAATGAAATGCTAAAAATATGTAGTTCAGACTTTTACGTCCTAGTCGCCATTCAGAACGATCGCCCACTAAATATAGACAACTGCTGATTCATTGCTTTAATCAATCCAGTTCAGAAACGTACCCAGAAATAAAGGTTTTTTTTTTCTAAGGCATCGTGTTTCTAGTAACGCAACACAAGCCCTATTAACTAAATAATTGAATATATTGTTCAACAAAAGCCCGAAATAAAGTGATATTTTTTTATTGCTTAGATAGGTGGACGCGCTCACGGTCCCTCTGCTAATAAGTGGTAACCGGAGCCCATAGACATCAACAATTGAGACATTAGTTCTAAGATTTTTACAGTACAACGGCTGCTTCATCTTTCAAACTGAAACGCATTGCTGCTTCACGGTGGTGGCTACCCGTACGGACTCACAAGACAATACTGCATACCATAATATGTGACATAGCATATTATGACCTTATCGAAGCGTACACAGTAAATGTTAAAAAATACAAGGTACAAGCATTATACTGCATTTTCTTGAATTTGGTGGCAAATATTAATGATATAAGATAATGTATCATGTGCATATTACAATTATATAGAACCCCTAGCCGTACTCGCCCGCTTCGCTGGGCATTTAAAATCGACATTATTATTTATTGTCATTATTATTAGGGAGTCCAACACTCATATAAATATTAGCCTATCCATTAAGTACATGTATTTTCTACATGGATACCAAGTTTCAAATCAATCGGATGCATGGTTCAGTAGTTATGACGGAACATCCGTAAAAACCACTGTAGATTTATATATTAGTATAGAGTATAAATATAGATAACACTGTCAATTCTTAAATATGACGATTCAAAGAAGATAAAACCAACAAACACTCTAGGGCCGTACGTTGAAAGATTGATTCAAGAATCAATCTGAGTTTTTTAAATACATTTTTAGTTATAAATCCAGTAATATTTTGGTAATGTAGTAAGGTTGGTAATAATTCGTTTTGTGACGGGTGCGTATTACCAGTCCACCTATTTCTGCCGTGCAGCAGTAATGCGTTGTTGCTTGAATTTGAAGGGTGAGACCTAAGGGTGGTTAGACCTAATGCTTCAATTCTCGGTAAGTCTTAAGACCAGATGACCGGTAAGCTCGTTCACAAGTATATGCACTAAAATAATCAGAGCTCAGTACTTAATAATTAAAATATGTATTAAATTATTTTCCATTCTAATACTCGTATTTGTTGTGAAAATAATGTAAGCAATTTTTTATTTTATTTTTTCTCTTTGACTAATTTTAAGACTATATTTTTAAAGCAAATATAAAATCTTTTCATTTTAGCTCAATTGAAGCTACAGAGGTTGTGATGTACAAAGTAAACCTTGGAACTATCGAAATATCAAAACGTATTATTATTAACCTTTGACAAAACATTCAGAATTTCATACAACAATTGAAAGTTATTGAAAACTAACTGAAAGTTTATAATAAGCCGATCTGGCTTCCATCAAAGTGAGAATTCACAATAAAAATAGTCGCTGTTGGGCTTCAGCTTCCTTCGAAAATCCTCCGATGTAACCTTATAAATATCTACCATAAAACAATTAACAAAACATACATTTTCCGATTGGTTTTCGTGCTCGCAACGAATTATATACTATTTCGTTCTCTAATTATCAATTCCAATACTTGAACACGAACTGGAATAGATAGGTGGGTGGCGCATTTACGTTGCAGATGTCTATGGGCTCCAGTAACCACTTAGCATCAGGTGGGATGTGAGCATGTCCACCCATCTAAGCAATAAAAAAAGTAGATAATTTTAGGGCCACTTACTTAGAATACGAATGCGAAGTCAGGGAGTGGTACGTGTGAAGGAATCACATCGGACTATACTAACTACTAAAAACAAAAAAAGACTAAGGATTGGTTCGGATTGATAAGGACCGAATTTCATAATGAAGGAACACCACCGTGTAATAGAAATTGGAGACGACAAATTTATGAAATCGTGCAATAGCTGGCGGCAATATAGATAATATTGTGAATCCGGATGCGAAGGCAGCATGTGTTCCGTTTTGAAGCTTGAGTGGAACATAATAAGGTACAATTGAGACTTTCACCTCAAATCTCAAGGTGGGGGTAGTATTTAGTTCGTATTCATCTACCTCCGATATTTAATATTTGACCCCTGGTAATCGCTTGACACCTGATTGACCGTGACATTATTCAACTGTGTACAATTCTTTTCTATAATTAAAATAACTATCAACATAGTTTAATTTAAAAAATTCTGTAATTCGACCGTCGATTTGCCATGTATATTTTGTTCTGTATTTAATGTGTGAAAATGATCGTAAATTTGTTAGTGTAAACATGAATGCAATTTTTATTAACTCAAGATCCTTAATAAATAAAAAGGTGCAAAATCAGATCATAAAAAAATCTGATTGTATTAACAACAAAAGACTTTCTTCCAACACATTAATTATAATAATATGTATTTTCATCTTAATAAAGCTTTTCCTGTTGTTATTTGCTGTTTCCTCAAAAAGTCTCGAGGAAGCTTTTCGCGACGTGACCAACTCACTTCACGGGAAACTTTTTCCACAAATAACGTGTAATAGGGTATCAAGAGTTATAAAGTTTCAGCGTGTATTTCAACTTTAAACTCTATATTTATTTGTATTCCACGAGACCTTAACATGATTAAAATACTATCTCGAATTTTGTGAATTATTTTATAGAATGTATGTTGTACAATCACGTATTAATCTATAAATATACATAAAATTGGAGTGTCTGTTTGTAATATTGAAATAACCGCTTTTTACTATGTATATGCATATGAATATATATACGGTACATACACCAAAATAACAGCTTTTACAATTTTTGTTTGTCTGTCTGTTTGTTCCGGCTAATCTATGAAACGGCTGGACCGATTTTGACGAGACTCACTGATAGGTAGCTGATGATAAAAGGAGTAACTTTTTTTAGACTAGCTTCGCGCCGCGGCGTTGCTCGCAGTACGGCAATAACCGCGGGTAACATCGCGAGACTCAGCTATTAATAATATAATTTAATGTTTCCGCGTTGAAGCGAAGCGAGGGCGGGTCGCTAGTTAGAAATAAATAGATACATTTGCTTCGACAATCAACAGGTCGACCTCAAAAATAATTAAAGCTACCACTAAGCAGCTACTCTATAGATACGTTCTAATTGAAGTTTTTCTTTTTCATTGCCTACCAGTGGAACGTTGTAATGTAGAATTTCGGTCTCTTCACGCCGAAAATCAATCTAGTTTCATCTGTTACAAATATACATACAATTTTTTTACATATACATATAAATTATTATTACCGGTAGTAGGACCTCTTGTGAGTCCGCACGGGTAGGTAATCACCCTGCCTATTTCTGCTGTGAAGCAGTAATGCGTTTCGGTTTGAAGGGTGGGGCAACCGTTGTAACTATACTAAGATCTTAGAACTTAGATCTCAAGGTGGGAGGCGCATTTACGTTGTAGATGTCCATGGGCTCCAGTAACCACTTAACACCAGGTGGGCTGTGAGCTCGCCCACCCATCTAAGCAATAAAAAAAAGTAGAATTATAATGTAATTTTCTTTTCAAGGACGACCCTCCTGGCTGAGCGCTTGAATTCGCTCACCCATCTTAGCGAATCTGAAAAGGCATTTGAACCGCAAACTTCGCTAACATCCCAAATAAATGAGACAAGTGACGTCAGAGCCGTCGATCACCTATCCGAGACTTAGATGTGCCGTTAACTGGAACGGGTCCCTGAAAACTTTACACGTTATTGCATTGCAAAAAAAAAAAGATGTGTCGTGTCGTGGGACACCGGATAGGAACGAAGTTCCTTATTATAAAAATATTAATTTTAAGTTCTATTCGAGGTATAAAGAAAACAATCATTCGGGTATACATTTTTTATTATGATTTTTTTATTGATAAAACAAAAAAAACTACTTTACATAGTTATCAACTTTATTTTATTCACAATGATTTATAAAAAATAAAAATATGATATTATATTTTTTGTACGTTATTACAAAGTTAAATCGTACACTGTGTGCATTACTAATAAAACTCTTACGTTACGGACGTTTTTTCCGGTTAGGGTACCCCTCCGCATCGTCCCTTATGGAACTTCGTTCCATAAAACAGTCACGACATTATTATTATTTTCTTTAACCCATTGACTGCCATTTAGGTCACTAGTGCCCTACGTCGCGCACTAAAGTAATTATGTCTATTTCTGTTACTAAGGCGCAAGAATATCTAGTAGACTCTGGGAAAGACGAATCCGAAGATACTGAGAATGAATCTATTTCTAAGAGACCTAAAAGACCAAAACATACATTAACGAACAAAAGACGGCAAAGTTAGGCAATCCAGGCACTTAGTAACAGAAATCGGCATAATGACTTCAGTGCGCCGCGTAGGTCATCGGTAACCTACTTTGCAGTCAACGTGTTAAAAAAAATTGTTACGCCCCTCACAAGACTACAGACAGATAAATAAATTCATATTTTACTACCGAATCTATGACAAGAGTTTTTCTTTGCTTTTTATATCGAAACAACGCTAGAGGTAATATGATTTGTGGTTTATGAAAAGTTTAAGCTTTCTAATAAAAAAAAAGAATCATCAAAATCGATGCACCAAGTCAAAAGTTATGAGGTAACAAACATAAAAAAACAGTCAAATTGAGAACATCCTCCTTTTTAAAGTCGGTTAAAAAACTTTTTATCCCGCAATGAATGTGTACATGTGTGAATGGAGTTGTTTCTACTGTTGTTTTTACTTATTTACCTCCAAAAAATAAATAAGCATTTTCCACTCAAGTATAATATGTATAGTATAATATGTGTGCCATTTACATTAACATACTCTTACAAGAAAACACTTTCACTTATTAGTAATAGTGATAACTAGTAATAATAGATTTAATTAAAATACGAATATTTTCTTGTATTACACTGTACATACACTCGAGAGCAATGAATCCGGGTCACTTAAAAAAACCTATAAATCTCCGAAGCTAAGAGTGCTAGGTTAATGAAATAAATTGTGTTTAGCAGACAATGAAATACTCCTTAAATTAAGGTATTAAAACTTCTTAGTTACTGCAAGATTATGACATAAAAAAACAAATTTTCAAAAAGGGAGAGTTTCGATGATGGAACTTTGAAATTACTGCATTTGATTTTGCTTTTGGTTCTAATCTGTTATTTAAGTGGGTATATAAACCATATTGATAGTGTTCAATATTTATTATTCAACCTGTAATCATGTCGCTTACAACTGAAGAATGCACCAGAATCCTGGAAATGCTGGAAATCGGCCGGAGTCAGCGCCATATAGCCAGGACTATCGGTGTGTCGCTGTCAATAGTACAAAGAGTTCTCCGACGTTACAACAAAAAGCTCATGGATAAAAATCGATCATCGAATTTACCAGCAGACATTCAAAGGACTTATAAGGATAATCATGAAACTAATTAGGCAGTGCCTCAGCGTTATACCAGGTTAAAATCGACTTCCAAAATTTATCTACACAAGGCACTACATTATTATTTTAAGGAAATCGAGAACCATTGAAAGGCTTATACGGTAGAAAGAGCTAACCTTAACCCTGAAATTTATCATAAGTAAATTTCATTTAGGGCATAATTATTATTGAATTATATCATTCAAGGATTAAAATATATTATTATATAATATCGTATACGGATTGTGAGTATTTTGATTTGAGATTATCGATCGAGTTTTTTTTATTGTGTGTGGTTGGACGAGCTCACAGCCCACCTAGTGTTAAGTGGTTACTGGAGCCCATAGACATCTAGGGTGATGGTAACTACCCGTGCGGATTCACAAGAAGTCCTACCACCTGTAATTACGCAAATTATAATTTTAAAATTTAAAGTTTTCTGTCACACCTGACTTTTTATATGCTAGCATCCGATATTGCCAGAGCAGCACAATCTTTCTTAACGAATACGGGGGTATAAATAAGCTAGTGCTGGGACGATGAGCGCGCGAGCGGATTTACCAGAATTACACAGCAAGTCACGTAATATGCAGATGCTACCTAAGTTATGTCGTATGAATATTTTTCTGAGTACGACCCTGCACTGCCTTATGCAGGTCGGGTCTCCGCCGATCGGATATGGCTTGCGATTCGGCGGGCTTTAATACAGCCAAGGCTCCGGCACGATCGATTCTTGATCACAGTCTATTGGAACAACAGAAGTGACGTACGGAGTTCATATTGCTATTGAGAAACACCTATTTTTTTAAATTAAAAAGTCGGTTAAAAATAAATCTCACAAATACTTTAAGTTTTGAAAAATCTTGTTTATTTTAAAGAAGTAAAATATACCAATGCTTATATCTAAAGATGTTCATGTATGTAATCCAGTATTAAACATGGATTAATGAGACACGTCGTACCCTACTTTGTCCATTCAACGGTACACCGTAAAACTTCGATTAAAATATATCAAAATTATAGAATGTATCAAACTACATACACGAAATCACATTCACTGCTTGTGTCTTCATAATTTCAACAATACGATAATTTGTGTGACACTTAACAGCCTATTCTGTTATCATAAAGAGTTACATTATATTACTCGTAATGCAATTGCAAATATTCCAACTTGTTATAAAATTCTCGTGCCAGGTCCTGATGTCTACACTCTAGAGTAATCGCTAACACAAGGTAAGCTCTGACCAAGTTCGTCTGCACACCAAACCTTTTTTAACCAAACACTTTTGCGTAACACGTAAGAAAAACCGAGGAAGCCTCATTAACCTACATCACTATTAACCAAATAATAATTTAAGCTGTCAACTAAATTTCAGAGGACAAAGTGTTAAGCTAACCAATACTTGAGAGCGCTCAAACATTGAGTAAACTAGAAGCCGCGACGTTCCAATTACCACCTCTCCCTCGGAAGCTCCCTCCAACCTCCCTCAGTAGAAGCTCATTTCCCTAAATAAATCTGGGATTCCGACGAACATTGCATGTTGACTGAGGAAAATAAATTCCTCAGAACATATCTTTCAAGCTTCCGTTTATTATAATCGATTCTGGCGTTGTCGATTTGATTTTATTGCAATATTCGAATATCAATTCCAACGATATGACAGTGAAATGAAAAATAAACAACAAGCCTTATCTCTATTTAAGTTCTAAAAAATGATTTTTTTTTATTATATATGTTTAACTAATAATGCCTACAAATTATTTAAAGAAGGTATTTATTAATTTATTACACCAGTATTAAATGGCAAAATAATAGGTCTGTACCTATGAAGTTGCCGTATTACAATACTGGAAACCATTTGAGACGTAATGAATGAATGAATTGTGAAAACAAAGGATTTTTTTTTAAATATGGAATTTTTCAAATTCAGTCAATTGTTTATTGATTTGTGTTTTGTTGTCACTAACGTGGTCGCCCGAAAACTAAAGTTAACGGCAGCGAAATAAGAAGGATATTTGAAGCTAACGATACCCAATACACTGCTGAGCTAGCGGCAGTTTTCGACGTTGGCATCAACACAATATTGGTTCATTTTCGTCAAATTGGCAAGGTAATAAAACTTGATAAGTGGGTGCCGCACGAACTGAACGATCGCCAGCTCGACGAAAACGTTAAGGTGTGCTTTGCGTTTTTTAATAAACACAGAATAGAAAGGGTTTTAAACCACATTATCAAGTGCTATGAAATATTTTTGGTTGGTTCAATATCTAGGCAATGCCCGAAAACCCTAACCTTAAAAAATCTTAAATCCTAAAAAAGTCACGGTCACTGTTTAGTGTTCTGGTGCCGATATAATTCATCACAGCTCCTTACTAAATGGCACCAGCCTTACTACGGATGTGAACTGAATAAACGGATATAATGATGGGAAGACAGCAACTTGAGCATAAATAGCAAGATAAAAAAAAAAAAATTTATAAAAAAGTGTCTTTTGCTTTTTGTACAGTAAACGGCAATTTTGTAGGTAAATACAAAATTTATTTCACTTGAATTGTTCTTAAAATGTTATGTTATACCTATTAAATGCATATAATGTACACAACTATATATATCCTTGGCCTCAAGAATTTATGTTATCCACCAGTGTATCACAGAGCGAAAGATTTTTAGGAAAGCCACCCAGGTTTGACTTTGAACAATATTTAAACTGAAACATACTCAGGTTAAAGTAGCCACAGCAATGCAGACAATGTTTAAATAAAGTTGAAGTTCTATTGCAAGCGTTTCACAATGTTTGATACAAAAACATAAATTGCGGAAACGCATTTTTATTTTTTTTATTTTAGTAATCTTTGCCTTCCACACAATTATTAAAAGTATAGAAGAAACTAATTCACTATTATAATTAATTATAAGTCAAAACTGCATATTATTATTATGCTTAAAAAAAAAATAATTAATTTCTTCGGTTTTCGTGAGTTGTAGACATAATTAAAACTACTTTTACAGGTTTGTCACGCGTTTTTTAATGTCATTATATTGCTTCCGACGTTTCGGATACTTTACAGTTTTTACGGACGTCCGTAAAGATTGTTTTAAATTTATTATAATCTAAATAGGTAAAGACGCCCGGTATCGAGCTTGGCAGCAGGTACCACTACTGCAGGTACTGCTTCTAGGCTAATATATGTACATATGTACTTACCAAGTGATCACGAACGACTGTCGCGATGAAATAACAATATTTTCTACTAAAAGATCAACTTAGAGTAATTTCAGTGATAATTCTGTCGCAAATCATTCATTAGTTCTGGTTTGAAGAGGCGGCTTTTAAGAAATATAATGGAGAATTTAATTTCACTTATTGAAGCACGAGCATATGAACATAATCATCAGTGATCACTGTCGCTTGTGATTACCAGTCGTAGCAGTGGAACAGTGTACTATAAGCTCCCGTGATAGCTGAAGATACATCAAAAATACTGACACGAAAGAAGGAGCACAGTAATAATCCGCTCCGCTCGTTTAAAGCCCCGGATTTACTATTATCCGAGCGCGTGCTCGGGGGTTCGCTTAATACTAAATTGTACGTGACTACGGTGCAACGGTTACCGTCGGGATAAAAATGTTGGCAGGACACAGAACGGCGCAGTGCGACCGGATTAGTTCCGGCAGAAGGCTTACGTCCAGCATTCAGCAAGTTCCTTGAATTCGTATGCCGAATGAAACTTAGAAGTCTTTGTGAGAGTGAACGAGTGACTACTACAAAGCGACTTCTTTAGATATGGAAAAGAGGTTTATGTGAACGTTAAGGAATAAAATCGTCTTTTGTTTGTCGAAGTTGCTTAGGCTTGGTTCGAAGTTCGACGTTATGCTGCTCTCAAATAACTTTCTCTCTCTCTTCTCATGTCTATCTTTCTTTCTATAACCTTTTTTGAGACAATGAGTAATCTATAAGATTCGTGTCTGCATAATTTGCGCTGTCACACATTCATGAATGAAACACGATAGAAATATTTTTAACGAATGTGTGTTTATAGATGCAGAGAAAGGTGAAGTTTTAAACTCAAATTTCTGACAACTTAACCATAGTGTGGTCCTAAAATCTCTTACTGAATCGGAGACCAGCAAATACTTTGGTAGGTTGGCTGCTTTGAATATTGTAGACGTGGATATGAAGTAATCGTTGAGATATCGGTTCTTCGGTCGCCTTATAGAGGTTTTAAAAGCTATTTAACAGGAGAAAACAAGATTCCAGAATTTAATCGTTGGGCCTCGCCCATGATAACATATTCTTTGACATACTACGGTGTATATAATCAATACTAGATGTACCAGAAAATCGAACGATCGTTAATGGCATACAGAATGTATCATTCACGTTCATCTATAATGAGTTTGTATATTCCTCGAAAATGTGGGGGCCGTGGTATGTTAAATGCCAATGACCCACATAATTGAGAGGTCTACAAATTTTGAGAATTCTTCCTTAAGGTTTAATTGCACATAATAAGTTGAATTCATCTATTCTCAATTTGACCACAGACTTCAAGCAATAATAACAGTTTAACAATAAACAAAAGAGTATATATGCGTGTGTGTGTGTGTGTCATTTACATGGTCACTACCATATGTTATTTTTTTTTATTGATCTAATGTATTTTTAAAGCTGATATTAAAAAAAAAATTACATTCAGCGCTTCTCATCCATATTCTCTATAAGTATGGGCATACTTCTCCGTCCGCGCAATTTTCGTAAAAAAGGGTACAAAGTTTTTGCTTCACGTGATTAATATATATATTTTAATAAATTTTTGAGCAGAACAGCAGAATGATTTAAGTAAAATTGACATTAACTAGAATCTTACATTCAAATAACTTCGACTACGAGAACACGAAAGAAAGCAGCTGACATAACTACGAATGTTAGGATCAAATATGAAATCAGTTCATTACCTTAAAAACAATGCCTAATTATACAAGCACATGTGAACTCTGGAACGCGGCACGAACTGCTTATATATCTTATAAATAGGATTATCTCAAAGTTCGGATTCGAATTTCAAATTCGCCACAATTCCACAAAGGTTCAGACGTCGACGGGTAACACGATTGCGGTAACACGACAAGCGCAGTAACCGAAAACGGCCGGAAAATAGAAACGGCTGACCGTTCAGATTTTGAATTCGCACAATCCAACCGCATTTCGCTTCAAAACCGTTTTCACGCATTGCAAGCCGGTCTGTCAGATGATTAAATTAAAATCGAATTTACGTATTTCATCCCAGTACATCGTGTAGTGGTGAGGCTAATAAATATTTTTGGTAGATTCAACAATTGTTTATTGACACAAAAGTCGGCTACAATACAATAATATGTCCACTTAACATCTAAGCTGTGTACTTTGTGCTTAAGATGGAAGCTCTATAAAAACGGTTTTTTCGAATTTCATTTCTATAAGATTTAAAAGTTGCAAAGTCTCAAAAAATCCCATGATTTGTTATTTATACGATACGCAAAACAGAGCAAGCATTCACAAAATGCACCTAAAGACCCTTTTTAAAGTTTAATTGATAAATTAAACGAGATGCCAAATATACCTAAATAAAATATTCATAATAATAAAATTTCGGCGTAAAACTTAAAAACTTATTTTTAGTAATTTTATAGATTAATTTCATAAAACTTGTCCCAGCTTTGGTTGCAGATAAATCTCATTTTTCACTCTTTACTGATTATTCGATTTAAGTAACTTTAGACATAATATCAAACAGCTGCTCGAAAAATTTAATCCATTATCCCGCGCCATGTAGCTAAAATGTTATCGTTACAATACCTTACTGCGGACCGTATCTGGCTCGAGAGATAAAGGTTAAGGAACGAAATAGGGTAAGCCATACTTGTAATAACACAAGTGATTCGTATACCGACCTACAATCCGAAAAGGAGTTTAATTATAGAGTTTATTTATTTCTTTAATATTAGACTGCATTGCATATTAAATTTTGGCCTATTATTTCTTTGAATCTGTAGTAAAATCGGAGTGAATGAAAAAAACAAAAAAACAAAGCATCGATGTGAAAAGAAGTGATGAAAAATACAATAAATTTATAATAAAATTTGTGTTGACACAACTGTAAACAAAAAAAAATTCAGTGCGCTGTCTTTCAATTTACAGAATTAACAATAATAGTGTTTCAGTTTTAAGTACTAGTGCATCGTAGGTCTAATCTTTGTCATAATAATATGAATTTTTCCTCATGAGCGCTCAGGAGATCGTGTGCTTGATTGAGTTTGTTACATAAGAAGCTGGTCACGCTTAGTGTGGCGCTGCGTGGTCTCTAGTGCCGTGCGATATTGAGATCTCACTAAATGAGGCAAGTCGTGAATTCACTTACGTCGTTATTCGTCGATCCGTCTTAGTCCCGACTTATTAAGGAGCGTTTATAGTTTGTTTTGAGGCAGTACTTATAGGTTAATAATAATAGGTGATGATAAGCGATAGCGGAGCTCACGAATTCCACAAAGTACCTGCCTATCGAACTATAAATAATAAATAAATATTTACTAACAATCACGCCACGTTAACTGGTCCCGTGATAAGTTCGTAAAGAACTTGTGTTACAGGTACCAGATAACGGAAATAAATGTAAGATTTTTATTTTACACATACATATATTTAATATACATCCATAACCCTGGAAAAGACATTTATATTTATCATACAAATATCTCCCCTTGGCGGGATTCGAACCCGCGACCCCCTTGTGTAGTGACCATATCACTTACCACTACACCAGACGGCCGTTGGTATTATATATGGTTGGTTGGTATTATATAACTATTTATTACACATGTCTCAAACATTTATTTACACGGACCGAAACACTTCTATTGCTGCTATAGTTTTTATTTTTATTGCTTAGGTTATTGGAGCTCACAGCCCCCCTGGTGTTATGTGGTTATTGGAGCCCATAGATATCTACAACGTAAATGCGCCACCCACCTTGAGATATAAGTTCTAAGGTCTCAAGTATAGTTACAACGGCTGCCCCGCCCTTCAAACCGAAACGCATTACTGCTTCACGGCACAAATAGGCAGGGCGGTGGTACCTAGCCGCGCGGACTCACAACAGGTCTTACCACCAGTAAAAGTTAATTGCATAAATCCAAAGTATATTCATTTTAATACGTATATATACGTACGTATCTTATTATTATTATTTTTGTCTGTTCCTTCGTAACACGTCATAATCTTATGCATATGCTTATTTGAATGAGTAGAATAACAAAAGTAAAGTCTCGTTAGAAAGTATTGGTGCAAGTAAAATTCACACGGTGAATGTAAAACCTACATTTACGTTTCGAAGCTCGCATGTGAACTTTCACTACACTCGAGACTTCTTGAAAGTCAAGCTGTGCTTTTGAACTGATTCTCCTGCTTTTTCGTTTAATGTATGTTGCTCTGAGGAATTGTTCGAGATGATACCGGCATCTCGTTTTTTACCATCGCACCGCCCGCCACCGGAGTAGAGTTCATCCATACTACCTGGAGCCACTGTGGTCATCCACAGTGCGTTTCCAGAGGTATTTTTTGCCACGTACCATCCGGCTATGGAATGAGCTCCCCCCTCCACGGTGTTTCCCGAGCGCTATGACATGTCCTTCTTCAAACGAGGCTTGTGGAGAGTATTAAACGGTAGGCAGCGGCTATAAAAAACGTATAAAAAAACATAATGATTAAGTATGTGTTGTATATATTTATTTTATGTTTATGTAGCCGTTCAAATGGTGTGAGCGAGTATTGTTTAATAAACAAGCGATAGTGTTCTGTGGACACGTCCTTTATTTACAATGATACAGACAATACTGATGTGCTGTAGGCACAGTACATCCCCCTTAATAAGTATACTCGTACAATATTATTCTAAACATAGAAAAATGATTAAGTATTTTATTGTTATAACTAATAGTTTCCTTTAACACTAAACAGAATAATATATTGCTACACGCACTTTTTCACTAAGTTCTTGTCCTTATTACATAGCACTATATGATAACTCGCGGCATTGGTGGCGGTCCGCTGTCGGAGCTCGGATCACCTCCTCTTGTCCCCACCATCGGAAACTCTTGCAACTCGCGCCTCATGTAGCGCCCGTAGTTCATCTTGCAGCGCTTCCACAGTAAATATAGTATTGCGGCTAAGATGCAGGTGATAATGAACAGCAGATAAGATTCATATCTGCGGTATGTCGTCTCCTTTTCATCGTCAAACGTTGCGGCATTATTGCCGGCACCATTCTGTGCGATGATAATTCGTTCATCCTGAGTCTTGCTTTGCTGCTTGCCCATCTCAATCGTAAAAGCTTTACGGATAACGTTGATAAAATAACAATTATAATGTGCTCACGGTGTGAAACGAACAACGGGTTTGATAGTTTGTCCGTATCGAGACACTTTTGGTTGATTGTTTACAGTTGCCGTATTTGGTGCGGTCGCCGTCGGAAATTCTATACTGTTGTTAAGTGCAAATGCTGGCTTCAATCGATCTATACTAATGATTTTCTCCGTATCTTGCTGCATTATTTTATAATATTTTTCTGTTTTGCTAATCACCTTAAACGGACCTGTATAAGGCTGCGTTAAGGGCTTTGTAACCCTGTCGACACGCACAAATACATGGGTACAGCTTTTAAGATCGGGGTGAACAAATATCTTTCCTTGGTGTGTCTCTTTTTTCGGTATTGCAGCTAAGTTTGCAATCTTCCTGCGCAATTCTTGTAAAAATGCGATGTTTTCAGAGGATACTTGCTGCATAGGCTCGAAGAAATCCCCAGGTAACCGTATTGGTTCCCCATATACCATCTCCGCTGCACTGATTTGCGTATCATCTCTCAGACTTGCTCGTAAACCCAGCAGAACAGATGGTAATTCTGATACCCAATGCTCTGTGTTTCCTCGACACATAAGTGCGGTCTTGAGAGATCGGTGCCACCTTTCTACAATTCCATTGGATTGTGGGTGGTATGCGGTGGTTCTAAATTTCGTGATGCCCATTCTTTTGGCTAATTGCGAAAACAAACTAGATAAGAAGTTAGAGCCTTGATCGGTTGTTAGATACAAAGGTGTTCCAAACCGCGCAATCCAACCAGTGTACGTGATATCCGCAATCGTCTCGGCGGTTATATCCTTAGCAGGATAGGCTTCAGGCCAACCTGTGCTTCTATCTATCATCGTCACGATGTACTGTGCCTACAGCACATCAGTATTGTCTGTATCATTGTAAATAAAGGACGTGTCCACAGAACACTATCGCTTGTTTATTAAACAATACTCGCTCACACCATTTGAACGGCTACATAAACATAAAATAGATATATACAACACAGTGGTGACCCCGACGTGATGATGACCGTGATCGCGGTCGAAAACGGTGAAAATTGCGACTTTGCTCCATCTCTCTTATTTTTAAGCTTAATTTGGCTATCTCCGCCAGTATAAAGCTATGGTCAGTACTGGAACTACTGCCAGGAGTGCTCTGTACTTCAGACACTTGCAAGGGCTGCGTCGTCTCGATGACTTTATCTGCAATTGCCGACAGGTGCTCTAAGTCTTTTGCTTCGCAGACTGCTAGCACTCCTCGAACTGCCGCGGGTAGGTGACCTTGCCACATAATTCTAAGGGTCTCATCGGGCATTTTATCGCGAGCCAGATCCCTCATACGGCGTAAGAGTTGAGAGGGCTTCTGATCCCCCAACTCCATCTCGCTAAGCAATTTTTGAAATTGTCTCATCTCCGATTCTTCATAGATTTTTAACAAACGTTCTTTCAGCGTATCAAATTTCTTCTCATCAGGTGGTTTTAATAGAATGTCACTGACCTGTTGTACGACGTCCTTGCCTAGTTTAGTAACAACTAGGTTGTATCGGGCCTCATCACTTAACTTCTGCGGTGCTAGGATAGCTTCACATTGCACGTACCATAAGCGTGGTTGGTCGCACCAAAACTCAGGAATCCTCGAAGTTACAGAAACAACGGCTACTTCTGCTTCAACTGAAGTCATTTTATTACAAATGGGTTCTTAAAAACGTATCTTGCTATCGAGCGACGTCTATGTTCTCGTTCGGGGTCACCACTGTGTTGTATATATCTATTTTATGTTTATGTAGCCGTTCAAATTGTGTGAGCGAGTATTGTTTAATAAACAAGCGATAGTGTTCTGTGGACACGTCCTTTATTTACAATGATACAGACAATACTGATGTGCTGTAGGCACAAGTACACCCAAAAAAATATTGTAAAATTGATAACCACTAGTTTATATAAATTCATAAATTTTGTTTTATTGTTTTTGAGTACATGATATCATTCCTTTTACGGTATAAGTTCTTAATGAAAAAAGGCTAGAAGTAGAGAACTTAGACATCAGATAATTTGTTCCTGCCACGGCCTAGCGTGGAGAAGAATGAACTTATTTTTTATACTGATTATAGGTTCTTATCTTAATATGCTATTACAGAACTCACGCGATTGTAGGTGAAGAGACGGAGACAAAGAGAATTACGCAAAAGTTATTTTGCATAATTACTGGTGGTAGGGCTATTAGATTCCTATTAGATAGATGCCTATTAGAGATTAAAGACGTCTTTAACGTTATCCACCCATCTAAGCAATAGCAAAAAAGATAGAAGGGTCGAATATTCTGGAAATTAAAAAGCAAATCTTAAACAATTAAAATAAGAGAAATCGTTCGATAATAAGTTGTTAGAATTTGAGTGAGCACTATCGTACGGATTGATAATAATAAATTGGCAGTTTCCAGGTTATTAAGGCCACTACAACAACTAGAAAAATATACGACGAATTTATAGATTTAAATTTCGAAAATATTTATTGCGTGATAGTAGATGGTATCATTTCCTCGGCGTAAATACATTTCAAATTCGATCGTTTTTCGGCAATAAATAATACGGAATGGTTTTTCTGTCGGTCCAGCAACTTTCGATGGCGCAAGTTGACCACAATCGAATCCTAACTTTGAACTGCAAATTGAATTTTTGTGTTTCGCAAATTGAAATTGAACGTTTCCGAAACTTTTACATCGGCCTTTATTAAAATTTATATACTAGTCAAAATGGGCCCGTTCTATTTATTATCCATACAAACACACACACACTCGCACACGCACACACAAACACACACACAAACACACACACACACACAAACACACACAAACACACACACACACACGCACACACACACACACGCACGCGCGCACACACACAAACACACACACACACACACTTTTTACTTCATACGTTATAATATTGTTTCCGATTAAAGTGTTGGCGAATTTCTCGTTCGCTTTACAGCGGGCTTACGCTTCAAGTTCGATCGTCGGTGCCACGAGCTTAAATAAAGCTTGAATTTCAAATTAATTGGCGGCATTAATTCAATTTGTCGGGAATTATATTGTTACACAAATTGGTGGATAAACGTGTTGAAACGTTCAATTTGTTTAATGTTAATTTCATATTTAGCATAAATAATTACTGGTTATAATATGTATAATGTAATATTTGAACAGCAGTTCGCCTATTTCCGGCGCCATTTATCTTGTGTTCTCGTTCGAAGGATGTAGCAGTAGTTATTTTTTAATTTACTTTTTATTGCTCACATGGGTGGACGAGCTTACAGCCTACCTGGTGTTAAGTGGTTACCGGAGCCCATAGACATCTACAACGTAAATGCCGCTACCCACCTTGAGATATGAGTTCTAAGGTCTCAGTATACAACGGCTGCCCCGCCCTTCAAACCGAAACGCATTACTGCTTCACGGCAGAAATAGGCGGGACGGTGGTACCTACCCGCGCGGACTCACAAGAAGTCCTACCACCAGTAAAAGCGAGCCAAAAAAGAAAAGCGTAAAAGCGTAACCGTAAAAGAGAAGTGAGTAAATTGAAAGCACTAGCTATAAATTTCGAATGCATGTCTTATCTGAAAAGCGGTTAGTTTTTGATAATCGCTAGTGCTAGATAATAAGATGGAGTAAAGTTCATCCATACTACCTGGAACCACTACATTCATCTACAGTGCGCTTCCAGAGATCTTTTTGCCACGTACCATCCGGCTTTGGAATGAGCTCCCCTCCACGGTGTTTCCCGAGCGCTATTTCATATCCTTCTTCAAATGAGGCTTGTGGAGAGTACTTAACGCTAAGCAGCGGCTTGGCTCTGCCCCAGGCATTGCTGATGTCCATGGGCGACGGTAAACACTCACCATCAGGTGGGCCGTATACTCGCCTGCCTACACAGGCAATAAAAAAAACGACTACTATAAGTTTGCATATTTCCGCAGGGAATGAATTTGTCTCATTTCTCATTTTTAAATTGTTTCATATTGAAAATTGGAAAAATTGAACTAAACTTTCGTTTTTAATCATGGCAAAATGATCTGACGAGTCACGAAAGCAATTGATAACAATTTCAAGTCACACAACGGTATTCAACACGTATTCATAAACGTCCAATGGATATCATTCACTATTCAATATGAAATAGGACGTATATTTGTCTGCACAAGCCTAATGATTTTGTAATGTGGTTAAATATTCGGCTAGTATTCTCAGATAACGGGTCATCATGGACTCTTACGGGAGCTCGGGACGGGCGCCGGGCCAAGCCTTACTGCCGAGGAAGAAGTAATCTCAGAAGTGAATACAGACTTTCTTTATGTTCAGACCTCTTTGCTATCTCTCAATAGTAGAATTTCCATTCCAAATTGCCCTCTAAAACCCAGATTTAGTAACGTGTTTAACCCACTGTTCACTGTCACTTCTCCAACATCGTACGATCTTACTTTGAAGGCTACAATGCAGCATATACATAGGAATAGGATAAAAGAAAATAGCAATACTCACGATTTACTGTCCTTAGATTCCGAATTCAGGGGATGGCTTAACACCAGTGAAACTCGTCTGGTCATTTACGACAGTTAAACAGAGAACATAAAAAAAAAAAACATAAAACAAGAGACAACCCGACAACGTACCTACGTCACAATTTAAATAAAGTTTGTAAATCTGTTACCGCGTGCCAGATTCTCGTTGTGTTTGTTCACGGCTACTGCGTCAAGGGTAATTGAGAGAATACACAATCGGCGTTGTGGACTAAGCAGGGATACTCCGATCACGAAGCCGCGAAATAATTAACAACAATCTGTCAATGTTAAAAACTTTAACTGTCAAACTGTCAATGTCAACTTCACGTGCACAGAAATACATTACTAACTTACATTTTTTAAACCGCCTCTTCCAACGTTTATTTTTTTGAATTGTTCTAATAACGTTACATTTAATGAGTCTTTGGTATAATTGAAGACATGAGTCGATAAAGGGGATAATTATACAATTTGTTAATTTCGAGAAAACGGGCAATAAACGTTTGATACTTGTACTTTTTACAAATCCTTTATCACATGCACTTTCTAAAAATAGCCTTTAAGCCCGGAGTTTTAAGGTCTAATAGAGTTTATAGGCATAACACCTTCATTGTGAGTTCGCACGGGTAAGTACCACCACTCTGCTTATTTCTGCCGTGACGCAGTAATGCGTTTCGGTTTGAAGGGTGGGCCAGCCGTTGTAACTATACTGAGACCTAAGAACTTATATCTCAAGGTGGGTGACGCATTTAAGTTGTATAAGTCTATGGGCTCCAGTAACCACTTAACCACCAGGTGGGCTTTGAGCTCGTCCACTCTGCTAAGCAATAAAAAAAAATTCAATGTAAAAACTCAACATTTTAAAAATGGTACTTACACCCTTCGTCCACTCATGTCTTCAGTTCTTTTATAACCATAACAGTAGATGCAGTATTTTAAGCGATTTCGGACTTATGGTATTGAAGGCGCGATGCATACCACCAGACTACAGGCACACGAATTAAATAAATTTAAAGTTTCATCGAAAACAGCCAGTACTTCCAATAGCAGAGTTTTTTTTTTTTTATATAAAGCGAGGGCGTGTTCATTACACAGACAGACGTTCACGATATTATTATAAATTGTGACTCGTTTTCTTTTTCAAATTGCGTGGTTATTATATTTATATTCGTTTATATAGTACGACGTTACAGTGCTGCCAGAGCACACAAGGACGTGCCAATATAAAATATATTTCTTAAATGTTATGGCAAAATTGTAGTCGAATTTTTTTTCTCTCTTCTTTTAAAGACAGTAAGTACTGTTGAACGGTAAAAATGGTGCTATGTAATATCTATTAAAGTTTCAGCCCATGTCGATAAGCTGCGTTAAGTATAACCTACTTAAGTATAACCTACAAACTGATCCGCTTTCGTTTTGCGTAAGTTTTTTTTTTTATTGCTTTGATGGGTGGACGAGCTCACAGCCCCCCTGGTGTTAAGTGGTTACTGGAGCCCATAGACATCTACAACGTAAATGCGCCACCCACCTCGAGATATAAGTTCTACGGTCTCGGTATAGTTACAACGGCTACCCCACCCTTCGAACCGAAACGCATTACTGCTTCACGGCGGAAATAGGCGGGGTGGTGGTACCTACCCATGCGGACTCCCAAGAGGTCCTACCACCCGTGATAAAAAAACATTCTTATCTACAAAGAAAAACTAGAAATGAAAATTTTATAATGCAAATTTGACATTTAAAAAGCAACTGCTATAATTAAGTAGCTTATAAGATTCACAGAGTAAGTAACATTATTAAAATAGTTCTAAAATAAATACAATTTGTTCGAAATACAACAAATTTTAAGGAGTAGTCGTGGCCTATATGCTAAGACGTCCGGTGCATTCGTATATAGCGATGCATCGGTGTTCGAATCCCGCCGACAAGCTCCAATTTTTCCAATAAAATACGTACTTAACAAATGTTGACGATTGACTGCCACGGTGAAGGAATAACATCGTGTAATAATGAAACCCGCAAAATCATAATTTGCGTAATAACTGGTGGTAGGACCTCTTGTGAGTCCGCAGGGCTAGGTACCATCACCCTGCCTATTTCTGCCGTGAAGCAGTAATGCGTTTCGGTTTGAAGGGTGGGGCAGCCGTTGTACTGTTAAAAGTGAGACTCTTACAGCTCATGTCTCAAGATGGGTGGCGGCATTTACGTCGTAGGTTTCTATGGGCTCCAGTAACCACTTAACAACAGGCGGACAATGAGTTCGTCCTCATTTAAGCAATAAAAAAATACATTTGTTTGAAATTTGTCTACAAAAAATCAACACATCAAATTTAAAAAAAACTATCCCAATGTTATGGTAGTTGGGATTGACGTAGTGTAAAATTATTTTTACATTGTGTCTCCGTATTATTTTCGTCTGCTGTCATTAAACAGAGGTGGAAGTGTATTTAGTCTGTGTCTAATAGCGATCAAATCTATTTTTTATTCCTGGAGTGTGTCTGGCTGAATTAGGGCTGTCGCACTTGCGTTTTTTTTTTTTGTTATAGGCGTACACTTATACTGGAATCCTCAATGGCACTATAATTTACCTAAATCGATAGGCATGGTAACATAAATGTCGCCCACTTTGACTGCAGTTAAAGTTGGAGTAAGGGCTATCATAGCCCACAAACGATGCCCTACGAGAAGTACTTAAATACGTTCCTGCTACTATAAAGTTGTAACATTGGTGGAAAGCTCTAAGCACAAGACGAGTTTATTGAGTCAATATCCTGTCGTTGAGGTGAATCGACTTTAGCCCAATCTGGCAGACCGCGTTTTCAGTCCGGACCCAAAGTACTCCCTTGCGTTCATTAAGCCAATCACCCAATGTACATGAGACTGTTTATTAGCTTGACTTTTTTCGTTGTGAGTTTTCCATTTAGATTTCATTGTTCCTCATTCAAATGTGGACGATGTTTTTTTTTTCCTATTTAAACACGATATATTTATTATAAACTAGCCGAGTCCCGCCATGTTACCGGCAGTTATTGTCGTACCGTGGGTTATGCCGCGGGGTGAAGCTAGTCTAAAAAACAGCCTAAATTACTCCTTATATCATCAGCTAACTATCAGTGAAAGTCCCGTCAAAATTAGTTCAGCCGTTCCAGAGATTAACCGGAACAAACAGACAGATAGACAAAATCAAAAAAAATTAAAATATTGATATATGTACTGTGTACCAAATTTTTACTAAATGCGTAAGTATGTAACTTACTCATTTAGTAAAAAGTGTTTAATTTATTATTACACACAAACACTCCAATTTTATTTATTTGTATAGTTAATAGAAGGTAATCTTAAATTAGAACGCTCTGAGTTAACATCTTAGTTTGTGTTATGGGCACAAAAAACAAACCTACACCTAGGTCCTCAGTGCGAAATATATCTTACAAACCTACTGACTCCGGTCATATCTAGCGCTTGGTACTTGCGGAACAACATAGTCACGGATGCAAATGTAAAGTCAATTGGCTGATTACATAAGTATGAAGAATCTCTTCATACTGAGGCTAAATGAGTATGTTGCTTTTGGAGATCCTTTTAAATTTGACAGGGATCGGATCAAAGTCCAATCTCGTACAAAACTGTGCAATGGAATGGAATGGAATGCAATGGAATTTATTTTATAAACCAATCCCATTGCACCGAGTCCTTGAACACTCTACGATATTACGAATTTCAGCAGAACGAAGCCTCTCAACGCCATTGATGCTCTAATACGGGTCTGGTCTGTCCAGGAAATTGGGATCGATAACTCTTCGTATTTTATCGACACTCTCGGACTGATGATATTGCTGAAAGATAAATAAAATACAAAAATATCCTCACAGAAAAACAATGATTAATTTCATACTATAATTATCTCGAAATTTACTGGTGTTAGGACCTCTTGTGAGTCGGGACGGGTAGGTACCACCACCCTATCTATTTCTGCCGTGAAGCAGTAATGCGTTTCGGCTTGAAGGGTGGGGCAGCCGTTGTAACTATACTGAGACCTTAGAACTCATATCTCAAGGTGAGTGGCGGCATTTACGTTGTAGATGTCTATTGGCTCCGGTAACCACTTAACACCAGGTGGGCTGTGAGCTCGTTCACCCATCTATGCAATAAAAAAGAGAAATACATAATTCATGTCAAGATGTTTTTGTTAGCAAACTATTAATTAATACAGTAAATCCGATTTAGCACTTAAGGGACATGCTGTAAGTAGCTTATTACAAATTTACCATTAACGTACTATGTAGATAGATGTTCGTGTGCCGTTTGGATCAGTCTGATTGGCAGGAAAATACAGGCTATTGTTATTATTATATTTGGCGATAATTCAGTTGACGCCTCGTTTATCGCATACGTATCATTCCCGATCCTGCGGACAGAATGGAAAGCAGTCGACGTCGCCCAAAACACGTCATCTCGGATCCTCCCGATCCACTAACGGTGCTTTTAGGTACTTCAAGCACCGGTCACCGTTCTCGTCGAACCCGTCGCTTGCGACGAAGGGCTCGACAAGTAAATTAACTCTCAGACACAGCCCACTGAGTTTCTCGCCGGATCTTCTCAGTGGGTCGCGTTTCCGATCCGGTGGTAGATTCTGCGAAGCACGGCTCTTGCTAGGGTTCGTGTTAGCATCGTCGTCAGGTTTGAGCCCCGTGAGCTCACCTACTAGCCACTGTTACGCTGAAATAGCCTCTCAAGGCTATCAGCTTAGGTAGGAAAAAAAAAAAAAAGCATACGTATTATGCAGTCAAAAACCTGTACGCTTCTATCTATATATTAATACGTGAAACAGAAACTTTGTACCCCTTTTTACGAAAATTACGCGGACGGAGGATTATGAAATTTCTCACACTTCTAGAGAACTTAGAAAAGGAGTGCATTATGTTAAGATTTTTTAAATTAAGCACAAAAAAGACATTAAATCAATTTAAAAAATACACACGTATGCATACTATTTGTTTATTGTCAAACTTTTCTTATTGCTTATAATCTGTGGTCAAATTGAGAATAGATTAAATATTTTTTACCTTTATTAATATTTGTCTAAAGTGTAGTCGTGGCGAAATCTGTGTTTATAGAAGTATAATATTGACAATATAATCATAACAGTGTCCAATTTATAATTTCAATTAATTATAGTCGAATTTCGACTACCGTGGGACCACTAGTTCATTTTAATTCGTTTAGTCAACATTTAATAACCATAACAACTGTCCTAAAGTTTTAATATGAACGCTTGACTGCTCTTATAATAGCACCATCATCGTACATGAGCAAATTGATTTCGTTACACAATATTATTCGTTCATCAGAAGTCGTTTGTGAACTCGGCGTGTATACTGCAAAAGCTCGGCGTCCTGATAAAAATCCAACGTTTATTTTTCCTTCATAATTTCCAATCAAGCGAGACCCTTCGCGTTTTTTTTATATTCTCTCGTTACCTGCTTTTCGTTCGTACCTCCAAAAACACTTTGGTTTTGTAGAAGTTTCAAAATAATTATAAACGATGATAGCTCATGTAACTTTTATTCTTTAAATGTATTCCACATTTAGCTATTATTTTAAAGCAGCTGTAGTACTGGCATTGTATATATCCACGAACTTACAACTAGGTCGGCCGTGTGCTTGCCTACCTACTTACCTTCGAAGACAAGAGACAAAACATAAAAGCACACAAACTTTTAAATAAATGTATCATGTTTTATTTAAAATCAAAATGAGCCTTTCATAACGTCATTAGAAGTCAAGAAGGAAACTAAAATTTTAATCTGTATTTCTCGTGCTGTGACCAGTTTTAACTTTTACTAAAATATTAGGAGAGAAAAATATTTAAGTCCCTTCTCAGTGAAATCTTAGTAATTCTGTGGAAAGGAATTCTCTTGATCAAAGTACATATTTTTTAAGTTTCAAAACTACTTAAATTTCGAAAGGAGAATTCTACAAAGAATCAAACACACATATGGAAACTAAAGCCGAAATTTTTCATTTACTTAATATTATGTGCACTTTAGTATAAAAAAAAAAAAAATTATTGCGTGATTAATTCAAATTTAATTTCTCCAGACCAGGGCTAAGTCATCAAATCACACAAGGCTAAATTCTAGAAAAACGAACGCCATTAAAATAGTTCAAACCAAATTATTCAAACCCAAAAACAAATGAACAATCAAAACTTTTAAAAGTACCATCTGTTTCATTCATTACCTCTAATAGTTGTGTGTCTTTTTTAAATCGTAGTTTACGATCTATACGTTTCTCCAATCTCTCATACAAATGACACTTCACGAAATAAAACACAGCTGTTTTACGACTGACATCGTTACGACGCATTGGCCCACGCTCCTATTAATTTAAAACTATAATATAGTGACGTATTTTTGTGAATAGCACGAAGTACCTACACGATTTCCTCGGCGGCTGACCGTGCCAAGGCCCAAGATTCGGGTGAGCTGTACTCTTTGATGTCCCTCCAGGGAATCCACCAACGTATAGTATTTTAACGCGGGAAATTTGACACGTGACGCCGTGAAACAAGGTAACCACAAACCCTTTGTGCCAATTTGCGAAGAATTTAATAGCGCGGACGGTAGGTGTAAAGGATTTTTGGTAAATTCTGAGTCAGTAAGGCTATTTATCTTTATTTTTCTCTATCTTTTATTACTTAAACCATTAGATCAGAAATCTCGTAAAGATGGCGGCTTGTCTCAAGACAGGTTCCGATACGACTATTATTCTATTCGGTCATGGTTGTTAGTTCCCTACTTCCCACAAATTTATTCTTATTATATAATTCATCTTTTCTGTATTGAATTATTTTACCAAAATTATTAACCAATTAATTATCAAGCTCTATGTTATTACGTTTTTATTTCAGTACCATTATTTTATCATTATTATATCATTTAAAGCCTGTTCTATAGATACTCTTGTGAGATAAAGCAAAATATAAATGACCTAAGTTACGCCATATTAGATTTTTACCTACTAAATTGCCCTTTAGTAGGCACAAAGTGAAAGTTCCTAGGGCTAGTTCCAAGTAATAGTATTTAAGTATGCTTATCAGAATGTTCAAATAATATAATCATCTTTATTTTTCTGTTAGATATTCTAATAAAAGTGATATATTCTTAAAGCCTTTTTTATTCCTATGAATCTTATTGTATTATAGTAAACGTGAATTAACATACTAAATCTACTAATAAAAATACGGTTTTTTTTTCGAGAAACGTGGAACGAAAGCCATAAACTTTAAAGTTAAATATAAGTATCTAACAACTTAGAGCGTCTCTAAGAAAACCGAATCGCAGTACGAGATAGTATTCAGTTTAATTAAGGCCTAATTAAAAACTCACTTTTTAGGAAAAACTCTCCTTAAATTCTCTGTTCTAGTTAGCATGCATTTGCATTTCGAGTGAGCGTGTACAAATAGCATAGAATTCAAGTAATCGAATTAGAAACCTGAAAATTAGACAGATCCAAGCTATACAGTTTTCACAGATTGGGGAGTTGTGATATGATTACATGAATAGATGACATGTCTGTTTCTTTAGAAGTCTACGTAGCCTAAGCGACTTGATTGATTTTCGCACATAAAGAGCTAAAACTCATATAATTTTGTGAAAGGAATACCATTTTTTTGTTATTTACCTTTAAGCTATTTTTTATTTATTTTATGACTTTTCTTTTTTTCTCCACCTTATCTCACTAGGTGGAGTCGGCACAGCTAATTTTTCTCTTCCATTCTCTTCTATCAGCTGTCATCTCAACATTCACTCCTCTCTCTCTCATATCGTCATTCACACTCCATCCATGTTTTCTTCGGTCGACCCTCTACCTTGCACTACCATTTCCATACATCTCCTAATCACATGCATCTTCTCTCTACGCATCACATGTCCATACCACGCTAACTATCATGTATTAATATTTTTATATAAATTAAATATAGATTTGAAATTATAAGCAGTACAATCTTTTTTCAAATATAAGTCTGGGAAATCGAGCGTTCCTAAGGTGATATGTGGCATTAAATAATAATTTCTATTTAAAAAAAAACCAAGTAGACCAATTTTAAACCCGCGCGACATTTCGTTCGAACTGCCACTATACAAAATTACGCCCACCTTCCCGTTCTTCTTGTCTGAGATGAGATCGGCTTATCTATGTAATAGTTTCACTGGCTTGAAAACGTTGTTCGTTGTGCCAAGCGGAGCGAAAGCTCGCCTGCGACACAGAATTACATTGCTACAAAAACATTTATACGATGCTTAAGTTAATTGTAAGTTTCAATTTTAATGTCACATTGTGCAGAGCATGCACATGCCTGTGTTACAAAGGAGAACACCATAGGGATGTGCCTGAAAGTTTCTTAATAATCTAATTTAGTGATGTTTTATTTTATTTAATAATTAGGTCGTGTTGTTTTCCGCAAGGATTTTACCTTTTCTCTATCAGAAGTTCTACTAATCATGCATTAAAATGTGAACATCATTTTGAACTTTGACGTACTTAAACTTAAGACTTAGTTTTGTCTCATGTTTTGTTTTTATTTTATTGCGTATATGGATGTCTCACAGCCCACCTGATGTTAAGTCGTTACCGGAGACCATAGACCGCCGCTACCCACCTTGATATATGTGTTCTAAGGTCTCAGTACAGTTACGTGAATTTCATGTAATTTCTTAAGTATTGAGCCATTGTCATCTGATCTTCTGTCTAATCTTCAGACTGATCTTGTCATCGTCTGAGAAAATTGAAGTTAAAGTAGTTATAATACATTTTTAAGGTTTGTTTGTTGTGTTGTACTTTATTCTGACTGCACTGCTGAAGGTCACACACAAGATGTATTTTAAAATAATTGATAAATGTGCATTTATCGAAAATTACGTCCAAATGATGAGGATACAGAAGCAATCGTGTTCCTGTTTGATGGGTAGGACATTCGTAACGCAAAACCATTGAGATTTCGAGCCCTGCCTCAAGATGAGGTCCATCTTGTGATTTCTATTTCATTCGATAATCAATTAATACCAGGAAGGCTGTTCGCTCGCTTTACTGACGAGATTTTTAACTATTGAACAACATTATAATAAGCAAAATGCCTTACCTTACTTAGTAGCCTTAGCTAAATTCCTAAATCTGGCTCAATCTGGGAGGGCGAGTCCTCCCAGATTCCAGGTGAGTTCACCTACCAAACCTTGCTTAGTTGAAATAGCCCCTAACATAATTGGATCCGATGGTAGATTCAGCGAAGCACTGCTCTTACTAAGGCTAGTCCTAGCGAGTTCTACCAGGTTGAGCCCCGTAAGTTCACTTACCAAACCGTGCGTAGTTGGATTAGGATTACCAACGATTAGGTAATGAAAAAAAAGTAGAATGATAGAGTTTATAGCGAAAGCTCTACAGAAGCATCGCATTTAGTCAGTTGGGTATAACATCGACATTATAAAGCAACAAAGTTCAAAGCACTGTGTCGAAAGCAACGGTGATCGTTAAGAATGAGCTTTATATTTTGATAATACTACGAGGCGGCACTGAAAATTTCGGGAATTAACGAAGTGACACAACATTACTATTAAAAAAGGTATTTATTGCTTTTCGAAGTATTCTCCGCGAAATTTGACACATTTTTCCATACGATGGAACCAATCATTGAAGCAACCATTCCATTCGGAAGTTGGGGTCTCCAAAATGGCCGTTTTGTAGGCGTCCACAGCTTCTTTAGGTGATAAAAATCTCTGTCCACGCAATTTATTCTTTATTTTAGGGAAAGTATAGAAATCATTAGGGCTTAGGTCGGGACTGTACGGCGGATGGTCTAATAATTCTATGTTTTCTTGCTCTAAAAACTCTTTTGTTCTATGCGCGGTGTGAGAACTCGCATTGTCGTGATGGAGGATGATGCGGAGGTTGTAGTTCTCTTTACGGAGTTCAGAAACGACCTGTGGCAAACAAATGCTAGCATACCATTCTGCATTAACCGTTCTTTGTCATTCAAGAGGAATGTCGTAACATGGCCGGTTTTGGAGACAAACGTAGCCATTTTTTTTGCAACACTCCGTGAACGAACAATTTTTGTTGGCTTTAACTCATTTTCGAAAACCCAAACTCGTGACTGGTTTTTTGTTTCGGGTTCGTACGAGTATATCCAGGATTCGTTACCTGATACAATGTTGTATACAGCATTTGAGGATCCTGCGTGGAATCTTTCGAGAGTTCTGACGCACCAAGTAACGCGAGCCGCTTTTTGCCCTTCACAGAGCGAATGCAGTATCCATCGGGAAAACAACTTTTTTACACCTAATTGTTCATGCAAGATTATTTGTATTTGACTCATGTCAATGTCTAAAGTTGCCTGAATTTCGCGGTATGTCACATGTCGATCTTCCTCAATCAGCTTACGCACAGCATCAACGTTTTCTTGGGTGACTGCAGTTTTTGGACGACCTTGACGGGGATCATCACTGAGCTTGACACGTCCACGTTGAAACTCAGCAAACCAGCGATAAATTGTGGTTTTTGATGGGGCTTCATCACCAAATGCAGAAAAGTTTTTGTGTTAAACCACTTCGAAAGTCATAATAAATCATCGCTCTTGAATTTTCTCGAGTCAATTCCATTTTCTCAACGACTAAACAAGTTTGACAAAACCTAGTGACAAGACCGAGAATCTTTTTTTAAATAAATAAATGGTATTCGATTTTTAAAACCAAGGAGTTTTCAATTAAAAAGATTTTAATATGACAGGAACAGTGGAAATATTCCATTCCCGATACTTTTAGTGCAGCCTAGTATTGTATAACTGCATAAACTGACGCTGCAGTTAGCGTTCAATGCAGTTATCAATGTTTATTTTTATATCGATAATTAACGATGTTTTCTTGTAACAATATTTATGAAAAAGCTACAAAATAACACCCGATTTTATTATCAGGATTTTATTTAGAACACCTCAGGAAAACTGAACAAGAGCCGTGTAACCCAAAAAAACATAGCTAATTACGTTTGAAGCTTCGAAATCCGTATGGAGTACGATTTTCCATCGTATCCCATACAAGCCAATACTTTCAGTTGCAAACTTCACGTTTTCTTGTAGGCAATTTTTTTTGTTTCTCTCTTTAATAAAATTTGAAATGCGAACATTATTTTCTAAATAAAGATTATTCGTAACCCAAAGTAGACATTTTTTTTTCTTTTTTTTTATTCTTAATTAAAGCCATACACCTATAAGGTTAAATTCCGTAACGAAAACAACCTGACACCCCCACTACTAAGTCGACACACACTAAGTCGATTAAGTAGACGTTTTAAGCTTTAAGAACTAAATACAGACAATTATTTTTAGATGTTGTTTTTTGTCTCACTTTGCACAACTTAGAGTATTCTAGGTCAACGGCTAAAAAAAAGGTTCCCGGTTCGAATGAATGCACAAAAACTCATTGAGGAAATAATTAAAAAAATATTTTAAGTTAAAAAAATTAAAATACCCCTAGAATTTATGCACCAGCGAACAACTCATAACATTGTTATAAGTTTAATGGAACATTTTTGAACAACGCAGAATATATGAACTTAAAATGTATTGAGAGATTGATAATTTATAATGATTATTTATACATTACTAGCTGTCACCCGTAACTTCCACCACGTGATCAAGTGGAAAAGTGTCGGTGTGTAGTTTGCCATGGGAAGTAGCTTTATTTTAACGTGGAAGAAGAACAAACAAACACACTCTCAAATTTATAATGCTATATTAGTAATTAGTATTAGCATTATATTATTAATATTTATAATGAGAAATGTATAAATTGTGTATTTCTGGTTCTTCGAATATTGTTTAAACTAAGTTCACACTGCGTGATGTTGAGTAATGTTAGCAAGAAATAAAAGTCGTTTTATTTTAATTTCTTTATTTATTTTGAGAAATTTCGAGGAAAGAGTTTCACTCTGGAGACGTCTACGCTTGAAGGCTTGGATCGTAGACAATGTGGCTGTTACGTGTTTGTAATTGAACTTTAATATCTTACGACGGCGCGTAGCTGCAATAGCCTCTTAGGCTACCAGCGAATAAGTAAAGGGAAAAAGAAAAATAAAATTTTAATCTATTTCTCGAAAAACATTAAATTGCTGATATGATTTGAGGAAATACTACGCTATTCAATTTCTTTTTTTATATTTCACCACATGTTTATATTGAGCTGACAGTATATCTTCTGCTTAGTTAACGTGTGGAACATTTTGAACTATTGTAATATTTTAGTTTTTAAAAAGACGACCAATGAATTCAAACACTATTGTAATATTTTAGTTCTTCTTCTATATCGTTCCCTCACTGCTGAGTATGGCGACCATATGTGACGTTCTTCCACTGTGTTCGATTATGGGTGGCATGGTCCGCATGGTACAGACTACCACCAAGTGCTTCTCTTACTAGATCTGACCATATTTTAGTTACGACCAACGAATTCAAACGTATATTTACAAGGATACCTTTTAAGCCATTCAAAATGCAAATGTATTCCTAAATTCGATCCAATGAATTACTTCCACAAGATCCAGAACTGTTTGAAGGTGTAATTTAAAACTGATTTCCCTGTTATCTGGTAGTTCGATTCGATAGTTTCGTAGCAGCTGTCGTTTCGAATGACTTCGGCTATATTGGATGCACTGCAGCACCGGATATTTCGGGAATCGTATACAGAAATACACACAAAATGATACAGACAATTCAGAACTCGTAATTTTTATATTAATTTTATAATTATAATATAATAATAATTAAAACTTTTTACACGCAATAAAAACTAGCATAATTATTAACTCATAACTAATGTATATTACTTGGCCAAAAGCCCGTAATACAGTTCCACCGGCTCTGTCGACAGACTGAACTGAGAAAGGGGAAACATATGAAAATAATAATAATAATAATAATATTTATTTATTCAAGCCTCTTAAAATACAAACACGTACAAGAATTTATAACACTATAATATTATAGTATACAGGAAAGGTAGATGGCAAACGTTCCAGAGGACGCAGTCCCACGAGATGGTCGGACCAAATACGATCTTCTCTAAGCATCAACTTCCACAATGCCCTTCATGAAGCTAAGGATCGCAGCAGATGGAGGGAAATTGTACAGGAGAAACGGATGCAGCGGAGGAGCCACGACCCTCAGTAATGTATCAGTAATAATATAATTTTTTTATCGGGCTTTGAACTATTTTGAAGTGCCAATCACTCATAATAAGTAGCTTATATTTTCGAGTATACGCACGTCTTTGATTCCAATATAAGGTACAGACCGTTATCGTTAGAATTCTATTGTGTTGTCTGCTTTTGAATACTCAATGCTAAGGTAGTTCTACTCTGTGGTGGTAGGGCGCACTGTGTAACAATGAGATAGTACGGTTTGGTGTCACAACAAGGCCAATTTCAGCAGTGATATAGTCAGTTTTACGGGTGGAACAGCTTTTGTACAATTCAATTGAGACTCAGAGCTGATTTCTCATATTATGATTACTATGAGCTCCCGTGAACTACTTACTACTTACTTACCAGATAAACCGTTAGCTACTGCAACCATCAAGTGAAATACAATAAAAACTATGAATGGAGTGTTTCTCAAAAATTGCATCAAAAATTTCGTGTTTTCATGGAAAAGGATTAAAAACTCGCTAACTCATCTAGTGCAAAATTTTCTAAAACATATTTTGAATGTTATGGCTGGCTAAATTTTCTTTCGATGCACCAGTATTTTCATTATCAACATTTTTAAGTTTACTGGTTAAATTTAAATATTATGTTCTCGAAATTTTTGTTGAGAATTTAAATCTTCTAGTTTGTCATTTAAATTTCTCAGCGTAACTGCAACGTGATTCGAAATTCTAAATGGCAGTAAGGCTCCAGAAACGGCTTAACCTATAAATGGAATACCTTGGCAGACAGTAGGTAACTAGGCTTCATTCTATTTGGCTCCGGCACTATGAAATTTATCATGAATCGCTTTGGTTAAAGTTCCATCTAAACTATTCGATGGAACAGTTCCATTTTCTTCTCAGAGCAATTGCAATTTGATGATCAAAAACAATAAAGTATTTCTATAGTTTCAACAGTAATATCCGCTAAGTCGCAACTTTTCTCTATTCTCCTTTTTAATGAAACTTAGAATTTAATTAATACGAAATGGCAAATTTAATGTAACCCGAAATCTTGTTATATATTTATCCAGAGATGCTATCAAGCTATCGCGATGTAGTGATAAGTGAGACTCGAGTTCTGATACCACGAAAATCTGGTATCCAAACGAAGGGCTCGTACTTACGACATTGTTTAATACGCTGATTGTCATATAGGTCACCGGTGCCCTACATGGCGCACTAAGGTAATTGTCTAGATTTCTGATACTAAGGCGCCAGAGTACATAATAGACCCTGAGAAAAACGGAGCCGAAGGTACTGAGAATTAATCTATTTCCAAGAGACCCAAAATACTAAAACATACATTAAAAACAAAAGAAGGCAAGTTAGGCAATCCAGGCGCTTTAATAACAGAAATTGACATAATTAGTTCAGTGCGCCGCGTAGAGCTCCGATGACTTACACGGCAGTCAAAGGTTTATAGGAACTTTGGATAAATTGTAAACACATAGTTTCTGTCGCTTCTCGCACATTTACTCCAGAGCCACGGGGGCCTTTATAGCTTTACCAGAAAGGCTAGCCGATCTCGAAGTTTAGCGGAGGGAAACTGCCCGAAAGCATCTGAGTGAGGCCTTAAATACATTGCGCGTGAATCTTCCCCGAAACGGAACCGCGACTTGTTGAGAAGATTTGGTGAAAAACACAAAAAGTTGATGCTATAAACTAAGCTCAATCTTCAACGAGTTCGCCCAGTACAGCGACCAATGCCACGGCCGCTTCTAGCGTTAGAACTAGAAACGAAGCTGGATCTTTATTAGTTCTGCTTGGCTCGACGGTGGTTGGTTGCTACGTGAGCCTAGGTAGAATTGTAGTAACCGTCAGCTACGACAGGGTAGTTATCATAACGTTTTGCTATCAAATACAAAATTTCATAATAAATCTCAATCATTCACCATTAAGCAATTCATAATTATCCGAGACGGTATGTAAATCAAAATCCATATTTTTTCTACCTATGCCGATAGCCTTGAGAGGCTATTTCAGCTTCTCCTTGGCGAGCTCACCGGGCTCAAACCGAGTGTGTTGCTAGCACTGGCTCTAGCAAGAGCAGTGCTTCGCACCATTAAAGAGTCGGGATGGTCCGTAATGACGTGTTTAGGCCGACGTCGACTGTTTACCATTCGGTCTACAGGATCGGGCATGTAATTCCCGCCGGCCACGACAAGAGGATTTTCATGTCCTGCCGCCTTTTCTAAGTGGCGCAATGATGCTGACTGTATATACTTACTGAGTCAAGCTCCAGGTCATCATGAAGATCCACCTTCCTTAGGAATCATCGAAATCCATAAAAACCTCTTAACCACAATGAATCTCGTACTCATTAGAAGACAATAGAGTTAAGTTCACCTGCTGTGTTTTCTGCGAACAAAGCTCTCGAAAATACCGGTAAATTAGAAGCAGGAAGTATGGAAATGAATGCAGTCACGAACTTCTTTGCAAAAGACTAGTTCAATGCGCGTCTTCTCCACGGAGCTTCCATTGTTTTCAAAAACTTAATGTTAATCGAGTTATCGAATCGAAAAAAGTTTTCTCAACTTTCAGAAGTGAAGAGGATACAAAGTACTTTATAGAGTGCGTTTGTTTCTGTTTTGTTCTTGAAATAATAAATTATTGCTCTTAAACCATAATCATATGTTGTACGTTTCAAAATAATTAAAGTTTGTGAAAATTGTTGTCATTTTATAATCGGGACGTTCATATATTATGTGTCCATTAAGCTCTTGCAAAATGTATTTCGAATAGGCAGGCAGTGCCGCCGCCTCCACTTTTCACGCATCCACCTATTATCGTTGCATTCATGTATAATTTACTCGTCGCTAATTGACTTTAAAACATTTTAACGTGTGATTACATTTTAATTGTACCATGAAACGTTCCAGTTCGAAGTAGGCATTCAATGCATTAAAAATACAAAGACAATCGACGTCAAGGACGAGCGTTAATGTTATCTGCAGTGTAACATGTGGCCGGTGGACGATATCGCCGACGTGACGTAGGAGGCCCGAGAGCGGTCTAGGCTCTTTGTGCGAAGCCGAGCTGGTCGAGGGTGCCGCGGGCGGGTTGAAGGCAAGAATGCGGCGTGCGTGCGGGGTGGTGCGCGGCGCGGTGCGGCCGGGGGATGCGTCGAGTGGCGCGGGGCAGGCGCGGGTCGGGCGCGTGCCGCAGTAGCGTGTTACCGCCGACGCGGTCGCTCGGCACCAGTCGCCAACTGTCGGCGCCGCCCGATGCGAGCGCGGAGTGCGGACTCGACCGCGCCGCGATCCGATGCTGGTTCCCGCGCGTCCGATGCACCAACAACCCGCCATGTGCCACCGACTACCATGAGACCGACGCCGACACCGGCCCACTAAACTTTCGGTCAGGTTAGGTTCTTCTAGTTCTTGGAGGATCAAAACTTTTAAAGATGTCGCGCAGAAGTCGGTAGCCGGGATGGTCACTTTCTAACACCTCTAACGTGTTTTTCGAATGTTTAATTATTATTATTTTTAAATGACAAAGCAGAGGCAAAGAGTTTGGATCTATCACCACGGATCTGCGTATTTAAATGTCAACCGCCGGATGGTTCTAAAGTTATATAAATGGTAATCGGTCGGGAACATCGCGTTCCGTTTCCCTTATATTAGCTTCTGCGACTTCAAAACAGAATATATCTGCGGAAGTGGATATGAAAGGTCGGCTGGAAGTCTTGGTACAGTACCGGCAGTGTATTGTTGTCGTCGGCAGGTACGGATCCTGCTATACTTCATACATCGCGTCAATTTTCTCGCATCATTATCCGCGCCTTCAATCCAAGCGATATAACCGATTTGTATTATTAAATATAGTTTGCGGTAGTATTTGAAAGTCCGCCAAGATTTCGATGGGTAGCACCATCTACAAATATTAATGTCACTAAATGCGCCATTAAAGCGAAGATAGACCCCAACGTCATAATTTAACCTATATTTTAAAATGTCCTTTATAATTAAAAATAAACATATAGTTTTGTTTCCACTTTAGTTTTTTTTTATTTGTGACTGATAGTCGCTTTCCGCAATTTAGATTTTTTTATTTCTGTAGTCGTACGAGTCTATTGGAAACGATTCACGAAATTAAAAATTATAGCTTCATATCTAACGCGAGGTGCGGACGGATGCTCTGGGTCGATCGTCATTAAGTCTTCTCTCGCACTTCTGTAACATTCATTTCGTTACGAATATCTTGGGCCGATTTTAAATCGAATCACTTACTCCGAACGGTTGATATTCGTTTAATTAGTTTCTGATAGCAATAACGTCATTATCATCGATTGCAATCTTTACGAATACGAGGTAAATCGCCATCACACTAATAAACTCAATTTGTCGATAAGAGTTTACACTATAGTACAACGGCTCATTTATTTGTTTACAATATTTAGATGAATAAACTGTTTATGGGAAACATCGTTCTGACAGATGTTGAGCAATTGTATTTGGTACCCTAAGAACCTGTTATTAAGAAAAGAGGTTCATTGCGACAGCATTAGACTTAACTCTATCCACGTCAGGCTAGTTGTTGTATTTTTATCGAGTACGCTACTATATTTCAATGAGACCACACACATTGTGTATAATGAAAAATAAAACGTAGATTGTCAGACATTGGATCATTAAAATACAAGTTCATACAGTTTAAAACAATATATAACAGATTTATTCTGAATTTGAATAAGCATTTTCATAATTTGGCCGAAGACGATTCAGAGAGTTAAACAGGCCGTTATAGTATCATTGTTTCGAACGTCAAGAAGGGATGCTGTGACGCTGAGATAAGTGGGGAACATTAAAATTTGAAAGTTTCTAAGAATTGTCGTTGAGAATATTCTTATTCGAAGGTATCTTAAATTATTATAAAGATACCGAAACCTTTTTTTTTTTTTTTTGCTTAGATGGGTGGACGAGCTCACAGCCCACCTGGTGTTCAGTGGTTACTGGAGCCCACAGACATCTACAACTACTAAACAAGTAAATGCGCCACCCACCTTGAGATATAAGTTCTAAGGTCTCAAGTGTAGTTATAACGGCTGCCCTACCCTTCAAACCGAAACGCATTACTGCTTCACGGCAGAAATAGGCAGGGTGGTGGTACCTACCCGTGCGGACTCACAAGAGGTCCTATCACCAGTAAACATCTATAAAATTCATTTTAATAATTATAAAAAAAATGTGATTATTTGTTGAATTCTGGAAATGCAGATTATACACATTATTAAATGAAACGAACCTCTAATTTCAGTTATTATTATACATTTTCATAATTGATTTTCAAACATACTCCGAGACCATTAATATACTTTATTAAAGTGCGCGGTATTACTAAATTATCCCTCAAACGGTAATTTTATCATAATTTTTATTACTGTTTTCGACAAACGAAGATAGCCATAGTATAACTTTTTTTTTTTCAATAATAATCATTATAAATGTAAATTTTATGATACAATATCACAATTTCAGGACTAAAAAGATAATAATACTTATTGAAGTTTAGGATACAATTAAACTAATCAGAAAAAAAAATACCGACATTAATATTTGAATAAATAGTTTTAGTATTTTTTTCCTTACTTAAGAGAAAACCGACTGCTAGAATATAATTGTATAAAAAACCATTATTACAACGTAAAGCCATATAATACATGTTTCTGAAAATAGACTTACAAAATATGTTAAAATATAACTTAGAACTAAACGAAATCCTTGTAATGTAAAATTCAGTCCCGGGGTAAAAGTTTCCCCACCAAATTAAAGCTGGGTTTTCCTATCCCACGTTAACGTTGAACGTTCACGTTAACGTTTACCCCACTGTCCGTCTCAAGCTCACACCTCCTTTATATCATCAAAAGAGACTTATCACCCGTCAATCACAAATAAGAAGTCATTAAAAATCGTTAACATCGTCGAAGATCCAAACCGATCTGAAGTTCCTATTGGATCGGTCCCAACAATAACACAATAAAGAGATTCAGCTGAGGCGTTTAATAATCGGCTCTTCTGACTCCGGATTCGAACAAAAGTCCCGCATTCTTCGCAATCACGAGACTAGGTGCTTAGTTTTGGATCGGACATTGATTTAAATCAAATTAAAACGATTCTTTAAACGATGTCCGAATGTTTTTACTGATAACAGGACGTAACGCAAACTTGCAAGGGTGCTTATAGGTTTAGCGGTAGGCAGCGGCTTGGCTCTGCCCCTGGCATTGCTGAAGTCCATGGGCGACGGTAACCACTCACCATCAGGTGGGCCATATGCTCGTCTGCCTATAAAGGCAATAAAAAAAAAAAAAAAGTATATTCGAGTGATGGACTAGCCCTTATAGAATACAATTGAAACTTAGATCTCACAATCGAGTGTGATTCCCAGTATGATTCTCATAGGTTCCTGTGACCACTTAACACCAGGCTGTGCGTGAGCTCATCCATCCATTGACTAAAGAAATGAAAATGTCAATCGAATACATAAGTTATATCAAGAGAAAATAATTTCGTAAATAATTTTAATTTTACTGTTTATCAGATTCAAAACACCATATTTGGAATGAAAAAGAATCACCCTGTAGATATATTAATTGTGTATACTGAAGAAATCAATGTGTTGCGTTCTCAGATTTTATTCCGAAGTAACGTATTTATTTTGTATGAAAAGCGATCGGCCGCGAAGCTCACGTTGAACTCTAAGTTTCAACAAGCTTTCCTACTGATAGCTCGGACTGAGCCTGCATGAATCGCCACCGTCATCCCGATTATATCCACAATCCAGAATAAAGCCGCTTTCCGATTTCAGTAGAGTTGTGCTTTACCAACACGCTAGATTAGCTTTGGTAACATGGCAACATCACATGTCAATCGTATACATATTAACACAATGGAAGTTATACTAAAACTAAATTCATGCACATTCACATAAAGCTAAGTAAGCTCGGTAAATATAAAGAATAATAAACGTAATAAATTAATAAAATTTACATTTAGTATATTAAATAGAGGTTGGCCATCATTTTTCGCAAAGGCATTCTTTATGATTACTGTTAACAATATAGCTAAAAAATACGATGTCCCCAAGAAATTAAAAATTCCAAATTAATATCAATAAAATAGATTTAAAAAAAATAGCTTCAACCTTATGTTTCCAACAACGAGTCCTTTAATGTCCGCTGAAAAATATCTCTCAACTAATTAATCGAATTTGCTAATTTAATTTATGCCATACACACCGCCGGGAACAGAGGAAGATGGCGAAACATAATCCAGAGAAAGATAATGGGAGGAGATGGTCACGACCCTCAGACATGAGGATTGAGACTTAGAGAGGAGGAGGACTCAAACTTTTGGAGCGTCTTATTATACAAGATATGACTGTGTAGACCTCACGACACGAATCCCTCTTGAGAGTTAAGGTCTAAGCTTCAATTATGTTCTATGAAGGCCTTGACGCCCTCCGAACCGGAATGCCTGACAAGTAGTAGCTAACTGATGTTGTCTATGTACAAGTATATCGCATTCAATCCTTTACATTGGCAATTTAAAATACGATCGAAAGAGGTGAAATTAATGCGAGATACAGTTTAATTATAGTCAAATTTTATAGTGGGCTTGTAAACATTTCATGATGTATCAACTCTTTATATTATAATTATTACTTTATTTCTTAGATGAATAGCAGGAGGTTTGGACTCGTCATATCTTTACAGATAAATAAAACGCGTGTCATTTATTTGTTTTTTTTATTATTTTATTTTTTATTGTCTTTGTAGGCAGACGGGCATACGGCCCACCTGATGGTGAGTGGTTACCGTCGCCCATGGACTTCAGCAATGCCAGGGGCAGAGCCAAGCCGCTGCCTACCGCTTAATACTCTCCATAAGCCTCGTTTGAAGAAGGAGAAGAAGAAGAAGAAGAATTTGTATAACGATTATAACTTCACGTAGAGCACGAGACGTTGTACCCTCAATCGTAGATACCGTGGTACTGTTTATTGAAGTGAAACTTCTTTAGGCGTGTTGAGAATAAAATTTCAACTCGCGACAGAAACGTTTTAGCTAGAGAGAAAAGATAAAACTTAGGAAAAGTGAGAGTGAGAAAATAGACAGAGCGTCTCGCGAATCACTCGACCGTAGAGAGAGGGAACGGACAAAGCGAGCTAGTACCATTTTCTCTTCCTCTTTCTCTATCTTCCTGTGTTTGTGCATGCGCGTGTTTGTTTATACCTCTTGACTTCATAGAACATCACAGTATGAAATCGGAAAAAATTAAGAAAACCACAATACGAATACTACACACCGCAAAAGAAGTTTCACTTCTTTCACGTGTACCAAGTTGCACGCCCATCCTTTTTACGTTCAGTTCGAAGGTTCGCATCAATCGAACTAAGATTTTGATGTCATAAACATATGTATAACACAACATGTTAAATTTTAATTATCGAGATTCGCAAGTAACGTAAATATGTCTGAGTTAAAATAATGATGTTTTCAAAACGTTTTGCTTTGAAAAACTGATAGGCGTACATTCGCGTGCGTAATTAAATAAACATTTTTAACCAACTTAAAAAAACATTTAATTTTTAAGAACCAATTGGTACAATTATTTTTTTAATCAATAAGAAATAAATTAAATGATCACATAAGGCATTCCAAAGGTTTTGCTTATTTCTGCCGATTTCGAAGAGGCAGTTGTTTCATAAAGGAATTGAAGTTTGAGTCCGAGCGTTATAATTTCAGTATTTCATCAGTATTACAACGTTATCCATCTTTGTATACATACATATAATAATAATATTTCTTCATTAAAATTTCTAGGCTTACAAATAAGTAATAGTCAGCTATTATCGTTTTTAACCGAAAAATATAAACAGGACGATTCAAGTTTAAATAAAAAAAATAACATTTTAATAGCATTCGTAATTTCGTTTAGTTCCAGTGCACGCTATACGAGAGATCACTTAAATTTTAATTAAGAAATAAACTGGCATGAGACTTACAATGAGAAACATTCTGAATTCAGAAGTGAACCGTTACGTCAGTTTAATTTCACGATGAAACTTCTTTCTTGGAATTAATAAATTCGGTATTTAAATTTTAAACACAGATTAACAACCCAGTAGTGTCGGGTGACAAAAAATTAAACCTATTAAGTATTGGCAAATCTTCCCGTAATATTTAATCAGCAATTTATGTTTAAGATTCTATGATTTCCATCAATTGCCTATCTAATAATACGAGTAAGTATAACCACATTTTATAATTGTAATGAATACTTCTTTTGCACCGTTGTGATTTGAAACATGATAAAATGAAAAAAATTCACCAAAAAGAAAAGAAAAACATGTAATTTTATAATAATTGGGAAGCAACGATATATAAATACTCTTAAAGGTTTCATGGCCATCGTGTGTGCACTGCAAACCTTTTTTTTCTATTTAACTTTCTTAAAAATGGAGGGACGGTAATCTATTTTCATTTTTTTTTTTAAATTATACGTTTTGTTAGTAAGTATTAATTATAATCTATGTTAGTAATTTTAAAACCTAACACTTTTTTTTATTGCCTTATGTAGGCAGACGAGCATACGGCCCACCTGATAATCAGTTGTTACCGTCGCCCATGGACTTCAGCAATGCCAGGAGTAGAGCCAAGCCGCTGCCTACAATATCTATAACCTATAACTATAACTATCAGACTATCCATTAAAATGTTTTCCTTCCAAGTGCCTGGCTGCAAAGGCTATTAATTAGCAGTCTCTCGATACGATGTTCAGAAGACCGTTGCCATTGTCGTGCACCCAACGCAATACCGATGCACTTCTCTTCCGCATTATTGCAAAGTTGTCATCTGTGCGAGATGTCGCAAACATTGTGGATGCACTACAAAAGGGCGGCAGTGACAACATCATCTTAAACGCATTATTTATTGTACCTCGATGACCGATCTTTGCGCGTTTTTTTTTTTGATCAATTGTTTTTTTTAGAAATTATATTTCAATACCTACGAATTACATATTGTTAAAATGATGAAATATGAATAATATTTTTCGATCTTACCGACAGAATAATAAAAAAATATGAACTGGTTATTTAAAGAAAAACATCAAAATTATCGATAAAAATGGATTATTGAAAACACGAATAAAACAACATTTTCTGAAAATAAATCGTAGCTAGATCGATTTATCGCCCCCGAAATCGCCTGTATACCAAATTTTATGAAAATCGTTAGAGCCGTTTCCGAGATTCAGATTATATATATATACAAGAATTGCTCGCTTAAAGATATAAGATAAGATAATGTGCCTAGGTTGGGGATGATAGCGTCGTGGTACCTATTGAGGTCAGGTAAAGAATGAAAAAAAAACTCGTGTTTTATCTATTCCAAAAAATGGCTCTTTAATTAAAAAGTGGAATAGCAGTCCATAATTTCATCATCAGGTTCGCCTCATATTTTTACAAGCTAACGTAATATTTTCCGATGGCGCGGTTCGGAGTTTTATTTTATAATCGAACACGTCTCTGGAGTTTCCGTGGCGCGGAAATTAAATTACGGGCAAAATCAGGTATTTTTATTTTTACTTACCGTTAACGTAAGCGGTGTGGTATAGAATTTTTGGTACATTATTATATTGACCTACTTTTTTTAAACATCCATCTTCTTTAAGTTATTACTTATTTAATTTCTATTTTCATTTTAGATTCTATTTTCTATAATTATAAACTATATTTATTATGCAATTTGCTAAAAAAAATCTAAATCTAATCTATATATGGACGCGTAAATACTGACTCATATATCCATATATCCATGATATTGGTCGACCAAATTCATTACAATAAAAACATTTAGATTTTGGATTATCCGACCTTGTTCCTCTAATGTCTAGGACTAAAGTATCGGTAGAGAATTTTCGTCAGCTTCACAAAAATAGCCATCACGACCATTATCGTTTTCATTGCTTTTTTAGCGCTTAAACAAGCTGACTACCCACTCGGTGTTAAGTAGCAACATCGCGAATGGCGCGACCCTTGAGATTGGCTCAGCTGTAGAATACAATAATTGTCTCTGAAAACAAAAAAAAACAAGATTATTTCACGGCAAAAATTGGAAAATAAAGATTTAAATTTGTTTCCTTGAAAATAAACTCTCTTCTTTTTCTCCACTTTATCCCACTAGGTGGGGTCGGTACAGCTAATTTTTCTCTTCCATTCTCTTCTATCAGCCGTCATCTCAACACTCACTCCTCTCTCTCTCATATCGTCATTGACACACTCCATCCATGTCCTTTTTGGTCGACCTCTTCCCCCTCTACCTTGCACTATCATTTCCATACATCTCCTAGTCACATACATCTTCTCTCTAAGCATCACACATCCATGTTCCTTGAAAATAAACTGTCCGTTTAAAATGCTCTTCCTCCTCCTCGCGTCGTTTTCCTCATTACTGAGGGTCGTGACTACCCCGCTGCATCAGTTTCTCCCGTACGATTTCCCTCCATCTGCTGCGATCCTTAGCTTCATGAAGGACATTGTGGAAGTTGATGCTTAGAGAAGATCGTATTTGGTCCGACCATCTCGTGGGACTGCGTCCTCTGGGACGTTTGCCATCTACCTTTCCTGTCACCATCAGCTGTTCTAGATTGTGCCCCCCTTTACGAGCAATATGTCTGAAAGCCTAGTTTTGATACGAAGCTCTCTCAGTAAAAAATGCTCTTAATATTCCGGTATGTTTCTCGGAGATAGTACGTGGGTGGATATTCATTGTGAACGACCTGTAGCCCTAACGCTGTGGACGTATGCGAGAGTCCGTTTCCGCTTATCAACAGGTGGAACGAAAAGCAAACATTATTAACTCGCTATTTATCTGCGGCAGGCAGAACGGCACGATGCCGATCGCTTAGCGTATTGTATGGTACTTAGATCTTGTTACATGTGAAATCGTTTTTTTTTGGAACGAAGTTTCTTATGGTACGATGCGGAAGGGTACGCTAACCGGGAAAAAACGTCCGTAACGTAAGATTTTTATTAGTAATACACACAGCGTAAGACTTAACTTTGTAATAACGTACAAAAAATAACATATTTTTTTATTATATTTATATACTTTTTATATTTGAATTTGTATATCCTTTATATATTTACTTGCGAATTTCAGGGAAAATGATTATCTTAATAATTATTGTCAACAAAATGTTTGCATATCTATCTATACTAATATTATAAAGAGGAAAGATTTGTTTGTTTGTTTGTTTCGAATAGGCTCCAAAACTACTGGACCGATTTGAAAAATTCTTTTTCCATTAGAAGCCGACATTGTCCCTGATGAACATAGGCTACTTTTTTTATTTTATTTTTTATTTTATTTTTTTAGTTTCATGTGTGTTTTAATGTTTCCGAAGCGAAGCGAGGGCGGGTCGCTAGTATGCTATTAAAAAGATAAATGGAAACATATCCGAGTTCAATCAGTAAATTACAATATTATATAGTCGCCCAAACTGAAGTATAATCACAGAATTGATTTAATTTAATGTTTTAATAAATAAAACAATGAAACTGAATCTTCTAAAATATTCATGTTTGGATACAAAAACACAATGTGTAAACCTAATTAAATTAAAATAAATAATTCTAAGGTAGTGAATAGATTTTTTTTTTAAATAGCATAGCATCGTGTAATAAAAGTGGACTTGAAAATTTTATAAAGTAGTGAAATTACCGGTTGTGTATTGTGCACTCACAACGATCGTTACAAACAAACTAATCCGGCTGAAGCGTATTTAAAGGTACGAAGGGTAGAATGGACCTTAAATAGTACCCTCTAATAAAGCAACCATAAAGTTAATGCTGACCTTTTCGTAAAGTTTAAAACAAACCTCTTAAATTTCTTGATACCGAAAACAGTCGGGCCCATTCCCGTAGGGGTACATAGAATACTCGTACTTACCACTAACGAAATTAATATAGAAGTGTATCTATATATTAATAAGTGAAGCAAAAACTTTGTATCCCTTTTTACGAAAATTGCGCGGACGGAGGAGTATGAAATTTTCCACACTTATAGAGAATATAGAGAAGAAGTGCACAATGCTAATATTTTTTGAAAATAATGCATAAAAGATACTTTAAATCGATAAAGAAAACATTACACACACTACATACCATGTACTTGACGCACACACGCATGCATACCATTTATTGTCAAACTTTTGTTCTTGACGTCTGTGGTCAAATTGAGAATAGATTAAATATTGTTTGTCTTTGTTAATATTTTTTATAGTTGTAGTCTTGGCGAAATTTGTGATTATAGAAGTATAAAATACAATCATAATAGTGTACAAACTTACAATTCCAATTAATTATAGTCGAATTTCGACTACTGCGGGATCTCTAGTTAAAAGAATTGTACGCAACTCTTTTGATAAGTCAGCTTCGGCAACAGAAATGACTCGTGTGCAGTGCGCGCCTCGGGGGAATGGAAAATGATTGGGGTCGGATTAAAATTTCACCTCTTAATTGAAATTGTTAATTTTACGGAATTCATTTTCAATGGAAATTGCTGTCTGATGGTTTTATTGACGATTTCGTACTCTGCTATTATATTTAATTCGTATCGTTTAATACATTTTTTTTTAAACGATTAGATGAAATTTAACTACCAAATAATTAGGTATTGAAATTATTTAACAAAATAAAAACACGCTTAAAATTTTAAAGTGTCGAATGAAATAAAAATAACATAAGTAGGTATAGAGAAAAATCTTTTTTTCTAATGAATTGACGGATGAAATATTTTTATTTCGACCCTTTTATTTAAACTCTAACTCTACAAGAGGCCTCATCATTTGACAACTAACGACGAGGTCTTTGATAATGAGACATCGAGACTCCTGGGATTGTCCTCCATAGCAGTAATCACGAACCACGCCATCTTTAGTTATGACTTTAACAAAGTAAATTACAAATTTTAATTGTTATTCCCATTACAAAACTGAGCTGAATAGCTTGGTTTGTTTGTTTGTTTGTTAATGTCCGCACGTCGTTTATCCGTTTGAGTTGAAACTTCGTGTAATTAATGTTTGTATGGCTTATCGCGGTTAGGTAGGTGACACGCGAATAACTCAAAATAAGACTAACTACTCGTAATAAAGCGTCTGTTTACAAAACAATATTTTCACTTCTATCTATGTATAATATATTATTATATAAACAGATTTGTCCCCGATGCGTTCCTAAGTTGATTATCACGCAACACGATACAGTTTACTGGTGGTAGGACCTCTTGTGAGTTCGCGCGGGTAGGTACCGCCACCCTGCCTATTTCTGCCGTGAAGCAGTAATGCGTTTCGGTTTGAAGGGTGGGGCAGCCGTTGTAACTACTAAGACCTTAGAACTTATCTCAAGGTGGGTGGCGCATTTACGTTTTAGATGTCTATGGGCTCCAGTAACCACCTAACACCAGGTGGGCAGTGAGCTCGACGACCCATCTAAGCAATAAAAAAAAAAAGTTCAGGGAAGATTTTCTTGATAATATAATCTAAGATAGATGCCTTGCGAATATTTTCAACACATGTACTTTATATACCGTTAAAGGGACTTATAGACACCGCGGAGCGTGGTTATCTTTCAGTTGTGCAATATAAATCCGAAATATCTCAAGAAGGTATTGCAAGTAAAACCTTATGGTTTCATGAATAAGTCTAAAGATGTTAAGTTAATCGTTTTCAGTGTAGAGTCCCATTACAGAATCTGTTTTACGACCGAACTTCACGATGTTACTATGAAACGCGAAACGAATAATAAAATGGCTTTATTGTCTTCATGAAGATTGAACTTTTTATTAATGAAATTGCTACTTTAAAATGTTATCTGCTAATATCGTGGGCTCTAATAAATTTATTGCTCACTTTGTTAATTTTATAGACAGATTTGATGTTTTGACTCAAGTCAAACTAGAACCAACTTCAAAGTTGGTTCTAGTTTGCCGATCGGATTTCTTCTAGCTTTTCGCACGGAGTATATATTCCGCATGTTCTATGGGGAGTGCTCTGAGGATTCATTTTAGTATTTTAGATGATCCCATCATCCGTTTTTCTAACATCACATCACCTACTGCTGAACTATATTTCATCCACAATGCATTTCCAGAGATCATTAGTGCCATGTTCTAATTGCCTCTGGAATTAACTGACCTGTTCTTCTTCAAACGGAGCTTGCGGATAATATCAATGGTAGGCAGCGACTTGGTTGTACTCCTTGCATTGCTGATGTCCTTGAGCGACGCTTACCACTCACCATCACCATCAAGTAGGGCTTGTTAAATAGAGAGGATTGTTTTTTCTATTTCTTGAAACACAAATTACTGCCATATAGGTTAGTTTATGCCTTAATATAATAGTATATTTAATATATGAACCTCATTTGAATATTACAATCTTGATACAAGCCTTTGAACCTTGTGGCAAGCTGTCGATTGAAACATGCACTCTATCCGTGGTAAAATTCAACGCTGTTAATCTATGGCATGATATCGCAACTCCAAATTATAATGACGTTTAAAATACCGTGAAAATCTCATTCGATTCTTTCCTTCACCGCTTTGATCGCGATTAATACTAATACTACTGATTAGGACTAAAACTACGTGCACAGCCAAATCTTTTCTATCACAAACAAAAGACGTTTCATTAAATATATCAATAAAACTGTACGAATATATTCGACTAATAAAATACCAAGGGAATAGAGGTTTGAAAAATTGCATGTGGCTTCATATGTGGTTCGTGTAATGCGTCCACAGTGACTCTGTTCTCTTTGTCACAAACTCCATATTAATATAAAAATGCTTAATATTACCGCGAAAGTTAAACAAATAATGACTATTCACGATTCACATGAGAACGATAAGTTCCAAATTCAAATATTATAATGTTACTGTTTTTATTTATCGTTACAGTATTTATTAGGGTCAGACTATGAATATGTACTGTTTTAAAATATCTTTTCTATTTTCTATGTTGCGATGTGCTATATTCGGATAAGAAACTAACAAGTCCCGTGTCTTTTGTTGCTACTTCTCAGTGGTGAAACCCTATTTCGAATCGGTGATATACTCATGACTACGTAAAAGAAACTTTAAGGGCTAATTGAAATAAAAATATTCTTTAATTATTTATTATTGAACTATGAATATATTTTTTTGAAGTTAACGACTCTAGCGATCATATTCCTGACTGTTGTAGTAGCCTCTGACTAAACTTTCAGATTACTTAATCAAACAACTCTTTCCGAAAGACATGTTAATATTTAGTCTGTGTTTGGTACACATGATACTTTCTTTGGTAGTTACGAGCGAAATATATCGGAGACACAGCCCTAAAAAAATTCTAGGTTGCAGTAACGTCGTTGAGTGAATTTTGAAGCAATAATTATAAAACTATACGTACAACTTCAACGGTGCCAGGAACACATCGCGAAATTCGAAATACGACTAACGGTCGTCCCATGAATAATTAAAACTTTTGCTACAACTATCGTTCGTATTTGATTTTCCCAGGGAAACGTGAAGTTACGTCGTATGTGCATGTTTCGTGAAATACAAGGCTAGACTTTAATTGTAGTTTCGATGTCATCGCAGCCCTAATCGCTAATAATAAAAGATCGGGCTGGAACATTCTGGGTTTCCTGCATAGAAAACTTCTGTCGTTATTGACGTGACAACGTCTTATAATTCGATGGAGCCGACTGCACGCACAAAAAAACATGACTCATGCGGCGTTACCTCGCATTTAGGTGTTCCATTTAAGGTTTAAAGTGCAAGCGAGAGCTCGCAACGAGCGACAAAGAGGCACAATCGGCCTCCGCGTTCGGCAGCATTCGACATCTGTCTCTCTCCTACTTGAATGAGCGATGCAACCGCGTGGACAGCTGCTATACAATAAATACGTTTACATGTTTTCGTCAAGTATGAAGTTCAGTGAAAATTTAATGTGGTGTCAATTGTTTATAGCAACGATAATTGAAAAATGAAACCATTCCATCAGTATTTTCTTATGACGTTGTCACGTTCAACTATCGTCAGTAAACCGACTTTACAGACAACCGATTTTTATAAAGTAGCTCATGAATAAAGCTTTTTTTTGCAAGCATAATATTCGCCTCTGTGCAATAAGTAACTAGCGCTTATATTTCGGTAGTTAATAATTATTAGAACTGACTTGGTCGACGTTACGCAGAAGGAAGCCACAAACGTACGCTCCAAGGATATTCTCTTCGCTCGTGAATTTTGGAATTGGATCGTGGATGCGGCGACAGCCGTGGCTACAACTCCGAATTGTATTATGAGGTTCTAATTTTCGAAATTAAATATTTGTTTATGAATTTCAATTAAATTTATTAATAAGTAGTTCTCCACAGCTTCCCTCGCTTGAGTAGTTGAGGTCTATTTGAGTAGAGCGGTAACCCGTGCTTGGCAGTCGGAAAACCGTGAGCTCTATTCTTTCCCACGGTTTTGACTAGAGGCACAGAAATACAAAAAATCATTTAAATCGGTTCAGTAGTTTGACTAGACTTAGAAATGTCTCACAGTTTGTTGTGGCACTTACGTTATTGATATTTATGGGCTCTGATGACCACTTTACATCAGGCGGGTCGTGAACTCGTCGACCTATCTTAGCAGTGAACAAAAAAGCTATTGTTGAGTGTATTTCGCTGTTTCTCCAAAAAACAATAAAATAAAAAAAACTTTATATTTTCTTGTGAAATGATATTAGGATTCAGACCATCCGGACGGCAATGGCGGTAGGTAGCGATTCGCATATTTCTTCGACTGTCAGTTTCAGAAGCTTCAAGAAACCGTCTTGAGTTATCCGCGTAGCACATATCTCCCCTTCGCATAGTTCGCGACCCAGAGATTCTGTACTGGATGTGAACATATTCCTGATTCCTGTACGTGTTCACGTAATAACTAACACGTAACAACACCTAATTATAATTCCATAAATGACCTTTACATGTATGTATTTATTTACTACCTACTACTACTACTACTACTATCGATTAAACGAATAAAGTGGTTTTTTTTTATTGCTTAGATGTGTGGACGAGCTTACAGCCCACCTGGTGTTAAGTGGTTACTGGAGCCCATAGACATCTACAACGTAAATGCGCCACCCACCTTGAGATATAAGTTGTAAGGTCTCAGTATAGTCACAACGGCTGCCCCATCTTTCAAACCGAAACGCATTACTGCTTCACGACAGAAATAAGCGGGGCGGTGGTACCTACCCGTGCGGACTCACAAGAGGTCCTACCACCAGTAATCATAAGAGGTCCTACCACCAGTAATTATTTGTCAGCAAACGGATTTAATTTAATTCGGATACTGACATTTAATTGGCGCTCGGGGTTTTCGAAATTGAAAACGTATAGCTGGTAGCTATATACAGCTTCACAAAACCGCATAAACTAATGGATTCAGCCCTTGGGGATAAACAGCTTGCAGGTGAAATGACTTTAAAGCTACTAAGTTCTAAACTTTCAGGTGATAAAAGACAAAGTATTTCGAACAAAATTGTATCTCGCAAGCACTAACACGCGGCTTATTTTAATCGTTATCATTATTTGTAGAGTCTTTACACCACATCAAATATTGTTTCGTTAAGGTTTTGTACGACAGTGAAAAGGGTAGAGGTAGACGAACTCCAGCTTCTTCGAATAAATAAGATTACTTCTCTACTACCCGTCTCTACTACTCATCGCAGTAACTAAGTCAACTGATTGGACAATTCAAAGCCGTTATAAAGTCCAAATCAGATTACAAGTATATTTTGGCATTAGAGAGACTAGGTTATCTGGACACTAGACCAAAAAAAACTTTAATATGAAAGTAGACGGTAACGTAAAGGGAAGCATGCCAAAAAGTCTAGGATGAACCGTATGAAAGAGGATACGCGATAGAGGTGTGTGAGTGTAGAGCACTGTAGAGATGACGTATTACAGGCTTGAATGGACTCCAAATTAGAGCAAGAACAAAAAGAAGATAACTTGACACTAAGGACATAAAGTGACCGAGAGGGCTGGTAGTCGTGGCGCCGACGACCCCCAGTCAGACGTCCCGAGGGGGAGGGTGATGGGAGAGATGTGCTCCGCACTAAGCGCTTCACTCTCCCCCCTTTGCCTTTTCATGAGTTCTGTCTCATGCGAGGTTTGGATGCTGGTTGTTGAGCGACAGGAGGTTTTAGTCGGTTCGACTCCGACATTCCCCGCCTTTCATCCCCAGTGAAGGGCGGCGAAGTCCGGCGATTTCCTCCTGACAAAAAAAAAGGCACATAAAGTCCAATATGCGACAATTTTAAGAAATTTAATTAGTTGTTTTTTTTTAAACTATTCAAGACCCAATAGATTTCAAAAATATGGATTTATGTTCTGAAATCTTATCTCGTAAAAGGATCGCTTTCGAAGGGTTTTAAGATTCGAACGAGAAACGATTCTATCATACGAACGTGAGTTTCCGATTTTTCGCAGATCAACATTTCCCATTTAAGAAAAATGTTGTAGTGAAAAATTTCAAAATACTCGTCAAAGCTGCCTAAGCCCATCCTGGTCTCCTGTAGGCAGGGTTAATAGCAGTGTCAACAAAATAAAATTCATGTCTGTTCGATAAACAAACAGTTTGATTGATCTATATTTTATTAAACAACAAAGCATTTGGTAATTTTTCACCAAAGCTTGTTCTCTGAGTCAGTTATTATTTTATTTTGTCGCTGTCACCCGCAATACTGTAATTCGTGTTTTCATACCAGCGGCGGCTCGAGATTATTGAATTTACATCATTCTCTATAGAATACTTTGAAGTGTATTTACGCAATGCTGACACCCTCAAATGACGTTATTTTTCCGCAAGATTGTAAATAAGTACATTTATACCGACATCAAGGCTATCTCCGCACATTTTATAAAATTTATATAATTGTGTGCTCCTTTTTTTGGTTCTATCAAAAAATCCTGAAATTGTTTGAAGCTATACCTGTGCTGCGTTTCCAATACGCCAGTTCGTTAGACATTCGTGAAAGTACCATAACATTGTCAGTATTTAATAAACTTAACTTAATCAAAGTGACTATACTTGAGACCTTAGAACTTATATCTCAAGGTGGGTGGCGCATTTACGTCGTAGATGTCTATGGGCTCCGGTAACCACTTAACATCAGGCGGGCTGTGTAAGTGTATATCAATTTCTCAGAGAAATTAACCAAAAAAAAATTGGTAAGTTTGCTTACGTTTTTTTGAACTTATTTCAAAAGTTTTCAAAGTTATCAAGACTATTAAGCGAAATAGACACACACAATATCAAACACAAAACAGAGATCATTAAGGCTGTGTTAAAATTAATCATATCATTTGTCAAAACATCAAACAGTGAACGCGTAATTAAATGACAAGATTTTGAAACGCGCCCGCTGCTAGTAGCTCTACTTAATTATATTATTATTATTTATTAAGTCACGTTGGTTGATACGGAACTGACTTGCTCTACAGAGTATATTGCATCAATATTTGGTTAGCCTCAGTTACTGCCTTATCCAGAATTTGAAGTTTGAACACGTAGTGTTCTTAACAGTAGACAGCTTCAGACGCGGACCAAATATCTTTCTATATATATGTATTAATACAAAAGCCGATGTGTATGTCTGATTTCGATGAAATTTTCAGGAAAATTGATCCCGTGAAGCTTTTGCTAGCTATCGGAGCAAAGTCAAGTCAAAGATCGCCCAGGAAAGTGGGTCACATTTGACTAGCATATCATAAAATGACTAAGGCATCGGTGTTATTAATGGCAAAAGCAACAACACCCAGAGATACACAACAATCCCTAAGAAAGGCAAACGAATATTTGTCATTTATAATATTTTGCTATAAAATACGAACAAACACTTTTTGTGGTGGAATTCAGAATATAGAAGAGATAACGTATGCGGAAGTGACATCAGAGGATTTGCATATGAAAATTGAATAAGTTGAATTGTTAACCGTGATACGGAAGGGACCCTCAGATGCGGGAATCTCGTGTATTTTTCTGACCTGACGACTATTTCAAACTGATTAACCACTATTTTTAGTAAAAAAAAAATACCTAAGTAAAGAGGGTAAGCCTTGTTGCAATCAAGAATTTATTCTAATCGATTATTTATGATGCTTGGTGGAATTTAAGGCTGAATATAGGGCTGTGTATAGAAATCGATATTATGTAAAGCTCAGTATTTATCATAGTATTTAAACGTTTTGAAGAATAAATTTGCAAATTTTGTAAAATAAGAATTATATAATAGTATATCTAGTATACTAGATACATAGGCTACAGATACATAGACTACTCTATACTAGATATTACCTCGTGCATCACTGTCTATCATCATATCAATAATGTAATAATGGTATCAGGGTAGTAGTGGATTATAGCGTTTGCCTCAAACTTCCACTTCAGCTATAAATCCTCAATACATTAAAATATGACAGGATTACAAATCATATTATTTAGCGTACTTGAGGTCATTATTGAAGGACGATAATACTGCACAGGATTCGTATATTTTGAGACACGGGTACTTTAAAACGATCGTGACTTGACCGTTAATTCTGAACGCTTTCTGATTATAAACATATTCAAGAAACTTTAGATCTCAAATATGGAAATTAAAAACAAATTACTGACAACGACAACGTTTGGGTAACGACAAATGGGAGGATCTTCCACTCGAAGGCGAAGTTATCTGGTAGACCGACATTATTGTCGTTGTCGTCAGCGAGATTCAGGCATCTGTCAAATTTTGTTAGCGAGATTCAGACGTCTTATATTCTCTGATAGCTACATACATACTACATATATAATTATGTAATAAATATAAGCACCAATTAAAATTTGGAATGAGAGATTTATTTTTTTATTATTTGAGAGAACGTTTTACCTAAATAACTATAAGGCTTTAAAAACGTACACTCGGTTCTCGTCGTTGTACCCAATTATTATTATTATATATTTATTCATAGAAATTCTCATACATTAAAACGGTTACAGTCTCACAAACAGATACCTCCAACGCCTCCTCACTTCCGTGAGCGAAACAATAATATAGTTTGAATAACTATGTACAAACAGAAATAACAGATAAAACACATTTATTCTGTTCAGTAATTTTTACGCACGAAAATCATATATGTAAATTATAAAGAGAAACATTCACGCTATCACCGCTTGACTAGCACAGGGCTGCTTCAGTGTTGATTATCAGTTGCACTAAATGAAGACTGCATTGGATGAAACGTCTATAATATACCATATAATAAAATACACATAATAAAATAATAAATAATGTACATATAATAAAATAATAAAGACAACTAAAAATTATAGCATAATCTAAGAGCCGAAAGGGACATCATTTAAAAAATGTAATTAAATCTTTGTAAATTTCCAGTCAACATTTTGATGGGATTCGATATTGATTTAAATATACAGTTATATTTCAACTCTCTGGGATTCGAGACTAAAACAAGCGTAAGACTGGTTACCATAGAAACACTAAAATGTAACAATTAGCCACGCATGAGAACATGTGTTATTAGTATCAAAGTCGGACTGATTCGATTTTATATCATGATTTAAAATAAATAAATAAGTTTTTAAAAAGCAGTAGTTGGATGATTATTTTAATTTATTTCAATATTCACCCGTATTTTTTTTTACTTTGTTAGTTTTACATTTATGAAATAATATCGATCGAAACAGATTTGTTAGAAGAAAATGCAAAAAATTATTATTATATGCCAGTTTATTTATCCCTTTCCAATAGCAACGCCTCTACAAAAACTCACGCTGGAATCTGTAATTAATACATTAATTAATAAGTTAATAAATTAATAAATTAATTAATTAAAGTATTGACACAGCTTATGGTCACTACACATTCTTAGTTCAATTAATCGTAAGCATAGTTATGTTAACTACAATCATCTATTTTTGATGTTCATAGTTATTCGACAGAATGCACCAAAAACCAAAGGAGGAACGGTAAGTGAAACACAATATATTTGCACTAAAAGAGTCGCTTTGCAGACACATTTGAATGTTTTTTTACGTTTTTTCCGGATAAACCCCTGTATATTAAGTCACGGCCGTATCGCGCTTATAATCGGATCGTACCGGATAAGATCGAACCGGAGCCGACTGAGCACCCAGGTCGTTTTTCAACCTCGTTACCGGGTTTTTCGCGGACCCCCGTTTAAGTAGACATAATTCCTACAACTTCTTGTTAAGTCGCAAGGAATGCGATAGTTTTAGTAAATGTTCAATTGATTCGGGATTGATTAAAAAAAAAAATTGGGACCTTTTTATCACGCTTTTATTAGCTTCAGGCGTATGTATGTTTGTAACGGAATCTTTGAACATGATTTTGACCCCCTTCAAAACGTCGGATTAACTCGAAATTTGGTATACGTATAAAGGATCGACGATAATTAAATCTAAAAAAAATTAAAAAAGAAAACGAAAAATATGAAATTCAACAAAAAAATGAAAAATAAATAATAGTGGGGTGCTTTCCCCACGGTTTTTTTTTACAATAAAATAATGTTTTTCTTACACTATTTTTAATTCAAATTTATTAAAAAATATTTTAAATTTTTTAGTTGGGTTTTCTATAAAAGCGTATTTTGTTAGTTTTTTTAAACTATTATTTATTTAAATAGAATCACTGAAGAACGATTTATTTACTGTTCTGTTCGACAACCCGGCTAATTTAAGGAGGTTAGCAGAGCGTTAAGCATTAAGAGCGTTTTTCTGTCATTAGTTAATGATAGAAAGTCTCCAAACGGGAATGAAAGATTACGGCAGAAATAGACAAGTAGACGGTACGTAGTCGTGCATTTCCACAATGCGCTCTACCACTCATAATGATTGTTAGAAAAATAAAGTAGCAACATCTGAAAGTGACAGTAGCTTTTCCGTTAGTTTCTCGAGCTTTGAGCAAACATTGAATAACTCGTTTGAAAGGTTCTCGGTGATACGCTTTCCAGTGGAAATCGACTTCTTCGTTGCACAGAGAATACAATTTACTTCAATTTAAGAGAGCGTCATTTCATTTCACCAGTATTGGAAAGTAAGCGATTGTGGACGTTAAATGTTTTATACAAAGTATCTTTTTTCGTTGAATGTAAAATAAATACGTTTATTTGGTTATTAATTTGTTTTTTGGAAACTAATATTTGACTCTTTATAAAAATAATATATTCTACTAGATTTTAGTGGGAGCAATACTAAAAATTCATTTATAACCCGAATTTTACCGACTTCAAATAAAAGAAGGAATTCTCAATTGCTTGCGTCGTATCGTTTTTTTTTTGTTACCTAAATTAGTGAAAGATCTCACGGCCTATTTGGCGTAAGAGATTATCGGAATCCTTAGATAGTTAATGCCGCCATCCGCGTTAAGACGAGTTTCGATTATATTTTATAACTATTATCCCACTCTTCAAACCGTAAGGAATAAAGGCGCGATTGAAATAAGCACGATACTACGAACTACCCGTCTAGACTTAGAATACGCCAGTAAATATACAAATTTAATAATAATACTCTTAAGTTTGTGTCAAATAAATGGTAGTGTATGTAATGTTTTCTTTATTGATATATAATGTATCTTTTATGCATTATTTAAAAAAAAATATTAGCATTGTGCACTCCTTCACTATATTCTCTATAAGTGTGGGAAATTTCATACTCCTCCGTCCGCGAAATTTTCGTAAAAAGGGGCACAAAATTCTTGCTTCACGTATTAACATATAGATTGCGCGGAAGTCACCCGCGAACGCGTTCTAAGTATTTCGTTAATTAAATTAGTACTTGACAGTGAGATTTGAACGCTAGATACGATTACACCAAGTGTATTTTCCTTTATAACTACTGGAGTCGGGAGCTTTTTTAAGATACTCTGTATATGGTCTCGCAGGCACGGCCAATGGCTTTAAGCCAAGGCTTAGGTGCATATGTCATGTCATTTGTAAATGCCATTATTAGCACACGGGCCGATCTTGGAACAGCTGATCACATGCGACACCTTTCCTTGCGGTCCCAAATGCTTAATAAAATAAAATAAAAACTAATGGGACTAATCCGTTAGATTAATGATTGGCAAACTTGTCAACGAAAAGAGCCAAATATAGAAATTTATTCATAATATATTTATTTAGTTTGAAGGGTGGGGCTACCGTTGTAACTATACTTGAGACCTTAGAACTTATATCCCAAGGTGGGTGGCGCATTTACGTCGTAGATGTCTATGGGCTCCAGTAACCACTTAACACAGGTGGGCTGTGAGCTCGTCTGCCCATATCTATATATATAAAAATGAAACCCGTTTTCCGTTCTCACGACATAACATGAAAACGGCTTGACCGATTTGGCTAATTTTAGTCTTGAATTATTTGTTGAAGTCCAGAGAAGGTTTAAAAGGTTAGATAAATATAAAAATATTCGGAATTAAATAAAAATAACAATTTTGTTTTTCCTTTGATGTGTCCCTCGTCGGACGGATTCCTTTTGTTTGTTTTAAGTTTATCTTAAACAAAAGTTTAGGTCTTTTATTTATCGATTGAGGCACTACGAAGTCTGCCGGGTCAGCTAGTAAGCAATAAAAAAAAACATTATTCAAAGAGCAACTTTTTTAGTATATCGTGGATTGAAAGGGTTTTTGGTTGATAGATCGATATATTTTTATAGCCTTGTGTTTCGAAAATGTTTATTCATCTCTTACTGGGCAAGGTAATAGTAATATTCCGTGCTTGAACTAAATATTTCGCGAGAGTGCCATAGCAGAGGAGTCAAAGGGCCGCATGCGGCTCGCGATCCGCGTGTTGCCGACCACTGCGTTAGATGGCTTCCGGATATATGTAAGTCTAATAATAGGTTCGAGCTCTTTAGGCCAGGGTCGGCTTATTGAAGTGACAGCATTCCTAATGAGTGTTCATGAGCGACTTCTCATGGCCGAGAATATTGCGAGCGATTACCGATGAACCTCTGTTCTGCATATTATTGCGGCATATATTCTCGTGCTTAATGCGAACTTAGACGATAGTTAGAAGTCGACCTCAAGCTGGAAGACAGTCAACGATTTCCACGACCATGCGTCTCGGTAACCAATACTAACTAAATCAGTTCTTATACCTTTCTTCAGGCATCGTTGAAAATTATTTTTTTATTTCTTTTTATTATTCTAGAATTTCAATTTTCATATTAAAACGATTATTTTCAATTCATATAAATAAATAGGTTACGTACACGCGGTGTATTGGAACTGTTAACGAAAAAAATATAATTTGCCTTTCGTATACTCCATAGAAGCCAATCAATATTGTTTTAAGGCTGTTGGCTGTACTAAATAAAAGAAATAAATAAAGATAGGTGGTAGTTCTTAATAAAACCATAGAACTAAAATTGACATCTGTCAAAATGTAATTTAGAATGCACGCAACAGATTCAAAAGAGGATCCACGGCCGCAGTCGGCGTCAGGCCTGTATCTATATGTATATACTTCTTTCTGTTTTCTACTAATCAGATAGACGTATTTTTAAAATAGCGTCAAATCATTAATCAAAATCTAACTAACGTAGACTTTAGTTAGTAGACTTTAGGCGTTATTGTTACTAACAGTACTAACATAGCCAGCCGTAAGCTTTATTATCCGAACCGCACAAAGAAAACTGAGTTGAGAGATTCAAGCTGCTCTGCGATAGCGGCGGCGCGGTCCCCCGGCCGCGATCATCCGTTATCCGGATAAAGTCGGATAAAATACACGCGGATTTAACTCGTACGGACGCGGAAAAGTACGACAGCAAGTTCGTAATTGTTACTCTCGAAATCACGTGTCCCTCCCTCGCCGGGTTTGTTTTCAGTTCGGATGCAGTGAGTAGGCGCCTTTACGAACACTTTTATTGTTCGAGTTGAAAGTCGTGAACAAACTGCGGATTATGTGTTAAAGCAAAAACTAGCGGCTCGCTTCCGTGAATTAACTTAATGTAATAGGTGTTGAAAAATCTCGGGTAGGGACTGGTGGTAGCTTTTATTGCTTAGATGTGCGGACGAGCTCACGGCCCACCTAGCGCTAAGTGGTTACCGGAGCCCATAGACATCTACAGCGTAAATGCCGCCACCCACCTTGAGATATAAGTTCTAAGGTCTCAGTATAGTTACAACGGCTGCCCCACCCTTCAAACCGAAACGCACTACTGCTTCACGGCAGAAATAGGCAGGGTGGTGGTACTTACCCGTGCAGACTCCCAAGAGGTCCTAGCACCAGTAAGAGTTACCAGAACTCATAAAAATCACAATGAGAATATCCTCCTCGAGACATGACTTCTAAGTCTCAATTGTAAAGTATTACCATTGTATCAGTTCTTTAAACCGGAACTCGCATTCGTAGCTGAAACAGGGCGGTGGTACCTATCCGTGCAGTCTTACACGCACTATTTTTTTTTTGTCCTACCTATCCTATTAACCTCGAGGGGTTTATGCAAAATTCGCAGAACAAGTAGGTGAGCTCACGGAGCTCTCACCTGAGGACGTTGCTAGCACTAGCCCTAGCAAGAGCAGTGCTTCGGAGAATCTACCACCGAATCGGAAAGGCGACCCACTGAGAAGATCCGGCGAGAAACTCAGTGGGCTGTGTCTGTGAGTTAATTTACTCACCGATCCCTTGTCAGAACAGTGACCGGGACTTGAGGTACCTAAAAGCACCGTTAGTGGATCGGGAGGATCCGAAATGTCATGCTTAGAGTGACCTCGACTGGTCACCATTCGATCCCAGGAATGTATTTTTAACAATTATAAGCTAATTGTTCGCGATATTCGTTCAATATTCAAGACACAGGAGAGTATAATTGATTTCACATCAAAGCACAATTAGCATGGAAAATCTGTCAACTGGAAGGTATATTTTGTAAAGTTTATGTAATGTATGTTATGTGTTGTAAAGTATATGACAACTTAGCAATTCGTAAAATTCGGAGATTTTTAAGTTTATTTAACTCGTGTTACCAGTACGAGTACTGGTAAAATTAATAACAAGTTAAATTGTAAAAATTTGCTGTTAGCTACAGTCCTAAACTTTATTTAAAAAAAAATCCAACTATATAAACTTTAAATTAACGTTCTATCTTGTTTTATCGATTTTGAGATCTAGGATAGATAAAAGCGAAGCATGGACTCTTAAGTATCCATGAACATGGTAGTTAATCCAGTTTTGTATCAGAATAAATGGGTATATATATAACTTAACTTGCTATGCTCCGTCAATAGCAGGGACTAGGAAAATCCATTGCATTTTGTAGCCCGTCTTATCCACCGAAATCCTGGGTAATCCCAAGGAGGATTGGAGTCAGGAAAGCTGCTGGACATCAAATAGTATATCAAAATATAAGATGTATACAGTGTGCTGTCTCGTCTTGCAGACAGATAAAGATATTTAGATTTTTATGCGAACGATTTCACGGCCCACTTGATGTTGAGCGGGTACCGATTAGCGGTTTGTGTTCAAAAATAAATAATAGTTTAAAAAAACTAACAAAATACGCTTTTATAGAAAATCCAACTAAAAAATATAAAATAAATCTTAAAGCTAAATCTAAAAGCGTATTTTGTTAGTTTTTGTAAACTATTATTTGTTTTTTTTTTTTTTTTCTTGTCAAAGTTCAATTTTTTCAATATATTTTTTTTAATATTGAATTGTCATCAGTCCTTAATAATTATACCAAATTTAGAGTTAATCCGACGTTTTGAAGGGGGTCGAAATCATGTTCAAAGATTCTGTTACAAACATACATACGTCTGAAGCTAATAAAAGCATATTAAAAACAATTATATTAAACTTGTGTCTAACACGAGGCATGTGTTAGACACAAGTTTAATATAATTGTTTTTCGTCGCGCTAACGTCATTTTCAAAATCAGTCTGCAAATAAACAGGTTCTGAACAATCGGAGCGTCGGTTTAAAGAGCTATCTCAGCAGTTCAGTGGAAGATCTTCCTCTTTCTCCAAACCTACCTAGATCCCGACGTGATTTGAACACGTAACCTTCTAATGAAAACTGAACACCCGCTAAGTAGAACGCCTCCGTGAATTACGTATTTATGTAAAGTAGAGTATTTAAAGCGCTAAATAACAGACTATAGGACATTAATACTATGAAACATAATAAACAAAGCACAGGTCATTCTAATGTGATCTACTGAAAAGATCAAAAATATTTTTTTATTGCCTTTGTAGATATACGAGCGTACGGCTTACCTGATGATAAGTGGTTACCGTCGCTCATGGACGTCAGCAATGCCGGCGGCAGAGCCAAGCCGCCACCTACCAAATGACGGTTACACCTATTCTTTTGAACAAAAAATATATATACATACATCACTATAAAACTTTCAAATAGATCTGTGACGTTCGTACTAGATGAGTTGACATTAGAATCGTTTATATTTCTGGAGCTTGCGTCATAACTACGCTTGATAACGAAAAACGGAAAATGTATATAAATATAGAGCAAACGAAACTGACCTTTATTGCCTGTAGCGTAATGACGTAAGTCCCTGGAGCCATCCATCACTGTCTGCGATTGAAAGGTCAAGTTCTTTGTAAAGCTATTAACCGGAGAATTGAATGAATTCTAATAAATTCCAAAATCTATATATTAATACGTGAAGCAAAAACTTTGTATCCCTTTTTACGAAAATTGCGCGGACGGAGGAGTATGAAATTTCTCACACTTATACGAGAATATAGAGAAGAAGTGCACAATGCTAATTTTTTTTTAAAATAATGAATAAAATATACATTAAATCAATAAAGAAAACATTACACACACTACATACCATGTATTTGACACACACACGCATACATACTATTTATTGTCAAACTTTTGTTCTTGACGTCTGTTGTCAAATTGAGAATAGATTAAATATTGTTTGTCTTTGTTAATATTTTTTATAGTGTAGTCTTGGCGAAATTAGTGATTATAGAAGTATAAAATACAATCATAATAGTGTACAAACTTACAATTCCAATTAATTATAGTCGAATTTCGACTACTGCGGGACCTCTAGTTTTATTTGTTATTCTATTGTCACTTTAAGTGCATTATTTTTGATGCACAAAAGAAGTAAGCCAGGAGCTCGCTCGGTGCTATCCGGTTACCGTAGTTCATGGACTAATCATAACACTAATTCCATATACATTTTTGAAGTTATACTTCTTTAGCCGCGTTATGAAAAATTTATGAGAGTGAAATTTTACGATAAGCGCGCACCGTGACACAAAATTAACAGAATGAAGTTGCCCACTAAATCGCTCATTACAATACGACCGACGTAACTTGACGAGTCTGAATATAGCCGCAGGTGAACTTTCCGAACCGTACCGAGAATTACCGAATTTATACGATGTCAAGAAAAGGGATGTCCAATATGCGTGTTTGAGCATGTTGTTTAATCGACTTTTTTTCAAATAGATTAAAATTTAAATAAATAAAAAAAGAAATAAATTTAATAAAAATAAAGTATAACTTCTTACGCGCGTACATAAGTACACGCATCCTTTTTTTTATTTCCCTTGTAGACAGACAAGCGTACGGCCCATGTGATGGCGAGCTGTTACTGCCGCCCATGGTCGTCAGCAATGCTAAGAGCCGAGCCAAGCAGCTGCCTACCACCTTGAAACCAATCTTATCTATTATTAATCAGTTTTTGTTAAATAGCTTTATAACGCAATCTACCGCCAGCGTTCAGACCTAGCAGTTTGCATATTATTATCGTCTACTCAATCTAGTAGGAAAAGTTCAAATATTCTCTAATTATTTATGCCCGATTTTTTCGTGGTACGGTACTTTTTCACACCACCTAATCCAGCAACGAAGCAATCACGTGTTACCCGCGAGTGAGGTAACTGACCTTTTGTGTCAGACGTCAAAGTATTCACATTGCGTGATCTATTGACTCCAAGTATCAGTCGCGGCCTTCAATTATATTTACATAAATCAAAACACCTCACAGAAAGAGGTATCTGTATTCAAAAGAACTAGGATTAACTGCACTAGAAACTGGAAAATGAGGGGAGAAAAATGAAAAACCACGCCATCGAGTTGGGTCAATTGTAATGTGTCTCCTATAAAACAGTTTGTGTCTATATTTTTAGAGCAACGGACGCTGTGATTCTTAATGATTCGAAATTACACGTCACATTTCTTAAAATTGGCGACAACATTCACATCAAAGGCGATTACGATTATTGTTAATAATATAAACACCATACGCTTATTAACTGGTCCGTGAAAGAATTGATAAACTTCAGCTTGTACAATGTATCTTTTTTTTCTCTAACGATATTTTATCTTTAATAACGTAACACGGACGTTACGATGATCATTATTTCATTGACCCGTCAACACCAATAAAAATGAATTATAATTCTACGTGGTTATATAATCATATATTCTCAATGCAATTCTCGAATGAATCGTTCAAAAAACGTTTTTATTAATACTTAACACTTATATGTCAGTATTAATATGATTAATGCCGAAGACATTAATAACTCTTCGTTTCCAATCGAGATAAGCAAGACTCGACCGTAAAGCGGCTTATAATCCTCAGACGTGTCCTGTCTACGGACTAGATCGAAAACCTTAAGAAGCATTTATATGCATTTTATGTTGATAGTTCCGATGAATATTTTCTTGTTACCTCAGCGGGGTATTCCGTAGGATAGCTCACTCTAACCGGCGCCATCTAGGCGGGCTTTGGATAGCCTGCCGACCGAGAGGGCTGGTGGTCGTGGCGCCGACGATCGCCGGTCCGGCGTCCCGAGGGGCAGGGTGATGGGAGAGATGTGCTCCGCACTAAACGCTTCACTTCCCCCCCCCCTCGCCTCTTCATGAGTTCTGTCTTATGCTAGGTTTGGATGTTGGTTGTTGAGCGACAGGATGTTTTAGTCAGTTCCACTCTGACATGCCCCGCCCCCCATCCCCAGTGGAGGGCGGAAGGCCGGCGATTTCCTCCTGACCAAAAAAAAAAAAACCTATCGACTCTTTTTATACTACTACTGCTCCTAAAATACCGGGGTTTTTTCATAGTTTTGAAAGGTCAAATTCGATAAGTTTCGGATCGTTTAAGTATGTTCCGGCTTATGTATGAATTTACTTGTCAATATTGCACAAGAATCCACGTATCCTAAGTCAAAGACAGAAGGCTAATCCCTTGGACCTATCATCGGAATTGCGGGCTTCATTACGGCATTGATGATATACGAGGATACAAAATTTTCTAAATGTCAAAGAGGGGTGAAACTTCGCATTCTTACCTCACTTCTCAGTCGGGTAACCAACGGAGAGTAGGGCACCGTCTAGATGCGATTTTCAAAGATCGGGTTTGGGACAAGCGAGTCCAGCCTTTTATACAATAGATGGATTTGTATTAGGCTATGCCCTACAACCATTAGTGAATAGACTACCACTAAATATATATTTTTTTTTTATGTCAAACAATACCTGTCCAGTTAAAACTTTCGGGACGTCGGGACACAATAATAGCTTCATTGCCCACAAACTGTCGGACCCTGTGTGATTTATGAATTTATTCGCATTTTTTTTATTGCTTAGATGGGGGAAAGCTTACAGCCCACCTGATGTTAAGTGGTTACTGGAGCCCATAGACATCTACGGCGTAAATGCGCCACCCACCTTGAGATATAAGTTCTAAGGTCTCAGATATAGTTACAACGGCTGCCCCACTCTTCAAGCCGAAACGCATTACTGCTTCACGGCAGAAATAGGCAGAGCAGTGGTACCTACCCGCGCGGACTGACAAGACGTCCAGTAATTACGCAAATTATATTTTTTGCGAGTTATTCGTCAACATTTGTTCAGTACGTCTTTATTACAAAAATTGGTACCTGCCTGCGGGATTCGAACACCGGTGCATTTCTATATACTGATGGACTGGGCGTCTTATCTTTTAGGCCACGACGACTTTGCTACGTAAAACTGTGTAAAATAAAATAAACTCACAATATGTCAACTAGTAAAAAATGGTCAATTATCGCTCATGCACGCATCTTCCATCACAGTTTTCTTATAGAGACGCGCACGGCACGTGTAAATGAATATCGAATTCGGCTTCAAGCATTGCAATAAGCTAAACTATACACCAAATTGATTTCATAAATTCAAATAATAACGTTTCAAGCTATACACGAACGAGCGCCAGTCGTAACTTTAGTTTAACATTTGCATAAAGAACATTGAAATATGAACTGAATTGTTCCAGTAAATAGCTTTTGTGCGAGGAGAGAGTTAAGTTAAATACGTTTTATCTACTAGGTATAGGTAGTAGGACGCGTATAATCTCTGTAGACAGATTTTGAAATCATAGTGACCTACCGATGTATTCGTATCGAGCGATGCTACTTAAGCTTACTACCTGGAGCCACTGCGGTCATCCACAGTGCGTTTCCAGAGGTCTTTTTTGCCACGTACCATCCGGCTATGGAATGAGCTCCCCTCCACGGTGTTTCCCGAGCGCTATGACATGTCCTTCTTCAAACGAGGCTTGTGGAGAGTATTAAGCGGTAGGCAGCGGCTTGCTCTGCCCCTGGCATTGACTGAAGTCCATGGGCGACGGTAACCACTCATCATCAGGTGGGCCGTATGCTAGTCTGCCTAAAAGGGCAATAAAAAAAAATTAAAAATATGTTGAAAAGCTAGAAAAATAATGTTTATTTTATACATGAAACTAGAACCAATGTTTAAGTCAGATGTATAAGGGAATGCTTGAAAATTAAAGCATCCGGCTGACGCGGTGTCAAAGTTGCATTGACTATTGGATTGCTGCGAAAAACTACGTCTGCCTACAAGGGCCTGCCTACAGGTACCAAGTCTCCTAATAAAATACATATTCAATACATGCCTGAAAACGATTTTTTACAATGAAATTCCGCAGAATATTATTAATTACTGGTGATAGAACGTCTTGTGAGTCCACACAAGTAAGAACCACAACGCCTTCTTGTTGCAAAGCATTCATGTTACTGACCTCGCCGGTCTGTCTAACAAAACGATCTCCGCACTGTATCGTATACAAAATTCAACATGTATTATTTGTTGGTTTGCAAATCGAATGGACGAGAGTTGCTTTTCATATTCATATTCGTATCAAATACGTGTTCCAGTTACAAAAGCATGCCTCTTGAATAATACCGCAAGGCGTTTCGATCATTTGAAACTTTCTCGACGAATAAGGAGATTTAAAATAATGTTTTTTTTTTTATTGCTTAGATGGGTGGACGAGCTCACAGCTTACCTGATGTTAAGTGGTTACTGGAGCCCATAGACATCTACAACATAAATGCGCCACCCACCTTGAGATATAAGTTGTAAAGTCTCAGTATAGTTACAACGGCTGCCCCACCCTTCAAACCGAAACGCATTACTGCTTCACGGCAGAAATAGACAGGGCGGTGGTACCTACCCGCGCGGACTCACAACAGGTCCTACCACCAGTAATTACGCAAATTATAATTTTGCGGGTTTCACTTTTATTACACGATGTTATTCCTTCACCGTGGAAATCAATCGTGAACATTTGTTGAGTACGTATTTCATTAGAAAAATTGGTACCCGCCTGCGGGATTCGAACACCGGTGCATCGCTTCAACACGAATGCACCGAACGTCTTATCTTTTAGGCCACGACGACTTCAATGTAATAAATAATGTCCATAATGTAATATATAATAAATTTTCTACAGACAAATGTTGTATATAACATTATATACATATTTAAGTATTAATATACGTATCGGGTATCAAGATTACCAGGGTCCTAGGTAACTTTTGAAGTCCGCTGTATCCCAGAGACACAGGGATGAATTCTTAATAGCAAAAAAGGCTTCAAAAAGCAAAAAGTAAAATTAGACAGGATAGTGAACTCGGGAAAAGTATATGAAATATAATCACGTAAGGTTATCTATATATTAATACGTAAAGCAAAATCTTTGTATCCCTTTTTACGAAAATTGCGCGGACGGAGGAGTATGAAATTTTCTACACTTATAGAGAATATAGAGAAGAAGTGCACAATGCTAATATTTTTTTTTAAATAATGCATAAAATATACATTAAATCAATAAAGAAAACATTACACACACTACATACCATGTATTTGACGCACACACGCATGCATACTATTTATTGTCAAACTTTTGTTCTTGACGTCTGTGGTCAAATTGAGAATAGATTAAATATTGTTTGTCTTTATTTATATTTTTTTATAGTGTAGCCTTGTTGAAATTAGTGATTATAGAAGTATAAAGTACAATCATAATAGTATACAAACTTACAATTCCAACTAATTATAGTCGAATTTCGACTACTGCAGGACCTCTAGTGGAAAATAAAATATTGAATAATGGAATACATTTAAATGAATTTCTATTTTCGAACAGAACGCCTAACGGTGTCTATGTTATCAAGAGTTTGTTTGGGCTTCTAGTTTGGCTTGTTCAGCAATCAAATGCGGATGAAACTTTAGTTCAATTCAAAGTTTATAGTTGAATTTCGAACTTATAACTCGATTTGATTACTGAGTCGAATTTCCGATGCGGTTTAAAGCAAAATACAGAACGTAGGTAAGAGTAATTTAAACTTTGAGCTAAAACAGTAATGGTATTTTTAATAAACATGGTGCGGCAATAGAATTTTTATCAACAGTGTCTCTATAACGAGAAAATTCAGTTTTAAATATTTCAAAATTTGTTTGGTTGTATTTCTGGTGTTGCTGTATATTTATTTACATGACCACCTTCTATTATTAGTCGTATCTGCCTCCGAAAACAATTAAAAAAAAACAGTACAAAAAAAAACAGCCAACTATAATTGTATCTGGTTGAAGGACCTCTTGTGAGTCCGCATGGGTTGGTACCACCACCCTACCTATTTCTGTCTTTCAGCAGTAAGGCGTTACTTATATATCAAGGTGGGTGGCGCATTTACGTTGTAGACGTCTATGGGCTCCAGTCACAACTTAACACCAGATGGGCTGTGAGCTCTTCCACTCATCTAAGCAATAAAAAAAAGAAGAAAATGTAGTATATTACGAAATTAAACAACAAATTTAAATGTTATTATTATGTAGTTATTCCTACTCGTCGTACTTAGGTTTATATCGCTGAAAAGTCACACCAAAATTAAAATGTTTATAATGTCCTTCTGTATTAACAGGAAGCTTCAAGCAATTGTCATCACACACGACCCACGTGACGATAAAAATGTTAAAAAGAGACAGCCAATAAAAGCAGATTTAACCCTTAAAAAGTAAAACCATGGCATAGAATAATATAGCGTTTATATTAACAAAAGGGTTTCAAACAATTAATCAAATTATTTCACTTTTGTTTTCAATTAATAATAATTGATGGGAGGGCGTCTCGTGATCCTGCCCGGGTGGGTACCAGAATCCTGCCTGTTTTTCCGTGAAGTTACCTGAATATTGATCTGGTAGCGGCGATTAGCGATAATAATTATACAAAACTACCCATTTATAAAAATCAATAGCAAACTTCTGAAAATACTCCCAACATTTCCAGAGCCCATTCAGAAAATCAAATTATTTAAAGTACTGCCTAAAAATATCAGTTGATACACCTATCTCATGTACAGCCTTTTGCTAGAACGAGATATCATTCTGACTTCGAGTGGAGACTCGTGTAGTTGTGTGTGGACTTTCAATGTAAGCTTTCTCAACTTATATGAAGTAGCTACCATCTTGCATGAGTTTGTAGTAATAGATTTTCAAGTTGCTACTGAAACTTCTGTCAAGAGTTTAGGATAAAGTTCTTTGCAAGCTATGAGATTAGTAACTTACAGCTTTGACATTCTATAGTCGAGATTTAAGTTGTTTTTATCAGAAATCTCCAAACCACCAAAGCCTCCTTCAAGCGCATTGGAAGATTTGTTGTACTGTATGAATTGATTTATGTAAAATTAATTTGATTTGTTATTTATTAATAAAGATAATCAATTGGGTTGTTTCCTAATATGGTAAATTAAAGGGCTATAGAAAATTCTACCTACAGTGTTATCTTAAGTATAAAAGCTGAAATAAAAACACTCAAGGATCGCGAGCGAAACCCACGAGCCGGCAAATTAGTGCAAGGAAAGCTAATTGAAAGAGCTCAAACTCAAGTAAAAAGCTACTTCAAGAGCTAGGTCTTGAAGTAGCTAGAAGTAGCTCGTGGTCTTATAGGTATTAGTCGAAAAGGTAAAGCTAAAGATTGATTTACTATCAATGAATCAAGTCGCGAGAGATTTAGCAAATTTCCAATCTCATTAACCAATAGTCCACACAGACGCCGAAGAGGTATTTTGATTTCGTTTCCAAAAATCACTGAAAACGTAAGATAACCATTAACATTTTAACCCTTGAGAATAGAAGTAGAAGAAGAATAGAAGAAAAAGCGAAAGAAACAGAAGTCATGTCAACTAAATAATTAATAACCAGGCAGACTATCATTACGTATGATACTGTTATATAAATCTACCGAATCTTAGAACTTGATAGAAGAGAGATCTCTCCATTATTTACTTCCTGCCCTTCCTATCTTGAAAGTAAAGCTTTATAATAAAGTTGTGCGCTATAGTTCAAGAAACGGACATCCGATTTCCTGCACTCGAGACTTGTAACTCGTTGCTCTATGTAAAGTCATATTCTCTATGTTGCTAGCTAGCTTATTTTTATTTAGATAAAGATTCCCTTATATTTTGACGTCACATAATCATAACGATAAAACAAATTCTGTACAATTCGACTGCTTTTTGAAATATTAGTGGTATTCGAAATGATTAAGCATGGGGCTTAATAAATAATATTAAATAACTAAATTAATAAATGGGAAAAAATTACGCACGTCTTCCAGCTTCAAATTAGGTTTCCCTGTGTTATTGGTACCAGAGATTGACATACCTACTTGTACACTTTTAAATTTATACACATCTATACCATAGATAATAAAAACTCAGACAAAAAGCAAATGTTAGCCCGATGTGGGAATCGAACCCGCGACCCTCGGCTCAACAGTGAGGTGCTCTAACAACTGGAATAGAGTCAGTCATCTAATGATGCTACTAGTATCTCCAATTGAAATCCTCATATATATATATCCTCATATGCATACTACCAGGTACCAAGTTTTAATATAAAGACATACTAGTACGCGTTCACGGCGACACTCACACTTAAATTAAATTGAAAGTTAAAATCTATTCATGTATCCCTACAGAAGGTTAGAACACCTGCTCTCCGATGTAATTAAATCTAAGACCTCAAGTTCTCATTATTAGATGTGTGAGCCGAAAATCATATGAGGCTGTTGCTTACTCATACTGACGCAATCTGGTGCGGAGTGAGACCTAGGTGATTTTCTTTTTTGCCACGTACCATCCGGCTTTGGAATGAGCTCCCCTCCACGGTGTTTCCCGAGCGCTATGACATGTCCTTCTTCAAACGAGGCTTGTGGAGAGTATTAAGCGATAGGCAGCGGCTTGGCTCTGCCCCTGGTATTGCTGAAGTCCATGGGCGACGGTAACCACTCACCATCAGGTGGGCCGTATACTCGTCTGCCTACAAGGGTAATAAAAAAAATAAAATAAAAATGAAAAATATGTTGAAAAGCTAGAAAAAATAATGTTTATTTTATACATGAAACTAGAACCAATGTTTAAGTCATTTGTATAAGGGAATGCTTGAATATTAAAGCATCCGGCTGACGCGGTGTCAAAGTTGAATTGACTATTGGATTGCTGCGAAAAACTAATCTGTATGTTTATAAATGACTTGCTGTTCGTTAGTCTCGCTAAAACTCGAGAACGGCTGGACCGATTTGGCTAATTTTGGTCTTAAATTATTTGTGGAAGTCCAGAGAAGGTTTAAAAGGTAGATAAATATGAAAATGCTCGGAATTAAATAAAAATAAGAATTTTGTTTTCCCTTTAATGTGTCCTCCGTCAGACGAATTCCTTTTGTTTGTTTTAAGTTTATTTTACACAAAAGCTTAGGTATTTAATAAATCGATTGAGACACTACGAAGTCTGGCGTGTCAGCTAGTCATAAATAAATATTGCTAGCAAAGGAGACTATATGTTGTGTTTCTCCTAGGAACAAGTTAAGCTGATCGTATTAACTTTCCAAAAAATATACATAGCTTAATATTTTAATATTACAAACATTATACCAAGCCTGTAGCAGTAGTGTGAACCTCAAAGAATGAAAGCCAATTAATAATAACAATGTAGCAAATAATCTTGAAACGTTCATTTCACACAATTTAGACGTAAATTGAAAAGCAATTTCGCGCTGTCGCTGTAAATTTATTAGTTTCAGTTTCAAAGTGAAATGAACTTAATTGGCAACGCTAATAGATTAGTTTTCGCTTGCAATCCCTTTTCAATACGGCTGAGGAAACGTTGCCCGTTTTCTCAGTTTGGCACACAACGCCTCGTCTTAATGAGTTCCCCTGCTCACTGTTTAGCTTTTAGCTGCTCAACGATATTCGATGTAAACAATATAATCTTACCGGTGGTAGGACGTCTCGTGAGTCCGCGCGGGTAGGTACCACCACTCTGCCTATTTCTGCCGTGAAGCAGTAATGCGTTTCGGTTTGAAGGGTGGGGCAGCCGTTGTAACTATACTGAGACCTTAGAACTTATATCTCAAGGTGGGTGGCGCATTTACGTCGTAAATGTCTATGGGCTCCAGTAACCACTTAACACCAGGTGGGCTGTGAGCTCGTCCACCCAACTAAGCAATAAAAATAAAAAAACTGTTTGAAAAAAGAACAAGGAACAATTCAAATTAAATATGGTCCATTTCCTTTTCTTATCTTCATCTAAGTCAACCCAAACAACAATGTAACTCACCACATATATGCTGTATATCTTAACGCGCAATTACTTTAATACACCTAGACGAAAGTTAATGTTCTGCTCATAATTAATTTTGAGCACTCACGGAGAATGTGTGCAATGCGCTTAGAATGTGAAATATTGTATTGTATCATACTACGAGTATAACAACTATGCATACATATATGTTTAAGCTACTTATATATGAACGGTTTGTTTATTAGCTAATACTATATCACTACATAATATGTTGTTATATAACCATTATAACACAATAATGACTAATAACTATAGTTTCCAGAACTACAGGATGCTTTGAGGTCGGTGGAATCATTTTTTCCACCCGCTGGTTCCGGTAGCGGCTTAACTTGAGATATACCGTGAGCTTTGTTCATTTATTGGTATTACATTTTTATATGACTAGTAATTGTTCTAATTTTTTCCTTTTTTTTTTTTTATTGCTTAGATGTGTGAATGAGCTCACGGCCCACCTGATGTTAAGTGGGTGCCGGAGCCCATGGACATCTACAACGTAAATGCCGCCACCCACCTTAAGATATGAGAACTAAGGTCCAGTACAGTTACAGCGGCTGGCCCACCCTTCAAACCGAAACGCATTACTGCTTCACGGCAGAAATAGGCAGGAGGGTGGTACCTATCCGCGCGGACTCACAAGAGGTCCTACCACCAGTAGACGGAATAAAAACGAATATGTAACAAAATTTGAATTTATTTTCGTTTTTTTTGTCACCGATTATTTTTGTTTACGATAATAATTTAAAAATGAAACTACACACCGCACGTAGCTCTCAATTAAATAGTTTGTTGCTCGCCTACAGAGAAGATGGACTTTCCACCTCGAATAGTTCACATCACTATGTTTTCAATTTTTCAATCAATTTTTCCACATTGAACGAACGAAATTTCGCTTAAATTTTTTCTTAACATAAAAAAGTAAACAAAAAGTACATCCTCGTAGTAGTTTCCAAAGGTAGAATTGCGTTTGGAATTATAAGCTTAGTTAAACATACAGAAACTGCCACTATTAGAAACAAATCATTGCTGAGTTGCATGTTAATAAACGTAGAGTTTCCATGAAAGGCCAAAAGTGTTTTAGCAAGTGTTCTCGTTTATTAAAACACTAGCGACCCGCGTTCCCTTCGCTTCGGAAACTGTAATTTATTATTGATTTCTCCACTATTTAATGGATGTTATTATACATATAAACCTTCCTCTTCAATCACTCTATCTATTAAAAAAAACCGCATCAAATCCGTTGCGAAGTTTTAAAGATTTAAGCATACATAGGGACAGATAAAGCGACTTTGTTTTAAAATATGTAGTGATTTAACCGACAGTGAATGTGGTAGTTTTTCATCTGATAGTAGGCAGCGAAACCGACTTATCGTTCTCGCCGCAATGAAAAAGCGTAGCAGAAAATCTAGATCCACAACTTTATTTGTAGTTCATTTTACGGGTGTCGAGTTCGTATATTCCGAGCATGGCTGCGTATCGTCCCATCTAATTCTACCAAGACAGTTATGACTAAAATAAAATTAACCTCACGTCTTGAGATAGGCGGTAGAATTCAGACTGTGACTTATTGGTTAACCGTTTGCAAGGCGGGTGTAGGTAGCTATATAATCTGATTAAAAGAAATTAACACTGCTATTAATGGCGAGGTTTGAGCACTAAAATAATAATAGAACTAAAAGGAAATTCTTGTTTACCGTAAGATAACAGGTACCTTAAAAGTACTCAGTTCTTTGAAATAGCGTTCGGTAGTATTTTAAATATTGTACGGGCCAGCGCGCACATCATATTGCATTCCGATGCATTTTACATCAAAGTCATTCATTTTCGAGACAGTTCGTGTACTGCAATCAGCAGGGCGTCGCGTACTCGCATAACGTCATTTTTATCATATAAACAGTCACCATTCGGTGTAAGCATATCAATAAGCAATTAATCAGTATTGGAGTTGTTATCATTATCACAACATAGGGGTGTGTGGACAAACCGTACAAATTTATTTATTTAATTCATTTGCTTCAGATTTTGCATCCATATTACATGCATTAATATTTCATATAGTATACCAGAATCAAATAAAAATAATAACCACAATCTCAGAATAAAACAAAAGCAATAATATTAACTAGTGGTCGCTCGGTAGTCGAAATTCGACTATAATTAATTGGAATTGTAAGTTTGTACCCTATTAAGATTGTATTTTATACTTCTATAGTCACAAATTTCGCCAAGACTCACTATAAAAAATATTAACAAAGACAAACCATATTTAATCCATTCTCAATTTGACCACAGACGTCAAGAACAAAAGTATTACAATAAATAGTATGCATGCGTGTGTGCGTCAAATACATGGTATGTAGTGTGTATAATGTTTTCTTTATTGATTTAATGTATCTTTTATGCATTATTTTAAAAAAATATTAGCATTGTGCACTTCTTCTCTGTATTCTCTATAAATGTGGAAAATTTCATACTCCTCCGTCCGCGCAATTTTCGTAAAAAGGGATACAAAGTTTTTGCTTCACGCATTAAAATAAAGATAATAATAATAAATCAAAAACTCAAAATTAACATCCAAACTATCTTAACCTAAAGGCCTAAAGGTTTGGATCCAGAGTGCTCAACATGCACACGTGTCCAGTGTTGCATTATTGGACAGTCCAGATCCATCCGCGAGGCGAAATATAATCAGTTCAAAAATATTGTTTCTCAATAGAATTTTCATTGCTTTTTCTTTTCATCGAAATGTTTTCTTCGTTTCCATAATGGGGCGGTCGTTAACGAACGCGTTGCGATTTGAATAGCAACACCCCGTCTAAAGCACAGATACTGAGCACACGGAAAACCCTGCCATTGCTACGTCAGTACTTTGAACTATGCCACAGAAATGAAACACTAGTCTTTATAGCACAACATTGTAACCAAGGATCGTTTGACATTTGAAATAGAAATACCGAGAAATCCCTGTCTAAAATTTCCCTCAAACTACCTAATGACCGTAAGTAACACTAACACGGACATATTATCCAAGAATGAGCACAGTCAAGACAACTTTTAAGGTATAATATTTCGTTTATTATTTTAATTATATTGTTTCGCACGCTTCGAATAATTTACAGTTTTCGTGGTCACGGACGACTAAGGGTGTTTGTTACACGGACGACTAAGAGTGTATATTTTTATTGATTTTGTAAGCTTTGCATGTTTTCATAATAAAAGAATAGAATAAGAATGAAGCAGTCGCGCATTCCAGTTCGAATTGTCATTACACATTACAATCGATGATTTGACCTCACGTCGCAAGCTGAATGGTACCATTCGTGGTGTTCCAATAACAAATTCTTAAAATTCAAAAAACTAAATTTTCTCGTATAATTAACACTAAAGTTGATGAGCATGCCTACTGTTTTTTTAGCATTTAACACATATCGTGAAACATAAGCAAACGCCTTTTTTATTCCCGTAGTATATGATGAGAATTAACGCTTACCGCAGGTACTATAACGCAACTATCTTTAATAATAACACACTAAGTACAATATGACATCAAGCATGTTATAACGGGCACTCGCTCTTTCAGTGATAATTTAAAGGTGAAACAATATGCTTTACGTAACGTTGCACACTATATTACACTTTAGTATGAGACGATGTTGCAACTGCTGTATTATGTAGTACTGCTACTTTGAGCTGCTACTTTACGCTTACGCTGTATTACGTAGCAGATATCAATATATTAATACGTGAAGCAAAAACTTCGTATCCCTTTTTACGAAAATTGCGCGGACGGAGATGTATGAAATTTTCCACACTTATAGAGAATATAGAGAAGAAGTGCATAATGCTAATTTTTTTTTTTAAATAGTGCATAAAACATACATTAAATCAATAAAGAAAACATTACACACACTACATACCATGTATTTGACGCACACACGCATGCATACTATTTATTGTCAAACTTTTGTTCTTGACGGCTGTTGTCAAATTGAGATTAAATATTGTTTGTCTTTGTTAATATTTTTTATAGTGTAGTCTTGGCGAAATTTGTGATTATAGAAGTATAAAATACAATCATAATAGTGTACAAACTTACAATTCCAATTAATTATAGTCGAATTTCGACTACTGCGGGACCTCTAGTACAGTTTTAATACATAATTTGTACGTACCAATTTCGGAAAGGTGTCAATAACAGAAATGTTTATATTAGAACAGACAAAATAAATTCTATATCAACACAAAACAAAATAATAATAATAATGCTAAAATTCATGTAAATTAATATTAGAAAAAAATTTATAAAATTTAAGCTATAACGTACAAAAAAATACCAAACAAATAAAAGGTTTCATATAACTTTTGAATGATATTTATAAAAAATGATTAACTCATGTATGAGATTTCTTCTAGTAAACTCTAATACTAGTAGAAAGAAATAATCTATAAATAGAGGAAATGCCTGCATCTTGGAAAAATGATTAAATTAATGGCTGATAAAAATAACAGTCTTTGTAAAACAAAACCATTATCTTAACATAATATAAGCTTAAATACATAATACATACATTAATATATACCTATATATATAATATATTCTATATAATATAATCCATAGATTAGAAATATTCATTAGCGTATTGAAATCTAGTGTTTTCTTCTTAATAGAGAATAAAAAGCGTCAATAGATTTTTTTTAATTATAATTTTAATAACATTTAGGTTCCGCAAAGAGCGAATTGAGAAACGCCCCGATAACCACAATAATTCATTTTCTATCAAATGGACTTGTATTTTTCATGGCGGAACTCTGAGCAGTTTGGCGGAGCGCCAGCTCGAATGAGACAAGGATGTCGTTCCATAACCTTGATATACATATTATGAAACAGAATACTATATCTTTACGTGATTCTCTTCGATGCGACATTTTTTAAATACACTCTTGTTTTTTACTGGTGGTAGGACCTCTTGTGTGTCCGCGCGGGTACCACCACCCTGCCTATTTCAGCCGTGAAGCAGTAATGCGTTTCGGCTTGAAGGGCGGAGCAGCCGTTGTTACTATACTGAGACCTTAGAACTCATATGTCAAGGTGGGTAGCGGCATTTGCGTTTTCTAGATGTCTATGGGTTCCGGTAACCACTTAACACCAGGTGAGTTATGGGCTTGTCCACACAGCTATGCAATAAACAAAAAAAAAACTATTCTCAATATTATTGACAGATCAATTTGTAAGTTTCACGAAAAAGTTAGACATGTTGGTGGTAGGGCGTTTTATAAGCAAGTTACACGCTTTGTAATTTAGAGATCATTTTCATATCTCAAGGCGGAATGCAGAATTTCATTTTTTTTGCATCATAATGAATCATCAGCTCATCCATTAATCTATTGCTTATACCATCATCTCGTTTACTTCAGCAGGCGAGTATTCTGACGGGCTTTTTCAATATTACCGTTAACAGTCTATGCAATTATAAAAAAAAAACCAATTTCGGTGTCGCATACAATAGACGTATTACGAAATCTACTGGCTTGAGTAACCATTTAGCATTGGATCGAGTCCGTTTTATCCACACGCGAAAAAATAGCTTTAATCTGTCAACTGATGGCTTTAGATTCCACAATTGCGTTCGCGCTCTCGTGTCGTTATAAAAACGACAAATTTCCGGTTTCAATGATTTTTAATAGGCTGTAGATTAGCGTTGAATATATTATTCAAGAAAACATGATTTACTAATGATAAACAATAATATAAATCGTATTTAATCACTTCACACAAAACAAGATTAAGATGTTCTTTTTTTTTCTCAGTATTTCTGTTCGGTATGTATGCATGTGTGTAATATATTTATTCATAAAAAGTTACACTTACATTTAAACCATGCCCCACAAAATTGCTTACGCAGTTTGACTGCAGGTAACTCGCTTTATATAAATTATACAGCTTATATATTATTAAATCAGGTTATATAAATACAATTAATTTAAGTAAATGGTTACAACGTATTTAACAAGTGTTTTTTAATAAACTTTTAAATTTAGCAAGTGTAGGCTCACGTCTTATGTCCTCGGGTAAACTATTGGGTAAGTATGGAACTAGTTTTTTTAACGTTCTATCTCCATAGTAATTTTGTACCATGGGTATTTCAACTTTTGGACCTTGTGCCAGTTTTATGTTGCACCAAATTAGTTAAACTAAATTATATAGTTAGTTAAAAATTTTATATAGTTTAGAGTAATCTCCTTTAATCGGTTTTTTAGTACTGCAGTTCGGCTAAGAAACTTACATATTTTATTTATTTATTGTTCTTATAGGCAGAAGAATATACGGCCTAAATGGCGGTCAGCAGCTACCGTCACTCTTGGACGTCAGCAATAGGGTAGAGCCAAGCCGCTGCCTACCGCTAAGTACCATCTGCGGGCCTCGCTTAAAGAAGGACATGTCAATGTCGTTGTTAAGTGGTGTTTACCATAGCCATAGACATCCAACGGGCACGCTGCCATCTTCACGAATCGTGAAGTTGAAGTCTTCATTATAATTTGTGGCGGTTGTCCTATCCTTCAAAAAGGAGCGTCCGTATTTACTCTAAATATGTTCTACCACCAATAAAATTAATAGATCTGCTGACATCTACCGTTGATATTGAATAAATGGATTTGGCTCTTCACAGCACGTAACAAGATTAAAATTGGATGGTGGATTGGTGGATTATGATACTTCGATTGTATCTACAGACAAGACGATAACTGAATTTCCCATTCGTATTGGACGCCTCAGAAAAATATACTATCACAATAAAGATAAGATGTAATTTTTTTTTAAGCTAAGTCAGTCTAATAAAATTGTTTAAATATTAAACATCATTTAAATCATCAAAACATCATTTAAATATTATTAAATTTATGCAACCGTTTTACTAGCAATTAAAAACAACGAAAAGTAAAATATTTCGTTGTAATCCATTTTCATCTTAACGTGCAGCTTAAGCGCATTGAATAAATTCTACCCAAGCTAAAGCACTTCGAGTCCTTTGATATAAAGATGTGCAAGCAACTGAATTTAATAAATATTTATACCACGGGCTTGGCTGTGTCCCTGGCATTTCTGATATCTACTCGCCATCAGATGGACCGCATCCTTGTCTATCTATGAAGGCCATAAAAAACCTGAGCCATCGCATTTTATGCCAAACGTTTTTAAATTTCGAAGTTTATCGATTTTTTAAGTTTTCCGACTCGTCATAAAAAAATATACAATAATATTCTCTTAACATATTCGCTGGATGAAGGCTAAGCAGGACCGATCTTTGTGACGAGGCCTGGGGGAGGCCTATGTCCAATAGTGCACGTCTGTGTGCTGACAGAACAGAAAAAAGTTCGGGCCGGTTTGTTGATAGCAAGAACTCTACGTATGTGAACCAAGTGAACCATTTACTAAACTGGACTGTGAAACTGAGACTTGGGAGTAATGTCTCGAGTTGAGTGGCGGCATTTACGTGGGCTCCACTTAAGCAAAACAAAAATTACTAACGTAAGCTATTTATACCGTGAAGTTACTTACCAAAAAGCATTGAAAGCAATATTCGTGTTAGTTGAATCATTAATAATCGTCTACATTGAACCGTTAGTGTGAAAAACGCTTTATCCATATCCGGTCTTCGATCGGCCCAACTTTTCAGCATTCGCTTTGTCGCAGCTCTTAACGTTATCTGCTACTTGCATTAGAAGTATAATATTTTCTACATCGTGTCATATATTATGTAGTATAATGGCTTAGTGTCGTCACGCGTAAGTATTCTCTGTCTTTTCAACACAGTTGCTATCACTGGATTTGAAAAAAAATATTTTTTTTTTTAATATAATGGCTTTGTGTGGTTATTGGGGCCAAATTCATTCACGGGAGCTATAGAACGGTATTACATGCCAAGTTGTCTTACTCGTATTATACGCCTTATGACAGGTAAGTTCTTATTACATTCAATACAATGCGAGGCAGCTGGCCGAATATCCGTGCTCGAAACCCAAATGCCCAAGTTTATGAAAACCGCAACCGCTTTGAGGCATCATGTAAAATCCACGGAATAACACTCTAAATCAGAATGCAGAGTTGCGACTAAAATTGTATGGTAATGTCCCGTTAATATAAAAGCTAGAGCTATAAATCTACTAGAACGTTTTAATTTACTTTTGGTCGTTGTTTCTGTTGTTTTAATCGATACTAAAAGTTTTCAACTAGACGATTATGCAGATTGACATGAGCGAATGCTACTATGACGTTTTCTCGATTGTGAAAAAAAAAGATGTGTGGTGCCGTGGGACACCGGATAGGAACGAAGTTCCTTATTATAAAAATATTAATTTTAATTTCTATTCGAGGTATAAAGAAAATAAAACTGGAAGTTTCGCACCAACTCACGGTCATTCGGTAACGTGCGAACTTATTGTGGTACACTTCATTCACGGTTGTTTGCATAAGAGTTAGTGTATTGCGCAAACGAATGCTCTGAGATTGTGGTCAATGAATGATAAAAAAATATATTATTTTTTGTACGTTATTACAAAGTTAAGTCGTACACTGTGTGCATTACTAATAAAAATCTTACGTTACGGACGTTTTTTCCCGGTTAGGGTACCCCTCCGCATCATCCCATAAAGAACTTCATTCCAAAAACATTGGTTCTATTTTCAAAAGAGAACTTTTTAAAGAAAACACAATCGGGACTCCGTTTGATTTCTAATAAAAGTTTAGAGAATAAATAAATAAAAAACAATTTGACCTGAGTGTTGTGCAAACTCATGTAACAGTGTGCGCTCCGCTCGCCACGGAGCAAAGGTGGTTGACCTGGACGTGCTGCCCTTATCGAATGCCGTGATCATTTAGGTGAAAATTTTTTTTCAGAAACTAAACACGAGCCCAAACGAACGACCCAGAATTTCCTAGACAGTTTACTAATATTTACCACTACCATTCTGTAGTAATATCGGCTATAAAAAATCATCGACTGGTCGCCCAGGGGCTAACTCTGTTATCGGTCACGGTCATGGAGATTGGCTAATAGTACTACCAAGCCAATGTCTCCTGCCTACCCACCATCCAGGCCTCCTCCTCCTCCGTGCGTCGTATTCCTTAGTGCTGAGGGTCGTTACCTTTACAGAGCACTTTGGTTAGGACTATGTTCCTCCATTCACTCCTGTCCTCCGCGCAGTGGATAGCGACATTAATGCTGGATTACAAAGTCGTCTTAATCTGATCCATGCCTATCACCAGATAATATCATCGTAGCAAACATAAATCTTACTTAAAACCTTTGAGTTCGCAGCTTGTTGCCAAGTAAATCTCTGAATGAATACTTAATTTAATTTCTTGAACGGCGGTCGCTGAAGCCTTCTAAGTAACAGCTAAGCCGGAAGATCGATGGCCTCTTACGGTCGCATGATAACATAATTAAAGCCAATTTAAAACTATTCCAGCTTAGGATTTAAAGGAAAATCAAGGGAAATTGGAAACTTATACTTACGGTCCTAGTAGGTACGGTATAGGCACATGTGAACCATATGCTTATGTGTTTTTGTAACCACTGGAAGCAAACAAGCAGATGGCTCATTTGATTGTTAGTAATCATCGTCGCTCATGGACAACAGCAATGTCAGGGCTGAGTTTTGATATATTTTTCCTTAAATATAACACTTACGTTTGACAGAAAGAGTTTTATTCCTACTTAATCACTGATAGCCTAAGGGGCTACTCTAGCTATGCACGGACGGGGGAAAGATTAGTCGAAATTCGAATATACGTATGTGAACTAGAGGATATATTAGTAAAATTTTACCACTACAATATATGTAGATAAAGCACAAAGGGAATTGCTGATATTGTTTACATTTATTATGAATAAAGTTAAAATTTGTTCCAATAGTTCAAGTTCTATTAATAAGTCCTGATAAGAAAGCGTACAATGTCTTGTTAGAAAGTTCCAGTTGAACAATCATGAGCATAATGCAAGTTATCTCATTGATAAATGTTTTATGGAGAGTTTAAAGAATTGTATTTCTCAGAAAAGTGTACGAGTTCCTTCCTTTTGCAAGAAAATAATTCGTTCAAACGATTTTTGCATTCGATTAACAAACATTTTACAAATAAGACGACACATGTGTTATTAAATTATTATTTACTGGAACATTGCGATTTTTTTTACCACAATTGTACCATATTTCAGGACTGAATCAATAATTTCTTTTCTCAGAAAATAAATAAATAGATTAGTGATACCTGCAACTGTACATATTATGCACTAGAACCTCTTTATTTTCCTACCTATTCTAGTAGCCTCGAGGGGTTGTACTAGATTCGCCGGGCGAGTAAATGACCTCACGGAACTCTAACCTATGGACGTTGCTAACAGTGGCCCTAGCAAGAGCAGTGCTTTGCAGAATCTATCACCGGATCGGAAACGCGACCCACTGAGACGATCCGACGAGGAACTCAGTGGGATTTGTTTATGGATTAGTTTATTCGCCAAACCCTTCGTCTCAAGCGACGGGTTCGGCGAGAACGGTGACCGGTGCTCGAGGTACCTAAAAGCACCGTTAATGGATCGGGAGGATCCGTAATCACGCGCTTAGGGCGACGTCAACTGTTTACCATTCGGTCCACTGGATCGGGTATGTAATTACCGGCGGCCACGACAAGAGGGTTTTCTGTACTAGCACCTCCATCAGTCATACAGATGACCTCCTGACGATGGTCCCGCAAAGACACATCCTAGTAGACTTTTGATAATAGCTCTTAGCAGCGATTAAAGCTGGAACCTGGTCCTCTTATGGCCCATCAATTAAGACATCTGCTTTTGACAGCAAAAACTGAAACTAAAATACACCCTTTATCAAGCAACCTCTACATTTGTTTGATTGGTGTTCGGTTTCTAATTCGTAATAGTCACGACATGTATCATATTCAAGTAATTCATATAAAAATATCAGTTGTACATTAGACAACTGAAGAACATAGTTTTTTTAATAGCTTTTCTTTTGTAGATCATACGTTTATAACAACAATTTATTTTTAGTTATTAACTGAAACTTCGAAGACACAATATTTATAGATTTAAGTTGACTATCGATTCATTCAACTAATTAGAAGGTTCCTATTCATTCAATACTTTACTTTGTACCTTTGGAATGATAATCTAAAAGCCATTAATATTTTTATTCGATACTGTACATAGTTTAAATATAAGGCCAATTAGACTAGTGATCTTACGAATATTCTTATTCAAAGTGAAGACGGCTTATTTAAACTTGCCGCATCACCGACTACGCTTTAGATATAATATCTATTAAGGCACAGATTACTCTGCTACACAGTAACGTTGCATGTAAATAGCTATTACAGACAAGACAAGAAAATACTAGATAATTTTTCACATCAATTTTAATGTTGCTATTATGTTTTTTTTATTGCCCTTTTAGGCAGACGAGCATATGGCCCACCTGTTGGTGAGTGGGTACCGTCGCCCATGGACTTCAGCAATGTCACGGGCAGAACGAAGCCGCTGCCTACCGTTATAATAGCATGCTGGGTAACTCAATGTATTATAGGGAAACTTATTACATAAAGCTCATTACATTTTTTAGCAAGCTCTAGTCCCAATTTTTTTAATAATTTACATTATAAAAAGAAATTATCACCAGATATTAGGATTTTTAGAAAAACAGAATGTTTGCAAAATTTAAAAGTGATATTTAGTATAATTTGTACCAAACATTGGTAATAATCGGATTTTTTTTTTGCCCTTGTAGGCAGACGAGCATATTGCCCACCTGGTGGTGAGTGGTTACCGTCGGCCATGGACTTCAGCAATGCCGGGGGCAGAGCCAAGCCGCTGCCTAAATTATTATTATTAAATTATATTTATGTTACAGTAATAAACAATAGATGATCCAGTTAGATAGTTGTCATAGATAGAGCAGGTACGTAAAACTCGGTCACTGTTGAGTTCAAACAGCTGACGTGTGAAACAGCATTTGTGTCCGTGCTGTTTAACTGCATTTAACTGTAGAGTCAATAAATAAATTCAGCACTTACGTTAAATTGTGTCGATTACGAGGAAAGCTAATCCCAAATTATTTATCTTTTTTTTATTTTTTACTAGCTGACCCGGCACAGTTCGTAGTGCCTCAATCGATAAATAAAAGACCTGAACTTTTGTATAAAATAAACTTAAAACAAACAAAAGGAATCCGTCCGACGGGGAACAAATCAAAGTAAAAACAAAATTGTTATTTTTATTTAATTCCAAGCATTTTCATATTTATCTACCTTTTAAACCTTCTCTGGACTTCCACAAATAATTCAAGACCAAAATTAGCCAAATCGGTCCAGCGGTTCTCGAGTTTTTAGCGAGACTAACGAACAGCAATGCATTTTTATATATAGATTGCCCTTCTAGATAGACGAGCATACGGCCCACCGGATGGTGAGTGGTTACCGTCGCCCATGGACTTCAGCAATGCCAGAGGCGGAGCCAAGCCGCTGCCTACCGTTAAGTACTCCCACAAGCCTCGTTTGAAGAAGGATATATATCTCTACAAAATTACTTCCATAGCTCATAGAAATCATGTGAATTCCACGGTTAACTTTGTTTCATAAGTCTCAGTTGTATTGGATAAAGGCTCCCCCACCCTCAAATCAGAACGCATGACTGCTTCGCGCCAGAAATAGACTGATAAGTGGAACCTACCCTCAGGGGCTCGCTGTACGACGACGTTATTCCTTCGTCGTGAAAGTCGTTCGCGCGTGCAAGCTGTTTGGTACGTACATATATTTATTTAGCTAGAAAATTGGTACCTGCAAAGTGAATTTAACGCCAGATATCGTCGCATCACTAAATACGGACACACTTCGCTAGTTCTCAGTTCGAACGGTATGTTGCAAATGCTATGTATGCACTTTTATTAAAATACTGAATTGCAGGTATTTTGCGATACAAGCTGCTATTAGCCCAGAGATCTCTGAGAAATCGTATTTATTATTATTCTAAATTTGAATGACGAAGCCAATCTCACGGCTCTAGTATCAAGATCGTATTAAACATGCTTTTAGCGAGCGTCAGTTGTATCTTCAATTACATTCCGTCATCACAACGCTTTTAAGGAAAAGACGCTGAATCACCAGGCGCCATAGATAAGCGCTTCCACTAAGCATTGACTGTGGGAATAGTTTAAGTTGGCAACACATTACACGAACATTTGCAACCAATAAATACTGTTAAAATATCGCTAATTCACTTGCAAAAACACTGATCTTAGTTTATTTATTTATTGCTTGTACGGGTGGACGAGCTCACGACCCACCTGGTGTTAAGTGGTTACCGGAGCCCATAGACATCTACAACGTAAATGCTGCCACCCACCTTTGAGACATGAGTTGTAAGAGTCTCACTTTTAACTGTACAACGGCGGCCCCGCCCTTCAAACCCAAACGCATTACTGCTTCACGGCAGTAATAGGCACCACCACCTGTATCTACCTGTACGGACTCACAATATGTCCTACCACCAGTAAAAAGGTAGATGTTGGTCTAAACCAGAAGTTGATGGTAGGTAGAGATTAACGTAATGCTGCCTTCAATGTCCGATATCCGTTTAACAAGAGGTAGGAAGTGAGGTAGTCTACCGATATAGACCAACTAGTGGGTGCCCAGTCGAAATTCGATCACAATTATTAATTTAATTCATATGTTTGAAGATTATTATGCTTCTATTGTTGAAGACTTTACTTCTATAATCACAGATTTCGCCAAGGCTACACTATAGACAATAGTATTAAATATAAACCATAATTAAACCATTCTCAATTCGACCATAGACTTTAAATAATAACAGTAGTTTGACAATAAACAAAATAGTATAAATATGCGTGTGTGTCATTTACATAGTGGTGTATGTAATGTTTTCTTTATCGATATAATGCATAATTTAAAAAAAATGGCGTTCTCCACTCCTTCTCTAGATTCTCTATTAGTGTGAGAAATTTCATACTCCTCCGTCCATGCAATTTTCGTAAAAACGGGTTCAAAGTTTTTGCTTCACGTATTAATATATAAATAGCATTGACTTATATAACATTAAAACATCCGCTAACTCATCCTTTGAACTAGAAAACCTAAATCCGCAACAGTAGTCGCGATTCCGATCTGGCGGTACATTCAGCGGAGTACTTTTTTTATTTTATTGCTTAGACGTGTGAACGAGCTCACAGCCCACCTGGTGTTAAGTGGTTACTGGAGCCCATAGACATCTACTACGTGAATGCGCCACACATCTTGAGATATAAGTTCTAAGGCCTCAGTATAGTCACAACGGCTGCCCCACCCTTCAAACCAAAACGCATTACTGCTTCACGGCAGAAATAAGCGGAGCGGTGGTACCTACCCGTGCGGACTCACAAGAGGTCCTACCACCAGTAAGTACCACCAGTAAATACTGCTCTTACCGGGGCCAATAGTGTCAGCAATTACTCCCAGGTCGACCAGCTCGGGAGCTTACGTACCAAAATTTGATTACGTAAAAGAAACGGAACGCTTCATAGTGTTCTCATAGTTCTCATAGTGTTTATTGTTTGTATTTTATTTTTATTCATGTGAATTATTTATTTCTATAATATATTATTGTTCTCAATAATCATTAGATATTTTATTCTAAAACCGTAACGTATTCATATTGCTTAATTATAATTTCAAAACTTGACGATTTCTCTGTTTATTTTATGTATACAAAGAGATTTAGATAGACAAATAAAAATGTTTTATCAATTACATAATATCTGAAATAGTATCCCTCATGGCTATTTTCATCGAACCTTTATTGTTCAAATTTATTGTTCAAATTTGTCAAGACATTTAATAAATAAGGCTTCATTGCTGTTATATTTTAAATTATTTAAGTAAACAGAAAATGTTAACAATAGAGCTAAGAGTACTATTAATTAAGTTAAACTAAAACATATTCTCGGCATTCGCATTTATTATCAATACAATATCGTCATATAAATTCAAAATTTAATTTACAGTTACAATAACAATCCCGTAGGGGTGTACATTATAGCTTTGAAACATATCAGTTGTGATTACATCAAAATAGTACGTTCTAGATTTTTTTAAAACTTCGCATTCAAAAAACTAATTTTTACTTAATAAAAGGGCATACAAGGTCGCGTCACGCTCACAGACTAATAACACAGTTTCTTACGCACACAGCCACGTATGAATGTCACTGGTACTAACTTCATGTGGCTTGTCCATCGATTTTTTATATCCGAACCTACCTATGACCCGTGGAGCAAAGAATGCTCAAATGAAGGAAACATTGAACTTTCATACGCTTAGTACAGTCACGTATAAAAGTGCAATCGTTATGAGTGACTAACAATATTTTGATTAATGCTTATTTTTGTACTGGCGCGTTCGGAATGTTAGTCGATTAGTCGTTTAGCGGATAAATTTACTGTGTGAGAACTGACGTTGATTGAAAATAATTTATAAATAAAGTACAGTGTTTGCTTCCTTCGGTCTTCCTTTTCTCCTTCTTCTTCTCTAAAAGCACTGGAGGCCGCATAGCCCGGTCTGTTACCCCCCTCGACGGGAATCCATGAAAGAATTCCCCAGGGTTAAAAAAAGAGTTCATGCTTGACAAAAAATCATAATAACTTTAAATAAACAAATAATTATTTCTAGCGTCGTATCTGTAAATTATTATACAATACTTTTGGAACGAAGTTCCTTATGGGACGATGCGGAGGGGTACCCTAACCGGGAAAAATCGTCCGTAACGTAAGATTTTTATTAGTAATACACACAGTGTACGACTTAACTTTGTAATAACGTACAAATTAGTAATGCATACAGTGTACGACTTTACTTTGTAATAAAATACAAAAAATAACATATTTTTTTTAGTATTAGAACATTTTTGATGAATTCAAAAGATATTTGAGCTTGAAAAATGTATAAACGAGAACCCCCGTTTTGAAGGCTCAGAATTTTCTACCTAAGATACCTCAAGCTTGCGTTGCGTAAGTAGGATTCCCGGTTATGATTATTAGTCCTTTTAAATATGAATACACTCCGCCGAGGCTCCTGGAATTTTCAAATAATATCCTTACAAAACTGTGCAGGCACTGGAGACTTGATGGCATATAATGGCGATGACTATGAGCTCTGACGATTTTAAGAATTTCATATCACTTGGCGTTTTGCGAGTCCAATTATTGTACATTGTGTATTGTACAAAGATTACATATTAGTAGTACATGCGGTAGGCAGCGGCTTGGCTCTACCCCTGGCATTGCTGAAGTCCATGGGCGACGGTAACCACTCACCATCAGGTGGACCGTATGCTCGTCTGCTTACAAGGGCAATAGAAATAAAAAGTATCAACTATATTTTCAATTTATAAATAACGTAATTAGTGGCAAAGTAATTAGTGGTACAAACTGCAAGGAATACAGTTTTAAATATCAAGTCTCAACGTTACAGTAAGATTGTGATGTCCAAGGACTCTGGAAACCACTAGACAATCTGTAGACTGCAAGGTCATCTGGACAACTAGACGCCTGTAAAATCTTATGCCTGATTTGTAGAATAGTTTAAGATTTATTCCAGCGTTTGTACATAATCTGTAGCCGGCTACTGAACCAAGCTTAGAAAGATTTACCTCAAAAATATCAATATATATGTAGCAGCTATTTATGTTTTCATAATTTATCAGCGTGGATAATGTCGCTTACATTTTTATGTGACGGGTTTTAAAAACTCACTTTTAATTATCTTCTCACATCTTCAGTGGTTAAAATCTATATATAAAAAAATGAAAAGCTGTTCGTTAGTCTCGCTAAAACTCGAGAACGGCTAGACCGATTTGACTAATTTTGGTCTTGAATTATTTGTGGAAGTCCAGAGAAGGTTTAAAACGTAGATGAATAAATAAAAATAACAATTTTGTTTTTCCTTTGATGTGCCCCCCGTCGGACGGATTCCTTTTGTTTGTTTCAAGTTTATTTTATACAAAAGTTTTAGGTATTTTATTTATAGATTGAGGCACTGCGAAGTCTGCCGGGTCAACTAGTTTTTATATAAATATTTTAGTCTGTCACACTGGTTGTGTATTTTATCTTTTATAAAATAAAATAAATATATACATCACGTTCGTTTTGTCCAATCACGTACCGAGCCTTCGAAGTTTTTTTTATTTTATTTTTGTTCGCTTCGCAATTTCGGTTCCCGTTCGTTTGATTCATCTCTGGTTAGCAAATAGAAAGATTCAATTCAAAACGACTAAAATAAACGGACGACACCCGTTCCCAGAAAATATCTAAAAGGCGACGTTGTCTTTTACAAACAAAACAAAAAAAAACAAAAAAAGCCGAACCGTACAATGGGGCATTTGCTATTGTTGAAAACGTTTAATGAAAATGCCGCTCTTAGAGAACGTGCATTGTAGATGGAATACAAAAACGTTGCGGGGCTAACTCGCGCTTTCATATGTTTAGATAAAGATTTAAATTAATTACATTTTATTTCAATTAATTGCGAACTACTTTTCTGCCCGTGGCTTCGCCCGTCTGCTTCGCTCCTAATGGGGGGGGGGGGCAGGAAGAACCGCGATCCGGAGTGAAATAAAAATCTTAATAAATCTTATAATAATAATAATATTAATAAAGCCTTTTTATTTCCAGTAAATTTACATAACTGAAATCTATGTTTGATTTTAGTATAATTTTTAATACACTTTTTATCACTTACTTAATATAATTAGTATGTTTACTTAATATTATATAGTTATGTTTACTTCATATTATGTAGTTTCTAATCTACCGGAACCCCAGATTGGGTGAAGGCCTCCTCTAGGGATGCCCATTTGATTCTGTCTTCAGCTACTTTTTTCCAGTTTGGACCAGCTATTGCTTTAATGTCGTCTTCCCATCTTGTTATAAGTCTACCTCTTGTTCTTTTGCCTAGAGGACCATTCCAGAATGTAACTTTTTTGGTCCATCTATGATCATTTAGTCGTGCAACATGTCCCGCCCACTTCCATTTCAATTTTTGAGCGTAATTCAGAACGTTTGTTGCTTTAGTAATATTTCTTATTTTAGGGTGTCGTATTTTATATTCTTATATGTATAATAAATTTTATATAATAAATCTTATATTCAAATACAAATCAATACAAAATACCTAAAAGGTAATCGTAATTATTATCAGCCGAAACTTCCCAATGCTGAATATTTCGGCCACAACGAATTCTGTCAGGAATCTTCTTATCCGTATCTTGCAGGCCAACTAACGCAAAACATACCATTAACCTGCTGAGGACCCCAAAAAAAATAGCTTCATCATTTTCGCAAACAAAATAGGAAGTATTTGTATTTCTCTAGATTCTTAGAGCAGCTCGACACGTTTTGTGAGTCTGCACGGGTAGGTACCACCACCTTGCCTATTTCTGCCGTGAAGCAATAATGCGTTTCGGTTTGAGGAGTGGGGCAGCCGCTGTAACTATACTTGAGGCCTTAGAACTTATATCCCAAGGTGGGTGGCGCGTTTACGTCGTAGATGTCTATGGGCTCCAGTAACCACTTAACACCAGGCGGGCTGTGAGGACGTCCACCCATTTAAGCAATAAAAAAAAATATGTGTGGTTTCGTGGGACACCGGATAGGAACAAAGTTCCTTATTATTAAAAATATTAATTTTAAGTTCTATTCGAGGTATAAAGAAAATAATTATTCGGGTATACATTTTTTATTATGTTTTTTTTATTGATAAAAAAATGTACTTTACAAAGTTATCAACTTTATTTTATTCACAATGATTTATAAAAAGTATATAATAATAATATAGAAAGAAACAGCTATTTATATGAATAATAATAATAACCGTCATCACGTACACTATACATTAGACAATGTAAAGCCATCATACTAAGACTATACATAAATAATAAAAATCTGACGTTACGGGCGTTTTTTCCTAGTTAGGGTACCCCTCCGCATCGTCCCATAAGGAAATTCGTTCCACAAAACGTCTGGTATTAAATCTTTAGCAGAATGCAAACGTCAATCCATCTTGAAGTATCAGGGCGAACTATTAATTGCCTGACTGACGGCTCCGCGGCAGATATAAACGGAATACCCATAATGATACCCATCCTTTCGGGTGTCCCTAACACCGTACCCTCAGTTTTTATACCTATTTTTTCGTGAATACACACGCAACTACACGATTTTATTCCTTCGTCGTAATATTTTTTCCTGAATTCGTGTTAGGCATTACAAACAATTGCTGGTTACTTGTGACACTTGAACACCAGCGTAGTCACATCGCTCGATAGGAGTACGCGGAGCATCCTATCTATTAGGCTAATAAGGTTTTATTTAAAACACGCTCGTGGCAACCGGAATCAATTTTAACAAAACAAAAACATTCGTTAGCTTATTTTTTTGACGTGACAACGTCTTATAATTCGATGGACCTGGCTGCATGCACGAAAAAACATGACTCATTGAGGCGTTCCATTTAAGGCTTGAAGTGCAAGCGAGAGCGCGCAACGAGCAACAAAGAGGCACAATCAGCCTCCGCGTTCGGCAGCGTTCGACATCTGTCTCTCTCCTACTTGAGTGAGCGATGCATCCGCGTGGACAGCTGCTATACAATAATACATTAACGTGTTTTCCTCAAGTAAGAAGTTCAGTGAAAAGTGAATGTTGTGTCAATTGTCCATATAAAATATCTATCAAACAAATAAAAATAAAATTTTCTTTTCAAAAATGAAACCATTCCATCAGTATTTTCTTATGACGTTGTCACGTTTAACTATCGTCAGTAAACCGACTTTAAAGACAACCGTTTTTTTTATTTATTATTATAGTATACAATTTCCACGTTCATTTGTTGGTGTCAAATCGATAGACAGTCATGTATAGTGAAGCAAACAAAAGGCAAACAATGCAGTATTGCGTGTTTAACTAGTTGCAAAGGTTTCACTGCACGTTTGTTGAACGGATTTCGTATAATACTGCATTCATGCTTAAAACTGGCTATTTAATAGTAACATTTAACTAAAGCGTTTGTATCTGCTAAAATCTGGTAGGTTCAAAATTTTTATTTATTTACCTCTAACTTGCGGGATAATTGATGAAATTCTAAATGCGCACTGGTATTATAGCAGCGTTGATGTCCGAGTATTGGAAAAGCCGAAATTTGTAAAGCTTTTGACACAATATAAAATTCAAATGAAAAATATTTGTGTTCGTGCCTCCGAAGATGTTTCTCAGGAACTCTTAAAGTCTTCGACACGAGTACTTCAGCAGAAAAACGTGCAACAAGTTAGAAGAGAGAGTTAACTTGGAACGTTTCAAGATTTTTATTATAGTGACATGTAACTCGACATCTCATCTTGAATGTTAATAAGCCGTTAATTCTCTCTCTTCCCAGCTATTTATCCCACATGGTGGTGGGGTCAGCTTTCCTGATTTTACTGCACTTCGCTCTGTCTTCGACATGCTCATCAGCAACATTGCATTCTCCCTTGTCCTTCAGCACTAATAAGCCGTTAATTGTCTAAACAAATTATGCCGAAACACCTGTTCACGTTGGAGGGTTAAAATCGAATATCCAGGATTTTAACAATTGAAATTCAATAAATGAACGACTATTTTAGGGTAAGACTTTGTCAAGATCACTCAAAATGTGACACTACAAAACAACCTTACCAAGACTTGCATAAAATTTATTTTCAACGTGATTTCAATATTCATTTCTACAAAGATTTAATAGCGTACAAAAATAGTTCACTTAGTATTTCAAAGAAGAACAAAATCTTGGATGAAATAAATGTTCAAGAAATATATGGTATGAAAATAAAATTTCGTACCATTTCAGTCAATACATAATATGCTATTTCATATTTTTCTCGTCCTATCATTAGTCCCTGCAAAACCTTCGAGCTTTGTTGTATTCTTCAATATGAAACGTGTTTTCTATGAATGTAAGATTTTTTTATTTTATTCCCATGATTTACTTTTCTTTGAATTTCTTGGCTTTTCAATAGAATAGTGTATCAACAGAAGACACATGACACGATTCAATAGACTCAAAACACCATATGGCACATTTTCCAAATAACACGGTGAAAGTCATGAAATTAATAATACACTTCTACTTGATAAACATTTTCAAGTTAGACACGTTATTTTGGCCTATTAAAATGTATTTGTGGAAATTTTTTGAAGGATAGAATATACGTAGACGAATTATGTTATTTTTTCTTAAATGCTCGAGTTCTAATAAAAATACTATAATTGCGTAATAATACGTTGTTTTGTATTTACAAATGACTTCCACGATTTCTTCTTGTGTGTGTCAAAAATTTTATTGTCATAGATTAGTAGGAGATTTTTTGTTACTTTCAATTATTTATGGGTGCAAGGATAACTAAAGGCGCAAAGGTTTTTCCAGCTTCGGCAGGACAATGGGGCAAGCACGAGTTCAGCCAGGAGGGGTGCGAGAATGTTTTTTTTTTATTGCATAGATGGGTGGACGAGCTCACAGCCCACCTTATGTTAAGTGGTTACTGGAGCCCATAGACATCCACAACGTAATTGCGCCACCCACCTTGAGATACAAGTTCTAAGGTCTCAAGTATAGTAACGACGGCTGCCCCGCCCTTCAAACCAAAACGCATTACTGCTTCACGGCAGAAATAGGCAGGGTAGTGGTACCCACCCGCGCGAACCCACAAGAGGTCCTACCACCAGTAATTACGCAAATTGTAATTTTGCGGGTTTCATTTTTATTACACGATGTTATTCCTTCACCGTGGAAGTCAATCGTGAACATTTGTTGAGTACGTATTTCATTTGAAAAATTGGTATCCGCCTGCGGGATTCGAACACCGGTGCATCGCTCAACACGAATGCACCGGACGTCTTATCCGTTAGGCCACGACGACTAAACATGTGAGAGATTTATAGATTTGCGTAATTACCGGTGACGTTAATCGTGGAAAAATCATAATATATTTTTATTCAAACGAGTATCTTAATTTACGTCCTCGCTCCATCGATTATAACCTATTAAAAAAAAGCAACAAAATCTCGACTTTAAATGATTTTTAGAAAAAGAAACTAGTCTTTATTGGTAAGAAAACTAAACGAATAGTTTCAAAATGCATTGTGTATTCAAATTGTAAATTAAAAATACACCCTTTCAATGCAATATTCATTAAACTTGTAAGGTTTCATGCGCTATAACTAGGCTTACCAACCTTGGTACTCGGATTTCCGGGACATTTATAAAAAAATCGGCGCATGGAAATAAACATAGAGAGAGATGTCGATTCAGCTACATTATGAATATTTTTATTTGACGTTCATTTTATTTTGTTGCACGAAAACTCAGAAAACTTGTAACTCAATTTACAATGCGTATTGTTATACGACAGATAATGGATATACGCAATCGAAAATTTTTGGACGAAACGCCTTTACTTATTTCGCAATTAACAATCCCTATTTAAATTTTGTTGGAGTTATTAAAAATTACTTCATTTGGAAGGGCTACTTTCATCCACAGTGTGTTTCAATAGTCCTCCCTTGGCAAGTATTATAATTAAATTTCCTCTACGACGTAGAGAGAAGCTTATTAATGTTTGACAGCGACAGCGATCTCTCACTATGAGATGGCTCGGATGCCTCGTAGATAATTAAAATAAGTAAAGCTTTCGACTGTCTAGCACTGAAAAAATTAATAAACACACAGTGGCGTGACACAATGTGAAAATATTTGAATACCGATATCATTTTTTTTATTGCTTAGATGGGTGGACGAACTCACAGCCCACCTGGTGTTAAGTGGTTACCGGAGCCCATAGACATCTACAATGTAAATGCGCCATACACCTTGAGATATAAGTTCTAAGGTCTCAGTATAGTTACAGCGACTACCACATCCTTCATACCGAAACGCATTACTGCTTCGCGGCAGAAATAGGCGGGGTGGTGGTACCTACCCGTGCGGACTCACTAAAGGTCCTACCACCAGTAAAAAAATTATTATGTTTATTTATGTTTGGCAGCGACAGCGATCTCTCACTATGAGATGGCTCGTATGCCTCGTAGATAATCAAAATAACTAAAGCTTTTGACTGACTGCATGGCACAATCTGAAAATATTTCAATACCGATATCCTTTTGCCGGACACATTCCTTAAAATCCGAGAATCGGGGCGTTCGTTCGCCTGGAGGTTGGCAACCCTAGTTATAACGTATTTACGTTGTCGCCACGCGATTTAACGTAACAACCGGAACAAAACGATTTGTAATCGGTCCCACTTTACTTTATCAAGAAATAAATTAGACTTTCGATCCTAACGTTTGATTTTCAACAAGTACTTACTAATACTTATGTTTTAATCTATAAAAATATAAAACATTTTGTAGCTGACTTTCAGTTATATATGCGTTAATTTAAAAATTTTAAGATTTAATTTTGTTCATCCGATTGAGTCTAAGCTTTTTAAAGTTTATGTTGACACTTTAAGGAATTATTAAACCATTATTTCTAATCATAAGTATTATATTATATGTTATAGGTGGTAGGTAGGCCTTTTGAATGATGCAATAAATGTGCTCAAAATACTCTATGTATTTCCTCACTATTTGCGTCTCGGATATTAAATTTATATTATAAATTGCAAGATAGATAACCAGTCGTCAAATACTACAAAGATACCAAGTATGAAAGTGTGTACCAAGAACAAACTAGCATGTTTTGGTGGACAGACGTTCAATTTAAATTGGTCTCTTGCGGACCTTTTTTATCGCTTTCTCTGGAAAATTCTCTAAAAAAACTGTCTACAGTTCCACGTTCGAAATTAGTCTAATATCTTAAAGAGTTAAATCTCTTTCCTGGAATTTCAGCCTTTTGATAACGTATTTTTCCAATTGCTATACACAAAAGGGATCCTACCCTTAAACTTCGTGAAAACGAGTACCTTTGAACTACAGTAGGTACATAGATAACTTTTTAAGCGTCTAACTAATGAGGCGAAAACTAATTAGTGTTTTCATATTAAAAGTGAACGCGCAATTAATCTTAAAACATTGTTGAAATGTAAAAAGAAATATCTACCTTCATTAAAATACTTAAATAACTAAAGAGTACAAAAAAAAAAACAGATTATGCATTCTGAAAGGCCGGTACCTGCTTTGTTCGCGGAACCTCGTTAGGTTCAAACGTTCGCGTTGAATTTGTATACGTCTAAGTTTCCTTTAATTAATTAAAATTTCTACCGGAAGACCACAACGTACTTAAGCGTGTTCAAGCTTTTTGAGTTCGAAAAATATCGCTTCATGAAACTATTTTACGACATTCACTAGACGTTACACATGTACCGGATTCTTATAAGCTATATAAAGCTTTCATCGCATTCTGGAGAATCATCAACTCTGGACTCGAGTAAGTAGATCTTCCGTGATCGCAAAGACCACCCGAACTGACCATATTTTCCCAAAAAAGAAGACAAGTCATCGTGCCACAGTTGCATTAAAGAAATCAGGCTTAAAAACGGATATTAGTAATTATGTACATAATCGATTTTAAATATTAGAAATAAGATGTTGCGTAACATATTTAATTTACGGATTCATTTTTATTTTATTTGTGGGCAAAGATTAACGGTTGGTTGAAAGACAATCTTGCTTAATAAAAACGGATGGGCGAAGTTAAAGACTCTATATTAACTTATTGTTATATTATACCATGCCTGAGACAGTGGAACTACAAACTTGCCAATCATGGAGACCCATACGGATCTATTGTGATTTTACCAGAGTATCAAGTGTCGAATTCTCCACGTCTTCAGCGCAGAGAATATGCTCTGCAAGCAATGAATATATTTTGCTTTTCAAAACTCAGCAGTCACGGAATAACAAACAGGTTTCTTTCACCCCTGTCACCTCTATTACCACCTGTGCAACGTGCATCTTGTGCTTGTGCATTTCTTTTTCTTTTTCTCTACCTTATCCCACTAGGTGGGGTCGACACAGCTAATTTTTCTCTTCCATTCTCTGCTATCAGCCGTTATCTCAACACTCACTCTTCTCTTTCCTCATATCGTCATTGACACACTTCGTCCATGTCTTCTTTGGTCGACCTCTTCCCCCTCTACCTTGCACTGCCATTTCCGTACATCTCCTAGTCACATGCACCTTCTCTCTACGCATCACATGTCCATACCACGCTAACCGTCCGCTCTTTAATTTGTTGATTACCGGGGCTACTTGCACACTTCCTCTGATATACTCATTCTTTATCTTGTCCATTCTTGTCACTCCACACATCCATCTCAACTTTTGCATTTGGTAGTTTAAAATTTACTACTAGCGGTATTTTAATGCTCAACTGATGAAGATTGTTTTATGTCCAGTGAGTGCGTTACAGTCTTGCGACTTTGGAACGCGCGAAATTACAAAATTAACAAGTAATCTAACACGATTTACGGTTAAGATGAGAATTATTCGTATTTAAGCCTATTAAAATTGCAATTTTGTATTCAGCATTTGATTGTACATACTAAACATCGTTAAACGTTTCGCTCGAGTTTATTGGCCGTAGTCACGCGCGGCCCGTCCACGTACTTAGGTTTAAGTGCGATTAAGCCCCGATTTATCTGTAAACTTCGTATTCACAATAAAACGTAAACCGATCACCGACCAATTTTCTAATCGAGTTCGTGGAAGTTCTTGCACAAGAGTGCGTTTTTTTTTCTGTGGGCTTAGTGCGAGTCTGTTAACGTTCTCGATAGCGTAAAAGTTAACTTAAATTTGTATAGAATTGGAACGTTTGCCTACCTTTGCCGCTTGGGGCGCTGTTCAAACTGCACGCCCCCCTCGAAGCTCATTAGCTCTATCTTCTGCTCTATCTATATTAAAACAAAAATTGGAACCTGTCTGTCGGAGATTCTCGCTCACGACTCGGTCGTGCGCGGACGTGCTTTCCGATCCGTGGCCCGCTTGCGAGCTGCGTCTCTGAACTCACAGCTGTGCTCGACAGTGTAGTGACCGTGAATACATCGTGCGTACAATTCAGTAGTGCGGACGTGCCGATCCGTTGGTCGCTTGCGATCTGCGTATCGAGGTCCATTTTTGTGCGCTAAAGTTTTGTAACCGCGAACCCACCCTTACCAACTGCCTTTTTCAAGGCAAAACCAATCGCTACGTTCAGGCTTCCTGTGGCACTCACAGGCTAGCGATTTCCTAACCCTTCCCAAAAAAACAGTCTTTTTCAAGACTAGACCCCCGCTCGCGATTCTGCCTGCTGTAGCACTATACAGCCCGAGCGGGTTCCTTTCCTTTTCCCCGCCGATTGCCGTTTTCACGGCATAGGCATTCCCCCCCCCCCTGCTCCTTGCTGTCCTGCAGCACAGGGGGGTTACAAATCCTATCCGGGGCCTCGCCTTTCGGCGAGTTCAACAAAAGTCCCGGGGCCGCCCCCCCCCGGGCAAGAAGACCGAAGCATGGAAGAACTCAGTGAGAGTGTTATCAGTGACAGGGATTTTGTCGGGTTCCTCCGGGAAAGGTATCCGACAATTAGGGCCGAGTATGTTAGGTATAGGGCCTCTCGTGGCAATCCCTCTCCCCCCGCGTCCGTCGCCGCGTTTCTCAATCGTGCCTCGGAGGCACGCCGCGCGCCCCCCGCCGCCGCGTCAAGTTCGAGCGCACGTTCCCACGATGCGGCTCACGTAGCGCCTAACGCTACCCCCACCCCCGCGCCCGCGTCGATTACGTCATCGCTCGTATCGTCCGTCGCGACCTCCGTAGTCTCAAGTTCAGGCTCCGATACGGAATCGGAGATGGACTTTGAATCCGCGTCCAGCCCTCAGCCCGGAACCTCGGATGGTTTCCAAACAGTGACACGTGGAAAGAAGCGTACTCGCGCCGTGGAGTCCCGGAACTCCACGACAAAACAGACGAAATCCGCGTCCGCCTCTCGACCGAAAGTAGTAGTTACACCGGAGTCGGACTCCGCGCGCCGCGTAACCCCACCGCCGCGTCCCAAGCCCGCGCCCGCTCCCAAAGTAGCTGCCCCGCCCCCGCTGATACTTCAAGAGAAGACAGCGTGGAATCGCGTGTCCCAGGCCCTTCAGGCAAATAAAATTAACTACACCCATGCGCGTAACGTCGCGCATGGGATTCAGATCAAGGTCGCAACGCCGGGCGACCATAGGGCCCTCTCAGCATACCTCCGAAAGGAGAACATAGGTTTCCACACCTATGCTCTTCAGGAGGACCGCGAGCTCCGCGTAGTAATACGCGGAGTCCCTAAGGAGCTAGAAATAGACTACATTAAGGAGGATCTGACCGCTCAGGCCCTCCCGATAGTTAGTGTGCACCGGATGCACAGCGGGCGGGGCAAACAGCCCTATAATATGATACTCGTGGCGTTAGAACCCACCCCGGAGGCCAAAAAGAAGATCGCATGTCTCACGACAATTTGCGGCCTATCCGGGATCTCGATCGAAGCCCCCCACAAGCGTGGCACTCCCGGGCAGTGCTACAGGTGCCAACTCTATGGCCACTCGGCGCGTAATTGCCACGCGCGCCCCCGCTGCGTGAAATGCCTCGGCGATCACGCTACGTTAGATTGCGTTAGAGATAGGGAAACCGCGACCGAACCTCCCAGCTGTGTCCTATGCCTTAAGCAAGGGCACCCCGCGAACTACCGTGGATGTCCTAGGGCTCCGCGAAAACGTCCGACCCACCCAGCCCCCCGAACCGTCGGCCCAAAGACTTCGGCGCCTTCAGTGCCGAAACCCGCCTTCGTGCCGGCTGCAGTTCCCACGGTGTCGGCGTGGAAAAAACCGCTGCCGTATACGAAGGCGGGAACGGAAACCGCACCCCCGCCCCCGCTCGTGACACGCCCCGCGCCCCAGCCCCTGCTCGCACCTCGCCCCGCGCCCGCGTTCCGTCCCCCGCAACCCTCTGCCGCCAACGACTTCGCGCTCGTGCGTGACTTCGTCACCGCGGTCAACTTCGACCGTCTGCGATCGTTCGCTGACGCTATCCGTAGGTCGGTAACCCCGAACAGCGGCTCGCGGCCGCTTTCGATCACATGGACGTTTACGAGTCCGTGTCGCGTACGTTATAAAATCTTTACCGGTAACCAATGGCGCAAAAAGGTAGAGAAAAACCGTATTCCCTTACGTTAGCATTCTACAATGCTAACGGACTCGCGCGGCAACGCGATCAAATTTTCGAATTCCTCCGCGATAATCTTGTAGATATTCTATTAGTGCAGGAAACCTGTCTGAAGCCCTCGCGTCGCGACCCGAAAGTCGCGAATTACGTCATGGTTAGGAATGACAGACTCACCGCCTCCAAAGGCGGGACTGCCATTTACTATAGGCGGGCCCTGCACGTTGTCCCTCTCGATACTCCCTCGCTCTCACATATCGAGGCGTCAGTGTGCCGTATCTCGCTGACGGGACACCAGCCGATCGTCATCGCATCCGTTTATCTCCCCCCGGACAAGCCCCTTCTGAGCAGTGACATCGAGTCACTGTTCGGCATGGGAGACTCCGTCATCCTGGCAGGCGATTTAAATTGCCACCACACTAGGTGGAACTGCCATCGTACTAACGTTAACGGTAGGCGTCTCGACGCGTTTATAGACGACCTCACCTTTGAAATAGTCGGTCCCCCAACTCCAACATGTTATCCGTATAACATCGCGCTCCGTCCGAGCACTATAGACCTGGCATTGCTTAGGAACGTAACTCTGCGCTTGCGTTCCATCGAAGCAATGTCAGAGCTCGACTCAGACCACCGACCTGTCGTTATGCAGCTCGGTCGCCCCCACAACCCAGTCACTGTTACGAGGACCATGGTGGATTGGAATAAGCTGGGCACGTGCCTAGCCGACACCGCTCCGCCAATCCTCCCTTACGGCCCGGATTCGAATCTATCCCCCGAGGACACCGTCGAATCCATAAACATCATTACCGATCACATCTCTTCCGCGATCATTAGATCTTCAAAAGAAGTCGATGTGGAGGACAGCTTCCACCGCATCAGACTGTCCCCCGATCTTAGGAATCTCTTAAGAGTTAGGAACGCGGCAATCCGGGCCTACGATCGTCTTCCCACGCATTCAAACCGGATTCGGATGCGTCGTCTACAACGCGAAGTCCACTCCCGCTTAAGCGACGCGCGTAACGATAATTGGCATAGTTATCTAGAACAACTCGCGCCCTCCCACCAAGCATACTGGCGACTAGCTAGGACTCTCAAATCCGAAACTACCGCTACTATGCCTCCCCTCATACGCCCTTCAGGCCAACCACCGGCATTCGATGACGATGACAAGGCTGAGCTGCTGGCCGATGCACTGCAAGAGCAGTGCACCACCAGCACTCAACACGCGGACCCCGAACACACCGAGTTAGTCGACAGGGAGGTCGAGCGCAGAGCTTCCCTGCCGCCCTCGGACGCGTTACCCCCCATTACCACTGACGAAGTTAGAGACGCGATCCACAACCTCCAACCTAGGAAGGCACCCGGCTCCGACGGCATCCACAACCGCGCGCTAAAATTTTTGCCAGTCCAACTGATAGCAATGTTGGCTACAATTTTAAATGCCGCTATGACGCACTGCATCTTTCCCGCGGTGTGGAAAGAAGCGGACGTTATCGGTATACATAAGCCGGGTAAACCGACAAACGAAACTTCTAGTTACCGTCCGATTAGTCTCCTCTCGACGATAGGAAAAATTTACGAACGGCTCCTTAGGAAACGCCTCTGGGATTCTGTTACCGCGAACAAAATTCTCATTGACGAACAGTTCGGATTCCGCTCTAAACACTCGTGCGTACAACAAGTGCACCGCCTCACGGAGCACATTCTGATAGGACTAAATAGGCGTAAACAAATCCCGACCGGCGCCCTCTTCTTCGACATCGCGAAGGCGTTCGACAAAGTCTGGCACAACGGTTTAATTTATAAACTGTACAACATGGGAGTGCCAGACAGACTCGTGCTCATCATACGAGACTTCTTGTCGAACCGTTCGTTTCGATATCGAGTAGAGGGAACTCGTTCTCGTCCCCGTCAACTGACTGCCGGAGTCCCGCAAGGCTCCGCGCTCTCCCCGTTATTATTTAGTTTGTATATCAATGATATACCCCGGTCTCCGGAGACCCATCTAGCGCTCTTCGCCGACGACACGGCTATCTACTACTCGTGTAGGAAGATGTCGCTGCTTCATCGGCGACTCCAGATCGCAGTAGCCACCCTGGGACAGTGGTTCCGGAAGTGGCGAATAGACATCAACCCCACGAAAAGCGCAGCGGTGCTCTTCAAAAGGGGTCGCCCTCCGAACATCACTTCGAGCATCCCACTCCGTAGTAGGCGCGCAAACACCTCCGCCGTTAGTCCCATCACTCTCTTTGGCCAGCCCATTCCGTGGGTCTCGAAGGTCAAATATCTAGGCGTCACCCTCGACAGAGGGATGACATTCCGTCCCCATATAAAAACGGTACGCGACCGCGCCGCGTTTATTCTAGGACGACTCTATCCAATGCTTTGTAGTCGAAGCAAACTGTCCCTCCGAAATAAGGTAACTCTCTACAAAACTTGTATACGCCCCGTCATGACGTATGCAAGCGTAGTGTTCGCTCACGCAGCCCGCACCAACTTGAAATCCCTTCAGGTTATTCAATCACGATTCTGCAGGATAGCCGTCGGAGCGCCTTGGTTCCTTAGGAATGTGGATCTCCACGACGACCTGGAGCTCGACTCCCTTAGTAAGTATCTACAGTCGGCATCGCTGCGCCATTTTGAGAAGGCGGCACGACATGAGAACCCTCTCATCGTAGCCGCTGGAAATTACATACCCGACCCAGTAGACCGAATGGTAAACCGTCGACGTCGCCCAAAGCACGTCATTACGGATCCTCCTGATCCATTAACGGTGCTTTTAGGCACCACAAGCACCGGTCACCGTCCTCGTCGAACCCGTCGCTTGCGACGAAGGGTTCGACGAGCGAACTAACCCATAGACACAGCCCACTGAGTTTCTCGCCGGATCTTCTCAGTGGGTCGCGTTTCCGATCCGGTGGTAGATTCTGCGAAGCACTGCTCTTGCTAGGGTCAGTGTTAGCAACTCTCCGGTTGAGCCCCGCGAGCTCACCTACTAACGTTAGGGCGAAGCTGAAATAGCCTCTCAAGGCTATCAGCATAGGTAGGAAAAAAAAAAAAAAAAAAATCTGTCGGAATTGTACATCGGCATAGTCGGATCGCTTGATACGAGACGGTATTATCAGTGAGTCATGGGCTCCGATATCCACTTAACATTAGGTGGGCCGTGAGCTCGTTCCGAACCCGTTCGAGCGGTGACCCATGAAAGTCATTCAAAAAAATTCTATATTTATTAGCTCATAACAAAATACATAAAAGGAACGTGTTTTAAAGTCAAGAAAAAAATTAGGAATGAATAATCACTAAAAAAACAGAGCCGAGAATTCGCCCAAAATAAAATGAACCCCTGATGAAAATCAGGATGATTACTGCTCTGTCTCTCTCTCTCTGTTTCAGTCCACAGATGTCCACTGTAAGACATAAGCCTCATCGAAACCACACCGCACCAACACTCACAAAAATGAACTTCTATTAGTTTGTCGTTAAACGCAAGTCCTCGCACGCCGCAGTCAAACCTGTCAATAAGGCAATATCAAATTGAAGAGATCCATTGATCTCATTCTTATATCGAATGAATGAATGAATAGCCTTTTATTCAGATCCATATTACAATTATATGATTAAATATATAGAAAAATTAAATTTTATGTGAACCTTAATCTAGTCTCTTATTTGAATTTTAATTATTTTCTGTAGATCTATTTTCCAATTGACAAAGGCCACCTCCAACTTTTTCTACTCATGTCTTTCATGAGCCACTCTATTCCATGTGACTTATGCCTTATGGCGTCATCCCATCTTTTTTGCCGTCCACCTCTTTTCCTTTTACTTTCTCTAGGATACCATCGTCTCTTCTTTTTTCTTCTAATCTAATCTAATCTTTCCTCTAACCATATTCATAGCATTCGTATATTACATTTTTACATGATCGAAGTCGACTCTTATTTAAGCAAATAAGCTTCAAATTAAGTTGAACCGAATGAAGGCTTTGGTGAGTTCTTTTTGCTTCAATAACATGCAGTTATCAAAAAGGTCAAAGGTACTATATGTAACTATACTGAGATCTTAGAACTTATGTCTCGGGGTGGGTGGTGCACTTACGTTGTGGATGTCTATGGGCTCCAGTAACCACTTAACACCAGGTGGGCTGTGAGCTCGTCCACTCAGCTAAGCAAAAAAAAAAAGTACTATGTTTCGTCATTTTAATACGGGTTAAATAAAATGATGATGTGCGCGTTCTTATCTCGTTTGCGATAAAACTACTTCTCGCAGCATCCTGGTGCAAGACATCTGCGATCGTAATGAAAAAGAATCCTATGGCCTTATCCTATGGCCTGTTTCTGTCCAATTTCAATAACAATCTACATAAAACGGTGGCTGTTGTGAGTAAGTTTGAGTTAAAGAGCCGTGTAGCCAACCGTAAAATTCCGCATCAACACACTTAATTCACGCCATTTAGCTCCACTCCACTGTACAGTCGATACATATACAGTTGGCACGTTTTGGTTACATTATTATATGTTTATACTACAAATTAGTTGGTTTTACTCAGTAGATACACGAAAAAAACTATACTAATTTGTAAAGATTTTGTTTGATACCGTAGGATAAAGTAGAGTATCTGTTGAATTGTCCGTCTGTGGCAGTGCAGCTATAAAATGAACTCACCGATTTTTATCCAATTTCATGAAGATCTTTGACTAACTCCGGCTGATATAAAGTTTGTCTTTACGACTTGAGATTTTCTTTCATTGGAAGGTTCACTATAACTTCAACTACTTAATGAAACCTTGCACGAACATATAAAGCGTTTTCCAACCAGAAATTAACAAAATTCAAAAATTGAACACTAAAAGATTACTACAAAAAAATATTGTCAGAATTAATTTTCATATTACATTCATGATAGCACTGAATATCTCGTAACTGTGGAACTAAATTCACTGATTTGCCCAAAATCTCGACAAAGCACAACGCTAATTCCCTTATGCAAAATAGAAACACGAAACGCACAACGAACCTGGCTGGCTTAATCCGACCAAACCGTATCATTGGACTGCAACAGCTGACTCAATTACCAATAATTCAATTCTTAGTTTGAATTTTGAAATCCTCGTTCGTTTGACGTGTGCAAACTGATTAAACGCGGATGAATCGACTATCGAAACAGATTGAAATCCGTGGTACTTATTGCCTCGCCTTTTGGAATAGTCTATCAATTTAAAGCGATAGTTCCTGATCCTGTTCATATTGAAGCGATAGTTCATGTGGCCTGATCAACATTACTAATAAGTGCTAAGACTGCAGCAGGTGGGCAACGAGAACTATTGAAAAAAATCTCACTTAGTCAATCTTTCAATCAGAATAGTTAGAAGCTTCCACGTTGAGGCATTAATAGATATCTAAACAAGAAACGTATTCAGAATTACTTGTGTTTTTAATTATTTTAAAAGCCAACGCTAGCGACCAAGCGGTTTGAGTTGAATCGTAACATAACGTAAAAAATTTATATTTCACCTAAACTAAAAATGCATTGTTATTCGTCCATTCGCAAAGCTGAATCTCGTGTCTGGTGTACCATTGTTATTTTTCCTAAAAGAATAATAATTAACATCACTTCTCGTGTGAGTGAGAATCTCACAAAACTCACTATTGGCTGGATATGTATACAAATACTCTGAAAAGATACGCGTTATATCTTAATTTCCTCTAAACGCCATCGCCCTAATGGACTATACTGTGGACGATAATACATATAAGATAACAGTATAGTCTAGACGCCTTCAGTTCTAACACTAGGAGCAGGCTTAGGGACCCCGGTAACCGTACTCGTCGAATTCGACATGCAACCTAACCTATGCATCAGCCCGCTGAGCTTCTCGCCGGATCTTCTCAGCGGGTCGCGATTCCGATCCGGTAGTAGATTCATTCGCGAAGCAGCTGCTCTTGAGTCGTTAGGTCTCCATCAGAGGCGCTCGGGCAGCTGTTAGCAAATCCCACCCTCCTGGCTGGTGCCTTTGCTCGCCCACCTGTCCTGGTGAAACTGGAAAGGCCTCCGGGCCACCAGTAATCCTTCAATCCTAAAAAATAAAAAAGTATAGTCTAGTAACTATTTCATTGTAATTGAAGCTCATAAAAAATAAACAAATTTAAATGTATTTGTTTTGTGTGTGAATACAAAAGTCGGTGCCGTTCATTCGTTGTTCCGAAGATGCTTCCGCTCATAAATCTCGGCTCAAGTACAGCGTAACCCGACACTTGGCTTAAGGCGTAGACTTCGGAGCTAATTCAATCTACCGCCAGATAGCCGAGGCAAATATCTATCAGCACGATACACACATTATATGCAAGATATTAAATAGTACATAATTGAAGCACATACACGCTTCATGGTAGAAATAGGTGGCAATCACTGGACGTTTTGCCATCAGTAATTATACAAACTTTCTGGTTTCATTTCTTTTTTCTTTTATTGCTTTGATGGGTGGACGAGCTCACAGACCACCTCGTGTTAATTGGTTACTGAAGCCCATAGACATCTACAACGTAACTGCCGCCACCGACCTTGAGATATGAGTTGCAAGGTCTCAGTATAGTTACAACGGCCGCGCCATCCTTCAAACCGAAACGCATTACTGCTTCACGGCAGAAATAGGCAGGGCGGTGGTAGCTACCCGTGCGGACTCACAAGAGGTCCTGCCACTAGTAAAATTTCAATTCGCGATTTTATTCTTTCAACGTGAAAGTCAATCGTGAACATTTTGAAGTATGTATTTCATACACCAGTATACCCCAGCCGTCTTAGACTTTAGGCCACGGCGACTTTTAAAAATACAGTTTCAACCTTGAAATCCAAAGTTAATTTTCAATTCGCCGTTAAATGGCTGTTCCACCCCATAAAACAGAATTGAAGGACTTTTATCTAAAAAAAATTTAGGGGAATGATATCGCCTGTTACCAATTTTGAATAATACACACTATGATAGATTTCATTAAGTAACATCTCAAGTTATGCACAAATGCAAACTTAAACGATTTATCACGTAGAAGGTTTGTGACGAACAAGAGAACAGCAAACACGTATCAAATCAATTAGCCCTCTATATGAAGAGCAAAGTATAAGTGAAATATTGTATATTAGTAACCTTTTCAAATAACTAAACGGAATTAATGTTTTCAAGAATTTATTCACTTTGGGACGCAGATATAAACTAAAAGAGATTAAAATTGCTTAAGAGAAAAATGAAAAAAAATACAGAGATAATATTGTTGATGAATTTGTTTAAAAAACCATGAAATTTCATTCGGAAAACTAGTATTATTTAGACACTTCACAATTATGACTCTAAGACAAAACACACAGACGAGATATTTCTAAAAAACAAAACCGTGTCTACCCGTTTAAAAATACCAAACTACCTGCAATTTAAATATCAGTTAGATTAGAATTAGATTTTTTCATTATCTTTGACAATGTAACTGTTGCTTGGAATAAATCGCTTCTGGCGATAAGATTTTATAATAACGTATTAAATTTTTAATGTAACAGCGCTCTATTGTATTAAATATTAGAATATGTCGTTTTCTATATTGCACTCACAGGCTGTAAGCAAGAAAATTACAGCTGATTACAACAACAACAACAACTATCTTGCCTGCTTCCTTTATGTACCAAGATCGGCAGATGTCACATTAATAAAACAGTCGTTTTGTCCTTCAAACCAAAACACGTGATTATTTGAGAGTCCATCCCTCTAATCCCACTACTTAAGGATTATCCTAGTGAAGTTACACAAGATACACAGTTGATCTACTGCTACAGATGTGTAATAGAGAAGTGGTCATCGGTTGCTGGGAGAGAACTAATGTCCGTGTCGACTAAATTATCTTCTTCTTCTTCCAGTGCCTCTTCAATCCTGAAGGTTGGCCGTTAGCTTCCTGTATTCCTTTCTGTCAGCAGCCAGCCGGAACAGCTGTTCGACGGAGGCAATACCGGTCCACTCCCGGATATTCCGGAGCCATGACTTTTTCCTTCGCCCAGCACGTCTCTTTCCGTCCACTTTGCCCATAATTATCAGCTGCAGCAGCATGTATCGATCGTTCCTGAGCACGTGGCCGAGATACTCTATCTTGCGCTTTTTGATAGCAGGCAGCATTTTCCGGGACATATGAACGCGCTAACTAAATAATAGACTAAATTATAGTCAACCATTTACGTCCCGAGCAATCATGAATTACGAGTTACAAAAGTAAGATAACAATATTAATATATTGAGACCTTCGAACTCATGTTATCTCAACGTCGGTGGCGGCATTTACGTTGTAAATGTCTATGGGCTCCGGTAACTACTTAGCACCAGGGGCCTGTGAGCTCGTCCACCCATCTATCTACGCAATAAAAAAATTTTAAAAACGTTTAAAATTTAATAACTCATCAGATGCGTTATTGTCATTATTTGTTAGGATTTTTTTCGCCATTTACTCCAAAAATACCGTAATTTCGGCATAGGTAGAATCCACAGCGGACACCACACGAAAAATATGACTATCAAACTACTCGAAGGAAAGCTAATAATTTATTTTGAGTCTTACAATGAACTCCATTAGAAGCTAATTAGACTGGTAGGAATTTAGATTCTGACCTCCTTCGGGAGACAATGAGAGCTGAATTGACATTTCGAAAGCGGGAATACATGTCGCGAAAACTAAACAACCATGTTGAGATATGAGATCTTAATCTCAATTATGTAGTATAACGACTGCTGCACCCTTCAAGCCGCATAACAGCTTCGCGGCCGAAATAGGTGGGATGGTGGAACCTACCCGTGCGGACTCAGAATAGGTCCTGCTACCAGTAAAATTTCAATACGCGATTTTATTCTTTCACCGTGAAAGTCAATCGTGAACATTTGTAAGTATGTATTTCATTAGAAAAATTGGTACCTGACTGCGGGATTCGAACACCTACATAGTCGCATCACTTGATGCGAATACACCAGCCGTCTCAGACTTCTGGCCACGGCGACTTCTAAAAATACAGTTTCAACCTTAAAACCCGAAGTTAATTTTCAATCCGGCATACACATTTACTGGTGGTAGGACCCCTTGTGAGTCCGCGCGGGTAGGTGCCACTACCCTGCCTATTTCTGCCGTGAAGCAGTAATGCGTTTCGGTTTGAAGGGTGGGGCAGCCGTTGTAACTATACTGAGACCTCAGAACTTAAATCTCAAGGTGGATGGCGCATTTACGTTGTAGATGTCTATGGGCTCCAGTAACCACTTAACACCAGGTGGGCTGTTAGCTCGTCCACCCAACAAAGCAATAAAAAAAAAACAATCGAATTGAATCAGCTTCGCGGCAGAAATATGAATGGTGGTGGTGGTGGTACCTGTGCTTTATCACAAACGCAAATTATATTTTTGCTGATTTGCTTTTTATAATGATATCCCTTCTTCGTAGAAGTCATTCGTGAACGTGTATTAAATGAGTACGTCATTAGGAAATCGGTATCTGCCTGCGAGATTCGAACACCGGCTCAGTTGAATCGTTTAGTACATCTCTCAGTACAAGCACTTTATTCTACAAACCACAACTGCTTCATCTATACTAATATATAAATCAACAGTATAATAAATAATATAATTTTTCATAAAATTAAGAATATAAATTAAAATAAGAAATGACCTAAAGGTTTTAGTTACCAGGTCCTAAAATCCCATTAAAAAAAAACATTAATTTCTACAGTATCTATACGAATATATAAATCTACAGTGGTTTTTACGGATGTTCCGTTATAACTACTGAACCATGTATCCAGTTGACTTGAAACTTGGTATCCATGTAGAAAATACATGTACTTAATTGATAGGCTAATATTTATAATATGAGTGTTGAACTCCCTAATAATAATGAGAATAAATAATAATGTTAATTTTAAATGCCCAGCGAAGCGGGCGAGTGCGGTTAGTAATATAATAAAAATATACATAACAGAAGAGAGAAATCATAAAATAACATACTGTAAATATAGTATATTCGTTTTATCTCTAGAAATATATATTTTTATACGGACCTAAATAGCGCCCTAGAATAGCTTCAGATTATTTCGAATCGCGAAGTAAAAATCAGAAAATGACCGAACGATATCGCAATTTGTTACTTAATGAATGATTATCGCACTTCTGTTAGCTTTCACGTAGACTATATTATGTTATCTTTATAAAAAACTAGCGACCCGCCCTCGCTTCGCTTCGGAAACATTAAAACACACATGAAACCAAAAAAAAAAATAAAAAAAAATAAAAAAAAGTAGCCTATGTTCATCAGGGACAATGTCGGCTTCTAATGGAAAAAGAATTTTTCAAATCGGTCCAGTAGTTTCGGAGCCTATTCGAAACAAACAAACAAACAAATCTTCCTCTTTATAATATTAGTATAGATAGTATAGAAGTATAGACTAGCCGTACTTGCCCGCTTCGCTGGGTATTTAAAATTAGCATTATTATTAGGGAGTCCAATACTCATATAAATATTAGCCTATCCATTGAGTACATGTATTTCCTACATGAACACCAAGTTTCAAGTCAACCGGATGCATAGTCCAGTAGTTATAATGGAACATCCGTAAAAATCACCGCAGATTTATTATTTATATTAGTATAGACAATTTCCATATATTTTCGAGTATAGAAGGTCCATATTGTGCATCGAGGACGCTTAGAAGGGTAGCGGGACGCGTGTCCTGTATAGCGATCACAGCTTTCGCACCTCTATCAGTCAGTTGTTGCGCATCCTTCAAGTCTAACGCGCCTGTCTCCGTAGTCGGACGAAAAGCGCTACATAATAATATAGCAAAGCTTAAAAATAAAAAAAGCACACCTCTTTCTATTCAATTACAATAATACATATTTCCATCAGAAAAAATGTGTCCGGGCTTAATATTTTTAATTTTTGTTTTGGTAGTTGTTTTGATTTTTATTTACGAAATTCTATCAGTGTTCTATATGATTAGCGAATTCGATTTGATTTACCTACATGTTGCACAGCAAGATCCGATATAAAGAATGGGAATACCATGGTAAGTTCATAAAGGTGGGTTAAATTTTTTTTAATACATTGAGGTGAAATTGTGTTATTGAAAATTTAGCTCTGGCTTCTATTATTAATTAGGAAACAAAAATTATATATCTTCCTTTACGTAATAACATTAAGATATATTTTTTATGAAACATTCAAAGAAATGAATTTATGAATTTCCAAGAATTAAAAGTTAGAGAAACAACTCGATGCTAACGTTATCTCTTATTTATGGATGAACAACTCATAAGAGACAAAATCGCAGATCCGGATCACCAAGTATATTTAACAGAGTTTGATCGGGAATCGAACCCAGTATTCGAACAGCAATTAGAAGGGTCAAGCACAAAACTAAGTCACATTAACATAAACGAAAACAAGATTATATAAAAGTGCTAATAAAACCTTTTTTTTTTTAAACAATAATAAATATAATATTTACTAACGATCACGCCACGTTAACTAGTCCCGTGCTAAGTTCGTAGAGAGCTTGTGTTACAGGTACCAGATAGCAGAAATAAACTTAAGATTTTATTATACACATACATAATATATAATATACATCCATAACCCTGGAAAAGACATTTAGTATTTATCATACAAATATCTTCCCTTGGCGGATTCGAACCCGCGACCCCCTTGTGTAGTGACCATGTCACTTACCACTATACCACACGGCCGTCAAATACTCATGCATTTAGTTTCTGTACGTACATACGTATAATATATAATGATATTTACCTGAAGTGGATACTGTAATATTATATCATATACAGTATAAATATATAGAGTATCGTTATCCGGTTACAAGCTTCCTGCATGGTGTGCAGTAATACGTTATCAAGTCTACACGCGGTTTCAGGTTTTAGCAATTAATGTGAGAACTTACGTATACACTGTAATTATTTTGAGCTCAAATAACAGTGTTTAAGGAATACATAGTTATTAGTAAACGTGACAATATTTAAAAGAGTTTTTGCTTTTACAATCATCATCATCATCGTCAGTCGTTCACTGCTGGACATATACCTCTCACGGTTTATACCAGTAAGCCCGGTCTTTGGCGCTCCTCTATTACTTGCCGGTGATCATTCCCAAGTCATCGCACCACCTGATCGGTGGGCGACCCGCACTATATTCACCTATGCGTGCACTCCACTCAAGAACCCGCCAGAGATCGTCGGTTCTACGGCATACACAAGTATGTTCAGCCCAGTTTTTTAATGCTAGATAAGATTCACCAAAACTGTCAAAACTGCGACAGGCAGTCTTCATAGCAGCCACGGTTATAATGGACTGTGACGGAGAAACAACACTGTAGAATTTATAGCTTGTCATCAAGACATACAAGCGTAATGAATGTTATGTTCATTATATTTTAGTAGCATAATACTTTTATTTCTTCCTTTCTTTCAAGACAATCCAAATCGTTGGAGCTATAAAAAAATTAGAACACAAAACACACAAGTGATTAAAAAACATATAGGTGCATATATATTCGTAAATTATCGCTTCATCTTAATATTCTGTTAGGCTACAAAAAATTTTTTAGAATTTGTTTTAAGAATTTTGAAAGTAGATATAAATCATATCATAGATAAATAAATAATTAGCTTTAAAACTGTTGAGTGTAAAGTTTAAACTAAATCGTCGACAAAAGACATAAGTGGTGTGCGCATAGGAAACAAGCGAACAAGAAGGTTACCAAAACTTAGAACGTTTCATTGTATCTGTAACATCGCAACATAACCCAACAATCATAGTGTACCTATTGGTTTTTTCTTCAAATTCAAATTGAACATAATATTCAGCAGATCTTCGTTCCAACGGACTTTGCTGTAATTAGTACCACCGAATTCCTTTTAATCTGCAGCACATACCAAGTCTACAACTAACTCAATAGAACTTAGTTCGATTAGTGAATAGATGATATCGACAAACAATTTTAAAGTTGATATCGAAGTATTTTTAATAAGATTGGTTCGAGGCGACGGGGTGCTCGATAAACATTCTCAAATTTTACAGATCTGCGATTAAATTGGATTTGGATTGCATTTGTCGATGTATGGGTAAGACGGCTGATGTCGAACGCTGTACCGGATCATGTTTCAATTTTTAAAGCAAACACTAACTGAATAAGTGCTTTTTAATAGCTCCACGACGAAGGAAATAGCATCGCGGTAATTGTAAAATCGCGCCTGTTGTTTGCCGGTGTCTTGTATAAAATAGGTAGGAAGACAGTTCCACTTATTTCTGAAGACAAAAAAGATCGGCCATTTGTTTTGTCGCATATTTGCGTGGACGAGCTCACAGCCCACCTGGTGTTAAGTGGTTACCGGAGCCCATAGAATTCTACAACGTAAATGTCGCCACCCACCTTGAGATTTGAGTTCTAAGGTCTCAGTACAGGTACTGATGGTACCTGACCTCTGTGAGTCCGTACGGGTAGGTACCACCACCCTGCCTATTTCTGCCGTGAAGCAGTAATGCGTAATTGTTAATAGGCTTGTAGCTGAATAACAACAGCTGTTCTGGAATACAAAATAATTTTAATTGTTTTTAATTTTTTTAACAAATCAACACCTCCATGAATGAAACCTATCGACAATGTCATATCACAATCGAAATTATGACATGGATCAATGCAATCAATTTAAAAGGGTTTTGTATATATTCATTAATTTCCAGTGCGGTCGGGTGCCGTCGGTATAAGTTTCATTTTGGCAATGTCGATTGCTCTTCAATGAAAATGGTAGCGGTATAATAATAATAATAATTATTGAACGATAATTCGATTCGGAAGCTTAATTTAATAAGTGCACCTATAATAGTCCTTTGTGATTTTATTGTTTATCTTATATTGGTGGTAGGACCTCTTGTGAGTCCGCGCGGGTAGGTACCACCGCCCTGCCTATTTCTGCGGTGAAACAGTAATGCGTTTCGGTTTGAAGGGTGGGGCAGCCGTCGTAACTATACTCAGACCTTAGAACCTCTATCTCAAGGTGGATGGCGCATTTACGTCGTAGATGTCTATGGGCTCCAGTAACCACTTAACACCAGGTGGGCTGTGATCTCGTCCACCCATCTAAGCAATAAAAAAAAGATGCAGTCGTTATATACACATATGTGACATTAACCTTACTCCAAAGAGGGCGGTGGCTTCCACTAATCTAGGTATATTCCTCCCACCACTTAGCACCAGGCGAGTTGTGAGCTTTTCAAATAACATAAAATGAAAAGCCAATGCAACAACGAATAACTCCGTTTTATTACAACTTAACTTTTCTTAATTGCTCAGAGAGCTTCTTACTTTATGACCACGTAGATTTCAATTTAATTATCCGGTTGCAAAAATCCCGGTGGTTTACTCAATAGAAGTCTCCAGAGCTCACCTAAATTAGTTAGAACTTCGGACTGCAGTGTTAATTTAGTGCGTTGCCGGTCATTTTTACAGTAGCGCGAATAATCTATTCGTATGCTAGGGTCTGCCCGCGACTTGGTCCGCATAAAAAATACCTGTAACAAAATGAAATTTCATCCAAATCCGTTCAACGTACTACGGTTGAGTGAAAAAAAATACAGATAAAAGATATTAAAGATAGAAAAGATATTACAAAATAACAACAAAAAAGCAATTATTAACAAAACCTGAATATCTTTGAACTTTGAAACGAGGCAGAAAATAATCTCCGGAAGGAAGTTAGCGTAGAATATTTTTTTTTTAATTAAACGATATGCCAATTAATTGCTCTTTAAATGCTCTGTTAGAATCCATAATTGCTCCAAGTTTATCACTATATGAAGTAGTCGTGGCCTAAAGGCCACATCTAAGAAAAAAAATAATTTATTTTTTAATAAATTAAAAAAAAATATATTTTTTAACAGATATAATAAAATAAAGATATAAAAAAAAGAAAATATAGATATAATAAAATTTAATTAATAGAGCAAATTGAGAGCAATTCTTTGAGCAAAAAAATACAAAAAAATGGATATTTTAGGTTTTATAGCAAACTTAAATTTTTGATTTTTTTTAAATTAATTAAAAATTAACTAATAGTGATAAAAGTGGAGCAATTACAGATTCTAACAGAGCATTTAAAGAGCAATTAATTGGCATATCGTTTAATTAAAAAATATATTCTACGCTAACTTCCTTCCTGCAAAATAATCCATCTATGTTGTTCACATCGCATTTCATCGCAACGAGGGGGAGAATTTATTGCAACACAAATCTGTACACCACATTGTACTATCAATTATTTTGAGCTATTACCTGCTATTAGTTTTAGACAATTTGATACTCTCGAACAACCAATATACGGCTATTATCTATATACGTATATATTTAAACGTATATAAGATAGATAGATATGTAGATAAGTCTCAGAATCCCATAGTGCAGAGAATCCAAATTTACTTTAAACTTATGTAATTATAATTAGACAATAATAATTTTATATTAAAACAATAATAAAATAAGACCACGCTCTATTTATACACATTAACAAAAGCAAAACATTAATTGACCCCTTCACACTCATTAGCTGCGCGAGAGAGAGATGGGCAGACTTTTTATGATGCAGTGCAACGTCACAAACACTACACAAGCGCAACGTGTGTGTTGAATGTGTTGAACGTGAGCTACATGGTAGGCGGAGTGGGAGGTGTTAGGTTTTATTTTCGTTACGGAATTTCTTGATTTGGTCGCCACGCTCAAAGCCCGCGATAAAAGCGCAATGTGCAACAGCTTAAAAAAACATGAATCCTGCTGCTTCCAGAGTTTAGCTTTGGGATTTATTAATGAAAAATACCTGTTCTTGAAATAAATTGTCATCTGTAAAGTAACAGAGTCGTTTTTAACGTTATTACCTAAAACACGAAACACGTAGGGGCAACCGAATTTCCTTTTTTTTTTTTTTTTTTTTTTTTTTTCCTACCTATGCTGATAGCCTTGAGAGGCTATTTCAGCTTCGCCCTAACGTTAGTAGGTGAGCTCGCGGGGCTCAACCGGAGAGTTGCTAACACTGACCCTAGCAAGAGCAGTGCTTCGCAGAATCTACCACCGGATCGGAAACGCGACCCACTGAGAAGATCCGGCGAGAAACTCAGTGGGCTGTGTCTATGGGTTAGTTCACTCGTCGAACCCTTCGTCGCAAGCGACGGGTTCGACGAGGACGGTGACCGGTGCTTGTGGTGCCTAAAAGCACCGTTAATGGATCAGGAGGATCCGTAATGACGTGCTTTGGGCGACGTCGACGGTTTACCATTCGGTCTACTGGGTCGGGTATGTAATTTCCAGCGGCTACGATGAGAGGGTTCTCATGTCGTGCCGCCTTCTCAAAATGGCGCAGCGATGCCGACTGTAGATACTTACTAAGGGAGTCGAGCTCCAGGTCGTCGTGGAGATCCACATTCCTAAGGAACCAAGGCGCTCCGACGGCTATCCTGCAGAATCGTGATTGAATAACCTGAAGGGATTTCAAGTTGGTGCGGGCTGCGTGAGCGAACACTACGCTTGCATACGTCATGACGGGGCGTATACAAGTTTTGTAGAGAGTTACCTTATTACGGAGGGACAGTTTGCTTCGACTACAAAGCATTGGATAGAGTCGTCCTAGAATAAACGCGGCGCGGTCGCGTACCGTTTTATATGGGGACGGAATGTCATCCCTCTGTCGAGGGTGACGCCTAGATATTTGACCTTCGAGACCCACGGAATGGGCTGGCCAAAGAGAGTGATGGGACTAACGGCTGAGGTGTTTGCGCGCCTACTACGGAGTGGGATGCTCGAAGTGATGTTCGGAGGGCGACCCCTTTTGAAGAGCACCGCTGCGCTTTTCGTGGGGTTGATGTCTATTCGCCACTTCCGGAACCACTGTCCCAGGGTGGCTACTGCGATCTGGAGTCGCCGATGAAGCAGCGACATCTTCCTACACGAGTAGTAGATAGCCGTGTCATCGGCGAAGAGCGCTAGATGGGTCTCCGGAGACCGGGGTATATCATTGATATACAAACTAAATAATAACGGGGAGAGCGCGGAGCCTTGCGGGACTCCGGCGGTCAGTTGACGGGGACGAGAACGAGTTCCCTCTACTCGATATCGAAACGAACGGTTCGACAAGAAGTCTCGTATGATGAGCACGAGTCTGTCTGGCACTCCCATGTTGTACAGTTTATAAATTAAACCGTTGTGCCAGACTTTGTCGAACGCCTTCGCGATGTCGAAGAAGAGGGCGCCGGTCGGGATTTGTTTACGCCTATTTAGTCCTATCAGAATGTGCTCCGTGAGGCGGTGCACTTGTTGTACGCACGAGTGTTTTGAGCGGAATCCGAACTGTTCGTCAATGAGAATTTTGTTCGCGGTAACAAAATCCCAGAGGCGTTTCCTAAGGAGCCGTTCGTAAATTTTTCCTATCGTCGAGAGGAGACTAATCGGACGGTAACTAGAAGTTTCGTTTGTCGGTTTGCCCGGCTTATGTATACCGATAACGTCCGCTTCTTTCCACACCGCGGGAAAGATGCAGTGCGTCATAGCGGCATTTAAAATTGTAGCCAACATTGCTATCAGTTGGACTGGCAAAAATTTTAGCGCGCGGTTGTGGATGCCGTCGGAGCCGGGTGCCTTCCTAGGTTGTAGGTTGTGGATCGCGTCTCTAACTTCGTCAGTGGTAATGGGGGTAACGCGTCCGAGGGCGGCAGGGAAGCTCTGCGCTCGACCTCCCTGTCGACTAACTCGGTGTGTACGGGGTCCGCGTGTTGAGTGCTGGTGGTGCACTGCTCTTGCAGTGCATCGGCCAGCAGCTCAGCCTTGTCATCGTCATCGAATGCCGGTGGTTGGCCTGAAGGGCGTACGAGGGGAGGCATAGTAGCGGTAGTTTCGGATTTGAGAGTCCTAGCTAGTCGCCAGTATGCTTGGTGGGAGGGCGCGAGTTGTTCTAAATAACTATGCCAATTATCGTTACGCGCGTCGCTTAAGCGGGAGTGGACTTCGCGTTGTAGACGACGCATCCGAATCCGGTTTAAATGCGTGGGAAGACGATCGTAGGCCCGGATTGCCGCGTTCCTAACTCTTAAGAGATTCCTAAGATCGGGGGACAGTCTGATGCGGTGGAAGCTGTCCTCCACATCGACTTCTTTAGAAGATCTAATGATCGCGGAAGATATGTGATCGGTAATGATGTTTATGGATTCGACGGTGTCCTCGGGGGATAGATTCGAATCCGGGCCGTAAGGGAGGATTGGCAGAGCGGTGTCGGCTAGGCACGTGCCCAGCTTATTCCAATCCACCATGGTCCTCGTAACAGTGACTGGGTTGTGGGGGCGACCGAGCTGCATAACGACAGGTCGGTGGTCTGAGTCGAGCTCTGACATTGCTTCGATGGAACGCAAGCGCAGAGTTACGTTCCTAAGCAATGCCAGGTCTATAGTGCTCGGACGGAGCGCGATGTTATACGGATAACATGTTGGAGTTGGGGGACCGACTATTTCAAAGGTGAGGTCGTCTATAAACGCGTCGAGACGCCTACCGTTAACGTTAGTACGATGGCAGTTCCACCTAGTGTGGTGGCAATTTAAATCGCCTGCCAGGATGACGGAGTCTCCCATGCCGAACAGTGACTCGATGTCACTGCTCAGAAGGGGCTTGTCCGGGGGGAGATAAACGGATGCGATGACGATCGGCTGGTGTCCCGTCAGCGAGATACGGCACACTGACGCCTCGATATGTGAGAGCGAGGGAGTATCGAGAGGGACAACGTGCAGGGCCCGCCTATAGTAAATGGCAGTCCCGCCTTTGGAGGCGGTGAGTCTGTCATTCCTAACCATGACGTAATTCGCGACTTTCGGGTCGCGACGCGAGGGCTTCAGACAGGTTTCCTGCACTAATAGAATATCTACAAGATTATCGCGGAGGAATTCGAAAATTTGATCGCGTTGCCGCGCGAGTCCGTTAGCATTGTAGAATGCTAACGTAAGGGAATACGGTTTTTCTCTACCTTTTTGCGCCATTGATTACCGGTAAAGATTTTTATAAAGTGCGGGACACGGACTCGTATACGTCCATGTGATCGAACGCGGCCGCGAGTCTCTGTTCGGGGGTTACCGACCTACGTATCGCGTCTGCGAACGATCGCAGACGGTCGAAGTTAACAGCGGTGACGAAGTCGCGCACGAGCGCGAAGTCGTTGACGGCAGAGGGTTGCGGGGGGCGGAACGCGGGCGCGGGGCGAGGTGCGAGCAGGGGCTGGGGCGCGGGGCGTGTCGCGAGCGAGGGCGGGGGTGCGGTTTGCGTTCCCGCCTTCGTATACGGCAGCGGCTTTTTCCACGCTGAAACCGTGGGAACTGCAGCCGGCACGAAGGCAGGTTTCGGCACTGAGGGGGCCGAAGTCTTTGGGCCGACGGTTCGCGGAGCTGGGAGGGTTGAACGCTTGCGCGGAGCCCTAGGACATCCACGGTAGTTCGCGGGGTGCCCTTGCTTAAGGCATAGGACACAACTTGGGGGTTCGGTCGCGGTTTCCCTATCTCTAACGCAATCTAACGTAGCGTGATCGCCGAGGCACTTCACGCAGCGGGGACGCGCGTGGCAATTACGCGCCGAGTGGCCATATAGCTGGCATCTGTAGCACTGCCCGGGAGTGCCACGTTTATGGGGGGCTTCGATGGAGACCCCGGATAAGCCGCAAACTTTCGAGAGGCATGAAATTTTCTTTTTGGCCTCCGGGGTTGGCTCCAACGCGACAAGAATCATATTATAGGGCTGCTTGCCCCGCCCACTGTGCATCCGATGCACACTAACTATAGGGAGTGACTGAGCGATCAGATCCTCCTTAACGTAGTCGATGTCTAACTCCTTGGGGACTCCGCGTATTACTACGCGGAGCTCGCGGTCCTCCTGAAGAGCATAGGTGTGAAAACCTATGTTCTCCTTTCGGAGGTATGAAGAGAGGGCCCTATGGTCGCCCGGCGTTGCGACCTTTATCTGAATCCCATGCGCGACGTTACGCGCATGGGTATAATTAATTTTATTTGCCTGAAGGGCCTGGGAAACGCGGTTCCACGCAGTTTTTTCCTGGAGAATCAGCGGGGGCGGGGCAGCTACTTTAGGAGCGGGCGCGGGTTTGGGACGCGGCGGTGGGGTTACACGGCGAGCGGAGTCCGACTCCGGTGTCACGACTACCTGCGGGCGGGAGGCGGTCGCGGATTTAGTCTGCTTCGTCGTGGAGCTCCGGGACTCCACGGCGCGAGTACGCTTTTTACCGCGCGTTACGGTTTGGAACCCATCCGAAGTTCCAGGCTGAGGGCTTGACGCGGATTCGAAATCCATCTCCGATTCGGTATCGGAGCCTGAACTCGAAACGATCGAGGTCGCGACGGACGAGACGCGCGATGACGTAGTCGACGCGGGCGCGGGGGTGGGGGTAGCGCTAGGCGCTTCTTGAGTCGCATCGTCGGAACGTGCGCTCGAACTTAACGCGGCGGCGGGGGGCGCGCGGCGTGCCTCCGAGGCACGTTTGAAATACGCGGCGACGGACGCGGGGGGGAGGGATTGCCACGGGCGGCCCTATACTCTAAGTACTCGGCCCTAATTGACGGGTACCTATCCCGGAGGAACCCGACAATATCCCTAATATCTTCTTGCTCCATTTCTTCGGTCTTCTTGCCCGGGGGGGGCGGCCCCGGGACTTTTGTTGAACTCGCCGAAAGGCGAGGCCCCGGATAGGATTTGTAACCCCCCTGTGCTGCAGGACAGCAAGGAGCAGGGGGGGGGAATGCCTATGCCGTGAAAACGGCAATCGGCGGGGAAAAGGAAAGGAACCCGCTCGGGCTGTATAGTGCTACAGCAGGCAGAATCGCGAGCGGGGGTCTAGTCTTGAAAAAGACTGTTGTTTTGGGAAGGGTTAGGAAATCGCTAGCCTGTGAGTGCCACAGGAAGCCTGAACGTAGCGATTGGTTTTGCCTTGAAAAAGGCAGTTGGTAAGGGTGGGTTCGCGGTTACAAAACTTTAGCGCACAAAAATGGACCTCGATACGCAGATCGCAAGCGACCAACGGATCGGCACGTCCGCACTACTGAATTGTACGCACGATGTATTCACGGTCACTACACTGTCGAGCACAACTGTGAGTTCAGAGACGCAGCTCGCAAGCGGGCCACGGATCGGAAAGCACGTCCGCGCACGACCGAGTCGTGAGCGAGAATGTGAATTTCCTTAAAAGAAGCTTTAACATTTATTATACTCTTCTCTTTTAACTAAATCACGGTAATGAAACTATAGTCGAATCTGAATGGACGCCATCGCCATCTAGTGATAGAATTGGAACTAAAATCATAATAATTCTTCTAAATTAAAACCCAATAACATTGTAATTTAATTATTATCAAACGGGAACGCATTACCGGAATTATATTTAATTTTTTTTTAAATCTCTTATTTTTTTTATTTTTTTTTTTTATTGCCTTTGTAGGCAGACGGGCATACGGCCCACCTGATGGTGAGTGGTTACCGTCGCCCATGGACTTCAGCAATGCCAGGGGCAGAGCCAAGCCGCTGCCTACCGCTTAATACTCTCCACAAGCCTCTATTTTATTCGTTGGTAGCCTAAGGGATATCCCCGCTAACCGCAGACTCGGTTATAGTGCATTCTATGGTTAAGGCGGTGTCCGTCCACTGAGTTTCTCGCCGAATCTCTCAGTGGGACGCGTTTCCGACCCGGTGGTGGATGCTGCGAAGCACTTCTGTTGCCAGTTGGCTAGTGTTAGCAATATCCTGAGGTTAGGCCCCCGTAAGTTGAACTTCTCGCTTGGTTATCCCTAGCATAGCCCTCTAAGGCAACCTGGCTAAGCTTGGCAGAAAAAAAAACAGTATCGTTTATTGATAAAGGTCAAAACTAAAGTTTTTGTTAAAATAACATCGAAGTTTAACTATTCTTCCAAACGAAACACACGATCGGAATAAAAAGTTTCCTATATGTTAATCCAAGAAATTGTCCATCTCTGTGTCGATTTTCATTCAAATCTGTTCAACGATTCACGTGTGATTGAGCATCAAACATACACACATCTAAATTCTAAATGTTTTCAAATTTATGACCGTAGTAAAATAGGATACTGACAATGCAATATTTCAGTGATACTTCAAATATTTTTCAATATCTTCATAAAGAAAAGGTTTTCATGTTTCGAAATAGGGCTGTAACATTGTAATTATTAGTTATTTTTTTAATTGCTTTTTCATTTTTGTTTTCCGATCTCCGCATAAATATATTCCAGAATCTAATTAAAAAGCGTTTTAGTACGAAATATTAATATTAACGAGCGAGATTAATGAAAAAGCAAAAGCCGAATGTATTGAATAAACAAGTAGCTTCTGACATACGACAAATATCCTCCAAGAACTAGAATTCCAACTCTCTAAGTGTAATATCGATTTATACAATTGAATAATTGCAAACTTACAAAAACTTGAATAAAATGGCGTTTGTAATGCACCGTTTGACCTCAGACACATGGGAACCGAAGCAGCCGGCGAATCAAAAGCATTCTTGAACGATAAACCAATCAATAAACGCATCAAAGACGAGCAAATAAACACGCTATCAAACAAACAATAAAAAGCGAAATGTAGATTAAAAAACTTAATACTAATGACGTAATACAATAATTCGAATGTGATCTAAGATTAATAGAACTGTATGAAATTATGCGTCCAAATTAAATTTAAGTAATTTTAGTATAGCGATCGGATGTTAGGATTGTGATGAGTAGAGAAAAGAACGCGTCCGGTTGAGGTTGGGCCGATTTGCGTTCGCTCGGGTTGCAGTCTGTTCGTCCGGACGCGCTGGTCAGTTGCTATGGGACAGTGAGCTCGGGATAACACTATGGCGGCTGTTGCGGGCCTGTACGGGCTTGGAGACGAGCAAAGGGCGCGACACCGCCGGGGACAGGCCAACGCCGAGCGCTCCGAGTCCAGAGATGACAACACTGAGGCGTGAGTATCCTTCAACTTTTAACTGCACTCGTCCATTTTCAGGTATCACGAATACATCATTACGTATTAGTGAAAACCGCTTCGCTGCGATTTGATAAGTCTACGAAATATTCCCATTTGAAACTACGCGCGTCACGTATCGTTCTTTTGAAACTAAATTGTAAACCTTCACTAGAACTACTAATAACGGCTTAGGAGCTCGTGAAATACAAACAAAATCAAATAATGTGATTGATACGTGCTTATTAAAAATGGTATGTATATATGTTTCATAGACTTGAAAATTTTCACACGTATCAAGGACCGACGGCAATATAATAATTTTATAATTTCGCTCTAATATCTTGACCAGTATAAACAGGATAAAAGAAAGATTAAAACAATTATTAGTTCAATTAGCTTATCTGTGCTTATTTGCTTTAATTTTTTTAAATTTATTTGTGATAGGTGTATTTTGAACCAAACCCAGTCCTGATCATCACCCACCCAATCCACTGTTAATAACGTTAATTGTATGAATTATAGCGATTTGCAGTAGCTACTCGCGCGGCACTCAATGCAATTAATTGCGCAAGTGCCCGCAATAAGTTGACAGCGTTTGATCTCGGTATAACGGCACGTAAGATACAAACAGACCCTATTATTTTTTATATTTAGTTCGCCCAGCGATCGAATTTTAATTATCACTGACACTACAAGTTTTAGATTTCTTTTATATATTTAGTTTTATGTGATTGACTGTTTTTTGAGTTGGAGTTCAACCTTTCCACCGTAAAACAGTCAACGCCGAATGTCTGGCGGCGGTTAATTAGCCGGGCCCAAATAAGGCTTCAGCGGTTTTGAAGAGCTAAATCTCTTCCAAAAGCACTGCCGTGGAAGGACGCGGGAACCCACCATGTGTATTTTCCCAAGAAATCCTCATGAGGCCACGACCCTCAGGATTGAGGATTATCGATGCAAGAAGGAGGATCACACTTAACTTTGCTTCTAAAAAATATAAAAGAGAATCGGTCAGCATATCGAGAATAAAACAAGACTTAACTATTTTGTATTTTTGCTTATTTGAATAATGAAATGTTATTATAATAAAAATTAACTCTATTGACTCTTCTGGACTTGTAGTTAATCGACCCTGTATCAATACTCTATCTAAAATAAAACCATTCGCCAGCCATAAGACTTCAGACTTACGTGAACTAGTCTGCCCTGATATATTACTTAATTTATTTAAGAAGTACCAGAGATTTTCAAAACAAACAGTTTTTTTTTTCATTTATAAAATTAAAATAATTCATTATAAATCTTACCGTAAAATTTTTAGTAACCAAGATTGGTAGATAATGACTACCTATGGCTGTTCTGTTCGAGACAAGAGATCAAAACCTCAGTTGATCTAGAATAGCCTTAATTGATATAGCAATAAATTTATTTACGTTCTAAATCAATTGCCGGTCTCACGTATAAAATATCTTCTGTTGTGCTTAATTTCGTTACATGTCATTAGATGGGGACGGAAATGCTTTGCTGTTGTTCGGATATTAAGTGGTCGCTAATGGACCTAGTTTAAGTTAGGAAGTTTTGTGAAGTTAGCTAAAACATCGAGCGAGGCAAGTTATCTGTGCATGTTGCGTTATGTGAGCCCCTATACCAGGTTAAAGGATATGATGAAAATATTTTTTTTTTAATTTCACGCATAGAAATAGTTTGAAGGGCGGGGCAGCCGTTGTACAATAAGTGAGACCTTACGACTCATGTCTCAAGGTGGGTGGCGCCATTTACGTTGTAGATGTCTATGGGCTCCGGTAACCACTTAACACCAGGTGGGTCGTGAGATCGTCCAACAATCTAAGTAATAAAAAAAATTCGTCGTCTTCATCATGATTTAGTGTCGGACTGGAATACCATTTTTTTCAAGCAAGGGTCGAACCTCCTACGAGGTTTCCACATATAGGGGGCGCGGGGGGTATGTGGGACTTGACGATCTGCAAGGTGTTGGGAGCAGACCGCGGGCCCAAGAAAGTTTAGGGCCCTACCCACTAAACGACTCCCCTGCACTCTTTCACCCGACGTCCGATCTCCGTCCGGGGTCAGAACCCGGTCAGAGTAGGGGGGTCCCCGCGGTCAACACTACAACCTGACACGCGGCGCCACCCCGAAGACCGCAGACCGCATCGCAGTCCGCAGCCGCCGACGCGTCGTTCCGTCCCCCTTGTGCCAGCGCGCTAGAATGACGGTAGCGTGCGGCGCAGCCTCAACCCCCTTAGGTCGCCCTGTGACCATCACCGGGAGAAGACTGCCTCCTCATAAGGATAGGAATAGCATGACCCAACTCATCCCGTGGGTGCAACTGCGCTCTGAGTACCAGCGGTATCAAAGTGGGTGTACCAGAATGCTGAGGTCGCCAACTAGTATTGGTAATAAACGCATGGGTAATAGCAACCTGCCTATTCCTCTGGAGCTATGGGTTCCGCTCCGTCGTTGTGTAAGTCCAAAGAAGGCCGATCTCGGACAGCGTTGTAATTACTTTTATATTGTCGTGTGTAACTTCACTACTGATAATTAGGTTCACTAATCACTAAATACAACTTTTGATGTGAAACATCTATAGCCGCACGTAAAACCGATTTCTGGCGTGGCTATGCATGCCGTGGCGACGCGTCGCTATGCGCAATCTACTGTGCGATTCTCTCCCACTCGATCCGGCGTCAAGCCATCTCTCTCGCTACACTGAGCTCGGATACCTATTGTGTATACTCCGTAGTGTATACAGTGTTGTTTACTACAGTACACATAACCTGTGTTTTACTTGAAAACAAATTATTTTTTCGTAATATTTTATTTTATCATTATGACATATTTAGTTCCTGTCAAAATCTGTTCTTTTCTGCATATTACTTTTACAAAATAATGTCGATGTTTCACATCTGCCAGGCGTCCCGTGACGGCTCACATTTTTTTTACATGAAGGACGATTTTTGTGTAAAATTTTAATTTTAGGATAAATGATTTATATTAATCAACGGTCGACGTTCGATATTTTACTATCAATGAAAGGATGGAATTGAATTTTTGTTCACAATTCGTAAAATAAGCTAAGTAGACGCTTAAATACGTGACCGCAAATTGATTCCCAATAACAAGCTATATGTGTCACTCTCTAACTTGACGGTTGTTCTGTAAGTGAAAGAGATGGAAGCAACTGTATTGTTCACCCTTGTGGAAACGGCGAGATTTATTGTGCATCCAAAAAAAGGTATGCCATTTATTCATGGACTGTCTTTAACGAATTTGTTCGTTTTAATTTGGTGAATTTGTCAACGCTTGGTCTTGAAATCGTCTTAAGTTAACAGCACGAGATCAGAGATTGAAGATGAAAGGTTTTTTTTTATTTTTTTATCGCCTTTGTAGGCAGACGAGCATACGGCCCACCTGATGGTGAGTGGTTACCGTCGCCCGTGGACTTCAGCAATGCCAAGGGCAGAGCCAAGCCGCTGCCTACCGCCGTCTCAATAATACAGCCATCATGCTTGCTGGTGGTAGGACGTCTTATGAGTCGGCACGAGTAGGTAACACCACGCTGCCTATTTCTGCCTCAAAGCAGTAATGCGTTTCGGTTTGAAGAGCGCGACAGTCGTTGTATGATACTATAGAGCTGAAACTTAGAAGTCACGTATCAATGTGGATCGCGTTAACGTTATTGTTGTCTAACCGATAACCCTTAACAAATGGTTGACCGCGAGCATATTCACCAGACTAAGCAGTAAAACATACAGACAGACGCGCAATAATCAATCGTGACTTATTGATCGAAGATCGTGACATAAATACGTAACACAGCGATACGTCCCACAATCAGTATAGTTATTAGACTGTCGGAATCACTTACACTTCTACTGACGAACAGCGAGATAATTGAGTATAAGATTAAATCTTAACAATATGAAGATATGAACCAAATTAGCGTGCATGAAATTTAATGTTTGCAAGAAAATAATAGTATCAATTTTAATTGAATATCTATATATTAATACGTGAAGCAACAACTTTGTATCCCTTTTTACGAAAATTGGGCGGACCGAGGAGTATGCAATTTTCCACACTTATAGAGAATATAGAGAAGAAGTGCACAATGCTAATATTTTTTTTAAATAATGCATAAAAGATATATTAAATCGATAAAGAAAACATTACACACACTACGTACCATGTATTTGACGCACACACGCATGCATAATGCATACTATTTACTGTCAAGCTTTTGTTCTTGACGTCTGTTGTCAAATTGAGAATAGATTCAATATTATTTGTCTTTGTGAATATTTTTTATAATGTAGTCTTGGCGAAATTTGTGATTATAGAAGTACTAGCGACCCGCCCTCGCTTCGCTTCGGAAACATTAAAACACACATGAAACAAAAAAAAAAAATTAAAATTTTTTTTTTAAAAAGTAGCCTATGTTCATCAGGGACAATGTCGGCTTCTAATGGAAAAAGACTTTTTCAAATCGGTCCAGTAGTTTCGGAGCCTATTCGAAACAAACAAACAAACAAATCTTTCCTCTTTATAATATTAGTATAGATAAAATACAATAATAATAGTGTACAAACTTACAATTCCAATTAATTATAGTCGAATTTCGACTGCTGCGGGTCCTCTAGTTTATTTTAATAGTGCAATAAGAAGAGAGCGTGGATAACTATGTGCTAAGCTACTATCATATTTCTAGTTTTTCTGTGTTAAAAAAAATTGTACTAGATTGCATCATAAAATGAAACTGCAAAGCATTCAAGAATCCATTTTTTTTACTGCTTAGATGGATGGACGAGCTCACAGCCCACCTGATGTTAAGTGGTCACTGGAGCCCATAGACGTCTACAACGTAAATGCGCCACCCATCTTGAGATATAAGTTCTAAGGTCTCAGTATAGTTATCATAAAATCCATTACCTACCGATTAAAGGAAGCTTTCGGTTTTTCAATATTCTCAACCCCCTTAATGAGACTGATATCGTGTCGCATCCTAGGCTTGGTCAAGTGAAGCGGCGTCGTCTTTCGCCGTGCGATGCTTATAATAAAACAAAGTATCCTATCCTTAGTTTGCTTGAAGTAAAAACTTCTTTAGCATTGTTATGATTCGAAAGTCGATGAAACGAAAAATCGACAGTAAAAAGAGATAGACACATTAATTCAGAGTTTGTTTGTTTGAATCTCAGCAACTACTGGTCCGATTTAAAAAATTCTTTCAGCCTTAGATAACCCATTTATTGAGGAAGGTTATAGGCTATATAACATCACGATAACGCCAATACAAGTGGAGCACCAATAAAGAATGTTTTAAAATAGGGGCTTAAATAGCTCCTTAACATTCTATAATTCAAAAATATTTTCACTTTCTACGTAAATGAAGTGGGGGCAAAATTTAGCGTTATGCCAATGTAACTATTCCACGCGGACGGAGTCACGGGCAAAAGCTAGTTAATTAATAAGATTTAACGTGGGAGAAAATTACATTGGAAGCATTATACAGTGTATTTTATTTTTGTAATACTCTGTGCTCTGCTTCGTACCTAATATTCGTACTTAATACATTCTGAATAAATCTATGTAATAAATAAGAATAAAATGTAAAATGACTATGAAACTTAGTATCTTACTAAACCTACAATTAACTTCTTCCCGAAATTTCACAAACGTCTCATTACCTTGAAGCCAAAATTTTTGAAGGTTTCACCTCTACCCCGTGTGAATTGCACACAGTTTTTTTACTTAATCATTAAGCACACAATACACATTACAAGCTAAAAAAGATACACAATAAAGAACAACAAGTAAATAAATCTGACTTGTAACATGAGCCATGTGCGCACGACTAATTAAGATAAATATGCTAAGTACACAATGTTCCTTACAACTATAGGATAAAATAATATGATAACGAAAACGAATCTAACTTATAATGCTATGAATGTAATTCTAGTCACAATAAACACTAAACAATTACGCTGCTTAATCTACTATTAATTATTGGTGGTAGGACCTCTTGTGAGTCCGCACGGGTAGGTACCACTGCCCCGCCTATTTCTGCCGTGAAGCAGTAATGCGTTTCGGTTTGGAGGGTGGGGCAGCCGTTGTGACTATACTGAGACCTTAGAACTTATATCTCAAGGTGTGTGGCGCATTTACGTTGTAGATGTCTATGGGCTCCAGTAACCACTTAAAACCAGATGGGCTGTGGGCTCGTCCACCCAACTAAGCAATAAAAAAAAACCAATAAAAAAAAACATGAAGGATGCGTTGAACATTTTTATAAACATCACTAACTTACAAATAAAATGCCCAATTCAGTTGACGACTTTGCTAGTCCGTTACAGGTGCGAGACATTCGGGTAATTTAGATACATAAGATATATACCTAAGTATACTAGCCGTACTCGCCCGCTTCGCTGGGCATTTAAATTTAACATTATTATTTATTGTCATTATTATTAGGGAGTCCAACACTCATATAAATATTAGCCTATCCGTTAAGTACATGTATTTTCTACATGGATACTAAGTTTTAAGTCAATCGGATGCATGGTTCAGTAGTTATAACGGAACATCCGTTAAAACCACTGTAGATTTATATATTAGTATAAATTGTTTTAATGATGAGATACGTATATTGTTTTTATTGATTTGTCATTTAGAAACAACGAGCGAACTACTAACTGTTATCACTGTAAACAAGCTACTGTTAGATACATACACACCTAACTTTTCATACTTTAAGCATGTCAAGAATCACACAGCTCTCGACTATATTAAACAAACCACGGATTGCACGAGAAATACTACCGCTGAACTACGAACAAATAATTACACTGTGCTCTCTCTACGCGCTATATTAAACATTGCATGACATAGTTCGTAACATGCATGCTTAACCCACTGAGTTTCTCGCTGGATCTTCTCAGTGGGTCGCGATTTCGATTCGGTAGTAGATTCTTTTGTTTTATTGCTTAGATGGGTGGACGAGCTCACAGCCCACTTGGTGTTAAGTGGTTACTGGAGCCCATAGATATCAACAACGTAAATGCGCCACCCACCTTGAGATATAAGTTCTAAGGTCTCAAGTATAGTTACAACGGCTGCCCCACCCTTCAAACCGAAACGCATTACTGCTTCACGGCAGAAATAGGCAGGGTGGTGGTACCCACCCGCGCAGACTCACAAGAGGTCCTACCACCAGTATTCAGCGAAGCTCTGCTTTTGCTAGGGCTAGTGTTAGCAAATTCTCTCAGGTTGAGCCCGCGAGCTTACTTACCGGTCCGCGTGAAGTTGGTATATCCACTTAGGCTACCAAAGATTAGGTATTGAATAAATAAATGCATATTTATAATACCCCTGATTTTCCAAGATACCTTTTCCTATCTGTTGATCACACCATCGGTTTCATCCCACCCTTTGTAAATGCATAGGTGCATATATTCGCGCTTCATTGAACAATGATAGTCCTCCCGTGTAACATGTAACATCACAGCTGTTACACATGTATGCAAGTCGTATTTGTTTAATTAAGCATTTTACATAAAGAAAGATTCTGGTTTCTTCATCTTTTTGAAACCTAAAAGGTAATTTTCTTCGGTTTTCGGGAATTCGCGACGGTCCTTTAAGAACCACGGAATCCATTAAGTATCCGAACGTCGGAAATGATATAATGACAATATTATAGGTGAGTAATGAATCGCAATAGTAGTTTATCTATATATTAATACGTGAAGCAAAAACTTTGTATCCCTTTTTACGAAATTTGCACGGACGGAGGAGTATGAAATTTTCCACACTTTTAGAGAATATAGAAAAGAAGTGCACAATGCTAATATATTTTTAAAATAATGCATAAAAGATACATTAAATCAATAAAGAAAACATTACACACACTACATACCATGTATTTGACGCACACACGCATGCATACTATTTATTGTCAAACTTTTGTTCTTGACGTCTGTTGTCAAATTGAGAATAGATTAAATATTGTTTGTCTTTGTTAATATTTTTTATAGTGTAGTCTTGGCGAAATTTGTGATTATAGAAGTATACAATACAATCATAATAGTGTACAAACTTACAATTCCAATTAATTATAGTCGAATTTCGACTACTGCGGGACCTCTAGTATGAAATAATCGGTCATTTCCGTTCATTAGAAATCATTCGTTACATTTCTAATTTCATGTCGGCGACAAGAAAAAAAGTGCGTGCGTACAAAGTACACATGTCAGAAGTGAAACTTTTTTGGCGAACTAATTTATGAGTCTGACATTTGACAAGTACTTAATTTCAATAGTAGTTTGACGTCACTTCCGTTGCATATCTGAGTGACGTTCTGTAAAAATTTTACCCTCAGGCGCCTAAGGAAGTTTCACTTCAAAAAAATCTATTAAATAAAAACTACGATTCAACTTTGGTTCTCTCTGCGTCAATACTATACGTACGTACGCGACGCAAATTTATATATATATTTATATTAATTACATCAAATTCGCTTAGTACACGCTTTAGGAAATGTACATGTCAATAAATAACGCCTTCTAGTTGTACCGACCAAATTTTTTAAAATGAAATACGCACTTACGAGGGCGGCACTGAAAATTTCGAGAATTAATGAAGTGACACAACATTACTATTTAAAAATGTATTTATTGCTTCTCGAAGTATTCTCCGCGAAATTTGACACATTTTTCCATACGATGGAACCAATCATTGAAGCAACCATTCCATTCGAAAGTTGGGGTCTCCAAAATGGCCGGTTTGTAGGCGTCCACAGCTTCTTCAGGTGATGAAAATCTCTGTCCACGCAATTTATTCTTTATTTTAGGGAAAGTATAGATATCATTAGGGCTTAGGTCGGGGCTGTACGGCGGATGGTCTAATAATTCTGTGTTTCCTTGCTCTAAAAACTCTTTTGTTCTGAGCGCGGTGTGAGAACTCGCATTGTCGTGATGGAGGATGATGCGGCGGTTGCAGTTCTCTTTACTGAGTTCAGAAACGACCTGTGGCAAACAAATGCTAGCATACCATTCTGCATTAACCGTTCTTTGTCCCTCAAGAGGAATAGTCGTAACATGGCCGGTTTTGGAGACAAACGTGGCCACCATTTTTTTTGCAACACTCCGTGAACGAACAATTTTTGTTGGCTTTAACTCATTTTCGAACACCCAAACTCGTGACTAGTTTTTTGTTTCGGGTTCGTACGAGTATATCTAGGATTCGTCACCTGATACAATGTTGTATACAGCATTTGAGGATCCTGCGTGGAATCTTTCGAGAGTTCTGACGCACCAAGTAACGCGAGCCGCTTTTTGCTCTTCACAGAGCGAATGCGGTATCCATCGGGAAAACAACTTTTTTACACCTAATTGTTCATGCAAGATTATTTGTATTTGACTCATGCCAATGTCTAAAGTTACCTGAATTTCGCGGTATGTCACATGTCGATCTTCCTCAATCAGCTTACGCAGAGCATCAACGTTTTCTTGGGTGACTGCAGTTTTTGGACGACCTTGACGGGGATCATCACTAAGCTCGACACGTCCACGTTGAAACTCAGCAAACCAGCGATAAATTGTGGTTTTGGATGGGGCTTCATCACCAAATGCAGAAATCATCCGGTCAACACATTGTTTTTGTGTTAAACCACTTCGAAAGTCATAATAAATCATCGCTCTTGAATTTTCTTGAGTCAATTCCATTTTCTCAACGACTAAACAAGTTTGACAAAACCTCGTGACAAGACCGAGAATCTTTTTTTAAATAAATAAATGGTATTCGATTTTTAAAACCAAGGAGTTTTCAATTAAAAAGATTTTAATATGACAGGAACAGTGGAAATATTCCATTCCCGATATTTTTAGTGCAGCCTACTAACAAATGCACACGAAATATTTCTGTGGTGAAGCATTAAAAGTGTATAACGAAAATCAAACCTGCAAAAATTATAATTAGTTTAATAGTGCTTAGTAGAAGTTAGTCACATAGTAGTAGGTCACCGATTCCCTACGCGGCGCACTGAAACAATCATGTCGATTTCTGCTACTAAGCGTCTTGATTGCCTAACTTTGCCTTCTTTTGTTTGTTAATGAATGTTTTAAGTCTTTTAGGTCTTTTAAAAATATACTAGATGATGACCGAGCTTTACTCGGTATTTTTTTTTATAACGCCATCTTGTTGTGTCTTTAAAGCAGTTAGTTGCTCTCAATTATGAAAAATAGTATTATTATTCGCCAATAGATGTCGGGAAGAGTCATAAAGTTATTTATCGATAAAGTTGATTATTGAAAACACGAAAAAAACAACATTTTCTGAAAATAAATCGTAGCTAGATCGATTTATCGCCCCCGAAATCCCCTGTATACTAAATTTTATGAAAATCGTTGGAGCCGTTTCCGAGATTCAGATTATATATATATGAATATACAAGAATTGCTCGTTTAAAGGTATAAGATTCATTCTCGATATCTTCGGATTCTTCTTGCCTAAAGCCTACTAGATATTCCGTAATAGAATTCGACGTAATTACTTGAAGGCGCCACGACCTACACGGCAGTCAAATGGTTAAACAAACTGCAATTTAAGAATGGATATATTAGCTACAGCTATATGGCGTTCCAAATTTAATTTTGTAATTTTAAAATTTAAACTCTCATTCTTTTTACTTTGTCTTGGGCTTATTTATGGTCGTCAAAATAAAACATACCAGCTTAACTCGATACCGATTACAATCATTAAAACAAACTAAATAGTAAACGCAGTCCATTTTATTACAGATTATTATCGAACGTGACAGACAAAACATACAACGTGGCCTATAATCTAGGAGATATATAAATACTATATTGTAACATAGAATGTTCTAAAAAAATACTCCATTTGTCATATTTTATATTACAGGACGTAAAATATACTCGTAGAATTATATAGCCGAAATTTGAAGCCTTTTTCACCGAATGCCTATAAGTCGCGAAGTTCACTATAATAAATAAAAAGCATAGCTACTACAAACATTTAATCAAATGCATACATAATTAACTCTAATATCTTCGTCATAGTTCATAAACCGGAGCGCAGAGTTTGCTGTTAATATTATTTAATAAAGTAACATCAATTTAATTAGTTAGCATTGCTCAGGCAAGCACGTGTCGATATTAACCACAGCGCTATCTACGTCGTAGCAAATTCCACTACGAAACTTCTACATTGTAGCGCATAGCTCTACGAAAGCGCATCCGAAGAATTCTGTCATAATTAACTGGCTTACGTTGTTGCACTCTGTTATCAAGCAAGGAATCTCGTCTACTGTTCGATATACAAAGTAAATATACATTAGCTTAGTTGAATTTTCACATTGTCGCTTTAAAATTTTTTACAATATAAAACATAATAATATAACTTTGAAAAAAATGAACAGCCTGTTTCAGAAATCAAAGTTCGAAAAGCTTAGTCTCTATATCATAATAATATGTATGAAGCTAGTTTATATTTTTTGGTATTTATCATATATTAAAACATTTGATTTAACTAACGTATAATATAAAGTCATTTTAAAAGTTACCATAAAGACATTTTACTATAAGCACGTCGAAGAATTTATAAACTGCACAACTTTAGAATTAACAAAAAATAAACAATAATTTATCCGCCACATAGCGGCTATTGCTCGAACTACATGTCCATCGAGACTTTATTTTCAATCCTGTTACACAGATGGCGCTGTATCACCGATTAATTATAGGCTAGCACTGACACAAGACATCTTCCAAACAAAAAGTGTGCAATCAGACACAGATGGCGCTCCTCGTTTCAAAAAACGGCACATGATCAGCAATAGATGTCGCTGTACACCAGTTGTTACATTCATAGCTAGGTGGCGCTATTTGTCGGGTTGGGGTGAGCGGTGCGGTGGAGGTAAGGCTTTAACAGAACCCGCCACTAGTCCTTTGAAATCGCCCCAAGAGCTACAATGTAAGTATTGTCTCTTCCGACAGTCGTAATAATTTTTAATGAATTTTTTCATAGTGTCGAAAGATTTATTACAGTTTAATAAATTATAAAATAAGTTTAAAAAAACAATTCGAATAGGTTTCCGAGTATGTATTTTCGGCAAATTTATAAATAATTTTGCAAACTTTTAATAGTTTTTCGGAAGAAATTTTTTAAAGCCATTTCACTTTTCAAAAATAATTTATTATCGAATTAAAGTAAATTATAATAGTAAATTTATTTTCGAGCAACTCCAATTGCGCTTTAAAAAAACACATTTAAAAGTTTAATTACGAGCAGTAACAAGAATGATATACCTAATAATATTAAAATGTGGTGACTGAAACAGTACAGAGTTTCTTTTTTCAAGCAACGTTCAACAAGTGTCCCAGAAGAACCAAATAAAGTTAACAGAGTGCGTAATTGAAAACTGTATCTTTATACTGTATAATTGGTTTAGTTAAAATACAGTTCGGTATCAAACACTCCCGATATCAATCAGAACATTGATTTCGTTGTTGTCATTTCGAAGTGAATCCTAAATTTCGTGCTTCAAATAGTGCAAGGAAATTATAATTTCGTGAAAACATGTAAGTAAAGTGAAAGTGTTTGTCAAATGTAAGTATTTTACTTTTATTCTCAATCTGTATATATTAGAGTAAAATTTCTACTTAAGGTAGTATGCAGTTTTATTCTTTCTTTTGCCTTAAAATTGAGACCGTTAATAAAAAATATTTCACATATCAGATTTTTTCTTTATTTTGCTCTAAAACTGAGACCGTTGATAAAATAATTTTCAATTATATAACAACATTTTTTTTTTATTTTCATTTTCGATTTACGACAAAATTTTACGGCCTTGTCCGTTTTAATGTTTTCTGTCCCTTAAAATCATTATTTAGAATATCAATTACTTGGTGACTGTCACGCAGCCACTCAAGAAACAATATTAATTGATATTCATGAATTCAAATTACCTTGTAATTAATGACAAGCAAAAACAAAGTTAACCGCCACATTCAAAATATTAACGTCTACTTAGAAAAAGTTGTCTCATCGATTTGAATCAATTTGACGTTTATTAGATACTAGCTGACCCGGCAGACTTCTTAGTGCCTCAACCGATAAATAAAAGACCTAAACTTTTATATAAAATAAACTTAAAAATAACAAAAGGAATCCGTCCGACGGGGGACACATCAAAGGAAAACAAAATTGTTTGTTTTTATATAATTCCGTGCATTTTCATATTTATTCACCTTTTAAACCTTTTCTGGACTTCCACGAATAATTCAAGCCCAAAATTAGCCAAATCGGTCCAGCCGTTCTCGAGTTTTAGCGAGACTAACGAACAGTAATTCATTTTTATATATATAGATAACATTTTTTAAAAATATTATCTTTAAAGTACACCTTTAATACGTATAGGCGACGAAAGAGATCGCCTACAAGACATTCACGCTAAGATTTAACTAAAAAAATTGCATAAGCTTATTATCATTTTCTCAAACTAAATAGTCTTATTGAGTTACTGTTAGGCCGAGGGCAATAGATTCGATTCCCGAATGTGGCAAACGTTAGCATGACGAATAGATTTGTTTGCTCTTCGTCCGAGTATTTGATATTAAAAAACATGCGTAGTATTTTCTTCAGTTTTAAGACATTCGTTTCGATTCTATTCCGCGTTGTGCTACTGACGCTTGTCATCTGTCAACAAGAAAACCGTAAATTATTCGAAAAACCGGAAATAATATTATTTAATTATGTAATTATGTAAAGTCGATTTAATACGCGTGGCTGAACCGTAAAAGTGGTTTTAACTGTATCTATTAAACGCGTGTAAGTATGTATATATTATTTGTTTGGATTCCATAGTACAGTGTATTCTAATTGGAGTCAGACGACCATATGTAAGTCGCTGCCGTTTATTTATTTGTACGAAGTATGAACTTTATTAACATAATACATTTTTAACACGCCTTTATTAGCTAGGTATCAAATGTATGTCAGTTTGTTCGTAACGGTATCTTTGAACGTCATTTTGATCGAATTTGAGCCGTCCGTCTAACTTGAAATTTTTCGCACTCATCAAAATAAGTACGAGTATTTATATCTATAAATATGATGTATGTTATATATACACATATGTTTAAGTATCACCTTCACACTACACCTACCAAGGTTCATCTCTGCACTCCCCTAAGGTAGACTGTTAGAGAATGCCTATGGCATTAAGTCCGCCTTTATACTTTCTAGTATAAGAAGTTATAAATAAATAAATAAAAAAACCTATGACAATACAATAGAATCACTTTACAGAATATAATATCTTTGCTCTAATATCCTGACTTTAACAGAAAAAAAAGTTGAAATTAATTGTGAATTCGATTTGTTATGTAAGCTGGTTTTATTTTAGGTTTTTTAAACTGAATTTATCGCTATTTAATATGGCATACATATGTATGTGAAAGATTAAATGTTCTCCGAAAACTGTATTCCATTATCGATCCGAAGCGTAGTATGCCTATTCGGTCCTGGGCGTAATAGTAGCAGTGATTAGTGATGTAGCGATAGATAAAGAACAGATATTCCGTAAAAACCTGAATCGCGTTAACGATAGTTTCAACGTTATCTCCTTTAAAGACAGGTTCCGAATAAAAAAATTCAGACCGTCGTCGGACTATAAAGCTAAGTCACTTGCTCAGTGGACGTATCTTTACTTCGCTGTTCCCTATATTTGTTTTCGTACTAGAAGTGTAGTCAGGCCCACGGCCCGCTCCCAATCTGTAGACCGTCAAGGACCACATACTGGGCTGCACTAAAAGTATCGGGAATGGAATATTTCCACTGTTCCTGTCATATTAAAATATTTTTTATTGAAAACTCCTTGGTTTTAAAAATCGAATACCATTTATTTATTTAAAAAAAGATTCTCGGTCTTGTCACGAGGTTTTGTCAAACTTGTTTAGTCGTTTAGAAAATGGAATTGACTCGAGAAAATTTAAGAGCGATGATTTATTAACATTTATTAAAAACAGTGTGTTGACCGGATGATTTCTGCATTTGGTGATGAAGCCCCATCCAAAACCACAATTTATCGCTGGTTTGCTGAGTTTCAACGTGGACGTGTCAAGCTCAGTGATGATCCCCGTCAAGGTCGTCCAAAAACTGCAGTCACCCAAGAAAACGTTGATGCTGTGCGTAAGCTGATTGAGGAAGATCGACATGTGACATACCGCGAAATTCAGGCAACTTTAGACATTGGCATGAGTCAAATACAAATAATCTTGCATGAACAATTAAGTGTAAAAAAGTTGTTTTCCCGATGGATACCGCATTCGCTCTGTGAAGAGCAAAAAGCGGCTCGCGTTACTTGGTGCGTCATAACTCTCGAAAGATTCCACGCAGGATCCTCAAATGCTGTATACAACATTGTATCAGGTGACGAATCCTGGATATACGCGTACGAACCCGAAACAAAAAAACAGTCACGAGTTTGCGTGTTCGAAAATGAGTTAAAGCCAACAAAAATTGTTCGTTCACGGAGTGTTGCAAAAAAAAAATGGTGGCCACGTTTGTCTCCAAAACCGGCCATATTACGACTATTCCTCTTGAGGGACAAAGAACGGTTAATGCAGAATGGTATGCTAGCATTTGTTTGCCACAGGTCGTTTCTGAACTCCGTAAAGAGAACTGCAACCGCCGCATCATCCTCCATCACGACAATGCGAGTTCTCACACCGCGCACAGAACAAAAGAGTTTTTAGAGCAAGAAAACATAGAATTATTAGACCATCCACCGTACAGCCCCGACCTAAGCCCTAATGATTTCTATACTTTCCCTAAAATAAAGAATAAATTGCGTGGACAGAGATTTTCATCACCTGAAGAAGCTGTGGACGCCTACAAAACGGCCATTTTGGAGACCCCAACTTGCGAATGGAACGGTTGCTTCAATGATTGGTTCCATCGTATAGAAAAATGTGTCAAATTTCGCGGAGAATACTTCGAAAAGCAATAAATACATTTTTAAATAGTAATGTTGTGTCACTTCGTTAATTCCCGAAATTTTCAGTACCGCCTCGTACCCCGCGCGCTCCAGACGCGGAAACATAAAAGAGGTCTGCGTGCCCAAAAAAAAAGGTCGCTTTATAGTTTAAAATTTAAAAAAAATCCGATATCCCAATACTGTACTGTTGAATAAGCGATATATTTATATGTTATCTGAGGTTTTAGATACCAAACTAGAATATCGACAGTTTTCAATATAAACCTTTTGTTGCGTTGTGAATAAGAGTCGACTGTATTATTAGCTTGATATTTTTTTTTGTCTATAAGTGACAAAATAAATAATTTAAAATTAATGACTATAAGAAATAAGAAACAGATGTGTCGCCCTTGACGGCTGGAAATGGAAAAGGGGTAAGGCGTCATAGCGGACGTCCCTCGTTGACACCTTTGACGTTCCGTATTCAAACACCTTTTTATTCTTTATCATTTAAATCAGTTGACCGTTTTAGCACGAAAACTGTAAAATATTCTAAGCTTTAGAAAAAAAATTGATAGACAGTAAAAAAAACACAACATTATAAGCGTTAAAATTAGTTTTTATTACGTCTACGACTAGCAAATACAGAGGATGTAACGAGCCGAACATACTAAGCAAAGAATCGCGTATCTCATTTGCAATACAACAAACAAACGAACGTAAACCAGGAAATATATCTCGACAAACGTCCTATTGACAAGCTAAAAAAATCCGTTTCGATTGAAATGCAAATTACAGCGAGTTATCGAGATAATGGAGGCCTAAAATAAAAACAAAAGTAATTTTGTTTTGGAAGATTTCAAATGACTTTCGTGTCATTTACGTGTGAGCTGCGTTTGTAGTTAATATTAGAATAAACGCTCAATACAAGTACGTGGCGTTTTAACTAATCAATAATTACCATCATTAGTCGTCGTGGCTTAAAGGATAAGACGTCCGTTGCATTCGTATCGAGCGATGCAGCGGTGTTCGAATCCCGCAGGCGGGTACCAATTTTTCTAATGAAATACGTACTTGACAAATGTTCACGATTGACTTTCACGGTGAAGGAATAATATCGTGTAACCAAAATCAAACCCGCAAAATTATAATTTGCGTAATTACTGGTGGTAGGACCTCTTGTGAGTCCGCACGGATAGGTACCACCATCCAGCTCCAGGCTCCATCCATCCGGCTCCAGTAACCACTTAACACCAGGTTGGCTGTGAGCTCGTCCACCCATCTAAGCAATAAAAAAAAAGCCATATATACGAGTATACTAGAATATAGATTAAAATACAAGATTATTAAATACTAGATTAGTAAATATATAGATATACGAGGAAAATACTAGATTAGTAAAAAAAAAACAATATTTGCTTGCGGTGCGGTGTAGTGTGAGCCCGTGCAATAGTCACACATTCCAGATTGAAGTGAGGGGACAACCGTGGTACTATTGAGATTTCGACCTCACGTTACAAGTTTATCTAGCGAAGAAATGGTATATGATAGAAGAGTATGGAAGGAGAAAACATGTTTCGCCGACGCCAGGTGACTGGGAGAAGGGCAGGATAATTATGATGTTACAAGGTCATCTACAATTCGCGTTATGATGCCTAAAGCCTCTGGTTTTTAAATATCGGTTAACTAAAATACACATTGCATTCATTTTATACAATTTTACACTTATTCATGTAGATCGTATCCTTTGTGCGGTTCACACCGATATATGAATAGCGGAATCCTTTGATTGTTTTCGCATGCTCGACAAACCAGCTCGACAATCGCATTACAGATGCATTCGCGAAGCAGCTGCTCTTGAGTTGTTAGGTCTCCTCCGGAGGCGCACGGGTAGCTGTTAGCAAATCCCACCTCTCCTGGCTGAGCCTTTGCTCGCCCACCTGTCCTGGTGAAACTAGAAAGGCGTTCGGGCAACCAGTAATTTTTACTACATGAAAAAAAAAACAATCGCATTAAAATTGATCTTTTAATTCTCAAATGAATTAATTAAACCAGTTCTGTCGTATATTCTGTTCACTTATAGTCTAGATAAGCGTAAATAAAACAAAGAAGTTGATTAATGTTGTCAATAAACCTATTGCGTTAACAGATATCATTGATAAAGAAAATTAATTAACAATCATTTGTGGTCTAAGCTAGAAGATCTAACATGATAATAGACTTCTAGTTTCGTTTTCTTAAAGTGTTTCAGCGCGAGCTCTTTCCTCGACTTACCTAATTATGTGATGTATAACAGCTCTATTTGTTATATCAGACACTAAGCTGTGTTCGTTATGTATTAAGAAAGCGTCTTAAAATAAAACAGTGTACACTCGTAACCCCTACCATCGAACATATTACGATAAAACTCGAAACACAAAAGCGAGTTGACTCGAGTATTCCATCAATTATTTGTTGAAGTAAACGCTCTCATATCAAGTAGGCTTCACGTCAGAAAGCCGAGTTATAATATTAATTTCGAGAAACGTTTTTGTTTTTCCTTTCGAACTCGAGTGATGTTAAGCTGAAGCATTCTCGAGATGTTGCCATTCAAATAAATATCCTTTTATTTGTGTTTTAATGATTTGAAATTGCCTTGTCAATTTGACATTAATGAACAATTTTCATTTCATTTTCGTAATCACTTGGAAAAATTTTATGCTTTTTAGAGATAATCCATTGATAATACGATACGGATGGTAACCCGATTGAATTGTTTAATAGAGCTGATAATTGTCTATTAAAAAAAAAAAACATTTTACGTAATTATTGGTAGTAGGAGTAAGTACGCACGGGTAGGAAACACCATTCTGTTCATTCCGCGGAGTGAGTCAACCGTTATAATATATACTATTATTATCATCTATTAGGCTGGATCGTCCCTATTTATATAAAGATTATCTCTACAATGTTTTAACGGGAAAACACATCACAGTATCAATTTTTGGAACAATCTGTAAACCCAATGCTTTTTTACTAAATTGAAAACTGAATTCTTTTCACACGATAACTAGAGAACGGTATAGAGATAGAGAGAGAGATGGCGAGTTGAATCCACTAAAAGTGCCTCTCACTCAACAACCCGCATTCGACACGTTTGCGCCGGTTGCATCTCCACTTACTGGTAACCCCGGGATAACGCGCTCAGACAGAAATAGCGGTTAGCTATGTCGTCGTCCGTCACAGAGTGAGTTCTAGTTATGACGCATATACGCCACCCTATATACAACCTTGGATCGCTGGTCTCCAAACGGGTTTCTGTAGGCTATCTGAAAATCTTCGAGAGTCAAGATTCGGGCGAGATCATTATCCCGGTCTACGTCTGCTCTTACATGATGAGACAGAGAGAGAACTTTCTTTATTGTACACCAACAAAAGAAACAATGCAATACAATTGGCGGTCTTATCGCTATGAGCGATCTCTTCCAGACAACCATCACCATCATCATCATCATCATCATCATTCTCCTGCCCTTCTCCCAGTCACCTCGGGTCGGCGCAGCATGTTTTCTCCTTCCATACTCTTCTATCATATACCATTTCTTCGCTCACTCCCCTCTTACACATATCATCTTTCACACAATCCATTAATTTCTTCTTAGGTCTACCTCTTCCTCTATATCCTTCCACATGCATAGTTAACACACTCTTACCAACCTCATTTTCATTTCGTCTCATCACATGTCCATACCATCCCAAACGCGCACTTCCAGACAACCATCAGGTGGAATAGAATCGTTTGGAAACTAATTACACGCAGTGTACCAATCAATTGTAATATAAATATGGATACATATACACACATAAATACATATACATACACAATTCCATTAATAGAAGTAAGAGTAAAAGTAATAGTAATATAATATACCAGATGATGCAGTAATAGAAGTCAACTATCGCACGCTATTACTTTCAGTTAAGAGCAGCTCGTCGCTACTGAGCATCGCAGACACTACACTCAGCTGAGCCAAATCAGCACCAATTTATACGACAAGAACCCAGGCGCTAAGCCTTTCATGTGACGAACACCATGCTTTAGGGTCGATTTTGACCCGGTGCAGGTACTTCGTGAAGCTTGGTCAGCCCCAGCCACAGCCAGAAGATGAGGTCTCCGTGGTCGCTATCCAACGAGTCCCCGATAACCAGGCGAATTCTTTTGATGGTCCACAGGCCGGCCGGAACACGTCTCCAGTACGGACTGCCAGAATTGAGCATAAGACGAAGAACGCACCGACCATGGAGCTCACTACTGACAATCAACATAGAGCATTTTTGCCTCCAGAATCCAGGACTATACTCCCGCAAACATTCATGCTTCCTTGAAAGCATCAAGATCCTAACTTCGCCACTCTGTCGGGCCTCTATACATGATAACAGTAACTTTTTAAAATTCACATAAAAAACTGAAATATAATGCCTTTTAATGTACATATAAAAAAGTAAGTACGTATATACACGATTCTAGCAATGCATTAACACTTGATAACGAGAAGAAAGGATACACGGTGAATCACTAGTCGGTCAATATAACATACAGAAACTAAACTTTACTGGTGGTAGGACCTCTTGTGAGTCCGCAGGCGTAGGTACCACTACCTATATCCTACCTCTTTCTGCCGTGAAGCAGTAATGCGTTTCGGTTTGAAGGATGGGGTAGCCGTTGTAACTATACTTGAGATTTTAGAACTTATATCTCGAGGTGGGTGGCGCATTTACGTTGTAGATTTCTATCGGCTGCAGTAACCACTTAACACCATGTGGCCTGTGAGCTCATCCACCCATCTAAAGAATGAAAAAAAGTATAACTTTACATACGCTTGTGTGAAGCGAACGTTAATTAAACTAAGGTTTGAAGTCCAGATAGTGGTTCTAACGCGTGATAGGGCATCGAACAAAATTCGGAATTGAACAAGCACGCCACGTTCAATATTGAATTCCCGTGCGAGCGGAAAAAAGGAAATGCAATTCCACTGACTTCAGAAATCGAATATCCATTCGATTCTGTCGAAGCATTGTAACTATGTAGTTAATACAATGTAACTCTCGCTGACGATGAGGACTCTAAGCCAAAATCAAAATGGCTTAAAACTAAATTGAATATATCAAAAGCAAGATTTAAACTGGTCACGTCATCTATTAAAATAATATTGCAGACTCCAAACATAAAAATTGTTATTCTGACTGTATTTAATACATAATATATGTATTACTCTACAACACCTGAATTTAGCGTAGCTTTATTGAAACCTCATGGCTCTCAAAAGAGATTCACTTACGTGTCCAAAACCGCTTCGGTGTAAAGCTGGACGCTCTCTTTGATGGAAACGCTTAAATTAAGCTACTTTGAAGCTTTGACACCGGCCAACGCTGTGTTGGCAATTACGTCTCGTTTGCATTTCAAACATTATGTCAGGGCCGATCTGAATAGTTCTCGTCGAAATCAACGAAGAACTTTAGGAAAATGATTAACTTCAGCTATATATTTTAGGGTAGGTTTAGACGTAATATTTAATCTTATATCTTTAAACGAGCAATTCTTGTATATGAATAAATAAATAAATATAAATATATAATGTGAATCTCGGAAACGGCTACAACGATTTTCGTGAAATTTAGCATACAGGGGATTTCGGGGGCGATAAATCGATCTAGCTACAATTTATTATATATTCAAATAATTTTGTTTTATTCGTGTTTTCAATAATCAATTTTATCGATAATCAACTTAAACATAAACTTTTTTTTTATTGAAAGAAAATAACAAATAACATAATATAATATCAATATGTAATTCGTATTTAAATATAATTTATAAAAAATACAATTTATCCAAAAAAAAAACCGAGCAAAAGTCGGCCTCCTCTAGTTTAATTAATATACGATGGGTATAAATTAACAATAGCCGAAACGAATACCCAAATAAAGTGAAATCAAATACAGTATTTAATTTCCGTTTTACAGAGCCGACGGCTTAAGCGGGTTTCCTGGAATTCGGTTTAAACTAATCCTAGCCCGGCAGCCGGCGGTTTACATTTTAAACGCCTGCCACTGCAACACATTTAATGTTAGTGACAGTTCACGTTTTCCCGTGGAAGCCAACGACTAATAGTTTCCCTACGTTGCGTGTAACACTCCAGTCAGACGTTTTACGCTGTGTATAGTAACTTCAAAGGGTCTATAGATTAAATTAATTATAATCGTGTCACTGGCAGAATGAAAATTACGGGCACTTAATTAAATACTCTGAGAGGTAGAATTAGAAAGGGCAATCTGTGTTATTAGATATAAAATAGTGTTTTGTTTGTAGGTTCTCTTAATTAAATTACGGTTTAAACTTGTGACATTACTATAATTATTATTACAAATTGATTACAAATTGCCGTGGCCGAAATTGTGTTTTGAATTGCAAATTATGCGCGTACGCTTAGCTAGTCCTTGGAGATGTGTCCGACGGCCACGCTCCCAGCCGCGAGCCGAAACCTCCCTCCCCGCGCCTTTCCACTGAGGGACGGCTAGCAATGTGCCGGAACAAATAGTACTAATAATATAATGACAATAAAAATCGATTAACGGGTCAAACCGTAAAAGTAATTTTAACTATATCTGTGATCCGGGAGAACCAAAGAAAAGATTATACATAGAAGGTATATATTTTTCTTTAGTAGAACACAAAATTCTTTAACATTCTTATGTTGATTAAGTCAAAAAAACTCGACAACGAAGCTGTGATGGTATTATTATACATTATATTATAGATAGTCACGTTAATTCTCTAAGCAGTGTATTATTTTATTGCTGTGCACACACTAAAACAGCAATAAAAAATAAATAAAAAAAGTACTAATTTCTTTGAGAAATCTCTTCTACTGATAATGTTTGAAAGAGCTGAATGGGATATTGAAAAAATGATTATAGCAATGTCAACAAACGCAACATATAAATGCACACATATTGACAATAATCGTTACCATCCACGAAAGTGTAGAACAGGAAATGTGCGGATATTGATTCAAATTCAAATTCAAAATAATTTATTTCAACTTAGATGTCAGTATAACACACTTCTTGAATGTCAAAATATAAATAACAATGTTAACTCTACCACTGGTTCAAAAAAAAAGCCACAGTCCTGAGAAGGACCGGCGAAACAAACTCAGCGGCCTTTTTTTGGGTTTTCAAATAATTACTCTTTTTTTTTAAAGAAGTAAAAATATTTACAATAAAGGAAAAAACAAGTCAAGAAATACAATTAAATATAATAGTAATAATAATGAAAAATTAAAAGGCCAGGAGCGAACGCTTCATTCCCACGTAGTGCCATCTAGTAAATAATCCTTAACTTTATAGTTAATATGCCTTGTTGCACAAACGTTCCTTGACAGTTTTCTTAAATCTATGAACAGGTAGTAATTGAACATTTTGTGGGATCTTGTTGAAAAGTTGTACACCCAGCCCCCTAAAAGAGTTGCTTATTTTCTTAATTCGAGCCGCCGGCAACGCAAGGCTATGTTTGTTCCTAGTGTTCACATTATGCAAATCGCAGACTCTGGGGAATGCTTTAATGTTTTTACGCACGTACAATAAATAAATAAATAAATAAATAAATAAATACAATCGCCCAAGGACCGGGCAAAGTTGAGGCGTTTAAGTGGGAAGGCTGAACCCGACATTAGACCAGGAAGACACTAGGAAGAAGTAGAAAAAGAAGAAGACTGTCGCTTGATTTTCTAATTATGAATTTCATACTCAGACTAGTTTTGTTATCGACATTTTATTTATTACTGTCGAAAACAGCTGAGCAAATAGGTCAACCGATGTCAAGTGGTTAGCTCTGTCTACAGAGACTGTCTATACTTTGTTTCAAGAGGAACGTAGCGCAGAGGAAACGCTCGTGGCTTCAAAATTAATCAAATAAATACGATTGATTTTAAATTTTAAAATAATGTAGAATAATGCGCAAATTCGGTTGCACTATCACTTAAGTACATACATACTCCAATTTCTCAGTATGAAAAATCGGGTACGCCTCTACTTGAATTACATTAGAGAGATTATGTCACATCTGACTGCCATCTTATGCTCGGAAAATTAGTTCATCTAAACGAATTAATTCTCAAATACTGCCTGTATGCATACGGGATTCTACATACGAGAATAATCATTCTATGAGTCTCACGTCACTCCAGATTCACAGTCGGTTTTAAAGCACCTTTATTCGAATGACAAAACTATCACAACTATTTCACTTCGTTTAACTACCAAAGTTAAATTAAATAGTAAGATGGTTTGGATTTATTATGACGCTTTTTTTCATTTACCATTCTCAGACCTTCTCAGAAATTACACTCATTCATGCTCACACTCATTACACACAGAGAGTACATTAATACATTCGTTTCAATATTACACTTTTGTTAATTGTAATGTTTTAAGCTCACATATTGTGACTTTTAAGCAATTCGTGAATTTCGATTTAATTTTTGTCTAGTAATTATGTATTCTTGTGTAAGTATGTATCTGAAGTAAATTTGTTGTACTCTTTGTACAAGGAGCACTTCTGCTTGAGATACAGATTTTATCAGCCAGTCCGAGCACAGATGCAAATTATGATTGTATTTCTACTTCTATGCTAACAACAAATAAACAAAAGAATGACCAACATGATTTTTTTCGCGACAGGCATACAGACGGTCAACGAATAAAAAACAACCCAAATAACAATAAATGATTAACGTGTATGCCAATTAAATTTACAGATAACCTCTATCTGCATCCCACGTCTCGCTGCTGCAAATCAATTACGCCTTCCGGCGAAGTCAATTCTGATACAATACAATCTATATTTTGAATCGGGAGAATGAGTTTCAATGATTTCTCATTCGCAGAGATTTGAATATTGTTTAACTACCATCCTAGTGTATGAAAACAATTATTACTTTATCAATAGTTATATTTCGTAATGAATTCTGATAAAATATGCCCGAATTGAGAACCCTTTGGTATCATTTATAGAAGGTTAATACTTAGGTATTACTCGTACACACCCTAGCTAAAAACAATTAACTCAACAGTGCTAAACTATTTTAAAATGTATCTAGTTCGATCCGCTTAGCAACAAGAGAAAGCAATAAAATCCTTCGTTTAAAAGTTCATTTAATAAAATCTCTTAGAGCGTCGTTTATCTCATATAAATCCTTTTAACTTAAAAAGAATAAATGTTTCTCTAAGAAATACGGAATTAAATTGTTGAGTGCAGTCTACGAGGTTACGAGCACTCGTAGACGTGGCTACGTCGTAGTCTCGTAGTACTAATATCTAGTGTTTTTAACGCCCTTCGGCTTTGTTCAGGCTGTAAAATGAATGATATTTTTCGTAATGACTAAATGATATTTTTTTATTTTTCCTACTTTCATATTTCTATATAATGAACACAAGTGTATTTGTTAATTTTGTCATATATAATTTGAGTTCCTTGAACTGCAATATTGAGGTTTCCTAAATTTTAATAAAACGATAAATTAAAAGTGGATTTATTGAAATTAAAGTCGTCCATAATCAAGAAAGTAATGATGCTGAAATGTCTAAAGACAAATAGTCTTATTCATATGCATTTAAAAAAAATTAAAAATACTATCGCACAAAGATTATGTCGTACATTAAATACAATATAATTTAAGGTTATGAAAATAGCATGAGTAAGTAAAGCAATTTGTCATTGAAGCCAATGAAAAGTATCAAAAATATCACGTGAAATAATCAAGAATTATCCTGTAATCGTTGAAACGGAGAGGGCTTAGGGAGACCTCGCTACTGAACGCCTCTGGGCTGGAAGCCACCTTCACTAAAATGTCACCCCCTGTGGAGTGCAGCAATGCGCCCAGCTGTTTGAAACTAGACTTGTTGAAAATTAACTCTGTATCAATTACGTCGTCGAGATGAATATTTGATTAAAAGTGTAATTTAGCGTCTCTTAATGGGGTAATGGCGTCTCTTAATCGTTGTTAGGAAAAACAGAAATGTTAAATACATTATGTATGAATGTTTATAACATGTATAAATAATTTGATAGTTTTTCTCTCCTTAGAGATAAGTACAAACACGATAAGAGAACGATTGAATCAGGAATGTTAATCTGATATCTTTAAACGAGAAATACTTAAATATTATGAAATATATTTCGTACATCTCGGAAACGGCTCTATTAATCTTCCATTTAAATTATATTTGAAATTTAGACTTTTTAGGTTTTTTAAATTAGTTTTTATGGATCTGTCTTTTAACAACTGTATTGTTATCATGCCTAAAAACCAGATTTCGCACAAAAATTACTATTTAGAACACCATCTTGCGATATCGTTATGTTTAACTTTTCATGAAATTTTTATTTTTAGATATTCCGATTTTATTTCTCTAAAAATGTAATGTTATATATTAATCCGGCTTGGGAATGAGCTCCCCGGTATGTTGTTTCTTGAACGCTATGACATGTACTTTTCGAACGGGGCTTATAGAGAGTACGCAGGGGTAGGCAGTGGCTTGGCTGTCCCCTGGCATTGCTGCATATAAGGGCAAAAAAAAAACAATATTTACCTAATTTATTTAAGGTCATAAAATATAAACTGAAAAAAGGAACAAAAACAACTTATGTTGGTGATTTAAAATGTGTCGAAGGAAGTGGTTTGATAGGGTAGAATTAAAATTAAGGATTTTTTTTTTCATTAAAACGGTGCATTAAAATAAATTTTGATAAAACTTAGAATCGAATTGTTGATACTAATACCAAAAAAATCAGACCTTTAATTACAAAGATAAATTTCGCGTATTGAGTGAAAGGTCACTTAAACTTATTAGTGGTAGTAGTGTCTATTAGTTTAAAAACCTATGACGAGGAGGGGTTATCTCTACCCGTCTGCCTTTAGAAGAAAATTGGAATAGTTCCGTAGATAATATAGACCATATCCCTTTCATATACCATGCTGTTTGTTCCGGAAAGCTGTCAGTACAGCATAAAGGGTTTTAAGCTCGGAAAGTTCGCGTAAGTTGAGAAACTCGTTAACTATGAGGAGCGGTGTAAGTAGTTGGTGCATTAAGTTTTTCGAAGCGCGAATTGAGCTGCAGAGGAAATTTTAGCTACGGAATAATTAAAGATTTAAAAAAAAGATCACTACTAAAGGTTCTTGAGAAAAAAAACTGTTTGCTATTACCTAATTTTTCACTAGTTTGTTAGTCGGGTAGCTCTTACTTAAGCACTACTTTTACTTAAGCACGTACCTCAACCACCGGTCACCGTTCTCGAACCCGTCGCTTGCGACGAAGGGTTTGCCGAGTAAACTAACCCATAGACACAACCCACTCAGATTTTTTCCGGATCTTCTCAGTGAGTCGCGTTTCCGATCCGGTGGTAGATTCTGCGAAGCACTGCTCTTGCTAGGGCTAGTGTTAGCAAAGCTCCCAGGTTTGAGTCCCGTGAGCTCACCTACTTGTTATTTTACACTGACAACCTCTCAAGGCTATCAGCTTCAGTAGGATAAAAAAAAAACTAGTACTTAAGTGGCTATCAGAGCCCGCACACAACACTACGATCTCATCAGTACCGGTCCAGCTTAGCTTAGTGAAAGATACAAATGTACAGAAAACATACATTTATACTACTGAATTCCGATTACACTCCCATCCATTTATCTGCCCATCGCTAATTGTATGAAAAATATTGAGATCTCTTAAAATTACTCGCGGGCCAACCATCATTCTTTCGTGATACCGAGTTTAGTCATAATCAGACGAATGACCCAGGAGGACAAACATAGAATTACTTTTTGTTGTTAGATTGGTAAAAGGGATAATGAGAACAAAAGCTAATAAAATAGGAATCATGCTAATAAAATCAGAATCATCATGGGCTCAGAAATATGGATGGTGAAGCTATGAGGTATTGCTTTGCCCAAACCCTGGCCTATCCAAACTTCGGCCAATTAAACCCTGGATTATTCAAATTTAATATAAACATTATAGACATGTATATAAGTATAAGAGTAATAGATCAGAATCAAATTCGTTTAATTCGTAAAATAATTTCTATATTTACAATCAAAATATCAATCAAGCGACAAGTCTCTTTCGTTTCACAGTAAAAAAATCTCATTAACTTTTTCTTAGTAAATAAAGTATAAAAATATTCGATAATTTACCTATAGGTAAACGGAGATCGGAGCTCTCGTGTTCGCTTCGTTAACTCGGTTAATAGAAGTCTCACCTTGGAACATGATATCTAAGGTTCAGTTCCCAGATCAGTCGTTTACTTTCCAGAAGCGTCCTATTAGATTACTTGTTCGAGCAAAAATGATTTGCGAGAAATATCTAAATCGTATTTTTTTTATTCTTCATTACAGTATTTATTCAAATATTCTCCGTTAATTCTAGTGTAGCAATTGAAACCGGCGAAAAGGAACAGTTTATTTTGAACTTTGGCAAAATTAAAGAACAAAAAAATGTTTCACCTAGTTACCTGATTACAGGCATAATCTTGAACATATAAAAGGTGCCACGGTAAACTATATAATTGGAGAATATAATCATAATTATGACTATTTGGATAAGAAAACAATATTTTATTATAAAAGAATATAAAATTTGTTATTTTAGTAGAAAATATTTTAGTCAGTTTGTGGTTTCAAAATCTATGAGCGAGCTTCGACTATCGGCTGCTTGATAATCGGCGAGCTTAAATTCAGAGCTTATTATTATGAAGCATAAAACTTCTGTATGTTGATAATTATTTATGAAATTTGTAAATATAGTAATCATTGTATGTATTTATAATAAATTAGATGGAACGGAACATTAAACATAATTAGCGATGTAATATTTTCTTGATGACAACTACTTTTAGACTTTAATCACGCGTTTTGTGTTGACAATAAAAATATAAATCTTAATAGTACTTTATCTTATGCCTGCCACTCACGAAAACCGAAGATAATTCTGTGTGACCTTCTTTCAAAATATATCTCTGACGAACAGCAAGTCTATCAAATAAACTTTGAATGTCAATGATATTTATAGTTCGTTAATTGTTTTTTTTCTTTTGTTTTTTTTTTTCTTTCATTATCGCTGGTAATCTAATGGGCTATTCCAGCTATTACACGCCAGAACGGGCAGGTGATCTCACGGGCTCAACCTGAGCGAATTTGCTAACACTAGCTCTAACAAGAGCTGTGCTTCGTAGCATCTACCACCGGATCGGAATCGCGATCCACTGAGGAGATCTGGCAAGAAAATCAGAGGGCCTCCGTAACTCCCGATGTCGCTAATATAGGTAGAATAGCCAAACTTCTAACCGCATCAGATTCTCTTCCTCATTTGAAGAAAGATATGTCATAATATTGTGGCGGGTAGCCATCATACAACGCAAGATAATTGACAGATGCCTGAATCTCGCTTACGACATTTTCAAGATAAAGCGCATATATACAAGTTCCGAACAACGACATCAGGACCGTCGGTCTACCGGGCACAATCACCCGCTCGGTGGAAGATCTTCCCTTTGTCGTATATTCCCTCAATATGTTTGAAATTGGTGAGCTCATAACAGCGATCGAAAAACCACTTAAAACGCATGTGAATGTACACAGAGTCTCCGGAAATAGGTATTGGACTCTGCTCCAGCGACGAGCTATCAAATGAGCTTAGAGCGTGGACTGTATTTTTGTGCTAGCTTCAATAAAAGCTAGATCCAGAGCGAAGGATTTTTATTTCTTGACTAGCTGAGTCCCGCGATGCTACCCACCGGTTATCGTCGTACCGCGGATGACGTCGCGGGTGAAATTTATCAGTGAAAGTTGGTCCAGCCGTTTCAGAGATTAGCCGGAACAAACTGAGAGACAAACAAACAAAATTTAAAAAATGTTACATACTTACGCATTTAGTAAGAAGTGATTATTTTATTATTTCAAACAGACACTCCAATTTTATTTTTTTGTATAGATGTACAACACGTGCACGTACGACCAGATTATTTTTTTTGCAACTGCAACTAACTGTGCTGCCAAACTTATTAGTGAGTTCCCACATTTAAAAACATATTATATCATATTATATTTTATGTTTAGGATTGCCCCAAACAAAATGATAAAAAAATGGTAAGAATTTCCCCAAGCACTACTCGTGGAACATATCGCGAAAATACAGGGAGGATCTTTTTTTTAGGAGGAAAGGACTACTGGTGGTCCGAAGACCTTTCCAGTTTTACCGGGACAGGTTTTGGGCTCAGCCGGGAAGGATAGTCAATCGGTTAATATGAAATCTTTAGTGGCGACTTTAACCACATGCTCGTGTTGTATTGCGGTATTTGGACTGTAATGGTCTAACCACAAAACACAAAGTGGGTTAAGAGCTTCTTAACTTACCTAAGGTAATGAAAATATAAAGGTCTCAATACTTAATCTATACCGTTCGAGAAAAAGTTAAAAATAACATGTGGCTTTAGCTAATAAGAAATTTAAAAATACAGCTCACACGCGTCTCACAGATTTAACTCCTTGAATAATTGAAATTCGTTACGACGTGTTTGTTAGAAGCCTCAGTTCCCCTCGACGACAGAAATAGACATGTAGGCACAATGAAGTTATTTATTTTAATTATTTGGGAAACAAACAGTACTCTTTTTTTATTGCTTTAATACTACAGTACAAAAAGAATATTTAAAAAAATAGCTAAAACAATAACGAAATATGTTTCCGGAATAAATATCACATATAAGTAGAAAGTGAGTAAGTAGAAAGTTTTACTGGTGGTAGGACCTCTTGTGAGTCCGCACGGGTAGGTACCACCGCCCTGCCTATTTCTGCCGTGAAGCAGTAATGCGTTTCGGTTTGAAGGGTGGGGTAGCCGCTGTAACTATACTGAGACCTTAGAACTTATATCTCAAGATGGGTGGCGCATTTACGTTGTAGATGTCTATGGGCTCCAGTAATCACTTAACACCAGGTGGGCTGTGAGCTCGTCCACCCATCTAAGCAAAAGTGAACAGAGAAGATAAATTTAGAAATTTAAGTCCCAAAAAAACAAAAGCAAAACAATACGCACATATTATTTTGTACATCAACTTACACTATAAAACAATAATACTCATCGCACTAAATCACCTTATAAATATACTAGCGACCCGCCCTCGCTTCGCTTCGGAAACATTAAAACACACATGAAACAAAAAAAAAAAATTAAAAAAAGTAGCCTATGTTCATCAGGAACAATGTCGGCTTCTAATGGAAAAAGAATTTTTCAAATCGGTCCAGTAGTTTCGGAGCCTATTCGAAACAAACAAACAAACAAATCTTTCCTCTTTATAATATTAGTATAGATATCAAAATATTTCTCGAATGAGACTCATAATAATGAAATACAATTTACAATTAATTTCTGAATCATTCAAAGTATCAGTTAAAGAGCATTGTACAATAATATAAGACGTAGTAATGTAGAGCTTGGACTTTTTGGATATTTAAAAATACCGATTTTTTATAGATCTAATCCATATAGTGATAATCTAGGGTGGTGTATCACATCCTATATTATTTTATCTTTTATGCGATCGATTTTGAGGCGTGGGACAGTCGTTTAGGGCATAATTCGACCTCATGTCTCAAGGTGGGTGACGGCACTCACGTTTTTATGTACATGAGCATCGGTGAGCCATTAAAACCAGGACAGCCGTGTTGATCAACAAGTTTAATAAACAATGACAGCGATGATTTCTACTCAATACACTATAGAAGTGATCTTTATGATTGTCATTTAGTCGACCGGAATTGTCTAAGACACAGCAAAGTTATTCAATAGTTTACAATACATTTAATTACTTACAACTACTGTTGATAGGACCTCTTGATCTGGTGGTAGGACCTTTTGAGAGTCCGCCCGGGTAGGTACCACCACCCCGCCTATTTCTGCCGTGAAGCAGTAATGCGTTTCGGTTTGAAGGATGGGGCAGCCGTTGTAACTATACTTGAGACCTTAGAACTTATATCTCAAGGTGGGTGGCGCATTTACGTCGTAGATGTCTATGGGCTTCAGTAACCACTTAACACCAGGTGGGCTGTGAGGTCGTCCACACATCTAAGCAATAAAAAAAATCTTATTATTTTTAAAAGACACAATAAATTTCAAGACTTCGACAGTAGTCGCAACAGTAAGACGCACAGTACATTGTGTCAAGAACATTCGGTCCCCGCGTGACACAAATCGATCCCCGGTCCCAATTAAGGCAGCTCCCTCGTTCTTCCAAACAGCCCTCAACATTTCGTTCTACAATGAAACAAAGCCGGGGCCGAAGGACATAATCACTCATGTACAATAACTACCAACTAATTGTTAGCTTTGATAAGCTTCTTTGATATAGTCGATTTTCGGTAAAAGACAACGTTTGCTTCCAAATTGAAATACGATTTCTTGTCTTCGTTATGTTGGAAACTGATAACATATTCTATTTTGAAAAGTTTATTTCAAAGACATCCATGATAGTTTGTAGGTTCGGTTACAATCATTGAACAATACAATTCTACCACAATTATTTAAGATCACTCTCATTATTGTTGTCAGACAGCTACAGATAATTTTATGCTAATTTTAATTTTTAAGACCAATCATTTAGATTAGATCCGCATTTAATGAAAAAGATAATGGTACTTTCAAGTATTTCGCCAACAATAAAAACAAATAAATATAATGTGTTCCCCAACGGTACCAGACAAGAATTTTCACGTCGTGGCCTAACGGATAAGACGTCCGGTGCATTTGTGTTGAAGCGATGCACCGGTGTTTGAATCCCGCAGGCGGGTACCAATTTTTTTAATGAAATACGTACTCAACAAATGTTCACGATTGACTTCCACGGTGAAGGAATAACATCGGGTAATAAAAAATAAACCCGCAAAATTATAATTTGCATAATTACTGGTGGTAGGACCTCTTGTGAGTCCGCGCGGGTGGGTACCACCACCCTGCCCATTTCTGCCGTGAAGCAGTAATGCGTTTCGGTTTGAAGGGTGGGGCAGCCGTTGTAACTATACATGAGACCTTAGAACTTGTATCTCAAGGTGGGTGGCGCATTTACGTTGTGGATGTCTATGGGCTCCAGTAATCACTTAACACCAGGTCGGCTGTGAGCCCGTCCACCCATCTAAGAAATAAATAAAAAAACGTGTTGTTGATGCCAGGAATCCTATGGATGCGAAGGATCATCGTTGTGGTGAGATTAAGAGGAGATATATGTCCAGCAATGGACCTCTGTGGGCTGAAAGATAAGGATGAATGCCGGAAGATAAGAACCTAGACACGATATGATTCTTATCGTCATTGTGACCCATGTTGCCGTTGCGTCCTCTGAATCAGAACCCCAAAACCCCAAAACGCATTACTGTTTTACGGCAAAAATAGGCACGGTGGTAGTAACTACCCGTATACAAGAGTTGCCATGTTGCCGTTGCGAAGTCCATTATGCGTAATGTACGGTGCCACTTTAGATTTTGTCTATTTCTCCTTCATGCTAACTCCTCTTATTCTAATTTTAGGCGGTGACCAGATCGTGCTACTGACATTAGAAGAATCTATCGACAACTGTAACCACTCACTAAAAGATGGCCCGGTTTTTTCGTGTCTTCTGCCTCTTGTAGCTGGACAAATACACTTACAGCCCAGCTTGTGTTAAGTTGTTCGCTTATGTCTTATGTCGTGTCTTCTTATTATGCGACTGTCGCGAATTCCCTGAAACACAATTGCGAGATCTCAAACATCTCAAGCTGTCAATAATAGTAATCTCGAACTTGGCGGTTTTCTCGCTAAGTTTCGTTTAAATTTCCATTTCTGACTCCTTGTCTAAAACATTAAGTAAAACAAAAAAAACCTTCCATTCGTATTTAACATTTGACTTCGACATTGAGAATGCTGTAAATTATTCTAGCGCCGCCCGCTTACGTTTATAAATAAGACTCGTTTTGTCACTGAGTGCCTTATATTTTATTCAAAAATCACATTTGCTTTTGTCTTTATCAGATTTAAAACGGGCCTGGCCTAGGCCCAACTTTAATGTATTCGATGCCGAAGTATGCCTTCCTAAAACGGAATTCTGAAGTGAAATATGTAAATGAAACTCTTAAAAGTTAAAGCATTGCAGATGAAAATTTTTTTTTTTAAGTTACATGAAGCGCTTCAGTCAGTTAATTGTGAATCATAGATTTTAAATACATATTAAAAAATATATACTTTTTAAACCAATCAAATGTTCATTGATTGTCTCAAAAACTTTATAATACATTTTTATTACATTTTAAGCTTGTACATCCGATAATAAAACCCAATGATAAATAATAATAATAATAATAAAAAAACTATCCATTTTCGGCAGCATGAAAAATTCAAACATAGATAGTCTCTTTCTTATTCTAGAACGTTTTAAATTTGAATTTTAACGAGTTCTCGTTCCCGCCTCGCCCTTGTGTGCGGCGCAGCCTTGAAGGACGACACTTTAAACCTTGTTCTATTTCATTTGAATATTCTTTGAAGGGGAAAAATGTAAACGCTTACTTAAAAAGATGAATACTTCAGAGCAATAACATCCTTAGTAATGTAGGAGGCTCTTTAGTTTAGTACGTTTTACACTTACATAAAAGCTTATGTACCTAATAGTGTTAAGTTCCCGACTACATTTTAACAAGCGTTGCTTAAGATTTATCATATCGTCGCTGTCAAACCAAAATCTGCTATGTGCAAAATTCTATTTTGAATTAACGAGTAAAAACATTTTCGTATAACATTTTATATGAAGGTGAATTTTTAAGAACTATATGAAATGAAAGCTATAGATAAGTATTAAGACACATAACATTTTTTTTTATACGGCAGATAGGGCTGTGAACGAAAAGGTCAAAAGTAAAAATCTCAAAAAGTTCACATAGCAGATTTTGATTTGACAACGACGATATTTAAAATATTTAATAAAAATAAATGTTAAAATTTCATCATAGGCGTCAATCGATTTACTGATCTATGAAAAAAATATTGGAAAAAGACTTCACATCGGATTGTTTATTTCAACTGTCAAAAAAGTTATTTAAAACACCAAAGCTTTATTACCCAATAATTTTACGTATTGAAAGAAGCTTAATTTTCACCTTCAACTTACTACATATAATACGAAAACTAATAACAAAATCTTCTTAGGAGGAAACTCTTGTAATCCCGAACGGCGCACGTGAGAGAGTTTCCAAATAATTTTCACGTATTAAAGATAATGTAAATTAAATTTTCATTAGGTAATTCTCGAGTGCGGATTTTATGCTTGTTATTATTAAACGTAAATCGTATCGAGCGAAGTTTATTAATATTACAAAGCTTTTCTGTGAATTCGGAAGAAGATAAGTATTAACAGTGGACTGATTGCCCGATATTATTGATAGCAGATATTACGTAAAATCAAAGCGATGATTGGCGGACGAGGTGACGTCTCGTCTGATTTTAAGAGGTTAGGAAAATTCATTTCATAAATGACTCTACCTCCTCGATTGCTTTCATTGAACAATTAGCCCGGCAAAACAGAGCTAGTGGCTACATCGTACCTAAATCCAGAATCGTGATACAATCTACCTAAGCTGATAGCCTTGAGAGGCTATATCAGCGTAACCCTAACTAGTAGGTGAGCTCACGGGGCTCAAACCGGAGTGTTGCTAACACTGACCCTAGCAAGACAGTGCTTCGCAGGATCTACCACCGGATCGGAAACGCGACCCACTGAGAAGATCCGGCGAGAAACTCAGTGGGTTGTGTCTGTGGGTTAATTCGCTCGTCGAGCCCTTAATCACAAGCGACGGGTTCGACGAGCACGATGACCGGTGCTTGTGGTGCCTAAAAGCACCGTTAATGGATCAGAAGGATCCGTAATGACGTGCTTTGGGTGACGTCGACTGTTTACCATTCGGTCTACGGAATCGGGTATATAGTTTCCAGCGGCCACGACAAGAAGGTTCTCATGTCGTGCCGTCTTCTCGAAGTGGCACAGCGATGCCGACTGTAGATACTTACTGACGGGGTCGAGCTCCAGGTCATCGTGGAGATCCACGTTCCTCAGGAACCATGGTGCTCCGACGGCTATCCTGCAGAATCGGGATTGAATAACCTGAAGAGCTCTCAAGTTGGTGCGGGCCGCGTGAGCGAACACTACGCTTGCATACGTCATGACGGGGCGTATGCAAATTTTGTAGAGAGTTACCTTATTACGAAGGGACAGTTTGCTTCGTCTACAAAGCATAGGGTAGAGTCGTCCTAGTATAAAGGCGGCACGGTCGCGTGCCGTTTTAATGTGGGGACGGAATGTCATCTAGGTATCTGTGGTGGTATTGTGTGGTGGTATTTGACCTTCGAGGGCCACGGTATGGGCTGGCCAAAGAGAGTGATGGGGCTAACGGCGGAGGTGTTTGCGCGCCTATTAGGGAGTGGGATTCTTGACTGGTATTCGGAGGGCGACCCCTTTTGAAGAGCACTGCTGTGCTTTTTGTGAGGTTGATGTCAATGCGCCACTTCCGGAACCACTGTCCCATGGTGGTTGCTGCTATCTGGAGTCGCTGATGCAACAACGACATCTTTCTACACGTGTAGTAGATAGCCGTGTCATCGGAGCAGAGTGCTAGATGGGTCTCCGGAGACCGGGGTATATCATTGATATACAAAGCGCGGAGAACGCGGAGCCTTGCGGGACTCCGACAGTCAGATGACGGGGGCGAGAGCGAGTTCCCTATACTCGATATCGAAACGAACGGTTCGACAAGAGGTCTCGTATGATGAGCACGAGTCTGTCTGGTACTCCCATGTTGTACAGTTTGTAAGATGCGGTGCATCATAGCGACATTTAAAACGGTAGCCAACATTGCTATCAGTTGGACTGGTAAGAGTTTTAACGCGCGGTTGCGGATGCCGTCGGAGCCGGGTGCCTTTTTGGGTTGGAGGTTGTGAATCGCGTCTCTAACTTCGTCAGTGGTAATGGGGGGTAACAAGTCCGAGGGCGGCAGGGAAGCTCTGTGCTCGACATCCCTGTCGACTGACTCGGTGTGTTCGGGGTCCGCGTATTGAGTGCTGGTGGTGCACTGCTCTTGCAGTGCATCGGCCAGCAGCTCAGCCTTGTCATCGTCATCACGTATCTATTAATTGCGTTCAATTATATATAATTTTTCCTTCGATCACGCGCACTCAGAATCTCTGAATCTATCTCAACTACAACAATGCCCTCCAATGCCAAATGTTTCGCATCAAAAATACTAAATCATAATTAAAATTCCCGTTAATCGTCAAACCAAATCTATTGACATGAATTCTCATTTTAAATACATAACAAATCTATATAATAATACGTGAAGCAAAAACTTTGTACTCCTTTTTACGTAAATTTTGCGGACGGAGGAGTATGAAATTTCCCACACTTATAGAGAATATAGAGAAGTAGAGCAAAATGTTAATATTTTTTTGAATTATGCATAAAAAATACAAACATTAAATCAGTAAAAATACATTACACGCACTATCATGTATTTGACACGACACATTTTTATATACTCCTCGTTTACCTATTTTCAAACTTTGGTTATTATTTAAAGTCTGTTATCAAATTGAGAATAGATTAATATTATTTGCCTTTAGTATTATTTATTTATAGTGTAGTCTTGGCGAAATATGTGAATTATAGAAGTATATTAGTCTTTGACAATAGAACCGTAATAATATTAAAATTTATAATGTTCATTTAATTATATTCGAATTTCGACTACTGCGGGACCACTAGTTGTTTTTTTTTGCCCTTGTAGGCAGACGAGCATACGGCCCACCTGATGGTGAGTGGTTACCGTCACCCATGGACTTCAGCAATGCCAGGGGCAGAGCCAAGCCGCTGCCTACCGCATATTAATACGTGAAGCAAAAACTTTGTATCCCTTTTTACGAAAATTGCGCGGACGGAGGAGTATGAAATTTTCCACACCTATAGTGAATATAGAGAGGAAGTGCACAATTCTAATATATTTTTTAAAATAATGCATAAAAGATACATTAAATCAATAAAGAAAACATTACACACTACATACCATGTATTTGACGCACACACGCATGCATACTATTTATTGTCAAACTTTTGTTCTTGACGTCTGTTGTCAAATTGAGAATAGATTAAATATTGTTTGCCTTTGTTAATATTTTTATAGTGTAGTCTTGGCGAAATTTGTGATTATAGAAGTATAAAATACAACAATAATAGTGTACAAACTTACAACTCCAATTATAATCGAATTTCGACCATTGCGGGACATCTAGTATAACTTTAATTTATCACATAAGGACTAATAAAGATATCAAAACCAATAAATACAGTCCACTCTCATTTAACACAACGCAACACTAGTAAACAATAATTCTTAATAATATAATATAAAAAGTTTTATAGGTGAAAATTACAGCGGGGATAATAGGTGCCGCCTAGATATCGCCCGGGCGGGCTGAATTCGGGCTGGAGTCCAAATTTTTCGGCTCGCTGGGGTAAGTAGGGCACGACTCACGTGTGACGTCACGCGCATTGCACCGAACGCGAACTCGCCGTGGTTAGTCTCTTAGCAACAACTTTGGATACTAGTGCAGAGTGGTAACAAATTAATTGCACTGTAAAAACGGAGACCTTAGAACTAATATCTCAAAGTGGGTGGCGGCATTTACCTTGTAGATGTCTGTGGGCACAAGGATTGGATAATATATAAGAATTAGTTTCGGTCTTATTGAAATTTTTATTTCAGGAAGAAATTATAAAGGACTTGCCTTCGGCCTTAATGAAATTTTAATTTCAGGATATAATATAAATCATACAAGGCCTATGTCCAGCAGTGGGCAGATAAAGGCTGATGATAATGATGATACAAGACCTGGCCTCGGCCTTTTTGAAAATTTATTTCAGAAATTATATAGAACAGACAACGCTGTATGGACTTAGATTCCCTTGCCTTTCCTAATAAGGAAAAATTGTACCAAAAAAAGTCTATGGGATCCACTCAACATCAGGTGAATGGTGAGCTCGTCCACTCACCTAAGCAATAATAAAAAATAAATAATACTAAATAAAAAAAAAAATACTTAAGCGAACGAATTCACAGCACATCTTGTGTTAACTGGTTACAGGAGCAACATTTTTTACAGGTAGTAGGACGTCTTGTACGTCCGTACGGGTAGTTACTACCGCCGTGTCTATTGACAATAATGCGTTTCGATTTTGGGGTACTGTATCGGAGGCCGAGGGAGAGCGTTAGTGCAGCTTCGGTTCCCGTAATGGGACCGTCTCCTTCTTCTGCGGTGCGGTTCGCTTTACCGTCGTCGCTGTCATCGGCAGACGTACTGTGGAAGGCAACCCGGTTGACGGTATACCACCAGTGGCATCGCTCGGGCATAGTTGCTCGTCGACAATCGCCTCCACGACTAGTCGGAATGTTAAGTGGTTACCGGAGGTCATGGATATCTACAAAGTAAATGTGCCGCCCACCTTGAGATATGAGTTCTAGGGTCTCAGTATAGTTACAATGGCAGAAATAGGCAGGGTGGTGGTACCTACCCGTATGGACTCACAAGAGGTCCTACCACCAGTAAAAAGAGAAGCCCATCATAGCCATGAGAAGCCAAGCATATTCGTGACGTGTCTAGTGACGGTTCTGTGGCTCCTGGTATACTATTTATTCAACATAAGCAAATGCATATTAACGTGTTCTCGCTGAAGGAAATGAAAAAACACGAAAATTTTATAATTTTCTTGTAATAACTAATGACAGAGTATGTGGTAGAGCTCGCATTAATAAATAAAAGTTTCCTGTTTATTTATACGTAGACACATTTATTCTGGCTAAGTTAGACATGTATTTACTACTGTAGTAACTTCTCAATATCATGCAGATCTTTCTCAGTTTCATTTCATATTAGGGAAAAGTATAAATTTATTAAAATAGTGTATTAAATAAAAAAAGCTATGTTAAATGTTAGGGTTATACAACCGGCCTCTCTGATGCCCGAATATCGATATTCTCACTAGCATACACACGTATATAATAGATAGAGGCAAAGAGAAAAAGATACAGAGAGAAAGCTAACGCATTTTCATTACATGACTATTTCTACCAGTCAACTCATATTCACACCCTAAGTCTCGTTAAGGAAATTCGTTGTAAAATGCGACAGCATCGATGCGGTATCCGTGAGCATTACGGATTACCGCTCCCATCGAGATCGCGTTAGCTACGTGACCGAACAAAAAATCAACTATGAAACTTTACATGATACAGCGATTCTCAAACTTCAGTTTTATTTTATCGGTTTGCGCATGCCGAAGCTTGTTCCGAGCTTATTTAAAATGTAACTAGTGTTCGCTCAGAATTTGAAATTCGATCATTATCGCTGACTACTCAAGATTTATGTTGATTGAATGTATCACATCTTCTTGTTTTTTATAGTTTACTCTATTTGATTTCGTCAATAACTAAAACTAAACCAAAGATACAAATAAAATCAACTAAATGCTTTGTAACCATTCATCATCATTTCAAATCACACAATTACTTTGTACAGTCAATGAAAGGCAATAAATGCTACGTGTTTTTTTACATTAGTCATACTACAAACGATTCAATGATGCTTAATTTTCTTTTATTATTTTAGAACAAATAGTGCAAGGTAATGCAAGGTAGGGGGGGAAGAGGTCGACCGAAGAAGACATGGATGGGGTGTGTGAATGACGATATGAGAGAGAGAGGAGTGAGTGTTGAGCTGACGGCTGATAGATGAAAATGGAAGAGAAAATTTGCTATGCCGACCCCACCTAGTGGGATAAGGTGAACAAAAAATTTTTAGAACGAATGATTCGCTTATATGCCTTTACCTCCTAACATAATAGCAAAATAGTTTTATCTAAAAGAATTTGCTTATAAGAAACATCGACAGTATCCTAGAATATTAGAGGTTCACACAGACGTGACTATATTTTAGCAGGGGGTTGGTGAAAAGGTATTTTTTGATGTGAAACATCTATAGCCGCACGTAAAACCGATTTCTGTATGATGGTATATTTAAACAGTCTATATGCAGTAGTGTGTACGGTGTGGCGACGCGTCGCCATGCGCAATCTATTGTGCGATTTGTTTGTGTGTAGTGTATACAGTGTTGTTTACTACAGTACACATAACCTGTGTTTTACTTGAAAACAAATTATTTTTTCGTAATATTTTATTTTATTATTATGACATATTTAGTTCCTATCACAATTTGTTCTTTTCTGCATATTACTTTTACAAAATAATGTCGATGTTTCACATCTGCCAGGCGTCCCGTGACGGCTCACATTTTTTTTTTGTAAATTTAAATCTTCCTCTGTTACATAACCAAGCTTTGAGTGCCGATTCCGAAAGGGGGCATCTAATTTTCATAAAATTGAAAAACGAATCTAGGTCGCCGGAGATGGAGAAATTAATCTGCATCACGAACAGAATAAATCACATTTCTAAATGGAATTCGTTTAATGCAAATCCATCGGTTTCAAAACTTTCGGGCTTCTTTTGTGAGACTAAAATTTTTTGATTAATAAATATTTGTTTATCAATTTGAAGACTATATATATGTACTAAGGTATGTATGTATACGTTTATTAAGCGTAATCATTAACGGTATGCAAAGATCTGATGATGCCGCTAGCAATGCGACCTGAGCGATCGCTTACCATCAGGAAAGCTGGTAGATGTCAACAATTACTAAAATCTAGTATTACCTACTACAATTTTGAAATAATTAGTGATGTTCTTGATGTTAATAATTTTTTTTATCGAAAGCTACTAAACGCGTAAAACTGGAAGAAAATGTTCGACGTGATGCAAAAGATGGGAATACCGGACCACCTCGTCTCCCTTGTTCAGACTCTATATATGGATGGAATTACGAGAGTCAGAATGGACAATGAGTTTTCCCATCCATTTAAGCCCGAACGTGGAGTCAGACAGGGGTGTATTCTCTCCCCGCAACTCTTCAACCTCATCGGTGAACACATTCTGAGGCTCGTTCTGGAGAACTGGGAGGGGGGTATTCGTGTAGGAGGCCACCGATTTAAAACTCTTCGTTTCGCTGATGATACCACTATAATCGGTACCTCGGAGCGAGAGCTGCATGAGCTTCTGAGGAGAGTGGAAGTCGTTAGCAAAGATTACGAACTTTGCATCAACCGATCCAAAACGAAATTGATGTTTGTCGATAGAGCTGGCACAATGACACGCACTCACGAACTGCGTGACCTGGACGTGGTGCAGGAATTTGTGTACTTGGGGTCATTAATATCCAGTGACGGTGATTGTAACAGGGAAGTGGTCAGGAGGGCCCAGATGTCAAAATCAGCCGTGAAGCGATTGGAGAAGATTTGGAGAAATCGCAGCATAAACAAAAAACGAAGATAAAGCTCATGAGAACCCTTATCTTCTCCATATTCTTGTACGCTTCTGAGACGTGGACCCTCAAGGGCCGTACCCGATCGAGAATTGACGCATTTGAAATGTGGTGTTGGCGCAAAATGTTGGGCGTATCATGGACGGAACGCGAACAAATGTGTCAATTCTCGAGGAGCTAAACGTCAAGACCCGTCTATCCACAATCTGTATGCAGCGTCTCCTCAAGTACTTCGGACACGTGGCCCGACAAAATCCAGAGAACTTGGAAAAATTAATAGTTGTAGGTCACGTGGAAGGAAAGAGAAGTCGAGGAAGATTGCCAACCAGGTGGACGGACATTATCAAGGAGGCCACAAACACCAGCGTCCCGGGCGCCATTAAGCAGGCCGAATGCAGGCAGCATTGGAGGAAGCTGGTGCAAAAACTGGACCAAGGTGGTCACGACCCTCAGTAATGAAGAAACGACAAAGAAGAAGAAGAAGACTAAACGCGTATGACAATATCGCTTCATAGCAAGTGATAATTACTATACTTAGTCTGGCCATAAATACTGTTACAATTAAAAATAAACAAAATATTACATTTGAATTTGGAATCTGTCATTTTTATATGATTGCTCATCGAGTTTTCTCATTTTGGCGCAAATACATTGTACAATATTTTGCGATATTAAAATGGAGTGGGGTGATAAAGAGAACCGAATCGCTGTGATTGCATTACACAAAGTAGGTATGGAGCCAAATGCAATTTTTAAAACTCTCCATACGCTTGGTATTAGTAAAATGTTTGTGTACCGGGCTATTAATAGGTGCAATGAGACCTCCTCTGTTTGTGACAGAAAGAGATCTGGCCGTGCACGTAGTGTTCGTATGAAAAAGGTGGTCAAACAGGAAGGGAAATAATTCAAAGAAATCCTGTCCGAAAGCAAAAGATTTTATCTCGGGAGAACAAGATAGCACCTAGAACCAAGTCGCGTATTTTAAAAAATGACTTAGGACTTGCAGACTATAAGAGACGTACTGGTCATTTCTTAACTGATAATTTAAAAGAGAATAGGGTGGTAAAATCGAAACAACTACTGAAGCGGTACGCAAAGGGAGGTCATAGAAAAATTTTGTTTACGGATGAGAAATTTTTTACAATTGCGCAACATTTTAACAAACAAAATGACCGTATTTATGCTCAAAGCTCTAAGGAAGCTTCCCAATTAGTCGACGGAGTGCAACGTGGGCACTATCCGACTTCAGTGATGGTTTGGTGGGGTATTAGCTATGAAGGAGTGACTGAGCCATACTTTTATGAAAAAGGTATCAAAACATCGGCACAATTGTATCGAGATACCGTTCTTGAGAAAGTAGTGAAGCCCCTTAACAACACCATGTTCAATAATCAAGAATGGTCCTTCCAGCAAGACTCGGCACCAGGTCATAAAGCTCGGTTTACGCAGTCTTGGTTGGAAACGAACGTTTCGGACTTCATCAGAGCTGAAGACTGGTCGTCGTCTAGTCCCGATCTTAATCCGCTGGATTATGATTTATAGTCAGTTTTAGAGAGTACGGCTTGCTCTAAACGCCATGATAATTTGGAGTCCCTAAAACAATCCGTACGATTGGCAGTGAAAAATTTTCCCATGGAAAGAGTGCGTGCTTCTATTGATAGCTGGCCTCAACGTTTAAAGCACTGTATTGCAGCCAATGGAGACCACTTAGAATAAGCTTTTTATACTTTAAATTGTTTTATATTTATGTATTAAACTAACACACTGTAAAAGTAATAAATGTTATTTGCCATAGATTTTTTTTTGTTTTCCTTTGTAACAGTATTTATGGCCAGATTAATATGCTATATATTATATCGCCTATACATAAGACCCTCATGCCTTTTCTGTCGCGAACGCATTATAATTCATATCTCCACCTCATGTCTTCGGGTGGGTGGCCCATTGTGAGTCTTAGGTCTTCTTCTTGTTCTTGCTTCGGTTTCCTCAATACTCAGGGTCGTGACCACTTCCTCACGACAAGAGCATATTCGGGATCATTTCACGCCATTTGCTCCTATCTGCCGCCGAGTGTAGAGCATCGTGAACTGTGATGTCGAAGATAGTGCCTATCTGGTCAGTCCAACGTGTCGGGCCTCAACCTCGTGGTCTTCTTCCGTTCACCTTGCCAGTCACCATAAGCTTCTTCAATCTGCCGTGATCCTTTCTTGCAATGTGACCAAAGTATTCCAGAACTCTACGTAGGCAGATGGTAGCGAGCCTCGCCTTTATTATCGTCTTGGGTATTAAGCACCTCGAAATAAAACAAACAAAACTATTTCTCATATGAATCCGTTTTTGATGTGGGAATCAATCCTACGACCCACGAACCATGATCAAGTAGTCAGGGGCACTAATCACTGCGCCAAAAAGTCAGTCTAACTGACATACAAAAGACAGTCAAATAATGAACTTCCACTGCAGTAGCTTCTCCAATTTGCCTCCGCTATTAAATCCAGGTTCAGTCTAAAAACAAAGCTGTCCATTCGAGTTAAGTCTATGTGTAACAATTTATTTATTTATTGCTTAGATAGGTGGACGAGCTCACAGCTCACCTGGTGTTAAGTGGTTACTGGAGCCCATAGACATCTACAACGTAAATGCGCCACCCACCTTGAAATATAAGTTCTCAGGTCTCAAGTATAGTTACAGTACCAGGAAATATTGTTATCGAACCAATATTCAGCTCTACGAAGAACGTTCTCGTGAGACTTCCTGGTAACAGGGTTCTGGAAACATCCACAAAATTATTTTTAATTTTATTAAAACTACTTTTACGGTTTAATCTTGCGTTTTTATTATCTTCATACTATATTACATTTCATCCGAATACTTTACAGCTTTCGTGGTCAGAGTAGTTGTACATAAAAAATAGTTTTAATTGTGTCTACGACTCGCGGAAACTGAAGAAAATTATTTTTAATATTTTGTACAACTTTGAAAGACGAATTAGTTTATTATTCATCTGATAGAAAGTACTAAGTGATAGTAATCTCAATTAGAATGTCACCACTCCACGATGCTTTAGAGAACAAATTGTAGGGGTGTCCAATGTTTTTCACGAACCCTGACAAACTAGACGTAAACATTATTTTACTGCAAATATCTATTAAACGGGAAACGGTAAGCTTTCTACGTGTTGTAGCTGTTCGCTTTTTGAAAATAAAAATGTGAAAAAACAAGGTTCGTAAGTAACTTTTTCCCTACCTATTCTAATGACCTCGAGGGGTCATACTAGATTCACCAAGCAAGTAGGTGAGTTCATGGGGCTCTAACCTGACGACATTGATAACACTAGCCCCATCAAGAGCGGTGCTTCGCAGAATCTACCAGCGGATCGGAAACGCGACCCACGGAGAAGATCCGGAGAGAAACTCAGAGGGCCGTAACTATCTCTCTCGCACGCCAGCTCTTTATATCAGTGGCTGCGACATGATGAACCGCAACACGCATTCTTTTCATTCGACAACCATCTCTCCAACTCCACTGATAAGTTTGAAAGGATTTGGAGTTGCTAATTTCTGAAATTTACTTGGTTACAATCAAATATCTGCTGTATAATATTTGACGAACAGATTACGATACACGTTGATAAAAATCCAAGTTTTGGGCACGATATAACGTATTAGTTATTTATACGAGTATTTAGTAATTCTAAATGAAAAAAGTTATAAATTCATAACTTATTTACTAATTAATAAAAATTGGGCATTTGATGACAGTCGATCTCTTTTATAGAACGCGATAAAGCGAAAGTGAGGCAAGTTGCGGGAAGCTGCAAACAGGGCAAAGAAAGCGAATGTTTTCCAACGAAGTTTTAGGTCGAGCCAAAGGGGTTGCGTGGCGGCGCGGCGTGCAGCGTTAGGCCGCGTTAGGCGCGTGGATAGCGCGGGGCGCGCCGTCCGCGATGCAGTGGTTGGCGCTCGGTGTCGATACGTGGGGCGGGCGGCGGGGCGCGGCGGGGAGACGCACGCGCGCCCGCATCAGTACAGTGCCGTCACGCTACGGCGACACACTTGTTTGTCTGTGTTTCACAATCGCCACGCGGCTCGCTGCCAGGCCATGACTCGCCGCGCCCGATGAGGCGCCGCACCACGCGCCCCGGATCGCGTTACGTAAGGACTCCTCGTCGCGAACCTCAATCTCGCCGCCGTGACGGTATCTTCACCATACATATCAAAATTCATATCTAATTCGTACAACAATAATACTGTATATATTTATGTATTTAAATCAGGCGAAGGTTCATTGATCGCCGACGAACTTTATAAGCGCGCTCGTGATCGCGCGAAAATCGTGGACTGTAATTCGGCGGCAAAGTCGCGCAGCTCCAGAAAGTGCGCGGTGCGCGAAAAGTTAACCGCGGTACCGCACGGGCGTGCCGCAGTGTCCGCGATGAGAGTTCAGCGCTGACTCGGATTTGAAAACATTATGAACGCCGCAGTGAAGCGGATCTCAGAGGTGGTAGTGTAGCGCAGCACGAGAAGTAGCCATCGAGCCCGCGCACTACACACGCGAGCATGCCGCAAGTATAGAGCAGAGGACGCGGAGCGCGCAAGCAGCTGCTCAGGGGACGCAGCGGAACAGCAGCTCGCTTCGCCGCGTCCCCACCGCACCGCTCCGAGCCGATGACACGCTGACGTCGAACAGCCACCATTGCTCGCATAGAGTTGGTCGAGAAATGGGGGCTGACGCCTGTCCTCAGGCCGAGGCAGGAATGCCCCCGGGCCGAAGAACAAGGCGGAGACGACAGGTACGTATGGGGTCCGGAAGTGATGACACACGGGGGCGGCAGCGGCCGGTCGTAAAGCGGTCTGCGGTTAGGACATGTCCTGTTTGCGTCACAATGGATGGCACGGGTGCGAGGTCGCTCCGACGACCACACGCCGGCCGCGCTGCCCGCCACTCCGACGCTCGTACACGCACGTTTAGATGGAGTACTTCGACATGTGTTGGTGAGTCGTCCGGAGACTCTCTAACTACCGGATTCATCTTCTATTTCTTCCTCGTCTTCATATTATACATACATATATTAAACTTTTCCAGAACTATTACTTATGCAGAGTTCCAGCTAACTAACAGCTTTTGTATTTTATATGTATAATACTCACTTGATGTTGTCGTCGGCTCTAGCGACATATCTATGTAGCCGGCTCTAGACACGCATTATAAGATTTACACAAGATCACAATAATATCTCAAAGTTTCATCGGAGTGCCCGTGACGATCACACGGTCAATAATATCCGACGCTATTTCTCTGGACGACAACGCAGAGCTCGGCTGGGAGCTGTAAAAATATCGATGATTGACGTGAAAAACGTAAGACGCTGGATACTGTGTGTCTGACACATTCGTCGTGGATTGTGTTAAGCTTACGGTTTTCGTCCATAATGTTATTATCTGTGTAGATAAGTCAGGTGATGTGTCAGATTGTAAAGTAGTGCGGTAATGGTTGCGGTAGTAGGTGGCACGGGTCGCATCAATCATTCGCCCTGTGATTTAGAACAGGCCGCGTCACGACCATACCTCGCATAGTTGAAACGGCAAACGACACAACACAAGGCCGCTCTAACGTAATCGGTAGCTTCTTTCGGAGCGAAGAAGACATTACCTATATTGCAGCTCGTAAAATATAGTTAGTTGATCGTTAATTTCCAATTAAAACTTAATAATATTGTGATGCTCGTAATATTTATGATGTTTAAAACCAATAAAGCAGAAAATGTGTATAATATTAAGACCCTTAAATGCAAAAAAGTCAAAACAAGTTCTTATGCCACTATGTCGTGGGGTCGTCGCGTCCCCTGGCGGGGGCGCGGAGCGCGCCTCGGGGAAACCCCTCTGCCCGGACATGTGACTCCCTGCCTATTTAGGCAGGGGTTGGTTGATGTTGATGGGTGGGATCGACTTCTTTCTTCGTTCTTCATCTCTTCTTCTTCTTCTTTAGTCTTTAATCTTCAATCTTCAATCTTCATTCTTCATTCTTCTTTTCTTCATTTCTTCTTTCATTTCTTCTTTAGTCTTCATTCTTCGGGGCGGCAGCTTCTCTCCTCCAAAAAAAATTTTTTTTTCTATTCTTCTCTCTGCGCCTATGAAAGAATGGCTTCATTTAAATGTAAGTTTGAAACAAAGCTTTGCAGGTATTAATGCCAAAAGGTATGAGAATATGCAGTTGATGCATATGCATGTAAATAATAAGAAAACAAAATTGTAAATCGAGACAATGAGAGCTGTTATGATATTGGCTCAATAATAATAATGAATTAATAAAAATATATAAAACATAACTTTAAACTATTTTGTTAAATAAAGGAATGACTACGAGTATATCAAAATTCACTGCAAATTCCCTATATTGCATCTAAATTCCCCTTAGCTGCTTATAAACTGATTATGCATAGATATGATCTTCTGTTTTTATGCAAAAGATCATTTCTAAAATATACAATCTAAAGTATAAAGTGTACAATATACCAAAACATCGAGAGGGAGAGATGTTTTCCAAGTTCTGGATTCGATTGAAACATCCACAAAATTGTGTGATGAAATGCCAAATCACTTTAAAATCTTAATTTGAAGTTTTAATGAACCTACGAATTTGGATTAAATCTATCTTGTGCATAATAGAAATCTTATGGAAACTAATATTAAACAAGCTTAGATATGCATAGATCTTATTTACAAAAATAACAAAGGAGAAGAGATCTCATTCACTTATACAATTTTAAATGAAACGCAGGACAAAAAAACTTTAAGACTCTCTTATTGGCTACTAGATATATTTATTGGAGAAACCATCACACTCACACTAGTCATAAAAATATTTTCAGGTTAATTTTTATACCCTTTTGAAAACGTGCCAAATAAATTAGTGTTTAGATTTCCCTTTAACATCTATCTTAAAAATACACCATTCGTGTATTTTAGAACGCACGCCAACGATTTATCTTGTTCTGAATAACGTTGCACTTAAAATGTAAATTTAAAAATATCTTATCATCTTAAAGTAGGTACTCTATTCTGAAATGTCTATATGATAAAATATTCCGATCAATAAAACGTAATCGTACTCTGTATTCGAAAATAGGTTAATATTGATGTCAAGGTCGCAAAAATAGAGCCCATTAAACCCCTTTTAGCTTTCACCTGAAAATGTATGTAAATCAGGCGCTTGACTGTAAAGCTGTTTTCCAAATCGCATGCATCCAGAGGCTTTACACCAACCGATCCGATCTCGTAGACCGATTTAGTGAGAAGCTGCTGAAGTTGAAACTGCAGAAAATTTTATATCATTGACGTGCATAGGCTTGGTTAGATATTGGTTTGAGATCGTAACGAACGGTATGAACTGCCCTTTCCGCACCGCCTGTGCCAGATTATGATCCCGTTCAGCGAAGCTTTGCAAAGCTCACTCTCCATACATTTAAATGAAATCAATTCCGAAATTGAGTTCAACTACAGCTAATACCAATTATTGCATAATAGAATATGTCGAATCTCAAAATTTTAAAGGATGTGCTGTAAAATTTGCAAGATTTAGAATATATTAAGAATATTTCAGATTTTTTTTATCGCATATTTATACGTAATAGCAGATACGTGTAAAGAAATATTTTTGCTGTAACACTTGTAGTGGGTACTTACCCACTGACCGCTTGGTTTACCCAGTTTTCCCGTTTTTGCGTCGAACATGCAGTCCCGTGATGGTGGATGGTCACCATTACTCTTGGACATTAGTCCCAGACCAATTGTCAACCCACTGCCAGGTGGATTTGTAACTATAGGCCTATACCTTAGTGGCAATGATTACGTAATGTTCCAATATATACGTCCTTTATTTCACTGAGTTATACCCACTAGCACATGGTCGTTACTAAATTACACGTGGAAGTCGAAGAAATCGGGCATCAATGTACTAAAGTATGGGCTATTTAAGATACTCAATCTATTAAGAACAAGCCAAACATCAAGATTGAAAAAAATTAAAGAAGAAGGTTGAAATTGCACATTAAGAAATGAGATTGTTGGACTAAACATAAATGATTGGGTTACTAATAGTAAACCCGAATCATTACCGATCATTATGAAGATAGAAAAAAATGAAATAAATCCTATCGAATTGAAAAAGATGTAATTGTAAAAGAAGGGGGAATTTTCCCCCTAGATGTAATTGTAAAATAATACTTTTAAGCAATTAGCAAAAGTGCTATACATATATTGGATACGTGACTGACCTTCAAGAACGTAAACAAAACTACCGCATCAATATAAGATTTAACTATTCATAACTGTCTTTTACACACGCTAAAAATTTATTTGGCATGCACAATGAAACTATATAGTTTCCAGGAAAACGTATACTCGAGAGTCATGCCATCAATGTGCCAAATTCTTACAATTAGGTATGGTAATAGAAACAAGAATTCGGAAGGAATTGAAATTATAAATAGACTAGCAGTGTTGATTATGGAATACTTTTTGGATGTGACAAATCGAAATAAAAATACGAATGTGGTTCATTTTTGACACGAATTTTTTCACAATATGAAACACAAGGCCTCAATATTGACACAAGGCCAAAGAATGTTCATTTTCTTATAGTTCTAATAAATGGCTTACATAATTTTAGTGGCTATAGAACTTATTCGTGACAAGTAAAAACTCACTTAAGTTGTTGATACCTGTCACAAATATGAAGATAAGAGCAAGTTTTTAAAAAAATTGGATATATGTATATCATATATGTAACCTCTATACGATCTATCATAAAAGAGATTAATATTATGTTATAAAGATGACATAAATTGAATTTTGAATATTGAAACATTAAAAGAAGGAACATTAGAAATATTAAAGCATTTTTGAGTATTTAAATATAAAAAACATAAAAATTGGTGAAGCAATAGCTTTAAATGTTGTTTCTCTTTATAGAGCAACTCAGTTTGTGCTAGGCTAAACTTTATTTGGATGTAAATAAAATAATACATTATATACTATATTTAGTAATACTCACAGTACTCACAATAACATAGGTGGATTAGATAGTTTGGTTAAAACATAACATTATTACTTTGAAACAAAACAATTCCCTTTCGAACACTGCGTTCACTGAGGAATACATATATTTTTTAGAACCCAGATTTATTATTATTATTATTAACACTTTATTTCAGTTTTTTTTTTTTAAAACCATAACATTTTGTTAGTAATAATTACTTATAATCTATGTTAGTAACCTAAAAAAATCCAACACATAACCATCATTATATACACTTTATATCTTTTTTTTTTCTCCTTCCAAGTGCCTACTGCAAAGGCTATTTATTGATCAGCAGTCCCTCGATCTTGCGCGATATGATTCTCAAAAGACTGTTGCCACTGTCACGAACTCGACGCAATAACGATGCACTTCTCTTCCGCATTATTGTAAAGAAGTCATCGGTGCGAGATGTCGCAAACATTGTGGATGCACTACAAAAGCGCGGCAGTGACAACATCATCCTAAACGCATTATGATATTGGACACGTAGGGCATTGTAAGCTCTCCGCGTGTATGTGGTCCACAGACTACTGGCGTAAAAATTCTAGCAATAAGCTTTAAAAAAGCTTTATACGGTTTCAAATTTATACTATAGCAAGAAGACTAATTTCACAGGAAGGCGTTTAATAAAAGCGAAGGGCATTTTTTTTACCCTTCTTGGGAGACGAGCGTACAGCCTACCTGGTGGTGAGTGGTTACCGTCGCCCATGGATTTCAGCAATGCCAGGGGCAGAGCCAAGCCGCTGCCTAAAGCTAAGTACTCTCCACAAGCCTCGCTTAAAGAAGGATATATGATATCGCTCAAGAAAAACCGTGGAGGAGAGCTCATTCCAAAGCCGGATGGTACGTGGCAAAAAAGATCTCTGGAAATGCACTGTAGAAGAACGCAGTGGCTCCAGGTAGTATGGATGAACTCTACTCCGGTGGTGGACAGTGCGATGGTAAAAACGAGATCATGGTATCATCGCAAATAATTCCTCAGTGCACTCTCCATAGAACATACGGCACAAAATACACAGGGAATCGAAGTCCCTCCGCAGACCCAGAGGTTCCAAGCGGTATCTATAGCGAATAGTAAATTAGTGATCGAGTCGAGATATAGTGTAATAAGAAAGAATGGGCTGCCATTTGACGGCGGCTATAGTACCAAATTTGCTAGCAGTAATATAATTAATTCAAGAGATTGGCGAAATACATTTGAAGACTTCTTGGATTTATGACCAATCAAATGAGAATGCGTGCATGAGATTTTATTAACACATTTTTGTGCTAGAAAGAGTTTTATTCTCTTAACTGCGCCATCTCATCACGACATCTTCCATTAACGGTGCTTTTGGGTACCACAAACACCGGTCACCGTCCTCGTCAAATCCGAAGGGCTCGACGAGCGAATTAAACCATAGACACAGCCCACTGAGTTTCCTCCGGATCTCAGTAGGTCGTGCTTCCGATCCGGTGGTAGATTCTGCGAAGCACTGCTCTTGCTAGGGCCAGTGTTAGCAAAACTCTGATTTGAGCCCCGTGAGCTCACCTACATGTTAGGGCGAAACTGAAACAGCCCCTCAAGGCTATCAGCATAGGTAAATAAAAAACGCAATTTTTATATCTAACGTTGCCACATAATGAAACACCCAAAGATTTCTGTTGGCACATTCTCTCAATCGGCGGGCTATCTGCATCTCCGATACCACAATTATTACAACAGTTTTGATAGTTGAATGGCTGTCAACTTTTTAATGACGATAATGGATCGGACTTACGCAGCGGCACTGATCCATTCTCGGTGCTGTCGGACGCTAGTTCTGCTAACGATATAAGGAACTAAGGCATAGGCAACTCGCTGAAACTTAGGTAGGTCGTAGGTGATTTGGGAAACAACTGTCCTTGAGGTGTCAGATCTCCTTTGGAGGTGCTCGGGTAGTTGTCAGCAAACCTCCCTCTCAAATGAGCCCTCGAGTTCGTTCACCCGTCCTGGTTAGTCCTCCAGGCCCATCGTTATTATTTATCTCAAAAAATAAAAGCTTTATTTACTGAGTACCTATAATTTCAACTATGTTTTGTGCAGTTTCGCGAAACTATCAGAATGCTCCGTGTTCACTGTTATTCAATACGCCAATAAACATTTACATTTACGATATTACTTCGTAATGAAAATACGAATATGAACGTCCCAACGTGAATGTGCCAAGAAATATTATTGCGTATCAATAACAATAACATGTTAATTTGTTTATCATAAATATTTTAACTATAGTCATTAATCATTATCGTGCACGCTGTCATCGGTGTAATAACCTTTTTACAGGTACACGGCTAAGCCAATATACGTCTTATTGCTAACGAAAATTAGTCTTGAAGTTCTGTGAATGTTAATAAAACAAAAGCGGCACATAAGCAATGTTCAACAAAAAGACTGGGAAATTTACTGTCGTTTTAATTTTACAATTAATTTATGTTTTCAGTCAATATCGTGACCTATTTAAACATAGTTCTCTGAAATTGTAACACTGAATAGATTCATGGAATAGATTATATATTTTTGTGCTTTGGTTGTAATTTTATAGTTTCTGGCCAGTAACACGTTTTGTTAATTTCACAACTTTGGTTTTTTTTTGTAAATTTCTATTGATACAATTGTCAGAGTTGTTGCATGAATAAACATTACTTAAAACTTTTATTAAAGAAAATATTATATAAGAGAAATGAATGAATGGATATCAAAATTCCTTATAGTTAACAATATCAATAAGTTTGTGAAGATTTGTGAAACAATTCCTAATAATCACTACATAGTATAAAACAAAGTCGCTTTCTCTGTCCCTGTATTCCTATGTATGCTTAAATCTTTAAAACTACGTAACGGATTTTGATGCGGTTTTTTTTAATAGATAGAGTGATTGAAGAGGAAGGTTTATATATATAATAACATCCATTAAATAGTGGAGAAATCAATAATAAATTACAGTTTCCGTAGCGAAGCGAAGGCGGGTCGCTAGTATATAATAACATTTTCATGTTGTACACTTTGTTTCAAGCACATCCTAACTATTCTAATGCTTTTGTTAAACGAAAACCCATGAATGATATATATTATTTAGATGTTATTTTAATATTTGTTTTGTACTTGTCTTTATTGTAATCAATTAATCTATATATGTAAAAATTAATTGCTGTTCGTTAGTCTCGCTAAAACTCGAGAACGCCTGGATCGCTTTGGCTAATTTTGGTCTTGAATTATTTGTGGAAGTCCAGAAAAGGTTTAAAAGGTAGATAAATATGAAAATGCTCGGAATTAAATAAAATTAACAATTTTGTTTTTCCTTTGATCCCCCTTTCTTTGTCCCCCGTCGGACGGATTCCTTATGTTTGTTTTAAGTTCATTTTATACAAAATCTTAGGTCTTTTATTTATCGATTGAGGCACTACGAAGTCTGCCGGGTCAGCTAGTAATTAAATAAATAAATTATTGCTTATTCGATTTGCACGACCAAATTTAGTCCGGACAGTAGATTTGCTTCCACATTGCACTTTGTATGATTGTAGTTGTGTTATATAAATTATAATAAACTTGTTTGCAAACTGTATCGTGATAAAACTTTGCGCATAACCATCTCCTACGTAAATATATTCCGGTCACAAATCTAATTTCCTTCATTCGCAGGAATGTAGAATCTCTTTTTTTTTTTTTTTTATTGCTTAGATGGGTGGACGAGCTCACAGCCCAGCTGGTGTTAAGTGGTTACTGGAGCCCATAGACATCTACAACGTAAATGCGCCACCCACCTTGAGATATAAGTTCTAAGGTCTCAGTATAGTTACAACGGCTACCCCACCCTTCAAACCGAAACGCATTACTGCTTCACGGCAGAAATAGGCAGGGCGGTGGTACCTACCCGTGCGGACTCACAATAGGTCCTACCACCAGTGATTACGCAAATTATAATTTTGCGGGTTTGATTTTTATTACACGATGTTATTCCTTCACCGTGGAAGTCAATCGTGAACATTTGTTAAGTACGTATTTCATTCGAAAAATTGGTACCCGCCTGCGAGATAGATGCGATCTTAGAAAAAGTTTTATCAAAAGTAATGACAATGAATTAAAAAGACAATGAATTTTACCTTATCGCTACAAAGTTGTGTTTTAGTGCACTAAACTAATAATAATAATAGTAATATAATAGTAATAATAAAAATAAAAGCTAATAGTAACTTCGGGGAATTATTCACTTTGATCAAAACTTTACAGCCATAATAAATACAAACATAATTATAGACTGCTCAGTGCTTTACCGCTTGTAAGGAATGGAAGGTAATTTTTATCTTTATTTCTTCTAATATTTTGTCAATAACTTTAATATTTTCTTCGGTATCGGCGACTTGTCTACATAATTAAAACAACTTTTACATTTTTGTTATCGTGTCTATTAGTAAGCGCGCGATTAAACCCTAAAATAGAATGTTCATCAATGGGTGTTTTAACATGACATTTGAAGAACATTGTATTATTATATTAATGTGTTTACATTCATCTATACTTTCTTAGATTGGTTTAAATGAAATATTTCTCAGGCAACTTATGGACCATGAATTCACTGCTTTTCAACTTTAAATCGATTAAGTTTTTTTTTATATATATTATCTATACTTATATATAAATCTACAGTAGTTTTTGCAGATGTTCCGTTATAACTACTGAACCATGGATCCGATTTTTTTTTTTTTTTTTTTTTTTTTGCCCTTGTAGGCAGACGAGCATACGGCCCACCTGATGGTGAGTGGTTACCGTCGCCCATGGACTTCAGCAATGCCAGGGGCAGAGCCAAGCCGCTGCCTACCGTTTAATACTCTCCACAAGCCTCGTTTGAAGAAGGACATGTCATAGCGCTCGGGAAACACCGTGGAGGGGAGCTCATTCCATAGCCGGATGGTACGTGGCAAAAAAGATCTCTGGAAACGCACTGTGGATGACCGCAGTGGCTCCAGGTAGTATGGATGAACTCTACTCCGGTGGCGGGCGGTGCGATGGTAAAAACGAGATGCCGGTATCATCTCGAACAATTCCTCAGAGCACTCCCCATGGAACATACGGTACAAAATACAGAGGGAACCGAAGTCCCTCCGCAGACCCAGAGGCTCCAGACTTGAAACATGGTATCCATGTAGAATATACAATGGATAGCCTAATATTTATATGAGTGTTGGACTCCCTAATAATATTGACAATAAATAATAATGTTAATTTTAAATGCCCAGCAAAGCGGGCGAGTACGGCTAGTTTCCTAATAATTCGCCCTGCAAAGGCCGGTCTACGATGACGAAACATCAAAATAACTGAATATTTTTTACGATTGACTTCCACGGTAAAGGAGTAACATCGTGTAATAGAAATCAAACCCGCAAAATTATGATTTGCGTAATTACTGGTGGTAAGACCTCTTGTGAGTCCGCGCGGGTAGGTTTTTTTTTTTTTTTTTTTTTTTTTTTTTATGATTGAAAGTTTACTGGTGGCCCGAAGGCCTTTCCAGTTTCACCAGGACACGTGGGCGAGCAAAGGCTCAGCCAGGAGAGGTGGGATTTGCTAACAGCTACCCGAGCGCCTCCGAAGGAGACCTAACAGCTCAAGAGTAGCTGCTTCGCGAATGAATCTACTACCGGATCGGAATCGCGACCCGCTGAGAAGATCCGGCGAGAAACTCAGCGGGCTGATGCATGGGTTAGGTTGCACGTCGACCTCTTTGTCGAGTTCGACGAGTACGGTTACCGGGGTCCCTAAGCCTGCCCCTAGTATTAGAGCTGAAGGCATCTAATGCAAAGGTTATTGGATCTGATGGATCCGTAAGGACGTGTCTAGGGCGTCGACGGTGACTGGCTCCTGCATGATCAGGATTCGGGGAGTAGTCAGCGGCGGCAACGATAAGGCGATTATCATGACGCATAGCCTTATCGAAGTATCGTTCCGACGCTGACTTCATGTATTTCCGAATTGATTCGAGGCCCAGGTCGTCGTGTAGGTCAACGTTCCTCACGAACCACGGAGCCCCGACAGCTAACCTGCAAAAGCGGGATTGTAGGGATTGGAGGGTGTCTATGTGTGTGCGGGCCGCGTGAGCGAACACCACACTCGCGTAAGTCATGACGGGCCTTATGCAAGTTTTGTAAAGTGTCACCTTGTTCCGAAGGGACATTTTACTCCGCTTACAGATCATGGGGTAGAGTCTACCGAGAATAAACGCGGCACGGTCACGGACTGATTTTATATGCGGGCGGAATGTCATCGATGCATCCAGGGTAACGCCCAGATACTTGACTTTCCTGGCCCAGGGTATGGGTTGTCTAAAGAGAGTAATCGGGGGTGTGAGATTCCTCCTCCTAATCCGGGAGGAAATCCGTGTGGAGCTTCCCCTCTGAAATAGCACCGCAGTACTTTTCGCTGGGTTGATGTCTATGCGCCATTTTCGGCACCACTGTCCTAGGGCTAGGGCTGCGCTCTGAAGCTTCTTCGCGATTAGGGACTTATTTCTACTAGAATAGTAAATAGTCGTGTCGTCGGCGAATAAAGCTAAATGGGTCGGCGGCGACCGGGGAATATCGTTGACGAATAAGCTAAATAGGAGGGGTGAGAGGACAGAGCCTTGCGGGACTCCAGCTGTGAGAAATCGTGGGGAGGAGCGGGTTCCCTCGACTCGATATCGAAAAGAGCGGTTCGACAAGAAGTCTCGTATGATGAGCACGAGACTATCCGGCACGCCCATGTTGAATAGTTTGAAAATCAAACCATTGTGCCAGACTTTGTCGAACGCTTTTGCGACGTCGAAGAAGAGAGCTCCCGTGTATAGCGGTTTTGGTCGATTAAGCCCCACAAGAATGTGCTCCGTGAGGCGGTGCACCTGTTGAACGCATGAGTGATTTGTACGGAATCCGAATTGTTCATCGATGAGAATGCCCTTGGATGAGACGAAATCTCTGAGGCGCTTGTAGAGCAGACGCTCATACAGCTTGCCTAGAGACATGAGGAGGCTAATCGGGCGGTGCGCGGGTAGGTACCACCACCCCGCCTATTTCTACCGTGAAGCAGTAATGCGTTTCGGTCTGAAGGGTAGGGCAGCCGTTGTAACTATACTGAGGTCTTAGAACTTATATCTCAAGGTGGGTGACGCATTTACGTTGTAGATGTCTATGGGCTCCAGTAACCACTTAACACCAGGTGGGCTGTGAGCTCGTCCACCCATCTAAGCAATTAAAAAAAATATATAAATCGCTTTGCAAAGGCCAATGTACGATAACGAAACATCAAAATAACTGAAAAATTATACGAAAAATTGTAATTGTTTTTAACAAATCCCAACATCCTTTATCTCGTTCCTTGGCGCTTCGAACTACTAAAACGTAGAAAAACAAAGTAGGTATTGAGTACAATATCTGCAATCTTCAATAGCAGCCACTCTCTTATATCTGCCAAATATAATCGCATACGATCGATCAGAGACCATAAGAGATTTAAGGCAGACTCCTCGGCGAAAATAAAACTATGCTCTGTTTAAACCGAACAATTACTAACCGCTTAGTCACTTGCACTTGCATATAGATTAAAATGTTTTTTCAATCTCATGTGTTTTCAGGTGCCAAATTTCGGGAGAAAATACTAAAAGGAAATAGACTAATTTGATTAGATAATTAATAGCACACAGCAAAAGAATGGCAAAAAATCGAACCAACTAGATTTAAAAGTACTTATTAAAAAATGATTGACTTCCACGGTGAAGGAATAATCGTGTAATAAAAATCAAACCCGCAAAATTATAATTTGCGTAATTACTGGTGGTAGGACCTCTTGTGAGTTCGCGCGGGTAGGTGCCACCGCCCTGCCTGTTTCTGCAGTGAAGCAGTAATGCGTTTCCGTTTGAAGGGCGGGGCAGCCGTTGTAACTATACTGAGACCTTAGAACTGATATCTCAAGGTGGCTGGCGCATTTACGTTGTAGATGTCTATGGGTTCCAGTAACCACTTAACACCAGGTGGGCTGTGAGCTCGTCCATCCAACTTAACAATAAAAAAAGAGTAAAATTATTAATAAATAAAAAAACAAAATGTGTGCAATTCACACGTGGTAGAAGTGAAACCTTCCAAAATTAAAATACAATTATCCTAAACGTCTTAAGTATATGTAAAATTTTGTCATTAGTAAATAATTGTAAGGAAGCACCCTCTGTGAATTGATATTTTAATTTCACGTATAATCCTAAATTAAAATCCACTACAAGAGCTTTCATACACACGTTAGTATTAAAAAATCTCACAGATGGCGCTGTATTAAATAGTATGTATATTTCTGTCTCATTCTTTGCTGGCTTCATCCTACACATTTTTGTATTTGTGTCTCTTACCTGTAGTTTTTTCCGTTGCATCCGGTTTGAAATCACAACGATTCTAAAGAAGTTTTCACTTCAACAGTTCAAGCAAACACACGTGGAAAGTCTTTAATTGTACTATAATCAGGAACTCGTAAGTGTTATAATAGAAATATAACAATTGATTTAATCGGGATTACCGCTGCGCGATCCACACAAATAGCCATAGGAAATACACTAAGAACCGACTAAATAATTCGCGTCTTGTAAACACTCAAACAACCAAAAAACGAATCTCCGTGAACACTCATTCATTAGTTTTATTTGCAATCGTTTCTTTGCGAACGTTTTTGTATATATACCTATAGCTAAAATCTTCTCCTTAGGTTTATTTTCGTAACGCTTCTCGGCTGCCATCACAGGTCGTGTCTCGAGTCTATTATATGTTATTATTTTTTATTATCAACGAGACACACTTCATTAATCTTTGCTTTTAGATAATTGATTAGACAGGTTGTTTATTTAATGTCTGATTTGGTATTCCATTTTTCTAGGTAACTTAAAATATGGAACGGAATTCGATTGACTAAAATAGTTGGATATTAATGCCTTCGTCTGATGTGAACCAGACATGAATTCGATGCTCTTACTCATCACCAACCCTTATATTAATAATAAAATAATTTATCTTGACGGGTTCTGTGAGCGCCATTAAACATTTAACATCAGGTGGACGGTGACCCCGTTTCCCCAATATCGCGATATTTTTGTTATATAACATTTTAATGAGTTGCTACTTAATATAATTCTTTACTTTTCTTTCTTTAATACTTTAACATTTTCAGACAAAAATAGAGTAATCACGTCACCGTGTGCTCAAACAAACACGTGACAAAACATTGAAAAGAACAGAAACGACACAGTTCGCTCTTTCGCAACAGTTCAACAACTCTTAAACACGAAACTTTATTGGCCGAAGCACTTCAAAAGCTCCGAGCGACGTAACGACAACGAAATACGTCTGTAAGGCTTCATCCGGCCTTTAAAAAAGCTCGACAGTTCACTTCGAAAACTCGGCTCGTTTGAGCTTTGTTTCAAAAAAATAATACACGCGCCGCATGAAAAATGGAACCGATATTATTTCAGTGAATTCATGTTCCGAGGAAGAATTGAAAAGCATTCGTGTTATCTTTAAATTTTAAGTGAAACAAATTAAAATTCATATTTTTGAAACATTGAGTTTCAAACCAATATATTAGATTTTTGTTAAAAGTATTCGACTATTATTAACAAAGATATTATTTTTAAACAACCACCAATAAATTTTAGAGTTTACATTCAAAGTAATGAATGACCAGCTTTTAGTTTTATTATCGCAATGCACAAATAATTCAAATCGTCTTGTGGAGGCTCGCAATTACAACAATTATACGTATTTGTAATTAGAATTGCTGATTTTGTGTTTATTGCACGATTTTATTACTTCATAATGGAAGTCGTATCATCAAGAACGCATAGGTGCGTAATATATGTGCATATGTTATTACTAGGATTACTAATCATTTGGAATTTGAACCCTAACATAGTCACATCGCCCGAGAACACAGGACGCCTTATTTTTTTGGCGACGATTCGCTTGCAATAACAATACGTCAAGTCTAAAGCATAATTAGTGGGGCCCTTGGACAGCATAATGTTGTGATAAACCGAAAAGCGTGACCGGTTCGCGCTAGCTTTCAGGAGTCACCGAACCAGTCTCTTTGATTTTGAGAATACAATTTTATCTCCTTAAAGAGAGCACAGCTGTTATTACAGTTCTGTTGAGAATTTGATCTAAGGGAGGTGGTAGCCGTATGATCCCTGATTTTCGATAATCACTTAATATCGAATGAGCCGTAAGCTGGTCGAGACATTTAGCTAGTACGGTAGGTATATTGTGTCAGTAAAAACATAAAAAGAACTTCTTGAGATTGAAACTTGGACCTTTTGTTCAGCAGACCATACATTACTTACGTCAAACGAATGCCCGTACATATAATATTACAAATCCAATATTTTATTTATCAAGTGAACTCTAGCGTATTTCTGATTCAAAGACATTTTTTTTCCGTAACCAACAAAAGTTTCATCTGGAATCAAATAACATTTTCTTTTTCTTGGAAAACCCAATACGTAGAGCGGCAGGCCAAATTGGTTGCTCTATTGTAAAGCCCTTTTGCTCAAGTATTACCGAAGGGCTTTTGTCTAACGGTAATATTGGCACGTATACATTTATTTGCTATTGATTGTTTTGCACCAAATCGTAATTTTTTTGTTATATCTAATTAAAGAGCTCACAGCCGACTGTGATCTCGGCTGATCTTAAATGTATCCCACTGATGAGCTAATAACACAATTGAATTCTCAAATAAATTGCAACAACGGTTTTTCTACCCTCAAAACGCGGCAGAAATGCGCAGTGTTTCCTGAGCGCTATGCACTATGACATGTTTTTTTTTATTGCTTAATTAGTTGGACGAGCTCACAGCCCACCTGGTGTTAAGTGGTTACTGGAGCCCATAGACATCTACAACGTAAATGCGCCACCCACGTTGAGATATAAGTTCTAAGGTCTTAAGTATAGTTACAAGGGCTACCCCACCCTTCAAACCGAAACGCATTGCTGCTTCACGGCAAAAAAAGGCCGTTTGGTGGTACATTCACAAGAGGTCCTACCACCACCTACCTCCATACTCGTCGAACAAGGTTGGCTATGCTCCTAGCATTGCTGATCTGCAGCAGTGCCTGTTTACTAATCTATAAATTAATTATTAGAAAATTTAGCAGCCTTAAAAATAGCCCGCTTTCCCAACAGCTTGCGTCTTTTTTTATTTTATATTTAATGTATATATACTCCATCTAGTTTTCGGAATGTATCCAGGAATACAAAATGTAGATTTCGTTTTATTCGTACGTATTTTGAGATCGATATGCAATAGTCTTTTAACAGAAGGCTTAAGGAAGAAAATGATGTATTATCTTAATAAATATTCTTTTGACAAAATTCTCAGCATCCACGTTTTACCTTTCATGCGCTTTGAGCGAACACCGGCCATGGTCGAGTTTTTTAAGTGACTTTCAACAGCATGATTCAGCCGCACATGAAAAATAGAGCAAACACAACTTGCGACATTAAAAATAAGGTCGAAATTACCTTTTGCAAATATCGTGGTGATGTACGTATGGGCGTGTTGTTTTTGGCTTGATCTTGGGTCGTCGACATCTGAAATATTAAGTTTAGAATCTTCTTCTAAAAAATCGATTTCAAAAAAGATCACATAGTTATAACATATAATCGACCTTATGCTTTTTATATCGAAGAATATTCGCTAATATCAATATCGATTCACTTCTAAATAGTATTCGGCAAATTGTTTTTGCGCACGAGTCTCGGAGACGCATTTACGTCTGGCGCACTTTCTCAGAACCAGCTGATTATTTACAGTTTTAGGACTATAGGCGACTTCAATTGATCTGACATACAATGTTCGTATACAGCGGAATAAGATTAAACAAGAAATGAGGGCAAAATATTTCTTCATTTTACATAGTAATTATTGTAAAAGTGATTACATATAGGAAATGATTTGAATGCATTTTTTCCACTTTGCAGCGTTTAATGCAGCTTTGAGCCCATTATTGTGAAAAAAAGTCACAATTTTACTTTATGGATTAAAAATATTCATACTAGGCTAAGAAGTTAAAAAATCAATCTGCATAAAGTTTACATATTCTGCTGAATCGGTGAATGATTGAAATCCTAGAAAAAGCAAGAAGCACAAATCACGAGGGCTGATGATGCACCCATGAAGCTTCAGTAATTATGCTCGTAAAATGTTTATTGTTCGCTTTAAGATTGTGCTCTCACTTCAGGGAAGCTTTTCTTAAAGTACCCTCTAAACGTATTATTTTTGAAAAACAAACACACTTTCACACATTCATTGACAATAATCGAGCGGTGTTGGTACAGATAGCATACTGGACTGACAAAGAAAACTGAAGTTCATTTAACACATATGAGTATTGCCAAACAGATCCTTGAACTAATCAGATTCAAACATATTATTCGACGCTAAAATCATTCCTCTGTTAGAGAAACGTCACCGGCGTCACCCACGTTCTCACACGTTATTTATTGTGATTCACAAAACCGCCAGCACGTTAAACACGTGTCTATTTATAAGAACATGTTCAATTTAGCTCGGCCCTGTCGTACTTGGATAAATACGTGATACTAAACGGCTGTTCGTATTAATGTCCAGTCTGTGTTGACTTGATTCTGCGGCAGACGATAAACATATTTTGATTAAATATGGTCTTAGTTGATGCTATTTTAAGATTTCAGTTTACGCCGTCACAGGCTTATAAAAATGGAGTATCTGTGTTAGTGGCGTAGGATAATCCGGGAGAAATTTATTAGAGGAGGCCACGACCCTCGGTTTTAAGCATTATCGACGTAAGGAGGGTGTTACGGTCTAACTTGTGTTTACATTCCGAATTTTGCTAGGCAGCTGCGGCTAACGCAAACCAGACAGCCTTTTGTCTCTTCCACTACATCGCCTCCCGAGAAAAGCTATAATTACCGTCCTCTGCCTTTGATCGTGATTTTCCCATGCACACAATGAAAACTAGCCATCCACAGACGTCAGACAAGGTGTGACCACTGCGAAAAAAGATTTAAAGTAATCGAACTCGTGCAAGCTAAATAAGCCTAGTTAGTCTGTCCGTTACTCTTAGTTATTCAATTCAAGCGGCTCTTCCCATTTAAAGCAAAAAATTCATGTAAAGGTTTGTTTGCTCTTTATCCGGGTTTTAAATATTTTTTTAGTATGTACATATATAAGCCTCCGATCCTCATTGTTTTTTTTTTTATTGCATTTGTAGGCAGACGAGCATACGGCCCACCTGATGGTGAGTGGTTACCGTCGCCCATGGACTTCAGCAATGCCAAGGGCAGAGCCAAGCCGCTGCCTACCGCTTAATACTCTCCACAGAGAGGTCTAGTCTAGGAAGAGATGATAACCTTTTCTAATTTGTATTTATTAATTACTAGTGGCCCGCTCCGGCTCCACTTGGGTCTTTAACAAAAATGTCAACGACATTTCACGTTGTGTTATTTTTTTAAATAAAAGAACACTTATCGCGGCCTAGCTATAATAGTTAGACATATGCTGTTGCTACACTTTTTGTAAATAAAAACATATTCTACAAAGTCGTAGTACATTATTTTATTCTATCATCAATAGTTTTCGCAGGGCACGCGATGTAAAGAATATTTTAGGTATTTTTTTTACACCTTGGGTTACATTATTGGAGTTTTAGTAAGGATCCCTAATTTTTTTAACCTATGTCACTCGGGAATAGTGTAGATTTCAAACAGTGAAAGAATTTTTAAAATCAGTTCAGTAGTTTCGGAGCCTAATCAATACAAACAAACAAACAAATCTTTCCTCTTTCAAAGGCCTTCCTTCCTTTCAAAGGCTATTTGGTTTAAGCGACATTTCGCTCAATACGCGACATTTATCTTTGTAATTAAGGGTCCGTTTAATTTCGTATTAGTATCAACAATTCGATTTTTTTTAGTTAAACTTCAAATATTTCATTTACCCCATTTAATTAACTTAACTGGTGGTAGGACCTCTTGAGAGTCTGCACGGGTAGGTACCACCACCCCGCCTATTTCGGCCGTGAAGCAGTAATGCGTTTCGGTTCGAAGGGTGGGGTAGCCGTTGTAACTATACTGAGACCTTAGAACTTATATCTCGAGATGGGTGGCGTATTTACGTTGTAGATGTCTATGGTCTCCAGTAACCACTTAACACCAAGTGGGATGTGAGCTCGTCCACCCATCTAAGCAAAAAAATAATAATTAAATAATTGAAGTTTTTTTTGTTATGATACTTTTTTCAAATTTTACCTTTAAATGGCTCTCCTGTAAATTTGCAAAAATCTCCCTTAAACCAAATAAGTATTTCACCCTTCAATATTATTAACATGTACCAGTATTTTGAAGTACAGTTTTAAGAAGTCGTAGTTTCACGGTATATACAGGCAATATGACTTTCTACGCGTATAACGTTTGATATAAGAAATTTGCATTTATTTATTACTATTATTTATTTATTTATCTGACATGTTTTTCATTTTAGGTACCAGTCACAACTAAGTATAATATTTCTAATATAAAAAAAAACATATAATATTGTTACAAAACAACAGTACCAAATGTGTAGATTACAGCTAGATTGAAATACTGCTTCTAAATTCACTACTGCATGATTAATTCCCTTCGGGATGTATCCATTTTAAGAGTTTCCCTTTGTAAATTCAATTCCCTTTGACATACCACCCTTAGCACTTTGATGCTTTAATAAATAATCAGCGCTAAATTTGATTCGAAAGGAGAACCATTATAATTTAATTCGATCTTTCAAACCTTTTTAAGCTCGCTCTTATTTTATATTCATTACTTTAGAGATTTCCTTTGATGTTTAGTTACTTTCCAATAAATAAAGATATTTAAAAATGAAAGTTAAGCTACCTCGTGTGTCAAGACAGGGAATTTTGCGAAAATTTTAACGATGATCCTGTAAAGAATGATACAGTCCTCTACTATATTTAGAGTAGACAATATCATAAGTTAAAGTATATATAGTAAAAGCTCTTTATTCGCGTGGTTTACGTTCCGTGAATATGACGCGAATACAGAAAACGTGTATATGGAAAATCGCGTTTACAAAGGATATTCGGTTGGATACCTAAATATTGGAATGCTTTTTATCAATATTTATATACCGATTAGATCCGCGAATAAAGAAATATATAGTCGTGAACGTTGTAATTCAGAAAACGTGAATAAAGGAAGCTCAAATAAGGCGCTTTTACTTTAATAATATACACAAACAGTCCCCAGCGATATAAAATCAACAATATATTGCACACGTCATATGTAAATTACGGCGCGACGCCTCACGGACACAGCTAAAAACTTTAATTGGGTCGCACAGTGAAATGAATGTCTTCTGCATCATTTATCAATTAAATGTACGAATACCTATACAAATTTAAAACACAATTTTCTCTGATATTCCCTTAACACAAAAGATGACAAAATTAATCAATGAATAAATAATCATCAAAACCGTTATGGAAAACGGAATTCATGCATACACCGAAACCCGTTAACCCTACGTTCATTCGATTTTAAAACACGTGAAACGAAATTCTTTGACGAATCAGTCGAAGCGATAAAAATTCACTGAACCAAATGAACATAATGACCGTATACAAACGTATTAATCACGCTACGTATTGTTATGATCAACATGTAAACAAGTAAACAGAATCTGGAGCTCAAATATTGTTGGAGCAATAAGCAATCAGACCCGGCACGTAGAGACATAGAGTGTACAGCTTTTTATTAGAAACCAATGAAAGGTTGATCTTCACGGCATTGAAGGATTTATTTCAAGTATTATTTATGGGTTGGAATTTATTTATTTGCACTCAGCGTGTAGAATACAAACGGAGAAAACATTTTTATGCTCAGCGGTTTTCGTGAAGCATCAATTTTGAGTATTAAAACATTTTTATCATTATTACGTTTTTTACGAAAAAGATCAAAGGATGCAACAGACACAATAATATTTATTACTTTATATTTGTTCCACGGGAAGACGATAAAATGATACACGTAAACGCGTCACGCAATATCTGACGGTAGCATACAAATCGTATTCGAAAAAAATATAAACCATCTGATGGTAAACGGTTGCGAGAGCCCGTAGATATCATAACGCGAATACCACCGTCCGCTTTGAAACCTAAGGATATTTACACAAATAAATATTTTTCGTTTGCACTCCCCATGGAACATACGGTGCAAAATACATGGAGACCCAAAGTCCCTCCGCAGACCCAGAAGCTCCAAACAATCGATGAGAATGGGATATCGACAATCCGAACAGCCCACTTCTGTATGTATTCAAATAGAAGTAGCTGGTATTTGGGAGCCCCGACCCAGAGATGGGAGCAGTACTCCACGCGAGGCCGGACTTGTGCTTTGTAAAGCAAAAGTCTTTGTTCAGGCGTGAAGTATCGATTCGCTCTGTTAAGGAAGTTTGTTTAGTGGGTTAGATAAGATAGTGCTACCGGTCCGGGTCAATTTGAGAAGGAGTGAGGGGTATAAATGATTTCGGACGAACAAGGTAATATATTCACACGGCTAAGTTTTAGAGAAATGCGCCGGCTTTTTTACTATTTTTTATTGCCCCATACGGGCCACCTGATGGTGATTGGTTACCGTCGCTCATGGGCTTCAACAATGCCAGGGGCAAAGTCAAGGCGCTGCTTACCTGGAGCTGATAAATGATGAACTAACTCGTATCAGTGTAGGATCTTTTAACGTAACTTTTCTTCTTCTTCTTCTTCCTAGTCGTACACTCTTGACAAAGTAGTCGTGGTCATGCATCAGTCGAATCTTGCGATGCCGATGCTCTAGCGATGCAACGCCATGTCGTAACGAAATTTTTTATGCCGTAATTAAAACCTATTTTTACGGTTTAATCTCGGGTTCTTTATTCGAAAAATTGCAAATAATATAATAACAATAAATAAAAAACACCGTAATAAGCAAGAGTGTTTTTAATTATGTTACGAGCAGCGGAAACCTATGACAACATTACTGTTTCATGCTCAAGAAAATGAATGTGCTTAATGTGTGTCAGCAAAACAAAGCAATTTTAATCTTGATATTATAAATCGGTTCCACAAGGAAACTGAACAAATGTTCGTGTGACTCATAAAACAATGGCAGGAAATAAAATATAAGCCCTGGAAAACTCCCTATTAAGTGTGAGAATGAGAAAAAAATACGTATTAATACATCATAAATCTATAATATATTAAAGTCAAAGTTATTATAGTTTATTACTTTAGTATATAGTTATTTAGTTATATTTTTATTTACTTTATTATATAGTTTATTACTGGTGGTAGGATGTCTTGTGAGTTCGCACGGGTAGGTACCACCACCCTGCCTAGTTCTGCCGTGAAGCAGTAATGCATTTCGGTTTGAAGAGTGGGGCAGCCGTTGTAACTATACTGAGACCTTAGAACTCATATCTCAAGGCGGCATTTTCGTTGTAGATGTCTATGGGCTCCGGTAACCAATTAACACCAAGTGGGCTGTGAGCTCTACCACCAACCTATGCAATAAAAAAAAAATCTACGGTATTATCTATTTGTATTTGCGTTATTTAATAGTTTAATAGTTACATCACAGCCTAAGGTAATACCCCCGCACTATGGTATCTAACAAGTAAGAAGTTATTGTTTGATATTTATTACTGCGATTTGTTCCTTTGTTGTGGGAGTCGGTAACACGTAATAACAACGCATATACTATTTATATATGTACTACATAAGAAATATTCTGCCTGCCTTAAGATTTGACTATACGCATTATTAAGACATAGTAGTATAGTTATATACTAGAGGCCCCGCAGTAGTCGAAATTCGACTATAATTAATTGGAATTGTAAGTTTGTACACTATTATGATTGTATTTTATACTTCTATAATCACAAATTTCGCCAAGGCTACACTATAAAAAAATATTAAATAAAGACAAACAATATTTAATCTATTCTCAATTTGACCACAGACGTCAAGAACAAAAGTTTGACAATAAATAGTATGCATGCGTGTGTGCGTCAAATACATGGTATGTAGTGTGTGTAATGTTTTCTTTATTGATTTAATGTATCTTGTATTATTTTAAAAAAACATTAGCATTGTGCACTTCTTCTCTATATTCTCTATAAGTGTAGAAAATTTCATACTCCTCCGTAAGCGCAATTTTCGTCAAAAGGGATACAAAGTTTTTGCTTCACGTATTAATAGTCATATATAGAATAGTAGTTAGTAGTTTTCTGCTTGCTCCTCTTTCGTCGTAAGCTGAGAGAGAAACAATTCTAATAAACATTTTCATTGTCCACTTCAACAATTTGATAATAGCACTCACATTACAAACGTCAGAATTGAAGAACACGGCGCCTCAAATTCTGTTTGAAAATAAATTCCCTTAGCAAATTGACGAGCATAAAACGACATGTTCCCGTTTCGGCTATCTAAATGTCTTCTTCGTCATTCAATTTATTAATTCGGATGTGAATTCGCTTCGACTTCGGCCGTAAAATAAGCTTTCTTTGTGACGGTATTATAACGTGTGACTCTTTTCAATGATGATATTTAATAACGTTACATTACAAAACAACATTAGCTACAGTATTTTTTGTTGAAATTCCGAAATATATACCGAATATAGTCGGTATTCGTTTTTGGAAGCGCATTATTTTATTATTCACAACTACGAGTAATTTTGAAGTCTAGGACCGACTAACGTACGTTTCACTTTTATTTATTTATTGCTTAGATGGGTGGACGAGCTCAAAGCCCACCTGGTGTTGAGTGGTTACTGGAGCCCATAGAAATCTACAACGTAAATGCGCCACCCACCTTGAGATATAAGTTCTAAGGTCTCAAGTATAGTTACAACGGCTGCCCCACCCTTCAAACCGAAACGCATGACTGCTTCACGGCAGAAACAGGCAAGGTCGTGGTACCTACCTGCGCGGACTCACAAGAGGTCCTACCACCAGTAAATGTATTAAATATATTGTAAATGTTTTCGAGGCATCGAGACAATTTATAATGTAAATGTTTTTGATTGATTTTTCAGTATGACGTCAGAACAAAGCCTTATTGGCTGTTCACGAAGCCATTGTTTTGTTCAAGAGCGGTCGAGAGCGATCTTCGGATAAGCGCTCGTGAAGTCGTCGCTTTTAGTGAAACAGCGATTTATCTTGGACACTCGCGTAGAGTGCTGGCGTAGCGCAACGTGCTTTTCTTCAACAATCTCTTGCGATATCAATATTTTACACAACGAACAAAGACGCGACCGACATTTCGCTAAAAAGATAACTGCAGAAAATATAAATTCATTAATTCTCTCGACAATGTACAGATTTGTAAATCGTCTCAAAACATGTCGTTTATTTTATTATCATTCAAAATTTGAATTTTCTTTCGGAATGTGACAGTTTTAAAATGCGACTACAATTCTAATTCGAGTTATCGGAGAAGCGAACGGAGCGTGCTCGAGTGCTCTGTCTCTTTGGACGAACTCTCTCTCCACTCTCCACACAACTGGCAAATACCATGTAGACGTGACACTTGAACCAGTTTCAGACGATCCGCGTTGTGCGACTATATAGTTTGTTAGTGCATTAGGCTCTGTTGTTTTAAAACAATTTTTCTACGCTGATTCCAAATTAGGTTTATTAGCTACATTATTGACGTGACAACGTCTTATAATTCGATGGAGCCGGCTGCACGCACGTACGCAAAACATGACGCATGCGGCGTTACCTCGCTCTGAGGCGTTCCATTTAAGGCTCGAGGTGCAAGCGAGAGCGTGCAACGAGCGACAAAGAGGCACAATCGGCCTCCGCTTTCGGCAGTGTTCGACATCTGTCTCTCTCTTACTTTTGAGTGAGCGATGCATCCGCGTGGACAGCTGCTATACAATAATACATTTACATGTTTTCGTCAAGTATGAAGTTCAGTGAAAATTGAATGTAGTGTCGATTGTTTATAGCAACGATAATTGAAAAATGAAACCATTCGATCAGTATTTTCTTATGACGTTGTCACGTTCAACTATCGTCAGGAAGCCGACTTTACAGACAACCGATTTTTGTTTAGGTTCGAGCACTAAACTTGCCCGCATGGTACAATGTCGATTGGCGTTTTTGAAGCTGCTACTGGGTCTGCCAGCGTGACATACAAGAAAATAAATAGGCGTGAGCTCGTTAGCTAACTAAGCGACGGTCACATCATCGCCCTTGCTGCGTTCGACAACATGTAAACACGACCTTAAAACCAAACCGGAACGCGCATCTATTTTTAGTGCTAACGTACTTAACGTTAAAAACTATAATAATAAAAAATATAATATTTTTCCGAACGAAAATAAATTATGAACGTTTTGTTTTCTTCTGTAATGCTCTCGTTAAAACATCCGTCGGGATATAAAATTCGTTTTGACCGTGAATTTCAGCTTCCTAGTGGCTCTTATTATGTAATCAAATACAGAGGTAGTTTTTTTTTATTTACTAAATTCTTAAAAGAATATTATACTACCCTACCCTAAATACTAATACTACCCTTTTTTCTATCAAATTTAGGCGTCGCTAATAAAGTCGTTCAATCTGTGCGTTTCGGTGATGGATTATTTCACTATCATCACGGCAGACGAGCTAGATATGACTAATTAAATATTGAGTGGTCAGCGATGTACCACCTTTTTTTTTATTGCCCGTGTAGACAAACGAGCATACGGCCCACCTGATGGTGAGTGGTTATCGTCGCCCATGGACTTCAACAATGCCAGGGGCAGAGCCAAGCCGCTGTCTACCGTTAAGTACTCTCCACAAGCCTCGTCTGAAGAAGGATATGTCATAGCGCTCGGGAAACATCGTGGAGGGGAGCTCATTCCAAAGCCGGATGTTACGTGGCAAAAAAGATCTCTGGAAACACACTGTGGATGAACGCAGTGGCTCCAGGTAGTATGGATGAGCTCTACTCCAGTGGCGGGCGGTGCGATGTTAAAAACGAGATAAAGGCCACCTTCAGGTTTCATGGGCTGACGTCAGTAAAGTTAAGAACTACATAAGGATTGTCTACTGCTAAGAATTATCTTCCGCGATTCCTGTGATCTATAGTAAAACATAAGTTCGAATTCTCAGTCACATTGCATTAAAAGCTGTCGGAGTCTTCCAAACTAAAACTTATGACGATATCGTCATAATCAGAGATTAAAAAAAAAGGTAAATCATTTTCGCTGTTTTTATTTGCCAAGACTTTGTATGTAAAATATACTGATTTCAAATCCTTCACATTAACTCTCACATCATGAATCGTCCGCACAAGAGCGTTCAGCATTAACATTCCACCATCACCAAGAGCCTAATGCTAAATTTATATTTTACTATCATCGTACATACTCGGGTTATCAAAAATACATTATCTTTACGATCTGGTGATGCTACATTTATGTTTCGAATTCGCATCGAATTGATTTCAATGTGTTACTATTTTTGGGAGCAATAAAATATTGATGTAAAAATTTATTTATGTTATATAGAGTTACTAGCTGTACCAGTCCGCTTCGCTGGGCATTTAAAATTAACATTATTATTTCTCACCCCCACAAAGATTCTCATCATTAACGCCCCCGCACCTGGTGTAGGGAGTCCAACACTCATATTAATATTAGCCTATCCATTAAGTACATGTATATTCTACATGGATACCAAGTTTCAAGTCAATCGGATGCATGGTTCAGTAGTTGAAACAGAACATCCGTAAAAACCACTGTAGATTTATATATTAGTATAGATGTAGGTACCTTACCCGCCACAGCTTCAGAAGCCACATCTACCCTATCTAAAAGTCTATTCCGTCCGTAATATGACGGTAGTTCGCTTGCTTCCTACCGCGCAGCAGTAATGTATTTGGGTGTGAAGGGTCAGACAGCCGCTGCAATTAGACCTTACAACTCGACGTAGACGGTGACATTCATGATGATGTCGTCTATAGTCTCCGGTAACCACTTAACTTAAAATCGTAATAGTCGATTACTCTTAGCAGAGCAATCGTGGTCATGTGGAATCCCTTGTTTTTAAATATATATAATAACATGGACTACTCCAGAATCAATAAACAATAAAAGACTTAATTGCGTTTTCTGTTATATAATAAGGAAACAACATTTAAAGCCCTTAATCTCTTTTAAAATTAATATAAAAAATTAAATAGTATGTATACAGTAATAATAAACTATGCAAAACTGAACTCTCTTTTTTACGGAATGACAGACTTCACTCCATGACACTGAATTACACTGAAAAAAAACCCTGTTTTAAAACTGAAGTTTTAAATCATAAAGGTTTTTCTTTACATAATATATTTTTTTTCTTTACATAATTTATAGCAATAAGATATCTTACGGCAATTATTGCATGATATAAAATGTCTCAAGTGCTGTAATACCTACAAACCAACTCGAAACGGATTATCTTTTCAAATATAGCACTCAACTGTACTAAACAACTTTATCCGGCTTTGGATTGACCTTAACCGACCTTTAGTCCGATCCGAGGTCAAAGTGACAACGGACATCGCTTAGATCAGATGACCGGTGACATTAGTAATATTGTTGTTTTGGTCAGGTCACTGCCGAAGCTCAGCAGCCAGGAGGAGGACACCGGTCGTCCACCACAGAGCGGGGTCGTTACGTTCGAGCCAATCCAACACGACCACGACTTCTGCGAGCGAGTTGTCATCAATGTGAGTACATTTAATACTTAATACTGCACTAATTGAACTCATCGTCATCACCTTCATAATCGCGGATAGCCGTTGGGCATTTTTATAATGTGTTGTTCAACAGAAGGATTACCTTATGCTCGAACTGACCCTGGGTATTAAAGTAATATGGACTGTGGGAATGAGGATATGTGAGAGAAGGATGTGGCGAGTGCAGATATGATGTGTGATAAGGTCTGAAAGAAAAAAGAGGATATGCTACAACGACCCCATAAAATGAAATAAAGGCATGAAGAAGAAGAAGAAGAAGATTGACAGAAGGTTTCGGCCACTATTACGTCAAACTATTACTTTTTTTATTGCTTAGATGATGACACCTGGTGTTAAGTGGTTACCGGAACCTATAGACACCTACAACGTAAATGCCGCCCCCCACCTTGAGATGTGAGTTCTAAGGTCTCAAGTATAGTTACAACGGCTGCCCCACCCTTCAAACCGAAACGCATTACTGCTTCACGGCAGAAATAGGCAGGGTGGTGGTACATAACTGTGCTGACTCACAAGATGTTTTACCACTAGTAAAAGCTGAAGTTCTTAACTGAAACTGTTAGGTAATATAATGTAAATGACATCACCAAGCTTGATTGATATTTCGGCTACCCTGTCCGTTAGACTGGGGCTTGAGGTTCTGGCAAAAACGGTAAGGATCGTGGTAAAGACCCATGTTAGCCCAGTGTCAGTAGTCATGATATTAGTAAGTGGGCAGGTCAAAGAAAATAAATACTACTACTACTAATAATGATAGTGTATTGGACAGCGAATGACACAGGACACCCAATCTTTTATTCATGTACAAACAGACAAAGCAGTAAATCTTAATGCTTTCAAATATTTAGTTTTTCAATCACGTTTTTATTTCAGAAGATTGAAAGAGAATATTAAAGTTTTAGCTTAGTTCCAATCCATTTAATTCAATCGCCACATAACGTATTTGATGATGTAATTTTAAACTTAATTCATCTTGATAATTTTAAACTTAACTGAATAATGAAATAGATAAACCATAATCACAAAAACTACATATACAGTAAATTCAAGTCATATTTTAATCTATGTCCCCCCCATCTATCAATGTAGATCCGGTATTAATTAGTTTCCGAATTTAAATAAATTCACACACAGTCATGAAAAAGTAAAACTATTCACAAACAAACTTGTATAAAACTGATTTTTCTTAAATGTCCCACTTTATGAAACTGACATTATGCTTAAGGTAAGAAAAAAGGACTTTAATAAAAAGCTTAAAAATCTTGCATTTCCATTTGAAGTTTCCGAGCATACTAGGCGAAGTTTAATTTAAAATCTGAATTACTTTTAACCAAGTTTGACTAAGCCTTAGTGAAGTATCACAAAGACAGTTGAGAAAGCGTTCACTTTATAAAGCTCGTTCAAATTAAGCTGTATTCGTACTTCTTCTTAGTTCAGCTGATGACTTTTTTACAAGTTTTTTATTAATTTACTAACTTTAATTGACTTCTTCCCGTGTACAGCTTCGCTCGCGATTTTACTTTCTCTTAAGGTTTGGCCCCGTTGGTATATAGGCGTACGCAAACAGTTTTTTTTAACATAATACCGACACAATTCAGCCACTAGGTCCCAAATATTATATATCTATCGCATCTTTAGGCTTGAAGTGACTTAATCCAAAACTTCTAGATTTTGGTAAACGCCAAAAATGTGATTGAAGAATTCACATTTTTTAAGTTTTTCTTTTAAAATACTTTAACTTAAGCGATTGACTAAAGGAGACTGTTTCATTTTATCAAAACTCATAGAATACATGTTCGTAGGTGGTTCAATCATTTTCTTAAAATGTTTAGTTAGACCATTTTTAGAGACACTTTTAGTGAGTACGTAATGCAAATCTACCTCGTTTATTGCTCTTTCTAGTAGTGATAGCCGGATCAAAATCAGTCGACCGGCTTAAAAGAAGTAAGCGGATAAACAGAAAGAGGTAGAAAACGACTTTGTTTTATAGTGCGTAGAGATTTTTGCTAACCTCTGTAGTAAGTATTTTATTAAAATAGAAAACATTGAAATTGAACTCTCATTCCATCTTTTAAGATTATTAGATTTCCTTTATAGTAAATAATTCTCTATGACCCCTGTTATCGTTGGGTTCCCAGTTAAGGTTTGCATTTGTTAGTGATATTTGATGTTGATAGCCAGATTGTAACCGTTCTTATCACCTTAATACGTAAGAGTACCCACCATTAATTTTTCCATCTTTTAAATCCAAAGGTCATTTTTATTCTACAGTTTATTTACATAAACATTAGTATATGAAAACTAAGTCCGAAATTAGAATTCATTAATTTAAAATAAATGCTTATTAATAATAAGTCAGCAGCCGTTATCAATTTCAAAATTTAACCGTTCAGCAGCCCTTTTTATGAAAAACTTGTTTACATGACAATTAGATCAAGGAGCCGACGTTAAATTGCAAAATACACATTTTTTTTATTGCTTAGATGGGTGGACGAGGTCACAGCCCACCTGGTGTTAAGTGGTTACTGGAGCCCATAGACATCTACAACGTAAATACGCCACCCACCGCGAGATATAAGTGGAAACCAGCTCATAATTTTGCTATTTTTTTTATTTATTATTGAATTCTTTAAGCGCGTTCAGAATGTTTCGTCGTTTTTTTTTTCTGTGGCGCTACACGTAAAAAAAATACAGTGATTTCAACAAACAATACATAATTAAAATAATTCGTTCTACATAGACTATTATCTTAACATATTTGAATAATAATTCAAGCCTGGCTAAACCCTAAACTCAATACATTTGATTTTACTGGTGGTAGGACCTCTTGTGAGTCCGCGCGGGTAGGTACCACCGCCCTGCCTATTTCTGCCGTGAAGCAGTAATGCGTTTCGGTTTGAAGGGCGGGGCAGCCGTTGTAACTATACTGAGATCTTAGAATTTATATCTCAAGGTGGGTGGCGCATTTACGTTGTAGATGTCTATGGGCTCCAATAACCACTTAACACCCGGTGGTCTGTGAGCTCGTCCACCCAGCTAAGCAATAAAAAAAATACTCTTTGGTCCATACCAACAATTTTCCTTGCCACACGAAATGTTAATCTTCAATCGTGATACAATCGCACTGCTACCAGACGAGCTATACGTTCTATTCTCTATCAGCTCACAGACGTCCACTCCTAGGCCTCCCCAAGCCTCGCCACAAAGATCTGTCTTGCGCTGCTTGCATCCAGCCGTTCCCCGCGAACCTCAATAGATCGTCGGTCCAATTTGTGGGAGGCCTACCCACGCCACGTCTTCCTGTACGCAGTCGCCACTCAAGAGCTTTCTGGCCCCAACGGCCATCCGTTCTACGAGCAATGTGCCCTGCCCACTGCCACTTCAACGCTACAATCCTTTGGGCTATGTCGGTTACCATGGTTTCCCTGCGAATCTTCTCATTTCTGATTGGGTCTGGCAGGGAAACCCCGAGCATAGCCTTCTTCATTACTCTAGCTATACGTATAAATAACGATATTACTCTACAGCGTTCTAACTACATAACACAAATTCAGAGAATTCTCATTGAGAACTATTGATTCAGTCAGTTTCTGGCTCAGTTGTACTTAAACTTCAAGAAACCGAAACGTGTGTTATAACCCCGGCGTTATTGGACGATCTTGTTTGAATAAAGCCTCAGGCTGAGATTGTACTAGTTTTATGTGTTCAAACACTATTAGATTGTATTATAATTCAGACCACTGTTGTGTTGCAAGCGTATGATTATTGGATTCCCTTAATTTGTGTTTTAATAAATCTAATTAAAATTTCTCATTTATATTTCGCTTAAAATAGAGAATGATGATATGTAAAATAACCAGGCCAGTCTAGCGCAATTTATGGGTAAATTATTTCTGAAATGAAATCCCGTGATATTTCCGGCTTCCTTTTGTTGTATAAGTAGCGGTTTTTACGTCTAATCCTAAGCAGAATACCTAAAGATTTTTTAAAGTAGTTCCAAAAGTTTCAACTAATATAACAGTCCGAAATACAATTTCGATCCGATATTAAGTAATTTTTATTTGAGACTAGTAAACTAATCACAATATTAAGTATAAGCTTTTAGAGTATACCTTTGAATCCCTGTACATTAGGTATAAAAAAAAACATATTCTTAATTTTTGGCAACACCGAAATACGAACAGTAAAAAAAAAAAAAGAAAACGCGATATTCTTTTTCTTTGATATGATAATAAGGAATAATAAGCAAATTGCTAGTTTCGTTATTCGAATACAATTTCACGTTACCTTCAGTTCAAAAGAAAATCTCCGAAACGGCTGAAACATTGAAACGAAAAAAACATTCGGGAGTGTTTAAAAGTTGTTCTTTTGATTACACCGAAATTAATGAACTGAAACCACAGAGGGCGTAAAGACGAGTCGAACAACATTAGCTTGCGAAAACAAATAAATAGAGTTTTCATTGCGAGTAAAAAAACGTTTTTTTTTTGTTTTAACTTTTGTAACAAAACGTTACGGAGCGCGCTTGTTTTACTAGAAATTTGGACAATTAACTTCCTCGACATTTTTATTAGGGGCAGCGTATATTGAACAGTAAAACTCACTTTGCCATCGCATTGTTAAATGGACTGAAACGAGTTGGCGATAATAACTAAGCTTATGATATTTAGATTATTTTTTCCTACCTAAGCTGATAGCCTTGAGAGGCTATTCCAGCGTAACCTTAACTAGTAGGTGAGCTCACGGGGCTCAAACCTGATGACGTTGCTAACACGAACCCTAGCAAGAGTCGTGCTTCGCAGAATCTACCACCGGATCGGAAATGCGACTCACTGAGAATATCCGGCGAGAAACTCAGTGGGCTGTGTCTGAGGGTTAATTTACTCGTCGACCCCTTTGTCGCAAGTGATAGATTCTAAGAGAACGGTGACCGATGCCTAAAAGCACCGTTTGTGGATCGGGAGGATCCGAAATGAAGTGTTTTCTTTCCGCAAGATCGGGGATGTAGTTACCGGCGGCCACGATGAGAGGGTTCTCCTCTCGTGCCGCTTTATCGAAGTGGGATATTTAGATGGAATCAAATACCTCTTTATATGGAGTTGTTTTTTTTGTCTGCTTGTATTTCATTAAAAGCGTTACAAAAACATTAATGTCACTCTGGATGCCATAAATTGTATAAGATGACTTTAACATAGTTTGTGTTAAAAAGAGAAGATTAAGGAAAATAAAGAATTTTTAATTGCGTTTTAAAGTAAGCTAACTTAAAGATAATGTCGGTAACATTGTAGTTTAAAAAGTAATATTATATAATACATAATCTTAAAAACACAACACAAACGTTTAACTTTGGGTACATTTCGTGAATAGTACATATAATGGTGGCTCTTTAAGCGCTTTAATTCAATATTGACAATAACAAAAACTCCCTCCTTTCCAAGAAAAATGACAATAACAATAATACTAAAGGAAAAAAATAATGCCTAAAATGAAAATGATTCTTGATGTGTCCGTGATTATGGTCGTATTTCGATAATTGAAATAAGACTAGTATTTCGAAATGCAAAAACTTAATCATTAAGTATAAACTATTTATTTATTTAACTTCAAAAGTAAAATGGTGGACTTAATGCCTGAGGCATTCTCTACCGGTCAACCAAGGGTGGTGTAGAGAATCCTGTGGTAGGTGCATAGCTTAATGTGAAAATAACCAAACTGAATATATAATAATATATAATCACATAAACAACGTACACAATATCATATTATGGTAATAATATAAAATTTACACATATATCTATATATAATCTCTATCATATACTATTGTATGCCCATCCACTATATCACGAATTGTAGCACGTCAGTATTACACGTGGGTCTCAATCATGAGTCCGTAACTTTGATATTGAACAATTACCGCTGTTTTTAAATATGTATATGTCGGCGGCGGCGCCAGGGATGGCTAAGCGGTAGTTTCCGTCATCACTCGTATTTGGTTGAACTCAGTTTATAAAAAGTCAATAAAACCTTTTGAATAATAATTATTGAAACTCAACACACACAACTTTCACAATGACAGGATAAACCGACAGTTTCGTTGCACATACCGACAGACCGACTGACTGACTGACTGACTGCCAGAGACTCACTGACTGAGACGGAGGGAATGACTGTCTGACACGGAATGCCACGACTCTGTCCACGTACCGCCATTTTATACTGTGGCGTTACGGAGTCTACCCTTCATTTTGTGATATTTATCAAAACAACATTTCATCATTTAAAATAATAATCAAAACCACCGTCTTAATATTACTAAAAGTTGTTATCCACGACAACTAAAAGTCGTATATATCTTACACAGGATATTAACATTACACATACAGCGTTAGTAAGAACTGAGGCTTGTGTCAGTAATAGAAAATGCGTTTAACTAGCTTACCCTGACGGCTAGCGTAATAAAAAAAGAAATACGTATTCCAAAGGCTTAATTCAAATACTTAATTGTTCAAATATGTACCTGTGTATTCTTAAACATTATCAAAAATCTTATTAAGCCAAACAAACCATTAAATTAATATTTTTATGGATTAACCATATTATCCTGGTCAGAGTAGAGTAGACTAATGTCATCGGTCCTTGATATGTGTGCAAATTTTCAAGTAAGTCGGTTGTTTTGTGGCGAAAATTACCTTGAAAGAATCCGTCGATACATAGATACAGATTATCTCATACATATCTAATTAAAACTTTTAAATTATAGCTAAAAAGTTTTGAAGATTCCAATTTCAAATGAAAATTTCAGAATTAGAAATCGTATATTTTGATCTCTACACTCTAAATTTTAGTTACGTTAAGAAATTTCAAAACAAATAAATGAATGGGCAAGCACCAGAATGCTCATTTATACGTTCCGCATATCGAATGTGCGTTACCCAATGAAGTCACAATTAGAACAAATACAGTTTATTAAACCATGAGCTAGGCATATTCCGAAACATTCACTAAAAACAACAGGAACAGTTAATTAGGACAACGTTATTGAAACAAACATTATTATTTACTATTCGTTATTAGCTAATACGAGAACTAATATAAACGCAGATTCCTGTTTTAATTGGACCGACATTAGCTGAGTATTTGCCGAGTAATTTAATCAAATCAAGAGTTTATGAGGTGAATGAAATCGTGCGTGCGTTCGATGTTTACACGTCGACAACTGCAAAGCGTATTTTTGAATCGCGTTTTTTTCCTCTAGTAACCTTCTAGGTGGTTACTAGAGCCTATGAATGTGAGGTCAAGGTCTTTACTAAAAGGCTGCCCGCCCTTCGAAGCGGAACGCATGATTGCTTCGCGACGGAAATAGCCGGGACGTTGAGACCTACCCGTGCGGGAACAGAGCTCATCTACTCTCGTTTAAATAAATAAAAAAATACAAAAGTTATCTTATCATTTACTCGTCAGAAACAATTTTTATAGGACTGAACCATTAGTTTATAGTTGAAAGGTTCTCAAGGAGCCATAAGTACGAGAAATATGGTCGCGGCTTTTGGTCAAACTATTAAAAGTTAGGTAAGTTTCAAAAATGTATTATCGTTTTAAAATTTGGTATGCAAAAGTCGATGACGTCACGTCCACTGTGACAACTATAAAAATCCAATAGATAAAAGGGAAAAAGCCAACGCGCCAAATGAAATTCACGCCATAAACGCTTATGTAAACGTAAATAAATAATAAAATAAAAGCGGACTCAAAGCGCGATAGTACGTTCCTCGCTCTGCCGAAGTGGAAATGTTTATTGCAGGCGCACTTCAAAGACAAATTTATGATGAACCATTAATCGTACGACTGCGTGTGTATCACGAAGTCCTACATGTGTTGGTAGGTGTGTAATAACTAAACGTTCTAATGACTAATACAGCGGGAACTAAGAAGCCATGTGCGAAGTGGAGAAGGCGGGTGTGTTTATTTGGGCATTCTACAAATTTGCATTCTAAAACTCTAATACTACTCATCGCAATTATGTTCTTTTAATATTTTTTTTGTGTTGAAACAAAATTACTAAAACAAGCTGTATCTTAGAGTACGCAATTATATTAAGTAGTGGCGTATATAGGCTAGGCCCATTTAGGTACCCTAGAAAAAACTATATGAAAATAATAACGGATCATTTGTATGCTTAAAAATAATCTTTATTATACCCCATTATTAGGTTGCTTTGCTTTTTTAAATTTTTGATTAATTTATTTTATGGAAAGAGTAATTTGTAGGTCATTTAAGTTTATTGGATATTTTTATTATTGTACTATTTTCTAGCTTACATACCAGCTTAAAAAAAAAACTGGGTAATTTCTTGTAAACAAACACGTCTCTCTACAACGAAATTTTACTTGACTAAAACAAATTTGGATTATTTCGATACATGTCACTCATTCACTAGTCAAATTAATATCTTTAGTCTTTTGGACCTACATGTGCCCTAATTAACGTATACTGGGATTGAAATACCATCTATATACAACTCTGGATATTTCCGTCAATTTTTCAATGTTATTTAAAAGTCTATGTACACCATTAAATTACTTAGACGATTTGCTCTCAATATATTACATCTGTACAGCATAATTTTGAAGCACTTTCATGTGACTGAAAAGTGCGGAATAATAAACATTCTCGGTGCCAGAGAAATCGTAGCACTCACTGAGGGTGCAAATACAAAAGTTTAATTAAAATCATATAAACTAGGTATGATGTCATTAGTATACACTGTTTTTCACTCAAACAAAGGGAACGGCAGGGTAATTTAAATATAAAAAATAAAAATTGACATTTCCAGACTCACACCACACAGATAACCACAACTCAGTTATCGACGTTTTTCAATTTCGCTTAATCGAATTTCTAATTGGAAGAACTCCGATGCGTCAATCACTGTTCAAACGAAATTGACATGCAATTCCTAGCGCGCAGAGTTTAATTTTCATTTTAAATAATCCTTGACCGATCCAGGTGACGTCCGATTGATTGAATCTATCCTGTTTCAATGACGGTGAGTTGCCTACGTAACCGAAGGCTATTAGAACTACACACGACCGGGATTTAAATAGTGATTGGAATAGGATGCCGGTGATGCAATGGAAAGGACATTACTACACTTAATGGATCAATTAGTGCTGAATTCTTAACGCAACGAATCAAATCTAAGTCTAATGTTATTCTAGAATTCGTGGTTAGGGCCATTAAAAACTGACGTTTAAGAAGCCAGAATCGGTAAAGCAAATTATACAACTTTAAACAAAGATTAACGCACGTTATTCAACAAAACCATGCGTATATCCTCGAAGACATAAAATTTAAATCGAAAGATAGATTTACTCGCCAATACATCGGTCAGTATTTGACTGTAGAGAATATTTATGGGGACGTGTGAATTATTGCATCAACAATTTTTTATAAACGACTATATATTTCTAGATATCACCGGCCACAAATCGGATCGAATTTTGCATTAATCTCTCATATACGGATTCGTGTGTAGTATTTACTCACTTTTCGAAGTTTTATACTCTAAATTGTAATTTTTAGAAGGTATTTTATAAATGAATAGGGTCCTAAAAATATCGCGATTAATTAAGCAGCGGTTCGTCTTTGCCCTTGGCATTGCTGACAATAATGACCACTAACCCTCGATACAATCATAGGATCTGCTTTTAAAAGAAATAAAAATAGATTTTCCAAAGTATTTAGATGGAAAACGCGCATTGTTTTATTCAATTTATTTCCTATCCCAACATAAAAAAATGAATGTTACAATGTTCCCAAAGAAAATGCTACAAAAGTAACCTCTGATTTAAATACTACTTAATTAAATGAACTTTAACGTTGTCGGTTTTCTCTGAAATTCAACATCTCGTTATTTATTAAGCATCGGGTTGAAGTGAGTCATGCTCGCACGAGTAATGACAACCAGAGGTATTTTGTTGTGCCAATGAGCTCAGATAGCGGCCTAGCATCATATTGGTTGTGAGCTCATTATATGAAAGAAACAGCCATCTTCAATTTTCTTCGTTTGTTTATCAACCATCTGCTTCCATTTGCTTCGGTTTTCGGCTTCTCTCAGGGCGTTCGCAACAGAGAGTCCAGTCCAAAGAGCCACGAAGGGCTTTCAGGGACACGAATGCACACGTGGGACACGAACTTCAGCAATGAAGTATTCGACTAAGAAGAGTCGACTAAGTTTATCAACCGTTTTTATTTTGGTTTGGTTGATGAGGTTTGCAAATACTTAGTATTCAAAAATACAGTAACAAAACCATAGAGAAAATTACCTTAAAGCTCGAGTTGTCCGAGATTATAATCGAATTACGATCATTGAGCGAACACTACTACCAATAATTGAAGTACAACACAGTGAACTACTAACGAAATATAAGTCTTGGGGGAACACTTCCACACAACACAAACTGTTAATAAGAAAACTCTACTGTCATGTCTCCACGCGTTTTATGTCACTTTGATCGATCTTCGAAGACCCTGGAATTTGGCAAGCCTCTCAGACGAATGTAACTATACTTGAGACCTTAGAACTTATATCTCAAGGTGGGTGGCGCATTTACGTTGTAGATGTCTATGGGCTCCACTTACCACTTAGCAACAGGTTGGCTGTGAGCTCGTCCACCCATCTAAAAGCAATAAAAAGAAAGATTATCGGATTTCAAAAACCTTTCGTTCCGTAAACGTTGCCGCGATGTATGTATAGAACTCTCAGGGCGATATTCCTCATTCAAGTACTCAAGTAAAACAGTCTCGTGCCTCGATATTTATATTAGCTTAATGAATTTTTTATTGATGTGACCTGTAACATAACATATTCATGGAATTCACTATGATAACAACGATCGTACCAAACATGATGCGTATCAATTTACGCACGATAAATATTAGAAGAGCATTTTAATATTTAAAAAAAAAATTACACATTCAATCCATTGTGGCCCTTTATACTATAAGGTTTTCTGTCGAACCAGAAGACAGACGGTGGTTGCGATGACGACCGCCCGTACGACGCTTCGTGGGATTAGGTGGTGAAAGCATACCATTCAGGCCAAGCCAAAATTAGAGAACCACTTTTTTTTTTTTTTTTTTTTGTCAGGAGGAAATCGCCGGACTTCCGCCCTTCACTGGGGATGAAGGGCGGGGCATGTCGGAGTCGAACCGACTAAAACCTCCTGTCTCTCAACAACCAACGTCCAAACCTCGCATGAGACAAAACTCATGAAAAGGCAAAGGGGGGAAAGTGAAGCGTTTAGTGCGGAGCACATCTCTCCCATCACCCTCCCCCTCGGGACGCCGGACTGGCGGTCGTCGGCGCCACGACCACCAGCCCTCTCGGTCGGCAGGCTATCCGAAGCCCGCCTAGATGGCGCCGGTTAGAATGGTCTATCCTACGGAATACCCCGCTGGGTCAGAACCAGCGTGGGTTGAGGATAGCCGGCCTTCCATCACCCGGATGCTCATGCATAAAACGCGTGCAGAGCAGCTTGCACGTCGTCTTCTTAGGCCCCCTTCGCCGGTCCCCAGGCCGACATGTGAGGGGACCCGAAACACTTAGAGGGCCAGGGCTTGGGCGATATCCGCCTCCCTGGCCCCCGCTCGACGGCGGCGGGCCTGTGCGTCTCTCACGCGCCCCGCCGCCTCCTTCTGCGAGATGGTGCACTCGCAGAAGTCGAGCATCGCCTTCCACGACTCGTCGTCACCGAGCATCGATGCCACAACACTCGGCAACGACAAGTCGTTTCCTATTTTTGCGACGAGGACACGGCGCCACCCCTCCCATGCGGGGCAGGCGACGAGCGTGTGCTCCGCCGTGTCCAAGTCGCAACCACAATGGTGGCACTCTGCCGTCGGCTCGGCTCCGATCCGGTGCAGGAACTCACCGAAGCAACCATGCCCAGTGAGCACCTGCGTGAGCCGGAAAGTGAGGCGTCCTCTGTCACGATTCACCCAGTTCACAAGAACCGGGCGAATCGCCTCGACGGTCCTACGACCAGCCGAAGGATCGGCCAGCCGTCTAGACCATGACTCCAGTACGGACCGCCGAGATTGGGCCCTCCGCGCTCTGACCACACTGGGGCTGGGACGCGCCACGCCCCGCACACGAAGGTCAGCCCGCCACTGATAGTCAGCAGCGAGCGCCTCCGCCTCCAGGACCCAAGGCGGCGTCCCAGCCAGTACACACGCCGCCTCGAAAGGCCTCGACGTCGTCGTCGTGGCCTAACGGATAAGACGTCCGGTGCATTCGTGTTGAAGCGATGCACCGGTGTTCGAATCCCGCAGGCGGGTACCAATTTTTCTAATGAAATACGTACTCAACAAATGTTCACGATTGACTTCCACGGTGAAGGAATAACATCGTGTAATAAAAATGAAACCCGCAAAATTATAATTTGCGTAATTACTGGTGGTAGGACCTCTTGTGAGTCCGCGCGGGTAGGTACCACCGCCCCGCCTATTTCTGCCGTGAAGCAGTAATGCGTTTCGGTTTGAAGGGTGGGGCAGCCGTTGACTATACTGAGACCTTAGAACTATATCTCAAGGTGTGTGGCGCATTTACGTTGTAGATGTCTATGGGCTCCAGTAACCACTTAACATCAGGTGGGCTGTGAGCTCGTCCACACAGCTATGCAATAAAAAAAAAAAAAAAAAAAAAAAAAAGATGGTGCGATAACCACGGATGACCCTGACCGCGATGGTGCGTTGCGGCCGTTGCAGCAGCTTCGCTACCCCCACGGCCAGGGACTGGCCCCACACGGGCGCCCCGTATAGGGCCATTGATCGCACCACCCCTGTATAGAGACGGCGCGTCACCTGGTCAGGCCCCCCAACATTGGGAAGGAGCCGGCTTAACGCGCCGGCCACCCCCAACAAACGAGGGACCAGATTCTGAAAGTGAGCACGGAAGGTCCAACGACTGTCTAGAATGAGGCCGAGGTACTTCAACTGCACCCCGACCCCGATACGGACGCCTCCAACCACGATATGGGCATCGACAGGTGGCACTCTCCGGGGCCTGTGGAACCACATGGCCTCGGATTTACTGAGCGCCACGTCGAGGCCCAATCTCCTGATTTTGCCGACGACATGCGCCACCCCAGCCGTAGCAAGACGGGCAGACTCAGCAAAACTCCCCCCCCGGGCCACGACCAACGTGTCGTCTGCGTAACAGATTACGCTCAGGCCCGGGAGGAGGGCACCCCTCAGCACCCAGTCATACCCGATATTCCACAAAAGAGGGCCGAGCACCGACCCCTGTGGAACACCGCGCACGACCGGGAACCGGTGCACGATCCCACCGTGTCCGGTACACGTGACCGATCTGTCTTCCAAGTAGGAACCCACCAGCCGGCGAAGGTAGGGGGGCACTCCGTGTCGTTCCAGCGCCCCCCCTATCACGGACCAGGGCAGGGTGTTGAACGCATTGGCGATATCGAGTGACACCGCCAAAGCCACCCCACCCCCGGAAACGGCCTCATCCGAGAGGGCCCGCACGCGAAGGATCGCGTCTACCGTTGAGCGGCCCTCTCGGAAGCCATATTGCTCCGCCGACAGATCGGGTCCCACCCTGACCAGATGCTGGATGATGCGGGCTGCCAGAATGCGTTCCAGCAGCTTGCCCACCTCATCCAGCAACACGATGGGACGGTACCCGGCAGCAGTATCCGCCGGGCGCCCCTCCTTTCTCAACAGCACGAGTCTGCCCGTCCTCCACGATGAAGGAAACCGTCCCGACTCGAGGCAGGAGTTGTAAAGCCTCAAGAGTCGGTCCCCCAGGGCACCAAGAGCCAAGGCCCAAACCCGGCCATGGACACCGTCCGGGCCGGGTGCAGTGTCCTTCGCGCACATTTTGCGCACGGCCACACGGAGCTCCGCCCCCGTTATATGGGGCACCTCGGCAGGGACTTCGCCGTCGTATTCCGGCGGCGAGTCCATAGCGGGCGCGACAAATCCCTCCCGCTCCTGCGGGAACAGCGCCGAGGCGATGTCCCGCAGCTGCTGAGGCTGGAGACGCTCCGTGATCGGGGGGGCCCATGGGCGCATTTTATTGCGCACCATATGATAGGGCCGCCCCCACGGATCCTCATCCAGCGTCTCCAGGAGACCCTCCATGTGTTGATCCTTGGCTCTTCTGATGGCCAGCTGCAGTGCCCTCTGTGCGACGCGAAATGCGGCGTGCAGCCGGGCCTCTGCCGCCGCGAACGCAACTGGATCGTTGCGCCGCGGCAGGCGGCGGCGGCGATGCCTGGCGCACTCGCGCCTCGCCCGAACGCACTCCACGCGGAGTTGCGCAATTTCGGGCGACCACCAGTACGCCTGGCGATTAGGAAGTCGAGGGCCGATCCGGGGCATCGACACATCACAGATGCGACGCATCGTGTCCCGAAACCACCCTGCCTCGCCCTCGACCTCGACCGGGTGTGGACGCATGGGCGCCCACGCCGCCACTGTAGAGGCTTCCATCAGGAGCTCCTTATTCAGGCGCTTCAGTGCCCACTTGGGGAATGACCGGGACGCACCACGGGGGTGGTCCCCGAGGGCGTCCGCGACTGCGGAGCGGGCGGAGAGATCAAACCGAATATATCGGTGATCTGACAACGTCTCCGCCCCCTCCAAAACCCTCCAGTCGCGGATACGGCGCGCGATGGCCGGGCTCGCGAACGTAACGTCCACAATAGACTCGCCCTGCCACCGCACGCACGTCGCAACCGACCCTCTATTCAACAAACAGAGGCCGGCCGCGTTCGCCCACCTCTCCAGTAGCCTACCACGAGCGTCCGAGCGGGGGGAGCCCCATGCGATAGACTTCGCATTGAGGTCCCCCGCGAGAATCACTGGACGAGGAGCGAGGCGGCGAGCAATCGCCCCGATCTCGCCCAGGAAATGCCCGAACTCGACGGTAGGCCTGTTCGGAGAGAAGTACGCCCCGATCACGACGGTCCCTTCCAGCTGCACCGCGACGAACCCTTGACCCCTGGTCACCATCGCCAGGGGGGGGATCGCCGCGTCTCTTCGTATGACTATAGCCGCCAGGCCGCCGTCGTCCCCAAACCAACAATCATTTGCTGGGGGAACGAAGTACGGCTCGGCGACCACAGCCACATCTATGGACCGCTCCGCCATGCTCTGAGACAGCATGTCCTGAGCTCTGGCGGAGTGGTTCAGGTTTCCTTGGAGGAAGCGATAGGTGCGGTCCATTACTGTTGGACCACATCCATCGCCCCCTCCCCTTCACCGCTGCCCCCGCCCTCCGGCGCCGGCGCCGCAGCGGGGATTACAGCGTCGGCCAGTGCTCCTCTGGCCAACCTTCTCTTTTGCCGGCGCCTTGATTTCCGGCGCCGGTTGCGTTCGGTATTATTACCGGACGGGAAACACGCCTTGCCTCCCGCCCGGTGGTTTGCCCTGCGTCCGGCTGCAGCGCACAAAGCGCAATGTGGGTCAGCCGTGCAGGACGCCGCTTTATGGCCCGGCTGGCCGCAGCGGAAACACAAACCGCTGCGGTCAACCGAGCTGGTGCACCTAGCGAGGCCGTGCCCCGTGCTAAAGCATCGGAGGCATCGCCAGGCACGTGGTTCTTGGAGACGCACGTGGGCCGCTATCCAGCCCACGCGCAGTCTCCCCGGATCCCCCGCCGATCTTCCCGGTGGAGGAGTGGCCAAGGAAGTGGCTGCCTCCACAGGGCAGCGCGCCCACGCCGACCTGGCCCCGGAATACCCTAAGCGAAGTTCACCGACGGTCACGCTCTCCGGGGCACATCCCCCCTGAGCGGCTATCGCGGCTGCCACCTCCTCCTTGGTGGCGCAGTCATCCAGGCCGGTGATCCTAATCTCTGCCATCCTCACCGGCCTGTGCACGCGCACCTCTTCCTCCGGCAACGCCACGCGGAGCGTCGCCACTAGTCTATCCGCGATGCCAGAACTATCGGCACCGGGACACTCCAGTAGCTTCGCCCCATTGGCGGTCTGCCGGAAGCGGAGGCCCTCCTCCTCTGCTCCAATTTCTTTCAAATTTACGGCCGCGCGCGCCCGGGCCATAACCTCATTATAGGTGAGGCCCTTTTCGGCGGCGGCCGGCAGCAACGTCACTACAACGGCAGCCGACCCCGCTGCGCGCGGCTTCTTCTTTTTGTTTTTCGTCTTGCTAGCGGCCGGTGCTCGACCCTCGCGGGGAGCAGCCACGGCCGCCAGCGCTGTGTTTCGTGCTACAGCAGTCGGCACTCGATCCCCTCGAGGAGCTGCCAGAGCTGCTGTTTGTCGCCATGTTTTGGTGCCCCGCTTCACCACTTCCGTCCAGCCCTCGTCCATGCTTGACGGGGGAGGAGGAAGGGGACGGGGCTGTGGTTGGGATTGCGGGGCGGGATTCTGGGCATCCGCACCTCTGTTATTCCGGTTCCGGCCTCCACGTCGTGCCACCCTCCCGGGTGGGGTACAAGTTAAGGTCGGCTGGGCAGCCTGGTCGCGTGGGGCGGTCGCGGCTGTTGGCACCGGGACGCAATTTCTGAAACTAATCGAGGAGCGGAGCATCTCCTCGAGGCCAGCAAAGTGTTTGCCGACTTCAACCGCCACCGCCCGCGAGATGCAGGCCATCATTTCCGCTCTGCTTGGGACGTGATCCACCTCCCCCTCCTCCCTCTGCGACCCCACAGCACGTGGGGGTGAAAGAGGCGGCTCCGCAGGCCTAGGCCGCGGCAGCGCCGGCCACTCGTCTACCATCCTCGCCAGTGGCGAACGAATGTCCTCAGCCTGCGCTGGCACAGGCCTTAACCGTCCTGTCTGTATGGATTCCGATATCCGGGGAGGCGGCGCAGGCCTTAACTCAACCCTGCGAGGGGGGCGAGGGAGCGCGGGAGTAGGCACTCGCGGAACAGCGGCCACAGAAGTGGGCGCTGGCATGGGCGCCGCCACACTCATCACGGCCCGCGAGGGCACGCTGGTGTCCATCTTCCTCACAGGCGGCTCAGAGCGTGCCAGCCTAGGCATCGGTGACAGGGGAGTTCCCTCTTGCAAAGCCGGGGAGTCCCCCAGACTGCGACTCTCCCTGAAGTCAAGCTGCGCTACGAGTTTGGTCATAGTGGGAATCAGCTTAGTTCTAACCATAGCGGCTCCCTCCCGGAGCCTCTTCCGGTAGCTGCTGCCTGGCTCGGCGCCCTTGGTAGCCACGGTCGACAGCAGCTTAGCCAGATTGACCAGCGCAAGGTCGAGGTCGCGGAATGCCTCGTCCCCGCTAGCCAGGGACGCGGCCGACGTCGACATCGACTCCACTGACGTCGCCGGTGACACTGCGCCCCTCCTCCTTACTGGTGCCCACTGGGGAGCGGCCATCGCGTCTTTCGTTGCGGCAGGCCCCGCAACCACTGGAGCCACCTCCTCGATTGTCATCGTCTTTTCCGGCACCTCGGTGCTGGAGGATGACGCGCCGCCGTCGTCGGACGTTGGTAGTGGGGTCTTCCTTCGTCCCCTCTTTTTCCCCATCGATAGTCTGATAGGGTTGATCACACCCGAGTCGCTGGCGAGCGCAGAGCGCATCGAGCCGGCGATCGGGGAGTGCCTCGGTTCGACGGGAATTCCGCTGCCCGTCGCACAGCCTCCTTCATCGTGGCAATTGTTGCCCCCCCCAGAGTACGTGGGGCAGCGTGCTTCCACCGAGGTGGAAGCACGGAGGGATTCTCCGCCCGACTCGCGGGTGGTACCCTCCTGGGGTATTAACTTTAAACAATTGGCCATCATCATGAGATCCTTTTTTATTAACCAGGGGTTTGGTCCCCTGGGATCTACGACACCCTCGGGACTGGAATCCCTCCAGCCATTCATCCCATCGCCGGGTGTCGAGCTTGGGATTGGGGTATTTTTGAAGAGGTTTGCGTCCTCGCGGCTCCGACCAGTAAAGGCAGGAGCCCCCGTTCCCCATGACTGGGGTTTACGGTTTGGCCGACGGTGGCCGAAGCCTGTCCGTCGCCCATAACGCGGTGTGGAGCCACGCCGGCGAGCCGGTACCTCCCATATCTGGAAGGCTTTCCCCTGTAGCCAAAGCCGGGGACATGGCAACCCGCAGCCGGAAGACACAAAAGTGCCGCCGGCTCATAAGGCTCCCGGAGAGCCAACCCCTCATCCCCTGAATGCCATCCTTTGCCAGTGCAAAGGGCGTGGGGAGAAGGTCCCTCGCTGTCTCTCAAGGCAGCACCCCCTGAATACGGAGGCAACCGAGGAGAGCTGGGCGCAGTTCTCTTTGTCGCGGCATCCCACACAGATTCCTCTGCACGCGATTTTAGGGACGCACGCTTAAGCCCCACCGCCACGACAAGGCGGAACTGCATTCGGTGGGGAGAGAACCACTATTTTATTTATTTCAACTCGAGATTACCATTCTAAAATTTATAAAATGCGATAATTTGCACGGAAGATTAAGATTAGCGACTTTTACCGTCTAGTTTTTACGATACTTTAAAAGGCTACAACTTTCTATTGGATTTGAAAATCAAAGGAGTTCGGTTCGGCTAAGGGGCCACGTGGCTCAATTCCATACGCGTTTTGTTTGATAGCTACAATCTGTAGCTTGTAGGAAACGCTTACGTTGGAACCCTCACGCGGCTCACGGGCAACCCTCATGGCCCGAACGTCTCAGAAAGACAAGGCTTCACCGGTGAGCACCGTGGCCTGGATGAAAATACTCGATCTTTTAATTTAAGCCCCCCGCCTAAAAGGGCTCACTGGGTCAGTCTAAACAATAATAACAAAGTTATTTACCGTTTGGAGGGTCAGCCGATACGTTCTTTGGATACTACAGAATTTCAAGATAGGCAGATGAATTGTTACATATATTAAACAGATGCTCTATCTATTAGTACGAGATATGAGCTTGTCTCGTCTTAACATATAATAAAAAACAAAGTTGCTTCCCAAAGGACTCGTCTTTATTGCTGAAGAGTCCTTCGGGAATTTATAAAAGATGTTATTTTAAGTTGACGATTACCTAAAAGGTGAGAGTTTATCACGAAGTGGGAATAAGATGTTCGCGCCAGATAGTTTTATTTTACTAGTACTTAGTGATACCTTTTTTTATTGCTAAGATGGGTGGACGACCTCACAGCCCACCTGGTGTTAAGTGATTACTGGAGTCCATAGACATCTACAACGTAAATGCGCCACCCACCTTGAGATATAAGTTCTAAGGTCTCAGTATAGTTACAACGGCTGCCCCACCCTTCCATTATAAAATGTTTAGTCTACTATTAAAGGAAAAATGACTACAGATGTATAACAGTACGATAAATAAATAAAAAACAGCTAAAACTTAAATTGCTGTCATAACCGTGTCTTTCCTTAATACACCAGTGAGCCCGGTCTGCTGGTATCCTCTATTTCTTGGAGCCCGTTCTTCACAAGACACCGCATCCTCCGCGGCCTCCCATATCTGTATCGAGGTAATTCTGAATGGACAAGTGGTGCTCGCACCTCACTCCACCAGACGCCTAGCCGCGGTCGTCGATCAAAACCCTGCCAACGTTAAATTGAGTCACTTAGGAATCGACATGAATACATTAGAATTGTTATCGCGTGTGCAGGGCGGGTTACCGTCGGGTCGCGTGTTGTCGTCGCGCCGTCCACTGACCAATAACACGTACCTGTTGATACAGGGCGAACGTAAGTTACAAGAATTTAATGTTACGTTTCTATTACCGCAGATATGGTAGGCAACGGCTTGGCTCTGCCCCTGGCATTGCTGAAGTCCACGGGCGACGGTAACCACTCACCACCAGGTGGGCCGTATGCTCGTCGGCCTACAAGGGCAATAAAAAAAAATACACAGAGAAATTCACAGTCCACCCAGTGTTAGACAAACATTGTACCTTAAACTTCAACGCGATTTAACTCTTTCAGTCACCATCATCTGGTTCCAAGCCGGTTTCGGCCAAGGCGACCAAAATTTTCTGTTTAATAACCTAAAAGCTAATTTCTGCGCCTCTCATGCTCTCTAATATGGCTACGGTAGCCTATCTTGTTCTTAAACGTAAGAACACAAACAGATGGTACACGTAAGAACACCATCCACGTAGTTGTAAAAAATGGTGGAAGACGATCTATTTTTCAGTTTATCTCATCTGTCGTCTAGTTCGCGACTCCTGTCGTTTTCAAAGACATACGCGCTTTGCTGCACCAAGCGTCTCCACTCCAAACGATTCTGTGCTAGGGCCTTCCAACAAGAGGAATCAATGTTGCATCTCTTTATATGCCTCTTCTGAACATCCTCATACCTTAAGAATTTAGCTTAACAGTTTGGAGTTCAGAGTATATTGGTGGTACTGGTGGTAGGACCTCTTGTGAATCCTCGCGGGTAGGTACCACCACCCTGCTTATTTCTGCCTTGAAGCAGTAATGCATTTCGGTTTAAAGGGTGGGGCAGCCGTTGTAACTATACCTGAGACCTTAGAACTTATATCTCAAGGTGGGTGGTGCATAGATGTTTATGGGCTCCAGTAACCACTTAACACCAGGAGGGCTGTGAGCTCGTCCACCCATGAAAGCAATAAAAAATAAATAAATAAAAGGTGCACTTTGCTATCCTCTCGTGGGAGACATCCTCATCACATGGCCTTCATCATCATCATATTCATCATCACTTCTTCGGTACACACAGTTTAAGGATAGCCAATTTTCGTCGAATGGTATGCTCGTATTAAAGTAGCAAAAATACGACATAAGTTTGGTCCATTCATCTATGGTAGGTTATGTCTTGAATACTACCGTCGGAGTAATTGAGGCTAACCTCATGTGGGCGGCTGCTCCCATTAACCGCTTCTCACTAGATAGCCCTTGAGCCCTTTCTAACTATTGGTAGGACCTCTTGCACTGGTGGCAGGACCTCTTGTCGTGAGGCCTGTTTTTGCCGTGAAGCATTAATGCGTTTCGGTTTGATGGGTGGGGCAGCCGTTGTAACCATACTGAGCCCTTAGAACTTATATTTCAAGGCGGGTGGCGCATTTACGTTGTAGATGTCTATGGGTTCCAGTAACCACTTAACTCCAGGTGGGCTGTGAGCTCGTTCACCCATCTAGGCAATAAAAAAATACATATTCAGAAATGTTTATATCACCGATCTTCTTATGCACTTTAAGGGTTATGCAGACTCGAGTGATCATACTCACAGCAGTTACAAGCAGCATTTATGAAGTTTTTTGCTAAAGTAACAGCTAAATGAAAATTGCGAAATTTTTAAGTTTAATGGAAACAGTACCTACTGTGAAACAAGCAACGTTATAATTTTAAAGCAAACTCAAATGAGCTTGAATAAAAAAAAGTAAACAAATCGTGTTATTCTTTTCAACATCGTATACATAGAATCTATCTTTCGTTGTTATAATATGTGGTATGTGTCTTCAGTTTCGCGGGAGTTCATTTTAAATGGTTCATGTTATTTTAACGAGCTCCCTCAATTATTCAGAATGAGTATTGTTAGTTAGATAAAAAATATATTCCTTAGGCAGAATAATAGTTTGGTTGTTACAAAATTTATTGTCTTAATCTAATATATAAAATTCTCGTGTCACAGTTTTCGTTGCCAAACTCCTCCGAAACGGCTTGACCGATTTTGATGAAATTTTTTGTGCTTATCCAGTATCTATGAGAATCGGCCAACATCTATTTTTCATCCCCCTAAATGTTAGGGATAGTCCACCCCTAAATTTTTATTTTTTATTTTTTAGACAAATTTTTTAATTTCTATTTTTTTATGATACAACATACAAAAATACATACAATCCTCAATTTTCACCCTTCTACGATCAACCCTTATTTTTTATTTGCTAATTAAAAACTAAATTTTTTTGCAAGAATTTTGTTTTTATTTTGTCATGACTTAGAATAAAAAAAATCATATTACTCTGAAATTTTCACCCCTCTACGATCAACCCCTATTTTTTATTTGTTAATTATAAATTTTAAATTTTTTGGCAAGATTTTATTTTTTATTTTGTCATGACTTAAAATAAAAAATATATATATTACTCTCAATTTTCACTCTTATACGATCAACCCCTATTTTACATTTTTATATATTAATATTTAATTATAATTAAAATTTTTATATATTAGACTAGAATTTCCCTAGAAATCTTATTTAAGGCAACACAACGTTTGCCGGGTCAGCTAGTATACATATAATATTACGATTGGGAATCGAATTATATTAACAAAGTCATAAAACGAAAAAACTGAAAGTAATATTCTTCTAGCACTTGATTTCATGATTCTGGAAAAAAAAAGTATTGCTTATATGGGTGGCCTAGCTCACAGCCCACCTGATATTAAGTGGTTACTGGAGCCCATAGACATCTACAACGTAAATGCGCCACCCACCTTGAAATATAAGTTCTTAAGTCTCAAGTATAGTTACAATGGCTGCCCCACCCTTCAAACCGAAACGCATTACTGCTTCACGGCAGAAATAGGCAGGCTGGTGGTACCTACCCGTGTGGACTCACAAGAGTTCCTACCACCAGTAGGTAATAATGTATTTCAACGTGCATGTGTGTTAAATATTTTAACACATGGCTTAACCGTTAATGAATGCCACATCCCTTTATTCTGAGCTCAATGTTCGGTCGTAACAATAAAACGACCGGCATTCATATTTCACGCTTTTGACAAATAGTTGATGCAACAATGGACTGAAACGGTTACACTGAATTCGAATTTTGAATTATTGAACGTTCAATTTCACAACGCTGCAACGGTTCCAGTTCTATTTTCAAATCTCTAATACTTTAATGAAATACACGAAGACTATTAATGGAACGGGACAAAGTGATTTCGTGACTTTGTCGGCTGTAACAACGTAGGATTAGGAAACTTAGTTTTGTTTACGAGTGAGAATAACATACTTCTCGGAATCAACAATAAGAAATTTACTAATAATAAAGAGAAATGGGTTTTGAAATTCGTTTATTTACCAAATGGGTTGTGACTTAGCGCGTCTATCTACAGTGAGATAATTCATGTTAAGCCACGTGACGCGCAGCAAGGAACCGACGTGAAGACGTCTCTAAATGTCCCTAAAAAGTGATTTAACGGTAATCCTGATGGAAAATGGAATTAATGTCTCAAGATTTGCGACATTTACACATAATAATATGTTGTCTATGTACTCTAGTAAACGATTACGGAACGTCTACGAAGTATTCCGAAGAGTGCAACCAAAAACTTCCTGTTCTAACAATGCATTGTTTACGATATAAATTGAAATGAATGAATTACTTTGCAAACAGTTTAGTATACATTTCTGAATGTTTGAATAATAATGCACTAATATACTTATTAACCCCGTGGAATAACGTAACAATACCGAAAATTAATTGTTTAATTCTAGCTTGTGTCTAGAAACATTACAATTATGCATTTCAATTATTTAACACACGCATTTGCTTTTCGTGATTCGTATGTATAATCGGTATAATCTCTCGTTTCCCGTCCGGTCAATCAAATAAGGCTACGTTCACACATAGTCTCCGTGTATACGGCACCCATTTTAACGGATACGACAAAAAATTATGCTTTGTTCACACATAGGCACCGTATAACATTCAACGTATCCGTCATTACTGGATACGATGTTCACAAGCAAATTCGTAGTATACCGCCGCTGTTCTGCCAGGATGAAACTTGTTTGTCTAGCTGCACCGCCCGCCGGCCCCCTCACCCCCGCACAGTTTCTATCCGGTAAAATTGTCCGGAAACATGACGGATACGTATTCCGTTCATTCAGCGTTCGATGATAAAACGGAATGTCATAATAAACCGGATCGTTCTTTTTACTATATACTGAATACTGTACCATATGTGAAGTCCATGCTCCATCGATGAAAAACACGTATCCGACAAAACGGACCAGTAAAACGGAGACCGTGTGTGAACGGGCTGTAAGGCGTCAGCTCTCAAAATATGAACTATATTATAAAATCGAATACTTTGCTCACAAGACTTGAGCACCCGGACACACTATAAAACTTAGTGATTATTAAATGCACAGAGTGACGTTTTGAATTAATAGACACGTGAAAGATTTTGTAAACAACTTCGACTAGGCTCCGGCTGTGAGCGGCAGGAGTTTTTAGTGAGGTTCAACTCCCACATACCCCGCCCGCTGCGCGGATCCGGCAATTTTCTTCTGAGGAAAAAAAAAGCAAAAACTAAATTCTAAATTGAATATAATTAACTGCCAATTCACTTACCTCAAAAATAACATTCAATTCACGATGCTAATTAAGAATTCAGAAAACACATTTACGAAAAGCCTAAGATGATATTCATTCCGAACAAAACGAAGTTAGCTTTAAACAGAAATTTCTTTGAGCGTTTAAGATAAAGAACAAAAAAAACATTGAAATTTAATTAATTTTGTTTGAATTAGAAAATTTTCTCTCCTGAAGGCAAGAGAAAGAGACTTTTTAATCAGTTATTCATTTGGTACATTATAATAAGAATATAAATGTTTTCGTGGTCATATGCGTTGGTTAATTTTTCATAAAATAATTATTAAATTATTTTATGAAAAAATTAACTTCAGGTGAACGTTAGGAAACAAGATTTAAGGGAAGATAAAATATAGATTTACACAAGGTTGTAATAAAGGTATTTGAATCATTTGTTTTTTTTTGTTCATACATTTTGTTTTAGCAAAATCAGTTGAATTTTCTAAAAGACACTAAACTGCGTATATGACCGCCCTAATTGAACCACGAAACTGCCGTTGTATTATAATAAATACTTCGCGGCAGAAATAGAAAAAAGGGGCAGGGAGCTCATGCGATCAAAATACGCTTCGACTATCTTATTCAACAAAAACTGAAAATATTTAAAAACGCTTAGATCTGAATATTCATCTTGGTAATAATATTCAGATTTATACATAGTATCTCATTGTTTAATGCATGAAACGTAATATCAATAAAAATGCGGTAGTTACGCCAAAAATGTTGCAAATGAAAGTGCAGATAAACGGCAGAAGTAGTTAAACTTAACTACCCTAATAAAACTAGAGCTTATGCAACAGAGTTAGGGCTAAACTGTAAACGGAGCTTATGCAAAGCTCGCTGCAATACATTTCCGTTGTAAATTATTTAATAGACTATCAAATGCATGTACATTACTTAGTTTGCACGTGCGGTTCAGTTAGACAAAATAGTTTAATAACATTAAAGGAAACGTGCACCTAATTTTGGAGTATCTTTAAGCGTTATGGGTGTTTGCATAATTCGTTTACATTTGTTCCGTATTCTATACTTAGTGTTATGGATATGGATTTTACTGGTGATAGGACCTCTTGTGAGTCCGCACGGGTAGGTACCACCACCCTGCCTATTTCTGCCGTGAAGCAGTAATGCGTTTCGGTTTGAAGGGTGGGGCAGCCGTTGTAACTATAGTGAGACCTTAGAACTTATATCTCAAGGTGTGTTGCGTATTTACGTTGTAGATGTCTATGGGTTCCAATAACCACTTAACACCAGGTGGGCTGTGAGCTCGTCCACACATCTAGGCAAAAAAAAAGAAGAAAAAAAAGGATTGATCAGATAAAGACCATGACAACTCTTAGCATTTGCGGTAGAGAAGTGGTGGAATACAACATAAAACTGATCGTCATAATTGACCATGGCTAGATTACGCGACTAAGAAGAAGAATATTTAATGCTGCGTTAATTTCACCCTTATTCTACTGATCGAAGAGTTCAACCCCCCTTTCCCCATTGAGTTTTTTGCCGGATCTTCTCACTGGGTCGCGATTCCGATCCAGTACTAGATTCTGCGAATCACTATTCTTGTGAGAGGCAGAGTTAGCAAATTCTCTCAAGTTGAGCCCGTGAGATCACGTACCCGCCCGGGCGTAGCTGGACGTCCTTAGGCTACCAGAGATTTAGGTAGGAAAACAAAAAAACAACCTATTTATGTCGCGAAGCAATTGTAATAGGATGGATCTTTTTTTTTCACACTCAACATTGTGCTAGAACCTCATATGGACGGGATAGATGTAATGTGCTCTGCGTTAACCCTGTCCCGCCGTCTCAATAGCCCCGACTGGGCTCCGGCCCGGTCCGGGGTAGGGCGCCGGCTGTGAGCGGCAGGAGTTTTTAGTGAGGTTCAACTCCCACATACCACACCTGCCGCCCGGGTGGGGATTCGGCGATTTTCTCCTCTGGAAAAAGAAAAAAAAAAGGATCTCATATAAGATTGGGAATACACACGAGTGCGCCCGCACTCCGAATAACATATCGCTCCAAGAAATACTTACCTAAATGGAAAATCTGATCAGGTCCCGTGTTGAACGGTCGTACGATAGCTCAATAGTTATCTAATAGCAGCTGCACTCGTATAGAACGAACAAGCAAGATACGTACATATGTACATCCAGTAATCACAGTGCTCGGAATCCTTTTGTTTGTCGAACTCACTCGTTCGGAATGTCCGAGGAAACCGAGCGTGAAAGCTCTGTTCTTGAGATAACAAACGAGCCTGGAAAGCTCTGGAATGTTTGCACGTCGCTGTTATTGAACAGCGAAGGGTGTTTTGTGTTAGACAATCAATTGTTGATATGTTTGCGCAGCGGGAATATCGCACATTGTCGAGCTGTGTACTTTTTTGGTGGTATTTTGTACGCACGTCACCGACACTCTAATCTATCTAATGTTTATTCCCGAATAGACACTCGCTGTAATTTTACTGTAGCTTTAACATCTAATTCTTTTTTTTTTATTGCTTAGATAGGTGGACGAGCTCACAGCCCACCTGGTGTTAAATGGTTACTGGAGCCCCTAGACATCTACGACGTTAATGCGCCACCCACCTTGAGATATAAGTTCTAAGGTCTCAGTATAGCGATTGCTCCACCTTTCAAACCGAAACGCATTACTGCTTCACGGCAGAAATAGTCGGGGTGGTGGTAACTACCCGTGCGGACTCCCAAAAGGCCCTACCACCAGTAAAAATTCGGATAAGTACTTGTAAACAAGTTGCACGTTCGCGGCATAAGGAGTCGCTGTGTAGCTCTCCTATATCATAGATTACCAGTAAAGATATATAACTGAGGGAATACGCTGTCGAATTTATTGTAACAGTTATACCAATATATATAGGTAGATATCTATATATTAATACGTGAAGCAAAAACTTTGTACCCCTTTTTACGAAAATTGCGCGGACGGAAGAGTATGAAATTTCTCACACATATAGAGAATATATCGAGGGAGTGCACAATGCTTTTTTTTTTTTTAATATTGCATAAAAGATACTTTAAATCAATAAAGAAAACATTACACACACTACCATGTATTTGTCAAAACACATACAGAAAAATATACTCTTTGTTTACTGTCAATTGGGAAACTTTTGTTATTGTTTAAAGTCTGTGGTCGAATTGAAAATAGATTAATATTGTTTGTCTTTAATATTATTGATCTATAGTGCAGTTTTGGCGAATACTGTGATTATATTATCGAAATATAATAGTGTTTGACAATAGAACCATAATAATGTTTAAACTTTTAATTTCAATTAATTATAGTCGAATCTCGACTACTGCGGGGTCACTAGTATAGATAAAATCACCTGTTAATCCAAGACATGAGCTGTCAGTCAGTCTGCGAAATTTTTGCGTTACTAATAACAAACGTACAAACTTTCAGATTAACAAAATATTTTGTATCTCAGGAATGTGGATAAGATAGGATCATAATAACAAATTACATAATTATAACAGTTTTGATTTTGAGATTTTGGTTAGCCCACTATCAAAACTGTTTTACCGTTAAAAAACCGTTAAAAATAATAATTAACTAATTTATCAGCTTTGTTGATTTGTATTAATTTATGATGACTAAGGCAACTGTGCAGTGTAGGATAGTGATTGTTGGAATTCATATTATGATGCCTGATGAAGGTCTAATAAAAGATCGAAACGTTGCAAAAATAATTATGTAATTTGTTATTATGATCCTATCTTGTCCACATTCCTGAGATACAAAATAGTTTATTAATAATTATGGACGATTATATTGATAATAGTAATTTCAGGTTAATAATTATTTTTAATTGTAGAATAAAGATTCAGTTAAAACTGGGGCCGTTTTTAGTTATCTATTATGATGCTTTAATTTTTAATGCTTTAAGGAATACCTGTTGGATGATCCTGGAACATGTTTGGCCTTACACCGCAAAACCGGACACAATAGCACCCTGAAAGCCAATACACTTGTACGGTAAACAAATGAGCAGCTCATTTACAAATTATATTACATATTAAAACCCAAAATGAGTCGAGCTCTAACACTAATTCGATAAACAACATGCAATCAACATATGGCATACTGAAACAAACAGTTAGTACGGAAGGAACTTTGCGCTTAAATGTCTATAGATACAATAGAAGCGGATATATTCGGAACTGGAAAATAGAGGAAATGCATAAATTGTGTAAGGCCGGGACTAAGGTATTCAAACGACTGCTCACTATTAAGTATGATTTATTACTGATCTCGTAATAAAACGATACATGTTTATATAAGAGCTTACTTACTACGTCACGAATTAGAGGCAGTCCCCTGGTCCTCTTCATCGTCATGACCAGCCCATAGTCGTCCACTGCCATAGGCCTCCCCAAGCCACACCACTGAGTCTTCGGGCTCCCAGTCTAATATTCTGTATAATAGTCGGATTGTCTATTTTTCAAAAATATTCTCGCACGTTGTATAAATTCCCGCACAAAGTTCTTTAAAATATCAATAGCGTATGTCTAATGCATGAAGCGTACCTAAAAGCCATTTAGCGTTTAGTGTACATTCAATAAAATGTTACAACAAATTACATGATAGACGTGTGTGGCTCGTAAAGAGATGTCCGGCATACATTGTTTGCGGTCGCTACAATGTCGCGTTTTAAATACATTATTTTAACGTAAAGTGCGTACGCTGCATATGCGAGTCAAGAAGGTTGGATAGTAAACAGTTTGGGCTTTGGTATGTTTTATCGAGAAAATTGTTAATTTAACATCGAAGTGAACAATCCTTTAGCGGTGCTGTGATTTAAAACTCGGTAATAGGAAAGAGCAGCATTAAAAAGAGACAAACATGTACATCTACAGGATTTAGGTTGCGAGAGAATGAGATAGAATACTTCTGAAGGTTTCATCTCTAGCACGAGTGAACTGCACACTTTTTTATTGTCACATACTTTAGACGTTAGCAACGATGTAAATGTCACTGGGTATCTTTTTTTATTACTTTTATTTTCTGAAATATCGTTAACTGTTTTCTTAGCCGATACAAGCGTTACGTTCGCGCCTAATTTATCCCATGGAGATGAAAATATTTAAAGATGTCTTAGTTGCATTGTACCATCCAATCCAATCCACCATCAATACAGTTGTTGTGACTTCAAATCGTCTGAATTCTGCATTGAATATACGGCGTAATTCACTGCCAATCGTGCTCGTATTTCACTAGTGATACGCGTATAAGACGTCGGGAATGCCCGGCATCGCGGTCGAGACCATCGGCAGCTCCTAGTCTACAGAGCCGCTCAACGCCCTTGGGAAACGCACAATAAAATGTATTTTCGTACTCGTCCATTGCCAACCGCGGGTAACATCGTGTAGAAAGAAAAAAAAAACTCTTTTAAAACGTAACGCGGAATGAACATCTAGTGAATGTGTTTCGGATTCTTCACAATTGTGTGAACTGCATTGCTTTATGAACATCGTTTTTCTTTTTTCATTCAATGGAACGTAAAAGTAACTATGTCATAGAATATATATTTTTGACTGTACACTAGTTTGTACTATTTTATTCTATTATATCAGCCCATGGACGTCCACTGCTGGACATAGGCCTCCCCCAAGCCTCGCCACAAAGACCGGTCCTGCGCTGCCTGCATCCAGCGGATCCCTGCGAACCTCAATAGGTCGTCGGCCCACCTTGTGGGAGGCCTACCCACGCTACGTCTTCCAGTACGCGGTCGCCACTCAAGAACCTTCTGGCCCCAACGGCCATCCGTTCCGCGAGCAACTAGTTTGTACAGCGGACTGTTAATACGAATAATCACTGTTCTATTAAAATACAAATTATACAATCGTTAAGTAAATTATATTAATTCTGAAAACGTTACCCTTATCTAAACAACGCAATACGAATTTCCGTTTTGAGCACCGAACCGTATTTATATTGAATTCGCCTCATAATCCCTACTAATATATAAATGTCAGTGTAAGTTTGTTTGTTACGCTTTCACGCGAAAACTACTCAACCGATCATCATGAAACTTTGTACACATACTCTTGAAGGTATTAGAAGTAACATAGGATACTTTTTACTAAGAAAAAAAAAATATTTTTTACGAAAAATTAAAAAATTCTTTGTCAAAAAATCTCAAAATCTAGCTTCTTCAACGCCATCTACCTGTTCAGTAATGAAGTTCCAATCCTGAGTACTGTAAATGAAGTCGCGGGTAAAATTTAGCGTTATGCCAAAGTAACTATTCCACGCGGACGAAGTCGCGGGCAAAAGCTAGTATTAAATACATTACGTAAAATTGAAAACGCTGTAATGGCACTTAGAGCCAGCCGTATCGTACACGCTCTTAAATCTAAATATTAAAAGCTCCAGGCTTAAATCGTACAATAAAAAGCTTACTGCGTCCCGTGCAGTGTGTTCACGAGTGCTTGCGTAACTGTTACTAGCATGTGTTGGCATTGCTAATGACATCGGCGACGGTTGCTTTTTATCGTTTATCTGTTTCAAGTTGGATATTTTTATACAACAACACGAGTTGAATGTTTACGGCTTTAGGTGGATGTTTCATATGAGGAGGTGAGTTCCGTCAGTCTGGTTATTAGCCGTATGTTGTAATTATATAATGCCGCCGTTGTAACTATACTTGAGACCTTAGGACTTTTATATCTCAAGGTGGGTGGCGCATTTACGTTGTGAATGTCTATGGGCTCCAGTAACCACTTAACACCAGGTGGGATGTGAGCTCGTCCACCCGTGTAAGAAAAAAATATATTTTTTTAACAAAGTTACATAATTTAAGACGAAATAAAGAATCAAGCTTATGTGAAGTGATCAACCGATTCACTGGCCCACCCTGAATATAAAACCCCACATACATTAGTTTGGTAGGACTTGTACTGGTATCAACATCTTCACTATCACAAAATTAACGTTCTCTTACGAGGATTTATTAGAACAGCTTTTTAAAAAAAAGAACTTTATTTAATTCTAATAATTAAAACATGTGAAATTAACAATTGAAATTAATTGGGTCAAGTGTCACCGAGAGCGCGGTTAGAATTGAACTACGTGATTTATCGGCAACCTAACTAAGCTGCATAAAGTATACGTCGTGCACCTAACATTGCATTTTTAGGTACATTAAAAATATATAACAGTCCGTATTTTATAATTAAACAAATTTTAATTACGTTTTTTTTATCCTGCTGTGCTCATTGCTACGGATCTTCGAGTACAACAATGAGTCGAGAGAAAATTTCTCAGCGAAGAGTTCTTAATGAAAATATCATATTTCAAAGAAGACTTTGTTCGATGACTTTCTCTAGTTCTCGCCGTAGTTTTTCAAGAAGTCGTCGCGTCTTAACTTAAATAAGATTCTCGTTTTGTTTTCGCAATCTCCGACTGCGAAATTAACCCTAGAAAAATGTTAATTGTGAAATAAACTTAAACAAAATGTAAAACTCAACAATCATTCTTTGATTTCCAAATAAGTCATACTAGTTATGTAGTCAATATAAATAAGCTTTAAGAAATAGCAAAGGCTATTTAGCCCTGCTATGAACTCGCTGACATGTTGTGTATACATCTATTATACATGACGGCGCTAGGGATGGCCGAGCGGCCGTTCCGTCATTATCTTTTTACTGGTGGACGTCTTGTGAGTCCGCACAGGTAAGTACCACCACCCTGCTTATTTCTGCCGTGAAGCAGTAATGCGTTTCGGTTTGAAGGGTGGGGCAGCCGTTGTAACTATACTTGAGACCTTAGAACTTATATCTCAAGGTGGGTGGCGCATTTGCGTCGTAGGTGTCTATGGGCTCTAGAAACCGCTTAACACCAGGTGGGTTGTGAGCTCGTCCACCCATCTAAGCAATAAAAAAAATCTTCCTGTTCAGTGGAGCTGAGTTCATAGTAATAAAATTCTTTTAAATAATAATTGTATCACCTTGATTTACTTTCTCGATAATAAATCCTTACAAATACAGAGCAAACCGACAGTTTCGTTCTGAATCCTCGGAAATGACGTCCTCGTCCGCGTATTGCCTTAAATACTTACGTTACGGCGTCTACCCTGCATTTTATTTTATTCTAGATCAGACAACATCTTGTCCTTCCATTAACAATCAAATCAAGGTCTTAACATTACAATGTTCTTTTTTTCTTTTTTAATGCTTAGGTTGGTGGACGAGCTGACGGTCCACCTGCTGTTAAGCGGTTACCGGAGCCCATAGAAATCTACAACGTAAATGCCGCCACCTACCTTGAGATATGACATATTTCGATATTCTTTCTGTATGACAATGCCGTTCTTTTACCATGACGTTACGACGCTTACGATGTCTAAATACTATAATATATAAATAATTCTTGACGTCATATTTTTTTTTTTTTTTTAGTGCCTTTGTAGGCAGACGGGCATACGGCCCACCTGATGGTGAGTGGTTACCGTCGCCCATGGACTTCAGCAATGCCAGGAGCAGAGCCAAGCCGCTGCCTACTGCTTAATACTCTCCACAAGCCTCGTTTGAAGAAGGACATGTCATAGCGTTCGGGAAACACCGTGGAGGGGAGCTCATTCCATAGCCGGATGGTACGTGGCAAAAAAGACCTCTGGAAACGCACTGTGGATGACCGCAGTGGCTCCAGGTAGTATGGATGAACTCCACTCCGGTGGCGGGCGGTGCGATGGTAAAAACGAGACGTTGGTATCATCTCGAACAATTCCTCAGAGCACTCCCCATGGAACATGCGGTACAAAATACAGAGGGACCCGAAGTCCCTCCGCAGACCCAGAGGCTCCAAGCGATCCGATATTTTATGTGTATCTATATATTATAATACGTGAATCAAAAACTTTGTATCCCTTTTTACGAAAATTGCGCGGACGGAGGAGTATGAAATTTTCCACACTTATAGAGAATATAGAGAAATGCACAGTGCTAATATTTTTTTTAAATAATGCATAAAAGATACATTAAATCAATAAAGAAAACATTACACACACTACATACCATCTATTTGACGCACACACGCATGCATACTATTTATTGTCAAACTTTTGTTCTTGATGTCTGTTGTCAAATTGATATTAGGTTAAATATTGTTTGTCTTTGTTAATATTTTTTATAGTCGAAATTTGTGATTATAGAAGTATAAAATACAATAATAATAGTGTACAAACTTACAATTCCAATTAATTATAGTCGAATTTCGACTACTGCGGACCACTAGTATATTAGAAAACATCGAACAGAAACCTGAATCGCACTATCCTATATTTACAACTTACTACAATTTCTACTTGCCAATAGTAAATTTCTACAGTTTCTAATTTAAATTTCAATTCTATACTTACAATTTTCTTACCCAGAATAGGCACCTCGCGTACTGTGTAAGATATTCCCTGTAATAAATATTAATTTAATTATTTTTTCAACCCAAACTTAAACTTAGATTATTTAATCTAAGTTTAAGTTTGGGTTGGGTTATTTAATACCGATCTACTATATTATAGATATTATTCATTTAAATACCGAGACAAAAACAAATACAGCCCGAATACCAAATAAAATTGACTGAGACATTGACTTCAGCTAGAAATCGCACCAAAAACCTACGATATAGTAATCCGGTTCACCAAATACTCGGTTAATGAGAAGAACATTGTACATGTGTATGTTCTCAAAGAGAAAATTATTGGACCGTTCATATGAATTAGATTATTGTTAAACACGAATGTACCGGTTTAATGTCTTATCGTTTGAATATTTTAGAGCAGGCTTTCAGAGGGCGCTCGTCAGTTTATCTTGACCTCTGATCCGGCTGACAGATGCCTATCACACCCAACAGTATAATTCCGTTTGAAATTCACAATTCAGGGTCACAACTCAATGTCAACTCTGTAATGAGGCTGAGCCCTGAATTCGCGTACATACATACTTACAGTTAATTATTAATACACGCGTGAAGTGTATTAATAATTAACTGTATGTATCCCGGATCAATTTGAATATCAGATAGATATATTCGAAATTCGAATTATTCACCTCGAACTTGAACTTCAAAATTATTATTTACATCATAGTTTATTAAATATTTTGTATTGAATAGTATGTATAATATTGGTAGAATTAAACAAAGATACAGTTATAAAATTTGTTAAGAGTTTACTTAAATTGGTTTAATTAAAGAGACGTAAGAAAAACAAATTGATTTATTGATTAATAAAGAACAAGTTTTTTTATAGGTTAAGTAAATTAATAAGTTATTTATAGGTTAAGTAAGGTTAAGTAATAAGGTAGTTAAGTACACGCTAAATACGCACATAATTTTATAATGAGTCTTTAGAAAATCTCTGTAGATGAAGCTTCAAGTGAAACGAATCAGTTAGTACGCAAAAAGCCGCTTAGGATTTTAAGCGCGATTGTAAAGCGCGTTATTAAGCGCGTTTCTGATTGTTAACAAGAATTCACAACGTTTTAACAGACATTATGGACACTACAACACTATTAGCCCGGCACACTCGGGTGCGACGGAAATAGACGTGCCGCCTTGACCTTTATTTATTTTGGCGGTACCGAATATTCAAAACACGTTGAAATGAACATTCGCTGCGTTCGTATTAATCGAAACTTAAAAGGAACGTCACTAACTTGTTGGACCGATTACATGAAATCGTCAAATTTTTGTTTTGTTTTAAGACTCATTTGAAATAGTAACAGGCGAAACTTTTGGTTTTTACCGATGTATTTATACTTTATCATGGTACGCGACGCCGAAGTTTGGATGTTAAAATACTAAAATAGTATATAATAATACCAGCCATATACAAAAAAATATTTTTAATGATGGTATATATTCTAGCATGCACAACTTTTTTAAACTGGCATTAGTGCTACGCAGTAGAATTGTATACGATGGCGGTTACTGTCCGAATGCGTACAATATACAATATCAAGATTTTTTGCCGGCGTTTTTAATTCAGCTTAATTTAACTTATTCAAAATACAAATGCGCGATAAATTTATTTTTGTTTATAGACAAATCGAATTTATCTCGGCGAGGTTTTCAGTTTCTATATCTTTGATAATAAAATCGCTGTTTTCTTTCCGACAACGATAGGTAAGGCATCTGACTAGGTAGGTAGTCTGTCCGTGTCTTCCAAGACGGGGCTCACACCCGGCAGGCAAGTGCCGACCATTCTAAATAAACGTCTAACAAATGTAAATCGTCGCGTAATAAAAACAAAATACGCAATATTCAGATATTTCGACAAAGTTATATGGCATATGATGAACCCCTGCGCGTAGATGCCAATATTCTGGTTATTAACGACCGTCTGGTGTAGTGGTAAGTGACATGGTCACTACACAAGGGGGTCGCGAGTTCGAATCCCGCCAAGGGAAGATATTTGTATGATAAATATAAATGTCTTTTCCAGGGTTATGGATGTATATTAAATATATGTATGTGTATAATAAAAATCTTTCATTTATTTCCGTTATCTGGTACCTGTAACACAAGTTCTTTACGAACTTATCACGGGACTAGTTAACGTGGCGTGATTGTTAGTAAATATTTATTTATTATTTTATTATTTATTATTATCTTTCATACTCTCTGGCGGCGCTAACGATGTAATACCTTCCAGCCCTATCGCTTAGGAGGGCCGTGAGCTCACCAGCACAAGTACAAAAAAGCCGTAGCCTTCAAACTATTGTCGAGTCGACGGCGAAGTATTGTTGTTAATGAGGATGTTGTGCGAAAATCAAAATAAGAAATTACGACTACAATTAAATTAGAAGTTGATAAAATTGACTGAACTTGTTTTTTACGTAATAACTATCGTAGCGTGTTGTTTAATAGAACTCATGCCTCAAAGTAGTGAAGTTTACCTGTAAGCTATTATTACTTATTTATTATAAATGCATAAATATTATTAGGTAACTTTTGATTTACACTATCTTGAATCATCTATGCCAATAAACACCAATAATAATTATAAATAATATCCATAATAAAAATAATTATCTGCCAATGAAACGGAACCAAATAACTAATCAAATTATAAAATTAGACTATTTTTTATTAATTCGTCACCAACAATAATGAATTCACACTTCAAAAATGACGCCAGCACTCGTGAACTCATTCGCAATGTCTTGTTTCAGTTACAAATTTTTTTTTGATGATAATATCGGGCCGAACTACGTCTACGGTAAATTCCTACCTAGTTTTTCTGCCTTGAACTAACATTAAGTACCCGAAAGACTAGAACGATGTTCTTCCGAATGAACTATCGTCGAACTCGACAAAGAGGTCGACGTGCAACCTAACCCATGCATCAGCCCGCTGAGTTTCTCGCCGGATCTTCTCAGCGGGTCGCGATTCCGATCCGGTAGTAGATTTATTCGCGAAGCAATTGCTCTTGAGTTGTTAGGTCTCCTTCGGAGGCGCTCGGGTAGTTGTTAGCAAATCCCACCCCTCCTGGCTGAGCTTTTAAAGCTCGCCCACCTGTCCTGGTGAAACTGGAAAGGTCTTCGGGCCACCAGTAAAATTTCAATCATAAACAATAAATGAACTATGCACTAAAAATCTAATTCTAATCGTTAATTTTTTGCGCTGCATCAAACTTTTCCCACGGAAGTTATATTCGTTGACATCGGATTCGATTGTATGCTCCGCTTTGTTTCGTTTGATTGCATATTATCATCATACGTTTACTTTTGGCAGGTGAGCGGTTTGAAGTTCGAAACTCAGCTGCGTACATTGAACCAATTCCCGGAGACGTTGCTCGGGGACCCCTCCCGCCGAATACGATACTTCGACCCACTCCGGTAATTATCAAAAACACCGCTCGTATATTATTAACAAATATAATAACAAGTCTTACTGGTGGTAGGACCTCTTGGGAGTCCGGACGGGTAGGTACCACCACCCTGCCTATTTCTGCCGTCAAGCAGTAATGCGTTTCAGTTTGAAGGGTGGGGCAGCCGTTGTAACTATACTTGAGACCTAAGAACTTATATCACAAGGTAGGTGGCACATTTACGTTGTAGATGTCTATGGATTCCAGTAACCACTTAACACCAGGTGGGCTGTGAGCTCGTCCACCCATCTAAGCAATATATACGAAAAATATTGAAAATTTCAAAATCACATTCGTTGGAGTGCCGGTTTCGCAGTTGCAGTGAGGTAGATTTGATCACTACAGCATAGGGGTTTTAGGGCTGGTTTTATATAAAGATTTCTTAGACGTTATTTATCTTAAAATTACCATCAAATTCCTTTTTTATTTATTGCTTAGATGGGTGGACGAGCTCACTGCCCACCCGATGTTAAATGTTTACCGGAGCCCATAGACATCTACAATGAAAATGCCGCCACATAGTTTGCGATTTAAGTTCTAAGGTCTCAGTATAGTTATAAGGGCTGCCCCATCCTTCAAACCGAAACGCATTCTGCTTCACGGCATAGAAATACACAGGATGGTGGTACCTACTCGTGCGAACTCACCAGAAGTCCTATCACCAGTAAAGTGAGTTTTAAGGTCTCACTTTTAACAGTACAATTACAATTTTAACAGTACAGCTTAATTAGTTTAAATAAAATAAGCTAATAATAAATAAATGGTACAGGAACGAGTACTTCTTCGACCGGAACCGACCGTCTTTCGACGCCATCCTCTACTACTACCAAAGCGGAGGACGACTCCGTCGCCCGGTAAACGTCCCCTTGGACGTCTTTTCTGAAGAGATCAAGTTCTACGAACTGGGAGAGCAGGCCACCAACAAGTTCCGGTAAGATGATTTAGTTAAATGAGAATATTATACAAAATTAAAGTTTTAAAGTACTTACTTATTCGTATAAGCAAGGTCGGTGAGTGGATAAAGATAATCGTTATCTTACAGTGAGGATGAAGGTTTCATCAAGGAGGAAGAGAAGCCCCTTCCCTCCAACGAACGCCAGCGCAAAATCTGGCTGCTCTTCGAATACCCGGAGAGCTCCCAGGCCGCGCGCGTCGTTGCCATCATCTCGGTCTTCGTCATCCTCCTCTCCATCGTCATCTTCTGCCTGGAGACCCTTCCTGAATTCAAACACTACAAAGTCTTCAATACCACCACCAACGGCACGAAGATCGAGGAGGACGAGGTCCCGGATATCACCGATCCATTCTTCCTTATTGAAACACTCTGCATCATCTGGTTCACCTTCGAATTGATCGTGCGGTTCTTGGCGTGTCCCAACAAATTCAACTTCTTCAGAGACGTCATGAACATCATTGATATAATCGCCATTATCCCGTACTTCATCACCCTGGCGACCGTCGTTGCTGAGGAGGAGGACACTTTGAACCTACCGCGAGCTCCCGTATCTCCGCAAGATAAGTCCACCAACCAAGCCATGAGCCTGGCTATTCTGCGGGTAATCCGTCTCGTGCGGGTGTTCCGGATCTTCAAACTGTCCCGCCACTCGAAGGGATTGCAGATTCTTGGCAGGACGCTCAAGGCGTCTATGCGAGAACTTGGCCTGCTGATCTTCTTCCTGTTCATCGGTAAGGCACGAAATAGAATAGACACCAGCCATGTTCATACATTTTTAAATTACTCGAAACTTACCCCAAGTTTTTTAAGGATCCTTTTTGTGCAGACGTCAAGACGACATCAAGAATCACCCAAATCTAATAACGAAATTGAACCTGTTTAATTTAAAAAATTCAACAAACTAAAAAAATATTTCAAGATTTCAGTTTGTAAGACATAAAAAAAACTTGAAAGAAATATCTCGAAGAGCGATTTATTATTAAAATACTAGTAGCACATATTATATTAACCCTATACGCTAAATTTTGCAATTCTGAATTTTATATTAGAGAAATTATGTCGACTATAAAAAAATATACACATGATTGATTACGTGTCATAGTTTCGGCTTTAATCTTTTACTTTCTTTGTCTAATTCTAAATAAAATGCAGACAAAAAAGAAAATAGGGCGTGGGGTAAATAAATAGGGTACTTAGTAAATACTATATTACAAGATGTTGCGAGACTCGATGGGGTAGAGTAATAGTAAATATAGCGGCTCGAGGTAGTCAGTTTTTTTAGCTAATAAGCTGTTATCATATACATATTATGTATATGGGGACGGGCGTCATTAACATGATAATGACCTGAAAAACCTTATATGAGGTATTTTAGTGCGAAATTCGTTCCGAATTTATATAGACGCATTTTAATAAAACTAATTTAAAAGCTTATAAGTCAAATTTAAATGACTCGATAGTCTTAGTATTAGCAAGGTTCGGTAGTCAGAAACCAAGGGTTAAATAAACATCGGTTTTTTTTTGTTTTTTTTTTGTACGTTACCATTTAATTTTTCTTCTAAAGCATATATTAAGAAAGCAAAACACAAGAAGCTCGTGGAGTACTCGGTACAACGGATGGCATCGGAGAGCGCGCACGCACCGGGCCCAACCCACATAGTGCACATTCCGTCTTGTGTTCGCAGGGGTGGTCGTGTTCTCGAGTGCAGTTTTCTTTGCTGATAAAGAATGTGTAGAGACCAATTTTTCATCAATTCCCGATGCGTTCTGGTGGGCCGTTATAACGATGACCACCGTTGGCTATGGAGACATGAGGTAACCCCGTTGACTCAAGGCCCCGCCAGCTCGCAAGCGCTCCCCCTCACTGTATGTCGCACTGTATTCTCCGTTCGTGTGTGCTTGTTCTTAAAGGTGTGGTGCTGTTTTCGTCTGCGGTGTACTTCGCTGAAGCCGGAAGCGAGAACAGCTTCTTCAAATCCATACCTGATGCGTTTTGGTGGGCGGTCGTGACAATGACGACCGTAGGATACGGAGACATGACGTATGAAACAGCGACTACACCCTAAGTTTCATTTTTGCCTCTCGTCATTTCATTTTGTCCCACAACCTTATATTGGCATACTTAACACTATTGTTGATTTTCTTTCGCCACATCATGTAACTATACATTCGCTTCAGTTTGAGTTAATTGTCGGTTCGCTTAGAACTTAACCGATCACGTTAATTTATTTATTTCACTCTATACATGTTAATGCACGTTCTGAGACTTTTCCTTACTGTCTCAATTGAATTTGGAATTTATTTATCTATATCATTATTCTCCACGTCGTCGGAACAAGTTTTACATGGAAGCGTATTTGTAAAATTCTCATCGGAATAATACAGTGAGCGCAGTTAGCGCAACAGATCTCGTCGCCGGTGTGACTATCGCCTCTTCCAAAGCGTATTATAAGCCCGTATCCACTTAACCTAACCGCTTTCGTTGCGAGCACTTCACCTCTGAGAAAGTCTGGCTGCTCCCAACCTGCGCAGCTTGAATCCGAAGCGGCATCTATATACCACCACCACCACCACCGATGTTCGCTCCACAATAACGCTTACGCTATATTGTCAATGTATCCTAAATGTTTGAATGTATGTATCGATGTTGTGGCGCCTACACTGATCGACATAAGCTCATCGAAAATGGTGGCAAGAGCCGGCCGCACTGTTGTCATCATCGCATTTGTACTGTAGTGGATCTCATCGTGTTATTGTAACGCTTGTGATCACCTAGTAATCTCGTTGCCTCCTGAAGACTCAATGTGTCTAGCGTATGAGGCTTTCTGGTGAGATGGTGAAATTTACACTTATATAATAATATGCTACTATGTAAAATTGGTGTTCGTTTGGATGTATTGCTGTTTTATATATTTAGCACAAATTTTTAGCTCACACACCATTTTCGATAGAGGAGCACAGTTCAATGTTAAAAAGTGGTTTGTTTACGTGCATGATCTTTGTCTTCGTTTGTAGTATTTGTCATGTTTTAGTTTTAGTATTTATTAGTAATATATCCAAATAAGTATTCAATTAAATCTGCCTTCGTTAGGAGCGGAATGGACCTTTAGGACTCACACGAGATATGTCGTTATAGGCACAATTAGCTAATTGTCCGTAATGAAAAATATCTGGCTGTGCGTTCGATTTTATGGATCTATTCTCCTCCGGCGGACGCAGCGCTGGCGATAACACGAAACCGCAATGCGTTTATTGAAAAGTTGCAGTATAATTCTGTAACTAGCTGGCGAGAATGAAAGATGACGAATGAAATAGTACTTCTTCTACTCTCATTAAACAAACGCAAAAATGCGAATGCTAAGCTCCTATTTATATAATGTACATTTAATAAAAATAAAAACTTTAGATTTCGTTTATCTTAATGAACATAAAAGAACGAGGACGCTGTTGATCTGAGAGCTATGGTATGTAAAATTATGTTGCATGTTTATTATCCGTAAAGATAATATTTATTGCAGACAGATATAATTTCTGAGTAAGGGCAACATGTTGTATTGTTAGGTGATTGTTGGGCCGTTTCTCTTTCTAATAAGTGACTCATGCTGCGTACAGGCCGGTCGGAGTCTGGGGGAAGATCGTGGGTTCGCTGTGCGCCATCGCCGGCGTGCTCACTATCGCCCTCCCCGTGCCCGTCATCGTCTCCAACTTCAACTACTTCTACCACCGCGAAACTGACCAGGAAGAGATGCAGTCCCAGAACTTCAACCACGTAACCAGCTGCCCCTACCTGCCGGGAACCATGGGCGAGCCCTACCTGAGTAAGTTTCACGGTTTCTTCGTTTCATTAGTGTAAGCTCAACATTCTCGTTATATGAACTGACGTGTTGCGAACCAAGCGAATGTTGGTAAACTCCATTGTCCGTACTGTCTCCGTTGGTTTATTTGCATGCGTTGCGCTTCACAGTTTTACCTCGCACTGCATGCTCCGTTTTTTTTATTTATTTTTTTATTTTCTTTTGATTTGTTTCGTTTATGTTGATTTTCGATAATTTCAGGTGGGAGGGACGATGAGAGGGACGAGGTTTGCTGTGACCACTGACTGTCTGACTCGTTCGTGTGTTCGTTTCGTATTACTAAGGACTATTCCGATCGGCAGAGACGATTCTTGTGATATTATCGTGTAAGGGACGAAAGCGTGCCATTAGTTCCGTGTAAATATTATAGTCAGTAAGCGATGTAAAAATAAGATAATAAAAATTGTTATTTACTTTTCTTTTTAGTTATGTTTGAGTGGAAAATATTTTCATGTAGTTATTTAATTATGATTTACGAGTATAGTCGGAAATCTCAACAATATATCACTCACACTACTCGGTCGAACGCGTGATAAATATTCCGGGAGCCGATAACTCATTTATGTGTAATGACTTTGAGAGTCAGCGATGCTCGTATAATATAAATTTATAGAATAACGTTTCAGTACAAGGATTTAAAAGAAATGTAAAATTTACGAGTACTTTTATGATTTGTTTGGGCGAGAAGAGAGTCGAGGCGCGGCACGATTTCAGCTCGGCCGACTGATATGTTTTGAATGTTGTTCGCCATTCACACGGCTCATGGCCCGACAACATGTTGTGAACGTGTCAATCACTAAACGCTTTTCATGCACCACCACCCAAATACGAACCGCTGTTCTCTGATGTTATTTATTATGTAGTTGTCTAAATGCACCATTAATTGTTTATTTTATTTTGTATGCTGTTTATCATCACTTCGCTTTCCATTCGATGCCTAGTTGCGAACATTAGGACGACCAGCCGTGTGAATGGCCGTATTAATATATTAGTCGTAAACATTTTATATTTGTTCCGAAATCATGTTTTACCGAAATTGTGACATAAAGTGAGGAAGTAAAAAGTAAGTTTTATTTTGTTTCTTTTTCTTTTGTATTTTTTTTACAATTTTTTTTCTTTCCGATTTATTATTCTGTTCCGGCAATTTGCATCGTAGGATTTTAATTTACGATAAGAAAATACCGATTAATTCTTTCAGTCGGTTCAAATGTCCTTATAGTGTCTCTCCGTAAAGACTACATAGCTTCAAATTTACACGTGGTTCCAGCACTTATTAACGATAAATTTTTAACACAATACACATAGTATTACAATTAAGTTGTTTGAATAAATCAACGGTAATTTCGTAATACTCACGACAGATGGCAACCGGCCAGTTCTAAATTCGTATTCCGAAACTGATTTAGATTCAATAAAAAACAATTTGTGAATAGAGTCGCTCCATTCTACGCATGATAATAGTAGGTATGCATACATACTTAAAGAACGTCACACACATTAGAGTATACAAAAGATTTTATAATTTTCTTAATAAATTTAAGAATCTGTCATACAATTTTGTGGCATTTTTAATCAAATTAGGCTGTTTGTTTGAAAAATTCATCGATTCGACTAAAAATATTACTTCTTCAAACACAATCCAAGGTTAAAAAAATCACCCAATATATAAAACCTAATTTTATTTTCTATCCAAAAACTACATTTTAATAGCACTACAGAAGCTAATCCCGTAAACGATACGAAGTCATTAAACTAGTAGGATTTTCTAGAAAATACGAAGAATACTTGCTTAATACATTAGTCATTGACTTTACATCACTAGTATTCAAATTGTAATAGACGGTAAGAAGGTTAGTAGGGTCAAATAAATATTAAAATCTCGATATCGATACTAGGTCGTGATGCGTCGCTGCAAATATTATTTTAGGATCTGACATTGATTAAACAATAGATCGCCAGAAATAGATCAAATGCCGAGTTCAGCAAGCCGAGCACTCCACGACTCCAGGTCAAGCCGTAACCGCTAGAATCTAGAATAGATTTAACCGTAGTGACGAGGGCAAACTCGGGAACAGTTTCAGGGCCAATACAGAAGAAGTCCTCTATGAGCGATGACTCCTCTTCTGAGATGATGGAGTTGGACGAGTCGGCCATGGCGTCCGAGCCGCAACTCGAGCAGAACCTGCGCCGCCTCCGCGAGGAGGAGAACCTTCTGCGCGAGCAGCAAGCCACCATGGAGGCCGGTGCGTTCGACGACATCGCCGCTCTGGAGCATCAGGACGCTCTGCGCCTCAACCAGGTTACTCATCTTTTTTACGTAATATCTTCATTAAACATTTACGGATACTAAAATTGAACGAATAAAAAAAAATTTTTTTTTTATTGCTTCGATGAGTTGACTAGCTCACAGCCCACCTGGTGTCAAGCGGTTACTGGAGCCCATAAATGCGTCACCCACCTTGAGATATAAGTTCTAAGATCTCAAGTATAGTTACAACGGTTGCCCCACCCTTCAAACCGAAACGCATTACTGCTTCACGGCAGAAATAGGCAGGTTGGTGGTACCCCCCCCCCCCTACCTCATCTGGGTTCTGACTTCAGAGGGGATCGGACGCTTAGGCGAAGAATGCAGGGGAGTCGTTTAGTGGGTAGGGCCCTAAAATTCCTTGGGCCCGCGGTCTGCTTCCAACACCTTGCAGATAGTCAAGTCCCACATGCCCCGCGCGCCCCCTAGACGCGGGAACCTCGTAGGAGGTTCGGCAAAGGGCCCGAAAAAAAAGGGTGGTGGATTTCTTGTGAGTCCGTACACCTGTACCTGTACGGACTCACAAGAAATCCTACCACCAGTAAAATTTATCCTATGAATCCGAACTAAGAGAACAGTTTACTCGCTATTGACGTGCAGCTGCAGCAGCAAGAGCTCCAGCGTCAGCAGGCGGCCCACGCCGCACGCCACCTCCGCCAGACCCACGGGCAGGGTCAAGCCCTCGCCCTAGAGGCTCCCCCACCTCGCCGCGAGCAGGGCGCCCGCCGCCGCGCCACTTGCACCGTGCGTGTCAACAACCTGCACGCCACCGAGGCTATAGAAACGGATGTCTGACTAACAGGTTAGTATACTAAAACACCCTAAACTTATAAAAAAAATTTAGCCATTTGCACTTGAAAGATGACTCTCACTCACCAATGTACTTAAATAGTACATTTAAATTAAAATGTGTAAACTATTTACTTTATTGGATGATTGTCATCTTGTTATTAAATCATGTGGTGAGTAATATTCACTTCTCGAGAGCAAAGAGTTAATTAATTAGTTTCACCTTTCCGTTCTTTAACGGATGTAATAGCAGGGATCCTGTAAAACTACAAAGCCAAAATATTGGTCTAGCAAATTAAACTATGAAAAGTAACTAAAGCTTTCGTTTTTTTAAATCAGTAGTGATAAAGGAAACCCAGCATAGATCACCCCAACAATCCAAGTCGAGAACTACTCAAACAATTGCTATTTCTTTTACTAATGTCTACTTAATTTTGTTGTTAAGAATGGCTAATAAAATTTTAGAATCGAAGTGCACAACTAAAACCCTCACCACTCGCGATTAAAATATTATTCAGCTCAAAAACAATTACAGTTGAGAAATAATTCGCATTACATGAATATTAAGTAAATAAACTGTTATTAAAAACATACAAAAACGGATTATATAACTCTGTGGTGCAGTAAATAGCGTCGATTGTGGGTTCGATTTCCACATTGGACAAACATTCCTGTGATGAACAGGTTTGTTTGCTCTTTGCTTAGGTACTAAATATCTATATGTATATACATATACTAAGACGTCTATATGTAAGTATGTATATCAATCTCCCATAGAAAAGGGAGTCCTAGTTTAACTTTTAATTTTACAGTTAAACAAATAGTAATTGCTTATTATTTATCTTTGTGTAGTTTTTTCTATTGTCTATTTATGTAGAGATGTAATTGAGTGAATCTTTTTAAATAAATTATACTATTATCTAATTGTCGGTGAGATCAGGCAGTAGGAGAACTAAATGGTTTTATCACGGAATTAAATAAAATTGATGCCTACCTAAAGTACTAGGTTTACACTCGTCTCCCCTGTACTGACTACAATTGTCGAAAATGACTCAGTACAAATAGCAGACCAAACTTCAGTATTTCCATTTTTTATGTACACTTATTCAATTGTATATATAATACATAAATCATTCTCGATACTTACTCGTAGTAGGTGCAATCATCGCTGTTATAAACCAAAGCACGTCAATGGCAAAACAGCTATACTTGGATCATCGTATCTTAGCACTATGCTTACTGCACAATCAAACCTATCTCAGGTCACTATTAACATCATTTAGTTTAGAAATCGACAATCATTACATACAAAAACAAATACTTCTGCTTCACTTCTAGAAGCCCTAACGGAATATTCTTTTAGCTACCTAGAACGGTTACGAAATATATATAATGCTATATAACGATAAGCTAATTTTGTTAGCTAGCTCACAGCACGTTCGATGACAAGAAAAATATAAATTTGAACCGTGCAAAAATATGTTTTACTTAGGCCATTAAAGATATTAACCCGAATTTGATATAGCCACAGTATTAATTCTCACACAACTTGCAACTCGGGATTCAAGGACTTAAATAACAAAAGCAAAATTAAGACACGTAATCTGCTACGGATACATAACGATTGATTGCCCGATTTGTGATCAGGTCGTGTTATTCCACGAACTCGAATTCGCGACGTCACCACGGCTGAAACCTACGTTTAAGATACTAAGTAAGTTGTAAATGTTATATATACGTAAATATATGACCATACGATTG